>NW_026526655.1:5180075-6380075 GCF_024362965.1 Panthera pardus | reverse complement strand
GCAGTCTCGTGGTGTTTGTTTATTTGTCCCTCACACCAACCCATCGCAGGGACGATCTCATTTTGCTGGTTAATAATCCAGGCCTCCGTGGGTACCACAGGATCAAGAGTTACTGATGGGGTTTGGAGGGGCTGCTCTGCCCTCAAGTCTCTGAAAAGACATATATATATTTTTAAAATTTTTTCAATGCTTATTTATTTTCGAGAGACCAAGAAAGAGAGAGAGAGAGAGAGAGAGAGAGAGAGAGAGAGAATGAGCCAGCCAGGGAGGGGCAGAGAGAGGAGGACATAGAATCCGAAACAGGGCCCACGTTCTGAGCTGTCAGCACAGAGCCTGACGCAGGGCTCGAACCCACAAACCATGAGATCATGACCTGAGCTGAAGTTGGACGTTTAACCGACTGAGCCACCCACACGCCCCTGTAAAGATCTTGACCTGTGTTAGCTGGTTTCATCCCTGCAAACACCTATTGTACAGAAGAGTGAACTGAGGCTCGGAGACACGGCCTTGTTCTAGGTGACCCATCTAGGTAATGGTAGAGACAGGATTTGGAAACAAAGACGTGTCTGACTGCAAAGCTTTTCTCTTTCCTCGTATTCCAGTGGTTCTCAAAGTGTGGTCCCCGGACCAGTGGCAGCGTGGGCATAACCTGGGGACTCGGTAGTTAGCAACACAGATTGTCAGGCTCCATGTCGACTTGCTAAAGCAGAAATTCTAAGATGGTCTCTAGCCACCTGTGTTTCCAGAAGGTGACTCTGACTGAAGTCTGGGGACCCTGTCCTATCAAGCGTGTGACCGAGGGAAAGGCAATGATTAGAAGGATATGGGAAGTGCTGGGCAAAGGAACACGTGCCTTGGGGACAGAGGAGAAGGTGTAGCTGTCTCGTGCTGGCCCGGGGCAGGCCTCCCTTCCCCTTCTTATCCCACCTGGAGCCACAGTGTGGGGACTCAGGGGCCACTTGGCAGGTGTGTCTCCAGGCAACGTGTGATCCCCGGAGGCCCAACATGAGACAGAAACAGAAACGGTTAATGCCGCCCTTGGCAGAGGATATTCCCCCAAACTGGGGTCAGAAAAGCATCATGAGGGAAGTGGGCTGGGCAGACAGTAATGAGGAGTGGCCGGGACGTTGGGGACTGGAGTCTCCGGGTCCCCGGGAGCAGCTGTCACTTGGCTCTGGCTGATGGTTCTCCGTGTTGTCAGACTTTCTGGTTTTCACTTCTAAATCTGGATTTTAGTGCTGGAAATGTGTGGATATGTTTTTTTTTTTTTTTAATATTTACTTATTTATTTTGAGAGAGAGAGAGAGAGAGAGAGACAGCAGGAGTGGAGGAGGGGCAATGAGAGAGGGAGAGAGAGAGAGAATCCCAAGCAGCCTCCACACTATCCACACTATCAGTGCAGCACCCGATGCGGGGCTTGAGCCCAGAAACCGTGAGATCATGACCCGAGCCAAAGTCAGATGCTCAGCCGACTCAGCCACCCAAGCACCCCGGAAGTGTGTGGGTTTTTAAGAGCCTTCTAAACTGAAACGTTGGCAATCACATTGTAGGATCTATTCTGGAGGACAGGCGGGACATATCCGGGAGCTACAGTGGCCTGTCATCCACTGGTTTGGGTCTGACGTAAACATGAATTATCTTTAATAAGATTCTCCCTAAGCTCCCATGGGATAGGTTTATCACCGGGCCCAGAGAGTGGGGGTAAAGGTAAATAATGACCAGGTATACTTGTCAAGTGTCCCACAGCCATTGGCCTGGTCATGTGTGGTTTGCTGGGCAACGGGAGGGTTCCAAGGTGCCGGTGGTTGGCTCACAATCAGCGTGTAGTGTAGACTTCAGAGAAACGGTGTGAGCCACACTGCCTCAGAGGACTTCTGCCGTGCCAGGCACCGCGATAAATTCCTGACCGACACCGTCCTCTCTACTCCGCCATAGCAAGAGGCCGAACCACCTGCACACCCACATCCAAGCCCAAGATTCCACCTCGTCGCTTCCCCGTCTGTTTGGGCTATAATCCAATGTTGTATTAGAGCTGAAAAGATAACACGTATTCCCCCAAACAGGATTAAACACAAGCTGAAGGTACTATTACTTGGTGGCTGGAAATGCGATGTGGTTGAGAAAGAAAACGCTTCGTGTTTCCCTCAGTGGCCTCGGGGTCTGAGTCCTTGCTCTGCTTTCTCCGTAGTCTGCTGACCTTCAAGAGGTCATGTTTACGGCTCTCATAAAGGACAGACCCAAGTTCGTCCGCCTCTTCCTGGAGAACGGTTTGAACTTGCGGAAGTTTCTCACCAACGACGTCCTCACCGAGCTCTTCTCCAACCACTTCAGCACCCTTGTGTATCGGAACCTGCAGATTGCCAAGAATTCCTATAATGACGCCCTCCTCACGTTTGTCTGGAAACTGGTAGCTAACTTCCGAAGAGGCTTCCGGAAGGAAGACAGAAACAGCAGGGACGAGATAGACGTAGAGCTTCACGTACGTACCAGGGCGGTTGTCCGCTTTTGCGTCTTTCTTCGAAAAATCTCTCCACCTCCCCCTCTCCCACGTCTCCCCTTGCCGCCATAAAGTAGCTAACATGTTGGCGTGGTTAATTTTTGCTACTGCCTTTCCTTAAGATCATGAGTCTACCTGCTGGGTCTTGCTGTAAGCTCTGTGCTATATTTCAAATTACTGTCGCAGTTTTTCTTAACTGCAAAGCTCGGTGTGGCACACACACTGTCTGAAGGCGTCTAACAAGGAAGAGGGAAAAGTGAATGGCCCCTGTTCATGTCTCAGCCTCTTGGGCATGATGGATTGCCCATGTGAGGGACTGCCAGGTTTTCGTGTGTAGACAGAAGAGGCAGTGATTATTTCCAAAGGGATAATCCAGGTTTTCATCTGGGAGGCTGTTGTCGATGCACCTGAATTCTCTCAGGCCTCTCTCTTCTTGACCACAGGCAGGCTCTGTTTCCAACTGTATGCTCTTTGCCATAGGTTTGCTTGGGGCCCCGTGACTGCCAGCGGTTGGTGTATAAATATCCCAGCTCCCTCCCCATTTGGAGGAGCTAATTCTTTTTTTTTTTTTTTAATGTTTATTTATTTTTATTTTGAGAGGGACAGAGAGAGCACAGGAGGGGCAAAGAGACAGAGAAAGAGGGAGAGAGAGTCCCAAGCAAGCTTCAAGCTGTCAGCGAAGAGACTCGTGTGGGGCTCAATCTCATGTACTGTGAGATCATGACCCGAGCTGAAATCGAGTCAGATGCTTCACCGACTGAGCTGCCAGGCACCCCTGGAGGAGCTAATTCTGAGTCATGTGTTCTACACTGGCTGCCAGGACTCCCTAGTGGTAGTAATCTCTAGTTACCTACAGTGACAACTTGTTGATAACACACCCTTCTCATTCGTTCTTTCTTTTCCGATCTTATGCCTCACTCTCCTATGGGTTTCCCTGGGATCACTTCTCAGATTGACTACTCGTCTCAAATTCTTGATTGCTTCTGGGGAAACTCAAACGAAGTCATTATCTCCTATAATTCTATGAATTTTGTATGTATATACATGTGCATTGCAAAAATCTCAATGAGCTAGGTGTTTGAAGGAATCAGAAGTGTTCAGAAAGCTTGTTTGGGGGGCCTGGATGGCTCAGTCGGTTAAATGTCCGACTCTTGGTTTTGCTCAGGTCGCAATCTCATGGTTTCATGAGTTCAAGCCCCGAGTCGGGTTCTGTGCTGGCAGCCTGGAACCTGCGTGGGATTCTCTCTCTCTCTCTCTCTCTCTCTCTCTCTCTCTCTCTCTCTCCTTCTCTCTCTTCCCCTGCCCCACTCATGCTCTCAAAATAAATAAATACACTTAAAAACATTTAAAAAAAAGAAAGAAAGCTTCTTTTTGACACTATTTATGTTAAAACCCTCTGCGATATCCGTAATCCTGCCTGAAGCATTTTGGATCTTGGTTAAACCTGTAGGGAAGTTATAGATAGATAGTTATTTTCCATCTGAAAAGTTTCCATTGAGAGATCTGGAATTCTGGAGAGGAGCTGGTGAATGTGTTAGGAATTGGAAGTTTGAATAACACTCCAAAGACAGAAGCGTGGTTTTACGTCATAATAATGGAACTTAAACTGTGGGAAAGTTAGACTTTAGTTTGAGCGACTCTTGATGAGAAACGGATTTCTGTGACGAGAAGGAATGCTTCAGGCTGTCAGAAGCTGTTCGGTTTTTACATTGCTGTCAGACATACTCCTGCCCTTTGTGCTTTTCTGTCTAGTCATACTCCGTCTTTGATGATAGGTAAGAGACTGTCAGATCGTCCTACCCGGTGAGTCGCCGTGATGAAAATCGCACCTCTGTGCTGTTATACTGGATTCATATACTAACATACAGAGCCCTCCAAACATGGGGTGCTCCCCTGGGGCATCCTGGTACCTGCTTCCATTCTTACGCCAGCGTATCTACTAAAGGGATCTCCCATTTGTGTGCTGACCACATGTTCTACCTCCTCCCAGGACGTGTCTCCTATAACTCGACACCCCCTGCAAGCACTCTTCATCTGGGCCATTCTTCAGAACAAGAAGGAACTTTCCAAGGTCATTTGGGAGCAGGTAAATGTCTAGGCCCCCTGCCAGATTTACTCCAAATGCATGCTTTGCTGTGGTCGTTCTGACCTCGAAACTCACACACCTACTCTGAAACGTCACCAACACGATGGAATGTCTCACATCAGGTGAACATGGTTGTGCCTCTGTTTCCGTGGCGACGGAGGGGTGTTTGGGAGGGGAGGTACCTTCCTGGAAGGTAGCTGTGCTGGGTGGGCAACCCAGGAGGCTCTCGCTTCTCCCATGTGCACAGGTGCGGGATTGTTTTCCAAGTGGATGCAGTTTTTAAGTTTAGTTTTTAAAACTAATTTCTGCCTTTATGGCATCAGGGATAGGAAGGAGGGCTTGTGTAAATTCTGCTTTGGGAAGCTTGCTGAGATTTGTCCTTGTGGTTTAGCACATAACGGTTTGTGTTCAGTTGCGGAGAAGAGACGTTCTCCGTTACTGGAGCACGAAGATGGATGTTGAGTGCAGAGTGTTAACTCTGCAAGTCTTACTAACCCCATCGTCAGCTCTCCCGCATTCTCAGTCCCCTCTTCCCTTTCAGCTGCTACACGCAGCGTGGCGGCCGGGCCGTTGGGCCTCAGGCCGTCAGTTTCTCTTGGCATTTAGCTTGATATTTTCTTTTTAGATGCCAATTCCACATTCAAGACTGGGAGTGCCTTCAGGGTCGACAGTGTTTTGTGTATATTGCAAATTTGACTTTGAATCACCATGAACCGTTCAGATTTTGCATTTCCTGCTCTTGCCATGAGTTTGTCCTTGTCTGACGTTAATGTTGACTTGGCCACTTGAAGGGATAAGGAACTAACTAACATTACCCGCCCCTCTGAAAGACCAGGGGCTGCACTCTGGCAGCCCTGGGAGCCAGCAAGCTTCTGAAGACTCTGGCCAAGGTGAAGAATGACATCAATGCGGCAGGGGAGTCCGAGGAGCTGGCCAATGAGTACGAGACCCGCGCAGTTGGTGAGTCTCCGGGAGCGGGGCACCATGGCGGGCGACCGTGTGGCAGGAGGCACGCACGTGCCTGTAGCACCCACAGGTGGCAGAGGTCAACGGCATGTCCAGGCTCCCTTATCTGGCCCGATTTAGGGGCTGCAGACCACACAGTCAGGGGTGTGCATGCTGTGGCCGAAGCCATGGTCCTTTTGGCCCTGGAACTTATTGACTTGTCCAAGGATGGATGCAGGAAATGTGGGCTGTCTCGTCCCACAACCGCCAGGGCCGCGCCCAGGCCAAGTCTAAGAAACTCAGCACCGCAGGGAATTGGGGGGCAGGGGAGGAGTCTTTTTGGATGCTGTCGAGACACTGTGACAGATCTGAGATTTTATATTCGACTTGCAGGTTATCAAGTTAGCCTGCCTGCAACCTACAGATAAGACCCCAAACCCCTGGGTCAGGGACACAGATGGTTTATTGCTAATGGTCAAGGCAGCAGCCAGACCAGAATCTTGGGTCGGTTCCTCGTGCCTTCATTCCCCTGGAGTGACATGATTACGGGCTGCTGTTGCCTATGGTGCAGCTCCCCAAAGTTTAGGAGAGTTGGGGCTTCTACTGGGGCTGCGGGTGACCTTCCCATGCTCCCCTCCAGGGCGCGACTGTTCATTACCTGGAACAGAGAGGCATTGCTAAGCATTGCCCTTCTGGAATGCCTGTCTTCTGTCTGCTGTTCGGTCATTCTTGAACAAAGCAGTGCTTTTTGCTGAGAAGATCCAGATTAGGGCACCTGGGGGCTCAGTCGGTTAAGTGTCCGACTTCGGCTCAGGTCAGGATCTCACAGTCCATGAGTTCAAGCCCTGCGTCGGGCTCTGTGCTGACAGCTTGGAGCCTGGAGCCTGCTTTGGATTCTGTGTCTCCCTCTCTCCCTGCCCCTTCCCAGCTCACGTCTGTCTCTCTCTCTCAAAAATAAAAAACGTTAAAAAAAAAAAAAAGAAGGTCCAGACCATGCAGGAACGTGAGCGACCCAGAACAATTGCCTCCCACCGACAGACAGTTTGGACCTGCTTGGTTTTTTTTCCCGTTTCACTTGAGGGTTTTCAGTTGGCCATGTGGCCCGTCGCAAAACGCACACGTTTGTCCGTTGTCTTAGGTAACGAACAGACTCTCGTGACTTTGGCTTCTCTGTGTTGGCCGAAGGGTGTCCGATGCTTTCTTTGAATACATTAAAATTGCGAGGAGAGTCTGTTTATTTCCAATAGACTTCAGAGAAGGGATCCTAGGGTTTTGACTTTTGAAAAATTCCCCGCGCGGATTTATTCCCTGGGTTCTCTGGTTGGGTCTCCACGTGTAAGCACGGCTTTGATGCAGTAGGTCAGTGTTTCTTCCACTTTCTCATGGTTTTTGTCATGGTCGTCGTGGTTTCGCACGGGGGCCCTGTCTGCGAAGAGCCGTCACCAAGGAGGCCCAGGAGGTAAACGGGATGGGGGCGTAGGTGAAGAGGAGGCAGAGGGTCCGCAGCCCCTCTGCTGAGCCCCACCCAAGGCCGGGGGGCTGCCTGCTCAGCGCCGCTAGGTTCAGGGGGCGCGTGCGGACACCTGCCGCGTCAAGGGCGGCGCTGGGCCTGGTGTGCCTCGAGAGCCCCCCTGTTGGGTGGGAGACGACGCGGTGCCTTGCGCTGGCGTTCCGGAAGCCTGCTGGGAACCAGGCTCCGCGCAAAGTCAAGGCTGGGGTGTGGGGGGCGGGGCGGGAGCTGTGTGCGCCTCCGCCGGCCCCGCGCGCAGCCTCGGTCCCTCTGGCGACACTGTCCCCGCAGAGCTGTTCACGGAGTGCTACAGCAGCGACGAGGACCTGGCCGAGCAGCTGCTGGTGTACTCCTGTGAAGCCTGGGGCGGCAGCAACTGCCTGGAGCTGGCGGTGGAGGCGACGGACCAGCACTTCATCGCCCAGCCTGGCGTCCAGGTAAACGGCGCGCCGTCGCCCAAGGTCGCCGCCGCCGGAGGTGGGCCTTTTCCGCCAGGTGCTGTCCGCGCACGGCGTTAAAACAAAACCGTCGCCTCCCATGGAGAAGCCGGAGCAGGGAAAGTTGAGCTCCAGGAGGTGGCAGCACATAGACGCGGGTAGAGACCCCTGCTTCCAGAGACAGCGCAGGAGAGAGAACGTTCTTTGACTTTCCGCCAAGCGCGCGGGGGCGCTGCACCGTAACGGAGGGCTGGGTCCCCAGATCCCGCGCCTGGGTCTCCACCCACCGGATCCCTAATTATGTGCGTGGTGATGGGTCAAAGCACGCGAGCCCTCTGAGCCTCAGTTTCCTCCTCTGTAAAGGAAGGTTGCCGTGAGGGTTGGGGAGGCGGGATGTGACAGGTGCCGGCCCTTTATTTCGGCGGATGCTGTCATAGCTCTTGGTAGGAGCGGCACTTAGAGGAACCAGCTCGAACTGGGTGAGGCCTAACTAGAGGTTTTCCGCACCGACTTCCACCGGCCGTTTGCACTTGGCATCTCCGGTCGCCGAGGGGAGGTTTTCCCCCCACCCACAATCCCAGTTGGAGGGGCCCGGGTGTGAAGCGGCGGGCAGGGGAGACGAGGGCGGGCTCACCCTTACGTGTCATACACATGATGCGCGTGACCACGTTTTGCCTTCACAGCACGTGCGGAGGTGGAGGTCATCCCATTCTGCTGATAGGGATGCAACAGCTCAGAAAAGGTTCTGGAACATTCTCCCGGTTGCACGGCCAGGAAGTAGCAGAGCTGAGGCTTGAATCCGTGTTGATTGTCCGTCAGGTGGACTTTCCGTTACACGGTGCAACCGATCATTAGCAAAGTTAGCAAAGCGTTTGTGGGAAAAAACAACCCAAAACCCGTTCGCGGCTACAGCTAAGCCAGGGTAAATGGCGACAGTCATCGGTGACCAGGAAGGCACAAAGAAAGAGTCTTGCTATTGCTGTTTTAGGGTCTGCACCATAAGAGGGGGAGAGTGAGGCCCGCCCTGGGGGCAGGATGGCCTGGAGGCGGGGCTGGATGCCGAGGTGGGGCCACGCTCAGCTCACCGCGCCTTTGACCTCAGGCTTTGACCTTGCTGGTGCCCCCAGAGCTTTGGGCCTGGGGGAGGCTGCCTCTTGCTCTTGTTCCAAGTTTTCCAGTCCCAGGGGTTTCAACCAGAGGCCGATCCATTAATGTTCGCGAGAAATCTTGCTGCCAGACACGTGGGCCCAGGGAGCTGGCTTCCTGTGTGCAGGCTGCTGCCTGGGGTCCGAATTTGCTGGTGGCCGTGGAGGCTGAGCTAGGGAAGAGCCTCCCGTGACTGGGGACCTAGCGGTGCCGCTGGATGTGCTCGTCCCCTCGGCAGGAATACGAGGGTGCGGAGGGCTGGACAGGTATGACCTGTCTTTGTCCGGCTCCCTGAGGGAGAGGCCCCAAAGCAAGGACTTAAATGCAAGTAGTTCGTTCTGGCGGTGAACCCAGGAAGTGCACGGGGTGGTGGGGACGGTGAGAGGGGCGAGGGAAGGAGGCAGACACAGGTACGCTAAGGAGCACGCTGTCGCCTTGATCAACAGAGCTCAACCCTGCGGGGACTTGTGGGGGCCGCAGGGAGCCTGCCCTGGCGTGGCCCGTGTGGGCACAGGCCAGCTGGTGTTTGCCCACCGGCTGCAGGCCGTCCTCTGCTGCGGCTGCCCCTCCTGGGCCGGGCACGCTCCTGGCTGCAGCCGCCCGGCAGAGCATGGCGGGCTCCCCGGGGGAAGCGGCTTCTCCGAGATGGAAGGTCTGGCGGGGCACACAGGCCCTGAGCCTCCCAGCCAGCGCCAATCCCCTCCTGACTAACAAAGTCCTTTTTTGAAGCTGTGTGTTCCTTTGATGAGGACCGGTCTACACTCGCCCTTTTGTGTTGATGTGGGGTGTGGCTCCCAGAGGCGACCTGAGGTTTCTCATTGCCACGTTCTTGGGGGGCCCCCGTCCCACCTCTCAGGGGTTGGCACAGTCTGGGAGAAGCTTATCCATGCATTAGGACTCTGAGTGATGCTGCGATGCCCACTGTCTCCCCCTTCCTGTCACCTGTCCGCCTCCGGACATAACCCCGGGGGTCCTGCAGGTGGCGCTGGATGGGTGTGTGAATTTGCAATCAGGGGGAAGGAAGGTGCTAGAAGGACACATGTTTAAACTTTCTTAAGAATTAGAAGTGGTTAAAAATCATGGCTTTAGGGAATCTGGACTCACACAACTTCTATTTTAAAGTTCCCAGAACCTTGGGGCGCCTGGGTGGCTCAGTCAGTTAAGTTTCCGGCTTCGGCTCAGATCATGATCTCCCAGTTCGTGGGTTCGAGCCCCACGTCGGGCTCTGTGCTGACCGCTTGGAGCCTGGAACCTGCTTCAGATTCTGTCTCCCTCTCTTCTGCCCCTCCCCCGCTCACGGTCTGTGTCTCTCTATCTCTCTCAAAAATAAATAAGCGTTAAAGTTCACAGAACCCAAGTCAGGAAAGGGTTGACAATCAAACAGACTCGTGAATCATTTTATCGAAGCCCCTCAGAGTTCAGGTAACTAATATAAAAGGATAGGACCTTGATTTGGAGAGTTATTTCTTTTGAAGGGGTGTGAGGGTTGGGAAGAAGGGTTACAAACCATCCTGCATTTCGCTGCATTAATAAGGACTCGTGTCCTTTGTCTCTGTCTCCTTGTAGAATTTTCTTTCCAAGCAGTGGTATGGAGAGATCTCCCGAGACACCAAGAATTGGAAGATTATCCTGTGTTTGTTTATTATACCCTTGGTTGGCTGTGGCTTTGTATCATTTAGGTATGAAACTGAGACATATGATGACAGGTGAGAGAGACAGAGAGAGAGAGAGAGGGAGAGAGAGGGTGTGTGTGTGTGTGTGTGTGTGTGTGTGTGTGCATGTATCCTTAGGTAAATCCTTAGGTAAAGGATTATAAAGCCTGGAATGTATGATGGGACTGTAGGCAGCATGCCCTACACAGTAGGACTGGGAATCTTCTCTGGCTTTTCCCGGGTTTGATCCAAAAAGTTGGAGATAGAGTTACATCTTCAGTATCCAAGGCAGAATTCGGATTTGTTAATCCTGAAATGCCAAGGGCTGAGTGTTGGCGGGGTCGATCTGGCTCCCCTTCCCCTGGCCGTGGGTCTGAGGCCCCCGCAGGCCGCGATGCTTCGGACGGTGATGGCGGTGCTCTTACCTCTTGGTCCAGGAAGAAGCCCATCGACAAGCACAAGAAGATTCTGTGGTACTACGTGGCGTTCTTCACCTCCCCCTTTGTGGTCTTTGCCTGGAACGTGGTCTTCTACATCGCCTTCCTCCTGCTGTTCGCCTACGTGCTGCTCATGGATTTTCACTCGGTGCCACACTCCCCCGAGCTGGTCCTCTACGCCCTGGTCTTTGTCCTGTTCTGCGATGAAGTAAGACAGGTAGGACCGTCCCCACGTGGGGCACCTCCTCCTTTGCTCAGTAGGTGCTGTCTTCCCACAGCCAGCGAGGAGCAGAAGTTGCTTCCGAGGTTCCAAAGTCATGGTTTTCCTAAAGTAAATGGGGCCTTTTCAATACCTCAGCCCTCCAGTGAGACTTCTTAGCACCAAGCTCGCTCCTTGCTGATTAATGTTAATTGATGGAAATGAATTACTCAGGATTGGGAATGTGTTCAAAGAGAAGATTGACCTTGGACGGCAAACCCACGCCTGCCATTACCGTCATCAAGGGAGGCAGGGGAGATGGGGGGACTTTCAAGCTAAGAGCATCTTAATGCCCAGCGTGTCAGAGTGACAGTGGTAGAAAGTCATAGAAGTCCCTGTGGGGTTCAGGGAGTGCGTGTGAATTATTCATGGTGCTTTTCTGCAGTGTCTTTGGGATCTGCGTCTTGTGGCATCCTTTCCCCACCACTCAATCCAAAGCTTTAGCCCATGCCTGGCACATAGCAGGTGCCCCCTTGGTAACTGTTGGACAGATGAGCGTTGACGGCAGGGGTGATGCTGTCCCTAAACCGTTATGAGAAGTCCCGGGAAACCCTTTCAGACTTAGTGATGATCTGAGAGCAGTGCTGTTGCTGTCACTTCTGTCGCCCCCTTTCTGAGCCCAGACCCAACATCATACCCATTCAGTAAGCATGGCCTCGGTGTTTATGTGTACGCGATGCTACGGCAGGTGCCACAAGAGATTTGGAGGGCCATAGAGCGCCGTCCTTGACCTCACAGTGCCGCTGCCTGGTCCGGCAATCCCAAAGTGGTTTCACCCATCATGCCAAGTCTGATAGACTTTTTTTGTGGCTTCTAGGAGCCCTCGACTGAGGATGATTTGAGTCTGTTTCTGTTCTCAGCCGGCGAGTGTCTTGATCGGTTCTCAATGTCTGCTGTGGGCCGGGGGGAGGGAGGGAGTCTTTGCGCCAGGGCCCTGCGTCTGCCCTCCCCGGCCCCGTAGGTGCAGGTGGGGGATGGAGATAGGGGACAGGTGGGGGTTAGAGCAACATGAACGACCCACATGGGTGTCGCGGGTGGGAAGATATCAGGCTTTCTGTCTACCGGCAACTGTTCCCCAGGTCAGGGTCCTGCTGACGCACAGAGGATTCTGACTTCACGTCGGCCTCTTGAGGGCCCCACCTACTGGCTCATGAGGTCACAGCCCCATCGAGGTACATGGGGGTTGGGACGTCAAAGTATGAATTTTGGGGGGTGCGATTCACCCCATAACCCCTCTGTAAAGGCTCTTTCTCCCAGCTGTCTTTTACTTGCTGGCTTTGACTTACTATGTGTCTGCAGCCAGGGGGTGAAAATGTCCTGCTCTGGAGAAGCAAAGACAGAAGGAGGTTCCACATTTAAGGCAGGAAGGGGCCCAGGCCGATGTGAGGAAGTAAGGGAACAGCACCGTTTTTACTGGGAACCTCCTGAGGCCGTTGTAGGTGCTGAGCTGGCTCTCCACATGGGGTCACGTGTGTTCCCTTCTCCTAGCCTGGTGTGGCTGGGCTCTGGGGTCGTGCCTTCCTCCTTTTCCTCCACTCCCGGGTGTGGTTTCTCAGCTCCTCATACATATGCTGCTGTTGTCCAGAAGCGAGTGGCATGAAAATGACCCCATGCAGAGATTTGCTTCGTATTCATATGTGACCCAGAGGGGCTTAGCTCAAGGGATGACATTGATGTATATCTGGCAAGTGAATGTATATTTTTTTAAAAAAACTTCTAACGTTTATTTATTTTTGAGACAGAGAGAGACAGAGCATGAGCGGGGGAGGGGCAGAGAGGGGGAGACACAGAATCGGAAGCAGGCTCCAGGCTCTGAGCTGTCAGCACAGAGCCCGACGCAGGGCTTGAACTCACGGACCGTGAGATCAAGACCTGAGCCGAAGTCGGATGCCAAACCGACTGAGCCACCCAGGCACCTCTGTTTTGTTTTTTTTTTTAATTAAAAAAATTTTTTTTAGTTTATATATTTATTTTGAAAGAGAGGGAGAAAGAGAGAGAGAGAGAGTGCATGCACAGCGTGTGCACACAAGCAGGGGAGGGGCAGAGAGAGAAGGAGAGACAGAATCCCAAGCAGGCTCCACGCCCGATGCGGGGCTTGAACTCATGAACTGTGAGATCGTGACCTGAGCTGAGATCAAGAGTCGGACGCTTCACCGACTGAGCCACCCAGGCGCCCCGAGAGTGTATGTTTTTTAAGAGGTGAGTTGGCGAGGCAGGGTTTTCCTCATTCAGTCCCACGGCGGTGCTCTGGCTGGGAGCAAGCGGGGGCCGCGACGGTGGCTCATGAGGCCAGAGCGAGGGAGACTTGGGAAGCCCGGGATCAAGGGGCTCGAGGGTGTCCTTTGGAGCAGAGGGTGCTACCGGTGGCTGCTTCTCGGAATGTTCTTTTCTCGCTCATTCCTGCTCCCAGGCATTTCTTCACTAGTCTCGGGGCTGACCCTGCCTCCCTCATGGTGTGAAGGCACAGACGCTGCAGCCATTGTCTGGTTCCTCCAGGCATCTAGAGAAGTCGTGGGCGCGGAGACAGGACTTACTCTGGGTTGCGTGAGAGGGTGGGGCTTGGCCCGGCAGCTGGAAGACTCAGGGAGACACGTCTTGGCGTAAGCTAAACACTTCATTCGTGCCTTCTGCCTTTCAGTAAGTGTTTACTGAACACCTACCAGATGCCAGGCACTGTTCTAGACACTGGAGATACAGCAACGGACCAAGCACGCAAATCTCTCTGTTCTTACGGAGCTTTTTACCGGTTAGAGAGGATCGGCGGGGGTCGTTTCTGGGAGTTTCCGAGGAGAGAACAGCACTGCCCAGAGTCTTACATTTACTGGAATGTTGGCCTAGAGGGTTGCAGCTGTGAAATTAGAAGTCCTTAGGTCACAAATATCTCCATCCAAAGTTGTATGGACGTTTAACGACGAAGTCATTTATTCGAAGGAGGCTCAGGACAAGTGCATTTTGCTTGGAGAAGGACCCTGGGCAGGTGTAGTGTGACGTGTTCCCTGGGAGAGACCCAGAGTAGACAGAGTGGGGGGCAGGAGCCTCGGGAAGCGAAGTGGGCTGCGGAGAAGCACTTCCCAGTCATCCCGGGGGCCTGCCGGGAGGAGGTGATGCCCACAGCTCTGACCCAGTCCCGCTATCCTGTGTACGTTTATAATGGGTGATGTTTGATACGGAGGGTGATGATGTGGGCGTCCAGCTTTGGGCAAATATTTCCTCTTTTTCCTCTTTTTTTTTTTAATGTTTTTATTTATTTTTGAGACAGAGAGACACAGAGCACGAGCAGGGGAGGGGCAGAGAGAGGGAGACACAGAATCTGAAGCAGGCTCCAGGCTCTGAGCTGTCAGCACAGAGCCCGACGCGGGGCTCGAACTCACAGACTGAGATCGTGACCTGAGCCGAAGTCGGACACTTAACCGACTGAGCCACCCAGGCGCCCCTCTTCTTTTCCTCTTAAACATCACTTTGGAACGGACCGCTTTCATTCATCGATCCTGTGTGGGTTAAGGCGATGGTATGGGAGTGCCTCGGGCTGAGGGTTGAGAGCGGCGGAGGGATGAAAGGGTTCAAGTCCGTCTCTGCCCCCAGACAGCTGACCCTGAGGTCTGTGAGCCAGACTGCGGAGCATGGCCTCCGGGTTTCTCATCGTTCAAGGAATCCGACACTGGGGGTCGCTGTTTCTCTTCTGCCTGCAGACTCGTGCGGCTGGAATCCTCAGTTTGGTTTCCTCCGGGAATCTGCTTTGCTATCCTGGCACTGTCTTAATGAACCGAATTCACCCTCGTTAGGAAAAACCCGGAACCAGACAGGATGTTACCTGTTTCAGGTTGTGTCTGGGTATCCCAAAGTGCACTCTCCTTATGTCTCCTTCCCCGGGGGCGGCTGTAATAGGCTAAACTGACATTTTCAACCAAGGCAGTCCGTATGTACAAGCGTCCACTGATCAAATTGTGGATCTTTATGCAACACGAGATGAGTTCCATCATCCCTTCAGTGTTAAGGTGCAGTGAATCCCCAAATCCTGAAAGATATGCTGGAATATGGTTCTGGTATTTGGTGAGTATAGCCCCTGTCTGTCATTCCACCCAGAAAAGAGGCCTCTGTTCGTTAACCCCCCCTCCCCCCCCAAAAAAACCCCGCTTTCTTACCACAACAGTGCCTCCAAGCCCCAGCCAGGCTCGATCTATTCAGGGTTTCTCCCCCGGCTCAGGCCAGGATTCTGAGAGGCCGAGCTGGACTGGGTCTACCTGGTTGCCGTGTTCCTATCTGCCTCCAGGATCAGGGTTTTAAAGGGGGAGCAGGTGGCTGGGGCCTGTCCCAACCGCTCTCATCTTACAGACGGTTCTTGGCGGGTAATCGGTGAGACTGGGGCCGCCCACATGGACGGTGAGGGATGCTGATGCGGTTTCTGGGCCCGCGTGTTCAGCCATCCCACAGAGGAACGTGGTCGAACCGGGGCTGGGAGATTTTATTTCCCTGGTGCTTGATTTCGTAGTGAAATTGAAAAGTGCCATGTACCTTTGAGGACGCGTCCTTGCCGATGTTTTCCTGCGTCGCTCAAGTAAGTCTGGTGGTTTCCTTATCTGAGCTCACTTGGGCTTGGTGTCACCAGCCCTCCAGCCCTTACCACATTTCATTTTAAACATGTCCAATGACTGCCTTTCCCCGGGGCCAGTGGATTCCTTGAGAATCAGCGTCGCACCTAATCCGACATGCTGTGTGCCAGGAGCCTGGCACGGGCATTTGGAATCCTGTGGGCTCTCGGTAAACATGTTTGAAATTAGAGGGACGGACGGGAGGGTCAGGTGACTACCCTGGAGTCCCCCAGACCCAGCAGACAGATCACCAAGGGGCTGTCCTTCTACTGGATCGTCTTTTCCCTCTTTATCTCCTGACAAGTTTTCTTCTGACAAATCATACCCAATACCCACAAGTCATGATGAAAGGGTCCCTGAGACACACTGTTCCTGTCAGTCATTTCTGCGACTACACCTGTCCTCACAGGTGCCGCATAGAACACCTGTGTGCAAAGTAAAAAAGAAAATTCCTGGGGCGCCTGGGTGGCTCGGTCGGTTAGGCATCTGATGTCGGCTCAGGTCATGATCTCACAGTTCGTGATTTCGACCCCGCATCGGACTCTGCTGACAACTCAGAACGTGGAGCCTGCTTCAGATTCTGTGTCTCCCCCTCTTCCTGCCCCTCCCATGCTCGTGCTCTGTCTCTCTCCATCTCTCAATAATAAACGTTAAAATAATAAAAGAAAAAAAATTCCTTTTATCAAGATGTTTTATTGCCACGTGCCAAAAAGTATTTACAACAAATACGCAAATCTATGATGACAACAGTCGTCAGTTGTGCAGTGCACAACTTATACCACTGTACTGGGCAGCTTGGGTGTTCCACATTTGTCCACGCAGGTTGTGCTCACTGTCTTCCGGTTCATCTTTAAAGAACGGCGATGGTGCATGAGTCCTTTTTCTGACTTTGTCAGCAACACATGAGTAACGGAACAGCAAGTGTGCAACCTACTTTCCAATCCCCCCAGAATATCACGGGGCATGTGGCAGGGCACATGGGACATGTGGCTCAAAAAGGATGTGGGGAAAAATGTGTGAACGTTAAAAAAAAACCTGGAAGCAGTCGATGTTTCCCTGCTGCTGATGCGCTCTCTCTCTCTCTCTCTCTCTCTCTCTCTCTCTCTCTCTCTGTCCCTTTCTGCGCTGCAGTGGTACATGAATGGGGTGAACTATTTCACTGACCTGTGGAATGTCATGGATACGCTCGGGCTTTTTTACTTCATAGCAGGAATTGTGTTTCGGTAAGTTGGCCTCACCCCCTTTCCCAGTTTCAGGTGTTTTTTGGATTTTCTTGAGTGAAGAGGTGAAGAAAAGATCTTTTCTGCTTCAAGCCCAAGATCAACCTGACTCCCCTTCCCCTCCATCTCGAGATTACTGCAAACGCCACCGTCTGAGCCTCTTAGAGACCCAGCGTGGTCGGCATGGAGTTACGTCTCCTCTCTTCTCCCTCCTGGTGATCTGTAATCGAAAAGTTCCTCACAGTTTTTCTCTCTGTGCTCGCAGAATTCTGGGGAGGGGGATGATTAGAGACGGAGGAAGCAGAGGATGATGAGCAGGTGAAATGTTGTGTAACGTGTTCCTTTCGGACCACGTAATCTTCTAAGATGTACCTAACTGCCGCGTGAATGCTGGCTATGGAGCCCGCCCTCCCAGAGTCAGAGCGGATGATTAGAAAAACCCATCTAGCATCACCGTTGAAGGCAAAAAGCAATGTGCACGCCACGTGAAAGGGAAGTTGAGGTACACCCAGACCATGGCGCACATCGCCCGTGCCCGCACCCCTCCGGGCCTGCCTTCCCCGAGTAGCCTCAAGGTAAAGCTCGTGGTCGTATTCGAGCTGTGCACACGGCATCCCTTGCAGAGAAGCCTGACTCTTTGGACGAACGCCTACCCGTTGCTCACTCCGCAGTCTCAAGTGAGTGAGAGCCCCGTTTCCCACTCCGATACCTTTCCTTTCTGCTGGGGCTCAGCGTTTGAATCACGGTGGGTTGGACGTGATTTCTAGAGAATTCCAGGCGGCGAGAACACATGGCTCCCAATTAACACATTCGCAGGTGGTCAGTGAGTCAAATGATCTGGTGCAAATGAGGTGAGGTCTCATGAGGGGAAACCTGGCAGAACCTAGTCCCAAGTGGCTGGTCTGGGCTGGGGACCGGGATCATCATGGTGGCAGAGGGAGCCAGGAAGTTAGCGATAATGCGACGGCGTTCTTGCAGTGGGTAGAGTTTGAGGAGGACGCGGCAAAAACCTCTGCAAGCCTTGTGTGCCCTGTCGTTGCTCCACCGGGGGCCACGAGGGCAGAAGACCAGGGCATTCGGTCCTCAGTGACTGACACGTGTTGTCCTTGGTCTGCTGCCACTCACTCTCGGCACCCTGACCCTGTTTCTTCGTGTTCGGTCAGTTTTAAAAACAGGGGCGCCTGGGTGGCTCAGTCGGTTGGGCGTCCGACTTCAGCTCAGGTCACCATCTCGCGGTCCGTGAGTTCGAGCCCCGCGTCAGGCTCTGGGCTGATGGCTCAGAGCCCGGAGCCTGCTTCCGATTCTGTGTCTCCCTCTCTCTCTGCCCCTCCCCCGTTCATGCTCTCTCTCTGTCTCAAAAATAAATAATCAGTTTTAAAAACAAAAGTTTGAACTCTTTTGTCAAAGTCTCACGGGCCCTGCTTCCCTTCCTTCCGTAGGCTCCACTCTTCGAATAAAACCTCTTTGTATTCCGGACGGGTGATCTTTTGCCTGGATTATATCATATTCACTCTAAGGTTGATCCACATTTTCACCGTAAGCAGAAATTTAGGACCCAAGATTATCATGTTGCAGAGAATGGTAAGAATGGAGGGTGTTTGTGGTTCGCATTCTGCTTGCTAGACGCCTCCAGTTGTCTGTAGAGGGGCTTGGTCCCCAGGCAGGTCACAGTTGGCAAGGTTTGCTGTCTCCGACGTGCTTTCATCAGGGGCCTCCCCCGGTTTAAAATTTAACAGGTGGCTGGTAAGAGCAAGTGGCTAATTAAATGTGTTGCCAGTGAAGCGATCTGTCCAGATGTCAGTCTTTACCAGCTGTTTTCATTTGAGTCTGGACAACTCAGAGAAGAGGCAGGAGTGCGACGTTTATACCCATCTTACGGATGCGGACCGCAGAGGTTAATGTTCGTCTGGAAGCGTGCAGGGGGCTAGAAGCACAGCGATGATCAGAGCTTCGATTCTGTAGCCACGTAGTATAGATGTAGGACGAGCCCCACCAGCCCCCTTGCACAGGGACGTCCAACAGAAAGATAATTATCCACTGACGATGCGGGTTTCCTAAGCTTGTTTTCCAGATGACCCAAACCTCCCGTGCTTCTGTCTGTAAGTCGGATGGGCGTTTGGATTAGCTCATCTGGAGGTTGCTTTCCAACGCTGAGGTCCTCTGAGTTTGCGGTTTTAATTCAAAGCATATCTGAGGCACCATGTCACCATGAAGTCATGCTGTGTGTGCAAAAAGTCAAAAAAGAAATTAAACCGTGCGTTCTTGTCTAATAAAGACAGCTTTTAATTTTTCTTAAAAAAAAAAAAAAAGAATACCGAGGACGCGATGTAGGGGTTTAAAGAAAGGGAGCCTGATGAGGAGTAGAGGTACAGGTGCTCCAGAATTAGGCCCCTCTTTCGCTCTCGAGCTGGGCTCTCTCATCCAGGAGGTTTCTGTGGCTGAGCTGGTTGGGAGACCTAAAGCCAAAATACATCCGTTGGTTTTAATTCCGGAAAAGAGTCGTCCCAAGACCCAAAGGTGGCAAATTAGGGGGAACGCAGGGTGACTGGAACTTCGACCCTTCCCTGTGGTCAGCTGAGCAGACGAGCCACCCGCGGGGCACGGTCCTGACTCTGTTCTCTTGTCCTCCCTTGACAGCTGATTGACGTGTTCTTCTTCCTGTTCCTGTTTGCGGTGTGGATGGTGGCCTTTGGCGTGGCCAGGCAAGGGATCCTCAGGCAAAACGAGCATCGTTGGAGGTGGATATTCCGCTCGGTCATCTACGAGCCCTACCTGGCCATGTTCGGCCAAGTGCCCAGCGACGTGGACGGTGAGCCTGACCCGGCCCGGGTGGGGACAGCCGGGGGTAGGGGGGTTGCTTCCGGAGCCGGCCTCCAGGGCTCCCTGCTCTGATCCACAGCTGGCGTTGAGTCAACACCAGGGAGTGGACGCTGACCCTCACGACCTTTTCTTTGAGCAGGACTTTACGCCCGCCTTGCAGACGTGTTCAGCAGTGTAGTCTGCGACGTTTCGACTTCTCAAAAAATAGCGTTTCTTGTGTTTTCCACAGCGACGTGGCAGTTGACAGCAACAAGCCTCGCTAGTTTAGGAACAGGTGTTGTGAGCTGTACTCTCTTGTATAACTGGGAGCCCATTTATTTCAAAAGGAGCAATATTGAAATTTTTGCACTGGCGGTTGGAATTTAAACATCCAGCTGTGGCCCACGGTCAGCTCTCTTTTGGAGGCAGGTTAGTGGCAGCACGGATGACACGGATGTGCCCACACCCAGCTTACGTAAGGAAGGAGTGGGGCATGTGCAGGCCAGCGTGTGTTTTGAACGAGCTGTCGAAAGCATCTTTGTGAGGCCGACGACAGCCCGGGCTTGTCGTGTTCGGTCCTGCCACGACACAGTGATCCCGATGTTCCCCTGCCCTGTTGGTCACATTTCTCAGCTCCCTGGTGTTTTCTCGATTAGCCCTGTGGCCTCGGGCAGCCCTGGCCTCTTCTGCTGCGGCCTTTTCCAAGACTTTAGCTCTTTTCCTGTGCGTGATGGAAAGGCACCTTGCTATCGTTAACTTCCCTTCTGCACACTGTGCTCACCGTTATTCATCAGGGAGTACGTTTCATCCTTGTGGCTTTAGACCCACTGCACCCCAGTAGCGGTAGTCCTTTGTGAGGACTGGGACTTTTTCCAAGGCCCCCCCATCTGGGCTCTGCCACTCAGTTGTGCAAATCCTATCCTTGACCCCTCCTGTGACCTCATCCCTCACCTCCAATCCATCGGCTAGTGTTGTTGATTAGGTATTAAATGTCCACGAAACCCACATGCTTTTTATCATCGCCATCCCCCCCCAGGCCATCCTCATTGGGTTGTCCTGTGTCCCCCACCCCCTCACCCCAGGTGCCGTGGCACTGCCTCTTCCAGAGGGTCCTCACGTTGCCTCTTGGTTTCTACATCCGCAGGTACCACGTACGACTTTGCCCACTGCACCTTCACTGGCAATGAGTCGAAGCCGCTGTGTGTGGAGCTGGACGAGCACAATCTGCCTCGGTTCCCCGAGTGGATCACCATCCCCCTCGTGTGTATCTACATGCTGTCTACCAACATCCTGCTGGTCAACCTGCTCGTCGCCATGTTCGGGTACGGGCTCATTCGCGTCCAGTCTGAGCACGTGCTCGGTCGTGACTTTCCCGGGTGTTCACGGTACCAGGCGGGGCCGGAGGCACCGGGGGCGAGATCTTAGAAGTCCACCTGCGAGGGAGTTAGGTGAGAGCTTAGGGCATAGGGGACGGGAGGGGGTGCGGCCTTCGAGGGACTATATTGACAACACAGCGAGTGAGTCCCTGTGAGCTGTGCTGCCAGTTTCTATGACACCAAAGACACGTACCTGTAACGCCCTCCAGCACATCCAGACTCTGTACGTCTAGCGTCCACGTAGCCATCTTCCCGGGTGCCACGATGTGGACGTGATACCGATGCAGTGGGGTTCAGCTCCTCTCCGATGTCTTTATTTTCTAGGGATTTGGTGGCTTGGATTCTAGGGTTTAAAGGACTCAGCCTCTAGTTAGTGGCTGCTTTAACAATTTTCAGTTTAAATACAAATCGTAAGAGCAGAGTCAGGAGAGTGACTTTCTTTTGGGGCTCATGTCTCATGAGGTGAAGAGAGAATGCGATGGTGACTCTAAAATATTTTCATTGCCTTTGGCAGTTCTCCCTAATACTTGCAGAAAATCGTGATCTTCATTTCCCTTCATCTTTCTTAAGAGGGTTTCACCGGGTTTCTGTGGTAGTTTCAGTGCGAGCTACTTAGTTGTATGTTGTTGTTTTAAGGCAGGTAGTCATTTTTTTAAAGTTTATTTATTCTGAGAGAGAAAGAGAGAGAGGAGGAGAGAGAGAGAGGAGAGAGAAAGGGAGAGAGAGAATCCCAAGCAGGCGCCACACTATCATTGTGGATCCCTATGTGGGGCTCAAACTCACGAATCTGTGAGGTCACGATCTGAGCTGAAATCAAAAGTCAGACACTTAACCAACTGAGCCACCCAGGTGCCCCAAGGTAGGTAGTCATTTTGGGTATGTGATCCCAGCACAGACAGACAGAAAATTTAGCAATAGTGTATCGTTGTTAAACGTTGGGGTGGAAGAGAAACACCTTGTCGGAGTCAGAAACCCAGCAACGACGAAAGGCAAGGTAAACACCGTTGGTTTCGTACGGCACGTGTTGAAGGTAAAGGAAAGCTCAGGTGAAGTCACATGATAAGTGGTAGCTTGGAGGAAACGGTGGCATGAGAGGAACGAAGACTTTTTAATTCCCGATGTAGAAAGAGCGTCTGCAGGTGGATGGCAGAAAGATGATGCAATAGGAAATTGGCAGAGGAACGGCAATTCAGAGAAGGAAACACGAAAAGGGCCTCCGTCTTGTCGATGGGAAAGGCCAGAAAAGCCAACGAGATGCTGGCTTAGGACCCATCAGATCTACAGAAATTTCAAAAAGCCTCTTGTGTTGGGGGTGATGCTGAGAAATGGACATCGCTGCTGGCAATGTGAATTGCCTCTCAGTCTCTGGAAAGTGATATGAAAAGAATTATTAAAAGAAAACACACACAAATCTTTGAGGCAGCTCTCTCGCATCTGGGACTCTATCCTAAGGACATATATACAAGGATGCTTGTTGGATCATTGTTTGATGCCTGTTGGCTGGGGGGATGGCCGAAGAAAGCTTGTCACAGATGACAGAGTATCGCGCAGGTTTTAAAAAAGATAGATCTCTTTTTATGGACTTGAAAGAATGATATTTTGTTAAATGTAGAAAGCAAATTGCAGACTAGTTCTTATGGTGTAATCTCATTTTCTTGCAGTAAAAACCAAGAAATTAAAAGAATTAGTACAATTAATTTAAAAAAAACAAATGTATGGGGTGCCTGGGTGGCTCAGTTGGTAAAGCATCCGACTTTGTCGGCTAGGGTCATGATCTCGCGGTTCCTGAGCTCGAGCTCCACGTCAGGCTCTGTGCTGACAGCTCGGAGCCTGGAGGCTGCTTCGGATTCTGTGTCTCCCTCTCTCTCTCTGCCCCTCCCCAGCTCCCACTCTCTCTCTCTCAAAAATAAATAAACATGTAAGAAAAAAAATACAGGTATGTATTTCACTTGTTACAGTAATCGCATAAAGCTTCTATAATGTAGAGAAAAAATAAGAAAAAGACAACTGTTGCATAGAGCCCTGGGCTCCCAAGAGACACAAGGATTGTGGCCTCCTTTTGCACAGGGGTGGGTGGGGCCACATGCCTCTGGACTTGTCACCCATCTAGCAGGCTGAGCAGTGAGTGGCCATCTGGTCTACCCGAGTACAAAGACGTCCTCCCTCGGTCCCACCTCTACACTGTGGCTGCAGTAATGTTTCTAAAATGTCACTGCTCTACTTAAAATTCTGGGAGGATGTCGGTATTTCCCCATGGCTTTTGAGGTAAATTTCAGGTTCTTCAGCTTTTTCCAAGGCTGTGCATGACCTGGCTTTTGAGCAACAGTCAGACATCTCACGGTCTGTCCCTGGGGAGCACCTGGGTGTCTGTCCTGAAACAGGGTGGTAACCTACGACATCTGACGCTTTGCAAGTGCTGTTCCTTCTGTCGGGATTACTTACTCCATCTTGCCTGTCTCTTGCCCCGATCCTGCTCGCCTTTTAAGGAGCTGAGCATCATCCTCTGCCCGAGTGGTCCCTGATGCCCTCCCCACTTTGTGTAGAGACTCCCCGCACCCCCCCACACAATGACAACCTTCTGTCCTTCTGGACCGTAAGCTCTAGAGGATGGAGACGGGTCAGGCTCAGCACCTGGACCTTTGCGGGTTGGATGAATGAGAACAGGGCCCTTCCTGTGTTTAGTTCATTATTCAGTTACACCTTGGGAGCTTGGCTGCCAGGTCTTTAGATTTCCTGAGATGTGTCATTGGTGGGTCACAGACCAGCGGGGGCTGTAGCACATAGATGTATAATGTCTGTTCTGTGCCTGGGGGGGCCACGGAGATCATGTGGTTGTTGTGTCCACGTGGACCTAGGGAGAGAATGTGCAACCCTCTCCGTCACCACCCCAACGGATGGCCAGGCAGGGAAGGACTCGGGAGTCAAGAGGCTACACAGGGTCATGCTGCCTGAGGTCCCAGTCTGAGCTGCAGAGAGAGTGGCAGCTGCTGGGTGATTATGTGTCCACATGAAAACCAGGGAGGGAGGACACGCCCTTACAACCTTTACACCGATCACGGGACAGGCCGTGTGAAAACTGGCCACCATGCAGTTTCCCCAGAAATTAACCAAAGGGGCTGATAGCTCCCAAAGCCGTGACATCTGAGTTGCACTAATTCGGTAAATCTCAGAGAGGCACAGAGTAGAATATGACTTAGATCTGCCCTGGGTCTGTGTGCTGTGAAGGGAGGACCTTGCCACATTTCTAATCCATTATCCGCATTATAATGATGAACTGATAGAATCCGGAGCCTGGAGGGACTGGAGCCCAGCGTGTCATTTTCAGGTTGAGGAAGTGAATGCCTGGCCATGGGTCTGGCCACACGGCCGTCCAGCTTACCTGTGTCCATTCAGGTCTTGAATGCAATCCTCCTCCCCGAGACACCCAACCATGGCATGGTACTCTACTGTTGCCCTATTCAGCGCTTAGGTGTGACAACTTAGGGGCATCCCTCCCCTTGGGGGGGTCTCCTAGAATAGTCCTTGGTGAGGGGTGCCTGGATGGCTCAGTTGGTTGAGCGTCCGACTCTTGACCTAGGCTCGGGTCATGATCTCATGGTTCGTGAGTTTGAGCCCCGCCTCTGTCAGCATGGAGCCTTCTTGGAATTCTCTCTCTCTCTGTCTCTTTCTCTGTCTGTCTCTCTCTCTCTCTCTGCCCCTTCCCCCTTACTCGCGCGCTCTCTCTCTCTCTCTCAAATTAAATAAACAAACGTAAAAAATTAAAAATAAAAGAGAAAAGAGAATAGTCCCGGGTTAAACCAGAGACCTTTTCTTTGTTGATGCCTGTCTGGGAACTTGTGAGTAACAGGAGCCACCCTCCCGCCACCCTTGGGCGGAATCTTCGGAACACTGTTTCTGACGGCCGTGGGAGCTGTTCTGGGCTCTGTGGGCCAGTGGCCGCCAGGTGGTGACCCCTGTCTCGCATCACATGCAAGCATTCATGTGAAAGCTTAACCGTACACAACGGCAACCTTATGAACTGTAATGTAAAGGAGCACTTGGGAATTTTAAAGCAGCATTCGAGCGCTCTCTAGATGGCATTCAACGGGAGAGGTAATGGATGTAAACCTCTGTGATTATTCTGCATTAAAATTATTGATCACGGGCCCTGTGCAGCTCATCAGAGCATGAAGTGAACTTACAGTCAGTAGATGACTCTGGGTCATCTTGACACGCAGCCGTGATGCTCACGGGCACCGTCCTGGAGATATTCCACCCTTTGCCTTTTTTTCCCAAAGGGGATCCGTCAAACATGTCCTCATCTAGGAGTATTTCTGTAACCAAAATATGTTTCCATCTTAGGAGGAATATGCGTTCATTACAATATGCAGAAAAGTAGAAAAAAAGAAAATAATCACCAGGACCAACTAGAGGTTTGGGTGACACTTCGGCTGGCTAGGGGGCGCTGTTGAAAGGGGTGAGAAGAAGAAAAGAGCAGATAATGTGGTCTTAAGAATAGCTCGTGTTTACTGATTCTCTTCTGGTGCGGCCGTGCAGGTGCCTGTCATTGACCATTTTGGTGGAGGTGTGGCTTTCTTATCACTTTGCAGATGAGGAGTTGGAGGCAGAGAGAAGTTAAGTCTGTGCTGTTAAAGGAGTTGAGGGGCACATAGACATATTCATATAGTATGATATGGTACAATGTGCGATATAATGCAATACATAACATAAGGTAGTATAACGATATTATGTAATATAACATATTATAATAGAATATTATATAAGAAGTACTAAAAAGGCTGTTTTCAGAGACTGGAGATCAGGGCAGCGTTATTAGGTGTGACAGAACATTGGAGGTGGGGCCAGGGTCAGTGGCACTGAGCAGAGGTAACATTCACTCAGGGGACCCCTTACTGGGGGGAGCCCATAGCCTGACTCAAGGCGGTGGGTGGGGGGCGAAGCAGGGGAGATAAAGCTAGTCTGGGGAGAATCAGCCACTGAAGGGGGTGGAAAGGGAGGCAGCGGCCAGGTTGTGGGGTGTCTTTTATGCCACGTTAAAGAAGTAGGACATTTTCTCGTAGATGAAGGAGCATCTGCTGGGTCTTGATGCAGGGCACAGGGCACAGTCTTAGTCGTGTGATTCTGAGAGCAAACCACTAAACCGAGTTTGCACTTCCAAAATCAGTGTAGTGAGGGGCGCCTGGGTGGCTCAGTTGGTTGAGCGTCTGACTCTTGATGTCGGGTCAGGTCCTGGTCCTAGGGTTGTGGGGTCGAGCCCCGTGTTGGGCTCTGTACTGAGTGTGGAGTCTGCTTGGGATTCTCTTTCCCTCTCTCTCCCTCTGCTTGTATCCCCTGCTCATTCTCTCTCTCTCTGAAAAAAAAAAAATCAGCGTAGTGAAATGGTTGGCTGTCTCTTACTGTTGACTTTGAACCTGTTTTTTTGATCTTGTGGAATGAGAGGGGAACAGAGATGTGCAGGAGGGGTCTGGGGGGAGGCAGCAGAAGTCAGGGTCGCCAAGGCCACCGGGCAGGTCTGGCCGGATATTGCTGGCATGTCTGGGAAGAAGTAACAGATGGAAAGCGTGTGAAATCTGCGAAAAGCTCAGAGGAGGTGTTTCCTGATTGAGATCTAGCTGGCAAGTTTCTCGTCTTTCAGTTCATTCTAAAATTCTGCCATTGTTTTAGCGTCTTCTTTTTCTTCGTGATTTTTTTTGGCAGACTTGCTGTTCTGGTCTGTTGATCAGTCTATTTTGGTTTTTACTACCAAATGGCTTTAATTACTGACTTAAAAAAATGATTTGAGCATCTGTTGTGCAAGTCCCCCTCCTTATTCTCATTCAAAACTTTTCCTGGGTTTTCTTGTACATTTAATAACAGGGAGGCGCCTAAGGCTCATCTTCCAAAACTCTTTATTCTTTCCCCTTCAAAAAAGAAAAACCCTTGTGAATTTTATTGTGATGATGTGAACTTGACAGAATCATTCAGGGGATGCTGAAAAAAAAAAATGGTATCTTACCATCCAGAAAAAAATGGTGTGATTCTCTACTTTTTCAAAGATACGTGGTTTCCTGGTGACGATTAACAGTTTTACTCTATGGATCTGGAAGATTTTTGGTTACCTTTTCTCCTAGCCGTTTGTGATTGTGAACAAGACATTGTTTCCTATTTTTTTTTTTCAGTAAGTAATTTTTGACATGTAGGAAGGCTGTTACAGATTTGCTTATTTATTTTGGAATGAGTCTCCTTACTGAATTCTTTTATTCTCTCTCTCCTTTTTTAAATTGTGCCATGGAAGGTTCCTCCTGTTTCTTATTTATTAAACTCCTTTCTTTTCCTCCTACTTCTTTTTTAGTTTTTCTAATCGGAAATGGATGTTGACTTTGCCAGAAGACTTTCTAGCAGCTAGGGAAATGGCATGTTTCCTTTTGATCTGCGATGTATTAGGAAAATGATATATTATATAAATGATCTTGATATTTAGTCGTCCTCTGTTCCTTGGTCATGGTCATGGCATATTATCCTGTTAACGTGCTGCTGGATCTCATTTACGTTCAAGGTTATCTGAATCCTAAACATTTGTTATCTCTTGGTAACGTTTTCAGTGTCAGCAAATCTCTGAAACTTTGTGTCCCTGTGAGGTTCCTGCCTCCTCAGTCCTGCTCCACAGAAGGCACTTGGGTGGTCTTAGGGGACCGAACTCAGTCATCACTGCAGATCTCCCACCAGCTGGGTAGCGGAGGGCACATGATACCCGTGGAGTCGTAGGGTCAAAGGGAACATCGTGGACTTCCTCTCCAGGAAGGCTCTGGATGGTCAGCGGCCGACAGGGAGATGCCCAGAACCTGGGTGGGAGAGACGGTGTCTGAGTTGCTCTGGACATTTGCCGAGGGGGGTGGTGCTCACGTATTGGCACCACGGTCCTGCCTCTCCTTTTACAGAGGTGGAACGCAGTGCCTAAAGAATATAAAAATTATTTTAACAAAGCAGTTTGAAGCGGTGCTCAATTATCGATCGGCCTTCCCTGGGGAACGCTCATGTCTCTCTCTTTGGCTGAGTCCGGAACTCATCTGCGGGGGGAGGGGTGGAGAAGTTTAGAAGCTCCTGCCGTGTGGGGAAGGTGGGCCTCAGTATAAATAAGCCCCAGCATGGCCAACCCCAGAAATGTGTTATTTATGCAAAGTGGCTTTTGGGTATTCAAGTCCGGTAATCAGCTGGCTCGCTGTCGCCCCCTGGGATGCAGATAAGGGTTTGTACTGTTTGCCCAGGAGGATGATACCAATGGAGACCTTAGTTTATGGGCATGGGCCCAAATCCATTCTAGACCAGGGACTGGCGACTTTTCCTGTGAGGGCCAGCTAGGGTCTTGGCTTTGGCCCAGTGCTAAGCACCCACCCCCACCTTTCTGCTCGGCAAAGACCATTCTAATGTGGCGATCCCTGCAGAACAGTGGGGGTGGGGGGTGGATTTGGCCCCCTGGTCACAGCTGGCCAATCCCTTCTCTAGATGACCCGGAAGACATGGGATGTTCTTGCAGCTTCTGAGCGACTAGTTAAGAAGCCAAGATGCAAATCGTTTCCCACTGGGACTCTTCTTGGCCCGAGTGCGGTGCTGAGCTCCCGAGGAAGGGAGAGAGGTCCACCTGCCGGAGAGGCCGGCTCCCCCAGCTCGAAAGCATCCGACACGTCCCTCCCTTCCACAGGAGTGGTTGATTCCTTCCGGGCGGAACCTCAGAGAACAACATCTGATGCGTTAAAATGGATGCTGTGGCTTTTGCCTGTTTGACTAGTTACGTCAGCATTTTGAGACCCTCCAGTGACAGTGATTTGGATGGTGGCATTTGTTCTGTCACAACGTAACAGACGGACCTCTGGCAAGTTCTCAGCCTGGACTTCATTAATCCGGGGTGTGCCCGCCACCCTCCCCTCTTTCAGTGCAGGGGCCTACGGTGCCGTTTGAAGAGCCAGGGGGGACCCGCGAGGACAGATAAAGATGTTGGTGGTGGCCTCAGAGCAGCCTGACCTACATCCGGAAGAAACTGCAAGCTAGCTGCCGAATTCACTCTGCTCTGGTCTCATACAGCACAGTCTTGTTTTCCACCTAAAAAAAAAATCTGCATAGAATGGACACAATTGACATGAGAATCAGCCAAGCGACCGTCTTATGTGCCTCGTGTAGGAGTTTATGTGTTATAGATGTTCAAGGAGCATGAATTCCCTTCCTGCAAAGACGGCTGGTTCCCTGGGGCTGGGCTTATTACAGGTGCTGAAGGGGCACCTGCCGCTGACACCAGTCCTGCACGGAATCCAGGACCCGGGGTGTCCCGTTCATCAGCAGGCTCCAGCACGAGCAAAGCCAAGCTTTTGTAACCAAAGCCATAGCTGTGTAGGTTAGTGTTTTGCCCGTGTGTGTGATCGTTTCTTAGCTAAAGATATTTAAGCCTTAGATCGTAGCGTGCCACGGGGCAAGAATGAGGTCTCACAACAGACAGACCCGGGTCCCCTGCCTGGTCACCTCATCCAGGCCTGGCCTGCGAAGTGTTTAGCCAGAATTGGGAGAATTGAATGCAACCCCAGTCAGAATTTGCTTATAGATTTCAAAGACTGATTGCTGCTTCTTTGGCTCTCGGGGCAGCAGGGGTGGGGGGAGGTGGTGGTTATTTGATATCAGCAATACAAGTATCTGCGATGGTTGAACTTCCCAAATGGTAAAACGCTTCATCGTTTTCTTTAATTAAGTAGTCCAACCAAATCCTTCGGAGACACAGCATAGCTCAGAACCTTTCCTGCTTTACTCTGGGAGGTGGTATTATGTGGTAATGAGGCAGACAGACGCTGGGCAGGACCGCGGGGCCCAAGGCCTGGCCTTACCATTTCCGAGTTGGGAAATTCAGACAAGATTCCTATGCCTGCTATACCTCAGTTCTCTGATCCGTCCGTCGTAGACGAAAGTAGGACTCTTATCCCATGGAGAGCTGTTTGCAGATGACGTCGTTAGTAGAAGTAGGCTGCTTCGAGCAGCGTCTGGTGCACAGCGTTAGCTGTGTTATGGTTGGTTTGATCTGTAACTGATAAATCGGTGGCACAATGAGACATTCTTCTGGCCAGTGGCTGTTTTTTCTAATTACGTGAATAATTCATGCCCATTGCGTAATGCTTAGGAAGGGAACAAAAGAGAATAGAGTACATTCACGATGTGGGCTGGAGATCACCACTGTGAGTGGCAGATTTATTTCTCCCTGTGAGTTGTGACTCACGTAGTAAGATGGTGTGGTAAGTGTGAGTTTGAGCCTAATTATTTCATGTGTTATAAGCCTTTCCCCAAAGTATAAAAATTACTAGTAATCATTCGTTTGAACGGCCACGTAATGCAGTCCTATTGATTAACCATGATGGCTGATTCGTTTTCTTAGTGTTGAGCATTTCTGTTGTCCCGTTCTATTGAGGTGGGAGGTTGGGGAAGCTGGTTTTTTCAGGGTGTGGAAAACGGCCATGCGTGTATATCCTTTGATATATTTTCTTTTCTCAGTACCTCCATAGTCTTAGGTTAAATTTCCAGAAATCAAGTCATTGGATCAAAGGGATGAACATTTCTTTTTTAATGTTTATTTTGTTTTTGAGAGAGAGGGAGACAGAGCGTGAGCAGGGGAGGGGCAGAGAGAGAGGGAGACACGGAATCCGAAGCGGGCTCCAGGCTCTGAGCTGTCAACACAAAGCCCGACGTGGGACTTGAACTCATGGACCGTGAGATCATGACCTGAGCCAAAGTTGGCGGCTTAACCGACTAAGCTGCTTAGGTGCCCCTAAGGGATGGTTGAACTTCCCAATTGGTAAAATGCTTCATCGTTTTCTTCAATTAAGTTGTCCAACCAAATCCTTTGGAGATAGAGCATCCCCTAAGGGATGAACATTTCTAAGGCCCTTGATAAATATGAACAAACTTCCTTCCCAGACTGTTTACAATTAAACTCCCGTTAGCAACATATGAGGAGCAAATTGTTCCTAAGAGAGTCGATACCTTCGCCTCTTTGTGACTAACGCAATAACAGACCGACGACCGAAGGGAATCCTTGAAAGGTCTTGAAGTAAAAAGCTTTTTAAAAGTTCCCTGGACAGTATTTTTTGTGCGCTAAAACCCCAAGCCCCAGACCCCAAAGCCGTAGACACAGTTCTGGCCCAGCCCCAACTGAAGAGTGCCCGACGCTGAGCTGTCCTGGCCCCGGTCTCGGCACGGATTCTCCTCCCCTGCCTGGACTTAAGCTATCATTTAAGCTATATCGCAGTCATGCCTCGTTATCAATGCCACCGTGTTTGGCAATCAAATGAGGAGGCGCGTGGCAGGCTGAGGCTTGACCTTGTCTCCCCTCCTACCAGCTACACCGTGGGCACCGTCCAGGAGAACAACGACCAGGTCTGGAAGTTCCAGAGATACTTCCTGGTGCAAGAGTACTGCAACCGTCTGAACATCCCCTTCCCCTTCGTGGTCTTTGCCTACTTCTACATGGTGGTGAAGAAGTGTTTCCAGTGCTGCTGTAAGAGGAAAAACACGGAGCCTTCTCCTTGCTGTGAGTCATTGTCCGTTCCGTGCCCGGGGACAGGAGCAGTGATCGGTCGTGGGGGACGCGCGCCAGGTCCGCGCGGGGCAGCGGGAAGGGGCTTCGTCATAGTCACGGCCTCGCTCCCATGCGTATGTCCGTAGAGACAGGGAATTACCCGAGGGAGAGAGTAGGTTAAGGGAGCGTTGCAGATCTGTGGGCTGGTCTCATTCTGGGGGGATAACTTTCGGGTGAGCATCATAATCGTGCAAATAGTAGGTTGAACAAGCGTGACGTGGAGACGCGACTTCGGTCTTGCTTCCGTTAGATGTCGACTCTGGTAGACGTTAGCCCTGCCCCAGCAGAGCTCCTGACTTTCCTGGTCGCTCTTTGCGAAATCGAAAATCTTATCATTACTTCACTGCACGTGCGGTCTGGTCTGTTCACCCGCCCATTGATGGCCATGCAGGCGGGAGGCTCCCCTTTTTGCTGTACCCCCTCTCAGCTGGTAGAGCTGGAAGGAAGTGTGGGCCGCTGGCTTCTGCCTCTCTCTTCGCCCCTTCTCTCCCACCCGCCAGCTGCCGTCACGGACCCTCTGTGGGCTGGAGCACTGGGAGGGAGGAGGGGAAAGAAGCAGAAAGTCTTTTCTGGAAACAGTGGTCCTGCTCTAGGCCGGCTCCGTGCTCTGTGACCTGGCGTGTGTGCACAACTGACCCTTTATTGTGTGGGCACCTGGTGGGTCCTTCAGCTGTTCCCTGGCTGGCCCCTCGACTCCCAGGGCTTGCCGGTACTTTCTCCAGCGCTGCGTCCCCTTAACCTCTAGTCCACACCACGCAGACTCTCCCTGATGGGGACCCACTTCCTTCGGGAAGGCGGGGACGCCCACAGCTCTCCTTTTCCCGTGGCTACCCACCTCCTTAGCCCCGATAAGGGGTAAGGAGCAGGAGGGCCCCCACTGGGCTCCCTCTCCTTCCCCCACCGCTGTGGGAGCCAGAATCTATCATCAGGGAATTCTCAGTCACCCTGGGGGACACCCTCCCCCGGTACAGCTCTCTTCCCTGCACTAGGCTAGGTTTTCTTAACACTTGATCCTGGGGCCACGGACCCAGACAGATCTACCTAGCTTGCAGACACGTTTCGACCAAATTAAGCAGGAAAGGAGGGAGAGGCTTATTTTTATTCATTTGGGTGTTTGGGCACAGAGAAAAAGATAGAAAGGGCACCGCCAGCCCATTCATTTTGCCTTCTGACCTCAGATTTAAGCCAGGGGAATCTGGCTCTGGGGGAGGCCTGCAGGCTGACCTCTTCATCACGCACGGCACCAGGGCTCGTGTGTTTCGGGGCCGTGAGAGGCTTTATATTTCTTTTATTTCTTTTTTAAGTTTATTTATTTATTTTGAGAGAGCACAGGCAGGGGAAGGCAGAGAGATGAGGAGAGAGAGAATCCCAAGCAGGCTTCACGCTGTCAGCGCAGAGCCTGACGTGGGACTCGAACTCACGAACCGTGAGATCCCGACTGGAGCTGAAATCAAGAGTCAGACACTTAACCGACTGGGCCACCCAGGCATCCCGTAAATTTCTTTTAAAAATCATCAGGAAAAGCACGAACTTTTCGGTCACAAACTTTAAGTCAAGGAAAGCAAAGCACGAAAAGGGATACACCCTATCGCGCATAGAGAAGAAACGGTGTAAAAACAGTCCTGTTGCTCAAAGTCTTCCTTCCTTCACAAATACTAACTCTGTTCTGGGGGTACCAGTTGCGAACAGAAGCATGTGAGGGCTGGGCTGCTTGGCCCATAGTTTTACCTACATGGTTCCAGAGAAAGAACCGTGGATAAAAATTTCGGGGAGGAAGATTTTGAGTTGGTAAAAGTTTAAGACAGTGTCCAACAAATCACATTATCAGTAAATGAAATGAATAGCTGTGTGAGGTCGTGAATCCCCATCACTGGTTGGATTCCGGCTGGGGCTGGGCAGGTGGATTTGGAATGAAGATCCACTCTCCACACGTACCCTGTGCTCTGTCCAAGATCAGTGGAACCAGAAAATCCAGTGTATCACTAAGGGCAAATCAGTCTTCTGAATTCGGATGGGTTCGACGACACAATGCATTCTGTTCCCCCAAAACTTAGTCAAGAAGTAAGCGCGCTAAGAACATAAAAATGGGAGCAAAACCCCCAATTTGGCCATCAAATGGGCAGGACTTCAGCTTCAGGAGGCAAACAGGTCAGAAATGAGCTATGTGAATCCGCACCTGTTTCCTTGGGAGAATGATGCTCTTACAACCATTTGAGAAAAAGATGACATCCTCTCTCCCCATATAGTTCTTAGTCTCAGGGAGGAATAAAGAAATAGAGGGAATAGGGGGGCACAGCGGGACAGGTCCTTCTCCATGCCGGGCAGAGTGATGGCGGGAGAGGGCGAGCCGAGGGCCCCGTTTACTCGCTGGAGACTTCTGGACGCCCTGCTCGCCATTCATTCATTTGTCGCTGCTTGGAGATCATGGATTCCAGAAACCGCAGAACTCGGTGGTTGCCAGAGCCTCTCATGCTAATTCGTTTCCCAAATTCACCTTGCACTTGCCTCCAAGTCACCGGGACGTCATGGGATTTAAGCTCAAAACTGTCCTTTGGAGAAAAATGCCAAGATTTTTCAAACAACTTTTCAGATAAGGTAGAATCCAACCTTCCATTAAAAATTTTTTTTAATGTTTATTTTTAGAGAGAGAGAGAGAGAGAGAGAGAGAGAAGAAGTGGGGGAGGGGGAGAGAGAGAGGGAGACACAGAATCCGAAGCGGGCTCCAGGCTCTGAGCTGTCAGCACAGAGCCCCACGCGGGGCTCGAACTCACAGACCGTGAGATCATGACCTGAGCCGAAGTCGGACGCTCAGCCGACTGAGCCCCCCCAGGCGTCCCCCAGGCTTCCATTTTTGCTGCTTTTTGGTGACATCATAAAGTAACAGTGACGAAGTATGCCGCCCCTTCCCAGTAATTGCACTGTTAGAAAATATATTGCTTTCCATGAGAAAAAACCAATCCATATTCCTTATGGAACATTTGAAAAATACAGAAAAACGTAAATAAGAAAGAACAAGAACACACGTAAGCCACCACTCAGAGATAGATATTGTTAACATAATGGTATCTATTCTATTAGTTTCGTGTGGGTGGATGATAATTAGGTTGTTCTGTACAGACACATCCATAACCTAAGTTGTTCATTTAGTTAATAATACATGCACATTTTCCATACACATAAATATCAACCTGTACGACAGTTTTGAACTGTAGACTCTCCCGGCCTATGGATGCGCCACATTCAACGTCACCAGTCCCTCGCTGTTACACACGTAGAGGGTTTCGGTGCTTTCCGTGTCCTACGGCATGACGATAAATAGCTATATGCCTTCATTTTTTTAGCGTACTGCTGATTTTTTTCCCCTTGGAGTTATTTATAGGAGAGAAATTTCTGGATAAAGGGTACTTACAGATTTAAATCTTTTGATATTGTCTGCCACCCTCCTCCACCTTCTCCATCATGTGCTGCAGCTGTAACAATTTACAGATCTTTTTCCCCAACTTACGGGACACCTGTTCATCTACATCTTTGCCCACACAGGCCATAGTTATTACTGTAGACCTTGCTAATTTTCCACGTTGGGTGGTGAAAGCGCCATGCCATCATCTCAACGGCATTATTTCGACTGCTAAACAACTTGCCATTTTGTCTTGGTCACTGTCGTTCGTGACCGTCGCTCATTTGTCACTGTCACTCTTTGGCCATCTGTGTCCAGGAGTGTGTGTTGTTCCTTTCCGTGTTGGTTGTTCAGTGCTCTCACTGGGTTTCTACATGCATCGCGGTTTGAGCAGAAGACATTGGCAACCACTTTGCTAGGAAAAATCCAATGGAAAAAAATCCAGTTAGGAATTATTTTCTATAAACCGGCATTTGCTATATAGGATTTGCTGAAATCCGCGACTTGCCTATTGGCTCTGCTTTTGATTCCCGATTAATTCTTTTTAAATCCAGGAAGATCTTACACTTTGAAGGCAATTTAAAAATAAAACTAGATTTTTTTTTTTTTCCGCAAGTGGACGCCTTCCTGAACCTAGGTGCTTTTTTCCCCCCACGAGTTCGTACGGAGGATTGCTGTCCGTTGTGCCATTACCTGAAACGCAGGCGCCTTGTTGATCTGTGATTTTGTTTGCTTGCCTTCTGAGAGGCCCAGGTACTGTAAGAAATTGAACTGAGAATCTTGCTGGAACATGCCCCAGGCCAGTTTTACAGCAGGCCCTGCCTTAGATGAAAGGAAAAGGACTGAGTGGAAGAATTTTCCTTGAGGTCCACACCCAGACTGCGTATTATTTTACAAGGGTAGGAATGATGTCCGGGCTTTATTGTCCTCTCTTCCAAAGTCCCTACGCCCCTTGTAGGTTGAGAGAGTAGCGATCCATCCGTAATTATCCAACCGACTGGCTGACATAGCCTTTTTATGTCATCAAAATGAGAGAGGAGCACACATAAAACGTGAGGACAGAATTCATTGGTGAAATGATTTTACTAAGTCACAAAAACACCCAGACAGGCTTTTGATTGATTTCTGTTTAGAATAAAGATTGCATTCCTATTTCACTCAGACAGCTCCAATTCTGCATTGTTACCAAGAAATTCATTAGCATTCCATCGCTTTGCGGCTGTTACTAGCAAGTAACGTCACTCACATCAGCCTGTGCGGGACGAATCTAAATCTTCCGGGTCCAGGGTATCACCAAATGACGAGCAGGTGTTGATTTAGGAGGTAAGGGGCAGAAGAAACAGTGTGATGTTTTTTTTTTTTTTTTTTTTTTTGGTCTCATTATTCAAGGTTTCAAAAACGAAGACAACGAGACTCTGGCCTGGGAGGGTGTCATGAAAGAAAATTACCTCGTCAAGATCAACACGAAAGCCAATGACACCTCAGAGGAGTATGTCAGTCGTTCGCTTCTGCTTTGCACGGCCACCCCCCCCTTGCGTACATTAAGTTTGTAGAACATAAGTAGCTTCTTTGAGTAAGCTCTGGGAAGAGAATTTACGGCAGAAAGAAAAAGCACCAAAAAGGTATTACCTGGGCAATTGAAGATGAGAAACACGTGAGTGTGTATCAGCCTTTCCAGAAGGGCAGGACCACCCACTTGCCATCCCGATTGCCCTCCGAGGCCCCGGGGAGGGAAGAGGTACTTGGAGGCTGTAGGGCGGGGCCTTGGAACCAGGTGACAAGAGCGCAGGTCGCTCTGCCATGGCTGCAGAGGTGGATTCCGGGAAGACCCACCCACCCATCGAGGGCAATTGGCATCGTTTCACAGGTGACGCACACCTGTCTCTGTGATGAAGAACTGGAACGGGGGACCATTTGGTGGGTCCGTTACGGGCTGTCCTTGAGAAGTCCTGAAGCTCAGTTATGAGTTGCATGGAGTCATTGTAAACATGCCATAGAATGAAATACGTCACAGCTACATCCGTAGACGGTCCCCAAGTAAAGGGCATGCAGGGCCTCTAGGAGCGGTGCCCTTCTCATTATGCGGGTTAACGTGGCTAACGGTCCGATGATGTCACTCTTCCTGAGAGCTCCAAACATGGCTCAAAATTCACTCTAACGAAGAAAGAGTAAATAGAAACACAACCAATCCCTTTGCCGAGTTCAACCCAGCTATTACGTGGGATGGATGGCATGCTCTTTCTCTGAGTGACAAGGCAGATGCCCTAAGGTCTTCTCCGCTCCTGGTCTCCGAGATCTTGATTCTGGAACGGGGGGGGGGGGGGGGGGGGGGGACCTTACAGGTCAGATTCCACAACTCTGCCAGTGGAGATAGCATGTGTATGCTGTACCTCTGACGGGGGTGAGTGTGGGATCCCGCTTCGTGTGGGTGTCGGCGAGAGGACGTAGCTGACACGGATTTAGCTGAAAATGAAAACGATCGGCGTTTTGTTCTTTAAAAGACTGTAAAATGGAGTCTAATAGCCTTTTCTCTCCCCCCTACCCTTCTCTTGTTCTCTCTGTCTCTCTTTTAACTTCTTTGAAGAATGAGGCATCGGTTTAGACAGCTGGATACAAAGGTATAGTTCTGATGATAGTTTGGGAAACATTATTTTTTTTAAAATCTGTGTTGTCTTTGATCTTTCAGCGGGAGGCCAGCGGTTGTGGTCTGAAAACAAAAGAAGTCAATTATTAAAAAAAAAGAGAAAAAGACAGAAGTGACCCTGTTCCGTGTTTGTTCAGCGTGCAGGGTCTGGGGGCTGGAGCGGAGTGACTTCTCAGATAGCCCCCTGTGTGCTAAAGTCCTATTTCCCGACCTTTGGACTGTCTCCTGTGTCTGTCTGACCCAGGGCCCCCTCTGCGCTTTCTCTCAGCTGCGAAAGCAGGTGTAAGATGCCTGCAGTTCCAGAAACACCAGCGAGGCTCAGAAGAGTGATTTGGGAGGCTGTGAGCCTCTGTGCTCGTCCTCGATGCTGCTCTAATTTGTTAGCTATTTAATTTGAAGGGCATTGCGAATGCACGAATACACACGTGAGCATTAGGCGTGGGGAGAGTGTGCCCACGTCCGCCCTGAGCTGGGTGGCCGGAAATTGTGACTTAGGATTAGCAGACATTACAACCGATTCATAGGTACCGGATCCCTGGTAGGCTCTGTGGGGGAAATGATACGTGGTGTTTTATCACGGTATTTTGAGAACGGCATCCTGGATGACGGCAATCACATTCTGCCCCAGGGCCATGCCGTGTGGTGGCTAGACGGTACCCCATCGAGTAAGGCAGACTCTCCAGCACCCTGCCTGGACCGCTAGGGTCTCAATGAATGTTTATTGAGTGAAGAAATGACCGAAAGCTACCCCGTCGTAGAGCTCTTACATGAGAAGTTATCCAATTCAAATTTTGGGGGTTATTTATGTGTTATTTACCACCAGAATTCTTTTTTTTTAAAGTTTATTAAATTTGAGAGAAAAAGAGAGAGAGACAGAGAGCACCTGAGCAGGGAAGGGATAGAGAGAGAGGGAGAGAGAGAATCCCAAGCAGGCTCCACGCTGTCAGTGCAGAACCCAGCACGGGGCTCAATCTCACGAACCGTGGGATCATGACCTGAGCCGAAATCAAGAGCCAGGTGCTTAACTGACTGGGCCACCCGGGCGCCCCTGATGCGAGGCAGGTCACCTGCCTGACAGGTCCTGTCTGGACGGTGTGTCTGTGTCTGGTCCCCCAGAGTAGCTCTTGTCTTCCTTCGGAATCTTCGTCTTCCCTTTCTCTGGAACTGCCAGCTGTGAACATTGGAGTCGACTACTCCGGATGATGGTCTGTTTTGTGCCGACAATCAAATGCTTCCATCACAATTTGCTTTAGTTACCTACTGCTGTGTAACAAACACCCCCCCACCCTTCAGTGGCTCCCAGCAGCCATTTTGTTTGGCTCTTGTTTTTTTGTGGGTCAAGAGTCTGGGAGCTCATCAGCCGGGCGGTTCCGCTTCCTGTGGGCTCGGCTGGATTTATCGGGCTGGATTCAGTGGGTGGCAAGGCCAGGATTTGGCACCCCTATGCTCCTCCACGTGGCTTCTCTCCCACGTGTGACGTCTGATCCCTGTGGCTTGGGCTTGTCGCCGCATGGTGGTCTTGGGGCTGTCCCCCTTCGTCCACAGTTGCTGGCTTCCAAGAGCGAGGAAGCAAAGACTGGCAGTGCCCTGGAAGGCTAGGCCTCCACCTGGCATGATGTCATTTCCACCATTGTCTATTGATCAAAGCGGTCAAGGCTGGCCCAGATTCCGTGACCCACCTCTTGAGGTGAGAGTGGCACTTGCGTGGGGGCCAAAAGGAACTGGTGGTGGCCTCCATCTTTGGGGACACGCTATCACACGATGGTATATTTTGTTACAGCTGCTCTCCTTCTGAAGTTGTGTTGTTTTTGTTAATGGAGGGGCTGGGAAGACTCCTGTTTTCTTGGACTTGAGGGCTGTGCGTGGATGATCGTGCGAAGATGTGTACCAGGATTATAATCAATGGGGAGGGAAGAGAAAAGTGCTGGACATTTTTTTAAGGTTTATTTTGAGAGAGAGACATGGTCAGCAGGGGAGGGGCGGAGAGAGAAGGAGAGCGAGAGAATCCCCAGCAGCTTCCACACTGTTAGCATGGAGCCCGACGCTGGGCTCGGACTCACGAACCACGAGATCGTGACCTGAGCCGAAACCGAGAGTCGGATGCTTAACCAACTGAGCCACCCAGGTGCCCTGCTGGATATTTTTTAAAGACCACAGACAATTTAGGGAATTTTAAGACAATACATGAAAGGAGCAGCAGGGGATAGTATTCTAAGATTGAGGATTTATATTAGACATATAATGTGTAATAAATAGTATACATATCCGTAAATGATATATTCACTTTTCTACCTCATGTATTTTTATATTTAAATATGTCGTCTGCTGCTTCTGTGCCTAGGTCACACAGCACATAATATTGAAGGAGCCCCTGCTACGTGCCAGGCTTGGGGCTAAGTGCCATCAAAGCAGATGTGGCCCCCAAATGTCACGACTGGATCCTTTGTGGGGCGGGCTGGTCGTAGGAGCCGAGGTGTGCGGGATGCGATGGCGACAATGATTTTCATGCAGTATCTGGCATGCATCCCACAGGCCGCCCGTGTCTGCGTCAGCGGGGGGCAGGGTCAGCAGCTGTGAAGGTCCCAAGTTCAGAGAAGCACGGAGGGTTCCGGGCAGCTAACGAGGCACGGCTCTGAGTGGGAGGAAGCGGGGGGGTGGCCGGGCCGCCCTGTGTGGGAACCTGCCTCTTTCCAGTTGGATTTTCTTCCTGGGCAGGGGAAGCCTCAGCGTGAGAAGGACGTACCTGGCGGACGCTTTCAAAGACCAATCTGAGCCCTCGGGGTGGCCACAAAGAGCAGCTTGGACAGTCTGGTTTGGGAATAGAGGCGGCTGGGCCTTGTCTGGGTGTTGTGTGTGTGGAGAAGGCAGGCTGTTTTTGGTTGTCGTGTTGTTTCCCTCGTGGCTTCCCCTGGGGTGGCTTTGGAGGGAGAGAGGGGCAGGGGCAGAGCCTCGGGTCTCCTGGTCACCACCAGGCCTGGGTCAGAGGTCATCGGGAGAGCCAGGGGACCGGACAGGCTGACCTGTCTCCCGCGGGCCAGGCTGCTTGGGGACCGAGGTCTCCTGACGACCGAGGGCCTGGCGGTGACACTGTCGGTGGGGACGGTGGGCCTGAGCCGCGGGGTTGTGCGAGGTGGGGGCTGAGGAAGTCTCTTGGAACTGAAAGCATAGCTGAAGGCCGTCCGCCCCCTGGTGCAGGCCTCAGAGAAGAGCTTGAGGGTCCGTCCACTTCACGCCCCTGGCCGGGGAGCTCAGCCCCTTTGCCGGCTCCTACCAGAAGCCCACCGACACCATGAGTTTTGTAGGTTTGGGGAGAATTTGGGTGGGTCCCAGGGAGCCCTCAAACTGCACAGGATTCCACTACCTCTCTCCGCCCTTCTCTTCCTGCTCCCCTCTCCCCTCCCCTTTCTCTTCCCTCTTGGATCCTGTGCCCTCCTCTTCTGAGCAACAAAAGAATCTTCTCCTTTCCAACCACGGAGAACTTTGGGGATCATCCCTTATTCCTTGAGCCAGCTCTGGGAATCTGGCATCCGCTTCGAACAGCTTATTAAAGCCCTTCCACTATCCCCCAGTATGCAAGCTTTTATCGAGTGCACTGATGTGGCATGTAATTTAGAACAAGCTTCGTTCGGGGAGCCCGGGTGGCTCAATCGGGTAAGCCTCCGACTTCGGCTCAGGTCATGATCTCACAGTTCAGGAGTTCGAGCCCCGCGTCGGGCTCTGTGCTGACAGCTCGGCCCCTGGAGCCTGTTTCAGATTCCGTGTCTCCCTTTCTCTCTGCCCCTCCCCTGCTCGTTCTCTGTCTCTCTCTCAAAAATAAATAAACATTTTAAAAAATATTTTGAAAAAAGAACAAGCTTCCTTCGTCTGGTGCAGTAAGTTTGCGAAAGATGCATGTATTGAAAGTAATTTTATTTTGCCTTTTACTTAAATTGTTTTACAATTTATGCTTTTTTGGTGGGAGTGGACACTTTATTTGCAAAAACTTGATTCGTTAGTATTATATCACATCATTTTTATTAGTATTATGCTTCTGTCAGAGTGAAACTTTGTTAGTATCTTATAATTTTATTAGTGTTCATCGCACATGACATTATTATCTCTACACATCGTTTCCCTGTGTTGTTAAAACCTATCATTTCGACGTGGGAACCATTTTTGACTTACCTTTGAGAAAAGCTCCCACTAATCGTGCTAACGAGTATTGGCTAGTGACACGATTTTGGAAAGTAAGCAGTGGACAGGGTCCATATCACACGCTACTCGCTCTGTTCTAAGATGTGCCATACTTTCTATTTGGTATATACATCTGTTTCATGGAAAAGTCATAATTTAAAATTGAAAGTTGGAAAATTCATCTTAAGACCAGCTTGACTTTTTTTTTTCCTCCCCTTTCAAGATTAATGATCTCAAGGGTCTTCTGAAAGAGATTGCTAATAAAATCAAATAGAACTTCATGGACTCTAATGGAGAAAAATCTAATTACAGCAAGGTAAGTCATTTTAATGGGTTATATTTTTGTTCTGAAAATTTACATATTTTAAGGCTAATTTAAAATCGTGATTTTTTTTTATGCTAAGTGAAATAAGTCAGAAAAGACAGATATCATATGTTTTTGCTCATATGTGGAATTTGAGAAACTTAACAGAAGACCATGGGGAAAGGGAAGGGGGAAAATAGTTTCAGACCGAGAAGGAGGCAAACCATGAGATTCTTTTTTTTTTTTTTTTTTTTTACATTTATTTATTTTTGAGAGACAGAGACAGAGCGTGAGCAGGGGAGGGGGAGAGAGAGAGAGAGAGACAGAATCCGAGGCAGGCTCCAGGCTCCGAGCTGTCATCACAGAGTCCGACGTGGGGCTCGATCCCACGAACCGTGAGATCATGAGCTGAGCCGGAGTCGGACGCTTCACCGACTGAGCCACCCAGGCGCCCCCAAACCATGAGATTCTTAAATACACAGAACAGACTGAGGGTGGATGGGGGTGGGGTGGGGGAGAGGGGGAAACGGGGGATGGGCACTGAGGAGAGCACTTGTTGGGATGAGCCCTGGGTGTTGTATAGAAGTGATGAATCATGGGAATCTACTCCGGAAGCCAAGAACACACTTTACACACCGTATGTTAGCCAATTTGACAATAAATTATACTTAAGAAATAAATAAATAAAATAAAATCATGATATTTTTTTCGGTTCTTTTATTTTCCTGTGTCATCAGATTTGAAAATGATGCACTGTTACCAAAATTCAAACAACGTAGGGATATAGGAAGGAAGAAGCAGAAGCTTGGATTCACATTACTTTTCCATCAGCGATGCTCTGCCACAGAGGTTAGCACTGGCAGCAATAGGGTGCAAATGTCCTTTTGAATCTTGGAAAGTTACTTACAAACCATGTAGCTCTTTTGGCATTCATCGAATCAAGGTCCCACTGTCCAAGACGTGGCATTTTTCCTTGCTACTTAATTCTCTTTTATGGATATTTTTATGGATCAGTGCCTAAAACGTGTACCTTATTCTCATGATACACTATACACTATACATGTTTATTGCTGTGGGATAGACAAATGTATGTTGGTCATGTTTTTCCTACCAACAAATGTTTTAGTGAGCCATTCAAGGCTTTTCAGCCATAGCTCAGTTGCACGGTAAAAATGTGATTCAGGGAACTGGCAGTTGAACCCAAGGCTTTGCTCCGTGATCTTACCGTTTGCTTTAATATTGTGTTTCCATGACCTGTCCACCTTCTGAACCTAAGTGTTAAAATGTTAACGTGTAGATATAGGAAAAAACAGCAGTGGGGATTCCATTTGACTAGAATTTGTTGAGAAAGTGAATTGCAAGGAATGGAAACGCAGTTAAGGTTTCCTGACTCCCTCTCCCTCTTTCCTTCCTCCCTTCCTCCCTTCCTTCCTTCCTTCCTTCCTTCCTTCCTTCCTTCCCTCCTTCCTTCCTTTTCCCTCCCTTCCCTTACTGTTTACTGAGTGCCCATGAACTTCTCAGAGACGTCCTGTGTCAGGATCTGTGCTGAGGCTCAGACACTGATTACAGGCTGTGCATTAAACACTTACACTGTAGAATTTCTCATTGCGGATTGATCGTGTTACAGGGGAAATTGTGTTGCGTTAGGCTCCTTTCAATATTTCTGGTCACTCCATACTTTCCCTTGGGTTCTGACAATTATGGATCGTATATGGAGGACTTTGTTAGAGCAAGACGGCTGTGTGTCGTATTCAATCGGAAAGGCATAGAGCCTTAACAGCATAAAGCCTGCTTCTCTCTCTACCTCTCTGTCTCTGTCCTCCCCTGCTCATTCTCTCTCCCTCTCTCTCTCAAAATAAATAAACATTAAAAGAAGAAAGAAAGAAGCTAAGAAGAGGAGTATATGAGAAAACAGAAATCCTATAAATTCATCACCACTGGTATCTTTAGAAACAATGAATTTGGCGTGCCCAATTTTTTTGTATATTTTTTTTCTTTTCAATATAAGACCCGTTTTCTTTTCTTTCGTTTCTTTTCTTTTTTCTTTTCTTTTCTGTTGTCTATCTGGCACATCCTTTTGAAGTTCACTGAAAATGTAATTTTATAGGCAACCATCTACATGCTGCTAAAGCATTATTCTTTTTTCTTTTAATTTTTTTTAATGTTTATTTATTTTTGAGAGAGACAGAGACAGAATGTGAGTGGGTTAGGGGCAGAGAGAGAGGGAGACACAGAAGCAGAAGCAGGCTCCGGGCTCTGAGCTGTCAGCACAGAGCCCGACGCGGGGCTCGAACTCACGAGCTGTGAGATTATGACCTGAGCCGAAGTCAGACGCTCAATCGACTGAGCCACCTAGGCGCCCCTAAAGCATTATTCTTGTAGTGTCTCTCTATACTTCTCTCTCTGGAGGGATGGCGGTAATCTTTTTGGGGGGAAGGAAAAGGAAAGAAAATGCAGCTGCAGGTGGGAGTGAACTGGCTTTGGTAGGGGCAGGTCTTCACCAACTGGCCCGTCTAGGCTCTCCATCCCCAAGTTGATCCAGTAACTTGGAATAAAATCAACAGATGGTTGTACAGCTATTTTCCTTTCTCGCACACTAAGGTTGGAAGGAATTAAGAACTGGGGACAGCGCAAAGCCATTCGTTTTCTCAGACCTTTACACTTAGAGTGGACCTGAGGACCCGAGGGTTGAGGTTTGGGAAAGGCAGTCACCGGAAATGGTTTGATCCCTACACAATAATCCATTGATCCTTGCCCTTGCTACACTGAAATTCTAGGTCAGTGAAAGAATGTGACGTTCCCTTGGATATCATGACAAAACTTTATTTCAATAAGTTGCTGCAGTTTTTAACTTTATTTTCCACTCACCCTTTTATTTTTAAAAATTATTTATTTATTAGCGAGAATAGAGAAATCTTTTAGAGAATATATATATATATATTTTTAATGTTTACTTTTGAGAGAGAGACAGAGTGTGAGCAGGGGAGGGGAAGAGAGAGAAGGAGACACAGAATCCGAAGCAGGCTCCATGGTGTCAGCACAGAGCCCAACGCGGGGGCTCGAACTTACCTAATGCAAGACTGTGACCTGAGCCGAAGTCGGATGCTTAACCGACCGAGCCACTCAGGGCCCCAGAGTGAGAGAATCTTAAGCAGGCTTCACGCCCAGTGTGGAACTCGACGCGGGGCTCAATCCTGTGACTCTGGGATCCCGACCTGAGCCCAAATCAAGAGTCAGACGCTCAACCGACTTGAGCCACCTAGATGCTCCTTCAATTCATCCTTTTATTAGTGGAAAACCACCCAGTGAATAAAGCACTCAGAACCATTCTGGGTCTTAACCTGGGCTGAGCTGAACCTCTGTCACTCACCTGTGGTCATTGTGTCCTCATGGCAAACTGGTCAGAACTCACACCTTTAAGAGAAAAAAAAGAAAGTGGTCTGGTAGCCAATTCAGTACCAAAAGAAAATCCATGTTTGGAAGTGTATTTGGACCCATGACCAGTACGTTACCAGTGAATTTAGAAGCAAATCGTCTCCTGAGAACGGAAGTGGGAAATCCATTCCTAAAACGGTGCTCTTTCTCTGTTTCACAGGTGATCTCAGTAATCTACGTGGGAAAAATTCAAGTGCTGATGAACAGTTTTGTTACTGAGGACTCAGTAAGAACTGTTCAGGCCTGGGGTACCGAGTAAATGGCTTTAATCACCCCAGTGTGCTCAAATCTGAGAAATGGACGTGTGGTTGGTCTTACACAGGAAGATGGGCACTAAGGAAGAGCTTCCCCTCAAGGCTGCCCGGTTACTTCCTGAGTCTCGGTCCCGCGGACTTGCTGTGTGATCAGTGTATGATCCTGAACCCCCCATCTTCCTTCGATTTCCCTACTTCTGACCCCTGCGCGTTGCAGAAAGTCTCTCCCAGGAAGAAGAACCCGGTCGTGCGTTCCCTCCTGGACGGTTGGTTTGTTAAACTCAACTGATCCCCGGCTATTTTCCTTTTGGGAATATGTGACTAATTAGTCGGCATGTCGTTAAAAAGTCTCCCCAGTCAGGGCAGATTCTAAAACCTGCCAGGACAAGAGGGGCCCGCTCTGCTCAGGAAAGACCGTTCTCACTTCTCATTATGCTTTTTATCTCTCAGCGGAGGTGATGTAGCAACGTCTTACCCTCTTACCCTCACCAGGAGCCCCCCATTCTTAACGGTGTGAATAATCACCCAAAAATGGGACCTTAAGAGGTACCCCTGATTTTGTTTTCAGTGGAGGCTCCTTTCTCCTCTTTCTTCTTTTCCCGGTAAAGATAATTCATGGATGTTGTAGAAAATTCAGACTACATAGACAAGTAGAGAGACTATAAATACTCCTGTTAGTGATTCAAGATAATCACTGCTAACATTTTAGGAGGCGTTTCCAAATCTGTTTTCCTCTATGCATGTTTTATCTATCTTTTAAAATTGCACATGATGTCATCATACTACATATACGATTTTGTATAAGCTGTTTCACTGAGTATTTTATCAAGGATGTTTTGTTATGTTCCTGGTCTTCTAACACATTATGTGAATAATGGCATAATATACAACCTCCAGTGATTTCCGTAATGCTGGTCGTTGAAGGCTGTTTCCAACTGGTCAGTGGGACAAGCATCTTGGCGTATGAATCTTTTCCTGCACTTGGGAAATTTTCCCGTGGCTGGATCCCCAGGAGCGTGTATTTATGATCAAACCATTTACGAGGCTTTTTTCATAATTGTATAGCAAATAGGAGTTATTAACATTCGTCTAAGTTGCAAGATACATGAACTTAGAACTCTTTAACATAAGATATTATATTTAACCCTTGGTTTAGGCAGAAACCGACATCCTTCTATGAATATCGCAGGTAGTAGAGTTATCGGTATAGAATTGGGGAGATGATCTTATCAGACACTTCTCGTTCCAGCTTTCTCTGCAAGAGGTGGTGTCTTTGCCCAAAAGATGTGCTCAAAGAACATAAGGCACTTGAAATGTCCAGAATTAGTTTTCTCCGCTTTGAATACACTATAAACTCAATGGCTGCAGAAGGAAATCGTAGAAGGAAACTATTAAAAGATCATCTAATTAGAAAAACTACAAAAGCACGAACCCCCCCCCCCCCAAAAGTGTTTTATCATTTTGTCTGGGCGTTAGTTAAAATGATTACTCACAACATTCAGAATGCTGGCAAGGAACGAATATATGGGAATGACTATATTATTTTTTATTTTTATTTATTATACACTCTTATTTTTTACTTAAACTTTATTGATGGCTTAAAGGGGAATCCCCTTCAAAAGGGTTGATGGGTTCATGGTTTTGGATGCTAAAAGTAGATGGGAAATTTATGTGGCAAAAACTGCCAATGAGTGGAATTTTCAAAAATTTCTCTGTTTGTGGGAGAACGTTACTTTTGTTTCACTACGGCAACTGGAATATCTGCCTTTTCTGAAGCCACCAAGAAGAGATTTATGTCCTCTCTGTGCTGGCGGGAAAAAATAAAGTGTGTGGCACATTGGATATATACCACTGTGCGGGGAGAAACAGTCTTGGCCTCTTACCCTCATTCGAGTAGTAATTTGAATAAAATCAGGAAATCACACTGCAAACCTCTCATAAGACCAAATTTAGCATAACTATCGGTGGACCCGCTAAAATGCATTTGGCCACAGATTCCTATGTCCGTTGCCCATGTTTTTATTAGTTTGAGAGAGACGTCTACATGCCCATCAGTATCAGCAGCACAAGAACGTCTCTGATTGGCGCTCGTGACAGAGAACCTGGACAGATACTCAAAATCCACTGGTGTTAGAGAAGGACTGGCTGAGTGTTTTCAGCTCGGCTTGTCTGTTAGCTGGTTTTGCACGGCCACTCTACGTGAGTTTTGCATATTCAAAGTCGTTACGTTAGGTGTAGCTCTAACACGTTAAGGTGTAGGAAATAGCACAGGTACGGAACGTGCATCTAATCTGAGCTGCTGTCCTGTGCCCCACTGCTGGTAATGGGCAACTTGGTTTAAATGAGCGTGTAAATGAATTAAATAACCAGGAAGAACTGTCATGTGTTGCTCTGGTCATTTTATCGACGGTGAGAATAAAATGAAATTACTTAGTTGTGTGTGTTTTTTTTTTTTTTTGAGAAAGCAGTAAGGATTTTTATTGTCGACACAAAGAAGAGACACGAGTGTAACAAGACACAAATAAGTGAATGATCCTGATCATTTTAGACTCCAGGGCCTCTCTGTGGAAAGGTCAGCTCAGCTCCTTAGGTAGACACAACACTATGCAGAACAAAACAAAACAAAAAACCAGGGGAATTTGAGACAGTGCGTAAGACAATGACCAAACATGCACATGGTGAGAAGAGAAATAAAACGGTGGCTTTTCTAGTTCTTTCCTTACTGAGTTATAGGCAGTAAAAGCTTGGTTTGCAAGCATAGTTCATTCTGGAAACATGCTCGTCATCCAAATCGCTTGTATATCAAAGCGAATTTCAAGAACCATTGGCTCAGTTGTGATCATGTGACATTCGGTGTCCCATACTACTCGCATCGAAGACCATTCACTTGTTTATCAGGTTAAGATTTATTAGAAATGTTTGCTCGTCTTGTGGAACAGTCACAGAACAAGCTACTCGCCATCCAAGGTTTTACTGTATTTATAAAAACACACGGCCCTTTGCGTGTGGGGTGATGATTTCGTATAGGAAATTTTAAAATCCTTCCACCTCCTGGGAAAAAAAGTTTTACGCCTGGCCTGAACAAGAAAGTCAAAATAGGGTGACACTAGCTTCACATGAAACTCGACAATGGTCTTTACTTTTAAAAAGTTTCATGTCCATTTATCTATACCAAACCAGTAGACCGAATTTTCTCCCCTGGGAAGTTTTCAGCCGAACTGGAGTTAAATTATTCTCGCTTTAAGAGGGCAAAAAAAGGATATTCAAGACAAATGTCTGTTCTGTGACGCCTAAATGGAAACATCCCTCCGATAGCAGGGGCCGAAGAGGTGCTCCAGTAGGAAGGGGCTGCGGGGTGAAGTGACCCGTTAGGCCTCCCAAAATGCAAGGACACTCCAGATTCAGCACAGGAAGAGGGGTCCCTGCCAAGTCTGGCTGTTGACTGTACCCAGGTCTCAAACGGATCTCAGGTCCCCCAACCGGCAGGGCTGGAGCACGCAGAAGATCCTGGTCAAGTCAGCCGGAGTCTAAACTGGTCCGTGAACACCTCTACTCCATGCCTTGTCCGTGCTCCTGTTGATAGAGGTAAGGAAACGGAGAAGCCCCAGTTCTGGAACAACACAAACGTCGCTTACCTAGTGGGGGAAGTTCTTGCCTACGGTAAATAAGACAAAAATGGGTAATGAGGTCCCCATATATCACTGCTAGGATTATGTAGGTTAACTGTAAACGAAACAGTACAAGATGGCTTCTTCCACCGAAGGACAAGCTTTGTACTGACGCTTCTCGAAAACCAATTATGTCTCCAGCCCTAGCCTTGGTTTAAGAAGTTTAAAAAAAGAATGAACAACCTTTCCATGTCAGAGCCAAGGTAAAAGGGGAGCTGGGCACGAGATAACCCTCTATCCAGAGCCTCTGGAGTACAAAGAGCTCTAGATGCCAGTGAGTGTGATGCATTCAAGTCATAGGGTTTGAGATTATGGGTCCGTGGTGGTGGTTTCTTCCCTTCGGTCACTGGGATGTCCATCTTGGGGGCTTGACGGTGTCTGAATCTCTGGCCACGTGGGTGGTCTGGACACAGGTCAGTTGCATTGGAGAAGGCTTCAAATCCCTTAGTTTATTTTTTTATTATTTAAAAAAAATTTTAATGTTTATTTTTGAGAGAGAGAGAGAGAGAGAGGCAGACAGAGCATGAGCAGGGGAGGGGCAGAGAGAGAGGGAGAGACAGAATCCGAGCAGGCTCCAGGCTCTGAGAGAGCACAGAGACCGACGTGGGGCTCAAACCCACGAACTGTGAGATCATGACCTGAGCCGAAGTCAGCAGCTTAACCGACTGAGCCACCCAGGCGCCCCTCAAATCCCTTAGTTTAGGCAGATTTGTTTCTACAGGGATTTCGTTCTACTGAGCTGACTTCTCTAAGAAGTCCCCCATATATCACCACCCCTCAGACATGCCTAGTTATTTCTGAGGTTAGGGACATCCCCTGTGGGCTCACAACAGGTTCTCAAGGTTTATCTTGGGGGCCAAATGGATGTCCATCGTCCACAACCCCACGTGATAATGGAGCCTCAGCCCCGCCTGGGACATGCTTTCCTGGATGAAGGCAGGATCCTCTTGCTCCAAAGCCAGCACATTTTTCCAGGGAGAATTGAGGGAGTGTGTGTCCCCCTACCCCTCTCAGCTTCTTCTGGGTCAAGTAGGGACTGAGCTGTTGGTTGCCATGGAGACAGCCTCTGCCCGCAGCCTGTGTCTCAAAAATAAAACGCTCCAAAGTCCGGCCCTCGGCTGAGCTGGAGCTGATTCAGAGACAAACGCTCCAGCGGCCTCCTTCCCTTCCCACCTGGGCCTTTATTCTCCTGAAGATGGAAATCTCTGGGGGAAAATCAACCTTCGGTGGCCTGCCCCATTCATCGATCAGACCAGAGTGCCCCAAAGCCCCCCCCAGCTCGATCCTGTTCAGCCTTGTGTTCAGAATTCAGAATAGCTGTTCAGAAACGTGCGCTCTGCTCTGATCAACACGTTTTATCGCATCAGTTTGCAAAAATCAGTCTCTTCCCGCTACGGGACTCTTGTTTGACCAGGAGAAGCCGCCCTCGCTCCCTTACACGTACAATGCGTTTCCATTAACTGTCCGCTGTGAGCCCTTCCTGGGTAATAAGACTGGTTCAGAGTAGACGACAGCGATGGGAGGCCCCTGCCCTCCACCGTCTTACCATCTCCCAGAGGAGACGGGATGGATTTAAGAAACGGAACTAACACCACGATGCAGTCTGCCCCGTGCGAGGACGGGTGCAGGAGCGGTGGGACGCACGCTAGGCAGGGAGCGATCCCGTGAAGGATCCGAGCAGCACCTGCTCCGAAATCGATGGAGGAAATCTGCCGCCCCCCAGTTCTGCTCACGAGACCACTCTGGTGTTTGCACAGACGCCTGGTGGAGCTCCTGGGGGTGCAGAGTGAAGTCTGAGTGGCTACAGATGGGCACTGCTTGCTGTGCACAGGCGGGAGCCAGGCGTGTGGGGTCGGCGGGAGACGTCAGGGAGCATTCGGTGGGGGGCGTTTAGGGGGGAGCCGGACGCTGTGTTTGGGACCCTCCTCCCTGCGACGGTGCACATCTTCAGAAAAGGAACATATGAACCGCGAAGCGATCGTGGCACATCACAGGTAATCTAGATCGTGAGCCCCCGTGGCCTCCCGCAAGGCCGGATTACAGCAGCATCCTTCCAAGGCATGTTTCCGCCAAAGTCTCAGCTCCCCTCTCGACTCTGAGACTGTCTTCCTGACATCACCCCGGAGCCTATCGGGCCCTGCTCCTGAGTCTTCAATGGCTCTCCGTTAACCCCTGCCCAGCTCCCAAAATGGAGCTTTGCCCCATCAGCAGCCTGGCCCTTACCCACGTCCACGGACACTTGGTCCGACCTTTCCATCTAGTCCCCAAACTCCAGAAACAGCCGTCTCACACAGACCCCAGGCCGCTGCCCATGTGGCCCTCCCGGCCTGGGCCGAATGCTGTGTCCTCCTCCCAGTCCGTTTCTTACCTCTTACTGCCCAGTGCTCCACGGCACAGGGAAACCACGTGACTTACCTGGCCCTCCCTTCCCCGTGGCCTGCCTCCGTTCTTTGGATTCATGCCTCAGTGGATTCTTGAACAGGTGGCAGTGCGGTGCCCCCGGCCCGGAACTGCGGGACGAGGGCGCTGGCCGTGAATCCCAGCTTCATTGCTGGTTGGCTGGCTGTGTGCCTTTGCAGAGGTTACACAGACTCTCTGTGCCCTGATCCGCTCATCTGCAAAAGGACCTCAAACCCACCCTCGTCCGTACCTCGGAGGGTTAAGAGGATTAAACAAGATAGCTTAGGGGGAATCTCAGGTCCAGCTGGCCCTGGGTAACTGCTCCGTGGATTCAGCATCTCTATCTATCGTCACCACTTTCCACTGTTCCTTTGTCCAAAGTCTCTTCCACCTGTTGTCCTGGTGAGCTCCTACTCTACTGTCAGGGCCCAACTCAAGAATCGCCTCCTCCAGAAAGCCTGCCTGGATCCCCCACTCCCTAGCTTCCTGATATCTGGGGGTCACCGGCGTGCTAGATGAAGGCTTCTGGAGGCCACAAGCCCTGGCCAGGCCCCTACCCAGAGGCCCTGACCGGGGTGGGGGTGGGGGGCGGTGGTCAGCACTCAGCACAGCGGTAATCCATTCCTGGTCCAGAATCCTGGCCGGGGAAGTTGTGGCTATCAGCTCCTACCGTGGTCTCCCCGCTCCCTCCGCGTGGAGTTCCCGAGCGAAGGGACATTGTCCTACTGGTTTGTTTTAGTCACCGTAGCTAGGCGATGCTGGTCTCTCCCAGGAGCTCGGTTAGGTGTGCTATGACAGAAGCGGAATACTCTTCGCCGCTCTCCAGCGTGTCCTGAGCTGTCTTCACTCGCGTTGTTTCTTCTCCCTTCTCGGCTGGCTCAGCTATTACTCAGCCCTAATTAAACACCATCGCTTCTTTCCTTGTTTCCCTGGGCGGAGGTCACCAGCCCTTCCCCACGTGGGTTTGGCACCTGACTTCTCAACTTGGCCGCAACCCTTGCAGCCCGTCTGTGAGGGGTCAGGGTCCTCGTACACCGATCTGTTCCCCCCTGGATTCGCGGCTCTCGCGGGACAAAGACCTGGTCTTTCTCATCGTTTCATTAATCCGCGCGCTGAGACACGTCAATGGGGCGCCTTGCAGTGTGGATCTAATGCCGACCCTGTCCTCAGAGACCTCACCGTCTACAGGAAGAGGCAAATCCACCAGTTTTCAGTCCTGAGTCTTGCCCTCTGGCGGGCCCTTCAGCACAGGGCTGCAGGGGAACATACAGAAAGAAAGGGCTTCCAACGGAGCTCTGGGGAAGAGAGCAGGGAAGCATTTTCTGGAACCAGCTAAGGGCTCTCGAAGACGGTTCCTCCAGGGAAGAGTGTTTGAGGTAGGGGAAAGACACACGGGCCAGTGGTGAAGAGAACAAACTTGAACCAGCTTGTCTGGGTTCAAATCCCGATTCTGAACCTTGCAGAGCCCAGTGCCCCGCAGGCAGTCCAAACCCACACGACGTTAGTTACTGTATCTTTCACCCAGCACCCACCCGCCCCGCCCACCACGTTAGTTACTGTATCTGCCTGTCACTTATTAACTTGGTTTAACTTCTGTGTTCTGGGCACAATGTGTCACCCTATGGCTAGCCTGTGAAATTCACCCTTGGGAGAGATTTTGCCAGGAAACTGCAAACAAACCAAACGCCTCCAGGCAACTCTACCTGTGTAAATAGAGAGGACGGGGCTCCCTGCAGGGTCACAGGGGACCCTTGTGGACGGATGGTGGCATTGATGTGCGTCTTTGACAGCTCCTTCCCACCTCAACCCCAGCGTGTGGCTCTTCCCAGAGCGCAGAGACTTGTTTGTATTTATTTATTTATTGTTTCTATTTTTGAGAGACAGAGCGTGAGCTGGGGAGGGGCAGAGAGAGAGGGAGGGAGACACAGAATCCGAAGCAGGCTCCAGGCTCCGAGCTGTCAGCACAGAGCCCGACGCGGGGCTCGAACTCACGAACTGTGGGATCATGACCTGAGCCGAAGTCGGACGCTTACCCGACGGGGCCACCCAGGTGCCAGACAGAGCTCCCAAATTAAGAGTTTTAGTAGCCTTTTGGTTTTTTTGTTTTTCTTTCTTTCTTTTTTTTTTTTTGAGCTGTGAGGTGGGGGAAATAGGGTTTGCAGTAATTTTGCGTGGATGAAAGGGAAATTGCACGGGCCCATTCTGCCGTCCTGCTTGGAAGTAAATGCGGAAGAAAGCAGTGTGTCCGAGCGAGCCCAGCACCCTCACAACTCCAGCCTGATCCACTGTGAGGGGCTGGGCACTGCCTCCCGGTTCCTGCCACCCCCTGCTGTCCTTGCCCCGCCCCCAAAGCTTCCTCTGTCCTTTTCCATCTCAGCGCTGGCAAATGGCCCCGTCGTCTGGTTAATTCTTTCCGAGATGAGTGACAGATGAGAGAGAATCCGCTCTCCCGGGCTGGTGGGGAGGGCTCCTGGAGAAACCTCCCGCCGCAACATGAAGCCCCCCCGCCCCCCACCGGCCCCCAGGCTCTCTGCTTTTCCTAGAATCTGCTCATCAGAAACTGCAGCGCTCTGGGATTATTCCAGAAATGCTTTCCTTTCAAGCCCCGCTGTCAGTTTCCCTCAGGCGGATTAGGCGGTTTGCGGATGCTTCACTCTGAGTCGTGGGCCTTCAGTGACCCCGAACTGAAGACACCCCGGGCTTCCTGCCTCGGGCTTCGGCAGCCCCTGCAGGTGCCCCTGCCAGCCCCCTCCCTGGGGACGCTGGGGGGCTGCTGTCTGCTCCCTGCAGGCCTCCCACCTCCCTCCCTGCCACCCCACCAGCCCTTCAAAGCCCCAGGCTCTGAGCCCCCCTGTCCTTGGCGTGTCAGGAAGCAGGAGACTCATTCCAAGTGAGGGTCGTTTCCAGGTCAGGAGAACCATTTCCTCCCACTCCTGATGGCACTTTGCTTTCCCGCTCCACAATCCTGGATTTAAGTCCCTTCTTTGTCAGCTCTCCTCTTCAGATCCTTCTGTGAGTAGGTGACACAGTTTCCCTGTTAGAAAGAGTCATTTTCAGGCTCGAAGTACATCTGACTTGGGGGAAGCATTTTTACACTCTGAAAGGGGAAGATAAATTTGCTCTCACCCAGCACCCACCGCCCGCCCCTGGATCCAACGTGCCTGGACTCATTCTTCCTTCTTTCGCCTTCTCAGGGAACGCGGACAGCCCATGGCTGAGATGGTAGAAAAAGGAGAGCTCGACCTGAGCCATTCCCCAGCCCCCTGCTCCCCGAAACCCTCGGGGCCGGCCTCTGCCTGGATAAGCAAGCAGAGACCGCTTTGATCGAAACACTGATGGGCTTTCTCTTCTCGGCCATTTGGGTTGCTCTGAATTCATTTCTCTAGGTGAAGCGGGGACGGAGGACGGATGTGAAGTGGTGAGTGTTTGCAGTTTTCCACCCCCTTGCGGGCTCCCCCAGCCCTCTGAGGGGCAGACGCTCTTGCTTGGTTTCATCAGGAGCTGATCCTGGCGAGGGACGGTTCGGGAACGGACACCGGGCGGGAGGAAGGAGGCCCGGCCGGCTGGATTTGAGAGACAGTTTAAGGCAGGTGGAGACTGGATCGTGTCCTGAGTGTGTGTGCTTGGGCACGTGTGCGGGCACACATAAACTCTGTCCGACCCTCCTTGCTTTCCTCTGCCCCTTCCCCCCTCCCCCCGCTCCGGTGGCCACACCAGGCCTCCGCCAACCTCCCAAGCTCCGGCCCCGCCTCCGCCATCTCCTTCTTGGCAAATAGCCTGGCCTCCTACCCCCCCATTCCCGTGAGCGCTCACTCAACCTCCCTCCTCCAGATTTGGAGACTGCCCTACACCCGGACCCGGGGTTTCCTCCTTCCTCCCCACCACCACCCGGGCCCGGCCCCCCTCTTCTCCAACTCAGTTCTTCCTCTTTCCCATTGGACGCCACCTGCTCAGCTCTGCGCGTCTCAGGAACCTCGGGTGAACTCTCTCCCCACCCTTATTTGACCTCGTCCCGTCTCCAGTGACTAGTTCCCTCTAGAAGATTTCCACCTGCTCTAACCTTTCCTAGCCACAAAATGCAAAGCCTCTGCCCTCCGTCTCTCCATTGGCCTTTCTGTCCCCCCTTTTCGTCGTCTGGATTCTCACAGAGGTCCCTGTATTAGCGGCCTCCATTTCTGTCCCTCTGGCTCATGGCCGAGTCCTCCCCAAGGCTGCTTCAGCCCTCATTCCTGCCCAGAACACGCCTTCCTGAGATCACCAGTGAGTCCAATGTCTTTACGTCTAATGGAGTTTTCCAATCCTCCTCCTCCCTCATGACCCAGCAGATTCGACACGGTTGATAGTTTCCGTCTCCTTCTCCTCTTCGCTTCTCTTCACTTTGCTTCGCTTTCGGGAAGCCACAGTCTCCTGGTTTTCCTCGTACCTTTGATGGCACCTTCCCAGTTGCCTTGGGGACCCATTCCACCCTACGTGTCTATTCACATTGGCTTTCTGAGGGCTCTGGCCTGGGCTCTCTCTTTGTGCCACTGTGGGGCCTCTCGTTCACCCTCACAGCTTCGGCCACTATCCCTGTGATGTTGACTTTCTGGTTAATAACTCCAGCCCGGATCCACCAGCTGACCTCCAGGCCTGTTCAGCCGCTGGCCTCGCTTCCTCGCTGCCTCTCTGACTACACTGTCCAGTGTTTCCACCCGCCATGCCAGATGGGAATCCTCGGGTCCTCCTTGGTGGCCTCTCTCCTCTCACGTCATTACCCTGGTAGGCGTACCCCCGAGTGTCTCTCAAATCTAACCATTCTCTCCTCGACCACTACTGGTCTCCTCCCAGAGGCAGCGATGGACCCTGACCCTCCTCGTTCACTAGCCACTTCCTCTAAACTCCCCATCTGGGCCCAAGTGCCGTCTTCAATATGAAAATCTGATCATGTGACACACTCTGTCTCTTGTTTTTCATCTTTTATCTATTTTTGAGACAGAGAGAGACAGAGCATGAGCAGAGGAGGGGCAGAGAGAGAGGGGGACACGGAATCCGAAGCAGGATCCAGGCTCCGAGCTGTTGGCACAGAGCCCGACGCGGGGCTCGAACTCACAGACCGTGAGATCACGACCTGAGCCGAAGTCGGTCGCTCAACTGACTGAGCCACCCAGGAGCCTCTAATCATGTGACCCTCTTATTTAAAACCCTTAAATAGCTTCTTGATGCTCTGCAGATAATGACCATAGGTATTAATAGAGACCGTGAGCCTCCGTGTGCTCCTGTCCTATTCACCTTTGTAGCCTCATCTGACACGCTCTCCCTCCCTGAGCCCTGCCCACCCCCCTCCCCCCAGTTCCTCACAGGGCACCATGCAGGGGGGAAGGGATGCTGTGAACAGTCAGTCTGGGACAACAGGCACGAGACAAGACTGTCTTGGGGAAGCTGTGTGCCCGACTCAGAGGTGACACATTTTCGCAGCATCCCACGATAGACTTCTGCGGTGCCCGGAGCCTCCGCTGACGTTCCTTGTCACCATGTTTTGCATGCACTTATGGGATCTTGGATGAATGCTTTTTATCCCCGCCGAAGTGCAAGCTCCCCGAAGTCAGGAGCTATGTATGTCAGGTTTGTTCTCTGTGTACATCCAGGAAGCAGCACGGTGCCTGGCATGTGACGGCTCGATAGCGTTCAATAGCTGAGTGAATGCGGAAGTCAGATGCTCCCTGGGGTGGGTGGGGGGGGGGGGGCGATCATCCATCGGTTTTTCAGGTTTCTGCACATCTGCCTTTGTTTCAATGATTCTCTCTCTTTTTCACGTTTTAGTTATTTACTTGGTTTTGAAGGGGGGGGGGGGAAGGGACAGAGAGAGAGAGAGACAGAGAGAGAATCCCAAGCTGATTGCACACTGTCACTGCAGAGCCTGATGCGGGGCTCGATCTCACAAACTGAACCCTGAGATCATGACCCGGAGCCGAAATCGAGAGTTGGACACTCTACCCCTTGAGCCGCCCAGGTGCCCCTTAAGGATTCTTATACGATGAACAGCCTTGGAAGGTAGAGATAATGTCTCCCTTCAAAACCAAGGACAGGCGTGCCAACTTTCTGCTATGAAGGTAACGTTCTCCTCTGGAGAGAAGGGTCGGGAGCCCTACTGTGTGCCAGGGAAGATCCGGGGTCGCCAGGAGCAGGGATCTTCGTGGAGCAGGTGTAATCTGGCTCCTGTCGTCTGGGGGGAGCTGGGGCTCAGGTAACCGACGCAAGGCATGCGGACATTCCAGCTGCTGCCGTCACGAATAAGCTGTCTTTCGTCTCCGGCGCAGGAGGGTGGACCTTCTCCCAGCTTCCATGCCCGCCCCTGGTTGGGCGACATCTCAGACCTTTCGGAGTTCCTGACGTTAATTCAAGTCATTGTACTTTACTCCTTCCGTACGTTCCTTGAACTTTGGTGTCGAGATGTGAAGAAAGGAAGCGCGAGTCCCGGGCCCTGTAAATTGCTTCCACGAGACAAACCTCAGCCCCGGATCGCGGCTACGCGATCTCCTGAAGGAAGCGCTGGTTTTGCTGACCATCTCTCTTCCTTGCTCTTGTTTCTGTGGGTTCTCTGTTCTCTTCTTCTGATGCGCAATTCTTTTCCCTCGGGGTTCCTTCATCTGTGCTCTGTTCCCTTACAAGTACTGAAGCGAAGTGCCCGCCCAGTGTTAGCGGAGTTGCAGAGGGGGCTTGTAGAGAGGGAAAACATTCCAGGTTTGGTAGGCGGTGGTGGGAAAAACCCCGGATCAGAAGTTAGGAGGCACAACATTCAGATCCGTTCTGGCATCGCTGCTTATGTGGAGTGGGGCAGGTCAGGAAACTCTGATTTCCTCTCCTGAGCTCATGCATTCATTCATTCATTCATTCATTTTTGCACCCACTTATTCATCAACCGTCACTTGTTAAATTATTTAAAATAAATGACGCCAGTCTTCCTTCAAAGGACTCACACTCTAATGAGGAGACAGACAGGAGAACTGCAACCCTCACATGATGTGAAAGGCGTGGTAACAGAGGAAGTCCTGGGGACTCATTGGAGGGCCTGTGGGGGCAGACAGAGGTGCAAGAGTGAGCCGCAGGGAACCGTGCGGGCAGCTGGGGCCTGAGCCGAGTCTGGTAGAGCAGGTGCTTGGCCATGAAGAGGGCCAGGAAGGAGATTTTAGTCAAAGGAAGGAGAAAGTCCCAATGACTCCTGTTGAGCCTTGACCTACCAGGCTCTGCCTCTACCACTAGATTGCCCAGCCCTCCAGTGGTGTCCCTAGGGGAGAGTCTTTATCGCCCGTAGGGCCGTGAAAAGTGTGGAAGGCGGCATGACAGCACGATAAACTCTGCCATTGGCCCTACAGTCTGGGTCCGGCCATCTTGTCTGCCCAAAAGGGATCGGGTCAGTATTCCCCAGGGGCTGGCTGTGGGACGAGTGTTCACCACGGTCCTTGGCACTTGGCAAACATCCAAACGACTGCATCAAAACGGGGCAACGTTTTGGAAATTATCCATGACTTTGTTTTTGCCTCTTTGAGAACATGACCTTCTCCCTAGTTGGCCCAGGATCTCCATCTGCCTGGGCTGGGAGGGGGGAGCTGAGAGGAGAATCCCGCAGGAGGGCAGAGGTAATTCTCAAGTTTCCAACGTGCTTAATAGGATTAGGCAGCAAGAGGTTAGCCTGGAGAAGCGGGATATTGTCTTGAGGTGGAATCACAAATTCTTTATTCCCTTACCTTGAGTATTCTCCCCCCCCCCGCCATCACCTTCATCACAGATGACAGAAGGAAGGCAGGGCAATGCAGGGCATCTGGTGAGACGATGCCAGACTCTCGTCATTATTTACATCCATGTGAGTCAATGAAAAGAGTTTAACAGTCTCAGTCACGGGGGGTTGGCTGCCCTTCCAGAAGCCTGCAGGGGGACAGGGCCATGCTGGCCTTCCAAACAGCTCCTGCCCCCCACGTTCTTCAAGCGAGCATATGCTTGGAAAATGACTACCAGGTAGAAAAAAAAATAGGGGGTCTCTTATTAATTTCAGGGAGGCACGAAGCCATCCCAAGAATTTGGAAGCATCGCAGAAGCTTCTTGACAAATCTCCGGAGTGCATACCATGCTTGAGCCGGCAAACATGTCCGCTGATTTGCATTTTTAAAAGGGGAGCGTGTTGTAGAATTCTCTGGATTCCTGTCTCTTAGAAACGCTGTGGTGCTTCCAAGGGGTTAGCGCCGGATTAGACATGGTTGCTGGAAGCAGAAAAGTCTGCAAATTATCCTTCCTTTGGGGGTGATTGAGTTCTTTAGTTTGCCTTGCTCTTAAATGGTGCTTATTGGCTGCTTGTGAAAATGGAAACAGACCCAGGATTTGTTCCAGGGCTGAGCACCCGGGGTCGAGGGGCAACGGCACCAATATGGCATCTCACTGCGTTCCTCCCTTTTTGTCCTAGGAGGGCGACGTGTGGGGCTGTGCATTCAAACGATAAAGAGACGCTTGCTATCAAACATTCGAGGCATTTCCTCCCACTCTTGAAACTTGAAATTTAATTTCTTGCCTTTCCAGAATAATATTTGACATATTTTAAAAAGCCAAAAAGCACCACAAGGCTCATGGTGAAAAATAACAGTCTGTGCCCTGCCCACCCCCACCCCCAACAAAGAACCGAGGCAAACACTGAAAAGCCTTTTGCCTGTCTGTTCTGCTTTCTTCTTTTCATCTCTCTCTTTAAAAAAAAATTTTTTTTTTAACGTTTATTTATTTTGAGAGACAGAGACAGAGCGCAAGCAGGGGAGGGGCAGAGAGAGAGGGAGACGCAGAATCCGAAGCAGGCTCCAGGCTCCGAGCTGTCGGCACAGAGCCCGACGTGGGGCTCAAACCCACGAGCCGTGAGATCATGACCTGAGCCAAAACCAAGAGCTGGATGCTTAACCAACCGAGCCACCCAGGTGCCCCAAGGACTCCTTTTTCTAATGCCCCTTCGCCACCCCCACCTCGATGTAGTAAACGCTTCCCACAACAGCCATCCTCCCAAACATCATTGTTCGATGCTTACGCGATCATGGTTCTATCTGTATTTTCCACAGCAACTCCCCGTGTCCTTGTGTGGTTGTCACTGTTGCTCGATGTCAAACGTTTGGGGGTCTACCTTCAGGGTACGTGGCAAGACTTTTTTCTGCTCCCTTTGAATCCAGGCGGGGCAGCGTGGGGGGCGGGGGGTGGGGGTCGTGTGACTGATCTGGCCAACAGGCTCCAGGGCATTTAATTGCTGATGTGAAATTCTCCAGGGGTCTCTTTGCATCAGGCACCGCAAGTTACCCGCGTTCCAGAAGGTGTTTGCTCCATCAGTCTGGCTCCTTTTGTGACTATGATGAGGACAGTCCCTTTTTCAACTGGCGGTGCGCGTGTAGCCATAAGCAAAAGATAAAATCTGGTTGTTTTAAGCTCCTGTGGTTTTGGGGACCATGTTGGTTAGCACACTGTAACCAAAGTTTTCCTAACTGAATTCTTTCCTGAGCAAATGTTTATTTTTCCTGGAAATAGCAATGCGTCATTTTCAAAGGTTTGCTTAATTTTCTCTGTGCCAATCAGAAATTCAACTCCAAAGTCTACACTAAGGGTATAAATCTCTTCTCAGTATTCTTTGTCAAAGACTCTATTAATTTCATCTTTTCTTTGGGGCTCTCTGTTCAGGGGTGGCCTTCTAGCCTCCTGCACAATGGTCTTCCTGGAGACCGCCTCCACCTCTCTCCGGTGGGGCATAAATCCCCTGCTAACTTGTTTTTGGCCGATGAGTTGTGAGCAGCAATGTTGTGTGTGACCTTTGGAAAATGTCCTTAAAGAGAGGAGGCTCACGGCACCTGGGTGGCTTAGTTGATTAAGCGTCCAGCTCTTAGTTTTGGCTCAGGTCATGATCTCACAGCACGTGAGTTCAAGCCCTGAATCGGGCTCTTCCCTGACACTGTGGAGCCTGCCTGGGATTCTCTCACTCTGCCTCTCTTTCTGCCCTTCCTGTGTTTTCTTTTTCTCTCTCAAAATAAATAAATAAGCTTAAAAAAAAAAAGAAGAAGAATAAGCCCATCTTTTTCTTTCCTTCTTCAAGCTGCATGGGATAGAATGTGATGGTTGGAGCTCTGGCAGCCTTTTTGGACCATAGTGACAGGATGTCTTGAAGGAATCCAGATCCCTGGTAATTGTGGAGCCTCCAAACAAGCACTGGCCTGCCTATCACACTTTTATTGATGGATGGATGGATTGATTGAGTGATTGATTGATTTTAACATTTATTTATTTTTGAGAGACAGAGACAGAGCATGAATGGGGGAGGGGCAGAGAGAGAGGGAGACACAGAATCCGAAGCAAGCTCCGAGCTCCGAGCTGTCAGCACAGAGCCCGATGTGGGGCTCGAACTCACAAATTGTGAGATCGTCACCTGAGCGGAAGTCGGATGCTTAACCGACTGAGCCACCCAGACGCCCCACGCTTATTTTTTTAAATGTGAAACATAAACATATTTTATTTAATCTGGTTTTGAAGTTTTGGTCACATGAAGGTGAAGCCGATTCTGAATAAACCGTCCTGACGCTTAGCTAGCTCTTTTGTCGTGGTGAAGCACATCCTCTTATCTATCATGGTTTGGTTAGGAAATAGAAGAAGTTGTTAAATCATCACTTCACAACTTTCATCAAAATTCATTCCAAGAGGATTAAGTACAACGTAAAACGGGAAATTGAAACATCTAGGTGAACAATCATGACTTCGACCTGGAGACTTTCAAAAGATGACCATGGTAGAAACCAACAACAAGTTTAACAATAATGTAAACACAAAAATAAAATCTTTCCTAGGACATATCACACCACCAAAAACAAAATGAGTGAAAACTAATAGGAAGCCGTAATTAGGGGCGCCTGGGGGGCTCAGTCGGTTGAGCGACCGACTTCGGCTCAGGTCATGATCTCACGGCTCGTGGGTTCGAGCCCCACGTCGGGCTCTGGGCTGACAGCTCGGAGCCCGGAGCCTGCTTCCGATTCTGTGTCCCCCCCTCCTTCTCTGCCCCACCCCTGCTCGCACTCTGTCTCTCTCTCTCTCAAAAGTAAATAAACATTAAAACATTTTAATAGGAAGCCATTATTAAAACTCAGGGCTGCTGGTCAAAAAGGTTCTTCCCTTTACCCAGGGTTTCTCAGCGTTGGCACTCTTGATATATTGGACTGGATAATTCTTTGTTACGGGGGTCTGCACGTTGCAGGAAGTTCAGCAGCAGCTCTGGCTTCGAGATGCCCAGTGGCATGCTGTGCCCTAGTTATTGACAACCCAAATATCTCCAGACACTGCCACACGTCCTTGAGGAGCAGAGTCAGCCGGGGGTTGCAAGCCACTGCTCTGCGCGGGGGTCTCACATTTGAGCGTGCATCAGAACCACCTAGAGCGTCTGTCAAACACAGATGGCTGGGTCTTCTCCCTGGAATTTCTGACATAATTGGCCCCAGGTGGGGTTTGAGAATTTGCATTTCTAGTAAGTTCCCAGGTGGTGCTGAAGCTGCTGGCCTGGGGACCACACCTGGAGAAACTCTGATCTGTAAGCTTTTGCTGGCAAAAACACATCACCCTTAGAATATAAAAGTAACAATAATATTGACATTTCCAGAACATGGAAAGGCTGTGACCATAGGCAATTGAGGGACATCTTGACAGTGGAGTTCGGGAGTTAAAAAAATTTTTTTTTAACGTTTATTTATTTTTGAGACAGAGAGAGACAGAGCACGAACGGAGGAGGGTCAGAGAGAGAGGGAGACACAGAATCTGAAACAAGCTCCAGGCTCTGAGCTGTCAGCACAGAGCCCGACGCGGGGCTCGAAATCACGGACCACGAGATCATGACCTGAGCCGAAGTCGGCTGCTTAACTGGCTGAGCCACCCAGGCGCCCCCAGGAGTTTAGAAACCGTGTCGTTACAAGAGACTGCATGATAGAGGCAAAATTTGTGATTTCTGGTTCAGACAAAGACTTGGTTTACATTTGCTCTAAACTTAGCGATTTTTCTCAAGTAATATTACTGTAGATGTGACCAAAAGAAAAAGAAGCACTCCCAAGAGAAATGATGGAGATGTTAGCAATGAACCTTATTAGTCTGTGTTATGGACGACCACCGTCTTTATTCAAACTTTTTCCAATTGCTTGTTAAGCTTCCCGTGATAAACGTTATATACACATCCAGGAGCTATATAAGAAAAAAAGTTCTGGGGCGCCTGGGTGGCTCAGTCGGTTAAGCGCCCGACTTCGGCTCAGGTCACGATCTCGCGGTCCATGAGTTCGAGCCCCACGTCGGGCTCTGGGCTGATGGCTCAGAGCCTGGAGCCTGCTTCCGATTCTGTGTCTCCCTCTCTCTCTGCCCCTCCCCCGTTCATGCTATGTCTCTCTCCGTCTCAAAAATAAATAAAATGTTAAAAAAAAATTTTTTTTTAAATAAAAAATAAAAAAAAAAAGAAAAAAAGTTCTAAGGCCTTCTTCACTTGCTGCCATGTAACTTTTAAGAGCTTAACTAAATATTTTTTGTGGGAAGGGCAGAAAATTGCTGGAATTAATGCCGTATACCTTGCTGAAGACAGGCAAAAAAAAAAAAATAATAATGAAATAAATCATGACAGCCTGAATTTCATTGGCTGGCTTATATATAATCTTCTGGGTTTACCAGAAATGACGCATTTTTAGATCATCACTTCTTCTAAAAAAATGTTTATTCATTTTGGGGAGAGTGCAAGTGGGGAAGGGGCGAAGGGGGGGGGGGGACAGAGGACCCGAAGTGGGGTTTGCACTGAGGGGCTGACAGCCGCGAGCCCGGTGCGGGGCTTGAACTCATGAACCATGAGATCATGACCTGAGCGGAAGTCAGATGTTCAACCGACTGAGCCTCCCAGGCGCCCCCGGATCATCCCTCCGTAGCACCAACCAGCCCCTGCTCTCCATTGTTTATTGTAGCCAAGCGAATCCAGCCCTGGAATGTCTCTGGTGCCAGCAAACTACAAACAAAACCCATCGCCCTGTGCCGGCAACATTGTTTCACTGTTACCTCCTTCATCTCCTCTATTCTTTTGCAATTACTTTAATTAGCCCTGCTCACTTAATGGGACCTTGGAGGTTGGAGCCAGGTGGTGCCATCAGTTAAATCTGGAAGACTCTAATGGAATTGAGTTCAAACCAGGTTAAGAGTAAGAGAATTATAGATCTCGTGGCACACTGCTTTGTGTGACCTTTGGCGCCTCGGAAGTCACTGCTGGCTCGAATCGGAAAGAGCTTGGATGAAGGTTCCGAGAGATCACGTGTGCGCCTGTCTGGATGCTGCAGTCCGGCGTGGACAGGACAGGCGTGTCCCTGCCTCATGGAGCGTGTAGTCTAGCGATGAAGGACGATATCAAACGAGCAAGCAAGACCGCCAGGCTTTGCCATGAGGGCTCGGAAGGGAGGAAGGGGAGAGCTGATGTGGAGGGGTGAAGGGTACGCGAACTTCAGGGGTGCTCGGGAAAGCTCTCCAGGGAGGTGCTACTGAACGCTGCTACCCGAATGATGGGAAGGAGCTGACCTGGGAAAAACACGAGGAAGGGAGGCCCTCACTGTCAGATAGAAGGAATCGGGCACAGAAGGGCTCTGGAATGGAGGTTGTTTTGTGTCCCCAAGGAACTGCGAGGGCACCTGCATGACCGGGACCCGTCCAGGAAGGCCGGTGGCCCGAGAGGAGGCCAAAAGCTGCTGGGTCCAGAGGTGTTGCATGGGGCAGACAGACATTTAGACCCTGAGATTACCAGGGATTTTTAAAAGTCTTTGTTTATTTATTTATTTATTTATAATTTATTTATTTACTTACTAGTTTTTTTTTTTTAACATTTATTTATTTTTGAGAGACAGAGGGAGACAGAGCATGAGCAGGGGAGGGGCAGAGAGAGAGAGAGAGGGAGACACAGAATCGGAGGCAGGCTCCAGTCTCTGAGCTGTCAGCACAGAGCCCGACCCGGGGCTCGAACCCACGGACCGCGAGATCATGACCTGAGCCGAAGTCGGACGCTTGACCGTCTGAGCCCCCCGGGCGCCCTCAAAATTTTTATTTTTTTTAAACTCAAATCCAAGTTTGTTAACTCAAAATTTTTAACTCAAATCCAAGTTTAGTGCACCAGGGTTTTCAGGAGTAGAGTTTAGTGATTCATCACTTACATACAACACCCAGCGCTCATCCCAGCAAGTGCCCTCCTCAATGCCCTTCAGCCACTTAGCCCATCCCCCCAGCCAACATCTCTCCAGCAACCCTCAGTTTGTTCACCGGATTTAAGAGCCTCTTACGGTTTTCCTCCCTCTCTGATGTTTCCTTCCTCTCCCCTCTGTTCATCTGCTGTGTTTCCTGGATTCCACATGTGAGTGAAATCATTTGTCGTTCTCTGACTTACTTTGCTCAGTATGATACGCTCTAGTTCCATTCAGGTTGCTGCAAACGGCAAGATTTCATTCTTTTTGATGGACCTTTGGGCTCTTTCCATGGTTTGGCTGTTGTTGATAGCGTTGCCGTAAGCACTGGTGTGCATGTGCCCCTATGAGTCAGCGTATTTGTGTCCTTTGCACACAGAACTAGCCGTGCAATTGCCGGGCCGTAAGGGAGTTCGAGTCTCAATTTTTCGAGGAACCTCCGCACTGTTCTCCAAAGCGGCTGCACCAGTTGGCATTCCCACCGGCAGTGCAGGAGGGTTCCCGTTTCTCCGTTTCTCCGCGGCGCCCTCCCCGACACCTGTTGTCTCCTGAGTTGTTAACAACCTTTGTGGCAATGTGCTGATGAATGGGATGTGTGCAAAGAGCACCCTTGGGCTCGGGGCGGTAGATGTTCGTGAACCAGCCGGTAGGCGAAGTCACGAGACGCACGATTTTGACCCTTTGTGCAGAGGGCAGGCAAAACAGAGGCAATATTTTGATGGATCACGTTGCCTCCTGTGGTAGCGTCCATTTAACGCTTGCCCACCCCACTTCCGCTAGGGCACAGCGGCGGTGGTCAACGGACCCCGTGTCTCCTCCTCCTCCTCCTTCCTGGCGGTAGCAACGGGCCTGCCTCCGACCAGCATCCCTCCCCGCACCGCGTCCTTGGTAAACGGCCACAGTCTCACTGAGTACAGGAGATTCGTCTCTATACCGTGGGTGGGCCTCATCCGATCAGTTGAAGGCACCAATCGACAAAAAATGACCTCCTCGGAGCAGAAAGGAACTGGGCCAGCAGATTGCCTTTGAATTCAACTGCAACTCTCTTTGGGTCTCCAGTCTGCTGGTCCACCTGGCAGATTTTGGACTTTCTAGCCTCCACCGTTAGGTGAGCCAATTCTCTAAAACAAATCTCTCTGTCTCTCTCTTTTTCTGCTTCTGTCTCTGTCTGTCTGCCTGCCTCTCTAAACACCCTGTTGGTTCTGTTTCTCTGTAGAACTCCGACTGATAACACACTGCAGGGGTGCCTGGGTGGCTCAGTCAGTGAAGCATCTGACTTCTTCAGCTCAGGTCACGGTCTTGCGGTTTCTAAGTTTGAGCCCTGCATCAGGCTCTGCGCTGACAGCTCCGAGTCTGGAGCCTGTTTTGGATTCCGTGTCTCTTTCCCTCTTCCCGTCTCTGCTCCAGTCTCTCTCTCTGTCTCTCAAAAATAAACCTTAAAAAAATTTTAAAAATAGCTCACTTTATATTTTACTATTTATGCCCATTTCACAGACGAGGAAGTTGAGGTTCAGAGGCATCGAGTGCTGTGCACAAGGGTAGACGCTTGATACGTGTGGAGCCGAGATTCCGGGCTAGGTCTTCCTGAGCCACAGCACAACGCAGCTTCTCGTGCATGAACATGCACCATTGACTATAAAGTATCTGTCGCTTTTAAGACTCGCCAGCGACGTTGGGCTCTTACACCACGTGAAAATCATCAGCACTCGCACACCTTTTGGTCTAGGTGATGTGCACAAAGGTCCATTAGCAGAGAAGCCTGGTCACCAGGAAGCTTCCTGCTGCATGTGTACCTGCCTGACACACTTAGCTCCTATATATCAAATTATCTCCTTTACCGCCATCATTTCCAAAAACGTCTTGCGGTAGCCACACCATTTCCGTATGCCATCAACTGCAAGATCTTTAGGAACAGGAGGGGGAACCAAAGGGACGACCGTTGAAAATGCACGGTTTTGGGGCACCTGGGTGGCTCAGTCGGTTAAGCATTTGACTTTGGCTCAGGTCATGATCTCGCGGTCTGTGAGTTCCAGTCCCGCATCGGGCTCTGTGCTGACAGCTCAGAGCCTGGAGCCTGCTTCAGGTTCTATGTCTCCCTCTCTCTGACCCTCCCCTGCTCATGCTCTGTCTCTCTCTGTCTCAAAAATAAATAAACGTTAAAAAAAAAAATTTAAAATGCACGGTTTTGCCGAGAATACGATTACACCCCCTCCTTCTACACATGCAACCGAAAGGAAGAGACCGAAGCAGCACATGTGGATGAAATTAAGACAGGGAAAAACAAACAGCACACGCGGGGGCCCCGGACCTCCCGATGTCTTTGGCCGTGGGCTAAAGTCCCCCACTGAGGGCAACACTTCAAAAGTAGCCTCAACCTGGCACGTTTCCAGAGGAAAAGCCAGCAGTAAATATTGACCCCAGGATCAATGGTTTCTGTCGAAGCCGCAGCAGGCAGGCCAGAGAGGCAGGGGGAGCAGCAGGCAGGCCGAGAGAGCAGGCCAGGTCACACGTGATCAGGAGCCGCTTCGTCCAAAGCCAAGAAACGATCTCACTGCCTCTGAATTAAAACTACTCTTCCCCGAACGGAGAAGATGGTGACGAAGATACTGATTCTTCTGGTTCTCGGAATGAACTTCCTGTCTTGTGCAGGTAAGCAGCTCAGCGCCACGACCCCCTGCCCTTAATGCTGCAGGTGCCGTCCTGGCCCGGGGCGGGGGCGGGGGGGTTGGGGTTCTTGTCTCACTGTGTCCCCCGTGTCCACTCACGTCCAGGTTTCCCGGTGTATGACTACGACCCGTCCTCCTTGCGGGAAGCCCTCAGCGCGTCCGTGGCCAAAGTCAACGCCCAGTCCTTGAGTCCGTATCTGTTTCGAGCCTTCAGGGGCTCAATTAAAAGAGTAAGTGCAGGGGGGGGGGTTGGGGGGGGCGCCTGGGTGGCTCAGTCGGTTGGGCGGCCGACTTCGGCTCAGGTCATGATCTCGCGGTCCGTGAGTTCGAGCCCCGCGTCGGGCTCTGTGCTGACAGCTCGAGCCTGGAGATGCTTCCGAGTCTGTGTCTCCCTCTCTCTCCGCCCCTCCCCCCGCTTGCGCTCTGCGTCTCTCTCTCAAAAATAAATAAGCATTAAAAAAAAATTAAAACGAAAAAGGGTAAGTACACATTCCATCTTCTTGATTCCTCTTTCTGCCGCTTTGTGTTCTTTTTTTTTTTTTTTTCCTTTCGTCTATTGGGTGCCCTTTAAAATTTTTTCCAGTTTAGAAAGATAACAGCTAGTCCTCTTTTCAGACTTTTTTTAAAAAAAATTATTTATTTATTTATTTGTTTATTTAGATGAGAAAGCATTTAATTACCGTTCTTGTCATAAGACCCTCAAAGCCACTTCGGATGCCAGATTCTTCTGTCCCTCCCTCCTCTGGCCTGGCTTCCTCTTTCCAGATGTTGCCGTTTGTGTATCCTGCTTCTGAGTCCACGGTCCCCCCCCCCCACCCCCGCCCGGTTCCTCTTGAGCAGTTCTCTATGAGGAACTGCTCCTTTATTAGAAATGAGGTTTATTTTCGATTTCGGAGGTCCCCCTCCTCGCCCTCAGAGGAAATAAATTCTGGCTTTTAAGCCAAAGAAATCCCACCTTCCTTTGTCAATTTGGTAATGGTCTGTTTCCTGTTAGCTTCGGGAAATGGGGAAAACATGAACTTTCTTGGGCTTCCGATGACTCAGTCTGTGATCGGCCAAGAAAGAAACACAGAAAGAGGCTTCAAAGCCCGGACAGCAAGTCCCCTTCCCCTCCCCCATCCCCAGGGGACTTCATGACCTACTTTTATGGTCCTGGGCCCTGGGCCCGGTTGGAACAGAAGTGCCCCCAGGCTAGCGGGCGCTAAGGTGGGAGGTGGGGGAGGGTCTGTAAAGTGGCAGGTCGCAAGACTGAGAACTCCGTGCAGCCAGGCCACAGGGCATCGGGGTGGGGATGCAACCGGGGGTCCAGGCGGCAGCTATGCCCCCACAGGGGCAGAAGGGCCTTGCTTTCCCTCTGCCTGCCGCTCGCCTCTCCCACCAGGACTGGGCATCACCCTGGCTCACGCTTAGCTTGCTCCCTCTCCTGCCATGGAGGGCACACAGCTCGTGGCTTTCCTAGCCCTGGTTTCCAAATACAGCACATCCTTCTTGACTTTTGTCCAGAAACTGGCTCAGTTTCTCACGTCCGGATTCCCAGGAAATTAACTGAATTGTCTCAGTTACGTTTTCTAGTTGGGCCCTAAGTCATGAAGATGATGGGCTGTGTGTCAGCTAGGGGCCCAGCCTAGGAGCAGGCTGTCAGGGCCCAGAGGGGGGGGTCACTTGGCCCCGACATCGTGGTTCGGGGACACTGGGAGATAGGTCAGCGCCCAAGCTGAAAGGTGAATTCCTTCTGGAAGAGTAAGGATCAGAATAAAGGACTCCCCTCTTGCACACCGGCTGCCTTGGTTTCCATTTTCCGCATTTAATGAAATCTACTTGTGGTGTCAGGGGCTCGGTGCTTACAGACATAAGCTTTAAATTTACCTGTAACCCGCTGATACCACAGAAGAAAGTTAGTGGTTTGTCACGTGAGCAAGGGCTTGGGACGGACCCTCTTACGGATGGGTCCCGACACCATGGAAATCTGGCCTGTGGCGATGGGCTAGGACGAGGCGCCCCAACCCAGGCAATTGATTCTACATGACTTGAGCCCACGTTTAAAAAAGACGGGAGAGGAGAAGACAGTGACCTCCGACGTGGCCATGGGACCTGCTCAGATGCTTCTGTCAGGGGCACGGGCCGGGGAGGACAGTGGACACGGGCCTTGTCCTGGGGAAAAGAACAGAACTCAGGTCCCATTGGGGACGGAGCAGAGGGTAGGAAAGGAGGTTGGGTTGGACTACGACATAAACAAATGAAGGTCATTTTGGAGGGTGGGGAGCACTGCAGGGAGGGGTGGGGCGAAAACAGAACAAGCAGAGGGAGGGGTGGGCGAGCTGGGGCTGGGGCAGCGTCAGATGGGGTGGAAGCCTCCGCCGTCATATGTGAGCGAAGACTCAGTCAGTGACAAGAACCTCCATCCGTGGGGAGACCATGGGGGACCTGGAGGACCAAAAGCCTTGAGAGAGAGGTCAGAGAGGTGGCCTGGATTGGGGACGTTCCCAGAGCATGACTTTGAGAAGCTTGAAGCCTGTTTTAAGGACAATGGAACATGCACACACGTGCAGGCAGCTCTTTGGACTTGGGAAGGTCTCTCCAGCCACCAAGTGGAGTGGGGTGCCAGGGAGGAGGCTGGGCCAGCGATCCTAGGCAGCAGGTGGTGATGGAGGGCAGCTGAGCCTGGGGTGGGTGCGGGGAGGATGGGGGTGGCTGGGTTCTGGGACAGCCGTAAGCAAAGCCACGGAAGGTTTGAGATCCTTTGATGTCGGTGCCCCTCTCTGTCCGTTTTTACCATTCATCTTCTTTTCTTTTCTTTTTTTTTTTGTCACTGTTTTGCTTTCTAAATTATTCTTAGGTGTAACTGATCTTTACTTTTTGTCCAATTGTAAGGATTAGTTGGAAAAACGTAAATGATCACCGTGTTAGGCTTCTCCAGAGCAGAATCCATAGTGTGTGCGTGTGTGTGTGTGTGCGTAGAGAGAGAGAGAGAAAGAAATGTGGGAGGAGAGAGAGAGAGGGAGAGTGAGTGAGATTTACTTTAAATAATTGGCTTACACTATGTGGATGGAGGTTTGAGAGATCCGAACTCTGCAGGGGCGGTGGGCGGGGTGGGGCTGGCAGGTGGACGTTGTAGTTCACGTCGGAAGGCAGGATGCTGGCAGATTTCCTTCCTGCTCAAGAAAAAGGCAATTTTGTTCCATCCAGGCTTTCAACTGATTGGGTGAGGCCCACCCACATTAAGGAGGGTGATCTGCTTTACTCAAATTCACCAATTTACTTTTTTTTTTTTTACTTTTAAAATGTTTACTTACATTTGAGAAAGAGAGAGAGAGACAGAAAGAGAAGGGGAGGGGCAGAGAGAGAGGGAGACACAGAATCCAATGCAGGCTCCGGGCTCCGAGCTGTCCGCACAGAGCCCGATGCAGGGCTTGAACCCACAAACTGTGAGATCATGACCTGAGCCGAAGTCGGATGCTTAACCGACTGAACCACCCAGGCGCCCCCCACAAATTCACCAATTTACATGTTAATTGCATCCAAAACACACTTTCACGGAAATATCCAAATATCCATTTGACCAAAACTCTGGGTATTGTGGCCCAGTCAAGTTGACACATAAATGAACTATTATAATCACCAAAAAGAATTGTTATGCATTTGTATATTTTTGTTTCTGTTTGGAATAAAAAACCCCAAAATATTCTCATTATACAAAGTCAGAAAATACAACGAGAAAGAAAACACCAAAACTACTATCTATTGTCCATTCCTCTGAGACCACCACTATGAACATGTGGGAGAATGCCTTTTTGGATCTTTTTCATATATTGGAATAAAATATGTTTTGTTTGTTTTTTTACGACACATAGTAGCATAGTGTAACATCAGTCGTGAAGTACTACAATTTATTTCAGCAAAGATGCTGGATTTTGGATTTCCTCTAGTTGATTCCTTACTGTGGGGCATTTAGGTCGTCCCACCTTTTTCAAACAACACAGAGAGGAAATTCGATGGTTGAAACTGAGTTTACGTGAAAAGGCAAAACCATTAGGCTTTCCTCCTTATTCTGAACAGAGTGCTTAAAGGTGCTTAAAGATGCAAAAAAAAAAAAAAAAAAAATGGTTGCAAACTTATCTCAGAGTTCAATAAAATCATCTGTACTCCAAAATTCCCACATTTTTGTCTTTTCAACCCAGCCTTTGTGTCTCCAGCTGGCTTTCGCTGGGTCGCTTTCAGGGAAACTGCTGAAGTGTGATCGGTGAGAGGGTCCCACCAATGGTGTCCAGCAGAAGAGAGCTCTCTCTGTTTATGAGACTCCGATTTATTAGCCAATATTTTAAAATTACGAGTAAATGAGGTAGTAAATATTGTGGAGGCTGGATTTTTAGTCTTACTTCTTTCCAGAAAACTCTACTTCTATGAGCACGCCTCACCCAGTGTTAAAAGGGACATGAAAGGACGCCTGGGTGGCTCAGTGGGTTAAGCATCTGACGTCGGCTCAGGTCACGATCTCGCGGTCCGTGAGTTCGAGCCCCGCGTCAGGCTCTGGGCTGATGGCTCGGAGCCTGGAGCCTGTTTCTGATTCTGTGTCTCCCTCTCTCTCTGCCCCTCCCCCGTTCATGCTCTGTCTCTCTCTGTCCCAAAAATAAATAAAAAAACGTTGAAAAAAAAAATTAAAAAAAAAAAAAATTAAAAAGAAAAAGAAAAAGGAGGCACGAAGGCGCCCCATCCCAGGCTTGGGGTTTGCTGCTTATTTCCAAACAAAATGTTCTACGTGTTCTTGTTCTTTCCTACGTGTGAATGGTCTGTGCCCTCAGAGAGACATCTCCCCACCGTCTCCTCACTGGGAAGTCGGTTGAACGTGTTGTTGACTCTGATTTGCCATAAGGTCGCTCAAGGACTGAAAGGGACTTGAGTTTTGGAGCCTGGGTGTGTGGTCGGGTACTGGGCTGTGGCAGCTCCCGTCCGGCCTCCCCGCTGTCATCTTGTTCCCGCCCCCCCACCTTGGGTTTTCTTTGTAGCGGTCGTCGTGACTCACATCTTAGCTCTTAAATCCTTCTGCGAACTTTCCATTGCAATGAGAATGAAATCTACACACCGTCCCATGGGCGACAGGGCCATCAATTACCGGACACACCCCATCTCTCACACATCATCGTGTAGAGTTCTTCTCTTGTTCATTTTGCTTCGGCCACAACCTCTGGACTTGTTCTGCCCCAGGACATTGGCCCTGCTTTTTCCCCACACGACGGGCTCTTTCCCATTCTATGAGCCTCAGTGGGAAATATTTCTTCCTTGGGAGGATTTCTCTGGCACGTTGTCTCCAGTATTTCCTCCTCTCCATCCCCACCACCATGTTGTTTTTTCCCTCATAACACCGTAACCGTCTAGAACGACCTTGCTTAGTTTCCTTTACCGTGTTTACTGTGTGGCACTCCAATTGGAATCCAAGCTGCATGGAATCTTCCCTGCTCTGCCTTTGGCGCTGGGCACACAGTGGGCAGTCATTAAGTCACGGGACTTCTGTGTCATCAGAACATTGCAGATTCATCAGGGAGTTTGGAAGTTTCCCCCACTATCTCACCCTTGGTGGAAAGGAGTAGACAATTGTGCAACCTCATTTATGGGTCAGAAGTGATCAAACAGGAAGCAGGACTAGACAATACTGTGCAGAAGGGTTGAACTTACCCCTTAATTTCTTATTTCGGGGATTATTAAGAAGTCATGGGGCGTTCTTTTAGGAAAATGTCCCTTAAAAATACACCCAGTTGATTCTCGCTATTTGCAGGGGTTGTGTTCTATGCAGTCACCACGCACACTAAACTAGTACCTACTGAACCACTGCTCCTTGTCTGACACGCGTGTTTTCTCCGTACGGCACATCCAGGCTTTCTGTGTTTGGGAGCCTCGGACAGCACTGTAAGGCTACACCTGGGGGGCCATTTTAAACAGCAAAATCACCAAGGGAAAAAAAACACAAAAATGAGAAAAACATGGTCCAAAAAAGAGCAGGAAAGGGGCGTTTGTCTACAGCACGACAGCAGAAACAAGAAGGCAGAGCGCTCCCTTGTCTGATCTCCGCTGGGAACATGGGCGCAGGACAACTCAAATCCTCAGCGCACGCGTGTGGATGACTGCAAAGGGACCCTGAACCTCGGTTCTGGGGTTATAAATAAATTTGAGCAAGTAGGCAAGTTGGGAAAAACGGAATCTGCCATGAGGATCAGTTATAAAGGTAAGTCGTCGTAAGCAACGTCGACCTTGGAGTTCCCGCCAAGAACGCCCAAGTTCTGGTTCCGTTTTTTTAAATGAAGTATTATGTGCCTTTGGAAAAACGTTTCTTCTTGTCTCAGACTGAGGGCCGGGAACTGGGAGGTTGTGAGTCCAGAAAGCTCTCACCATGGAGGACTCTGTAACTTTTTCTTACTGTGCAGGGAGAAACATTTGGAGCATTGCAAACCCCAGTAGCTCACCCATGGCAAACTGATGCTTTGTTTTTGTGAAGGTCTATGTCCTGGACCAGGATAGCTTGAGCATGGACCTAGAGTTTGGCATTCGGGAGACAACATGCAGGAGAGAATCTGGAGAAGACCCTTCTACCTGTGACTTCCAAAGGGGCTACTACATGGTAAGTGCAGCGGGAAACGCCGTATCCCAGAAATTAACCTGCAGAAGCGCCTCGCTTCTTCTGTGACCTGGAGCTGTGCCCCGTCACACGGACGCTCTGGCATCCGGCCACACTGGGAGGCACTGACTGTGTCCGTGCTGCGCTCCCTGCGCAGGGGCGCAGTGCCCCTCAGTGGCTGAGGGCTTGAGCTCTGGACTCCATGGTGTTGAGTGATCCTGGCAAATTGTTTAACCCCCGCTGCCTCAGTTTCCTGCTCTTTGAACCGGGTGTGATGATGGTTCCAGGCAAACTGAACTCAAAGAGGCCAATCCCAGAGGCAAATTCCAGAGGTGTTTCGAGGTCCATTTTAAACTGATCTAAAAACTGTGTCCTTGGTGTGAGTCACACTATTTTGCAGTAGGCTGTCGTGCAGTATGTCACCTGGCTCTGGTTCTACTGAACCACGGTGTGTTCCGTTTTGCATCCCCGGTGGCCAGAACGTGGCCCAACACTTGTTCCCACCCACGGGCAGGTGTCTGGGACGAGCAGGCCACCACCACCGGGCCAACTCTTGCTGTCCAAGGTGTTTGCCTAAAGACGTAGGAGTTCTCAGGGTTTTGTGAGCTTATGAGTTTGTTACTTTATGAGTTCGTTACTTTATGAGTTTGTTACTTTATGAGTTCGTTACTTTATCAGTTTGTTACTTTATGAGTTTGTTACTTTATGACAGGGTCGCTTGGCAATGACGTAAATTCTGAAAAGGGAATCCTTTGTTTCGTGACCTGTTTCATGAGACTTTTCTCTGTGACTGTTGGGCGAAGGACTCAAACCCAAGTGTCACAGCGTCCGCTCCTAACAGACTCTTGAGGCCAAAGGAGAGGAGAACGCAGGCCTTGGGTTCTTCCTGCTTCCTTTTGTTCCATTGGGAAACTTCGGGGCAGCTCACTCAGGGCTCACGGGGAGGAGAACACGTGATACCCACATGCCTGACAACACATCTTCAGGTATTTCAGTTGTGTCTGCTTCGCTGCTGGGAGATTTTCATTTTGGGAACATGAGGTGCCTCTGTGAATTTCCCCTTTCCGTCTGCATCATTCTGTCAGGCGTTACGCTATCACCTGATCTCTGAGATGGGTCCTAACCCTTTCTAGGAGCCGCTGGCCACGGAGCTCACTGTTTTCTTTTCCAGCCGGCAGTTGTTTGCAGAAGCACGGTGCAGATGTCTGCCGAGCAGGTGCGGGACGTGTGGGTTCGCTGCCACTGGTCGTCCAGTTCTGAGTCTAACAGCAGCGAAGAGGTAGGACCAGGGCCTTGGTGTCCCCCGGGGCAGCACCCTCTAGGTTCTGTGTGGGTCTGTGACAAGCAGACCCATGTGATAGAGTCACTGAGTATCCCCAGGCAGGGGCAAACACAGCTTTGCTCACTTGGCTGGAGTCTCCCTTCCTTCTCCAGCCTCCCTCTCTCTTTCTCTCTCTTTGTTTCCCAGAGAGTTGGAAACAGAGAGCTTAAAGCAACAATTGGTAAATCGTTAGAGCTTTAGAACTGAGTGTGCAGGCCACTGACGCTGTGGTTTAGTGGAGGAAAGGGGAGGGGCGTTTTTGTTGGACTAGAGTTCAAAACCATTTAGCAGCTCTGCGGTCCAGGTCAGGGTACTTAACTCCATGATCGGCCACCTCTTCACCAGCCAGATGCCGGCAGTAAAGGCCATCTGACCGTTCTGAGAGAGTTGAGTAAGTTGGTGGACAAGTAAGATCTGGCCCAGCGTCTAGTCCATGAGAGATGCTTGGTGAATGGCGGGCTGGCCCCTCAGCCCCGCAACTGCGCTGAAATTGATTTGGTTCCAAGATCTATTTCCTGGGTGTTAGGACAAGTACGAAGGACTTCCTTTTCCAGACTCCACTGAAGCTTACATAAAGCCTGATGTGTTTTTGAGCTGACACACTCACACATCCGTGGCCCGGCTAATCCAGAAACGACGAGGACCAAGCACAGCGTTTCACAAGCATTTTGTGCATGTGGATTTTGTGGCTTTTTATGGGAACAGCTGGGGAGAGAGTGAGAAGCGAGACAAGCAAGTCCCGACCCGTGTGGAGTTTGTAGATGAGTAAGGGGGGGCTCCGGGCAGCAGGGTTGATCCTGACTACCAGGCAAGCGTTTGGGGGTACATGTTGAGGGGACAGAAGATCGTCTGGGCGCAGGGAGAGCTTCCCTGGGGAACTGACGTTCACATCAAGAATGTCCATCAGTTCAAAGGGGACAAGTGTGGAGGGGAGGAGGAAAAGTGATTCCAAGCACAAGGGGACCATCAGGGAGTACTCTGACGTGCAAGAGAAGCTGGTGGGTTGGAAGGGACACAAACCATTATGACCGCAATGAGCAAAATACGGGCACAGAGGCACACGGTTGATCTGGAGACAAAGGCAGAATGGACCTCCAGGGTCATGTCTAGGATCCCTGGCCTCATCCTAATGACGACGGGCCTATTGATGGCTGAGAGCAGGTGGGGGCACCAGGAGGCTGACAGGACAGGTGCCAGGGAATGCTAACGGGAGCCGGGAGTTAGCAGTGAGTGTTGAGAAATGGATCCTAGTTCATTCTGTGGCCTTTAACGTGTTGAAATGAATTCAGTAACTGCCCCCCTCCATTTAATCCCTCTTCCACCACTGGTTTGGTAAGTCAATTCTGATCGCACAACCGACAGATCTGTTGCAACTTTTCGTAGCAGAGTGGACTGTCTGCTTGTCTTCCAATCTGAGTTTTATAAGAAGACTCTGACATCAAGTTAGGCGAGCCCCTGAAAGAAGCAAGATTTTGAAATAAACCCTCAGGTGGATGTTCTCCAAAGATTAGGAAATCATAAAGAATTAGGGGCAAATTAAAAAAAAAAAAAGAACTCCTTAAATTCAAGGATTCTGTAATTCGAAGGAAGAAAGAAAGCAGATGGAGATTTCAAGTAATTCCTGGAAACTCTGAAGTAGATTTCATATATGAAACAGAAAAAAAAAAAAAAAGAGAGAAAACAGCTGCTAACCATTTTCAGTGAAATAAGCAGTGATATTAGAAACAAAAGATATGGAAACCAATTTGACAATAAATTTCATATTAAGAAAAGAAAAAGAAACATAAAAGAGACGAGAATAGGATGAATTTAGGCATCAAACAAAGAAATCATTGTTGGAAGTAGGAAATAGAAGAAATAAAACCAAAAAAAAAAAAATCCTGGAGTAAAGAAAATGAAGATCGTTTGAAAAACATATGTAGGTTATAGAAAAATTTCCAGGGAAAGGAATATAATGTGAAGAAAGGGTTAAGCCATGGAGAATAAGACTGAAAAATCCAAAATATGAAGACTAAGGACTTAGATCAAAGGGAAAATATGTCGCAAGGATATGATGAGAGAAACTATCAATAGAAGAAGTTTGGAGTTTTCCCTTACGTGATTTTAAGAAGTATAAAAGCTGTAAGGACATATGAGGGAATAAATGTCTCAATTTGCTAACATTCTGCTGTCCTTAGTCAAATGTATATTTGAATTATAGGTAGTTTCTATGATTTTTGGTTGATTTTTAGTTTCTATGATTTTTGGTTGATTTGGAAAGAGAAATCTAGAGAGAACAGAGGGTTCTATGTGCACACGAGTGCACAGTCAACCACTTAATGGTTTAGTCACCGTCCAGAGTGCGGCACTAATGCCTGTAGGTTGATGGGGAACTTGACTTTAGGCAAATCCTGATGTGGAGTAGGTGGGATGAGATTTGCCTAAGGCTTCAGCCAGGAGACCCACAAACAGTCCAAAGTCCAAAGGGAGAAACTGAGGAAGAATAACCAGAATGGAATTCTGAGCTCAGGGGACGAGAGGCGACTGTGTTCCGTCGCAAATGATAGAACTTGAACTACAAGTCGCCGAAGCCAAAATGGGTAAGTCCCTGGATCGCGTTCCCAGAAAGGAAGGGGAGGAGTTCACCTCATGGACCGTTCATTTGGGAGTCTTCAATGCCACCTGGGCCAGCTTCTCCCTCCCTTCCCTCCCCCCTCTCCCCCAAGCCCCACCCCCTTCCCCTCTCTTCCCTGCTTCCCTCTCCTACTGTAGACGAGCTTTTTCCTTTCAGCAAGGCCACAGGCTGCTCCAGATTCAGATGCTGTAACTTAGGAGGAAGAGGGAGCATTTCTCTCTAGCTCCACTGGACATGCCTCTTGGCATGACTCCCTTTGGCCTGGCTTAGGTCATGTGTGCCCCAGGCCTTTTTTTCAAGTTTATTTATTTATTTTGAGAGAGAGAGAGAGAGAGAGAGAGAGAGAGAGAGAGAGAGAGAATGCACAAGTCAGGAAGGAGCAGAGAGAGAGAGGGGGTGAAGAGAGAGAATCCCAAACAGGCTCTGTGCTCATAGCACTTGCTACTTGATCCTGTGAACCAGAGACAATGACGTGAGCTGAAATCAAAAGTCGGACACTTAACTGACTGAGCCACCCAGGTCCCCTCCTTTTTCTTTTCTTTTTTTTTAATGTTTATTTATTTTTGAGACAGAGAGAGACAGAGCATGAACAGGGGAGGGTCAGAGAGAGAGGGAGACACAGAATCTGAAGCAGGCTCCAGGCTCTGAGCGGTCAGCACAGAGTCCGACGCGGGGCTCGAACTCACAGACTGTGAGATCATGACCTGAGCCGAAGTCGGATGCTTAACCGACTGAGCCACCCAGTTAGCAGCCGTTTCTGTTCTCCCCGTTCCCCCAGCCCCCAACAACCCCTCATCTGCCTTCTGGGTCTACGGATTTGCCTATTCTGGCCATTTATACAACATGTGTCCTTTTGTAACTGGCTTATCTCACTAAGCATCATGTTCTGGAGGTTCCTACCTGCTGTAGGATGTATTGGTACTTCGTTCCTTTCTAGTATTGAGTAAGATTCTATTGTACGGATATACTACCTTCGATTACACATTCAATACTCGATCAACACTTGGGTTATTTCCGCTGTTATGAACGATGATGCTACGAGTCTTCGTGTGCAAGTCTTTGTGTGTTATTCAGTGGCTTCATGGAGTCTATTTGTGCAAGCCTTTCCCTAACTGAACACATTAGGGGAACTTCATACCCAGAAAACCCCCACATCTGATCCAAATGCAGTCTGTCTGCAAGTTCATAGGGAAGGTGCCATATTTCTGGTCCCCCACATTTGGGAGCACGTCTGAGTCCAGTGGAAAGCTTTTCAGGCGATTTAAACGTCATGAGATTTGCTCTTCCCCATGTGCTTTCCTAGACACACATGTTTGACACCACATAAAGTTATTTAATACAATATATTGCCTTATTTCATTAAAAATGAATTACGTAATACCTAAGAATCTTCCTGATAATATTTGCATTTTTTACAATGTCTTTTTTTTCCCTCTTTCATGTGCTGATCTATCCTGATGCCGAAATTGACTTAGATGGGTTTTGGGGACATATTGGGATCCTCTACATGGAGAAATATGTACCTATTTGGTAAGTTGAGATCTGTTCTTTTTAATGTGTTTTTTTTTTTTTCTTGAAACAACTTTATATTGTAGTTCTCTGTTAGTGAGTCATTTAACACTGGAAACACTATACAAGCCGTTGAACAATTATAGTATTTCCAGAAGATGAGCATTTTTTTTTGTTCCTTTCTTACCAGTAGACGACAATGATACAGCTTTTCATTTAGGTATCTCTTTATATTTATGCAGAGATTTTCCATATATGATTCCATCTGAGGTGTCAAACAAGCAGAGCAGATGTGAGTTTACACCTCGAGAGGCTCCCTCAACTTGAACAGGCTTATTTCCTCCTGGGTGCACAGGCTGAGTTACAGGACCCAGGTGTGCCACAATGTGGCTGGTCTGGACTAAAGCTCATCTAATTGATCGAGGGCGAATTCTGTCATCCTGAAGCCACGTGATGAGAACCAACCATCCCTTTAAGAGTCTCGGTTGGGGAGGGAGGGCCCTCCTTCCTTTCCGTGGTTAGGGTTCAAAGGGTTAGGGGCCATTTTTATCTCCCTGAGCCTTTTTCCCGGTGCTGATAGCTACAAAACTATTTGCTGATCCTCCACTGCTTCTCGCTTAAAAGGAGGCATATTTGGGGCGTCAATAATGAAAGCACAGAACATTCTGGAAATGGAGAAAGGGGCCTTGCCTGATGACCATTCCTGTATTACAGATTTCAGTCCTGACAAGTCCAGAAGCGAACGCAGTGAACGGTCACTCGGTGAGTGGTCCTACTTTTTTCCACGCAGCACCAGCAGATTCTTTTTGGATCAAGCCAGACTCTGCTGGCACCATTTCACAGTAGATTAACCCCCGAAATACAAAATATTTTAAGCGCAAACGAAAAGAGCAGCACTGCACAAGCTTGCTTTGCGAATCACTGAAAAGGTAAAACGTGAGGCATGAAAACTTACTTAAATGTTAGCAGGAATCGAAATATCACAGCTGGCTCAGGACGTCAGCATCGACCTTTCCTCCTGCCCCACTTTGGGGCATTTTCTGAAAAAGCGTGAACTCTCTCGAACCACCTCTTTGCCATCCGCTTTCAAAGGTGTTTTGGGGCCCGCGGATGAAGTTAACAAGACCATAGTTCCTCTCTTTTTACAGATCATTTTCCTCGTTTAGTCTTCTTAATAGCTCTGGGAGGCAGGTGTTGTATTACCTGCTTTTATAGACGAGATAAATGGTAATTCGTGGTGTTAATCGCATATGCAAAATGCAAAATGCATATGCAAAAGTGCTAATTGGTTGACACGGCTTTGTCTTTCACAACCATCCTGGGAGGCCGCACGGTGTTCCTTCCCATTTTGTAGATGGGCAAACTGAGGCTTAGTGAGTTTCTGGAGTTTGTCCAAGGCTACATTGCCAATGTAGGACTTGATACAGATCTGTCAGACTCTAAAGCTTCTGTTTTTGCCAGTGCTATTTTCTGGAAGAGCTGTGAAATTCACTTTATTTTGGATTTCTTCATTAAAATGAATAACACAGATAATAATATTATATTGAGCCCGGTGTTTGATCCTCACTAGGCATACTGAAATTTATTTGAAGTGCCGGGGCTTACAATACGAGGCTTGATTTCAAACAAAAAGTTTTAGACACCCTCTGCGTTGTCTGGGAGAACATACAATTATTTGCACAGTGCGACCATTGCTGAGGACATTTTTTTGAACACTTCTTTTTTGGAACTGCCTTCAGAATCTGTGGCCCATTCTTTCAAGCTGCTGTAGTGGTGGAAAATGGGTGTCCTTTGATTTGGTTTTGGAAATAGCCAAAATACATGTGATTAATCAGAGTAATAACCAACTTGGGTACATTAGTTATAGATTGCTGTGTGTCAAATTACCCCCAAATTTAGCAGCTTAAAGCAACAAATGTTTGTTATATCACAATTTCTGAGGGTCAGGAACCCAGAGGCAGTTTAGTCCGGTGGTTCTGACACAGTCTGTAACAAGGCTGCAGGTAAGGTATTGTCTGGGGCTGTGATCTCATTTGAAGGCTTGACTGGGTCTGAAGGATCCACTTCTGAGGTCAATCACGTGGTTGTAAAAAGCCTTGACTCTTCATGGGCTCTTGGACTGAGGGCTTTAGTTTCTCCCACTGTGGGCTTTTCCATCGGGCTGTCTGAATGTCCTCAAAACATGACAGCTGGCTTCCCCCAGAGACAATGATGAGAGAGAGACAGAGAGAGAGACAGGAAGAGAAGGAGTAAGCTGCAGAGCACCGGAGACAGAAGACACGGTCTTTTGTTCCCTAATTTTGGAAGTTGTATATCACCACTTCTTTGTATTTTATTAGTCACACTGACCAACTCTGGTCCAGTGTAGGAGGGGAATACCCAAGTGTGAATTCCAGGAGGCCATCTTGGAGGAGGCTGGCTACTACAGTGGGAAAATGCCATTTGGGACCAAAACTATTTTACGTATAAATTAATGTGACTGAGCCTTCTTATACGGCTCAGAAGATAATTCCAGAGTTGAATTTTAAAAACGTGTTGGGCCCTGGGAACATCACGGATGCGGTTGAACATCCGTCTCCGAGATTTCTTTGAAGACGACAACTTAATTTATTTCACCAAATGTGTGTGACAAGCACTGGGCAGATCTCACGGAGGCCTAAAAGACAAATGTGACAGTGCCTGCCTTTGAGGCTTACAGTAGTGGCCGGGACAGGTCACACGTGGAGAGAAACACACATGGGTTCAGCTGTGATGTGTCGCAGGGGAGGGGGAGGGACAGCCGGGTAGGGCAGACGGAGCCATCCTGTCTTGGCATCCCTCGGCAGTGTGGGTTTGTTTATGCCGGTCACGACCCTTCCCACTACTTACTGTCACGGGGCCCATGTCATCTCAGATGTTGGTGTGAATGACAGAGCCTATCCGTCCTTCCGTCTGCAGAGAGCCTGAGAAGGATCTTTCCTCCCGGGAATCGAGGGTACCCGTACAAGGGGCGCAGAACAAGGACAAACGCTGGCTTTGAGTAACAGCCTCGAGGTAAGGGGACACAGCTAAAAACATGCGTATTTAGAAAGAGAAGCCGCTTGGAGTGAGTGCCTGGACAGACGCCGCGGCCCCCGGATGTCCTGCTCTGCCGCTCGGCTCCCGTCCTCGCCTTCCCACCCCCTCATCTCCTCCCAGGCTCTGCCCCTCCGTCACCTCTTCCATCCCGTGCACCTCGAGCTTTCTCCTGTATCTCTCGTATTTGTCACCACTGGTGTCATCACGTGTTGAAGAGCGAACAGACAGACAGAACAGCCGCTCCTTTGACGCATCCCCCTTCCAGCAACGGCCCCCCCACCCCCGTCCGCTGAGCTTCTCGACTCCACTGTGGCCTTCGGCTGCTGGCCTACCCTTCTCACCTCTCGTTCGCCTTCTGCTCCTCGCACCCTGGATCTTCAGCCCTCGGATCCGTGAAATCAGATCTGCCTGCCTCTCCTCGATCGGTAATTTAAATACCGGTGACGATTTGTATTACCTCCTTAGCCCGCTGTCTCTTCCTTCTGCAGATTTCGCTCCGCGGTCTCTTCCACTCGCCCGCCCTCATCAGTGATCTGCAGTTACTTCCAAGCACACGTCTCTTACCACGCTCTATCCCGAGATCCAGGCCCACTGGATGCAGTTGCTATGGTTACCTGTGACCTCTCGGGTCCCACCCAACCTCCTCGTCAGCTCCCTGCCTTAACTGAGGGCATCGCCATCCGCCTAATTTTCTCAAGCTCAAAATTTTAGAGCACCATTGACTCTTTACCCTTTCTCTCCTCCCAACATCCACAGGGGTCCAGTCTTACCGAGTTGGGCCGCACGTTTTCTCTGGTATTGGCCGATCACTTGCTCGCCATCACCACCGACCGGGGCATGCTTTCCTGCCTCCGGTCCTGATCTTACGCTGTCCGCCTTGCACGCTGTCCTCAGGCTTCTCTTGAAGCACAGAGGGGTCTCTGATCCTTTCCACGTAACCCCCCTAACGCTCACTTCACTTATGGGATAAAGCAGAGGTGTGCAAAAGACAGGCACTAAGCCAAAAGGAAGAAAAGCCTATTGGCCCCCAGTGCTGTGGGGAGCTGAACACTGAGCCCTGCTTCACCAAACCAGCCCTGAGTGTCCCCGACTCTCACGAGTATACAAATTTCCAGTTGCTAGGGCATTTGTAGCTAAGTCTTGTTAAAGGCTCCCGAGTCGTAAGGGGATATCAGGAAGTGGACGCCTAGAAGGACTTCTCAGATGCGATTGCAGACATCGATTCCCTGCACATCCAGTTTTGCACGGAAACACAAGTTAATAACAAAGCTTGAGCTCTCACAGGCTTCAGTTTACACAGCACTGTAACCCTTCAGGATAAAGTCCAAACTCCTCAGCGTGGCCCACAAAGGCCTTGGCGATCTGGCCCCTGCCCACTTCTCCAAGTCGGCCTCACCCCTAAGCTCCAGCAGTACTGACATCCGCCCGGCTCGCCCTGCCGTGACCTCTGCAGGGAACAGCCCCCTCGCTGCTCTCCCCTCACTGGTCAGGTCTCAGCTGGGCGTGCAGTCTTCCCATGGGCGGTCTCCTCTGATCCCTTTAGGACGGTCCTCATCACGGGGCCTCCGCACTCGTCCGTCCCCTCTCTGCCGCATCATGTTACACGGGACCCCCGGGCGCAGGGCGCAGGGAACTTCACTTGCTACCACCCAAGTGCCCGGCACGGAGCCTGGCACGCAGCAAGCGTTCAGCAAGTAGTTTTGAGTGGGTGATGGAATCTTCCACGTTAGGTCCCTGAAATAGTTATTTTTTAAAAAATCACTTAAGGCTCGTATAATTAATTTTTAACCGCCGGAGTTTGAAGGAAGTCAACTGACATTTTACTAAAATAGAAGGAAAATTTACCAGTGAGGCCGTATTGGATGAAAGATGCAAACGGGAGGTTTTCTTTTTAATCCGCGTGCCTCCTAAAAATAAACACCAGCTTCGTATGGAGATCAGGAAACTACTCATTACGAAGAAATGGACTCATCATATTCCTTTTTTTTTTTTTTTTATAAATTTAAATCATTTCCTTTTGCTTTATAGAGCATCCTTGGGGAAAAATACAATGCTCAATGAACTGGCTGTATTTCATCTATTAATAATACGATTATATTGGGCATACATGTATTGCAATACAAATTCTCGATTTGATTTCCATAACAAAATTGATTGCTTAACAAATGTCTCTTTAAAGGCAGTGGAGGGGCGGCTGGGTGGCTCAGTCGGTTAAGCGCCCGACTTCGGCTCAGGTCACGATCTCACAGTTTGTGAGTTCGAGCCCCGCGTCGGGCTCTGTGCCGACAGCGTGGAGCCTGGAGCCTGCTTCGGGTTCTGTGTCTCCCTCTCTCTCTGCCCCTCCCCTGCTCACGCTCTGTCTGTCTGTCTCTCAAAAATAAATAAACATTAAAAAAAAAATTAAAGGCCGTGCAGACGAAAGGTTCAATGCGGCCGTCCTCACCTGGACACTGACTTTGAGTTAAGTGCCAGTTATGTCCCTGGCCTCCCATGACCTTTAGATTTCCCCGCTGCGCTCTGAATTTCCAGGAATCACAAAAGGAGCCTGGGAAGGCCAGCACAGGGTCTGGAACCAGCAGACCTGGCTCCCAGCCTGCTCTGTCACCACGAGCTGTGAGACAATGTTCTACTCTCTTAACTTCTCGGCTCACTTCCTTCAAAGGAAATTATTATTATTAGTTTTGTATTTGTTTTTGTGCCTGTTGGATGGGGAACTCCTTGGGGATGCATGGCCTTGTCATTCTTATTAATTATTTTAGCTCCTACCATAAAGTTAAGGACAATGTCTAGACCATAATAAAGGTTCAATCAGGTTGGAAGGAAGGAAAACACACACGCATGACCCAAATCAGGACAACTATTTGCAAGCTGTGAGTGACGTTCTTCCAGTGGGGAGCTCCTTGAAGGCGGAGGCTTTGGTTCCGGTAGCTTGGAGCCCTCAGACCCTGGTTCAGCTCCTGGAACAAAGTAGGGGCTGAGGAAGTGTTTTTGTGATTCAATAAACACTGTTCTAGGATTCTTTCAGGTTGCTAGAAAAGCATTTCGTACATAGGAGTAGATCGTGAAAGGTGATATTTAGACAAGAGCTTTGGAATTTTTGTCTTATTTGCCCCCTCTAATATAGGGGCCATGCAAATCAGGCTCTAACCCTCACACTGGAAGGGATCTTTCTGAGTGTCTAACCCTTGCTTGATCCTTATAGCTAAATAGTCCACACTCCTTAATTATGCAGTGGCCAGATGGTCACAAACCACACCAGACCGCAGCAGTGTGAGCGAGGCCTTTTCCTTTACGTTGCCACGTTGATTTGTGCGGACCCCTGGAGTTCTATGTCCAAGAGCAGCAAAAGAGGCCATTGCCAGTGAGGCCTGTTGGGGATAGCTGCAGGGTGGAAAGAATCAGTCTCAGGATTGTTTCAGTTTGCCCAACAAGTACTCAACTCCCAAGGGTGCCTGCGTCTGTGTTTGGACCCTTTATGTGCATTGCCTTTTATAAATCTTGCAACAACTCCTATGAAGCTTTGCCATTATTGTCTGTGTTTTGTAGATGAGGGAGCGGAATCATCGGAGAGTCTTGCTCTCAGAGGGGGTGTTGAGATTGGGGTTTTCACTGTTGATGTCTGGGTGTCTCTCTTTTCCTGCCTGTGATACTGTACCTCATGCCAATACCTCCATGTTTAAGAAAGATCATGAAAGGGCAAAGCCCCGAGGATTATTTATTTAAGATTCATGTGTCAGATGTGGGGTGAAGCTAGGTAGGCAGCCGGCTGGAAGGTAGACTAGTTGACTGGAAGTGTTAACACATACCTATCTGTCGTCAGCCAGGTGGGAGGGGTGACCCTACAACACGGGCCCCTCGGTGAGTGGCTGAGCGATTTCCATATTCGGGTGTGAGACCCATGAGTGACAACTGCTCATGATCTCCCACCTCCTGGGGGAACGAGACTCCATCGGAGATGGAAAAGACCAGCCGGTGCTTGGGAGCTGGCAACCTGGCTGTGTGCGGGCTGTGTCTACCTGTACTCTGTCTGCCCTGACGCTCATCCATGGCACACACGTGACGATCACTCTACCAAGTACCGTCGGTTCTCATTATCATTGTAGTTATGATCTGTAGAGTCGATGCCAACACTGATTTAGTGGATACTCAACCATTGCTCCTGTGGGAAGTACAGGGTGAGGCTCCTGTGAGCCTCTGGTCACTTTTCATCAACCTGTCAGTGCACGACCTCGACCTATGGGTGTTTCTGTTTAAAGACACCTTATTTACCATACTGTTGATCCACGTAGAACTCACGGCCAGCGGCACTGCAACTCGCGCCTGAACCGCGTTTTTCTGACACAAGCGTATCTCCCCGAGGCGCGTCACAGCCCGTGCTTAGCAGCGCTAGACAGCACTTGGGCTCCACGTGTGGGGGCCGCAAAATCACCACCAGGAAGCCCAAAAATGCCAAAAATGTGGCACCGAATAAACCGCGAGAAGGACACTTGTTGACAGTCTGAGCCGCAATCAGGGGGCAGAGCGTCGTCTTACATGGCCAACAGCACCCATGTTGGGAGACTCCCCGGGCATCTCCTGGAATGAATGCAAAACCCCCAGGAGTATTGATCTGGGGGTTACAAAGGAATGTTAGCGAGCAGGCGAATTTCTGAGAATTCAGAGGGTCTACTGAGCAATGGTTTCCACCCCTCGCTCCTCCCCATCTCCTGTTTACTCTCTTGGGTTCTCTTCCCACTTGGCTTGAAAGAAGTGGGGTCTGTACTGCTGCCTCCTCTTTCTATTGGCTCCGCCCTGCTCTCTCTCCGCCTCTTGGGGCCTCCAGCCCCTTGGTCTTCCCTGTGCCCACTGGACTTCGTGGCTGCATTTAGTGCCTCTTTCCTGGCTCTCCTTTCAGCCAAGACTTCTCCCTCTTCTGCACGGATCTCTCTTCTTCCTCCTGCACCCCGAATGGTGGTGTTCCCCAGGACTCCGGCCTCAGCTCTTCCTCTATGCACTGTCTTCTCTTTCCTGGGTGATCCCAGGAACCCCCGGCACTTTGATGCCTATCTGTCCGGGGAACATTCTGCCCTCCATGTCCACACTGCACCTCTACAGTGTTTCTAGACTGTGCCTTAACCAACAGCGTGCCAGATGCCTGCATCTGTGTATCCTGCCACATGCTCAAGGCACAGTTCTTCCCTTCGGGACTGGTCTTTCTCCTGTAACCAACTCATCTTCCTGGTTATCCAGAATCTGAATAACAGATTAATCTGAATAACATCTTCCTGGTTATCTGAAACAGAATCCTCTCGGACCTCCTCCCTGCCCTCCGCCACCCAGTCACTGCTTTCTGCTGTCTCCCTCTGAAGTTTCCTGGCTCTGTCCCTTCGCTGGCCGGGTGTGGACAGTGTCTTCATGATGGCTTCATCTTGTTCCCTCAAGGTCACCTCCACATGTCGCCAGAATTGTTAACACTGGTGGGGGCAGGAGTGGAGTGGGACACAAGGAATGGGGCCCTCTGCACTGTGGTGTGGTCCACGTCTGTGTCCCCCGATCCTCTCTGCCTCCACATTGCACAGAAGAGTCACCTGGCTGATTATTTCCATGGGCCCCCAGTCTGGCTCAGACCTCCATTCCCAGGCCCCTGATGCCCTGCTACAGCACCCCACCCCCACCTTGTCCTCGGGGTCTCCTGCACCAGATGAATTCCTGGAATTACATTTATCATACTGTATTCTAGTCCCTTCCGGTTTCTCTACAGTTTGTGATTTCTTCCTTCCTTCCTTCCCCCTTCCTTCCTCCCTTCCCTCCTTCCTTTCTTCCTTTCCCCCCTCCTTCCTCCTTCCTTTCCCCCTCCTTCTTTCCTTTCTTTCCTCTTTCTTCCTCTCTCCTTCTCTCCCTTCCTTCCTTTCCCCCTCCTTCTTTCCTTTCTTTCCTCTCTCTTCCTCTCTCCTTCCTTCCTCCCTCCCTTCCATTGAGGCTACACTTTATTCATCTTTGTAACCCCCAATACTTAATGGATGCACACATGCTATTGAACAGATGAATGGATGACTGTAGCTGAGGCCCGTCTCCTGCTTTACTGATTCCGGTGGCTGCCTCGCTTGTACCCTGTCTCTTTCTTGGCTGCAGCTTTGCCTCAGGCCCCCTCCGGCCCTTTCTTTTTTGAGACTTGAGCTTCCTTTCTGGGGCCACCTCCCCTTCCCCCTGCAGGTATCTCTCACTTCTTTGTCCAAGACGCTGACCATTTTGAATAGTTGTTCCAGTCTCTAGCGCCATCTTGGATTCCCCTTGAATACACCCAGGAGTGCTGGGCCCTGAGCCTCCATAGCAAGGATGTGGAAAGCATGCTACAGAATCTCATCCCTCCCCGCTTCTCTCTTTTACAGCAAAATGCATTGGAAGGAATAGAAGTTCCAGAGAAGAAAGATACTTTATGAATTGTGTAATTTTTCTTTTGATCAGTTCCAGTCGTTAATGAATGTCTTACTCTTCCTCTTTTTTCACTGTTCGATTTTTTTTTTTTTTTTTTTTGAATAGGCATAACCGTCGGGGCACCTGGGTGGCTTAGTCGGTTGAGCGTCCGACTTCAGTTCAGGTCATGATCTCGCGGTCCATGGGTTTGAGCCCCGTGTCGGGCTCTGTGCTGACAGCTCGGAGCCTGGAGCCTGCTTCGGATTCTGTGTCTCCCTCTCTCTCTGCCCCTCCCCTGCTCATGCTCTCTCTCTGTCTCTCAAAAATAAATAAATGTTAAGAAAAATAAAACCAGGCATAACTGTCAAGTTTTTAGATAAGAAGCAATGACATGAAGAAATTAGTATTACCTAAGGATTTTAGGAGCTGAGGACTCACAAAGTGGCCATGCTTAGCCTAATCATGTCAAACACGTGTTTTAGATTAATATGCAATGATTGTAAATTCCTTACTCTTAAAGAGACAGTCCCAGGCAGCTTGGCATTAATAGTGTCTTTCCTTTTGTGACTTATGTTAATTTTAAAAAATAAAGGACCTGAAAAAAAATCATCTGGTGATTTAGGGATGAAAAGGCAAAGGCCGTCCCCTCCCCACCACCCAAATGCCCCTGTGGATTCTTTTTCTCCAGACTTCTCAGTCCTGGGCGTCAATACAGCAAAGCCAGCTTTCTGTCAAACCAGGTATTGCCGGGAATGAACCCAAGGACAGAGGTCCGTGTTCCCAAGCCACTTAGCGATTGCTGCAGTTGGGGGGGGGGTGGGGGCCTCTCCTGGAGCCAGGCCCTTGTGAGGTGCCCTGGGGGGATTACAGGAGGTGAGAATCTACAAACCCAAACACAGCACCTCACCAGTGAGATTGAAACCCCGTCAGTTTCCCAGGCTTTCCGTGAAGACGTCACAAGCCCCTGAGAACCATTTCCTGGATGGGAGGTACATTAAGACGTTATCGGTCCTTTGCACCGACCTCGAATGAGGTGAGTTGTTTGTTAGGGAATCACTGGCAGTCTGCCTAAGCATGACGATGTTGCATTCTTGCGAGCCCCCGGGGACACGCACACCCCTCTCCGGGGAGACCACATTTACCTCCCTTGTCCCTTCCCAGCTTGGATTAAAAATTGCCCAGAGTTCCGACATTTGATGTTCTTTTTTATTTTCTCTCCCAAAATGTCTCGGTGTGGCTTGGCTTGTCACCAACATGTCACACGCCATGCCCTTCTCCCCACATCCAGGGTGTGTGTGCCAGGAAAGCTGTAGGGTCAGGTCTCACCTCTGGGGCTGCCTCAGCCACAAAATTTGCTGGTGTCTTCCTCAAGTTTGGAGCAGATTCCCAGGGTATTCTGTTTTGTGTTATCTTCCTTTCCAGACTGTAGCACGCGATTTAATTTTGATCCTAAGATTAATTATATATACATTTCACAATACATGGCCTGATTTCTTCAGCGACTGTCAGGTATTAGTGGCTCACGAGGAGTGGGACAGGGACAAGGCAAGAGCCATTCTATAGAACGTTCTGCACTGCAGATGCCAAGATCCGACCTTTTAAAATGAAGCTCAGCTTGATCCACTCTGAGTGTTCTGGACTATCTCTTTCCTTCTTTTTGTTTTCTTTCCTCAACACCTGTCTTGTCCTTCCCTTGGTTGTGGTATCTTCAGTGCTTCAGCAACCCAAGGAAGGCAAATGAGGATTTCCCACCTTGCTCAACTGTCCTATGTGAAGAGCTCTGTTTATGTGAGTGGTAGATTTTTAGGAGGGTATGTGGGACCTACTGTGGACGAGTGTGAGTGGGATAAGGAGAAGTCCAAAGGGGCTTCAGCTGGGGCTACAGCTGTAGTGTGCAGGAGTGGTGCTGGGTGGGTGGGCTTTAGGGTCTCAGGACACAAGGAGCCTAGAATATGGTAGGAGCCAGAGCCCCCCGGAGTCTTTCTGGAGGTGATTGGTTAGACTTGTCCAGAGTGGTAGCCCAAAACCCTTGCTATATTACATGGTTTCTTATGGTTGCCCTAGCTGCTGCCCAAGGGTTGTATGGTCAGGAGCCCAGCCATAGTTGCCATGGTGACAGCTATGGCTACTTGTCCAAGTAGCACATGAAATCTCTAGCTGAGATCAGGTAGTGAATTGCAGGGGCTACTAGGGTCACATGCAGACAGTTGAGGATTGGTGGTCAAGAGAATTAGACACATCAGAGGGATTATAACCTCTGTCCCACCCTGGGAACTTTGAGAAGCCAAATCCCGGATTTAATTTGTGACAACCTCCATGCCCCCACATTCCCTGGCTAGAACCATTTCAGAAAAGCAGCATGTTTCTACTATATCTTTAAACTGTCATAGTTGCTACAGTTGTGATTCTACCCACCAGCTCCCGCTGCCAAAGAAATGGACTCCCCAGGGCAGGAACCTGTCCTCCTGGAGATGCTAATAGACAGAGGGAGAGAAGGCATCCAAGGCTGCCCATTCTGATGGATTTGCCAGTAGAATTTACATGAAACAGCAAGAGGTCAATGAGAAAAGCCATGGGTCTGGGACCCTCAGATTTCTCAAACTGCTATCCTTGAGCCTGCATATTTGTCCAAAACCCACACTTCTCTCTTCCTTCCCTCTTTTGAGTCCACTCTTTTCTCCACCCTCCATGTTGCAAGGTCTTCTGCGTCAGCCCTGGCAGACCCCCAGATCTGATTTTTCCCTTGGCCAGCTCAGTCTGCTTCTCTCTCTCCTTGTGTTCCCAAGCCTTTATGTGTGCGATGTGGCGTAAGGTTGGCCCCAATGTCTGTGTTGGCTCCCATGCTCTCTTGTCTTGGTAGTAGATTGCTTTAGCCATTGTTCCATGTTCCAAATTAGGCAAATTATCAAACATTTATTTTCTGTTATATCTTGAATCAGTGTTCACATGAGCTGAGCTTTCTCCCTGCTGTCCTTTATCTCTTTGTTCTGTTTGAGGCAGGCCTATTTTATCCCAAATGGTACCTACCCATTTCTAAAATATGATCCTAACTTGACTGTATTACCATAGTTAATGGTCAGTTTTTTACGATCAACATGTCACTCACTAATAGGTTCACCGTGAATGGATCCTTGGGCTGGGAGGTCCTCCCTGACTGGGAGGAAATCCCTTTTATAGAAAGATCCCGAACCAATATCATGGAGCCAGCCATATTGGGAGGATTTTGGTATTTATAACTATATTCTTTTCTTATTGCTGCTGAAGCACAAACTGAGTAGCTTAAAATAACACAAATGCATCATTTTACAGTTCTAAAGGTTAGAAGTTCAAAATGGGTCTCCTGGGGCAAAATCAAGGTATTTTTAGCAACGCTATGTTCCTTCTGGAGTCTCCGGGGAGGATTCATTTCTCTGCCTTTTTCAGCATCTACAGGCCAGCCTCATTCCCTAGCTTACAGCTCCTCCTCTGTCTTCAAAGGACAAAACTCCAACCCTCGCTTCCATCATACATGGCCTTTTCTGTGACCACGCTGCATCCTTCTTACAAGGAACACGGGGTCCACCCAGATATTTCAGGATATGTTCATCTCAAGACCTTTAACTTAACCACATCCGCAAAATCCCTGTTACCTTGTGAGGTAACACATTCACAGATACTGGGAGGCCAGTATTCACCCTACCATAATAGCTATCATTTACTGGACACTACAAACCAGCCAGACACTGTACATGGATTCCATCGTGGAATTCTCAAAATAACCCTAATGGGCACCTACCCACTCTGACCACAATTTGGCCAATGAAGAAAACATGGCTTAGAGAAAACTTGTACCATCACCAGTAAGAGGCAAACCCAGGCCTCATAGCCTCATATCTCAGCTCTCTGAATTCTACCCTCCCTTTGAAAGAAAGAAAGAAAGAAAGAAAGACATCAAACCTTCAGAAAGCTGATCAGCGGGTTTGAAGTTCTCTCAGTAGATATGAGGCAAAGAGATGGGTGGCCAAACTGTCAGCCTGATGGATCACTTTGGCCATCAGATGTCGCCAGTGCAGTCTTCTTACAAAACCACCGCAAGCCCACCCTGCAGACCCACCTACCCCTTGGATGAATGTGCATTAAGCGAACCCAGAAGCTAATGGAATCCGTAAGCGAATTCCATTAAGTGAATCCAGGGAGCATGGTTTTCTGCATCAGCTATAGGGACTCCATACGGTGGGGGTGGGGACTGTTTTACCCCCAAACTCCCTGTGAAACACACACACTGTTGCCCTTCTATTTAATTCTTCTTTAGACCGAGGGCCAATTATGAAATTGGATGAGGCGCTGGGTTCATGCCAAGTTTTCCTTTGCCCATGACCTTGGCATTCTTTCTTTGGGTATCCAAACAGACACTCCCTTGGCCATCACTCAACAGAAAACTGGCATCCTTAAAAGCCAAACACAACCTACCTCAGACGAAAAAACACAATTAGTGAGCAGATAAGACATCTGAGCTTTATTTTTCTCATAAGTGGGACGTGGTAGAGTAATGGCTTTGCGGGTAAGGTGGAGGAGGGGAAGAAAAAGGAGCTGTTGCCTTAGACTCCCCGGCTGCTCCGGGGCGCTCTGAGCCGGAGGGCACTAGGTGGCGAGATTTACTAAGCTGGGCTCTGTGGGGCTTGCGGTGAGGAGAGCGAGGCTTGTTGTGTTCACCGTGTCGCGGTAACTAGGTCACAATTAAAGTGGGAAATGTGTGTCGTTCCGTGGGCAGAAGCACAGGGACTGTCGCTGCTTCTTCAAAGGCACAGCTCTGCGTGCTCGCGGCCACCGCAGAAGCCTGACTGCAGTTTCCACCCTTCCCTCCTCTCCCCTCTCAGCCGCTCTGTCATGCGTTCGTTCGTTCCCCTGCTCTGTCCCCTCCACGGTCCAAGGTCTGCTGCGACAGCCCCTAGTTTAACTCCTGGCGGCTCAGAGGTTGGTGCACCCCTGCTTCCCACTCTGCAACACACATCCGGTTGGGGACATTCCATTCTCAACTCTCAAAAGTAGCTTTGGTGGTAGGAGATCTCACATTTTCAAGAAACCGCATTGCATATTATTACATATTAATATGCACATGCTAGCACATGTCTTGTGATACAGTCAAAACTCTAAGCTGGGTTCTGGCCACCTTCTCTCCCATCTCAGAGGCACCTGCAGTGCGGAGGGGGAGGAGGATGGTCTTCTATTCTCACACTTGCCCTGCAAGCACGGGGGAGGGGACTGGACAGTTTTGGGGGTGCTGGGTAGCTTTGCCCTGGGGCCTGGCACCTGCTAAGTCTGGTTCTTCCATTCGGGGCTCTTTAGAAATGCCTTGTGCTCCCTTCTGCCCCGGGTTCCTTTGGCCTGGGCCTGGAGCGGACATAGGTCCATTCGGAATGGTCCCTGCGGCTCCTCGCTCGGCCCCGGGGCATCCCACCCTCCTTTTCCAGGTCTTCTTGCCCGTCCACGCAGCCACGCCGGACTGACTCAGGATGACCCCCTGCCAGCTGGCGTGGGTTCAGTAATGTTCCCCCCAAACTCATATCTCCCTCAGAATGTGACTTCATTTGGGAATAGCATCTTTGCAGATGTAATCAGTCGAGATGAGGTCATCCTGGATGCGAATGGGCCCTAAGCCAGTGACTGGTGTCCTTAGAAGAAGAGAAAACAGAGACGTCAAGACAGAGGGAGGAAGTCCGTATGATGATGGAGCGGACCCTGGAGTTTTGTGCCTATAAGCCAAGGAAAGCCAAGGATTGCCAGAATAACCAGGAGCTAGGAGGGAGGCCTGGACCAGATTATCCCTCGGAGCCTCCAGAAGGAGCCAAGCCTGCTAACACCTTGACTGGGGGCTTCTCTGGAACACCTTCATTCTCTGAAGTCTGCATATGGGGGCAGCGGTGGGCTCTTTGCATATTCGTGTTGGTTTCCCAATCCCATTACAGGCCGTATATATGTACCTAGTTGAGGCAGGATTGAATAAAGCTATAGCCAGCCTTTCTGACTAATTGTGGTAGATTGAATTGTACCTCCCCCCACTGAAAAGACATGTCTTCCCAGAACCCATGAACATGACCTTATTTGGAAAAAGGGTCTTTGCCGATGGGATTCATTCAAGGATCGCAAGATGAGAGCATCTTGATTTTAGAGTAGGTCCTGAATCCAATGGCACGTGTCCTTACGAAGAGGGGAGGACACAGAGACACAGAGGGGAGAAAGCCATGTGAGGATAGAGGCAGAGATGGGAGTCATGGAGCCCCAAGACAACGGCCACTAGCAGCTTGATGAGGCAGGGAAGGATGGTCCCCTGGAGCCTTGCTCAGAAGCGTGGCCCTGCGAACTCTTCGGCTGATACCTTGATTTCAAACTTCCAGCCTCCTTAAGTGTGAGTGAATCCATCTCTGTTGTTTCAAGCCACCCATTTGCAGTCATTTGTGATGACAGTCCTAGAAACCTAACACACGAATTCTATTATAAACATTTTTCCACGGCGCTAGGCATTGTGGTAATTATTTTTAACGACAGCGCACTATTCTGTAGTATAGGACGCCGATCGATCTTCTGTTATAAAATATTTAATATTTTAAAACTGAACTAACTAAAGAGCAAGGAATTAAAAACACTCAAATATGCAGTTTGAGTATCTGATGAAGTCTTCAGGAAGGTCTTACCTAGAAGGGAAACTGCTTGGTCAAAACATACACCCTCTGCTCGCACGCGCCTCTCCTGCATGAAGCCGACTGCTCAAAGCCTGTAATTTCTGTAAATATTATTTCACACCAGTTGGCATAAGACGTGTAATAACTCCGTGACTCATTTGTATGACAATGTTTGCAAGTGCTGTCCTCGTGAGCGTGAAAAATAACCCTCTGAAGGCCAGGCAACCTAGTATTTAGCCGTCTGGGTTTCCTTCCAATAGGTTTTAGTCATATCCTTCCATCTTGGTGCCAGACACGTATTTCAGATATGTGCCTTTTCTTTGGCCTCAGTTCTAAAAAGCACACCCTTAGCTACAGCCAGTCATGCCTAAGCAGACAGAGCTACAGTTGAGCGGGGGCAGCTCCCTCCTCAGTCCCCAGGGTTGAATAACCCGAACGCACTGGTTGTTGCATGTAACGTGAGCCCGAGAAGTCTGTGGGCATCGTTGTTCTGAAGACGTCAGCACAGAAGAAGGGCCGAAAACTGTATTTATCTGGAGTCACAGGATCTGCGATTCAACTTCTATTTTGCTAACATCAGATTATTTTTACCTTGGGAATGTTTGGGAGTATCACCTCGCCTTGGTGGCATCTCCAGGCGATGAGAGCAGTGGGCTAAATAAACTCTAAGGTTCCAGATTCCATTCTCCTGCTAGTGTCTAAATGGTCCATTGCAAGGGTGTTGGCATGTTCGTCTCTGAGTGTTGGAGCAAATGTATCTGAGACATATCAAGCTGTCTTATGTGCTCAGAGGTGATATTTGGAGTCAAGATCTGGCTAAGATAACTATCCCAAAGATCCCAATGAACAGAAGCAATTGTTCCGGGAGCCCACCTCAGTTTTTCAGTCGAATGAAACGTTCTATTATTACAGGAACTACCATCTTGATGCCAAAGGTTATAATTAAAGGCAATAAAATATATCGTGGAATCATTACCAAACTAACGATTGTGTCTCATTTGTAGGTTCGTAAGAGACCGTGGCCTGCGATAAGCTTACAAAATGGGTCTATATAATTCTGACCCGGAATCTGAAAATGACTTTAGGAATTTAGTCCAGAAGGAAGCTGATTAGTACCATTAAATACGAGATTCCTTCTTTGTTTGGCCAATGACTTTTGGATAACCCTCCTTGCCGATTCTAGGATAGAGACACAGCACGTATGCACATCCACACACACGGGCGTGTACACACGCGTGAGCGTGCACAAGCACACGTACTGAAAAGGATGCAACAGGTGCGGATCAGAGCCTCCACCTCCCTCTTAGCAACTCACACCAGTGCCTTTTCTTGGGGAGGAGGCGACCACACCACGCATCATGAGGGAAGGCCTGGAGCAGCAACGCCGTCATAGAGAAAGATGACATTTGCACGGAGCACCCTTTGGAAGTTGATGAGGGGCCAGTAGACACGGGTGGTGCGTGCAGTATCCCCGGAGGACCCAGGGTCAACTTACTTACATTATTTGGAACTACTTTGCCTCAATATCATGTTGCTATCTGGTTTCCTTCATTTTTCTAGGTTTTCATTTGTGTGTGTCATTTCATAAAACTTGCTGAGTCCTTGGAGTTGGGGGGGCCTCCGAACACACCTGTGGCAGAGGGGCGCCAGTCTCCGGTCCCCCTGGAAGCCAGGGGCAGAGTGACCGTGGCCGGCTGCGGGAAAGCCAGGTGCACCCAATGACGGCTCCAGAAATGGGCATGTGAATCCACTGCAGCCAGGGACAAGCAAGGAAGGGTGTGCCAGAGGCTGCTGGAGACGTTTATGTGCGTTATGGGTCTATCTCTCTTCTGCAGAGGTGAAGCCGGCACAGGGCGGAATGCAGGGCTAAGAGACTCTGAGGCCTGGAGACAGAGCCGGGCGTTCGGTTCAGCCCGTCCTATACCTGCATTTCCAGAGCTGACCCGTTCTTTACCGTTCAAGTCATTTTGGGCTGGCTGTTACGGCAGGGGTTGTGTGATATACTACCATGCTCGGTCCCTCTCATTTTATAGAAGAAAGCAGAACCTCTTAGGCCACGGCTACTGGGCTTGCCCAAGATCATCAACGACTCACACAAACACCAGCAACCAGGGCCCAGTATCCCGAGGACCGGACCGCGGCCTGTATGAGCTTGAGCAGATTTTGCACACGCTTTTTCAAACGTTCCGCTTGGGTGGATCCATGGACTTCTCTGGTGAAGGCCTTTGATGACCAGAGAAACTAGATAAAGCCAACGGAGCTGTGTTTGTCTGAGAGATACGGTTATCTTGATGACCCAGTTTACTGAGATTCATCCTGATCCTTGCTCACGCACCAAGGCGCTTGCCTGATGAATAACATTTTAGAGTTTTGATACTGATGGGCAGGCTAATGAAGATTCCTATCCTCTAATTAGTTCTCGCCTTCTGGTTTGAATGTTTCTGCGTGTTGCTGTTGCAAATGCTCAGAAAGGACCTCTGGGCCCCGAGGACATCTCGCACACATACTTGTTGGAGTCTTTGCCTTCTAGGGAAGAAGACAGCACCCCCTCCCATGTGCCTGGGCTTTTTCAGAGAAGTGTGGACCCTCTCTTCTTTGTCTCTCGGCTCCTCATGGCTTATCTCTCCCTGTCCTTTTCATGCCCTCCACTGAGCAATCGTCGTGCCGACTGGAAACATTCTAAATGTCATCTGGCTGGGGCATTTATTCCACGTCGTGCATCATTGGGCTTTTAGAGTGTTGGCTAAATATTACAAGTGATTAACGTCCCACAAGTCTCACTTTTTGTTTTGTAGTTAATCAGTCGCACGTGAATCAGAAATAACAAAGATTGTGGTCAGATTAGGCTTGTTTAATTCAGAAATGGCATCATGTATGGGGCGCCTGGGTGGCTCAATCGGCTCAGCGTCTGACTCTTGGTTTCAGCTCAGGTCGTGATCTTGTGGTTCATGAGTTTGAGCCCTGTGTAGGACTCCACGCTGACAATGCTGTCACTGCTTGGGATTCACTCTCTCCCTCCCTCTCTCTAAAATAAATAAACATTTAAAAAAGGAAGAAGTTTGAGAAGCATTTCCAAATGCTATTGTATTGCTTATCTGTTTTTGTGCAACAAATCGCCTCAATGTTGCAGCTTAAAACAATACAACATATTATCTCACGGTTCCCGTGGGTCAGGAAATGGAACATGGCTTAGCGGGGCCTTCTGCTTCTAACACTTAGATGTCAGCCAGGGCTGAGAACTCATCTGAAGGCTCGACTGGGACGGGGTCCATCATGAACTGATGGTGGGTGCCTGGTCCCAGCTGAAGGGCAACATGGGAGACCCAGCCTCCTTGTTCTTTAGCCTATGAAAGCTTCCTGCTTTCTGGCCCACTTTGCAGCTCTGGGCGTGGAGTGTTAAATAAAGTTTGTTTGCATCACCTAAACTGTCTTTGGTAATCATTCTTTAACATACACTGCTGTGAACTGAAGTCTTTGAAGACACAGAGAGGGTATGCAGCATTTTGAAGGGTAGCAGAATGTGCTATGTTTCTTTGACATAAGGATTATTTTGAGCTGATTATTTTGAGAAACAGCAGACCCAGGAAAAGCTCTGAATGTGGAATTGAAATTATCCTTTTCAAAGGGAAATCAACATACATAAAGGAAATCTCCATTTGTTCGGGTGTCTCTTTCTCTGTACCAGGAAGAGGAGGATGGCTCTAAATCACAAGAAACTTTCAGTGGAGAAGTCACCACTCGACTCTGCACAACAACCTTGCCCTCGTTTACCATGGCTTTCCTAGCAACCTCTCTTGACTGGCTTCTCCTTCCCCAACCCCTGTCTTCTTTTCTTTTGTCTTTAGCTAAAGATGGCTTCTAAAGCGAGGTTTGGGCCACCTGGGGAGTTATGCATTTTCCCCTGGGTCTCTCCTGTGTAGATGAGGTATACATTTTGATCAGCTTCAGTTTGTTTTTCTCTTGTTCATCTGTCTTCTATTTAGGGGTCTCAACTAAGAACTCAGAAGGGTAGAGGGAAAATGATTTTTCCTCCCCTGCAATTTCCTAAGTTTAGATGGTGGGACTTCCCCTCCCTTGCTGTTTTGGGGAACTTTCCAAGGGACATTTTGGGAAGTGCTAATCTAGAGTTATATTTTACTAAGTAAAATTTAAAGCCACGACATTCGCTTGTTCTGGCTCTTGGGTTCAGGGAGGATGTGTTCCTGGCATTGCAACTTGAAATTCAAGATCCATTTTCCACGAAACAATGCAGCTAGATGTAGCTGAAATAGTATGATTAGAGCTGTAATTTGGGTGCATGTGGGTAAAACAAGCTTTTGTGGACTAGCCTGGAAACCAAACCACCAGGGATAAAGCTGTCACTAGAGAAGCATCCACTCGGGGTTGCAAGCAGATTAGAAACATACATGTGCAATTCATCCCAGGCTTCAGCGGGGAGCTGACTTTGCTGAAATTCTCAAAGCAAAGCTTTTTATCAAGCTTAAAATATGCACTCGTTTTTTGAATGACTGAACCTAACATGAATGGTTTTTACTTGTTGCCAGCTTACATGCCTTGAAATTCTGAGACATTCTTTCATATTGAATTTTTCTTAAGAATCTAAAAAAAAAAAAAAATCCTGAGTAAATGTCTTACAATTATAATCAACTTTAATTACTTGTTGCTATGGAATTTTGCTTGGTTACAAATTCTTCATCTGATGTTCCTGATTCAACTCAAGTTTCAGCAGCTGAAGAGATACTCTGATTCTGACAGGAGACAATACATACATTTTTTGACAGTTTTGGTCTTTACTCCAGTAATGTCTACCCAAGGAGTGCCAAGAAAAGAAAGCATTGGGGAGGAAAATTTTTTCCTTTTACCCTTGGTTTTTTGACTGCTCTAATAAATCATATTAGCATAAGAGAAATTAACAGGAGAAAAACACATTTAATTATGTAATTAAAGAGGAGACCAGAAAATGAGCTAGACAATGGAGGCTTATCTGTCATCTTGAGCTAAGGGAAGGGATATAGCCTGGGGGCTCCAAGGGGGAGGAGGGTGGGTCACAGGAAACTGAGATCAAGTGTCTGGTAATCAGATGTTTGTCCTGCCCTGCAGATAGGTCATTAAGATAAAAAAAAAAAAAAAAGTGATCTCTTGGTAATAGCTCTCTTTCTGGGCTAGGTCCCCTGTCCAAGTTCTTTTAGATAATTTACAGGAGAGATGATGTTTTCTTTTTTCAGAATGGAAATTTTGTCGTAGCAGCTTGAGAAGGAGAGAAAAGCCATTTGTCAAAAGATTCATTTTAAAACTCAAGCTGTTAGTTGGGAGGTGGGCTCCCTTCAGGAGTTCTATGCTAACTTGTTTTTCCCAAAGGAAACGAAAGTTTCAGCATTCGTCAAAATGACTCTGATGATCTTACTCCATCATTTGGTGGAAGCAAGTAAAAATCAGTGCCAGACCAGGCCAGACGAATTTAACAGAATCTTTCCAAAACGGAAGATACTGTATTAAACGAGAGTAAGATTGAACTCCAGCAGCGCCCAGGGCTGGTTTCGAACACTTAATCCATACCACTCTCGAGAGCTGAACGTTTGCCATTAGAAGTTCCTCACATGGCTGTTCTCTCCTGCCCTTTCAGAAGGGAAACTTGAGGTGAAAGTCGAACAATTTAGAGGCGAAATGGCAGCATTTTGGAAGCTTGATTTGAGACGGTGGCTTTATGACTTGTTTGCTCAGCTCTGCTGACTTGTTTCCCAGAATTGCTTTTCTTGTATGTTTCTGGTCTGTGGGCCACGAAGGACATTTGTAGGAGATGCTGAGGGCACAGGGACACAGTAGGCATCCCGCAGGTCTTGTAAATGCCTGAGAAGTAGACTCACCTGTCACCGTGCTGGCGTGAATGAGCATCTGGGCCCTGCGACCGGCCCACCCTCCCTGCGATTTCCCTTCGGTTGGTTCAACTCTCGGGCCGGGTGTGTGTGTTCGGCTCCATGAAGAACGGCCTGGCTTTTGCCAGGGGTCCTGCCTTGTCAAGGTTGGAGGTGGCAGGAATGGCTCGAGTCTGCCAACTATAGCCTTCTGCTGTTCTCTGAGGAATAGCCATCTGTCCATCCTTGTGGGGGTCTCTTGAATCTCTTCCATTTTACATCGATTTTCTCTTCTGACCCCTGCCCTGTGGACTTCAAGCTCCAGCATCAGAAGTGAAGATAATGGCCTTACAGATATATGAAAACAAATATAGATATGGAGATATAAAGACGTGTAGTGGTTCCGCATCTCTGAACTTTAATCAGTACATGTGCCTGTCCACACATATAAATAAACGTAATATTGACAGAAACCAATTAAATAAGTTGTTAACAATTACCGAACTAGAGAGCAGGTGCATGATTATCTGTTTTATTATTCTTTCGACTTTTTGTGTGTCTGAACTTTTCTATACATATGATTCGGGGAAAGAAAGGATGAGTCATTGGCTGTGGAGTAATGTCGTAACAAATGATACTTTTTAAGTGAAATTAAGTAATACACTCATTCAGTGAGTAGAAAACCAGTATTCAGTTGAGCCAGGCACTGTCCTAGGTGCTGAGGACTTTATGGCAAACAAGACCATCAGAATCCCTGCCCTCATGGAGCTTACATTCTAGTATTTTCTTACACACCTACAATTCATTGGCAGTCTTACGTTTTGGCCCCTCATGGCTACTCTTGATATTAAAGAATAATGCAAGTGGCAGTAACCAATCACAGATTTCCTCTGCTCTCTGAAGACCAGCCATTGCCTGACCTCCCTTACCAGTGCCAGTAAGATGCCAGTGATCATTATGGTCCTTCAGTTGTGCATAAACAGTAGAACTGACCTCAACAAAGGAACCATGGGAGTTTCCAAGCTCCCTTTTCCCTTTTCCCTCAAGGGAGCCAGCCTCTAACGTTGCATATCAGGGCAGTGCTTTGGCGGGAGATGATGGGTTGAGAGTGGGGGAGGTGTAATGCCGGATCATGGATACCCAGATATGGAGGTAAGAGGGTGATGCGCAGAGAGATGCTGAAGTCCTGCACAGGTCACAATTTGGGACCCACTTCTTTTATGAAGACCCAGTGTTCTTGTTGTGATAACATGTCTTGTGATTAAGGACTTTAAATGTCTTAGATGACAGTATTTGGGGATTGCTCTTTTTCCTCTTTAACAAACCCCAAACAGGAAAAGCAAACCTGTGTAGTTTGGAAGGGAAGGAGTAGGTGAAAGACTAAAATCTGAATATCATTAAAAAAAAATTTCTGTAAGTTCAAAACCAGAGGAAAAAGTTGCCAGTTGTGTTATCATTGTCTGCCAGTGAATTGTTTCTAGTTCAGCAGCATCGTGTCCCCTGTCTATTCTATTCTGGGGAAAGGATGTGATTAAGACGGTAGTTCATTAATAGAGAGTGCTTAGAGAAAGAAAGGCAAAGAAATGAGGTCTTTTGTGTGATATTGCAACCACGAAAATTTAGAGAAAAAGATGAATGCTCGCTTTGGGTCTCCTTCCTTGAGATCCACTCCTTCCCCAACCCCTTCCGTGTTTGTACCCTGAGCCCTGCAGGTGATACTTCCCGGGCTCCGTTACTGTGATAGAATAATGGCCCTCCAAAGATATTCATGTCCTAATCCCCAGAACCTGTGAATATGTTTCTTTACATGGCAAAGGGGACTTTGCTGATGTGATTAAAGTAGATATCTTGAGATGGAAAGATTATCCAGGTGGCCCCATGTAATCAGTAGAGTCAGAGGAGTGGTGTCAATAGAAGCAGAGAGTGGAAAGAGAGAGAAATTTGAAGATGCTTTGCTGCCAGCTTTGATGATGGAAGAAGGGGCTATGAGCCAAGAAATGCAAGGAATTCATTCTAGAGCTGGGAAAAGCTAGGAAACAGGTTCTCCTATAGAGTCTCCAGAAGGAACCAGTCATGTCAACACTTGGACTGTAGCCCAGTGAGACTGGTTCTGGACTTCTCACCTTCAGAATTGTAAGATAATAAATTTGTGTCACTGTGTATTGAAACTTTATACTGGTTTGTTACCGATTTGTTACAGCAGCAACAAGACACTAATACAATGATCAACTGGTTTCCAAATAGATTTGGCCAAAGGGAGGCATTGTTGAGAGATTGGAGGGTGAGGGAAAAGAAAAGCCAAAGCATTTCTTCTCTTCTCTCTCTGCTTTGGAGATATCGCTAACAGGGGTCATGTCTCCTTGGATCCGGTTTAGACCAGACATAGCCAGCCTCTAACACACGACACCATCTCTGGGATTTGGCGGTGCCACTTTCTCCCTTGGTTCCTCCACCTGGCGATGGCATCGGGTCCCGCTGCTGCTACCTTCTGGGCTGCCTCACTCACTCCTGTTGGGACTTTTACCAAACAATCTCAAGTGATGTGTATGACCAACTATAGACAGTGAAGAATATATACTTCGATGGGTTTGTTAAGATCCCTTTCCAGTTGTATGGCCCCACCTTGTGTTGGTCGTGCTACCGCTACCATTGTTTTATCAAGACCATTGTTTTGTCATCGGACATGCCATTGTTTTCTCAAGACCAGTTTTGATCTGCTGTAGAAATGTCTTTATAACCGATGTGCATGGATTCTACTTATCTCTTTCTTAATGAGACAAAAGCAACTACAACACGGCTTTGATTAAAATGCTCATCTAACATATCGTCTGTCAGATTGGCTGTTGTTTTTATTACATTAGCAAGTCTATCACTGTGTAATACTTTCTAATCTTAGATAATGATGACCTTGCCCATGACATGCTACCTGTTATTATTCTGTAGCAGCCACCCTCTACGATGGCTACAAATGATTCTCATCTCCTGGTATTTATACCCCAGATACTACCCCGCACATTGGATCAGCACTGGTTCTGTGTACCCAGAAGAATACAGCGCCGTGGAGCATTGATGGTAGAGTGGTGAGCATAGCTGCCTTCCAGCAAAATAGAGCAGAAGTGACAGTTGAGACAGTCACTTGAGACAGAAGTGACAGTGTGTGACTTTGAGGCTAAGTCATAAAAGATATTTTAATTTCTACTTTGAACTGATTTTTTTTAATGTTTATTTGGAGAGAGAGAAAGAGAGAGGGTGGGAAGGAGAGAGAGCAGAGTGGGGGAGGGACAGAGAGAGAGAGAGAGAGAGAAAGAATCCCGAGCAGGCTCTACGCTGTGAGCACAGAGCCTGACGTGGGGCTCAATGCCGTGAATTGTGAGATCATGACCTGAGCTGAAACCAAGAGTCAGAATCTTAACTGACTGAACCACCCATGAGCCCCTGAACTGATTTTTTAAATCTATTTTTTCTATCTTTTTTTTTTGTTTTAATGTTTATTTATTTTTGAGAGAGAGAGAGAGAGAGAGAGAGAGAGAGAGAGAGAGTGCGAGTGGGGGAGAAACAGAGAGAGAGAGGGAGACACAGAATCTGAAGCAGGCTCCAGGCTCTGAGCTGTCAGCACAGAGCCCGACGCGGGACTCGAACTCAAAAACCATGAGATCATGACCAGAGCTGAAGTCGGACGCTTAACTGACTGAGCCCCCCCAGGTGCCCCTAGTTATTCACTATCCAGTTTTCATGCAATGGCCTCTCAATTTTTAAAATTTAACCTCGTAGAAAGAAGGAAAGAGACACGATTATAACCACAGGAGCAAGTTGGGAGTTCTTTTTTACATTCCTAACTTTAACTCACAGTAACCGAAGTATACAATTCTCACGGGGAAATTAAGTTAATAAGCCATCCCCTTTTTTCAGGTTTAGCAGCCAGGTTTTGTACACCGGCCACCACGAGTCCTTCAGGCTTCGTGAATTTGGTTACAGTTTCCACTCGGTAGGAATCTGGGTCTGGTGTCTGAACCTCTAGCCTCCATTCTCCCTTGAGCTGTGTAAGTATATTCGTAGGCAACTTAGAATTGAAAATGAGCCCCTGCCCCCACTGTAGTGATTGGCTAGGTCAGCACAAGGTCTAATAGTGCTGACAACCCAGTAACTTTGTTTTGAAGACTGTATCCCAAACAGCAAAGAGTACTTAGACCCCAACAAAGACTTCAGGCATACTGCGTTTCTGGGATTGGGCTTTGCAATCTGTAAAACCTGTAAACTTTGCACTCACGTGTGATTTTTTATTTATGCCTCATATAGGGACCCTTTTCATTGAACTATAATTCTGATTGCATTTTCCAGTTAATGAAACTAACTTTAAAATTTAGCACCAGAGGGAAGAGGGGTCGTGGTGTGGGGTGGGGAGAGTGAGGGGCAAATGGGTGAAGGGGAGTGGCAGATATGGACTTCGTACACACAATTATAGATCTATGTAATATACAACGATTTCATACAGTCTCATAATCTGCTAACTGTATTATCGCAATCCTCATTCTTACCCACATCTCCCTCGCTTCCCAAATATTTCATCCTTCTAAAGAGAGGGATTTTATGACCTCAAAATCCCCAGAAATGAATTTTGGCATAACTCCTTTATTCTTTCCAAGCTCCTTTGAAGCCTTTATCATTTCTTTCAAATCACCAGTACGGTATTTCTTTTCCTTTTTTTAAAAAAAGAAAAAAAATCTCTCATTTCTCTTTGAAGCATGTTTTTATAAGTCTGTAACGCTCGTCATTTGGTAGAGACGTTAACAGTCTAAGTTTATACCAATGTTCACAAGCCACTTGACTTACTGGCCACTTGTATCACTGAGGAATTGTTTAATAAACTGTCCATATTTCAACTATTTAAACATTTCCTCAATCCCTATCATAACAGCAAACAACCCAACATGTTTGGAACCGGTAGGTAGCTTCCAGTGTGATATATTTTTACTTCACTTTGTTGATATTTTTAGTTTGCCCATCTTTTTTTTTTTTGGTAAATGCATAAATCTTGCTATATAAAAATGGACAATTGTGATACAGATTGCTGTTTTCCCATGCAATATCGATTTTACTACATTTCTTTAGAAAATGCAGAGAAATAACCCTGATTTTAGCCACTTGGAACAAAGATTACATTTCCCACCGCTCCTTGAAGGTGGATGTAGCTATGTTAGTACATCTGATGAATGCAGAGTTAGCAGAAGCATTGGGTAGGACTTCTAAGAAGTTCCTTGCAGTCAACTGGGTGCACTGAGAGGTAGGCCCCTTTTTTGCTGCTTCTTCTCCTTTTTCTCTATAACCTGGAATTCAGACTGATGGAGCTCTAGCTGTCATCCATCAAACATAAAAATGGAGACCAGGCATTTGGAGGGTAGAGCAGAAGAGAGAAGGGTCTTTGATAATCACAGAGCTGCTATATCAACACTGGACTGCTGATCTCTGGCCTTCTTTGTTTTTTTTTAAACATTTTTAAAAGTTTTTAAAATTTATTTTGAGAGACAGAGGCTACAAGTGGGGGAGAGACAGAGGCAGAGGGAGAGAGGGCGAATCCCAAGCAGGTTCTGCCACGTCAGCACGGAGCCCTATGCGGGGCTCGAACTCACAAACCATGAGGTCATGACCTGAGCAGAAACCAAGAGGCGGATGCTTAACTGACTGGGCCACACAGGTGCTCCTCTCTGATCTTTCTTTTTTTTTTTTAAAGAGAGAGAATCTTCTATTTTGTTTAAGCCACTTTATTTACATATTCTGTTACATAGAACGTAAACTAATACTAATACAACAATGTTAATATTTTGAAAATTATTCAGTTTCTCACAAAATCTCAAATTATGTTGATGGAAAGGAAATATATATACACATATATATTCATATATATGTGTATATATATGAATATATATGTATATATGAATATATATATTCATATATATTCATATATGAATATGAATATATATTCATATATATGTACATATACACATATGTACATATATACATATATATGTATATATATGAATGTGTATATGTATATATATATCAAACATCAATATATAGCACTTAAACATATATGGTGATTAGCATATCCTTCAGGAAGTTTGTCAAAATTCCTTCTTAGGAGAGTGGCCCTGCCTCTTATGGGTAATGTCATCACAGACCATGCCACTATTTCGTCAAAATCAATGCCTCAGGGCATCTGGATGGCTCAGCCAGTTGAGCCTCCAACTTCAGCTCAGACTATGATCTTCCAGTTTGTGAGTTCGAGCCCCGCATCAGGATCTCTGCTGTCAGTGCAGAGCCTGCTTCAGACCCTCTGTCTCTCTCTCTCTCTGCCTCTCCCCTGATCGTGCTCTCTATCAAAAAAATAAAAATGGGGCACCTGGGTGGCTCAGTCGGTTGGGCGTCCAACTTCGACTCAGGTCATGATCTCACAGTCTGTGAGTTCGAGCCCCGCGTCGGGCTCTGTGCTGACAGCTCAGAGCCTGGAGCCTGCTTCAGATTCTGTGTCTCCCTCTCTCTCTGCCCCTCCCCTGCTTGTGCTCTGTCTCTCTCTCTCTCTCTCTCAAAAATAAACGTTAAAAAAATGCAAATAAACATTAAAAAAAAGGTTTTATTTTTTTGTAGAAATACTTTTATAACTCATTTGTGTTGATTGTAGTTACCTCTTTATTAATAAAGACAATAACAACAACAACATTTATTACAATGCCATGGAAAATATGAACCCATAGCTTGGCTGTTATTCTTTCATTGTACTTGAAAACATATTACTATGTATTATCTTATAATCCTAATTATTATCTTATAACATTAGATAATGGTGACCTCACCCATACATTTCAGTCTTTATTATTCTGTGATAGCCAGCTTCCAAGATGGCCGTCAATGATTCTCGTCTCCTATCTGAACACCCTTGTATCTCTCCATCTGTATTGAATCCGAGCTGGCCCTGTGCACCTAGTAGAATATGATGGAAGTTACAACGTGTGATTTTTGAGGCTAGGTCATGAAAGGGATTTCGGTTTCCGCTTTGGTCTCTCAGATCATTTACTCTGGGGGAAGCTATAACCATGTTGTAAAGGCAGCCCTCATGTTGAGGTTCACATAGGGAGGGAATAACTTGTCATACCAACCTGCTGGCCACATGAGGGGCGGTCTTGGAATCGGGTTCTCCAGCCTCAGGCAAGCCTTAGGATGAATGCAGCCAACCTTTTAACTCAACTTGTTGAGAAACTCAGAGCCGGAACCACCTGACCAAGCTGCTTTTGAATTTCTGACCCACAGAATACATGACAGATAAAATATAATTATGGTTGTTTTAACTCACTATGTTCTATGATGATTTGTTATATAGCAATAGGAAATAATAGGTATGTTAAGGATATATTTTAGAGTTTTGGATATTTTATAGATATCACACTGAGTTCATCATGTGAGGTCTTTCTTCTCCTTTATCCTTTGGTCAATTTCTAATAATTTACAAAAGACTCCCCCCCGCCTTTGTTCCCCAGAAAAACAAAAACTCAATAGTGGCAAACATAGGTTTCCAGGAAATAGGTATTTTCTTTTAAAAAAAATTTTTTTTAAATGTCTGTTTATTTTCAAAAGAGAGAGAGAGAGCAGGGGAGGGGAAGAGAGAGAGGGAGACACAGAATCCAAAGCAGGCTCCAGGCTCCGAGCTGTCAGCACAGAGCCTGACGCGGGGCTCGAACCCACGAACCGTGAGATCATGACTTGAGCCGAAGTCAGACACTTAGCTGACTGAGCCACCCAGGAGCTCCAAGAAATAGGTATTTTCAACTGTAAGTTTCAGGTATATTTTAATTTATTTTTCTCAACTTGTTTTGAGTGAGTAGATAGCAATTTGTTAGCTATAGTTTCATGTAAAAATTCTTAATTTAGGGGGTGCCTGGGTGGCTCAGTCAGTTGAGTGTCCTGCTCTTGATTTCAGCTCAGGTCATGATCTCAGAGTCATGGGATTGAACACCACATCAGGCTCTGTGCTGTGCATGGAGTCTGCTTAAGATTCTCTCCCACTGCCCCTCTCCCCTGCTCACACTCTGTCTCTAAAATAAACACAAATAAATAAAAATGAAAAAAAATTAATTAAAAAATTAAAAATAAAAAAGAATACTTCTTAAATTTTAAAAGAATACCTACTTCAAAATTATTATTATTCCTGTTATATTTCAGGTATTTCTTTCCAAATTTGTTGTAAATGTCTAGAGTTGTGGGGTGCTTAGTGACTTAGTTGATTAAGCATCTGACTCTTGATTTCAACTCAGGTCATGATCTCATGGGTTGTAGGTTCGAGCCCCACATTGGGCTCTGGGCTGACAGTGCAGAGCCTGCTTGGGATTTGCTCGCCCTTTCTTTCTCTCTGCTCCTCCCCACTTGTGTGCTCTCTCTCTCTCTCGAAATAAATAAATAAATAACTTAAAAAAAATTTCTAGAGTCAACCCCCCAGATAGGAACTCCTTGTATTATAAATAAAGTTTTTGCATAACCAAATATCTCATTGGCATACCAGTTGGCATGAGTCCCATGTGAAAGTAATACATCCTTAGAAACTATATTCAAACTTCTGAAGATATGCAATTCAAGGTTCTTTGACATTGTACAGTTGGAAACTTTTTTATATGTATATTCTGAAAGGAGACTTCATTGTTACCCATGACCCAAATACTCTGTGTCCATATGTTCTGATGTCTAGGTTGGAGGTCCATGTTCTGGATTTGATCCCCATAAAGCAGATATACAAGTGCCAAACCTTCGCCTTGTTCCAAAATATGGATTCCCAGTATCCATTTGTTGTTTTCAGAATGCCTTGGGCAAAAGGCACTGCTTTTTGCAATTGACCCTGGACCCACCCTGGTCTTGTCATTGCTGGTGACATGAGAAGAGAATTACATCCAAGTCTGAAGTAAACATTAAGCGGCATAGCGAGGTGGTATATGTAGGTGGGTAGAGGGGGGTAAGTGATGTCTCCCTCTTACCCTGGACAGGAAGAAGCCCCAAGGTCTGTGAGCCTTGGACTATCTAGGGCAAGGACTTTCAAAGGCCGAGAAACTCTTATAAGCTCAAGTTCACTGTGCAGATGGAGGGAAGACCTATATGGAAGACCAAGGAGAAGCTTTATCCTCTGAATACACTTTCCCAGGAAGCATCTGGGATTCTGAGTTAGGAAGAGGAAGGCACAGAGCCTGTCGGTGAATCTTTCTCACTATGGAAACTTCCTCAGTGGAGGGCCTCTGCAGTCATAGGGGGCAGAGCTGTACTTGCTCAGCCAGCCCCTGAAGAGAGGCACCTTGTTCTGCATGAGGGAAGTGCCTCCAGGCAGCAGGAGGGGGCTTACCCTGCACTGCCTGGGTGCTGAGAGCTGCTGTTTGCATGGACGGATGGACGGAGACCAGCTGGCCTTGCACTTACTCATCCTGGAAACTTGATCCTGATTCTCCAGCTATGACCCTTTGGAACAATTTGCCCAAACTCATGATCTCTCAGCCTTCTCATCTGCAAGATCAGGTTGAAAAATCCACCCCCCCCCTCCCCTGCAAGAGTTGATGTGTGGACTAAATGGAGTGCAAGCCATACTGCACTCGGCACCTGGCCAGTGCTCGGTATCTGTGAGCAAGTCTTCTTCCCACCCAAACAACCCCAGGTGATGAGCTCTTGGGGAGTTGGCGGGGTTCGGCACTGACAGCCAAGAAAAAATTCCCGAAGACGTCTTTGGTGCAGAAAGGTGGTTTGATTAAAGCACGGGGACAGGACCCATGGGCGGAAAGAGCTGCACTGGGCTTGTAATGGGTGACTCATTATATACCCTCAGGTTGGGAGGGGGTTAGGGACAGAGTAAGTCTCTAAGGAATTTTGAAGCAAGGTTTCCAGGCCCTTGAGGGGCTGGCTGCTGTTAGGAAAACTCCATTTATTACTGTTTAGTAAAACCTCAGTCATGAGACCCTTCAGATGTATATCAGGGGGCCATAAGCTTGGGGTATGATTGCCTGCATGTATCTTGGGGAGTTGAGATAAAGGAATTTTTATATGTTAAAGCAGACATACAGGATCCTGGGGTGGGGGGCAGGTCAGGATAATGTGAAGCCAAGATTCCCCTTTGCCCCTAGCAAAATGTCATCAAGGAGGCAGCTGAGCTCCTAGAGGGAGGTCACTCTGTCTGTTTCAAGGACTCGTCACTGGGCTGTAGGCAGTACGGGAATCTAATTTTTCATTTGCCTTTGTTTCCCACATCACCACGGCAAGCACTTAAACCCCCTTACATCTCGATGAGGGTCATATGAGGGCTCCAGGAAACAGAGTCTATAGGTTTCTGGAGATCAGGTTCTGGATAAGATTGCCTTTTTCTTGCAGTTTACTAAGTCGTCTGTAAACTGAAGGAGACTCCTGTCCTTCATGACTGCAATCTCTATCAGTCAACCATTTGCTTTATTTCCTTTCCCCTGTTCTTGGGCAGCCAGGAGTGTCCGAGGAATATCACACATATCCCACTTGGGGTGGGGGGGGGGCGGTGTGCTGTTAGCCTGTACTTCGCCCTCAGCCCGCCTTATGCTCCCTCATCGCAGGTATGGGCTCAGGTCATGGCAGAGAGGCAGCTGTAGTGGTCGGTTCTGGTTGCTGTAACAATCACCACAGACTGGGGGGCTTAAGCAACAGACATTTATTTCTCACGGTTCTGGAGGCTGGAAGTCCACGATCGAGGTGCCTGCAGATCCGGTGTCTGGTGAGGACCCAGTTTCTGGTCTGCAGATGGCCTTCTATTGTGTCCTCCGCGGCCGAGAGCAGAGATAAGGTGATCACCACTCTCTTCCTCTTTTTGCAAGAGTGCTGCTTCCATTCCTGAGGGCTCCACACTCATGACCTAATCGCCTCCCCAAGGCCCCACCTCCAAATACCATCACCTTGGGGATTTAGGCTTCACTGTATGCTTTGAGGGGGACACACACATTCAGTCCACAGCACAGCTGGAATATTAATCCTCTCCTCTGCTCTTTCCCCAACTTCCAGCCCACCCCAGCCTGCACCACAGCTGAGAGAAAGAGAGGAACCTCAGAAGAAAGAAAGGTAGGCACAAAGCCACAGGAGTCCAGTTTCTTGGGGAACCAGTTTCTCCACTCCCAAGGACTAGAGAGGGAAACCGGGGGGGGGGGGGGGGGGGGGGGGGGGAGGAGAAGACTGCCGGAAGGAGGTCACTGGGTAAACAAAGGAAGAAGGGGTGAAGGAAGAAGGACCTACAGGCTGTCCTGAGGGCAGAGCAGAAGGGACATAATGACCACTTAGCATCCTTGAGTTTGGACCCCACTGACACATCATCTGGGGACACTCGCAGTCTGACTGGCAAGGCTACTTGTGATCCTGCCTCTGCGTAGAGGGTGGACCTGGGCACCTGGGTCCCGGGAGTGGAGGTAAAGCAGAGCATCCCCCTCTGACCAGGTGACGGTGGGATGTCCTCAGGATGGCCCTGAGGCCAAGACAATGGTGGACACCTCCCCCTCGTCCCCTCACCATCCTTCCTTTGCTGATACATGCGACAGACGCGGATGCTGATGGGTCACTCACAGACCCTTGAATAATGTGGCTGGTATTTTGGGGACCCTAGATGTTGGCAGATTTCTCTTCTTTAAAAGTGATATAAAAACACAAACACACTACCTTCCCTCGGCATTATCAGTTTACGGAAGAATGGGCATTCTAACATAAAGCAAAACTTCAGAAGGGCAGTATTAAAGCAAGGGAGAATTCTTTAGGTTGAAGACACGCGGTTTTCTTCACAATTAACAGTGACCGTGACTATCTTCTCCACCTGGGGCGGGTGGCCTGGAGGGGGACCCCCTTTGAGCAGACGCCCTTCTGGAGCCTCCTTTCCCGGGGAGCACCGACGTGAGAGCCCAGCAGGCTGGGCTGGTTCCTGCACATTGGTGCCTGGTGTCTGGGGGGGACCTCAGCAGAGCTGAGTGGCTTCCTTGGGTCACCGCTTCCTCCTGGGTCGCACGGAGTATAAATGCCCACGTGACAGACTTGCTCTGAGGATAAAGTAGGTGACTATCCACAAAGCCCTTAGCTCAGCGTCCAGAACTAGGACAGGGGTTAGAAATGGTGGCTGTCGTCGTTTTTCATTATTTTAACTTTAGAACTTCCGGCAACTGCTGCGTTTATCCAAGAATGACTGTTTTCTCCTAATTCAACGATACCGCTTCAATTGACTTTAGGCACAATCAGTAATATCCATGACGTACTCGTGCACGCCCAAGGGGGGGCCCTCATTCTCTACTGTGCTTCTGAGTGATCCTGAACCTGTTTTGCAGTTGCTTCGGTTGAACGTGACCCCACCAGCCTGGCCAATCTTTTACCTCCCAATGCTTGATTTTAAGAAGTCAGTGCTCAGCAGGCACGGCCTGATTACACAGTCCAGTGGGGCGATGAGCCTGCCCTCTTCCCCTGTGTTTTAAAGGAGGTTCATCTGGCCCGGACCTTCTGGAGTGACCTGGGGTGATCTTGACGTCCCTGTAACTTCCTCCCTCTCCTCCTCCCCACACACCCCGCCCCCTTCCCACAGATAATGAGGAGACGATTGTGTAAGAGACAGGTTGGCCCACAAACTGTATGTTTGGACAGAGCCACAAAGAAGGCTGACATTGAATGTGGTATGTCCTGCCTCTGTCCCAGTCACATTCTCTCTTTATCTCTCTCTTCAAAATAAATAAACAAACATTAAAAATAAATAAATAAAAGTGGAAAAGTGTCCATGTCAAGCTTGTTTTGAATATTGAAAAGATGAGTGTACGAATTAGTTTCTGTAACGTCAATATGAAACCCTGAAGGCATACGTACCCTGTAATGAATTACAGAAACAATCCGCAGCGCCAATATAAGGAGGTAAAAGACACAGATACGCATCCCCAGCAGTACAAATCCACGATTTACAAGTCACGAAACAAAAGATCAAAATTCATGGCTCTGATTGCAGATACTCCCTGGAGACCACTCCCTGTGATGTTGCGTAATGTGAATATCGCCAAGATATCACAGAATCATATAAATGATCTCTGGAGAATCTCTGGAGGGAAAGGCGAGATAAGAAACCCGGTAGTTGAAAAACAGGAAAATGAATGAGCCCGTAGCTGGAGAAACCTCATCTCTGTGTAGTGAGGGAGCACTGGTTGCGACTTCCCGTCCTTCATCACAGGGAATGAGTCCTGGTGTGGTTTGGTGGGTTGTATCGGGCCACTAAGAAACCCCCCCCCCCCCCCCCCCCCCCAATAAACAGCAGGAGTCTGGGAAAAGCTTGAAGCAGAAAAGAAGGAGAAAAGGAAACATCCAAAGCACCCCTCTGAGCCCTATTCTGACTTTATTTCTTTCGTTTCCTGACCGCAGTCTGCAGATTTCCAGAGCCCAATCTGATGAAGTCAAAGAGCTTCAAAGAGATAAATTGAGCTAAAGGGATTTTATATTTTTATTTGCAAGCCTGGAGCTTTATTAAATACCTCTGATCCATTAAACAGATGTTTGCCAAGGATCCGGATTCCTCTTGGGCGAGGAATAGATAGCCTTTTTTGATTCACTTAGGAGGAGGAAGGAAAATTGACAATAATAGATTTTGCAAGGCTTTCGCTAATAGTACACGACTTAGATCATTACGTAACACAATGGTGCTAAGTATCAGAATGAACATTTCCATGCTTGGAAGGGCCGTCGTTTTGAAAATGAGAGTACTCACTAAGGGGGAGTCCTTATGTTTTCCAGCTGCTCCCATCAATGATTATAAAAGTGTCGCTTTATGAGAATGTCACATCTCTGCTTGATGACAGGCAGAGCCAGCCCTTCCTGGTGTTTTCTTGCCCGATTACATTTTCTTGGGGTCTATGGTAGGAGGACAGGCGGGCTGCTGTCCTTCGAGCCTTGGGTGGCTGTCCACCATCTGCCATCCCCCATCCCGAGGTGGGGTCCCTGGCCTGGAGAAGGCTCTCCACGCTGCCAGTCACGTTCTGCTGGCCCTGCCACTCTCCACCGGCCTCCGCCCTAAGCTGTGACCCGGTCTCCCCGGGGGTTCCCTCTTCATTTTGTCAACTTGTTTTGTTTGTACAGTATGTAGAGTCACGCCTCGTGCCAAATAACCCGACTGGCTTCTGATTGGGAGTTGTGTTCCCTTTTCACGACTCCGGGGGTTTCTGAGCATGCTTTGTGCTCTGCAAGGCCCCAGAGCCAGGGTTCCAGGGTGTGAATCAGGGGAGGAAGGTTGGGAATCAAGTAAAGGGAATCTGTCTGAACACCCAGAGCTGTCTGCCAGGTGGCTCCAGAGCAGAGGGGCATGGTGGCCCCCGGACGGGGTCAAGGTGGTCCTGAGGCAGAGGTGGTGGAGGGTGAGCGCAGGGGTGTCATGGGTCCCGGAGGCTCTGTGGAGAGCCGTGAGATCCAGGAGAGCAAAGGTGGAATTTGCAAATCACACAATGGGGAATCAAAACGGCAGCTCCTGAGCAGCCCGTGGGGCCACGGGCCACATGCTGATGGTCGTATTAAGAGTGACAGAAAATGTCTTTGTCCTCATCAGTGAAAGTCATCTCCAGGTAGCAATAAATTGATTCCTGAATATCGTGAGCAGCATAAATAAATAAATCAATGGCCCAGAAATGAAATTCTAATAGACTTGGTGGGAAGTAATTTGCGAAAAAAATCTTTCCTCTGCTCGGGATGCAAACGGCATCTCTGGGAGAGGTCGTCAGGTATCTCTTTTCTAATTACTAATGCTAATTACTTGCATCATCATTTGCATACCATTATGAGGCAGGAGCTACAGAGGGCCGTGGCTGTTGGTTTTTTTTTTGTTTCTCTCCTATTCATTCAGGAATGTGGAAACTTCCACCTAGGCTGAGGATTTTGCCAACAGACAGGCTGGCTGGGGCAGGAAGTGCCCCTCTCCATGTTCTCTGGGAGCTTCCAGCAATCAGATCTAAACATAAATACAAGTTAATATATACCTACACCTATACCTGCACCTGTACCTGTCCCTACACCTATACCTAAACCTATACCCACACTTAAACCTATACATGTACCTAGACCTATACCATCGATGTATATCTGTGTCTATCTATCCATCTCTAGGCCCATGGCCAGTGTGTGAAGCTGGGACACCAAACGGCCTGGTGGCAAAGGGGTCCAGGCCATGGAGTTAGATCCCAACTCAAGCAGACGAGCACAGCTGCAGGGCTACAGGAAGACAATTGTGATTACTTCTACTGCATGACGAGCGTTGACTCTTGTCCTGCTCCGTCAAGCACTTTATTTTTCCTAAGTTGGTGGTGACGTGCAGGGTGTGGTTCTTTGACCAGTGCTGTGGCTCCCAGGCCGGGCTTCCCCTACCCTACTCACCATTAGGGAGCATCCCAGAAAGTAGCGGCCTCTGCATATCCCCCCTCTTGCCTTCCTGCCGACCGCAGAGGGTTACAGTCTGCGAGGGGGAGTCTGGGGGGTGTTCGTGGGTCAAGGGTGGGGTAGCAGGCTGCTGTGCCCCTGACCTGCTTGATGGCTTCCTGGCTTTTGGCTTTTGTGTGTTTTCCTGATTAAGACAAAAAAAAAAAAAAAGACAGCAAGAAATTGTAGAAAATCAATTTTATATTTATATTTATATTTATATTTATATTTATATTTATATTTGTATTTATATTTATATATTTTCAGTTCAGAAGATGGAGTGTATATTACTCAATCTCCCTACATAGTCTACACCGTGGCAGAAATTTTACCTCGAAGGACTGCCTGGGTGGCTCAATCGGTTAAGCGTCCAACTTCAGCTCAGATCATGATCTCACAGTTCGTGAGTTCGGGTCCCACATCGGGCTGCCTGCTGTCGGCGTGGAGCCCACTTTGGATCCTCTGACTCCCCTCTCTCTACCCCTCCCCCGCTCTTGTGCACTCTCTTGCTCTCACAAATAAATACACATTAAAAAAAAAAAAAAAAAGAAATTTCACCTCGAAATTGGCCCCTGGCTTTTCCTCTCCGTATTCGTCTCTCTTGATGATTTTTAAAATGAGAAGTGGGATGAGACCATTTAAAACACAGCTAGTCAACCTTTGTTATTCTGACCCTGAGGTTTAAGTGTTATTTCTTGAAAGGAAAACAAAATGGGAAATTTCCTCCTGGTGCACTATAGAGCAGTTATGATTAGATTATAAACGATATGGAGCGATTATTTGAGATGTGAAATATGGGGTTTTATTCACAAATGAGAGAACCAAAATGCCTTTGCAGCTTGCTAAACTATGACTTGTTGTGTGCTAATGTGCTTGAAATTATATGTATGAAGTCTTGCACAGAGTTCCAAAATGAACTTTGCTGCACGTAATAACACGTTGTTCAACGAACATGTTACGTTCCACTCCACAGTAGTTTTCTGAGTCGTCTTCTTGCAGGTATAATCACAGCCCTTGCACTTCTGCAATATACTAACGCATATGTACGTGTCAATCTTCGCATGAATCACAAATCTCGCCCATTACTCAGTGCTGCCCTATATTAGGGTTCTGTTGGTACCTATCAAATCGTCACAGGCTTAATGGCTCAAAGCAACACACTTCTATCGCTTCATGGTTGCCAAGGGCCAGGAGTCCGGATGTGGCATAGCTCGGTTCTCTTCTCGGGGTCTCACGAAGCTACCGTCTATGTGTTGGTCAGGCCGCGTTCCCATCTGGAGGCTCAAATGGGGAAGAATCTTCTTCCAAGCTCCCTCTTGCTGTTGGCAAGACTGACCTGGGGACAGTGGGATGGGGGCTCCTATTTTCTTGCTGGCCATCAGCAGGGAACTGCTCTTGGCTTCCAGATGCTTCCCACGGTCCTCTCCCCACCACCACCCCGCCCACCCCCAGCTCTCCCCAGAGCCAGTTCACAGCGTAGCTATCTGTGTCTCTCTGTGGCACTCAAGGGGAGGGGATTAGTCAAGGCATCAATGCAGGGGTGGGGATGATGGGGCCACCTTAGGACTCTGTCTACTACGGGCCAATTCTTTGTGACTCCAGCCTAGTGCTTTATGAGTATCTACGAGGGTAATAAACTTGTTTTGACGGACAGGGAGGAAGGGCCTTTTTATTCCCAACTTAGATTTAGAGGATGTGAGAAATCTCACTGCTTATGTGCTTGATTGTTCCGGTATTTTTGGAGTATAGAATCTGCTAGATACTCTGTACCTACTGGGCACTCATCCTTCAGCATGCTGACTCATACAGCCTGCTCCCTTTGCCTCCAGGTGGGACGGTTTTATGGAGACACCCCTCCCTTCCATTGTGTTGATTAACCCAAGGCTAGATTTTATCTGAGGCCACATTCTCGCCTCGCTCCTTCCCTCCCTCTCCTGTTTTCTCCCTCCCTTACAGATGTCGCCTAAAGAGCACCTTCTCAATACATCGACTGTACCTGAGGCTATGACTCAGGCTTTGCTTCTAGGGAATTTGACCTGCGATATCTGTCATGTTTCTAAAGAGACGTCCAGTGGTCTAGCACAGCCATTACCTGCCTGGGTTTCGACACCAGACGAGCTGAAGTTTGTTTTTTGGCTCTGCGGCTCACTAGCTGTGTATAGTTGTTTCATAACCTCCGTAAGTCTGTTCTCCTACCAGTAAAATGGGCATAATAAGGGTAATGGAGTAGAGAGAATATGTAGAAAATGCTCATCACAGAGCGTCTGAGATATTTATTATTATGATTACGATTTCCCAAAATGTGGATCTATAGACATACTTTTCAAGGAAATATGCTTATTCAAATGTCAAGCTCCACACATATGCTTTTCTTCACATCTAAACTAATTATACAAGTTCTCCAGGCAGCAGCTTTGATTTGTTTTTTGAGATTTGTGGCAAGGGGATCCCATCGGAAGTTGCCTCTTTCAGGCGCGGCCCCTGGACCCAAGGCCCCTGTGACGAGGCTCACTGCACTTCCCAGGCAGCCTCAAGCCAGAGGTCTGAGCCCACCTTCCCTTTGGGGACCTGGAGCCAGGTCTTTGAATTCTTTAGTAACTGGCTCTGGCTGGTCTTTGAAGCAAATCGATCCAGGCGTTCTGGATTTCTTCCAGTTCTGTGGCTCGCTCATCGCCCTGAGCAGTGAATTAAAGCTCAGATCACGGTTGCCTCCTTCATTCGAAGGTGTTCGTGTGTGTGGAGGGCAGCAGGCGGGCTCACAGGGGAGAAGGAATGTAAATACTTACCTAGTAGCTTTTATTTTATCCCTGTTCCATTATGAGTGACCTTATAAGCCATGGTGAAGAATTTGAATTTTACTCTGGGCAGTAGGGAGTCATTAAAATGTTTTAAGCGGAGAAATGGCGGGGTCAGATTTGCATTTTAGAAATCTTTAGCTCTGTGGAGAATGGCTGGTAGGCAGAACGATTACCAGGCTGCTGCAGTTGCCCAGAAGAAAGGTGGCGGGGCCCCGAATTAGCGCAGTGTTAGTAGGGATACGTACAGAGAGGCTCAGAAAATGCTACAGATACCTGGAGAGCAGAGCCAAGGGATTCCGTGATTGACTGCGTGTAGGGGGAAGAGAAGGATCAAGAATGGGGCCAAGGTACTGTGTTTGGCAGCTGAACGGACGGCGAGTCGTTCGCTGAGATGGGGGCACGATGGAAGCAGCAGGTTTGGGAGTGAGAATGCGAGTTAAGGCTGACCCTTGCGAATGGACATAGGACATCTGGGTCGAGATGTCTGGGGGGAAGGTGCTGTGAGGAGGGAAGAAGAAGAGCCTCGGTGACGGGAGAGAGTGGGGGTGTAGGAGAGCTATCAGTCTCCACGAAAGGACTGTTGGGGAGCCCTGCCCCCCTGGGTGCAGCCAGACTTCTGTCAGGGCAGGAAGGAGAAGGAACCCTTGGCGAAGTGCTCCGTGGCGCAGGCTGGTGCACTGACCCTGAAAATCACTTATCTGGGGGACAGAGGGAGCGCGAAAGGTTGAGTGATGGGAGAAGAGCGGACAATACGGGAATGTGATCGTGGTGGAATGGGGTGACCATGGTTGCTGCCAGCTCGAGGGGCAGCCAGCAGAGGGGTGCAAACCACGAGGCTTTTGTTAGCTGCAAGACTCCTAGGCTAATTAGGCAGCCGTGGATATAAGGGTCCTTGTCTAGGTGAGAAGCTCAGGATTGAGTTTTTCTGGCTCCCGGTTTTCTATTTCTCAGACCCTCTGACCAGCAGACGTAGGCTGATGTGCACCTGCTCTGCCCCTGAGAGAGCTTCATGCCAAAGCCAGGCCGTGGGCCCCGCTTACAGACTACCCAGGTACATGTCCAAGGCGTGGTTTGTTTTCTTCATCTTCTCCAAGATGTTTCGTGAACATCTCTGCCACGTCATGGCTGGTATTTCCACCATCTTTCTCACTCTCGGTTTCCAGTCCCCACTTTTTTTTTTTTTTTTTTTTTTTCTGTTTATGCCCTATTAAGGTGTGAATGACTTCGGATTCAGGAACTCGTAACCCAAAGGTCTCAAGGTGAGGACTTGGGAAGACAGAAAAGAAATTCATGGGGGAACTGGTACACCTCCCCCTGCCCCAAAGGCAGGGCAGGGACAGAAGGTAGGAAGTGAAAAAAGGAATAGAATTTCTTAGGAGGAGAATCCAGATGTCCATCAGCTGAAACGGCGTAACAAGTCAGGTGGGGATAGAAACCAGAAGGGGAGACTCAAACAGGCAAAGGGCATCCTGAATTGAGAACACAAGGGGGCCGAAGGGAGCAGAGGGGCTTGGACTGGAGGTGACTTTAGACCAATAACAGCATCAACTCTGGCGTCACAACTAACGTCATCACCATTGTTTCTTAATTAACTTTTTAAAACTTTTATTATTATTATTAGCATTGGGTTAGTATTAGTATCAGTATTTACTATATGCCAGGCACTTGGACTACTCAAGATACGACCACCATTCAGGTACGGCCCGACTCCTGGGTACCATTCCCTCTTTGCAAAGCAGAAGTATATTAAAATCCATTTATATGGTGTTTAACTGGGGTAAAAAAATGCGCAGAGTTCTCTACATTCAGGCAATCGAAGCTGTTCTCAGAAGTACTTTGTGGCAACGTGGAATTCCTTGCCCTCCCTTAAGCAAAATACTTCTGTTTTTACTCCTGAAAATAATGCCTTTAATGACACCGTCTCTCACAAGAAACACCCCTTGGGGATCAGAGACAGCCCCAAACCTCTGCAGACCGCGAGGAGTATTAGCAGAGAACCTTCTCCAGAAAACAGCGCCTCGTGATGGGTGAGGAACAAGAGACACAGAAAACGGCGGCAGCTGCAGAGGGCAGATTGTGGGTGGGGGGCCTGGGGGTGAGCACGGCTGTGTGCTTGCTGGCTGTGCATGGCCCCCCGGGCCTCTTCCTCCTCCCGCTCCCCTTCTGAGGCTGCCATCACTCCTGGGGGGCTGGGCCCTGGAAAGGCATCAGTCCCTTGACTCTGCTTTGCCCAAAGCGCTCCCACAATTTCAAACAAGAATGTTGGTCAGTTTCCATTTCTGCGGCTTCTTCCTTTTCTTCCTGATTGTCCCTGTTTCCAAAAGTGTCTTTCAACATCTCTTCTGTGATCAGAGCCTCTGTCGTGGCTCCCATGGGTCCCTCGTGGACCCTGGATTTCTGGAAACTTTGGAAGACCCTGGAGGTTGCCATCACTTCTGTGCTTTACTGCAGAGAGCTGGTCACCCTCCCAAGACCAAGGGCTGGTTCTTCACCCTGCTGAGCACAGCGAAGGAAGCTTCGGACGCACCTGCTCACAGGCTGCAACCTCCTCATCTCTTGGCCAGACCACACAGACATCCTCTGGCCCCTCTTGGCATCATTTTTCCTCATCCTCTCACTTGCTGAGAGAGAGAGAGAGAGAGAGAGAGAGCATGAGCAGGGGAGGGGCAGAAAGAGGGGGAGACAGAGCACCCCAAGCAGGCTCTGCACTGTCAACCCGGAGCCCAACATGGGGCTCGATCTCACCAACTGCGAGATCACGGCCTGAGCCAAAATCAAGAGTCAGACGCTTGACCGCCTGAGCCCCCCAGGCGCCCCCATCGAACATCTTTAGGTGGCTTTGGTCGTCCTGGTTGCCAGTGAGGTGGAAGAGCTACTCAGAACTTAACTGGAAGGGAGGACGTGGGACACACGGGATCCCGTGGCTTTGGGGACACAGGCAAGACAAGGCTCCTGCCCAAGACGTGAGGTGATCTGCAGTCACAGCTCAAGAAAGCAAATGGCGCCAGGAGGTTGGAGAGAAGCTAGAGCCGCTGCACTTGGCAGACCAAAGCAGGGAGCGGTCTGAGGGGGCGGAGGGGAGCCCGGGTGGGCAGTACTGGGGAGCGAGACCTTGCATGGGGAGGAGTTTGGGGGCAGCATGCGAGTTCTGGGAGCGGCAACAGCGAGATGGAAGCAAAGCAGTTTCTAGAAGAGGAATCCAGAACTGACACGAAAGCTGGCAGCCTCCCTTTGCCCAGGTATGTGTCCGACTTCTGTCACTCGTGTGTCTCTGAAAGGCTCCCCTAAGCCGTGTGCCCTGCCGCTTCTCATGGCATTATCCGTCGTCGGGAACTGCCTCCTTGCTGGTTTTCTGTTTCTGCCCCATCAGCTGAAACCCTGAATCGGAGATCTTGTCTCCTTCCCGGGCCTGACGACATCTGGCATGAAGAGCAGATTCAACAAACATTTGTTGAATGAGTGAAAATAGAAGCCTCGTGGTAAGATTGAAGCCTGTGAAGAGGGGAGGGTGAGCAGGGTGAGGGGTAGGGAGGGATGTGTGGGGCTTGGCGCAGGGGTAGAGAGGTGAAGTGACTTAAGTCGCGTGGCAGAGAGGTTGTTCAGAAGCAGACCATCAGTGGGTTGCAATGGCTGTGGTCACCATCTAGGAAGAGGTGAGTCTAGATCAAGGAGCTGGTGGTCAACACAGAGGGGTGGATGGCCGTGGGCACATTAGAGGAGGAGGGAGAGAGAAGGTGGTGCCCAAGGCTTCTGCCCTGGAGACAGAGGGTGGGTGTCCTGTCATCTGAGGCATGGCATTAGGGGCTGACCTGTGTCCCTTCCAGAATTCATATGCTAAAACGCTAACCCACGGTACACCAGAATGTGACCGTATTTGCACATAGGTCCTTTGAAGAGGTTATTAACTTAAATTGCGGTCATTGGGGTGTCCCCTCGTCCAATATGACCACTGTCTTTATAAGAAGAGGAGATTAGGACATAGAAACACACAGACTGAGGGATCGCCATGTGAAGGCACAGCAGAAAGATGGCATCTACGAGCCCAGGAGAGAGGCCTCAGAACGAACCAACCTGCGGACACCTTGAACTTGGGCTTCCAGCCTCCAGAAGTGTGAGAAAATAACTTTCTGTTCTTTAGGCCCCCCAGGCTGTGCTCCTTTGCTATGGCCGCCCAAGTGTGCCAGTATACAGACACTGGAGGAGGAACGCATAAGGAGGCCAACAGCTTGATTTTGGTCCCCACCAGGGCCACACTGTCCTCCTCTGTCCACCCAGGAGGAAATGCCGTCATACCGTGAGGAGCCAGGCCGTGGCCGGAAGGGCTGACTCGGAGCCACAGAGGGACTCTGGACATGGCTCCATGCAGAATGAAGCTCGTGTGCAATGAGCACCCACAGGGCTGAGGCTGGGGGTGGAGGTGGGGGGACGGGAAAACGGGCAAAGGCCAAAGCCCTCGATAAATGGACACGCTAGGTATAGGGGCAACTTGGAAGGTGGTTCCGGGGGGGCCTCTCCAGCCCACTGCTTACCACCTGTGACCTTGGACAAGCTACACAACTTCTCTGTCCCCAGGTCTAAAATGAGATGATAATGTTAAAATGGTGCCCTCCTGGGATGACCTTGGAATGCTGACATGTAGGGGGCACTTAGATCGGTGCCTGGCCCCGAGTAAGCAGATTTTCCAACACATCTCTTCTACACATTGTTGGTGTCCTCCTGGGCACAGATACTGTCTATCTATCTATCTATCTATCTATCTATCTATCTATCTACTTTGGGGGGTACAGAAGGATCACAATTAAGCAATAACCCTGAAAACGTGAGGTCTCCCATGTTGTCACCAGTTGCTTCGTAATTTGTGCTTTGTTTTACCCAACTCGGTTTTTACAACAGCTTTACTGAAGTAAAACGTACCCTTCTAAACCATACAGTCCAATAGCCTTGTCAATGCATATAACTGTGCAACCATCCTCACAGTTGAATTTAAGAACCACCCGGTCCAGGTGGCCGTCAGTCCCTCCCCCCATCCCCACGCAGGCAACCACCGGCCTGCTCTCCGCTGCCACAGTTCTGCCTTTTCTCGAGACTTCACATAAACGAGATCGCGCAATATGCAGTCTTTGGCGTCTGGCTACTTCCCCTTGAGCGCAATGTTTGGGGAGCTCGTCCATGGTATTGGCTGTACTAGCGGTTTGTTCCTTTGCGTTGTCACGTAATTTCCCGTTGCACGGACGAGCCCCATTTTGTTATCTACTCATCCGCTGGAAGACTTCTGGTCTGTCTCTGCTTGTTGGCTGTCATGACTAATGCCGCTGTGAACACTCAACGTTCACGTCTTTGTGTGGACACGTTCTCATTTCCCTCGGATGTGCGTGTAGGAGAGGAATGGCCGGGCCACGGGCTAAGTGCGGGCTTAGCTTCTTAAGAGACCGACCAACTCTTTTCAGAAGCGGCTCTGTCCACCCAAGTAGACTTTAATTCCTTTCAAATACACACTGCGCTGCAGCCGCTCTTTTACACCCAGCCCCCACCACCGTCACCCTCCTCCTCCCTCGAGACCGCGGAATGGGCCAGCGGGAACTCATGGAATTGCCCACTGGCCGGATGAACCTTCGAAACATGTCGCTTGTTGCCTGGCGGAACAAGCGTGGTCCTGTCAGAGGTGTCGGCTCTGCGTGCATGTGTGGTGACTGATTTACTGCCAGGTGCATTCGGTCTGAAGAGTGGCTGAATGACTGACAGAAACTCTCCAGATCCAGTCGATCCTTCCCGTGAGTGGGCTGGTGACCGCCGGGACGCCAGTGTGGCCGGAGGCCCACTGGGCAAGCTTTCACCTCCCGTGCTCCCTACGATAGGAGACTCTACTGATTTTTTGAAGTCGTGTCTATCAGCTTGGAAACAGCGAGGTCAGAGATGCAGAGAATGGGGTCTCCCAATGAGGCGTGAGCTCAGAAGGCTAAAGGGACTCTGTTCTGGGATCCCCCCCTTCTGGATAGGGCTGCTGGGGTCCACGGGGAAGTAGAACTCGGAAGCCGTGTCCCCAGGCCTTTGACAGCGTTCTGCCTCCGGAGTCGTCTTCTCTCGGTCTATGCGAGCATGGACATCCCCTTCTCTGCCCCATGGCTGGTGGGGAGGTCAAGTGATACGGCTTGTGACGGCCCGGTGCGAACTGTAAAGGGGCTCACGGAGGAAGAGGCCGCAGCCGTGCTGAGCACATCTGTGGCACCTCACCCAGCCCTCCCGGAGGATCGGCACCCCCCGAACAGACGTGCAGATAACCAGCCTCTTCCCTGGGAATTCTCATCCCAGGGTGGGTGGGGGCGGCAGGGAGGGTTGGGGCCTAGCAATCTGCATTTTAGCAAGTTCCCCCTGAAGATCCTTCTCTTTGAGGGGTTTGGGGAAACGGTCTCATCCAGTGGTTCTGAGCTGAGGCTATACCTGCCTCTGGAATCAAGAGAAGGATCCCATGTGTGATGTTTGACCACTGACAGCTTTCGGACCCTACCCATCCTGCTCCCCTGCTGCCCCCCATCTGGGAACGCTGATAGGGATGCTGAGGGCCCCTTCTTTGGCCCGTGGGAGGTTCAAACCCTGGTCCGTACGCAGAAGCCCCCGACCTGGTGCGCCCATAACCACGAAGAAAACCAAAACCACCACTGGCCACCAGGGTCACCTTCTCTCAAGTGCCTGGGCTCGCTGATCTCCCCAGCAGTCCCACTGCGTGAGGGATGTCCCTTTTCATGTCCCCCTGGGGCCCCATCTCAATATCCTAACCAATTTGGGATGGGGGTCGATCCTGCCCTCCGTGAGGCAACCACAGGGCAGGAGCTAGAAAGCTCCGCGGAGGGCCCGGGAGAGTCGTGTGTGACCTCCTGTTAGGCAGCCTGGCCACGGCTCTCAAGGGCTCCCGGGTGGCTGCGATGTGCCGCGGGGACAAGGGACACGGGGCGAGTCCCCCTCCTTCCCGTCGAGGTGACAGCAGCTGTCTCCTTGCCTCCGCCCTCCAGGGTAAGGCTGCGTGTTTTGTTACAGTTCTAGTCCCACGTCGTAGCGGAGGGACCATGGCCGGTGCTCTGCAAGGGTGGGGGCGGGAAACCGTCGAGTGGAAGCTGGCGAACAGCGATTCCCTGCCAGCCATTTGGACGCCCCTGCTCTCCCACCCCACCCTACTTTCTCCTGCCACTCACACGTGGAACTCTGGGGTCAAGAAGCATGTTAGAAATTTAAGGAACAGGACTCCAGCTGAGGGATAAGGTTCTAGCATTTCGACTTGCCCGAAAATGCAGTAGGGAGTCCCCGTACGGGGGCACTTTAAGCAAAGGCCAGGTTTAGGATTCTTTAGAAGGGATTCTCTGAAGCCGGTGGGTCCTCAGGATGAACAGTCTCCACCCAGTCCTCACACATTCCTTGTATCTGTGGCCCTTTGTCCCCGGAGAGGCTCACTTACCCTTCCCTGGGCAAGATGGCAGCCAGGCACCTGCCAGGCCTGGGACCTGCAGACCTGGTCCGGGCTGGTGGCCCCGAGAGGCTGTCGTGGTCATCCTGCCCGTGGGCAGGAGACCAGAGAGACTCGGCGGGGCCAAGGACGTCGTCTGGGGAATCACACTGTTGGTTCTTAATCCGAGTGGATGACGAAGCAGGCTCCATGCGTTCCCCTGGCCCCTGCTGAGGCCAAGGGGCACGGCCAGCGAGCCAGGCCAGGGAGCAGGGCTGGTCCAGGGGCTGTGCAACCAGGAACGGAGCAGCAGGCCTCTGTAGCTGCTGACGGCGTTTGAAGCCCCTTTAGGTGCTGTGTGCTCCAGGCCTCCCACGCAGGGCTGCCCTGCCACCACCCAGATGACTCTTTTTTTCTTTCTTTTATTTATTTATCTGGGGCGGGGAGGGGCAGAGAGGGAGAGAGAGAAACCCAAGCAGGCTCCACACCGTCAGCTTAGAGCCCGATGCGGGGCTCGAACTCACGCTGTGAGATCATGAGCTGAGCCAAAATCGGGCGCTTAACTGACTGAGCCACCCAGGTGTCCGCAGCCCAACTAGGGTGCCTGGGTGGCTCCGTCGGTTAAACATCCGACGATGGCTCAGGTCCGTGATCTCACGGTTCGTGGGTTCGAGTCCCGCGTCGGGCTCTGTGCTGACAGCTCGGAGCCTGGAGCCTGCTCCGGAATCTGTGCCTCCCTCTCTCTCTGCTCCTCTCCTCCTCCTGCTCTGTCTCTCCCTGTCTCTTAAAAAATAAATAAATGGTTAAAAAAAAAAAAAAATAGTACCAACAATTATTAATCTCCTACCATTGTCCAAGCGCGGTTTTGAGCACTTTCTGTATTTAACCCTCGTACTAGCACTGTGGAGAAGGCACCATCATCGCTCATTTTGTAGGTGCAGAAACGGCCGCGGAGAGATTCAAGAACTTGCCCCAGCAGCAAATCACGCTGCTGGTTGGATGAGAGAGCTGGGATTCAGACCCAGGGCTCCTGGCCCGGAGTCTTTTTATTGCTTTGTGTTGCCTTTGAAATGACCGGTATGGGCAGATCTATTCAACTCTGTTCATGTATGGACCCGAGGGCTCTTCCCATGGCTTTGAAGTTATAGCGTCAGAATGGTCCTGCCTGGGGGGAGGGGGGAGGGCCGGGCCTGGGGACGAGCTGCTGACGTACTTGACCAGCGGGACGCAGGCAGCGCCTTCCCCAGGCTCTGGCACCGGTTGGTCGGAGCACTTTCTAGAAGATTCCTGTGTGAGTCCGCCCAATAAGGAGAGGGCTGGGCGCCATTTCTGAGCAGCCTTGAGATGGGCAAGATGTGTCTTTTGTAGAGAGAGCAGAGGCAGAAAACAGAATTGTTGTCAAGAAGGACTCGGTTTGCTACAGCCCCACCTCTCACATCCTTTTTAAGGCCAGGATCAAGCTTCCTCGGCCCTCCCAGGGATGAATCAACACACTCCCTCGCGCTGGAAAATTTCTATGACTTTCGACAAAAGCTGTCAGATTGCCATGCCTTTGTTCTTTGAGGACTTAGCACTACCTACCCCCCGAAACGCCTGGGGTTATGTTTGCAACTCGTGATTCACTTCCCTGAAATGAGTTCTTTTTTTCTATAATGATGTCAAGTTTGGGACACTACATTGGATCTGGGTGGGAACGCTGAATGGGAACCAGAAAGAATCCCACAGCCCAGTGCCATTAGGTCAAGCTTTGAAAAGCCCTTTCACTCAGGTAAACCTTCATCAGGTGACGTGATAAATGCCAACAACGCCCAGGGGCCAGCTCAGTGACAGCCACCCACCACCCAGGGGCCCTGGGCCACCGCCTGGGACTTGCTGGGCTCAGTCCGGACGCCGGTCCCAAAAGCCCTTGGCTGGCATGGACGAAATTCTGCCCTCATGGTCCTCTCCGGGGAGGGCAGACGGGGCACAGGGCAGCGTGAGGACACCCTCCTGTGCCCGGCCTCCACCGAGAGACTTGGGCTGGAACGTGGGATTTAAAATCAGGTCGCTTTTGCTGCTGTTGCTGCTGTGATTCAAAAAATTTTCTTTCTCAAATTAAGTTTTGTGAGCATCACATTTTAAACTCACGGCAAGACGACGCAAGGCCAGTGATTTGAGAGGCTTGAGACTGTCCTCAGACTCTTGCCGAAATGCCACTTTCGTAGGGAAGCCTCCTCTGACCCAGCCCTCCAGCCCCTCCGTCCCTCGGGCCAGCTCTTCTGTGCGGCCCTCACAGCACCGTGTTTCCTCACTTTCACTGTATCTCAGTTTGGCATCGTGTACTGACCTATGTGATCATTTCCTCTGTGGTGGCTCCCTCCCCACTGAACCCCGCCTGGGTTTTGATAACCAGAGGGGTCGGGGAATTCTCTTGAACCTCAGAACATGGAGCACTCGAATCACTGAAAAAAAAAAAAAGAAGAAGAAAAGCGAATGAGACATTCGATTAAAGAAAGGGGAGCATTTCCACACAAGTCTGGAGGCCCCATGGAGAGATGGGGAAAAACGTATGCGTTTAGCTCTTCAAACTCTGAGTTTTCTGCACAAAAGACACTCGACCTTGACTCTTCCAGTCCTCCTTCCACAGGTAGGACCTCTTCCAGGGGTATTTTGGCCTCTCTATCCCGTGGGGCACAGGGGGATTCATGCCAAGCATCAGGGCTTCTCTGACCGCCGCCTTGGAGGGTGGTAACGATTCACGGTGGGCACCGTCTTCACGGCAAAGGCAGCGTTCTCGAGTGACTTCTGAGGGCAAGGGAAGATCTCGTCCGAATTTCACACCATCCTGCTTCCTTCACAGAGGGGTTCCCTCCCCAGATCCCATTCTCCTGACCTACTTCACCGGAAGTAGAATAGAACTGAAGATGGCCATCTTTTAATTTCTCACCAGTGACTCTGGGGCAACAGGAATTATATGATTAAGTCAAAGGTTCAGAAGTCACTTCAGACCAAAAGCATCTCCTTGGAAGCTCTCCCTTCCAAGATACCATATCTGAAAGAATTGGAAGTAAACACGACTCGGGTCCATTTATGTAGATTCCACCATTTTAAGAGCACATACCGCCAATGTTTGCCTACAGGGCAGCAGAAATAGCAACATGAATTATTTAAGCAATAACATCTCTGAGAGCTGCTCAAGTGATATTTACGGCATTACCATGGCAACCACTCTTGTTTTGAGTATCATTAAAGATCTCCCAAACTGCAGGGGTGGACTTCTGGTTTTAAAGTGCCCTGGGCTAGTAGCCCCTGAGACGGCCTCTCCCAACTTACTGCTGAAACTCCTGTTCGAGTTGAAGAAATGATGCATACAGCACTTGGACCATGAACTGGCTGGAAATGGGAACCCCTGGGCAGAACCGTCATACCACCAGGACAGAACGCTGTGCGTTCCCGGGGATGGGTGAAATGCCTTCTTACACGGTGTCATGAGTTTCCTGTGGCTGTTACAGCACATTACTACAGACTGAGTGGCTTAAAACAACACAAATGGATTATATTATGGCTCTGGAGGACAGAAATCTAAAATAGGTTCGCAGAGCTGTGTTCCTTCCGAAGGCTCTGGAGGAGAATATGGCTCCTAGCTTTCAGCTTCTAGAGGCCGCCCGCATTTCTTGGCTCATGAACCCTTTCTCCGTAATCGCATCTCCCTCCCTCCCCGTCTTCTTCTCGGACTCTGGCACTCCTGCCTTTCTCTTACGACTGTGTCCTTGTGATTATAATGATCTCACCCTGACAATCCAGGTTAGTCTCAGGATCCTCGACTTAATCACATCTACAAAGTCCCCCCTCGGCCATTTCAAGTAACGCATTTGCAGATGCTGGAGATTCACGAAGGACATCTTTTTTTTTTGGAAGGGGGCATCACTCAGCCCACCACAAGGTTCACATCTTGTGTTCTGGGAAACATCTGGATCTCCTGGGGAAAGTGGCTCTGTGAAGCTCTATGAAGGGGAACATACACAGCCCCCACAACTGGCCCAGCCCCCCACCTTTGAGTCTCCTCTCCTCTTGCGCCCCGACTCAGCCCCAGCCCGCTTGCCTGTCTTGATGGCACCAGCCTGTTGGATGCCTCTGTGCCCCGGTAGATGCCCTCCCTCCTGTCCGGCACCCTCCCACCCCCCTCTCCACTGGCGGACCCACACTCCACTGCAGAACCCTCTGGCTTTGGGTCCCAGCTCTCCCCAGGCCCTGCCAAGTGGGAAGCCAATGTCATGGCAAAAAGGAGAGCCCCGGGGGCCTCCGGATCTAATGAATAGTCCCTCTGCCTCATCAAAGGCTCGCATAAAATTTGTATAATTGTTTCATGCTAAATAAAACACTATCTGTGACCTCTTACTGGTCATTTCTACTCCCCATCTCCGATGTCAATTTCAAATACATAAACGAGTTTAATAAAGGGACTTGCGGGCTCATCCGCTCGCTGCTGGGCCACAGACACCTGCAGGCGACACCGTTCTGACCGTGAATAGTTATCTGACACCTATGTTGCTGATTATTAAGTTGGCGTTTACCAGAGCATTTCTAAATTGTCTCGTCCCTCAAAGATTCTCAGAGGAGGCCGGGTGACAAAATGGCAAAGCCGTTTTATTGCAGCGGTCTAACGTCAGGCCCTAATAAAACGTGAGCTGCTGTACAAAGACACCCACGAGGATCGCAGGGAGGGAAACCAGCCTCAGTGTAGGGCCATCCAATCGCTCTCAATGGCCATCGGGGCTAATTTTCCCATCAGCACAGGGGGCACGGTGCTCGAAGCCTGCATACTTTGCGGGGTCCACAAAAATGTGTCCTTTTCTTTTAAAATCAGAAGAAAAGAGTGATCTTTCTTCTATCAGAAAGAAATGAAAAATCTTTAGGGCCTGTGTTAGTTTCCTAGGGAGAGCAGGACAAAATACTATAGACTGGGGTAGGGGAAGGGGCTTAAACAGCGGAGGTTTATTTCTCACCAAGATCAAGGTGCCGTTGGGGTTGATTTCCTCTGAGGCCTCACTCCTTGGCTTGTAGAGGGCCTTTTCCTTCCTGCCTCTCCACAGGGCCTTTCCTTGTCTGTGCAAGCACATCCCTGGTGTCTCGGTGTGTCCTAATCTCTTACAAGAACACCAGTCATACTGGATCAGGGCCCATCCTAATGGCCTCATTTGAACTTGATTGCCTCTTTAAAGGCCCTTCTCCAAATACGGTACATTCTGAGGTTCTGGGAGTTAGGGCTTCAACATATTAATTTGCAAGGGGACACTACTCAGGCCATAACAGGCCCCACAAAAGTCTATTATGATGGGAGGGACCCACAAGGCAAAAGGCCCATGAAAGCCATCATGTGGCCCTCAGGATAGCAGATGAATTGGATTTTCTGCAAGGAGGAGAATAAAACAGGACGGTATCTGGGCCTTCTGCAGAAATTCCAGAATGATTCAGCTGACTCCGGCAAGGGCTCTCATGCAACCTTCTCCTGTTAACTACCCCATTGCCTAAAGCTCCAAAGAACACACAGGATCAACAAAACATGTTACGACACTTCTTGTTGGACTCTCTCCTTCAGAGATCTTACTATTTGCCAAGTCTATAAAAGAGAGAAGGTTTGTACACAACATTCACTCGACAAACATTGAATTCTTTACCTCTAAGCTACAAAGATCTATGCTAGACCCTTTGCTGCACTACGAAAAGAGACCGTCAATGTGCTTTCCATGTCCCGAAGCGGACAGGAGGGCGGTGGGAAAGCAGCCCAGTGACTCAGGGTGAGGCACCAGGCCCAGAACTTGACTAACTCAGGACAGGGAAGACCGCTTCCTGTCTTCTGCTTCTGCTTTTCATTAACAGGAGATTGTGTGTGTTCAAAGAGTTCTGTGGACATTAATCACATCCACAGACACCGAGGGAGACTTTTTACGTTGAAGAGTCAAGTGAAGGTCACCCCGAACGGCAATGTTAAAGGAAGAGACAACCATGCTGCCTGGAGGCTGGGGCCACAAGATGGCCCTAGCGTTAATCTGGGCACAAATGGGTCGTCGGTCCTCATCTTTCCCAGGGCGCCTGTGCGGGGGGCATCCTCACTCAGCCTCCGGGGGCTGCACCGAATTTCGAACCGCCGGGAGGAAGGAGGAATCTTGGGAGAGAATGCTCTTGTGAAGTTTCACACGGCGTGCTTGTGGTTTACGAGGCTGCGTTTTCATGTTTTAGCATGCTGTCTCTGATTTCCTGTGGGGGGGTCGTCCCCAGGCCTGCCGGTGGCTAATAAAATGGGTGGAGTCTGATCGGCTGTCGCAGGGTCCCACCAGCAGAGGGGGCTGATGTCGCCGTGAAGACTTGGGGGTCAACTCTCGCCTGGGGAAGGTGTGAGGGCCTCTGCAGCCGGCTCACTGACCAAATCAACTCCATGAGGCCGGAGGCCTTCGGGACCGGTTGGCCAAGCATTCATGATTCCTTCTTCCCAGTCAGCTCTGTGGGAACAAGGGACTTAACCCGGACCCAGGGGCTCCCAGTTGGCAAGGACCTCTAACAAGTAAACTGTTAAAGAGGAGCCTATTAAGACTAGTAAATAATTAACATGGGCTCATGGAGATAGATGCTCGGTGAAGCATTTCAGGGCATCCGACCACTACCAGTAAATGCTAATCGGCGCCTTTAGATTATAGACTCAGATAATGAGATCAAAGGGGCAGGAAGTCACAACTCCCAACACTGCTTTTCAAACAAGTCAAGGTAGACTAGAGTCTTACTCTTCAGAAACGCTTTCTGTACTCTTTCTGCCCTGACAGGTAGAGAAAGTTTAATTATAGGTGGCCAGCATGAGGGTAGATTCTGCCCTCCATAACCAAGCTTGGAAAAGTACCTACGATGAGTATTTATTTAGAATGAGGCTGGTTATTCTCTCTCTGAGAGCTGAGGCACAGCCCTGCTGTCGGATTAATCATTAAGCTAAGTCATTTCAGGGGAATTTAATACCACAGTCTGAGTTTGGGTGGACAAACAGAAAGCTAGATACACTGGGGGGGAGCCCCGTGGTTTTCCTCCACCTAAGCCCAACTTCCTTGAAGTATTGGATGGTCGTGCATTCCCCAAACCTCCCTCTTCCTCTCTGTGTAGGTCTAGAGTGGCTTCTTCAGGGTCCCGGCCACAAAGACTGTACCCCACGGGAGCCTCTTGCCCGCCTGACTCCCCACAGGGGCGAGTCGTTGGGAAGAAAGAGAGAATGTGGTTCCTCCTGTGACTCCTGCCAGGCCCGGCCCTGCCAAAGCCTGCTTAGAACCCCGCTGGCCCTCATTCTGGGCTCCCTGGGTCCTCCAGGATGTGGGTGGAGACACAAAGCCACCCCGACTCAAGGACGTTTTGTTTGGTCGTGACTTTTTTTTTTTTAATTTTTTTTTTTTCAACGTTTATTTTTATTTTTGGGACAGAGAGAGACAGAGCATGAACGGGGGAGGGACAGAGAGAGAGGGAGACACAGAATCGGAAACAGGCTCCAGGCTCTGAGCCATCAGCCCAGAGCCTGACGCGGGGCTCGAACTCACGGACCGTGAGATCGTGACCTGGCTGAAGTCGGACGCTTAACCGACTGCGCCACCCAGGCGCCCCGGTCGTGACTTTCTTTCAGCCTCTGAGCGTCCACTTGCCTCCAGACAAGCAGTAGTATCAGTGTGAGCCTCTCCCCAAACTCTCAACATAGGCCGGTCCCACCTAGTCCTCACAGCCTGGAATTGTCCCCTCCCTGCTGTCCCTAGGGGCCCAGGGTGGCTTCCTGGGGGATGAAGACACATAAGCTGCAGGACAACAAGGGGTGAAGCTGCTCCCTGCCCATCCCAAGCCCCAGCGTGCTGGGCACGATTGGGGCAGGGCTTCCTCTGCTCCTCTGCCGGCCCCCTTGGGACGGCCATGCTGCTCTGCGGGTGTGGGTAAGAACCGAACAAGAACTGGGTGGCCCAGGACAGGTGGCACCCGCTCTCAGCCAGAAGCTGATTTTCAGAGCTCGTAGGTAACGACTCTCAGCCAGCCTTGCTCCAGCAGATTGCACCGGTCACGGACTTCGCTTACACTGGGCAAACAGCCTGCCTCAAAGCTGGGGAGGGACCAGAATCGCGTCCGCACAGGGGGCCTTCCGACGGCTTATTTAGAGCAGTATCCCGTGCTGCTGGCTCAGTGAGCCCAGCTCGGCTCCCCTGAAGCACCGAGACAGTTTGTGGTCAAAGTTCCTTCTCGTTAGGAATGGAAGCAGAGCCTTGGGGCTGTTGGGAGAGCTTCCAGCCAGAGTCCTTTTGCAATTAGTATATTAATTCTAACGAAGGAAGGAGCTGTTGTGTGTCATCAGTGGAGATAGATGAGCATCGTCTGTGGGCCAACGCACGGCACAGGAAGGAGCAGATTCAGGGGGCCGACAGGATCAACTCCACGGAGGAAGAAAATCCAGGCCAAGAATGAGGCCAAGTGTTCCTCCTCTCATTCGGGGCCACGGGCAGAGCAGGGAGACAGAAAAACCGCACGGTCGCTCCGTGGTTGTTCGTGTCTGGGCGCGTGGCTTCTGCATGGAGTCAGACGCTCACCTTTATGTCACGTGACTCTCCACCTGCCACGTTTGTGGGCGCAGTGGCCAGAGGCCCGGGAGGGACCACGGTAGAAAATGTCGCCTTGGAGGGATGGGCGGTCTAGGGCTGTGGGCCAGGCCGAGACTCGAGTCCGGCAAGCTCTGGTTGTCCCCACAAACCACGTATCTGCTTTCTCCTCTGTGCATTTTCATACGCTGGGTGTTGCGTGTGAATGGAGTCATATGCCGGGTGGCCTTTTAAGTCTGGCCTCCTCACTTGGCATAACATTTTCAAGTGCATCCATGCTGTAGCCCTGTCAGGCCTTGGGTTGAACACGCTGGGTGGCATCTACCCTCGTGCTCACAAAAGCAAACACAGCTACTGGCAGATAGTCACGTCCCCCCTGTCCCCTTCCCCAGAGAGATAGTTGATGAATTTTTTTTTTTAAGGTGAATGATTTAGTAGCCAGATACCTGCACACAAACGACCCCATGTTTTCTTTCCAATGGTCCGGCTCATACTACCGTTGGGGTTCATATTTGTAAGAACAGGCATGACTCTGCTGCCTCGATGCTTCCGACATGCAAGGCTGTCAAGCAACAAAGTCACTGCTCTTGCTGGTGCAGAGGCCACTGCAGGTCCCAGAACTCCCCAGGGCAGGTGTCTTCCTTGCGGTGACTCGGGCGGCACCTCAACGGTGGCCGCACGGCTAGGATCGATGAGGCGGGGAAAGAACAAGCCTGTGGGTCTCCCGGCTGCTACTTGAATACCTTTACCCCATGTGCCACCTGCACCCACAACTCGGCCAAACCAAGTCCTGCAATCACACCTAGTCTCCAAGGAGAAGAGGAGAACAATTCCCAGAGTGTTCAGAAGGAAAAGAACTGGAAGTATTGGGGAGGCGCATTGATGTCTGCCAAGGGGTGCAGCTTCCTAGCAACTGGAACCCCATGTCTGTGCTCCCTCCAGACAGGAGAGCCCCTAAAAAGGAAGGTACCAGGTAAGGGCCAGTGGGCATAAACTGCACAACAGGAGCTGCACGTGCCATTGTTTTTACCGTAATAGCGAACACGGTTGTGCCCACCTCCTATGTCATGTCCCAAGACACGTAATGTTGACTGTTACGATGAGTCTGATGGGCCTTCTTTGCTCTTCTGTCGATTCAGTTTGAAGGTTAGATTATTTGTAGCCATGAGAAAGAGGGCTTCCTTCATCTGTTCACTTTGTGCACCTTACTGGAAGCATGTTACTAATGGCAAACATTTTGGAGTCAGTTCACTTATTCCTTTGTCTTTGTATTGCATACCTGGATAGATAGACGATAGGTAGATAGATAGATAGATAGATAGATAGATAGATGATTGATAGATGATAGATAGATGATAGACGATAGATAATAGATAGAGATAATAGATGATAGATAGATATGTAGACAGATGATTGATAGATGATAGATGATTGATATATAGATAAATAGATGATAGATAAATGAGAGATGATTGATAGATGAGAGATAATAGATAGATGATAGAGATAGATAGATAGATAGATAGATTGATAGAGGATAGATAAATAGATGATAGATAAATGAGAGATGATTGACAGATGAGAGATAATAGACAGATGATAGATAGAGGTAGATAGATAGATAGATAGCTACAGCTGTAGTTTGTGTGTGTATGTATGTGGATGTATATGTGCATGTGTGCAAATTATAGCTACCTTTTTATGATTATCAGTGATCTATTCCATGATCCATTTCAATGAGGTTTCTTATAATTTTTTTTGAGAGATTTTGGAAGCACACTGATTTCCTTGATTATATTTGAGAAATATCAATATCACTAAGAAAACGATTCTCTTATCTCACCCTCAAATTAGGAAGAGGGCCTAACGGCAGCTATTTCTAAACAGATCACAATTCCTACAAGATCTCATGTTCCCTAGATGAAAATAGTAACAATGGTCTTATCTCAGGATCTTCTGTGACTCCGCTTGGGATCGTGCTCTAACTGGAGGAGATAGTATTTTAATTTATTTATCTAGTTTAATATTAAATATCTCAACAGATGGTGCTCATGAAACTTGCTGTATTGGTAATTTTATGGTTGAATAAAGAGAATCCTGTCTTCCCTTTTAGTTAGCTTAAATTACCATATATTTTCTATAATTGTGTTTAGTTATTCTGTTTTATGCCTAACTGTGCCACAATAGGTTACTCATCCTCACTTTGATATTTCAACATCTTTAAAGTTTCTGATGCTGGTCGACTCTCCTGAGGACCTCCCTTTGCCGCACATTAACACAGTTACGGGTAAATTAAAATGAACACACTTATTGAGAAAATGGAAGCAATTCCAAATGCCCATCTCTTCTTTGAGTGGGTTGATATCAGATGCAAGCTTCCCATAAATGAATGACCCTTTACTTTAGGTGCTCTGGCCATAAAAATGTCTTCAGTGCGAATCCCACAGTTGGCTGAAGTTCAACCCTTGGTGGCTGATCTGAGCCTTCACCCTGAAATTTTAGGTCTTCAACCTCAGTAGATTTCCTTGGCAAATTGTCCATCTTTTTTCCCAGAGTGAGAATTATAATGGAACAACAACATTTTCTTGTTTCCTCTGCAGGCCATGGGTGGGTTTCAGTGGGATGGCGGGACTCCCTGTCTCCCCAGCTGGATTCCCTCTCTTCTTCGAGTGCCGGTTTCCTTTGATTGATGATGGCTGATGGCTGACGATGGTTGCTTTTCCCAGTACTCTCTGATGTCATCACCTTTTACCAGAGCCAGCTCATGGTGCGGATTTTAAAGCCAACCTGCTGTCAATTGATGGTGAATCCTCTTGGTGCTACGTTAATAGCTGCTCGACCAGCAGCCCCCATCCAGTGGCTCTGCCATACGGGAGTAAACAGCTACTAGCAAAGCAGCTCCCTCTAGCAATCGTGGCGTTTTCCCTGTGGTCTATGCCCGCTGTTGCCCTCTGCATCTTTGCAGGGCCTTGAACTTCAATATTGCACGTCTACTTTAAAAAACAACACAAAATCTTTTCACTGCCTCCAACATGTCACTTGTGGAGCTGTCAGCCTCGCCTCTATCGAGCAGCCTGGAGGAAATCTCTGATGGGCTGCCTCTCAGAGAGGCCACCTTGCCCTTTGACTTCCTCAAAGGCAATGCCCACACCTCCTTGGAGAGCAAGGGCTAGGTCTTAGTCAATCTTATGAGCCCCACACGGTAGGTGGGAGTGTAGAGTCCTGCACGCAGTAGGTACTCAAGAAATGTTTGGTGAGAAACCCAACTTGTAGGATGAACCATATGAAATTGCCAACATACAACTATTTTTGTAACCTGCAAAAACGACAGTTTCTTGGGCTCAACTTAATGTATAGATGCAGTATTTTCCATCTCATTAACAGTATAATATATATTATTCTTATCAGCTTTCAAAATAGTTCCTACGAAAATATGTTCACTTAAAAATTTTGGACTTGGTCTCTGTGGAGTCACAACTATTTCATTCTTTTCCTAAATATTCTATGCTTTGTATAATGCTAAGGCATGAGAAAGAGGGTCCCATATGTATTTTAATAAACTGCGTAATATCTTTTGATGCAATGCTCGATGCCTTTCTTGTTCTAAAAGCTAAAATAGCTCAAAGAATCACCCAGAAATTGTGTCAAAATTCTGGTCTAAAGCCATGAAGGACCTCTTCTAGGTTCTTACCAACATGGCCATGAAACGGGCAAAATACTAAAACTCATGAAGCCCCGATAACTGGCAGACCCATTAACACCGTAACCTTGGAGGAACTGATGAAAATTACAACACAAAACAGAGCTGGGCAAAATCAAACGAGCAAACAAATAAATACGGACAATCCTGGGAATTCAACTTGATGGCACTCCCAGGCTTTGCTTGAACAGAATTCGGATGACCTCAAAAAAAAAAAAAAAATCAGTTTATCTGTGAATTTAGGGAGCTGGGGCCTGCACCATCAAGGGAATTGCATGGTCAGCTGCTTTCCCTCCTTGGGCTGCATTCTCTGTCACACCCACTGTCCTCTCTACTCTTCCCAGAAAGCTGACAAGAATAGGAAGGGAGGCTGAATGGAAAGAAGAGCAGTGCATTTTGGGAGTTGTAGGCTACAAGAAAGAGGAGCTGTGCATTTTGGGAGTTGTAGTCCCCAGGAATGTATACTAAAGCAATGATTGCCAACATCAATGGAGTGAGTGCATCAGGCCCTGAATTCAGTACTTAGCATAAATTCTTCAGGAAAATTCTATCAAATCTCCACTTTTCAGCAGGAACTCCTTTCAATTTTTGTTGCTTTACTCTTGTGAGTTATCTGGGTCCCTTTTTCTTCACCCCCTACCCCCAATTCCAAACAATTTCGATGTATCTTTCTGGATAAATCTAGAAGTCCTTGAAAATTACAGTTCAGTGATACATCAATCTACAGCAGATGAAAGAGCTCTTTCCATTTTGGAATGATTCGAGAGCTGAGCGCTCCAGTGTATGTTCAGGTGAAAATGTACCTGTGGACATTTATAATTGCTGCAGGGGTATTCACATTAATCATGAGCTATATTAAGAATTAAAAAAAAAAAAACCTCTTTTATCATCTTGCATATTTAGCTTTTAACCCAATTCTGTAAGGTCAGGTCTGCAAAGCTATCATTACCTGTGTAATTAAGGTAAAATATATTCTTCAAATAGTCCCCTTTTTTAAAAAAAGAAGCCCCTGTTTCATTTTTGTGAAATTCACGTATACTTGTTGTAAAGAATTCAAGCAGGGTAGAAAGAGTTCGAAGAGGGAAGTGAAAGAGAACAGTCACCCACATTTCTGCTTCTGAGAGATGGCCATTCTCGATTTAAGGAGAATATACATCTCAACGAAAGAATCTTGATAATTGAAGACCTACCAAGCAAAAGGGATTTCTAAAACACACTTCACATGAATCATATTTAGAGTCTGCATTTTGATTAGAACTGCCTACGGAGTGTGATTTGGGGCCCCTTGGCTAAAACAGAATTCTTCCGGGCTGTCAGAGGTGTGTGAACTCCTCTCCGCCCTCCTCAACCCTCCCCCTAGGGATTTCTCTCCAGCTTCCAAGATTCTGCTGACCTTGGGAAAGTCACTGCACTCTCATGCACTGGCTCCCCAACTTCAAAATGAGGGGCTGGGTCAAGTTGTCGCTAAAGGCCTCCCCACACCTCATATTCTAAGGGTTATTTTCCTCGCTAAAATGGAAAATCTCCTAAGTGGTGCTTGGGTGGTGAGAGTGGGAGTGGAGGGCTCAGGAGAATGGGCAGGATGAACACTGGAGAAGCCTGGCTTCTAGAATATACAATGGAGGAAACTTTGGATATTTGGGCTGGAGATGAAAGAGGAGGGCGGGGGGGAGGGAGGGAGACCAAATTTAAGAAATTTCATTTCTTCCACATCTACTCATCTAGGATTGACTTAACTTTTATTGTCTGCATCTTTGATTGCCAGTACATTAAAAAATGAAAGGCTGAATTTTTTTTTTTAAAAGCCCATGAGTGATGGGTCTTTAAATTACACCAGGGCTGCCTGCATTTCCAGTCCTGATTGTGTTCAGATCATTAACCAATCCACAGAGAGGTGACGGGTGGGACAAACTTCTAATGCAAGCGTCAGGGAAGAAAATGATCAGCCCCAGAGTGAGCGTGAGTGCGAGGCTTCACCGAACGGAAAATGTAAGTCAAGGTCCACACGTGCCTCCGTTTATGAGAATTTGCTGATCTCACACGTTTTCCTTCCAGGCGTCCTTTGGGAGGTGATGTGCGTATGGAGGGATGCCCATGGCTGCACAATTAGAGAGTGTGCAGTGAAGTGGTTCCATCAACAAAACCATCCCACTGAGTGCAAAGGTTTAAACCCCCGTCAGGGGCTGCCTCTGTTTGCTGTTGGCCTGTGCACTGACATGTAACTCTGGAACTTGTTCTATTTGTTCCCTGCTATGTCCCTGAGCCTGGGACAAAGCCCAGCTCAGTAAACAGCTACGCATGATGCTCCGCCCCCCCGCCCCCCATCTAGCCTGAAAAGATGGGCTTCCTGCTGGGGACAGATGATTTGCAACATAATCAGGACAGAAAATTCTTTCCTATTCCGGGTCCACACCCCAAGAAGACAGTGAGGAAAGGACTTCCCGACTGACACGGGACATCTCGACAACCTCGGTAGGTGGGGGTCTGACCAAATGTATTTGATTTAAGAAAGTAAAGACGAGCGTTCCGGTTGCCTCCTGCTGTGTCAAAGACCACCCCTAGACTTAGTGTCATTACAACAGCCACCTTCTTACTATACTCAAAGGTTCTGTGAGTCCAGAGTTTGGGCAGGGAGGCCTCATCTCTGCTCTGTGGGGTCTGGGGCCTCCACTGGGAAGGTGTTAAGGGCAGAGTGGCCGGGGTCTTGAGGGGCTCCATCGCTCGTGAGTCTGGGCCCTAGGCTGCGACCACTGGGGTCTGGGACCACTCGGGTCTGGGCTCAGCTGGGTCGCTTGACCACAGTGCCTCCAGGTGGCCTTGGCTTCTCAGCGTGTGTTTGGTTTGAGGGCAAAACTTCCTGAGAGCAAATGTCCCAGAGAACAGGTGAAGGCTGCCTCAACTTTCTGGTCCAGCCTCAGAAGCCACACAGTGTCACTCCTGTCACACTCCGTTGTCACAGCATGTCCAGATCTAAGGGCTGTAACCCTACCTCTTGATGGGAGGGACACCAAAGAACTTGTGGCTGCATTGGAATACTTCCCCAGTGTCTAAGACTTTCCAGCAGATGTCTACATGGAGATAAAGGGCATTTGATGATCGACCGAAGGCAGCTGGTTACCATAGCACCGTGATCTTTCCCACAACTGCTCGCTGAGTGGCTATCGTGTGCCAGGCACGACCGTGGCCACGGGCTACAGTATGGAACAACACGGGCCAAACTACATGTCCGTAAGTAGCCTATATTTCAGTGCAGAAAGATGAACAAGAAACACGCAAATGGGTAAAATACCCCAGATTAGCGGGTTACCACTTCATGGACAGAAACGAACTCTGGAAGGGTTTATTACGGACTGTGGGGCATGGAAAAGGGGACCGAAGTGGGGAGGAGGGCTCAGCGAAGAGGCGACATTTAGCTAAGAGGACTGAGGGAGGTGTGGGAAGGTGATGGATGCAAGATGGCCTTCGGTGCTCTGGCCCGTGGGGCCCGTGCGTGTTCCGTGACTGATAGGACACGAAGGAGGGGACTTGGTGCTGGTTTCCTGGTTAAGGCAGCTTCCGTCTCCTGTCTTGGAGCCACTGCTCGCGGGGTCCAAGTCACCAAGTCGAAAGCCCCAAGAACCGTGGCGGGGAGACCATGCGGACAGGCATCGAGGCCACAGGGTAGGCCAGCCTGCCAGGGCCCCGGCCGTGACATCTCTGCGACCCCCCAGCTCAGTCCACCCACCAGCAGAGAGACATCTGTTCCCGGAGATGATCCACCCGGGGAGAGGTTTTGATTAAAATCATTCCAGAAAAGTTACTGACTGAAGTAGAAACGGGGGCCGACCCGCCTCTGCAGGTGATAGGAAGGCCCGTTTCCTGAACGCTGCCGAAGACGGGCCCCACGCAGTCAGTTAGCGGAGTGACTCGGTGAGGTGGGCTGTTATTATCTCCAGTGTCTCCATATTATCTCCATATTGAAGTTACTTATTCAAGATGGCACAGGCCTGAGAGGCTGAGGGAATTCAAACCCAGTTCCCTCTGGCCCCAAATCCAGTGTTCTGTGCCCTCTCTTATTCTGATAGTAGGGGGACCTTTCCGCACCTTTCCCCAGCCCTGGTGACACATCTGAGGATCACCCCCGTGCTCTCTGGAACCCCGGGAATGTCTCTTACAAACAGCGAGGCAGGTGGAGTGAAAACCACGTCTTGACATTGCCTAGTTCTAGATACGTATCCGGTGGATTCCTCGAGAGACTGAAGGTTTTAGACTTTCAAAGCTCTTCGTAGCCAGGAAAGTGCACTGCCCTTCGCGTTCAGTAAACTGCACTCCCACTGGTGTCCTCCTCTGTCTGTCCCCACGGACGTGCCGCCAGCACCCGCCCGAACAAACAGGTCGTGGCTAGCCGACCACGTGATGGAAAGACTGGATCCTAACGAATAATCTAGGGCACGTTGCGGTCAGCCCAAGGCATACATGTTAAAGTTTCTTTTATATACTTTATGTCATGCACGCATAGAGTTGCTCTGTCGGTGTAGTGGCTTCTCGGTGGTACGAGTCCAGACACGATGACAAGCGTGGGGTGAGTTGTAGTCAGCTGTTGGGCGGGGGGTGGGGGGTCTCCATCCACACTACTCAAATCACTCCGGATGAACGACTCTGCTATTCAGCATGCTGAGCCTGAATGCAAGCTTTCCACACCAGCAGTTGTAGACAGGACCAAGTTTACGGTTGCAGGATGAGTCAGCCCCACGAGTCTGAGGAATTTCTGCTGATCTACAAGTCTGGGTGAGTCATCGAGGCTCCAGGGTCATAACTCGGCAAAGGGAGAAATGAGATATCAGATCAAGTTACCATCTTAGAGGGCACAAAGAAAGATGGTGTGTGTGTGTGTGTGTTGCGAGTGTGTGTATTATGGGTACTGTATGTGTGTGTTGTGTGTGTTTTGTATGTGTTATGGGTGTCATGTTGGGTGTATGTGTGTGTGTCCCGTATGTGTTACATGTGTGTGCATGGGTTGTGCATGTTGTGGGTGGGTGGGTGTGCGTGCACACATGTATGTCTAGTGTCAGGAGAGAGTGGAAGCAGACTTAGAAAATCAGGCTCAAGGTCAGGAAGGCAGGTGGTCCAGAGTGGGGTGGGGTGCGACGTGTGTCTGGCCAGGTGGGCCCTGGGAGGCAGCTCGAGGGGAACAGCAGCGTTCCGGGGGACCGGCCACATCTGGCCAGGTGAGGGCCACTACAGCCAGGCTCCTGGGATGACGGAAAAATGGACAAGTTATTTCGAGATCAACACAAAAATAACCCAAAACCGAGGTTGGCCCAAAGGAAACCAAAGACCAGGGAAGGAGACGGAAGTCCAGCCTTCTCTGCTTCTGTCCCAGGGGAGGATTGGAGTAGAATACAGTCACGTGCCCGTCATATACCTTATCTAATTCAGATCTGAGCAATGATTTCCCCCACGAAGCCCGCTACGCCTTCCGGTCTGGCGTCTGCATTTATCTTGGGGTAACTATTTACGTTTGCATCTGATTCCCTCTAGCTTCCTCCTCTTTTTCCTTGACGTCTCCGGCTCTTTGTCGCTCAGATGACAGCCACGCACACGGAAGGAATGCCTGACTTTGTGCTCTCGTTTGGCTCTACCATGAATTCTGTTCTGCCGCCATATTTATGAACCCCGAGGTCTTTACTAAAACTGGGTTTCGTGAGGATGGGAGGAAGAAACGCCCATGTCTCCCACATAAATAATGCGGGTGCCGATGGCTGAAGGCTGCTGCGTGGGGCCCATTTTTCTTCTTTCATTTACAGCCCCTAGCTTCTGCTCACAGTGCGTACCCAAGAGGAAGTCCACCTCAGGAACCCTGGACTCTCAGGAGGGAAGGGGAGAGAACTGAAGGAGACAAGACAGGGCAAGACAGGGTCCAGAATAAAAGCCCAGGGGGCCAAAGGTGCACCCATCCACCTCCGCCCAGGAACGAGATCAGCTGTGGACCAGACCTTGGTCACCAGTGAGGAATGCAGGAACACTCCACATGGTGACCTTCTTATGACCTTGGCTATGTCCTTGGCCATGTCCATGGGAGTTTCTCTGTGGAGGTGCCTTTAAATGGCAAAGGAGCCTAGGGTCCTTGAAGGCCTACTGGGGCTTTGATTAGTCAAGGGAGAGACTGTCCAAGGATAGCCTTGAGCGAAACTTCTAGCTTCTGAATCCCTGAGCAGAGGGTCATCAAGGTAGATCCCTGCCTCGTGGTATAGTACGACCATTGGCCTGATCCTGAATCCTGGCTCTGCTGCTTGTGAACGCTGGGTCTTAGGCAAGCCACACGGCCCTTCCAAGCCTTTGCCTTCCCATCTGTCAAATGGGCTGACACCAGTCAGCCCTGAGGCTGATATTGGGATAAAGGAGACACTGAGTTGTAGGAGCCTCCAAAATATTGACAGAATGGGGTCCACACCCAACAGGATGGGGATCCCTTCTTCCTTCAAGGCCACTGGCAGTTTCCAAGGGACGACTATCCTGCACAGTTTGGATATAAGAGGAGGAGGAAACGTGATGTCTCCCTTGAGATTTATCTCACCTCCTTCTTGTTCCTCAAATGTCACCATTTTGCTCCTTTGACTATCCTTGTGGTCCCCTGAACCAGAACCTGTAAGTCAGAAGCTAAGAAGAATCTGGGAGGAAAGCTATACACACCTGGTTGCTGGCTCTGCACTGATGGATAAATGCAGGGTCTCAGAAACCCAGGGAGGTCACAGGCCAGAGGCTGTGTGCCCTTCCCGGGGTCCCTCTGTAGATCCACCCCTCCCATCGCTCTCTTTGTCCCTCCAGACCCTGGGTCTGTGGTGCCGGCCCTTCCCCGCAGCCACACCACCCCCAGCATCCTCTGTGCACATAGCACCCTCGGGCTGTCCCTGCCTGCGCCAGGTGACCCATTCCCAACACCTCTTCTGCAGCTGCCTCTCCGTTTCCACACCTGCTTCCCTCAGTCCAACCTTTTCACCCTCCAAGGTCACCTCCCTGACACATCTGCCTCAAATCCTCCAGGGACAGGCTGATGGCTGCGACACAACCACAGCCGCTCCCTGACAGGTGACATCCGAGGTCCCAGCTGACCACCCCAGCGCTTTCTTTTTTTCTTTAATTTTTTTAACGTTTATTTATTTTTGAGAGACAGAGAGAGACAGAGAACGAGTGGGGAAGGGGCAGAGAGAGAGGGAGACAGAATCTGAAGCAGGCTCCAGGCTCCTAGCAGTCAGCACAGAGCCTGACGTGGGGCTCAAACCCACGAACCGCAAGATCATGACCTGAGCCGAAGTCGGACCCTCAACTGATGGAGCCACCCAGGCGCCCCTGTCCCCAAGGGCCCAGGCGCCCCTGTCTCCCAGTTGTCTACGCCAACTTTCCAGCGATCCCAAAAGGGCAGCAGTGCCTTTCGGGCTTTCCTCGTGACCCTGCTTCTCTTTCAAATTTCCTCTGCCTGGATTTCTAGTCAACCCCGTCTGCCAGGAAAGCTCCTTTCATCCCTCAAAATGCAGCCGAAATGTCACTTTCTCTGGAAAGCCATAGTATAGCCTCCACCTCGGTGGCTCGGGTAAATATTTACCCGCACTTTCTGTGTGCTCTATTCCCCAGACCCCGAGATACAAAGGTGAATAACAAAGTCTCCGTCCACCAAAACCTTTCCAACTTGGGGAGAGATGGCAAGCTAATAATCAAATAAAATACAGCGCGCTCAGGGAGAGGAAAGTAGGCGGCGTAATCACGAAAGTCCCCGCTTCCGGCATGCCCGGCAGTGTTCCAGCTGCTCAAATACGAGCTCGTGGAATCATCTTTCCAACAGAGAGATAGAGGCTACTAACGTTTCCAACTCTGTAGATGAGAACACTGAGGCACAGAGATGTCAAGGGACATGCTTACCGTCACACAGCGAGTATGAGATACAGTCAGGCCTTGAGCATCTGTTCTTAGCTGCCCCTTGCTGAATGTCACCATCGCACAGTCATCCCGAGTCCTGGGCGATGTCGCATAGCCACAGTCCATGGGTCAGGAAGGAACGGTCACAGGCCATCGTCAGCCGGCGACCCGGCCGCACAGCCACACTCCCATCGGGCTCTCGAGCCCCCCTCACCCCCGATGAACACGTGCACACTTAGAGTCCCAGGCAAAATCACAGAGAGCCGAGTGGGGACAAAAATCACACGGGAGCCCCCTGCTGAAGTCCCTGCCCCGGGGGCCCCGAGAAGTCTCACCGTCTAGGACGCTTCAAGGAAGATCTGGAATGGGTGAACGCTACCCCGACGCAGACCTGGAGGTGAATTCGTGCACACTGCAGACAGCCTGTAACTAATTCAGTGCCCGAGAGGCAGAGTCCAGTGGGGTTGGTGGGTGCGTGGATCGGGACGGGTGGGGGGGGGAAGGGAACATCGAGAAATGACAGAAGAAGGAAACAGATCACGGGGAGCTGAGCTCAGTCCGAAGGTCTGTCCTGAGGGCAAGGGGGAGTCAGCGCGCAAGACGTAGGGAACAGAAGGTGGCCCCCAGGTGACTGATAATGCCGACGGAGCCTTGTCGGATTTAGCAAATAAAAATACAGGCCACCCGGTGCGAGGTGAATTTTACACACACGGAACATGATTTTTAAAAGTATGTTTTCTACGGTATTTGGGACATTCTTACACCAAACAAAGTATTCGCTGTGTATTCATGCAACCAAATATACAACGCACAATTTTTTAGTACCAGAATACCCCACGAATCACATGGGACTTACATATGCTAAAAAAGTATTCCCCGTGGCTTGTGTGAAATTCAAATGTAACTGAGTTATCCTTGTATTTTCTTGGCAATACTGACTGGAGACGCTTATCCGCTAAGCCACCCAGGAGCCCCAGGGCTGTTCTTAATAGTGAAAAGGTGGAGCAAAGGTGAAGGTCATTGGAATTTGCAGAGTCTAGTGTATTAAACATGCCCACACGGGCACTCGGACCTTTCCATCGGTATGACACTTTATTATTTATAGAATATTTAATCTAAAAAAAAGTTTATTTATTTTGAGACAGAGAGAGAGTTCGAGCAAGGGAGAGGCAGAGAGAGAGAGAGAGAGGGAGGGAGAGAATCCCAAGCAGGCTCCGCGCTGCCAGCCCATGGCCCGGTGCGAGGCTCGAACTCAAGAACCGTGAGATCATTCTGAAACCAAGAGTCAGAGCCCCCCGGGGCGCCCCTAGAATGTTCCACGGGGAACTTGCTGGTGCCTCCACCAATTGTGTGAAGCGTTTATCTCAGTTTCCTGAACGATGAGATTAATTCACAGAGAGATTTTGTAACTCAGTTCATTCTAAGAGAGCCGGGGTGGGGGCCGGGGGTACAGGGTGGGAGAGACAAAGCCAGCCTCCCGAAGCAGGCATTCCTCCGCACGCACACCCTTCTGCACAAAACCACCGTTCTGCGACGTTTGGGGAAAACGAAATATCTGGGGCAATGCGAGGCATCCACTTCGGCCCCCCATGCCATCCCCAAATAACTGAAAAACGGCTGCGGTGGGATCTTGTTGGAACACACGGTCTCGCTCAACGAGGCCAGAGGACACACGTCCTTTGGTACCACATCCATCCCCTCCCTTGGCCGTCTCCCTGCGAATTCAGAGCTCCGTACGTCTGTCGTGGCACCGTGACCAGCATCGATCCTGAAGCCGGGGCAACGCTTGAGTTCCCGGGGCCACGGGTGGTTTCGGCCCCCGGCCCCCAGACCTTTCTCTGCCTTGAGGAGCTAAGGGCCCCGCTCCTCTCCTCTGTGGTTGCGCGTGCAGCTGAGACGTAGATGTTAATTCTGTGTCTCCAGGTGGTATCCAGCTTACGAATAGGAGTTTGAGCCTTTTAAGGAAGGAATCAGGACTTGAAGGGAGCTGGGGGTGTTTACCTCTAGGAAAAGATGACGTGTTGACGTGTGTGCGTTCCTCGCGCGTGTGGGGGCGAGGGCTAGAGGGGTGGGAGGTGAAGGTCACGAGTGGAGATTCGAGAAGAGCTGCCATAGACTTGTTCCACCTAGAGATAGGCTGTGAGGTTGCGAGAGACAGGAAGGCAGATTTTGTTAAATACAGAAAAGAATTTTCTAGCAATTACTGCTATTAAAAATGGAATGCATTACTTTATGAAGCACGGAGTCCCCTGGTCCTAGGAGTGTTTGAGCTGAGACTGGATGTCGGTTTGGTTATCCACTGCTGCGTCACAACCCATCCCACACCTCAGTGGCGGAAACAGCCGCCATTTCATCGATTGGCTCGAGGTTCTGCAACCTGAGCAGGGCTCAGCAAAGACAGTTCATGAGGCACATCCTGTGGCTGGTTCGGAAGACGCACCCTGGAGATGGCCTCACTCCGGGCCGGCAGGACGGTGCTGGTGGCCACCTAGAAGTTCCGCTGGGGCTGTGGGTTGGAAGCCTCATCCTCCTCGGCGTGGCCTCCGCACCCGGCCGGGCTGGCCTCTCACAGCATGGCGGTCAGAGAAGCCACTAGACCCCACTAAGGTTTAGGCCCAGAACAGGCATGGAATCACTTCCTCCACATTCCACCCCTTGAAGCAGGTCACTGGGCCTGAGCCAATTCAAGGGGAGGGGACTGCACGAGGGCATGAATACGCCAAGTTCCTCGGAGGCCACCGAAGGAACGTTCTATCATAGAGCCCACCTAGCTTTATTTTATTAAGAAGATTTATTCCCTGTGTCGGCTGTTACATCGGATGAGCAGTGACTCTTCTTCGAACTCTGGAGTGCTCTGGTCCAATTTCTTTTCAGTCTCCAGTTCCCTGGTACCGCAATGGACATGCCACGAGCATTACCGTGGGACTTACTGACTGATTGATTTCCCACATCTTCTACTTGCCAGCCTTGGTCAGTCATTTCACAGGAGCCCATAGCTCTCCGCCAGACGCAATGCCTTCTCAAGCCAACGAGTGATTGTTCCTCACGCTGCAGATAGCAGCTTGGTCCCAAGTAATTCGAAATTCATTTTGAACGTGTCGTTACCAGGCAGAGGCACACATTCGTCTGGTTTCCAAATAGCAGGACCGTGGGGAGGCAAGTGGTGTAACTGAGGCGTATATTGATTTTGCTACTTGAGTTGTTTTTTTTAAAGGTAAAAAAAACCTTTGTTTTTAAAAACGTTTGTTTTAAATGTAATCCGCACCCACTGTAGCACGTGTATAAGGAAAAGAACCACACAGAAAAGAAAAGCAATCCCAATGATCCGTAGACAACTACCCCAGCGTTTTAGTACATACTTTGATATGAACTAACGTACCGTTGTTACATTAGCTCATTTCGTTTCGTCATGAAGAAGTTGCATAACTTACGTTCAGCGACACTAAGGAACTTTATGAGATCAAAATAGTTTACCTTACAGCGATATCCAATAAAGTTATTAAAATCTGTGCAAATGTTTTTAAGGACCGTGTATAATTCTGCCATCCACATAAATATTTTTATGCACAAAGGCTTTCTTTACATAGAAATATGTTCTTAAAGTACACTTCAAAGAGATGTTTAATGTTTACTCATTTCATTCCACAAACATTTTATTGAGCACCTCCCATGTTTCAGACACACGCTAGGTGAATAAAATTCACCTATATATTGATCGTGTGCTTCATATTTGCTAAGTAGGTATTATGCTAAGGGCATCTGCATTTGTTTGCTAGGGTTACCATAAATTTCCATAAATTGGCTTAAACATCAGAAATTGATTCCCTTGCAGGAGGCTAGAACTCTGAAATCATGGTGTTAGCAGGGCCACGCCCCCTCTGAAATATCTAGGAAAGAATCCTCCTCTGCCTCTTCCAGCTTCTGATGGTTCTTGGCAATTCTTGGCATCCTTTGGCTTGATCCTTATTGATAATGACTCACAGTTGAATCACATCACGTGGTCTCCTTCCCTCTGTGTGTTTGTACCCCAATTTTCCTCTTCTTATTAGGACACCAGTCATTGGCTTAGGGTCCACCCGAAACCAGTGGGACCTCATCTTTACTTGATTTCACCTTTGAAGGCCCTATGTCCAAATAAGGTCACCGTCACAGACTCAAGGTAGACCCAGAGTTTTGAAGGAAACTACTCAACCCAGTACAATGTTCCATGAATATGATCCTCTCTGGTCGTCACAGTTGCCCCGTTGGGTAAGAGTGTTGATCATTCTGAGGCTTGGAGAAGTCAATGATCTTTTCTAGGGTCATACAACGAGGGAGTCATGAAGCAGGTGTTCAAAGCCAGGTGCCCCGACTTCAAGGCCCCTTGCTTGCAAACACCAGCCCCGTTGCTGGAGGGGCTATTTGCATCCGAGGCCAAGGAGTCAGAAGTAGCAGAAGGGAGGGGCTTGTCCAAGTCAGGAGGAAGATAAAAACCCAGGCTTGTGGATTTCTAAAGGCCTCACTCCCTATCTTTCCCTTTCAGGAAATGAGAAGAGAGCCTAGGGTTGGAGAGGGGAGAGAGGTGCCCTGATCAGGGACTCCTTAGAGCCCCAGCTGGGAAGGCCAGGGATGGCCCCAAATTGGGCTCAGGATCCAGCTGTGGAGCTGTGAGGGGTTCTGGGGCTGCTGGGGTCATCGGATGATCCTGAGAGGCCCCGATGCTAATGGCAACAGAAGGGGACGTTTCAGCCGACGAGACTTCCTCTCCTAATGAATTTTCCATTCCCCCTGATGAGGACACACGGGTTAGCCTAAAAATAGCATGAGTGGCGCCTCGATTAGCCTCTTCGTTCCCACTTTCACATCCTCAATGAGCGCCTCTAAATTTGGAACTGACAAAATGCTGCCGAAAGATTTCCTTTCAGAAAATAATGGGCTTAATGGGGCTTTTGACAAATGGCTGAGGCTTCACTTTCTCCTGCTCCTTAGTTTGAACTATTTTCAGGGTTTTTTTTTTTTTTTTTTTTTTTGGAGATGTCACGTGCATCTTTGTTTCCAAATTGGATCCGAATGGAAAGGGAGAGACTCTGGAATGAGTTTCCTGTGAAAATCAGATCTCAACCTTCTAAAATGAAACGGTAGTAAGGAGCTGTCTGGTGTCTAGAAGCTAACTGTGAAAAGATGGTCTCCCCCCCTACTGCTGTCGAAAAGGCGGGAAGATGGCTGGGAGGCGGGTGACAAGGGAGGTGATGTCCCCGGGGTCAGGGCTACGTTGGTCTTGGGCTCCCAACAGCTCTAGACACTGCTTCCCTGGGTGGAGGCTCGGGGCCCTTCAGAACCGGCTTCCTTGACATCTGCTGTCCCTCACCTTAGAAAGCCGTTTGGGCCATGCCTCCCTTCTTCTGTTCTACATTTAGCAAGAAAGAAGAAATTTCCTTTTTAGTCGAACACTACGAACGTTTCAGTTAAAATGGTGACTGGAAAATGTGCGTCCTCCCCCGACTCCATTCTCAATTTTCAATCGAGAAAGTAATTCAAGAGCAAAGAGAATACATTCGCTCTGGGAACCAGGAATGGCGCCTTTCGAAAGCATGCCAGGAACTTCATGGGATCTCTGCAAAACGTCATGCAGTGGGATATCAGATGGAAGGCATGTGTGTCCCACCGTCCTGGGAAGAACCGTGACAGAGACAGCCACTGAAGGTCATCGTCACAACAATGTCACAACAACGTCCCCATGCACAGGGAGACGCCCCCTGACACCATGGGCACTGTTAATCTCCAGCTGCTAACAAGAGATGCCACGACATCTGGAGACGTGACCAGCAACCCAGCCGTCTGTAGCAAAGAAAGTCTTTGGCCCAGCCAGAATGCCCCTCACAGACAACGTGACCTCTGACCTATGAAAGTAAGAGGCATGGTCAGCCACGGCTTTCCTCTGTCCCTCTTTCCCTGGTCTTAGGCTCCTTGAGCAGCATGCTACGTCGTCTCCCCATTGCTTCTAGAAGTGTGCTCTGTCCTCAGATATAGTCAGAAACCCCTCCACGTGACAAGCAAGCCGGGAAAGACTAGTGGATTCTTGGAAAAAGGTGATGGCTGCAAAAGGGATCAATCTAGGGACAGAGGGCAGACATCACCTCACCCTCACCATGACCCTAAATTCCTGGGGGTGGAATAGGAGACTGACCAGAAAGGAGGCCTTGGAGATTCTCCTGTCTGTGTTCTCGGTGGGGAGCACATCTGACCAGAGCTGACCTGTGAGCAGGGGAGAAGTTTTGCTGCTGAAAAAGCACAACCCGTGAAGCAACAGGGAAAAAGTCAGTGGAAGCAGAGAAGTCCAGAGCAGATGCTCCGAGATTCTCAAAGGAAAAGTCTGCAGAGATGAACGAGAGGAACAGAGTTCTCCAGATAAATAAATACGTGAGGGACTCAGAGAGATAAATGAGTGACACAGAGGACAAACTCATTAGAATATCTGCCATCAGAATGGAAATACCAGTGAAGGACAGAGCCGTGATGGAAGGATTTTCTCTAACAGATGACATTACCTTCGTTCATACTTTCTAACTCTTCTCCATAAATGTGGGTCTGGTTCCTCTTACTTTCACAAGCTTCTCAATCTGAGCGACTGCCCCTCGTACCTTGATTAACTTTGTTGAAGACTGACTACTGTCAGGGTTTCCTGAAGTTGCCCTTTTAATTTTTTTTTAATGTTTATTTATTTTTGACAGAGAGAGAGACAGAGCATGAGTGGAGGAGGGGCAGAGAGAGAGGGAGACACAGAATCCGAAGCAGGCTCCAGGCTCTGAGACGCGGGCTTGAACTCACAGACCATGAGATCATGACCTGAGCTGAAGTTGGCCGCTCAACTGACTGAGCCACCCAGGCGCCCCTGAAGTTGCCCTTTTATAAGAATCTCCTGGAAAGCGTGTTTGGAACACAGAGTTCAGGGCCTCTCCTCCCAAATCCTGAATTTGAATTTGGGGAGGTAGAAGGACCTGGAAATTTCATTTTATCAAGTGCCAGAGGCTTTTGGGATCACCCCAGTGTGAGAAATTGGTGTACACCATGGCCTTTTCAAATAATTCATTTTTGGATTAATTTAATACTTCCATTGTTGGTTTTTTTGTTTGTTCGTTTTTTGTAATTCATGGGTTTTTGGTTTTGTTCTCATTATTTTTTCCCTTGGAGTTTTGCTTCCCCTACTCCTTTTGTAGATTCTTAGGATACATCTTTGGTTTATTGACTGTTTTCTCTTTTTTGGTAAGTAACAGAAGCTTTCAAGACATAGGCTTTTCCTCTGGGGATGGCTTTGTCCAAATTCTATGGTTTTTGATAAGCAGTATGTATGTATGTATTTATTTATTTATAATTTTTTTAATGTTTATTTATTTTTGAGAGAGAGACAGAGTGCGAGTGGGGGAGGGGCAGAGAGAGAGGGAGACACAGAATCCAAAGCAGGCTCCGGGCTCTGAGCCACCAGCACAGAGTCCGACGTGGGGCTCAATCCCACAAACTGTGAAATCGTGACCTGAGCAGAAGTCGGACGCTCAACCAGCTGAGCCACCCACGTGCCCCATTGATAAGCAGTATTTATGTACTGGTGGTATCTCTAAGCAGATTCCTTTTGTTAACCAAAGCAACATGTAGGATTTTTTTTCACTTGGTTTTTCTTTAACCTCTAAATTAAAACAAAAACAAAAAACAAAACAAAAAAAAAAAACAGCATCAGTGAAGACCTGAATTGTTCTAACCAACTGGAAAAAATATGGTCAATCTTGACATGTAGTCCAAATTGGGAAGTTGTTGGTACCGGTTTCTAACTTTGGAGGTTACAGAGATGCTGATAAATGGAGAAAAATAGAATTAAATGTTAGAATACATCAATTTCGAGCAAAGTTCCTCAGCCTTGACACTACGGACAATTGGGACAAGGTAATTCCTGGGGGTGAGGGCCGCCCTGTGTGGGGTAGGGCGTTTCGGGATACCCCTGGCCTCCACCCCCAGATGCCAGGATTAGCACCCCCCGCCCTCTGCCCCAGGCATCGGTGGCCACCAAAACTGCTGTCTGGGAGGTAGAATCACCCCAGCTGAGAACCTCTGTGGTAGAGACAGTGACTTCTAGCCTTGCGCAAGGATGGTTCTGGCAACCTGCAGGTCTCCAAGCTACCTTCTTTTTTTTTTTAATGTTTATTTTATTTTTGACAGAGAGAGGGACAGAGCATGAGCGGGGGAGGGGCAGAGAGAGAGAGGGAAACACAGAATCTGAAGCAGGCTCCACGCTCTGAGCTGTCAGCACAGAGCCCGACGCGGGGCTCGAACTCACAGACCGCGAGATCATGACCTGAGCCGAAGTCGGCTGCTCAACCGACTGAGCCCCCCAGGCGCCCCTCCAAGCTACCTTCTTTATCCCCTCCAAAACCCTTTCTCCAGCAGAAGCTCACTCCCCTGGGCTTTAGAGAGGAGACCAGCGGATGGAGCTCGCTCTGAAAAGCACACAGTAATGTGCTGTCATCGATTTATTGATTCTTCTTCTGTCCGGCAGAGCTCCCAGCCCTTTTGCTCTCCCTCTTTGGCAACAGTTTCCTAAGCCAATGTTATTCAATTGTCAACAAAAGCAAAGGAGTAGAATCTTCCAGATAGTCAGCAGGTCCTTCGTACATGTTCATGGCCCGCTCCAAAATGTTTATTTTACATCACTCTTTGGGGGGGCATTTGAATCCCTCTTTACGGTCAATAAACGGAGGCTTGGGAGGTTAAATAAACGGCCCAAAGTTACGTTTGTTCTCCAGAAGTGCTGAACGGGAACCAGGAGCTCAGGGTGGCCTGATTCCCACGTGAGTGTTTGGGTTTCCTCGTTAAGATGAAGGCCAGGTAACCGAGTCTCATTTCTCATAAAATTGCCCATAAATTTCGTAAAAGCGCACAGCTCCGCAAAGCAAGACTATCAACCAACGAATCGCCAATGGGAGGAACGATATTTGCCAAATAGGGGTCTTGTTCTCTTCTGCTTTATTTCATGAAGTTCGTGTTTTGTGGTACGAAAGGTAAGGAAATAGGGGAGTCAGAAAACGTTTGTGCCATTTGGTCTACCAGCTCCGCTGAAAAATACTTCCGAGTATGATTATAGTGCTATTTTACAAGCTTTTATGATTTATTTTTAATTAAAAAAATTTTTTTAATTTATTTTGAGAGAAAGGGAAAGATAGTGCCTGAGCAGGGGAGGGATGGGGCGGGGGTGGGGAAGAGAGAGAGAGAGAGAGAGAGAGAGAGAGAGAGAGAGAGAGAGTCCCTAGCAGGTTTCATAATGTCAGTGCAGAGCCCGACATGGAGATCGATCCCACAGACTGTGAGATCATGACCTGAGCTGAAATCAAGAGTCAGACGCTTAACCAACTGAGCCACTGGGCACCCCTTAAAAATTTTAAGTATATTTATGTATTTTGAGAGTATTTTATGAGCTTTTAAAAGATATACGTTAATCCTAAAAATAAGGTACTACAGGTGCCAATGTGAAAATATTGAATTTGTAGTTATCCTTTCGTCACTGACCCATTAAGTCATGTAACTGATTTTTACTCTAAAAGATCTTTACATATATAACCCATTATCTGTCAGATTGGTTGCAAACATTTATCCCCTTTTGTCATGTTTTTCCAACTTGGTTCATGATTTCTTCTCCCAAAGAAGGCAATGTTTCTATAGTTACATTTCATTCTTTGTTGAAAGGTATTGGTCTTGGGGCGCCTGGGTAGCTCAGTTGGTTAAGTATGCGACTCTCGATTTCGGCTCAGGTCATGATCTATCTCATGGTTCGTGAGATCGAGCCCCGTGTCAGGCTCTGTGCTGACAACGCTGAACCTGCCTGGGATTTTGTCTCCCTCTCTCTCTGCCCCTCCCCTGCTCACTTTCTCTCTCAAAATAAATAAATAAACATTTTTAAAACAACGAAGGTTTTGGTCTTCTGCTTAGAAAATGCTTCCCCACTTCAAAATCACATATATTCCCTAAAGCAGTATCTTAGTGTTTTTACGTTTTACAAATTTAATACTTAAAATTTTTATGATCTGGAATTTATTTGGGAGTAATTGAATTCAAACTCGCTCGAGAACTGATTCAATCTTCTTTCTTTTCCAACGAGTTACTAAGTTGTCCCAACTTTATTTATAAGAAGCCATTTCTCATATCCCCATTGACTTAAAATTATGTATGTTTTGTTGTCGTTAACAGGAGAACGCACTCATCACCACGCCGGGTGGAAAGACCTGAATGAAACAAAATTGTAACAGACAGAAGGAGCCCCCTCCCCCCACCAGAGATGTTTATCAAAAAAAAAAAAAAATTGGAAGGGATTATATAATACTGGATTTCTGGAGAGCATTTTTTACTTTAATACTCTTATATATTTTCTCAAATCCCTACCATGCACTATACTGTCTTACAATCAGGAAAGAAGCATACGTCATTTTAAACTGCAGTGCTCTTGGGCGAAATGAGGCCAGAGGCCGATAAATTCAGTTTAGTTTCCTCATAGAATTATCTTGCTTGCCTTTGCCGTGTTGATCAAAGTTCTCTGTATTCTGGCGACATAGCTAGTTAATTTGCTGCTATCTTGTGCTTCCCTATCTCAGATTCATCACCCCATAAAGCTCCCAAACAGTGGGGATAAATGTGAGTTTTCTCAAGTGAAGAATTATAGTGCCTCCTTAGCGGCAAAGTAAAATCTTAGAAGTGCAGCGGAGTTGTGCGCCAAGTGAAGATGTGCGGTGACCAGACGACTTGTTCCCCCGCTGTTTGATGGTTTTCTTCTTCCTTTTGCTTCTGGTTGCAAGAGATTAAGGAGATGCTTGGCCTTTTTTCTGTTTTTCTTTTTTTAATGCTTCGAGAAGTCAAACCGCTCTCGTCCAAGGACATCTTGGTACAGTCCACCCCTTGCAAATCACAGCGAGATTCCGGGCAGCAGTAACAATAAAGTAACTAGATCGGCCACTTATGGGTATGTTCCTAGGAATCTGTGCACGTATGTTCGTATATTTATGAGAAGCTTCATAAGTATAACTTGTGCAGTAGAGAAAACAGAAATTGATGCAAAATAAGCAAATGACTGGGTTTACCGTAAGATGCTACTTTTATTATTTTATCACTTAAAAAAAAAACCTTTATGAAAGTTAAAGGGATAATGCAGGGACGATATACAGAAATGCAGGAGGAGAATGATAATTGTCCATTCGCGCTGGGGATTAGCTGAGAGGAGGATATAATGGAGAGGTGACTGGGAGACAGGAGAAGTCCAGAGAGTTTCCACTGCCCCAGAGAGCTGAATCTAGGCAGAGATGGGGGAGCGTGAGGGAGAGGCCAAGGTGACTCCAGGTTGCCAGGGGATGGCTCCACTATCCCCCGAGATCCAGGATGTAGGAGAAAGCTGATTGATTACACTTTCTATTCTGTGCCCAGTAGGACCGATCTTTAAGGATGGATCAGTTGGGCTCCGTGGCTTGTGGCTGGGCTGGGCCCTCGGGCAGCCTCAACAGAGATCAGGGGGCTGGAGGAGGGAGCGGTGAGGACATTTATTCACTGGCTCCCCCTGTCCCAACCTGCAAGCCCTCCCCGCCGCCCTCTCTGGGCTCCCCTTTGGTCCCATGGAGTAACGGCTGCCCAATGTCACCCACACACAGACGCATCACCTTCCTTCCTCGGTTTTCTTCAACTGTGCCCACATCTTGAAATTGGCTCCTTTGCTAAACTGTCCTCAGTTACCCGTTTTGAATGACTCATCTATTACCTACAGGTCTTGTGACTCATCTGCGGAGATGACAGATGTGTTGGTTTCCTGTGGCCGCTGAAACGAAGTACCACAAATGGAGTGGCTGAAAGCAACACAAATTTATTCTCTTGGAGTCCTGAAGGTCAGAAGTCTAGAATAGGACGCTAGGGCTGCGATGCCTTCTGGAGGCTCTAGAGAATGCATTTCTTTCTCTTTTTTTTTTATTAATTAATTAATTTAAAAAAAATTTACATCCAAGGGAGTTAGCATATAGTGCAACAATGATTTCAGGAGCAGATTCCTTAATGCCCCTTAAGCATTTAGCTCATCCCCCCTCCCACACCCCCCTCCGTTTGTTCTCCATATTTATGAGTCTCTTCTGTTTTGTCTCCCTCCTTGTTTTTATATTATTTTTGCTTCCCTTCCCTTGTGTTCATCTGTTTTGTCTCTTAAAGTCCTCCTGTGAATGAAGCCATATATTTGTCTTTCTCTAATTTCACTCAGCATAATACCCTCCAGTTCCATCCACGTAGTTGCAAATGGCAAGATTTCGTTCTTTTCGATTGCTGAGTAATACTCCATTGTATATATATACCACACCTTCTTTATCCATTCATCCATCGATGGACATTTGGGCTCTTTCCATACTTTGGCTATTTTTGATAGTGCTGCTATAAACATGGGGGTGCATGTGTCCCTTCGAAACAGCACACCTGTATCCCTTCGATAAATGCCTAGTAGTGCAATGGCCGGGTTGTAGGGTAGTTCTATTTTTAATTTATTGAGGAACCTCTATACTGTTTTCCAGAGCAGCTGCACCAGTTTGCATTCAACAATGCAAAAAAATCCTCTTTCTCCGCGTCCTCGCCGACACCTGCTATTGCCTGAGTTGTTCATGTTAGTCGTTCTGACAATGTGACTCGACCTCCCTCTAGCTTCTGCTTCTGTTGTCTCATCTTCTTCTCTGGCTCTGACCCTCCTGCCCGCCCCACCCCCCGCCTTTATAAGGACCTCGTGACTATGTCTGACCCACCCCAATAATCCAGGATAATCTCCCCATCTCATGACCGTCAACAGAATCACATCTGCAAAGTTCCTGTCGCCATGTGGGTTAAAATTCACAGGTTTGCATTAAGATGTGGCCCCTTTTTGGGAACCCTTTATTCTGACTACTATGCCAGATTTCTCAGGAAAGACGGTACATATGTTTTTTTGATTTAAGACGTCTGTGGCAACTGGAGGGAAGTGGAAGGAATACAAAGTGGGTTGTTGGGTATCTGGGTCTGGAGGTCAAGTTAATTTTCAAGATCTTCCCTCTACATGGATCATGTCACATTCCTATATTGAAACCAACATAAAGTCAAACATAAGTCATCCTTCCATATTTGGTTTTGCTAAGTTTTGTGAAGGAAGCAATCCATATTTCAATACCACTTAATTAAGATGGTCTTAAAGATAGCCCTGTCCTTCCTTGGGCCTGCCTTTTCTATCTTACTGATATAAACCCTCTCAATTTTATAGTCTTGTAATTTCAGGTGATAGTTAAACCCAAAGTGAATTACAGCACGATTCAAATCCAATGACCTCATAGGCAGTTGATGGTTTTTAAGACCTTGCACATGATGCATTGACTCTACTATGGTATTTTGGGCCACTGACAGTACGGATATGTTGCTCTAAGCTAAGATTAGCTGGATTTGGAAATCTAACTGTTTTTAGATCATGACAATAACTTTTACAGGCTTAGATTCTAAATTAGCTTAAATATCACTTCAACCTTTTATTACATAGGTGTCCTTGAACTTATCCCTTTTTTGCCTCCTCTTCCCTTCTTACGACTAAGTGATGGAAATCATTTACCAGGCCGTCACCAGGCTAAAGAGAGTAAAGATTCAAAAGCTTACTAACAGCCCCTGTAACACAGAGAGCACGTGAAAACATAAGTTCCTTGGCTGCTTTTCCACTTGGCCTCTATGTTTTGCAATAATGCACCGTGAGCACTCCTTCTTGGTAAAATTCAATTCAGCGATCACTTATTGAACACGTACACTAAGTAACACTGGGCACTGAGGCAGACGCAAGGATGAATGAGGTTTGCAGTCCAATGAGAAAAGCAGGCGAGAGCAGAGATGCTCCCGATAGAGCATGGCTGGTAAACATATCTCTTTCCCCAGAGCAATGGTGACAGTCGGGGACCAGTGTCTCCAGCTTTCCCATCTGATATTTTCCTGTCACACACAGCTGGCATTTTGGCAACAGCTGGCTGGAAGCAGGGGTGTAGTTTGTGGCCAGCGACCAGAGGGCGAGTGTAACCAGCATGGTTTTGTTAACACAGAGTTCCAACCGGCTGAGCTCATTAGTCAGAGACACACAAATCTGCCCTGGAAAGTGGTATTGATTATAGTCCTGGAATGAAAAGAATATTTATGGAAAGGAGAAAATCAATAATGATTAGTGGATTCCACGCAGGACTGCTTCAAAATCCAATGCAATAAATAATGAAGTCATATCCTCTGTGTGCAGGCACTGTGCTTGGGTATGAGGGGTATTATGCCATGAATAAGTCAGGGACGACACAGGCTTACTGTCCAGAAACTGGCAGTCTAGCGAAGGAGACACAAGTGTGAGGGTAGCTAAAGCAGAAGGTGGTAAGAGCCTTGAGGAAAGAGCTACACTGGGGGGTTTGAAGGAGAACAAGGAGAGATTCGGTCCGGGGCGCCTGGGTGGCTCAGTCGGTTAAGCATCCGACTTCAGCTCAGGTCACGATCTCACAGTTCATGGGGTCGAGCCCCACATTGGGCCCTGGGCTGACAGGGCGGAGCCTGCTTGGGATTTTCTCTCTCTCTCCCCCCTCTCTCTGCCCCTCCCCTGCTCTCTCTCTCTCTCTCTCAAAATAAATAAATTAAAAAAAAAAAAGAATAGATTTGGTCCAATAGGTCAAAAAATAAGCCAAGCAGATGAGGCATTTGGAATAGATAGACCTTGAGGAATGACCTTGTGGATACGCTCCAAATATTACATTTACTTTCTAATTTATTCGTTCAAGTTTGCTTCTATCTTGCTTGCTTTTCTGAAATTATTTAAAAAAAAAATCAACCCAGTAGTGTATCGTTACATTATCGTAACATGCGAACTTCAACCCCTTTCTCCAGAGATTAGTAAATGTGTATTATTTCAGACTATTTTCTATGTGCTCACATACATTTGTCCTTGAATCAAATATTTGAAAAAAATACTATACCATGTACACCCTAAACTCACACAATGTTACATATCACTTATATCTCGATAAAGCTGAGAAAACACATAGCGTGTAAATGTCATGAAAGATTGAAAGTGTACTTTATGATGTTGACTGCTTCTAGGAGTAATTTTTAAATTCTGGTACTTTCCTCTATTTTTTACAACAAATGTGCATTGGAGTGATTTATTTTTTTATATTTAGTTATGTGTTTTGAGAGAGAGAGATAGAGGGAGTGAGCAGGGGAGGGGCAGAGAGAGGGGGGAGACAGAGAATCCCAAGCAGGCTCCGCACCATCAGCGCAGAGCCCAACGTGGGGCTCGAACTCACGAACCCTGAGATCATGACAGGAGCCGAAATCGAGAGTCAGATGCTTAACCGACTGAGCCACCCAGGTGCCCCTGGCGTTATTGGTTCTTACACTGAACCTCTTGCCATCTTTCCACATCCATGGTTGCCCTCCTGAGCCAAGCTGCCTTCTCGCTCTCTCTCTCTCTCTCCGTTATCTCACTTGGTTTTATTTTTAGCAGAGCGCTTATGCTGTCTTTTGTTCTCCTGTTTACTTACATGTGTGTTTATCGACGGTTCCTCTCTGCAGGACATACGCTGTATGAAGGCAGGGACCTTGTCCGTCTGGTCGACCGCTACATCCCAGGTCCGGAGAACAGGGATTGGTCCCCGACAGGTGCCAGAAATACGTGAATCTATGAAAACATGGGAGAGATACAGCAAAGAAGAAAGAAATGCTTTCCCCCACCAAGAAGGTAATTTGGCAACATTTTGCTGCGAGGAGCCCCTGGTTGAGGAAGTCAGCCTGCTCCACCCCATCCCCATCTCTCTCTCCACCCCGAACTCAGAAAACCACAGAGCAGGAAATGGGAGGGGGGGCCTTCGTGGCACAGTGCCCCTCAAGATTTATGGTCCGTACATGCACGACATGGGACTACCGGTCCTTCGCACGTGATTTGTTGTGTTGTTTCAGAATCTCAGAATGCTGTGCTTATCAGTGACCAGCTTTTTGGAGTTCGGGGTGGGGGGAACCCCTGATTTGTGGCACGAGCCAAATTTTTGGCAAATGAAATAAATACTACCACGATAGCCAGTTTCAAGCCACCAACATGAAATCACGGAATACGGAGCTGGTGAGATTTGTGCGCAGTCGGGTCTCATGAACCCGTACACCGCCTCCAGCCCCATCACAAGGAAGGTGCGGGCACCCCAGGCTCCCACAAAATTCCAGGCGGCTTATATCTTCGTAGCGGGCGTGACTCTCCCTGCACACGCGGATGCGTTTTATGATTTTGCCCGGTTGCTGGCGGGACCCTCGTTCTCCCTGACTGGTGGAATCTTTGCCTTTCTGTGTGGCACTTGAGAATAACAGCTAGGTTCTGTGTGGTCGTGGGCTGAGACGAGCTGAACAGAAGGCTTTTTCTTCTCTCTCCACATGCAGCAGAGACGATCGGAACAACATCATGGCCATCTTCAGTGCCAAAAACTTGAGTGGAGGTTTTCTGCATCTTCCACGCTCATGACGATGGGCCTGAATCTTTGGATAATTTTTGTTGTTGTTGTTAGCTGAGCACAACCCATAAACCAAGAAGCAGCTTTTCTGGGATGAGCAGGCAAGTTCTCTGTAAACAGGAGGAAATAGACTTGAATGCCATTACGCACAATTTGGAAGGTACCGCAGGGTCTGAAGAAGCGTAAGATACGCAGATCTGGTAAGATAGAAAGATAGAAACTGTTAAGATAGAAAAAAAACCTTGAAGGAAACTCACCCAACTATTAGCTGGGCTTGTCTTTGCTAATGAAAATGTTCGCAATTTTTTTCTTTCTTACATGTCTTCCTCTGAGTTTCCAAACTCAAAAAGAAAAATAAAAAAACCAACAAAACACTTGAACGTTACTTTGATAATAGAAAAGAAGAATTATTTCTTTGGCAACAGCAGGAGAACAAGCAAAGAAGTGAACCATGTTTCTGACGCCACCAAGGGAAGCCAGAGGGGCCGCTGGGGGACGGACGTTGCGTTGAACTCCTTCTGGGGACCAAGGCTAAGTGTCAGCCTGGGATGGAAGGTGGTCAGAGGCACAGCCAGAGCCCAGTGTCTTAAGTTCTGCCCTCACACTCACTACCGAACACTTACCTGCAGAAACTGGCAGGTCCCGCCTTTGACCACTGGTTCCCCAGTACGCCGGTGTTGGGGGGCCAGGGTCGGGGGTGGGGAGGGCTTTGAGGGCTGAGCCGGGCAAAAGACATGACCACAAGGTGGCAGGAGCACAGGTTTGCAGGGGAGGAAAGTCCCTCCCTCGGGTGGCTTCTCAGAAGGGAAGGACGGCGGGGGGATCTCCAGGGAGCGGGGTTCACAAGGTCTAGGTCAGAGAACACTGAAGGTGGGTGGCGGCTTACAACCTTCTAACTACGGCTCTGTCGCAGCTGTCGGGGGACGTTTCCCACGCAAAGGACGCAGGTTCTGAATTTGCTTCTTTGGGTTCCTTTGTAAATAGTTGGGGTGTAAAATTTCGAGTCTGGCAGCAGGGAGCTTTTGAAATACAGTGTCTCCATCTGCAGGGAAGAAATAAACGAACTGGGGGCTACTCCCCAGAGGCCATCTTCCGCTCATGCATATACAGGGCACCATGGGGATGGGGGGGAAGCCTGCTGGGTGGGGGTGGGGGTGGGGGCTGATGAGAACGGGTGTAGGGAGAGCTCCCAGCCTCTCTGGGGGTGGGGGGGCGGTCCTGCCTCCATCCCTGCCTCCAGGCCACCAGGGCTGATGGATTTCAACCCAAGGGACCGTCTGCTGCCGGTCCCTGAGCAGAGGGTGCACAGAAGCACTGGTGGCCGTAGGCCTGAGACCCAAGGCCTGTGTGCTCGGGTCTTCTGGAGTCAGTCCCCGGCCCTCCGTAAAGTAATCGGGCCCACACGCCCGTGAGCCCGGCCCTTGGCATTGGCAACAGTCTGTTGTCAGCAAGAGAGCCTTGGAAGGAAAGGACACACACACAGCTTGAAAAATCCAAGGGTGGAAGGAGACGAACCGCTTAAGTAAAGCCCGGAGAAAGCAAAAGGTAGGAACGTCAGTTATCTGATAAAATAAAATTTAAAGCAAAAAGTATATGCTAACGAGCAAAGACGCGTGTTTTATATTTGTGTATTTGTAAAGGGCACAATGGAATAAAGAGACCTATCTCTCAGAAACATGTGTGTCAAAGAGTCTCACTCAGAGGTGTGACAGTGGACGGAATGGCCTAGAAACAGGCAACGCAGCAGACTGGAGAGGCCAACACCCCTTCCCCTAAAGCGATATGTCCAGCAGGCAAAATTTTTAAATGATAATGATAAATAGAAATACCAAAGACTTTCCCAATACCATGAATGAGCTTGAATTGCTACATATATGGTAATAATTACATATATGGGAATAATAATAACCAAATATTACATATATCATTACCAACATTATTACACATTACAGTGCCACGTAAACAAAGAACACATGTCCTTTCCAACCGCTTCTAATGCCTTTGCAAAAACATGAATGTGTTTGATCACACAGGAAATTCCAAGAAACGAATATTTATATACTGTGTTCTCCAACCACCAGGCGACACAATTAGGAATTAACAGCAAAAGGCCAGCTTTAAAATCCCTTATCTTTGTAAGGGTTCCTGGGTGGCTCAGTCGGTGAAGCGACCGACTTCAGCTCAGGTCACGATGTCCCCGTTCGTGGGTTCGAGCCCCACGTCGGGCTCTGTGCTGACAGCTCGGAGCCTGGAGCCTGCTTCGGATTCTGGGTCTTTCTCTCTCTCTGCCCCTCCCCCACTCGTGCTCTGTCTCTGTCTCTCTCTCTCTCTCAAAAATAAATAAACGTTAAAAAAATTAAAAAAAAAAAAGAAAGAAGAAAACATTCACAAAAGCATCGAAACATTGATGAGTATTTAGGAATTAGCCAAGAACACTGTAGAATATTTCTGAGGGTCAAACTTTAATAAAAGACATCTAGGTAAATGAAAAGGAACTCCATCCTCTCGTAGAGGATAATTTAATGTTGTAGAGACGTCGTTTCTCTCCGAACGAATCTGTTAATTCAAGTTCATGTCAAGAATTTTGAGACATATCTTAAACAATATCCAAAGAGACATTCATCACTTTAAATACATTTATCAGGAAGAAAAACCAAACAACTACAACCTAACAGGTTTAAAGTCAAAATTGAAGGTGGGTTTTCCCCTGTATAAAACGTTACTGAAAGCATGCGCTTGAGGGAAGAAAAGTACACAAACAGCCAAAGCACCACCAGAGATTTTTGGACTCAAACAGAAATCCTACAGGGCCATTTTCTTCCTTGGCTCAATGTTGTCACCTTTAGAAACAGAATATAAGGGGCGGATCTTGCCCTATCATGTATTCATGCACACGCGAAGCCAAAAACAATTTGTAAAAACCCAGTGTGGGGGGCGCCTGGGTGGCTGACTTTGGTTCAAGTCATGATCTCATGGTCTGTGGGTTTGAGTCCCACGTCGGGCTCTGTGCTGACAGCTCGGAGCCAGGAGCCTGCCTCCGATCCTGTGTCTCCCTTCCTCTCTGCCCCTCCTCTGCTCATGCTCTGTCTCTCAAAAATAAATAAATGTTTTCAACAACAACAACAACAACAACAACAACAGTGTGGCATTTGTTCCCAGACAACATCAGCTTGTGGACACCAACAGAGAGCTGAGAGATGGGCCAGGGAGCAGTCCTGGGTGTCTCCTCTCCTGTGCAGGTTCTAGGGGTCATCCCCACCCCCTCCCCAGTCCTGCCCCTGACCTGGTGCCCTCCCCTGTCATCCCTTTTCTGAGCATGTGTTTGGAGCTAAAACGGTCCTGTAGATCACTTAGAATCTCAAGGCTGTTTAAAGGACCAGATCGTCTTAAAGATCAATCACAAGAAAAGAAGTCACTCCGGCCTTGACCCCCAGTCTTTGCCATTGTGTTTATTTGCCACTTGTTCAGCCCCTGACGTGGCGGCTTCTGTTACGTGCGTTCTCAAGCACGATTGTCGCACTAGAGGCTTTTGTGGAAAGGAAGAAGGAAGCGGGAGCTAACACCATACATTTCACGCAGATCATCTGTTTTGTGAAACCCCTTGTTCCCGAGGGCGAAGAGGTGCAAAGACTCATTGGCGTCCCATCACCTCCTCTTAGACATTGCTGGATCTCAGGCTCGAGTGGAGTGTCGACCCCCAGGGCTGCCAAAGCAAAGTGCCCCACACTAGGTGGCCTTCACAATGGAGATTGTACTCTCTCCCAGCTTCTGGTGTCGCTGGCAAGGCTTGGCATCCCTTGGCTTGTAGACGTATCCCTCCCACCTCTGCCTCTCTTGTCACACACGATCCTCCCTGTGTGTCTGGATTCTCCTCTTCTTATAAAGACACCCATCATATCAGATTACACGCCCACCATACTCCATCTGAATTGGTTACGTCTGCAAACAACCTGATTTCCAAATAAGGTCACCTTCTGAGGTTTGGAGTGGATGTGAATTTGATGGCGGGGGCGGGGGGAACCCTATTCAGCCAAGCACAGGCGTGCTTGCTTGGCTTAATTTTCCATTAGACTGGCTTTGGCGTCATCTCAACTCTTCGGGACGCACCTAATTCTTGTGTCCCGCCATTGTTTTCGCCATGAAACCATGGTTATCGTGAGACATTTGTGCACGCGTTGATTCTGTAAGCGTTTGTCAGGCATCTGCTGTGTGCCAGGGATTGTGCTGGCGAGGACATCGAGGGGTTCACATTCTGGGAAGGGAACAGACACCTAAACAAACAAACAAAATCGCAAGAAGTTGAAACAGACGCTAAAATGAGGAGCACAGAGATGGGAACCTCACCAGACCAGCAAAGGCTGTCCTTAACGAGAACGCGGTGGGGCTTGCAGGGAGGCAGGAAGGGAAGGGAGCTTGGGGAGGAGGACCAGTACATGCAAAGGCACAGAGACCTAGAAGAACATTTGTATTGGAGGAGCCCCACGCATTTCAGGTTGCCCGAGGGGTGTGGAGTGTGCAGGCTCAGCCAGCGAGGAGTCTGGAAAGACCATCCCAGTCGAGAGGGCAGACAGGCACAGAGCTTCTGCTTGTGGGTGGTGGGGCGGGCTCTAAACAAGGGATAAAAACAAAAGCACATGAATTTTTTTAAGAAGGTACCTGGGAGCAGCAGGGAGGATAGATTGAAGGCGAAGGGACAGGTGGGGAGACCTCAAACGTAATCATGTCTTTTATTTTTAAAAAATTTTTTAAACATTTATTTATTTTTGAGAGACAGAGAGAGGCAGAGCATGAGCAGGGGAGGGGGAGAGAGAGAGAGAGAGTGATACAGAATCCGAGGCAGGCTCCAGGCTCCGAGCTGTCAGCACAGAGCCTGACGCGGGGCTCGAACCCACGAACCGTGAGATCATGATGTGAGCCAAAGTCGGATGCTTAACCGACTGAGCCACCCAGGGGCCCCCAAACGTAACCATGTCTTAAAATTAGTCCAGACCAGGGAGGCTGTTGCATGGGAAAAGGTGGGGAGAGGCCTGGGGGAGGAGCTCAGGACAGGGTAGGAGGACAGGAGCCCGGGATGTGGCGGGAGGCGGTTCTCGGACCCAAAGCTATGCTCAGTGACGTGTCCAGAACACTTTGGGCTCAAAGGCGATAGACAACATACACATAAATGATTTCTATCACAATGGTCTCCGAGAACTTAGCTTTCTAAATCTGTAAAGTTAGCATTTTGATGCTGATTGTTAAGGATGTGTATCTATTTCAATGCCGGGGACAGTTAAAAGCATCTCAGAAACACTTGGAAGGCATTTTTGCTGAAGGAAATTTACTGCAGCCACTGAATTCCATAGATAGAGACAAGAGGAAACTAATTCAGAGTTCTGTCGTGGCGCTCTAAGCCAGCTCCTCACTGCTCTGCCACAAACGTGTTCTCTAGTTTGATTGTTCTCTAGATCGATGAGGGGAATGGACCCAGTGATGCTGTACGGTACTGACAATTATAGGAATGACATTTGCACACACACACACACGCACACACCACACACATTTTAAAATTAAAAGCAGTCCGGGGGCGCCTGAGTGGCTCAGTCCGTTAAGCATCTGACTCTTGGTTTCAGCTCAGGTCATGATCTCATGGTTCGTAAGTTCGAGCCCCAGATCGGGCTCTGTGCTGGTGGCATGGAGCCTGCTTGGGATTCTTTCTCTCTCCCTCTCTCTCTCTCTCTCTCCCTCCCTCCCTGGTTTGCTCTGTCTCTCTCTCAAAAAAATAAATAAACATAAATTAATAAATGTATATAATTTATTAAATTAAATTAAAAGCAGTCTGTTATTAATAAGCAGTTCACTATTCTTTCTTTCTCCTTCCTCCCTCTCTTCCTTCCTTCTTCCTTTAGAACAGCAAACTTAAGCAGCACCTAGAGGCTATTTCCTGGTTTTGCACGCTTGGGGCCAGGAAATGGTGATGATAACTCAGAAGTAGCTCCACTCAATCCAGCTATCTACAGATAACAACACCTAAGGATTGAAAAACAAAAACAAAACCAAAACCTGTATATATCTTTATGGAGATAAGACTGCTTTAAGAATAACGGAAGCCGTGCAGATGTAACAACATACTAGAACTCATCACGCACGTGCATAGATTAGGACGCGGCAAGAATACGGCTGAGCACGTATGCTTTCGCAGCTTGACTGTGCCAAGGGTGTGGTGGTTGCTGGGCCAGCATGGTTAAGGGCACAGTTATGCTGACCTGTGTCCCTCTCTTCTGGGCTCCAGAATTCTCTTCTGCGGGGTCCAGCCTGCTCTGGCTCATCTGTCCTTCAAGGATGTCTGATTTCTGTTTGCTAAGGTGTCTCATCTCTTTCCACTAAGCCTTGGCTTCTGCTTACGCATCTGTCCAAACCTCAGGCTTTGAGGTCTGAATCTTTATCAGTTGGTATAAATGAAAGACTTGTAAATTCCAGGCGGTCTTAGTGAACTGAACCACTGAAATGTCACCTTTCTGCCTCTTCACTGCGGTCGGTCACAGCTCTGATTTCCCTGTGGGGAAGGACGGTCCTTCCCTTGGAAAGGGTTCATCATCTCCTGCTAGGGTTCATTGAACATGACAGTAGCCACGATACCCCCTGCAAAACACCATTAAATATCAGCCCAACCCGTCCTGTCCCTGGAAGCCAACAGGCCTTGCTGTTTACAGACAGCTTAGGCAAGTCTGCAGTTAACCTGGGAAAACTCTCGGTTTCTACTGGGCGTGGCTTCAAGATTTTTTACTGGGCGTGGCTTGAAGATTCTACTGGGTGTGGCTTCAAGATTCTACTGAGCTTGGCTTCAAGCTTCTACTGGGCGTGGCTTCAAGCTTCTACTGGGCGTGGCTTGAAGATGGCAGGTGGTTTCACCTTTCAGTAGTCTCTGAGTTTATGCGGGTTTTATTCAACAGGTTTCCAAAGTCAGTTTTTATAATCTCACCCTTCTTCCGCACCTTTTGCTACAGAACCTTTACTTCCTGCTGCTACTAAGATCCAAGCCCCCGTTCACCACAGCTAACGTTTTTCTTCACCGCAGAGTTGGTTCCCTCCTAGGGATCGCTGTTGGAACATCTGGGCTCAGCTTCCAGAGACACACGGGTAAGTTGCTGCCCCTTTAAGGACGGTGTTTCTTAGCAACGATGGATTGTTGGCCCTGCTTCCTATCAATCGATTCTCTGCAAGCCGTGCTCTGCTAAGTTTCCAAACTAACCATTGAGAAGTAGTAGCCGATGCACTGAAACTAGCATGCTCTTCCAAAAAAAAAAAAAAAAGTCAAAAAAAATCTAATCAGAGTAACATGTCGTAGGACTATTCTAGTTGTACTGATTCATACTACTTCTCAGTGTTGCTTAATATTTTCTGTGAAGCTCCAAATGTGGTTTTTTGTTTCAGTGCCTGGAACAACTCTGGCCAACAAAATTTAAATATATACATCTAAGTCTCTAGGTACACATACATATTCATATATTTATGTATATATACTTTACTTTTTGTTTCTTCCGTTTACATTTCATTTTCCTTTGTATTTCTTCACATGCTTATTGGTCGCTCATGTTTCTTGTTGAATGACTGGTCAGTGCAGGACAAGTGTGACTTTTGTCTGCAGAGACCTCATCCGGACCCCTGCTAACCAGCCAGGAAAGCATGGGTTCCACTCAGAGCCTCAGATTATATGTCATTAAAGCAAGAAACTTGGACCAGAGAATCCTCGGGTCCTTGCAGGCTCTCGGTATTTATGATTCCAGGAATAACTTCTCTTCATACTCAGAAATAGGTGCCAGGGAGGGAAACTTCAGAGCACCATGAGAGGAGGAAATAAGGGGACCCCACTTATTTTGGGGGCCATGGAAGTCTCCTTGGAGAAGAGATGGGAGCATAAGTAGAAGCGAGCAGTTGCAATGGGGAACAATAAAGGAGAAATGGGAGTGATAAAGACACCAATACATCCAGTGACACCTGTTATACATGGAAAGGCAGTCTCCATTTGGGACCACTGTGATAAGCACAGAGATCGCCATGATGGGATTTTGCAGTGGAAGTAAGAGGGGGTCATCTCCAAATACCGCATGGGCAAGTAGGGATTTCTAGCCAAGGGGCAGGGTGGGGATCAGTGGATGGAAAATTACTAAGAGGAAACATCAGGAATAAAGGAGGTTCTGGCTACACCTACCTGCTGAGTCTCGCTGAAGACAGGCCAGACGTGACCACATATCACCTGGGGACTGGATCCTGGTCAGATACTGAGGGCCATCAGATATCCAGGGCAGGGGGTCCTGGTCAATCTCCTGAAGCAGGACTCTTGCGAAAACCACATTTTACAAGGTGGTGCACAGATAGGTTCAGGAACCTGACTGGAGTTTGGTCAAGCAAAGAATCTTTGTCAGGGGTGGCAGGGACATTTGGGATTAAATGATTAAATTTAATCCAATGGGTTTTATGTTAGACTAAGTGATTAAGTCTAGGGCTGGGCACGGAAGACACGAGAACATCTGAACCAGCCTCTGAGAAAGATACGAATAAGCTGGAGGGCGCTGTCGTTCCCAGTGTCTATTCCCTTTACCATGTAGTTTCTCCGTGTCCACCCACTGAGGGCAGGGCCACTTCCCCATGCCTTGGTGATGGGCCCAACCATGTGATTTGCTTGGGCCAATGGGGTGTTGTAGGCACGGAATGTTCCCATGTGCTTCCATTGGATCTGTGTTTCTGCCATTTATCCAAGGGGCCCTGCTGCGCCTGGAGGGAAGATGGTGGCCATGTAGAGCAGAGCCACCTCCAGCCATGCTGAGTCTAGACTAGCTGACCGCTGGTCAACCCACGGGCTCGGGAGCTGCATAAACACCTATTGCCACATGCTGTGATTGATGGCATTCAGAAGTAAGGCTACGGTTATCTGCTATATGGCAAACTTGGGCTCGAGTGGAGCTAATGTTGACCTCCAGGGCTCTTCAAGCCATACTGCAGGAAGAATTATATCTGCTTCCAGGGAGTTCCAACACCGGCTAGAAGCCTGGACACTGACTTGGGTTAAGGCAAGGAAGTCCAGTGGGACCCTAGGAAGAAGGAACTGGTAAGCTGTAGAAAGGCCACCAGGATCCAGGCGAAGGGAACGGGAATCAGCAAAACCAACTTAACAAAGAAACAGGAGTAAATCCAGGAACCATGTGGGAAGCCTGCCGTATTAACCGGAATGGATAGAAGGTGTTGGAGGAAGGTCAGAAAGAACTTCATGGCCTGTGCGTGTCCTGGGGAAGAGCCCGATATCCCTGCTCATGGGAACAACACGGATTCAAAGCACACTGCCCTTTGGGACAGGTGCACACCCAGCACTGCCAAGGAGGGATCAAGACCCGTGGGGGACTTAGCCTCAGGGTCTGAGATGTGGCAGGGGGCAGCGCGGGTGGAAAGGATAGCATTTTCCATGCATGTGGTGCTGTCACATACATCGTCTCCTTCATCTTCCCCATCATCCTAGAAGTAGGTACTAACATGCACATCCTCTGGATCAGGACCCGGGGTTCGTGTAAACCAAGCGGTTTTCCTCCAAGTCATGTGAACAGAAAGAGGCAGCACCGGGGTCCAAACCCGTCACTTCTGGATTCTGCCCTCTTACGGGAGAGCTTGCCCCCAGCACACGTATCTGAGGTCTGTTCTCCTGGCTGCGACCGCGTTTGTCGTCTGCTTTTCATTTCAGTCGTTCAGAATATCCAGCAAGTTCCTTTTGCTTTGGTTCCATGCTCGCAAGGCCACTTTCTGTTTACCTTTCGCTTTCTCGCATAGACTCGTTGGTAGGCTGACCCTAAGTGTTTCCAACCTTAGGAAGTTTATTCTGTGGTCCTTACTGCGAGTTTGTAGGTTGGCATCCCTGAGCATGCTCGAGCCTCTGCTGATGTTGGGTAGGATAAGGCTTGGTAGCTCTGGGTTTATTGACCATCGAGATTCCGGACATGGGACGGACCTCAAACTTGGGGACCCGCCCAAGAGCTGCTGCTCAGCCAGATTTGGGGTGACTTTCCTGGACAGCACTGCTCGGGCTTCACGTCTTTCAGCTGCGGAACACAGTGGCAAGACCGGGCTAGCGGGCTTATTTTTGGAGGGCGTGTTCTTGAACTCCACACTGCCTTCTTCTTGGGTTAATAGCACCATGCTTTGGTGACACATTAATACTTTCTGCCGTCATTAGCTGCCAATGCAAAGGGTAGAAAGCAAACCATAAGATGCTGATAGAGCTTTTTTTTTTTAAAAAAATAAAAAAAAAAAAACAAGGAATGCATCGTATCACAGTTACAAATCTCCAAGACTGAGACGAGGAGGTTCCTCTGTGTGGCAGCCTGGTACCGTCTATACGGAAGGACGGGCTTGGCGTCCCCACGCGCAGGCTCCGTGGCACTGTTCGGTGGCCCAGGTGACACGCTTGTTTTGTCTGGAACACGCTCTGAAGTATACGTTTTCTGCTGGAAGAAAAACATGTTTTAAGAGGTTTTGTTTCATTTCGCCGGCTGCTGATTCAAACACTTGTCCTGCTTTCATAGTCCGTGATTAATTGCGGGTTCCTACTCCTGTGGGAATTACTCAAGGCTCCTCTCAAAGCCGTGCTGCACTCGTCAGCATGACTCACCTTTTCACGATTCCAGAGCTAATAACAGGGATTATCCAGTTGGCACTTCAGGAAATGAGTGAGAGTGAAGTAAGCTAGCGAGCTCCTTCTACCTCTCTTGAGTTTGAAACAGAAGGTTTTTTTTTTTTTTCTTTTCCTAAGCGTTTGCTTTTCTGTTTTTGTTTTCTGCAGAAGAGGACTGTTACGTTTGCTTTTCTTGGGAAAAAAAAAAAAAAACCTTTTTAATGAAGTCTAGCCTATAGAAGAAAGCACAGATCGGTAATAAGTGTGCAGCCCGATAGATGTTGGCAGTATAAACCCACCGGCGTTTCTGGGACCCCAGAACAAGAATCAAAACATGGCCAGCTGTTTGAGGTATAATTAACAAATAAAAATTATACATATTGACTTGCTGTGCAGCATGGTTTTTTAAAATACATATACATTGTAAAATGATTACCCCAAGCAAGTTAATTCACGTAACTGTGACCTCGCGATGGGCATGCGTGAGAACGCTTACAATCTACTCTCTCAGCATAGTTCAATTATGTAACACAGTATTACTGAGTCTAGTCACCCTGGGGTACATTAGGTCTTCAGGACGTATTTATCCTGCAGAACTGAAACTTTGTGCCCTTGGCCGACATCTCCCCATTTCCCACCCCTCCAGCCTCCGGCAGCCACCATCCCAGTCCCTGCTTCTGTGAGGTAGGTTTTTTACGAATCACACACATACAAGTGAGATCATGTAGTATTTGTATTTCTGTGCCTGGATTATTTCACTTAGCATGATGTCCTCCAGATTCGTCTATGCTGTCACAAGTCACGGAGTTTCCTTCTTTTTAAAGGCTGATCATTTTCCACTTAAAGACTGTGTATATATGTGTGCATATATATATATATATTATGTATATATGTGCGTGTGTGTATATATAATGTATATATATAATGTGCTTGTGTGTATATATGTGTGTAAATGTGTGTGTATATATAATGTGTATATATGCATACGTATATATGTGTATCTATATATGTATATAATATATGTATACATGTGTGTATGTATGTATATAATGTGTATATATGTATATATAATGTGTATATAATATGTATATATGATACATATATGTGTATGTATATATGTATACAATATATGTCTGTATGTATATGTGTGTGTGTATATATGTATGTATGTATATATGTGTGTATGTATGTATGTATACAATATATGTATGTATGTATATGTGTATATATGTGTATGTATGTATGTATATATGTATACATATATATACACATTACAAACACATATATACACACACACATAAACTTATATCTCACATTTAATTCATCTATTCATCCAGTGATGGACACTTAGGTTATCTCCATGTCTTGGCTATTGTGAATAATTCTGCACTGAACATGGGGGTGCAGATATCTCTTCGAGACACTGATATCATTTCCTTTGGACATGTACCCGGAGGTGTGATTGCTGGGCTATGTGCTCCCTAATTTCTAACTCCTTAAAGAATTTCTTTGCCTTGAACTTTATATAAATGGAATCAGACTATATACTCATTTGTCTGCTTTCCTTTTTCTCACACACTGCTAGGATTGTGAGTTTGAGTTTCGTCAGTATTATTAGGCCTAGCACTATTTGTTCATTTTTATTGCTGTATAGTATTCCACATCAAATCACAACTTATTCTACTGTTGATTCTGTCCCTAGTGACCAATGGCGTGGACTCTCACTTCAAATATTTATCGGCCAATAATACTTAAATAATATTTATCTAACAGCTTTTCTCCATTTCTCTGTCGAGTCTTCTTTCTTTGGACTTTTAAACCTTTATTTTATTTTCTATAAATTTTTGAGTTTTTATTTTAGCTTGTAATCTACCGAGAAGTTGCAAGAATTATCTAATGAATACTCGTATATCTCTTCATCTAGATTCATCAGTTATCAGCAATTTGCCACATTTGTTTTATCTATCTACCTATTTACATATGTAACTATCTACTTATCTATCAATGTTTTGCGGATCGTTTGAGAGTAAGTTATAGACACTGTAACCCTTCATCTCTAAATACTTGAGGAGGGATCCCTTCAGCACAAGGACGTTTTCTTTCAAAACGACAATATTATTATCAAGTGGGATGAATTTAGCATTTTCATATTGCTTTTATATGGCATGGAATCCATATAAGAAATGTGGCAGGTGTCCTAATGCGTCTGTGATAACATTTTCCCTGGACCAGGCCCACCCACGGCAGTCGGTTGTCACAGATCCGTAGACTCCTTTAATCAAAACAGGCTCTTACTCTGTCTTTGTTTTTCATGATAGTGACATTTTTGAAGAATACAGACTAGCCATTTTAGTTTTTTTTTTTTTTAGTGTTTATTTATTTTCGAGAAAGTGCAAGTAGGGGAGGGATAAAGAAGGGGGGACTGAGGGTCTGAAGCAGACTTTGCGCTGACAGTGCAGAGCCTGATGTGAGGCTTGAACTCACGAACCGTGAGACCGCGACCTGTGCCGAAGTTGGATGCTCAACCAACCGAGCCACCCAAGTGCTCCCAGACTAGTCATTTTGTAGAATGTTCTAGTATGGATATTTCTGATATTTAAATCAGAGTTTTTATTCCTCCCAGGAGATTCCATAATTGATGCTGTGTCCCCAGCGCCTCACTTCAGGAGGCCATAACGTCACTTTGGTCACCCAAATAAAATGATTTCCACCCTATTTCTCCACCAGAAAGCTAACCTTTTCCTCCTATGTTATTAATCTATGGAGAAATGATGCCATGTTGATATCAGGTTCCCCAACAACATTCACCCAACATTCACCCATTATATTGCCACTGTGGTGGTCACAAAGTGGTGATTTTCCAACTCCGCGATGCCTCCTGTACTTGTTAGCTGGCATTTTGCCATCAAAAAATGAGACTTCGCTTCTTTCCTTTGTGTTTCATTGTCTCTATTTTTTACCACAGGGTGGACCCCTGTGTTCATTTTACATTTTGGTCACTTTTGGTCATTATTGGTCACTATTTTTGGTCATTATTTTGGTCATTATTTTGGTCATCATTTTGGTCATTATTCTTTTGGAGAATCAACTCATTCTCCAAATTTGACCAGCGGGAGGTCCTACGTGCCAGTCAGGGTGCTTCATGTTCGGGACCCATCTCTGAACACTTCCTCGCTTTACGGCACAAGACATCTCAGGCTCCTTAGTAGAGTCATTTGATGAGTCCCTTTTCTTAATGAAGTCTTTTAAGGTTATCACTTTCTCTATTCTGATTGGGAAATCCTCGCTTAGCTCAGCATCGTGAAATGTTGTTCCCATGATTTCTTCTACAGGCTTCAATATGTGACCTTCCACGTGTGGACATGTGATCTTGCTTGGATGGAGTTTGTTTCTGGAGCTGTCGTGAACTGTAAGGAGAAGAAACAGAACTTGAGAATGAAATGGGGCACTACTGATTACACAGGGCCGGCAGGCGTAAACCAGAACTGTCTTGGGGAAACTGGGACAAAGCCCACCGGGACCCTGAGACCCACTGATGATGTGCGTTGCTTGCTGGTAACTTCCTGACCTTGGTGCTTACAGGTGTCCCCACCGCTCTGGTGTCCTTGGTCTTCATCAGACCCGTCAAGCACTCCCTCACCCGTAGCATGTGCTGTCCCCTCCACCCAAACTCAGCTCTCCCGGACAGCCATTGGGTTCCATCCACCCTTCACTGGGGCCTCTGCTTAAAGTCACGTCCTCGGACACCCAATCCAGAAGAGCTCTGCCCTACACTCTTGGTCACTCTCTTACCCTGCATCCTTTTCTTCATGGCACTTACCACTGCCTGATGTGGCCTGACACACTGGCTCAGATTCTCTTTATGAACCGTTGGGGCCTGTGACACTCCTGACCGCACCTGCCTCCCAGCAGGACGCAATCAACATCCACCAAATGCACGACTGAGCGAGCTTTTGCCACCGCCGCGTCCTCACATCCGATGGACCTGGTCTTTCCCACCATGTTTTCTTCTTCAATGTTTAGTCGCTTCTTTTGCCTGCTTCTTTTTCTGGGGGAAAAAAAAAGTTAGGATCCCCCTTCCCAAATTCTAAAATAAATAAACAGAAATCACCTCTATTTGGATTATTTTTTGAAACTGTCCACAGCTAACACCTAATTAGGAGGCACACGCCATGGTCACCATGCTCTGCCTTACCACCCAGCGTGTAAGAATCTCCAACCTTCCTTCCCTTGTGCCAGGTTCTCTTAAGGCTCTCAGTATGGCGTTCAGTTGTCTTCAAGATGATCTCGAGGTATTTTGTGTTACTGTAGTAAATGGTGTCCTTTTTCTACCATATCTTCTCCCTTGGGATTTTGGGTGTGTAGGAAAACTCCTTTGGGTTCGATTGTGTCGACACGTCCCCGTGAATTTATGTTTACGTGCGCTACATCGCAGCACACTTCAGCGCATCAGGCGGGTGGCGACCATCACGACGGCTGACACAGTTATGACGGCAAGGTTCACAGCGACAACCATAGCAATAACGTGGCCACGCAGAGCATAACGCGGTCTCCAACACCAACAACATCTGGAGCCTAGGAGGCCCACGATAAGTATTTGCTGGATCCATGAATAAATTAGCACCCGTTGTCACAATCTTCATTTTTCCTGTTTTTACTGAGTGCCCCAAGTGAATCGCTGACTTACACCGACGACCATTGTTTTAGAGTAACTATCCTTAACCTGTGAGGCAAGAACCCTTCCTGTTCCAGTTTTCAAAGAGTTATGGCTGAAAAGGGGGCTGAAAGGTATCAGATGTATTTGCAACACCTTTGAGACGCTTCTATAACTTTCTTTTCAAACATGTCAATATAACCGATCGCTTAAATGTTACAACATCTTTCCACTCCTGGGTATAAATTCTGTATTCGTGTGTTCGTGTACCATGCATGTTCAGGTTTAGTCTGGAGGGGCGTGGTAAGGTTTTGATTAGGATTTTTACATTCTAACAATTTTTGAAAAAGGTTTATTTATTTTTGAGAAAGAGAGACAGAGAGAGAGAGAGAGAGACAGAGCGTGAGTGGGGGAGGGACAGAGACAGAGGGAGACACAGAATCTGAAGCAGGCTCCAGGCTCCGAGCTGTCAGCACAGAGCCTGATGTAGAGCTTGAACTCACAAACAGTGAGATCATGACCTGGGCCGAAGTTGGACGCTTAACCAACGGAGCCACCCAGGCGCCCCTAGGATCTTTACATTCTAGTTCAATGGATACGGATTTACAACTGCCATGTCTGTGTTGTGCAGGTCAAATGTAGAAGTCAGGTTTACACTATCTTTGCAGAAACACATCTCCTGTTAAATTATCAACGCAATTTGCTTAAAGAGATACCTGAAATCAGAGCCTCAGGAAGTAATTATTCAAAAACCTCAATACTATGTTTTAGTTATCGGCCTTGTCATTTAAAAAGTTTCTATTATTTAAAAATTTGCACAAAATATTTCTCTGTATTGACATTTTCAATTTTTTACTGAACACTTTCACTAAGTAGACTCATCTTTAAGACAAAGGTGTCGTATCTTTTCTCGTAACAACTTACAAATTTCTAATTTCATTTCTTTGTATTTTGGAATTTCAAAAATTAGATTTAACAAAGGATTGCCTGTTTTACTGATTAGGAAAAGAAGCAACTTTTAGCTGAATTTATGGATTCCATTCTTTTTCTAATTAATTAATTTCTGCCATATTTCTCTTACTCCTCTCCCCGGGTTTCTTTAGGACTGATTTGATTTAAAAACAAAATAAAAAAAAATGAAGCCTGAGGTGAATTTGAGCCCAGGTACTTTCTGTTATTCCTTTTGAAAAAGTGCACCTTTCTCCCTGATGGCCTTATTGGTGGTGGTGTATGTGTTTTGAAATAACGTGATCTCATTTCTATTCTCATCTAAGTAACTGACTATTGTGTATTTTCATTTACTTTTTACTTTTTACATTTACTACCAGTTTGTAGATAAGTGACTTTCATTTTTACTTATTTTTACATCTTTGAATGATTTTGGTGTTTTCTTTTGAGTCCGTTTGTTAACTTGTAAGTTTATTGGGGGCACCTGTGTAACTCATCCGTTAAGCGTTCGACTTTGGCTCGGGTCATGATCTCACGGTCAATGGGTTCAAGCCCATGTGGGGCTCTGTGCTGACAGCTCAGGGCCTGGAGGCTGCTTCTGATTCTGTGTCTCTGTCTCTCTCTGCCCCTCCCCTGTTTGTGCTCCCTCTCTTTCAAAAATAAATAAAACATTAAAACAATTAATTTGTAAGTTTATTGTACCGTGGTAGAAAAGAAGGTGTTTTGTGCCATTTCTAGTTTGGGGAATTTAAGAGATCTGTCAAGGTTAGCATGTGACCAACTTTCTAAATTTTCATGGACACAGAAGAAGGAAGAAAGCCTACTTATTTCTAGGAAAAACTACAATATACCTGTACATTTCTTCTTATTAGTTTCTTCTTATTAATTAACATCAAGTCCCTGATGTTCACATGCTTTTCGTGTGTGCTTTATCTCTCTTGGACTGACGATACTGTTTTAAAATCTTATCACTGCTTCTCTGTTAAATGTCCTTGGCGATTATAATCATTTTTGCTTTATCGGTATTGAGTCAGTGTATCTGTGTAACTCTAACAGCATTATCCTTTCCCATTGGATTTGGGTTTTGTGTCCATTAAAAATGGCCCTATTTGCCCCCATTAAATAGTATTTGCTTAAAATTCAATTTCTCTGCAATTCTATTTCTTTCTTCTTCTTCTTTTTTAATGTGCTGACATTGGCATGTTGTGTATTTGTTCATTTCTTTTATTTTTTTATCTCCCTGATATTCCCCCTTGGGGTCTATTTTTGTAAGTAGCACGTCAGGGGGAATCTTGGCATTTTAATAAGTGGGTTAATCCATTTCTCGTCCTGCTTGCTTTTGTGTTTTGTGCTCTCGGCCTTAAAGCTCCCTGCCGCTCCATTTCTCATCTGCCCTTTGCCGTAGAGAAATGCGTTCAGCTTGCTCTTACCTTCTGAAATGGTTCTGAACTTTGACATTCTAAATGTAATCCTATCAGAGCAGTGCTTTCCCGTCTGTTTGGCCAAGCCCCGGCCCTGTGAGATGCTCTGTGGGAGAAAGATCTGTGGTCAAACCTCATGAGGAAGGAGGCATGCCATGTACCCCCTTAGACAGTCTTAAAGCCCAACAGTGTAGAAAATGCTCTGATAAGTCCTGCGGTGCCTGTCTTTGCCCTTTTCCTGAGTTACTTTTTTTAGGAGGTCTTATTTTACTATCATGGCCTGAAGCCCTCATGAAGATATTTCCCCAAATGTCAGTCAAGTATGAATTTCTGAGCTTATCCTGTACAGTGGGGAAACTTGCAGTATTGATAGGTTCCTCTCCCTGTAGCCCATCTGTCCTTAGGGCGCAGCCATGGGGCCTGATGCCTCTAAGAAGAGAATGGCGACTGCTCTGGAGCATAAATGCTCGCAGGGTAGGGAAGGAGAAGCGTCTGACCTCCGGGAGGTCCCCGTGGGGCATGAAGGGGTGGAGAATCTTCAGATTGAGAGGGAAGAGAAGAAGGGGGAGGGGAGAAGGGTGAAGAGGTGAAGGCCAGAATCCTGATCCCGCCCTAGGGTTAAGCTCTCCAGGGATAGAAAGGATAGTGACCCGGGGGGGGGGGGGGGGGACAAGAAGTAACAGTGGAAGCAGAGAGGCTTCTGTCGCATTTCCTGTTGGGATCTCAGGGACACCAGCTGGTCTGTGGCCTCGCACCAGCCACAGTCAGAGACTGTGCACCCTGTGGTCCAGAGGGATCCAGAAGAAGGAAGCTGGGAGTTCTGGAGGGTCTCACAGGGACGTGGGGCTGCCACTGTTACTAAGGTTGCCGGAAGTGGCTGAGACCCTGAGGACCCGCAGCTCCGATGAGAATCAGTGTAGGGCCTTGTGGAGGGTGTGGGGCAGAGGTCGCTTGGCTGTGCCCAGGGAGTCCCAGGCTTCTGCAGCAGAACCAGATGGGCACAGGTGGAACGGGGCATCGCTCAGAGGTTTGAGAGGGACCCGAGCCTCGGTCAGAATTCCTTCTGGAAACACAAGGCACATTGAGTTAGGACACCTAAAGTAGAGGTAAAGGAACTGTAAAGGCAAATAGACAACATGCCAATGTTAACACATTAGAAGAAGAAAAAGAAGAAGAAGAAGAAGAAGAAGAAGAAGAAGAAGAAAGAAACAGAATTGCAGAGAAATTGAATTTTAAGCAAATACTATTTAATGGAGGCAAATAGGGCCATTTTTAATGGCCACAAGGGACACTGCAGCACCCCGGGCATGGAGAGAGGGTACTTACTGAACCCAGACACAGAGAGGGCTGCATGGAGGGGGCTGGCTCTGGAGCTGAGACCTTCAGTCAAGGGACCAGGCAGCCCTCAGTGACTCCGCAGGGAAGGAACCAGGGAAATACATTCCCCGGCCTCACTCTCCTCCTCCTTTCCATCTCTTGCTAACATCCCCATTTACTAGACCCAACTGGTAGCCACAGGACATGGAAACTTAGGGATGGGGTCCCTACGGGCCGGCTTCGCAGGGCCCAGAATGGCCTGGGGAGGACAGGCGTGCCCCTGGAGGACAACACCCGGCGACAGCACAGGGACCAGCCGGGGATTCAAGACCACGCCTGCCCCCATGCTGAGAGGCTAAGTCCACTTTCCTCTCTACCCAGATGCAATCCTGCTGGAAGGAGGGGCAAGGATTGCAGAAAAAGAGCCTGGCACACTCTTCAGCCAGACACTCACCACCTGCTTGCTTGGCCACTTCTCACCTTCCAGAGGAGGGATTTTCGCACCCACAGGGGACGGCGATGCAAAGGAGCACTAGGCATGTTTGTTCGCGTGAGCGAAGCGCATGACTGTCGACCCGGATCCACAGGTGCGTGAACACGTACGATGAATCAGCCTTAACTATTTATTTATTTTGGTAGCAGCAGGCGATTCCGATGGAGAGCCTTAGTTTCACGGCTAATGCCTCAGAACGATTCTCACTGTGTTCACACGAATCAGCATCCGTGATCGACAAGCCACGGATTGTCAAACAGTGATGTCTTTGCATTTATTTCCCTGTAACCGAAGTATTGCATGATTAGGAGCCTTACGGGAGCAGCTCCCACAAGGCCCCATTGACTGGAGGCTCTGCAGCGATGGGAGGGACAGCGCGTGTTTCTCCGTCTGTGACGTGTCAATGCCAGGAGTCAGGCCTGCTGGGTTTTGCTGTCGCGGCCTGGACTTGAAGGAGTTGGGAGAACACGTGTGTTCCAAGGGGCTTCTTCCCGTCTTGGCCCCCATTGTTCACGTGTAGCGCCCGCGCCCAGGCTCGCCGGGAGCCTCGGGGTCAGACCAGTGCAGACAGGGGCGGAGGTCACCGGCCTGATCCCTAGAAGGTTCAGAAGGTGGATGGTCCTGGTGGGATCAGCTGTGAGTGACAGGAAGAATGGATAACAGAGCCCCCCAGAGTCATCTCCGGGACTACCACCGGGTCCCTGCCTTCTCTGGCCGTTGGGTCCCCACGCCCGAGGCTTCCTCGTGGGTGGACCTCAGCCCGAGCTGGTCCTCGACGCTGGCTGCACATCAGAGTCACCTGGGGGCTTTGAGAGTGCTGGTGCCTCGTTTCCACCTCCGTCCATCCAGTCGGTAGTGGGTGGGCATCTGTGCTTTGCAGGGACACCAGGCGATTCTCGGGTGCGTGTAGGGGAGGACTGGGGACCGCTAGCCCCCTTGCCTCCCACCTGTCACTCACGGATCTCCCCGGCAGGGAGCGGAGCCGTGGCTCCTGGGCGACTCCCGCAGAATGATGTGGGCGCTTCAGCCCAGCTCCTCTCACCCTCTCCCTCTTGAGCCTGCTCCACTGCCTGAGGACAAGTGTGTTCCAGTCTGGGGACCCGTCCTGCGGCGAGAGCCAGCCCCGAAAGGCGAAGCCCTGTGCGCGTCCAGCTCTGCGCCTGGCCAGAAGGATGTCTGCTGGTTCGGTGGCCAAGAATTTGGAGGCCACCTGGCCGAGATCTCAAGCCAGATCTCCAAGGAGCTTTGGCCGCTGATGAAGCTAATATTCTCATCTCGTCTGGCATCTCTTTGGTTCAGAACGTGGAGCACGAAGAGAGGGGCCGTGTGGATCGATATCCTCTCCGCTGGGTGGAAACTGGAAACTGTTTTGCTCGGCATATGCTCCCCCCACCCCCCCACCGTGGGGGAGTATGTATGGAATACTTGGGATGTTTCGAGAATGTCAGTGTTTGTAATGAATAATTATAGAAGCAGATCAAATTCATCCTCATTATAATAAACACTTGCTGTGTATTCCTTTGTTTTTACTCTAGGTTCTAAATTAACCCTCCGGAGATGACATGTTTGCGGCGGGGGTGGGGAGGGGGTGGGGTGGGGACAAAAGGTGATGAGTACAGAAAGGCAACTTAGAATGGAGCCCTGGGGTCTTAGATGTGATTATATATGGACCAGCTCCAACACGTTCCACTGGGGTCTGGCCTGGCCACAGGTGCCGACGTTGTCACAGAGCACCTGCCATTGTGTCATAGTGCTTGAGGAGCTGTCCCCAGCCGAGACCTCACTGTGGGCTCAGCGCTCAGCCTGACCTGGAATGCCGCCCTTATCCTAAACCAGAGCAGATCGGTACTACCGCGTCAGACGACGTGTATTTTGCTTAGGCTTCTCGATTCATAGAGGAGAAATTCCCTTTCAGGGAAAGTTACAGTAAATTATATTCTCCACAGAAAGAGATGGAAGTTCTCCAGTCTTTGCTAACGGGGATGATTCTTTTTTATCCTTAAGCGTAGAGATGAAAAGTACTATCACACGGTTATTTTAATTTTTTTTAAATGTCTATTTGTTTTTGAGAGAGTGAGGGAGGGAGACAGAGTGTGAGTGGGGGGAGGGCCAGAGAGAAAGAGGGAGACACAGAATCCGAAGCAGGCTCCAGCCTCCGAGCCGTCAGCACAGAGCCTGACGTGGGCCTTGAACTCATGAACTGTGAGATCGTGACCTGAGCCGAAGTCGGGCGCTCGACCGACTGAGCCACCCACGTGCCCCCACATGGTTATTTTAATCTTCACTTTGTTGACTAATGCCGAGATTAAACCTCTATATCTTTTTATGCTTTTTGAATTGAATATCTTCTTTATTTTCCTCTTAGAGTATTTTTTCCTAATTGATTTTTAAGAGCTCTTTATATAGTGAGGCTCATATAAATTAAAAATATTCCCCGCAGATTGTCATTTATCTTAGGTTTGGCTTTGGTGGTTTTCACAAAAACTTTATAGTGTCTGTAATAAAATATATCACTGTCTTTCTCTCCATTTGATACTGAAAAGAGAACTCCTCTCAACTGTTAAGGAACAATTACATGCTGACAGAATTGGTTTGAGGATTTCGGCCAGGCCCCCTTGGGGAGCTCGAGGCAAGTTCCCTGCGGTCTGGGGACACAGTGAACTGGCATCTGACTTCCCAGAGCAAATAGGATACGTGAGAGGAGCTGGGCCCACTGCTGGTCAGCGGAGGGCAAGGGACGAGGACATTCAGGGACCGACATGTGTGCTCAGCTTGTTGGGGCAAAGCATTCAGGGGCATTTCCTCATTCGGGTGCACACAGGTAGGTCCATGGTGTAAGGTGTCGGGTCCTGTGATAAAGCCCATCAGAGACGAGCTTCAGGTACCTCCGGGTTCCTAAGAGGCTGGCTGGGATTTATCCATGTTATGGAAACAACGGGTAAGGAACATCCAGAAATGGGAGCAGGATTTCTGCAAAGAACCTAGAAGTGCACCTCCAAGCTGTCAGCATAAACATCTGCTCTTCAACTCAGAACGTCCTTGCTCAAATTGCCCCCTCGTTTCCCACGGCTTTGTAGCAGATGCTGTGGAGACTGTGTGTGAGTGTGGAGGGGGTGACTGACTGGGGAGACAGGAAGGAGAGGAGACAAGGAAGAGCCCCAGCCCCTGGGAAGCCCTACTATCTGAGGGCCCAGGCCGGGGCTGCCTATCTGAATGAAGCACAAGCTTGAACCCTTGCGTGGACCGGACATTCTGACGACCAGCAGGGGGACTGACTGCATGATGCCTATGAACGTCCAGAAAACACTAGAGACGTCCTAGGTTTTCACCGGGGCAGGGAAAACTCAGTGCTGCAGAACTCGTTCGAAGACAGACTTTTTAAAAAAATTATTTATTTATTTTTTAATTCACATCCAAGTTAGCACATGGTGCAACAATGATTTCAGGAGTAGATTCCCTAATGCCCCTGACCCATTTAGCCCATCCCCCCCTCCCACAACCCCTCCAGCAACCCTCAGTTTGTTCTCCATACTTGAGTCTCTTATGTTTTGTCCCCCTCCCTGTGTTTATATTATTTTTATTTCCCTTCCCTTAGGTTCATCTGTTTTGTCTCTTAAAGTCCTCATAGGAGTGAAGTCATATGATTTTTGTCTTTCTCTGACTGACTAATTTCGCTTAGCATAATGCCCTCTGGTTCCATCCACGTAGTTGCCAATGGCAAGATTTCATTCTTTTTGATTGCTGAGTAATACTCCATTGTGTATATATACCACATCTTCTTTATCCATTCATCCATCGATGAACATTTGAGCTCTTTCCATACTTTGGCTATGTTGATAGTGTTACTATAAACACTGGGGTGCATGTGCCCCTTCTAAACAGCATCCCTGTATCCCCTGGATAAATACCTAGTAGTGCAATTGCTGGGTCATAGAGTAAAGGCAGAATTGTTTGACCCTTCTACGCAATGCATCCTCTGGTTTGACATACGGGTTACATTTAGAATTCCAGGAGAGGACACAGGGATAAGCTAACATTGCATTTACCACCTTTCAGGCTCTGTTCTTGGGGATTCCACATGAATTATCTCACTTAATTTCCATCATCCACTGGGGGGAGATGCTCTTATCTTCCACACAAGGAGACTGAGCATCACAGAGATGAAGGATTTTGCCAAAGTCCATCAGGTGCGTAATGAGTGCATCTGGGGTCAATTAAAATTCTTTCTTTTTCTTTTCTTTAATGTTTATTTATTTTATTGAGAGGGAGAGTGTGCGTGAGTAGGGGAAAGGCAGAGAGGGAGAGAGAGAGAGAATCCCAAGCAGGCTCTGCACTGTCAGTGCAGAGCCTGACGCCGGGCTCGATCTCCTGAATCGCGAGATCACGACCTGAGCCGAAATCAAGAGTCAGATGCTCCGCCGACTGAACCAGGCATCGGTGGGGGAAATTAAAATTCTGAACTTAATCCAGTTGAGGAGGGAGACTAGGGGTACTGATGAACGTGACTGGTCATGAGTTGATAACTGTTGAAGGCTGGTGGTGACAGACGTATTCACTGTTCTCTCTTCCTTTTTATGTGTTTGCAAATTTCCATAATAAAAGTGTAAAAGTGTATTGAGCACGTGGTTTGGGGAGGTCACTGCAGGGACTGGTTGAGCAGCGAACACTGAAAATTCCTGGAAGGCCCCCACCTGTGCATTCTAGTTGAGGACAAGCTCTCAGTGCAGTGGGGATACAGACCCAGCAGTCTGCCTCCAGCCCAGGCCCCTGCCATCTACCCCAACTGCCTGCCTTGCCGAAATGGCCAGAAGAAAAATGGATCTGGGTACCGGACCTCTTCCTGCCCCTATGCCTATAACCTAATCTCCCTGGGATTCTCCCCTCTCTTCGCTCTAGGGCAACCCCCTTCAAGGGTCTTTCCAAGGACGTGGCAGTTGGGAAAATCAGATTTGCCCCACGAAGAGTTAAATTCACCGCCTGATCTCAGAGTGGAGATTTGTAAAGCCACACTGCAGAGGCAGAATGGGTTTCGAGCCATTAACGGAGGAACGAGACGCTTATTTGTCTAATTAACAGGTTTCAAGGTCACGCTCCTTTCTTCTCCATGAATGCATATCTCTTTTAAAACTCATTAAAATAATATTTCACGGAAAAGGGTTTGATCACAAACGCCGAGCCTCTTGTACATCTGTGGTTTTCAACCACTAATGTGTCGTTAGAGTGGCTCTGATGTAGTTTGGGCTCCAAAGTTTATGAGTTTTATTTTTATCGGCAAGAATTAGAACGTATTTAAGATTATCCTTGTAAATTGTCACAATCGTTATTTTTCTTGCATTCTGACTCATGTTTCTAAGTGTCCCCGGGCCACCCTGGAAAAGATTTTGTATATGTGATCACCATATGGCGTTTGTCTTGCTCTGGGGAATAGAAGGTTGAGATCCACCGTTTAGATGCCAACGCGTGATGGTCAGGTTGGATTGAACACCGAATCCTACAGTATCTATTCAGAACGGAAGCATAGAGATAACAAAATGGATTCCTTTGGACGAAAACCTCACCGGAGGGGAGGCATGTGTGGACAGAGAGATAAGTCACTGTTTGCTTATAAGCTTTTTCAGGGAAATCACCACTAAGGATCCTCTAAGTGGCACATCAAATGCTGGTTTTGTTAAAAGGTATTGATAATGATGAATCTGCCTTGGATAAAAGGTTTATAGTTAGAGGTAATTTTATTGATTCGGGCCTGGCTGGCCTCTTGGAAGTACAACATTATTTTCAGTAGATCGATTGTGTCTGGTTTGGAAAGGCTTGGCACTACGTTGGTCTTCAATTATATTTAAATAATTGATCGCGATTTGTATTTGTTAATGACCTTTAACTGAACTGTCATTGACCTGTGTTGGGCCACAGAGATCAATTCTGTGGACGGCTCATTAGTCTTTGTGACTTTTCTAAAATACTTGGTGTTAACTCTACCCTCGAATCCACTAGGTGCTTAATGCAGAAATCGAGGGTTCTGGTTTATTTCTGTAAACGAAAATGGGATTTCCACGAGGAGAGATGTGTTTCCACGGCCTTCATGGCCATAGACACGGATGTGCCCCCTCCTCCTGCTTTGGGGGTCAGGGAGCAACACTCTGGGACAGGGGTGGAAAAAGAACTCCTTGTACCTGGCATGGGCACGCCCCCTTTCATCTCCGATCCGGGTCCTGGTCGCATTAAGGGCGTCTACTGCCACTCATCCCCCAGGATGCCGGCCTGGATGCTACTTTTGTCTTCGTGTTCTTTCCCCACACACCACTCTATCTACTTGTTGTGAAAGTCCTCTTCACGGTTCTTCTAGGCTGCAGAACTGAGACTTCTTGCCCCGTTCAACCAGCCCATTTCCACTACTCTGATTCAGATCCTTAAGGAAAGGGAGTCGGCAGAAATACAACAGGCAGCTGCCTATCTCTTGCTGTCCTGAGACACCGTGGAACTGGGTATCGTTGTGCACTCAGGTTCCCAGGAATCTGGACATCAAATCCGGAAACCCGATTGGGTCCTAACTTGCACGAGGAGGGCAGCTCCTCAACGGTCAGTTGTTCATCCAGGGTTTCCCAACTGGGTGCCACAGGAGCCCCAGTGGGCCAGGACACCCCCAGCCCCTACATCACCCAGAGCTCATACACTTCCATCTTTCTGAAATAATTTGCCAGCCTCTCCTTCCTTCTTGTAGGGAAGTGGCAAAATTCGTGGGGTGGGCGTGGGGGATAAGGGACTTTTTTGCTTTCAGAAAGCCTTGAAGGGGGTCAGGCTACGGGAGATCAAAGTGAGCTACTTTGCTTTACATGGTGAAATAGCAAAGTGTCTGGATTTTCTGCAGGGAGCCTGATGGATGGGGATTCAAGGGTGTGGGGTTAGGAGCTGAATCTCAATGATGCGAGTGTATTAGCCTCTTTGAGCTAGTGTTACAAGGGACCACAAACTGGGTGGTTTAAAGCAAGAAAAAAAAATGCTATCTCACAGTTCTGGAAACTAGAAGTCCCAAATCAAGCTGATTACAGGACCAGACGCCTCTGAAACCTGTAGGGGAGAACCCTTCCTCGCCTCTTCCAGCTTTTGACGTCGGGCCAGCAATGTTCGTTGCTCCCTGGCTTGTAGACTCATCCCTCCAATCCCCTGTGTATCTTCACATCTGTGCATCTCATGTCTATCTATGTGTCCAATTTTCCTCTTTTCGTAAGGACACCACTCATGATGGATTAGCCCCCTCGCCCCCGAATGACCTCATTTTCACTAAATTATCGTTGAAAACACTCTAGTTCTAAATAGGGTCACAATCTGAGGTACTGGAAGTGAGGACTTCAACATCAAATCTTTTTGGGGGAGAGGAGAACCCAACTCAACCCATAGCAATGGGAAAATGGAAGAAAATGCTCCAGGGGTGGGGGTCCAGATGCTGGGATCTCAGGAAAGCAAGCTATTTGGTGGGGAACGGGCAGGGATATTTTAATAATAGTGAAGTCTGACATTAAATTGGAAGGCATCCTTAGTCCTAATCTATAATCACGCTTTATTTTCCCCACACTTCCAATAAAAGACTTGCGCACGGCAGCCTTGGAGCTCGGGGGGAAGACAGAGGAACGGGTGGGCCCATGTTCAGTCAAGGGAGAGTGGCTGTTCTACTCTGTCACTGGTGGTTAGGACATTGGCTGGGTCTCTTCCTAGATTATAAGGAGCACGGTCATAAGAGAAGGGCTCTGTCTTATTCATCATGCAGAACGGTGCCCAGGAACCAGTAGGAATTCCATAAATCCATTACCCTCCAATCCCAGCCACAGTGCTGGCTTCCTCCCGTCCCTGGTGGGGACTCAAGGAGTTTCATTTGGGTATTAACAGAAAGGGCCTCCAGAAGACTGAAGAACTCAGGAGCGATCAGTTTCCACGTCTATGAGTAACCACCTTCCACATTTGACATGGAGCCATCACAGAGATGGGTGGCAGGTGGACAGCAGCAAGCCTTTCCCTGAGTAGATGCTCAGTAAATACTTACGGAACTGAAATAAGTAATGTGAAGGGGATATTTGTGAGATGCCGAAAGGAGGGGAATACAATGGCTGAGGATCTAACTTCTGCGGAAACTGAAACTCAGGTTAAACTTCAGATGCGGTATCACCCTGACGTTTTTAGCAAATAGCCCAGCTTTTTAGAAACTTCTCTTCACGATCCTTACGTCCACCTCATTCGTATCCGGCCTGGGGAACTGAACACGAGATCCAGATCGATACCATGGCATTTAGATCTTCCCCGTGACATTCTCCCGCAGCCCTGCCTCGCCGTAACGCTGCCTCCAGGGCGGTGCAGTGGTGGGAGGGGGCAGAGCATCAGTGTGGTCCTGGCCTTCCGGTCGAGCTTACATCTGCTGCGGGTTTGTGAATTTACAGCGGATAGTAAGAAACACTAGGGTCTGTGGAGGGAAGTGCGCCCTAAGCCTTGACGTAAGCCGGAGTTGGACCTGGTGGGGAAGGACGCTGAATGAATCCGGTGGCAGAACATGCGAAGTCCAACATCTCCACTGGCTGTATGACCTTGAGCCAACTTGCCTCGCTGCCCGGCAAGGTCGTTCTGAGGACCAAATGAGAAATGCATATACAAGTACTTTAGAAATGGAGCCCTCCAAATGAATATACCGGAAACAGTTGGCCTGCTAGCAAACAGCAGGCCTTAGGTTTGGAGCTGGGCCTCAGTCAGATGCCCTGTGGGGAGGGTCCCCCCAGCAAGCGCTCGCTGACCCACTATGGTGAGAGGTGAGGGGTCGGAGCCCTCGGTCTGGCCTCTCACAAACCCATCTCTTGATGTGCGGACTCCATGTCCGGCCGGTTGCAGCACCCCGTTCATTCCTGAGGGCAGGCAGTCTCTGGCTGATGGTCTCCAGGCAGGGCCTTCCCATGGAAGCTTCTGAAGGGCCTGTTGACCTTGGAGCGGGCGTCACGGAGGGACTCCCTCTGTTTGTGGCTCTCCTCTGTGGAGGCACAAGGGGCCACGTGGTGGTCTTCTGCCCACTGAATTCCATGCTGGGGTTGGACGCCCCCTAGAGGCAGGGCCGCGTCTCCTCTGACTCTACATCTCCAAAATTTTAGTTGGGGTTGGGCCCAGCGGGACAAAAGCTCTTTTCTGGTTCACCTAACAGTCCCGGGCAGGGGTTCACGTTGGTGGGGTCTGTCAGGGACTCGGGCTGAAGCAGACTCTCCCGTCCTCCACACGCAGCTCCCATAGCCGCCATGTTGTTTCGGACCCAGCCAACTGGAAGGGAGGGACTCAAAAGGACAGGCCTGAAGAGAGACACTTCTCTTCACTTCCCACTGGCTAGAACCAGCCACGTGGCCTCAGTCGCTGCGAGGGTGACTGGGAAATGACCCAGAAAGGAGAAAATGCATCTTGACGAATAGCCATTTGCCAACATCCAGGAACAGGGTGTGGTAGAGAGTAAATGCTTAGCACATGCTCACTGATTGAACAGGCCCAGTGAAGGATTTAACTAGCGTGTGCAATAGCACACAGTGCACACGTGCAGCCCCAGTAGCACACGGTCTTCAGAGAATCCGGCAACAGTTGTTGATTTTCTGCCCGCTGTTCCCACGTACCTCATCAGGCTGAATACCATTTCATTTATTTTGTTTTTAAATGGATTTATTTAAATCCGAGTTAGTTCACATACAGCGTAGCGTTGGTTTCAGGAGTAGAGCCCAGTGGTTCCTCACTTTCATTCGACACCCAGTGCTCATCCCAACAAGCACCTCCTTAGTGCCCATCCCCCATTTAACCCTTCCCCCCACCCACCTCTCCTCCAGCAGCCCTCAGGCTGCTCTCTGTATTTAAGAGTCTCTTCTGGTTCGCCCCCCTCTCTGTTTCTATGTTATTTTTCCTTCCCTTCCCCTCCGTTCATCCGGAAAACGATTTCACTTAATGCTTATTGCCCTCACCGTGTCCAGGGAGCTAAGCTACGTACTAGACATCGCTTCCGAATAACATCAGGTTCCTGCCTGCAAGGCGCTTACAAGCCTGGGTAACTGAGGGCATCCGGTGTCTTTCTGCTAAACTAGCTTCGCTTCCCCCGGAGAGCCAGGTACTATTGTATTCATAACCAGAGCTGTGCCCTCTTCAATGGATTTGTCTCAAATCCTTTGCACACTGAACCATACGTTGAAGCCCTCGACGGAATATTAATCAACATTTTGTTCTGGGCTCTGGAGCCCTGATTGAAAATGCATCTGTGTAAGTAGCCTTTTTAGGAAAATTACACATCTTACACGGAAGCGGGTAATCAAGCCTTCCCTTCCCTTCACAATGGAAAAGCAGAGATGGCAGCTTATCCAGATGAAAACCAGGCTGATTTTATTCTAATGAGAACGCAGGGCTACATCAATTACAGACAAGTGTGCAAAGTTAGTGAGGTCTTTCTTTCTGTCTTGATGAATAGTTATAGGAAAATACCCTAAAGCTTCCCAGCTGCCCTTGTGAGGATCAGAAATGCCTCTTCATAGAGTATCAGTTTCCACTTTATTAAAAAAAAATCTTTTTTTTAATGGTTATTTATTTTTGAGAGACAGAGTGCGAGTGGGAGACACAGAATCCAAAGCAGGCTCCAGGCTCCGAGCGGTCAGCACAGAGCCCGTCGCGGGGCTCGAACTCACAGACTGTGAGATCATGACCGGAGCTGAAGCCGGATGCTTAACCGACTGAGCCACCCAGGCGCCCCCATCACTTACCACTTTAGAAAGGGAGCCGCTTTCTGGGGAACAGTGAAGCCACGCAATCTGAAGAGTCGGGAGAAAGCGGGTAAAGCCCAGGCAGACAGCAGGGACTGTCTAAGGCACGGCCCTCCAGCACCTTGCCTCTCTGTGCAGACACCCCTTCAGGTTAGCCACAGGAGAGCCTGGTTTAGACAAGAACCTGAAGAACGGTGGAAGACAATTCCAGAATCTCCGCTACTCTTACTCAGCTTTGTTAGGAATAGAATTGATTCCCATTCTCGCCTTTCCTGCATTCCACCTTAGAATTTACAGGTGCCCATCTGGCCGGTCAGTTGTGGGGGCTGGTGTGGCGAGAAGAACTGGCCGTCGAAGACAGTGGATTAGAGCCTCCTGATGTTTCCAACTTTGGATCTGTAAATACGGATTTCTCGTGCCCATCTGAAGTCAAAATGTTGTTAGTAAAGAATGTCTGATCTTTGCCGGAGAAGGCGAATGTGTGTGTAAGTGAAGGCACAGACAGGCCCCAGAGGTGGCATTAATGTTTTAATTATGTAAGGGATTAATTTATTTCAAATGTATTTTCTGCCCTTGCTGTGTGCCGGCTAATTCCGTTTTTAAGATGCCAAACCCTGTTTCCCCAGGGGAACAACAGACCTGTATCTTCAAAGTGTAAACTTCTTCTCATCACAGAGGTAAAAAAACCCATATATAAGCTGTTAGAATGTCAAAGGCTATGAAGATTTAGACTTTATCTAGGAGCATTTGTTTTGAAAATAGTTACAAACAGAGAGGGAGGGAGGCAAACCATAAGAGACCCTTAAATACAGAGAACAAACTGGGGGTTGATGGGGGTGTGGGGGAGACGGGAAAATGGGCGGTGCATCGAGGAGGGCACTTGTTGGGATGAACACTGGGTGTTGAACATAAGCGACGAACCACGGGAATCTACCCCCAAAACCAAGAGCACACTCTACACACGGTATGTTAGCCAATTTGACAACAAATGATATTTTTTAAAAAAAGGAGTGTTTGTTTTGAATTTCAAGTTTAACTGAGAAAGCCACGCCTCCGTCACCCTTCTTCTTCCCCACCGATGGCCAAAGAGAGAGAAACTTCCAAAATGTTCCCGAGAGAGAGAGAAAAGAGTGGAACTCATCTGCCGTACATCTCTCAGACCCTGAGATAAAAAAGCTTTGCTGTGTTTGGGGACCTAACAAGAGTGGAGAATTAACGGAGGGTCCCAGGCGTGTCACAGTCCGCCAGTCCCAGTCTGGGGCGAGGGTCATAGGAATGGGCGTATTTTGTCTGCCCACACTCGGGCTCTTTTCACAGGGCAACGACTGGCCTCCCCAGCCCCTGAATTTGCAATGGTTGAGAATGACTTCAAGGGATCTGCTGGGACAGTGCGTATGATGGACTGGAAACGAAGGGTTGGGGAGGGAGGGAGGGTGCAGAATGCAAACAAACCCCACTCCCTTCCACCACCACCGAGAGAGGGGAGACCCATGGGAGCTGAATGACCTGGCCTAGCCGGCCAAGGGCATATTCCAGCCACCTGCGGAGGAATTACCCTTGCTGTGAACAAAGAATATACACATTTGAGATTCTATTTAATGTTGTTACACCAGGGGCACCTGGGTGGCTCAGTCGGTTGAGCGTCCGACTCTTGGTTTCAACTCAGGTCGTCATCCCATGGTTCATGAGTTCAAGCCCCACGTCAGGTTCCATGCTGATGGCACGGATTCTCTCTTTCTCTCTGCCCCTCCCCTGCTCACACACTCTCTCTCTCTCTTTCAAAATAAATAAACTCAAAAAATAAAAATAAATAAATAAATAAATAAATAAATAAATAAAACCACTCACACCGAAACTGAATATTGGCTGAATTAAAAAAAAAATCATAGGGATTATCAGGCTGGATAATCTTTACCTGTTCTACGTTTTGGAGGGCAGATTAGAACATGATGACTGAAGTTTGCATGATTTGTGATTAGAGTCTCTGCATGCAATCAGGACTTCCCACACGCTGATTGATCTATTTGATTCTTCCTGGGAAAAAAAATCAACGACAGTAGCTACTGTGATGGGTAAAGCTCCTTTCATGTTTTGCATTCTGTTCAATTCTTTTTCCAAAGTGTTTACTTATATCCTTTGCCCACTTTTCTCTTGTGGTGTTTGTCTCGTAATTATTGATTTGTAAAAGCTTTTTATATAAGAAGGACATTAACTTTTTTCAATTTTGTTATAAATAATTTATCACAGGTCTTTCAACTATTCTGGTTATATAGAAATCATTTTTATTATTATTTAGCTCTTTATGTCTTCATATATATCCATTATTTTCCTTTAAGGGTTTCTGGCTTGGGAGTTATAGTTAGAAATTCATGTTCATTTTATTTACTTAGTTTTTTTTTAAAAAAAAACGTTTAGTGTTTATTTTTGGAAGAGAGAGAGAGCACACAAGCAGGGAAGGGGCAGAGAGAGGGGGAGACACAGAATCCGAAGCAGGCTCCAGGCTCTGAGCTGTCAGCACAGAGCCTGACGTGGGGCTCGAACTCAAGGACCTCAAGATCGTGACCTGAGCCAAAGTCAGGTGCTTAACTGACTGCGCCCCCAGGCACCCCCCCCATTCATTTTAAAACTACAGAATCATTCACTAAAATTTTCTCCCCACAGGGGTCCCTGGCTGGCTCAGTCAGTGGAGCCTGTGACTCTTGATCTTGGGTTTGTGAGTTCGAGCCCCACCTTGGGTATAGAGATTACTTAAAAATAAAATCTTAAAGAAAATAAAAGAAATTTTTCTCCCAATAGTTTTATATTTTAAAAAATATATATATTTAAATCTTTATTGTGTGTAGGCATAAGATATGAGTTCAGGTTTCAACCTCCCTCCACCCCCGAATGATTTGTAGGTTTTCTTAACATCATGCATTGGATTTCTTGCTCATTTTCTCATTAGTTTAAATTCATATGGATATGTGGACCTATGAGCGGACTTTGAATCTGTGTATCTGTTCTTGTGTCAATTATACTATAGCTCTACGATTATAGAGATTATTAGGGTATGTCCCAGTCAATATTTTTCTGTTTTCAATTTTTTCTTTTTTTTACTATTATCATAGGCTTTCTTCCAACTGAATTTAAAAAAAATTTTTTTTAACGTTTATTTATTTTTGAGACAGAGAGGGGCGCCTGGGTGGCGCAGTCGGTTAAGCGTCCGACTTCAGCCAGGTCACGATCTCGCGGTCCGTGAGTTCGAGCCCCGCGTCAGGCTCTGGGCTGATGGCTCGGAGCCTGGAGCCTGTTTCCGATTCTGTGTCTCCCTCTCTCTCTGCCCCTCCCCCGTTCATGCTCTGTCTCTCTCTGTCCCAAAAATAAATAAAAAAAAAAAAAAAAAAAACAAAAAAAAAAAAACAAAAAAAAAAAAACGTTGAGACAGAGAGAGACAGAGCATGAACAGGGGAGGGTCAGAGAGAGAGGGAGACACAGAATCCGAAACAGGCTCCAGGCTCTGAGCTGTCAGCACAGAGCCCGACGCGGGGCTTGAACTCACGGACCGCGAGATCGTGACCTGAGCCGAAGTCGGCCGCTCAACCGACTGAGCCACCCAGGCGCCCCCCAACTGAATTTTAAATTTGTATGATCTTTACCTTTTTTTCAAGAAGGGCCATTTGGTTGGTATATGCGGTAGTCAGAATAATGTCCCCCACCCCCAAGAGATATTCCTGTCCTAATTCTCAGAACCCAGGAACATGTTAGCTTACATGGCAAAGGGACTTTGTTGATGTCATTAAATTACGGATCTTGAGGTGGAGAGATTATGGGCCATCTGGGCGGGCCCAGTATAATCACAAGGGTCCTTTTTAAATGGAAGAGAGGCAGAAGGGGGGTGTCAGAGGGATCTGGGAGGATGGGGGAGTGGTCACAGAGATCCAACTTGTGCTGGCTTTGAAGACAGAAGGAACCACAAGACCGCAAATGTGGACGAGCTCTAGGGGCTGGAAAAGGCAGGAATGGAATCTCCCCTAGCACCCCTTGATTTTAGGATGTCTCACCTCCAGAACTGTAAGAGGATAAATTTGGTTTGTTGAAGCCACTAAGTTCGTGGCGGTTTTTTATGGCAGCAATAGGAAACGAAAACAGTATACTTTCTAAATTCCTCCGTTCCTGAGGATCTATGACTCTCACACACAAGCGATAGCTTGATAAGTTAAAGAATTGGGTTACAATAATTTTCCCTCAAACTTGTAGATATCTTGCTTTGTTGATTTTTGGCACTTTGTCCTGCAGAAGATAAGTTTGAAGCCAATCTGACTGTTTTCACTTTACTTTCAAAATGCTTCCTCAGGGCGCCTGGGTGGCTCAGTTGTTTAGGCGTCTGACTTGATTTCGTCTCAGGTCATGATCTCACAGGTTTGTGAGTTCAAGCCCCACGCTGATGGCGAGGAGCCTGCTTGGGATTCTCTCTCCCTCTCTCTCTGCCCCTTCCCCCACCCTCTCTCAAAACAAATAAATAAACTTAAAAAATAAAATAAAATGCTTTCCCTAGGTGCTGGGAATAAGTTCCCTTTATCCTTGAAATAGATCTCTGCAGACTATGGGTCTCCTACTTACTTTTTCTGGGGTTGGCAGGCCTTTCACCTTGAGGGCTTGTAAATGTCTTTAGCCAAGAGAAACTTTCAGGCAGTATTTCTATGAATCGTGCTTCTGCTCCCTTGACAACATTGCTGCTGAGAATTCCTTTCATGGTAACTATTAGAGTTGTCAAAATCTCATGCTATCGGGTTGCTGTTTTTTTTTCAATCAACTGCTATAATACAGGATTTTCTTACAGTTCGGTAACACATGACTTCTTACACTTCTTAGGGCAACAGGAAGCAAGCTATCACGGACATCAACAGCGCACTGAGATCCCAACTCATGAGTCCATGGTGTACCCGTCACAATCTAAGCGATCACACCATCCATTTGCACCTCATACTCATTTCATTTTGTTCACATGCAATTCTTGGATCTAACCAATGTGGTTTCTAGAAAACGAATTCCATCCTTTGCATATTAATGGCTAAAAAAAGAGCCCCCCAACTATGTATAAAAAAGCTGACTGAGCTCATGTCATGCTTCCTGCGTTGGGAACTTCCCCCTAAAAGCCTTTGTAATGAATCATGTGTTCAAACGCACACTCAAGTGGAGGGGAGTAATGGCAAGTGGAAACCAACAAAGCATCAGGATTTTTCTGGAAATGACTCAGAAAAGGCTTTTAGTTTTTTTATTTTATTTTTTTTTAACGTTTACTTATTTTTGAGACAGAGAGAGACAGAGCATGAACGGGGGAGGGTCAGAGAGAGAGGGAGACACAGAATCTGAAACAGGCTCCAGGCTCTGAACTGTCAGCACAGAGCCCGACACGGGGCTCGAACTCACGAACCACGAGATCATGACCTGAGCCCAAGTCGGACACTTAACTGACTGAGCCACCCAGGCACCCCAGAAAAGGCTTTTAAAGAGAGGTTTTTGTTATGGCTTCATGAAGTACAAGCATCCCGTGACTAAGCTTGTTCTAACGAGGCATAAACACATGATGCAGGACTTCTGGATAACTGAGAAGTGGACTTCCTCTCTCCAGAGGTTGGCCTCCAGAAAAGCTAGGTGAAAACATCGTTACATGCGTATAACAAACAACACCAGGAAAAGGCCACTCGTGGTTATTTAGAATATACAAGAGTCATGACTTCAACAACCCCAAAGAAGTTGTCTTCTGGGGCGGGATTGCTGGCGAATTACATGATGAAATATGTTTCTTATGAAAATCCAGACCAAGTTAAACACAGGCATCAGTGGGCACAAACATTACTCAAAACTGTGCGGTAGCTTTTGTTGATTTTGAGAACTTAATACTTAAAAAAAAAATTTCCCATGGAGCCAGGGTGCCTCAGGGGCTCAGTCGGTTAAGCGTCCCACTTTGGCTCAGCTCATGATCTCACAGGTCGTGAGCTCGAGCCCCACATCGGGCTCTCTGCTGTCAGTGTAGAGCCCTCTTTGGATGCTCCTTCCCCCTCTCTACCCCTCCTCTGCTCTCTCTCTCTCAAAAATAAATAACACGTTAAAAAAAAATCTCCCATGGGGACCTCCTAGAAACTTCTGAACCATGAAACACGTAGGTTACTTCAGATTAATGGGGGTATAATTGATGCACATATAAGCTTATGATTTACTACGGTTGCTTTAGTCCTAGGTGTATTCCCAAGATGGTACCAGAGATAGAAGTGATGTAGACAGGAGAGGCTGAGGGTGGGTGTTGAGTGAAGACCAGGTATAAAGAAGTCTTCCTTCAAGATTTCTACTGAGTCGTGTTATGAGTACTGAAATGGTTAGGACCACAACTCCTTGCGTCTGAATGAACTCACCATGACCGCCAGTGTCCCCCCCACCAGACACCTGACGGTCAGCCTTCACTGTGTTCCCTCCCATCGTCACACCATTCTGCTATCCCCGCTATGACTACCTCAGCTCAGGTCTTCATAACCTCTCGCTACGTTAAAAACGGGCCAGTAACTTGAACAGACACGTCGCCAAAGAAGACGGTGACGAACTAACACGTGGAAAGATGCCCAGTGTCGCTGGTCTTCAAGAAAGTGAAAACTAAAACCACAACAAGATATCGCTCCATACCTAAATGGAAATGAAAGCTACCAAGAGCACCAAAAGTTGGCCAGAATGTGGGGCCCCTGAAAGTCTGGCACCCTGTGTGTGAGAGCACAAGACAATGCAACCGCTTTACAGAGAGCTCCGTGGCGGCTTCCTGTGGAGTTGAACACAAGCACGCCCTGAGCAAATCCTCTGCTAGGTATTTACCCAAGAGGAGTGAGAGCATATGCCTCCAAAAAGCCTCGTACGAGAATGTTCAGAGCAACTTTATTTATTACAGCCCAAACTGGAAGCAATCCAAATGTTCATTAGCAAGAGAAATGACAAACAGATTGTTGTTTATTCATACAATGGAGTGTGTCTCAGCAATAGAGAGGAATAAACCACTGATGGATTGTGAAGGCACATGGAGAACAAAAGAAGCCAGATGCTTACATACTGTCCTGTTGCATCTATATGAAGTTCAAGTACAGGCAAAAGTGATCTATGGTGAGAGACATCAGAATGGTGGTTGCCTCTGGGAGTGTGAATGATTAGAAGGCAGGGGCATCTGGGTGGCCCAGTTGGTAAGGAATCCGAGGCTTGATTTTGGCTCAGGTCATGATCTCGAGGTTCATTAGATCGAGACCCTCATCGGGCTGTGAGGGCGGAGCCCGCTTGGGATTCTCTCTCTCTCTCTTCCCCGACCCCACTTGTACACATGCTCGTGTAGGCTCTCTCTCTCTCAGTCTCAAAATAAATAAATAAACATTAAAAAATGAGGGGCCCCTGAGTGGCTCAGTTGGTTAAGCATCCCACTTCAGCTCAGGTCATGATCTCATAGCTTGTGAGTTCGAGCCCCGTGTTGGGCTCTGTGCCGACAGCTCAGAGCCTGGAGCCTGCTTCAAATTCTGTGTCTCCCCCTCTCCTGCCCTTCACCCACTCGTGCTCTGTCTTTCTCTCTCTCTCAAAAATAAATAAACATTAAAAATTTTTTTTAAATTAAAAAAAAAGTTATTAGAAGGCAGCACAAAGGGGGACTCCTGGGTGGCTCGGTCGGTTAAGCGTCTGACTTCCGCTCAGGTCATGATCTCGCGGTCCGTGAGTTCGAGCCTCGCGTCGGGCTCTGTGCTGATGGCTCTGAGCCTGGAGCCTGCTTCAGCTTCTGTGTCTCCCTCTCTCTCTACCCCTCCCCCGCTTGTGCTCTGTCTGTCTCTCTCTCAAAAATAAATAAGCATTAAAAAAAAAAAGAGGCAGCACAAAGGAATTTACTAGGTTTTGGGAATTATTTTCTACCCTATTTGTGCGCTGAAACTTCTAGAACCAAGCACTTAGGGTCTGTGCATTTTCTTGTATTTCACTACAGATAAAAATACACAGAACACATTTATCGTTTCTGTTTTCCGGTAATTCTACTCTATACTTAATGAATCTTTCCCAGGTGCAGAATCAGGTTTTTTCTTAGCTAAAGGAGTTTTTATTCTATCATGTTTTCCTTTTTCCCCAGGGATTCTGATCTCTTCCAATCACCAGAAATTCCAAGCACCCTGATACTTTTTCACCATCTCCGGGGCTCGACTTTTTGTCCTCCTCATCGGCATTCGGAGAGAACTTGTCAGCTGGCTCTCCACCTCCCAGAGGTCGCCTCTTCTCTCTGCGGCATCCATGCGGCGGCTTTAATTCTGAAATAGATCCCCTGTCTAGTAATATTCTCTCGGGGCACACAGCTCCCTTTCTGGTTCCCCTGCTGATGCGGAAACGAAAAACACAGGCTTTGGCATCAGATCTTGTTTGTCAATCTAGGCTCCTGCCTACATGGATGGCTTCGGGCAAACTAAATTTTATAAGCCTCCCTTTTGAACCCGCAAAATGAGGATCTTAGCCGCGACAACTTGATGGTGTCCTTGTAACGGTTTTGTGAGATAACGTTTGCACAACACTTAGCCAGCTGTAGGCATAAAGAAGTGCATAAATGTTAGCCTACAGCAACAGTAGTAGCCACCTCCTTCTCGTCCCTGTGCTTGCCTTCCTCCTGACAGCTATGTGGTTTCAAACTATTCGCTACTCGCCTTCCAGGTCTTTCCTACACTGGCTGCTGACACGTGGCAGACGTCCAGTGAGCGTCTGTTGAAGAAACGGATAAACTTCCTCCTTTATTTTCGCCGCATCCTCTGACATCGCAGCGTAGCTTCTCTATCTTTTTGTTGTCAATGAGACTCGATTAATGAGAACCTATTCCTGGAACAGGTTTTCAAACGACGCATCAATCACTTTCCCCAGGAAAATATTGTTACCATGTTACCTTGGCAGGGGGCTTCAACAATGAACGAACGCATCAGGAATGGAAAACGGATTCCGTGTTGAATGTTTCTTCAGACGTGCATCATAACAAGACCACGTTAGAATTCGTTTTCGTGAACTAGGAATTGGGGGGGGTGGGGGCTCGTGGCACTTGGTGGTTAAAATTTTATTCTTTAAGGGTTTTCAAACATGCTCTAACTTGTTTTAGTTTTCCTTCATTCAATCTCAAAATAAGTTATTGGAGAGGTGACAAAGCAAGGCCTCTGTCTGCCTGCCTCGCTCAGTTAGTGGAGCACATGACTCTCGATCTCGGGGATGTGAGTTCAAGGCCTACGTTGGGTGTAGAGGTTACTTAAAAATAATTCTTAAAAAAAAGAGAGAAAAGAGAAGAGAAGAGGAGAGGAGACGAGAGGAGAGAGGAGAGGAGAGGAGAGGAGAGGAGAGGAGAGGAGAGGAGAGGAGAGGAGAAGAGAAGAGAAGAGAAGAGAAGAGAAGAGAAGAGAAGAGGAAAAAAGAAAAGAAAAGAGAAGAAAAAAGAAAGGCTCTTTTCATCTAGTTCCTTAACGTTTAAGTAAATACCAACCTTAGAAGGATAGTAGGTACACCTTAGGTGTTAATTTCGAAATTCCAATCCAAATGTCCAAATGTGAACTTTTCATCCTCTGTGGGCCAGAGAAATCAAGATGTTTCACCATTAGAGTTCAATCCGTCCATCTTAAAGCCCTAGGCATTGATGAGCCAAATCCTTTTCATCCTCTGCAAAGTTATTTTTTTGCACCACCGATGCCAGCACCCCCGGGCAAGCCTTTGGCCCTTTGCCAGCACTATCTGTGTCTACACTTTGCCGCCCCCACGGCTGTGTCCACGTGCTCAGGACCCCACCCCTTCTGTCTCCTTTGGGCAGAGAGCTGAGCTGCAGGACCCTTCCTGTATCTTGTGAGCTCCTTGCTACCCTCACCTCCTCTCCGGTAATTGAGCCTTCCAGTTCGAGGGAATTCCTTTCCCCACCAGGCCAACGAAGACCCAGCCACGGGAGTAGATACGCATTGCCCGAGGTGGCTCCCCTGGGCCCCGAACAGCTCCGTGATCACTGGATATGGTGGTCACCTCCAGCTGCGGAACAATGACCCCCAACCTAGTGTGTTAACACAACAGGCACCTTTCTGAGGGTCAGACATCCGGGAGCAGCTCAGCTGGGTGGTTCTGGCTCAGGGCCTTTCGCGAGACCGCAGGAAAGCTATTGACGCAGACTGTGGTCTCTGGAGGTCGACTGGGGCTGGTGGGTTCACTTTCAGGCTCCTTCCTGTGGCTGTTGTAGGAAGATTCTGGCCATGTGGACCCTCTCCACGGGCTGCTCAGGACACAGCTTCTCCCAGAGTAAGATTCGCAGGAGAGAGAGAGAGAGAGAGAGAGAGAGAGAGAGCATACCCAAGAGGGGCCGAAGTGTCTTCTGTAACGGTCTCAGAAGTGGCATCCCTTGTCTTTCCGCCATATTCTAATCATTAGCAGTGAGTCACGAGGCCCAGCCCACGCTCGCAGGAGGGACAATTAAGCTCCACGTCCCGAAGGGAGGCATATCAAGAGTTTTTGGATGCATTTGAAAAATCACCACCCTGGGTTAACCTATGTATCTTCTCAGATGTATGGAAATACAGTTAAGTCAACTCATAACGTGTGAACTTGTTTTTTCATCCTGGAACGTAAGATTCGTATAGAAAAAAAACGCCACTCCTCAGAGCTGCCCCAGCCCTGGGGCGGGTGGGGGGGTAGGTCACTGCTTTTCTGTCCCTCTGATCCATCGGGCTGCTCATTAACACGGTACAGGCGGCCCCGGACAAAGCAGAACTAATGAATGATCTCAGTGCAAAAGGGAGAGTATGTGAGAAAGACGGGGAAAGGGGCAGAAATGGTTTGGGGCCACAGGCAACATAATAGATTAACTCTTCATCTGCAGAGTGATTCATCGCCCTGTCACGGACTCCCTGAACTGGAAGGAAAGTCAGGTCTCTGAACTGTCTAGGAAGTGGGGCTTTGGATGCGAGTCAAACCCAAATGAGTCATGGCCATCCCAGCACATTTGAGAAGGAGTTTAAGGAGCCCTTACTGTGGGTCTCAGAGCTCTGACACAGATTTGCGCGGCTCAAGGGGCTCGGAATATGAGAACAATATAAAAAACACAAATATTCCTGCCTGCGCCTGGCTTCCTCCCGCCCAAGTGATTCTGTCCTGTTGGTCGCAACGCGCTGCATCAGGTCTGGTGACGTCTGTCAGGTTTGATCAGACTTCATCCAGATGTCACATCCGGCCATGCGCTTGCCAGAGGAAGGGAAATAAGGTTAATACTAATATGGTTATGTATTGGGGTTTCCCAACGTGTCTCCCACAGCACACTGGTCCTGTGAGTTGCCCCATGAGGAGAAAACTGTGTGGTGAAATGAACGTACGGAACATTGCCTTCGACGCCGCCACTTAGAAACGCACGACATAACGTTAGCCTGGGAAGGCACATGAGAAGTCCTGCAGCTGAAAAACTCTTTTCCTTCTCCTCCTCCTTCTCCTGATTATTATTAAACTGGATTTCACCCAGTGTTTCCCAGATATCTTTGTCCACGGAACACATGGGATGTTAATTTGGGAAAACCACATATTTCAGGTAATTTCTAACTGGTCTGCATTGCTATCAAAGAACATGATCTGCGAGCTGTGTGTTTTTTATTTTTCAGGTTGTGAGATTCTCTATACGGTCTCTTGCGCGTTCAGACGTGTAGCCGTCCCACCTGTATGTGAGAACAATGTACGTTTCCCCACGTACCCGTCGGGGTATCTGAATTTCTACTGAACCACGTTTGCAAAGCAGAGTGGGGCAGATCGTGTATATCTGTGATAATGCGTTTGTCCTTCTCACACGTCCGTTACTGAGAAGGGCGTGTCGCAATCTTTCGTTCTGGAGGAGACTATCTCTGTGTCTCCCGGCAGTCTCTCAGTTTTTGCCTCGTATACTCCGTGGCTCTTTAGGATCACACAAACTCGGAATTGTCGCACCAACATAGAGTGACCGTTGTTGTCCCCAGCACTAATTTATTTTGACTGTTCTTGTTATAACTTCTCCAGATTTCCGTGGTATTGGCTTTGTAGCCCTTACTCTTAACTCGCAGTATCTTTACGCTTCAGGAGTGTCACGTCGAAATAGGGCGTCGTAGATGTCTTTTCTTACTCGAAATTGGAACTCTGTACTTTCAGTGGAAAGTTCATCTTAATCTATTGTAATTACTATAATCGAAGCCTTCTTTTCCATCGTCGCCTTACTTTATGCTTCTTCTTTGCCTTGGTAATTCCTCATTTGGTTTTCTCTCCTGTTTGAATAAGTTGATGTGTTGTTGTTGATTGCATTTTCCCCTCTTCCAACTTGAAAATGATACTGTCTCCCCCTCTGTTTCCCCGTCTCTCCCCCCTCCCCGTTCCCTCCCTCCCTGTTCCTCTCCTTCTCTCTCTTGCTCTCTCTCTGTCACATCTGGAATTCTGGTTTACCAAGCCTCAAATCTAAAGTTAATAACTTGACCATTCTTGAACAATGATTCCACCTCCAGACTTAGCTGCTGTTGCTTTCCGGCACTTTGTTCTTTGTTTAAATTATTATTATTTTGTATAGACTTTAAAAATTTTTTTAATGTTTATTTTTGAGAGAGAGATTGTCAGAGGATGAGCAGAGGTGAGGCAGAGAGACAGAAAGACACAGAATCAGAAGCAGGCTCCAGGCTCCGAGCTGTCAGCACAGAGCCTGACACGGGGCTCGAACTCATGGACCTGACTTGAGCCAGGTCATGACCTGAGCCAAAGTCAGACGCTCAATCGACTGAGCCACCCAGGCGCCCCTACATAGACTTTTAAAAATGTATCGACTTGTTTGAAAACTATTCTACTCACTATTTCTTCAACATCAGACTTTTTTTCTGGAATCATTCTTTCTTCCTAGAGAACATATTTTGGAGAGCTTTTTGTTAAAATCTCCTAGCGGCACAATTTGTGTCCGTAAAATTCTATTCAATTTGCCATTGTTTTGAAAAGTTAGTTTGCAGGGCCATCAATCCTATGTCAGTGTTTTGAAAGGATCGCTACGCTGAAGCATCACTATAGTGAATCTCTGACCTCACTGAGGGTAGTAAGGAGTCTCTAGGAAATCTGATTTTTACCTGTAGCTCAACATTTCTTCTCTTTGGCTGCTTTCGGGATCTTTGATTTTTCATTGGATTTCTGTCATGTCACAGGAATCCAGCATGGTGTGGATATCTATTTATTTAACCAGCTTGGGATTCACTGAATTCTCCTTAACTGGGGATTTGGCATCAGTTCTGGAAAGTTCTGAGCCATTATCTCTTTAAATACCTCTACGCTTTCATTTTCTCCCTTCTGGATTTCTGCTTTAGACACACATCACACTTCCTCACTCCCTACTTTGTATTTATTTACCTCTCTTTCATATTTTCTATCTTATTTCTCTGTGCTCAATATTGGCTAATTCCTTCAAATCTGCTTTTCGTTTCTTTCTCTAGCTGCCTTTAACCTACTTCCAACTCATCTGTTAGGTTTCTTGTCTTGTTAATTGCTTTATGAATTTACTTTGTAAAATGTGATTATTTAAAAAATATTCTCAGACATTTTGATTGTTCTTTGTGGTCATCTATAGTCTTTCACTTCTTCAAGTAAAAATAGTTATGTTATAGTCTATATATTAAAATTACAATAATTAAAGTAGTTGTGATTTGTTGCTTTTCCTCATCGTGGCTTCTTTCTTTTATTTTTTTTTAATTTTTGTTGTTAATGTTTATTTATTTTTTTAAATATTTAAAAAAAATTTTTTAACGTTTATTTATTTTTGAGACAGAGAGAGACAAAGCATGAACGGGGAAGGGTCAGAGAGAGGGAGACACAGAATCTGAAACAGGCTCCAGGCTCTGAGCTGTCAGCACAGAGCCCGATGCGGGGCTTGAACTCACGGACCGCGAGATCATGACCTGAGCCGAAGTCGGCCGCTTAACCGACTGAGCCATCCAGGCACCCCATTAATGTTTATTTATTTTTAAGAGAAAGAGAGAGAGAGAGAGAGAGAGAGAGAGTGAGCACGAGCAAGGGAGGGGCAGAGAGAGAGGGAGACGCCAAATCGGAAGCAGGCTCCAGGCTCCAAGCTGTCAGCCCAGAGCCCCACATGGGGCTCGAACTCACAAACCCGAGATCATGACCTGAGCCGAACTCAGACGCTTAACCGACTGAGCCATCCAGGCACCCCCATTGTGGCTTATTTCTTTGCATGTTTTGGAGTTTTGAACTCACATTCACCTGCGTGCCAGCCATGGCAATCCCAAGGACATGCGTCGAGGCTGGTTTTGTCTTTGGAGGTTTGCTTCTGCAGGGAACCTGGCCTGTGGTCTTGTGCCTCTCCCTCCTGAGCCTCCTCCTGGTCTGCCTCCCTCCCCTCCCTCACAGAATGAGTCCCACTCACAAGAAGCTGAGAACGTGGAAACAAGAGTTACTGGTCTTTGAACAAATTTCCCCCAGAGTGTTCAGTGGTCATCAGTGGCTTTCCCAAGGCTTTGCCGGATTTGGTTACTCAGGTGACTTAGAGCCTTGGCTGAGGCATGGTGAGTGCTGTTTTCCTGTGAAAGCCACACTCCCAGAATGAGACCGAGGAAAAGGGAAACCAAAGCCCCACGGATGGTGAAACGACACATAGGAACATTCTTTATGTGCGATGGCCTCGTAATGGCGTGACTCACAAACTACTCTTTTTCCGGCAATGTTACTGAAAGACACCAGTATCCAGGGGAGAGCCTCGGAAGTTTCCAGTGTTGATTAAAAAAAAAAAAAATGTTGAACCTAATATTACCTAATCACTCAAGAAGATCTCAGAAATTTATTATAAACCATTTCAATCCAAGAGACAATGTTATGTGCGATGAATATTTAAATCCAATCACATTAGATCTAATAACACAACGAGAGATGTCATTTCTGTTTGTGCTGAGCAGCTTGAGAAAAAGGGTGATTTTTTTTTCCTATTTGAATAACGAAGACAGTAGAGATGAGAAATTTTCATGACACGCTGAATTTTGTTGCTGTTAAAATCAAGTCCCAGCGCCTGGGTGGCGCAGTCGGTTAAGCGTCCGACTTCAGCCAGGTCACGATCTCGCGGTCCGTGAGTTCGAGCCCCGCGTCAGGCTCTGGGCTGATGGCTCGGAGCCTGGAGCCTGTTTCCGATTCTGTGTCTCCCTCTCTCTCTGCCCCTCCCCCGTTCATGCTATGTCTCTCTCTGTCCCCCCTCCAAAAAAAAAACAAAAAAAAAACCAAAAAAGTTGAAAAAAAAATCAAGTCCCAGACGTAATACTGGAGAATCAACTCCGCATTCCCTGTTCTGATCTCAGCTCTGCCGAAGGACTTTCACGTGACACTGGAAGGTCACTTCTGCCCCCTGGGTCCCGGCTTGCTCAGCCATGAAGAGCTTCTCCCGAAGGCTTCTCCCAGCCCTGGAAATGCAAGATTTTGGTGATACATTTGCGTTGATTGTGGCAGCATAAGGAGCGCTCAAGATTGGCCCCAGACTTTAAATTTTGTATCTCATGAAATCCAGGCTTTGAGAGATGCTGTGAGTGGCACAATCGAAGTGCCCCAGCTAGCTGTGAAGCGACTCACACAGAGGTTGAAGCCGTTTCGCTCGAAAGAAAGAAGGGAAGGAAGGAGGGGAGGAAGGAAGGGAGGGAAGAAAAAGTCAAGTTGACTTTCAGCGGTCACTGGCTGGCTCAGTCGGGGAGCGTGTGGCTCTTGATCTTGGGGTTGTGAGTTCGAGCCCCACGTTGGGTGTAGAGATAACTTAAAATTAAAATCAATCAATCAATCAACCAATAAAGTTGACGTTCAGGTAGCATAGTAAGGCGAGAAAGTCGTCAACCCCTATTGGCAGGCACCGATATACGTTTTAAGCACGCAAAGATCACCATCTTGAGGCGATAAGGACCCTCTTGTGTTCAGTGCTGTCTATAATGCAAAGCCCCTCCATTTCTGTAAAAACGCAGCTTAAAAAAAAATCTCTGTGTGGTTCTACTGAAGGGTAAGACGTGTGCTGCTTTTGTTGACGGGTGGTTGTAGACGGCGTCAGACGCCTAGGTGTGGAGATGACAATATTTCGCAATTGTTGGACACGCTTTGATCCGGAGAACAGGAGAGGAAAGTCGGAAACGGAGGGAGAAGTTTCTGAAGTCAATTTTCGTTTCTTAGAGACTCCCCGTAGGAAGCGTTCTTAACTGGCTCTGTTCGAGCATTACGGAATGGGCACGCTTCGCTTCCCTAAGGCGACACTGTGCTCTAAGTGTGCTTCCTCCGGAGGGCGGAGAGAGGGAGAGGCAGAGAGGGCAGGATGGCAGGGGGAGCCGTGCGGGGACCTGTGTCTCGGGATGCGAGGTTCTCTCTCTCCAACGCGGGTGCCCACGTCTCCAGGTGCTGCCAGAGTACTTCCCGTCTTTTAGGTTTCTCCCAAGTCACCTCCTGGCTCCCCACATTCTTGATCCCACTGCCCCAAAGCGGAGCGTTCGTGTGAAAACGTCCACAGGCTGGAATGGCATGTGGCCCAGAAGCCCGTGGCGTCAAGTTACACGGAAAGAGTTTTGAGCGCTCCCAGACCCCCAAAGTCACCGCGCTGAGGCCTCTCTGGTACCTTAGGACACAGTTGGCCAGGGGACGCGCGGAATGAATCCGGAGCAAGCACGGAGGCTCAGACCCAGCTCAAGGCTCCGGCAGCCGAGCGGTTCCCGGGAAGGTGCCGGCAGGGGCCCCGCTCACGGGCCGGGACGCGATCAGCCTCGGCAACGGTTCGCGGCAGACCCGTGCCGGACGCTCCACGATTGCCGATTTTCGCCTTTTTTCATAAAAGCTGAACTCCTCCGATTTCCTTCCGTTCAGAAAAACGGGTACTAACAGTAGGTGGGTGGTTCGTGAAAACGAAGCAGTACAGCACGAACTCGCGAAAAAAGCAGGAGGTACCCGTATTGCATTTACTCACAGCTGGTTCCTTCCTTCCTGCCGGGACCCGTCATTTTAGATCAATTGTTTTCAAAACGTCTCCGGAAACTGTACATTTCTCTCTATTTAAGCGGCTTTGGGGAAAAACATGTCCGTTTATTTTATTTTATTATTTTATTTTAATTTAATTTAATTTAATTTTTTTAATGAAATTGATTCTCAAATCGGTTTCCATAAAATATGTTCGGTTTTTTTTTTTTTTTTTTTTTTTTATTTATTTTTGGGACAGAGAGAGACAGAGCATGAACGGGGGAGGGGCAGAGAGAGAGGGAGACACAGAATCGGAAACAGGCTCCAGGCTATCAGCCCAGAGCCTGACGCGGAGCTCGAACTCACGGACCGCGAGATCGTGACCTGGCTGAAGTCGGACGCTTAACCGACTGCGCCACCCAGGCGCCCCAATATGTTCGTTTTTAACACAACATTACTATACGTGTGGTAGAGACGACCGGTGTCTGCCCAACGTTCGTATGCCCCTTCTTTCGTTCTAACAGATTCTATTCCGAATGGCCACGTGCTCATGTATCTTCTCAGCTTTCTTTGCTGCTGAGGATGTTCCTGTGACACAGTTCTGGTCAAGCAACATAAACACAAGGCCCCGGGAAGGGCTCACCTTGTGTAAGAAACAAAGCTTTTAAGGTGAGTCCCTTTGCCCTCAACGTGCCCGGGATGTACGATGACTGGTGAGGCACAGCAGCCATCTTGCGATCCAGAGACTGAAAGGCGCAAACTGACAATGACAAAAATGACAAAGCAGAAAAGTAAAAGTAGCCTGGCTTTCCTAATGACTGTGGAGCTGCCTTAACAGCCTTGGATGTCCTACCCTTCGTGTTCTCAGTGCCCGAAACAAAATCTCTCCTAAGCCACTCGTTTTCCGTTATTGTATCTGAGCAGAATTTCTAACTGATGGAAAAAGCCTGCCTCGGGTAGATATTTCCTAAACTGTTTTAAAGATTGCTGCATATGGTCAGTTTGTCTTTTATTTTTAGTGGAGAGTAATGGCAAGGAGGAAATAGCATTCCCATGATAGCACTAATGAATAATTTCGAAATACTTTATTTATACTTTATGCCTCTTCTTGAGACTTTCCAAAGAAATAATCCTTATCTTATTTATTTTTTAAACGTTTATTTCTTTATTCTTAAGAGAGGTGGGGAGGGGCAGAGAGAGACGGAGAGAGAGAATCCCAAGCAGGCTCCACACTGACAGAGCCCAATGTGGGGCTCGATCGCACCAACCCTAAGATCATGACCTGAGCCCAAATCAACAGTCGGACCCCCAGCTGACTGAGCCATGTAGGCGCCCCAATCCTTATATTATTTAAAGCTTACGTATAAATCTGTTATCTACAAAGCTGTTTAAGATACTAGAGTACTGAAAAGAACTTAAATGTTCAAACGATATGTAAAGATAAGACAATGTGGTACCTCCGTAGAATGGAATGGTCTCTAGTCATGAAGAATTGTGTTTTTCAAAAAGATTCTCAGTGGTCATGGAAAACGCATGTACCACAACGGCAAGCCAAATACGTAGGATATAAACAATAGTTTTAATATGATGATGACTACATTGAATTCATTGGACAATATAAAATTCCATTTGTATTGGTCTATGCGTGTAGGTGTGCTTGCTTCATATTTTTTATGCTTTCCCGTATTTTCCAAATTTTCTACAATGAAATAAATCAGCAGGAAAAAATGTGACTTTTTTCCTTTTAAATACCTTCCATTTCTTTTTCAGTTTTTTTTCTCCAGCGAAGCATCTTTGATGGGAATCCTTTAGACCGGTTTTAAATAAGGTAAAATGGGCTGTTTTACAACGCACTGAAGACTCTACAGGAGCTCTAAGAATGTGGGGTGTCTGGGTAGTTCACTCGGTTAAGCGTCTGACTTCCACTCAGGTCATGATCTCACGGTCCGTGAGTTCGAGCCGCGCATCGGGCTCTGTGCTGACAGCTCAGGGCCTGGAGCCCGTTTCGGATTCTGTGTCTCCCTCTGTCTGCCCCTCCTCCGCTCACACTCTGTCTCTGTCTCTGTCTCTGTCTCTGTCTCTCTCTCTCTCTCTCATAAATAAATAAATAAATAAGAGCTCTAAGAATTCTAAAAAGGGTGCTAGTTCAAGACACAAAATGTTCACTACCCCCAGCCTTACCTAAGTTAAAACAGGTCTTATCGGAGTTCACCCCCAATTCGAGTTTCTGAGACCAGATCTCTCTGTGGCTCCAAGAGAAGTCAGCCTCCTGTCTGTTTCCACCTTTGTGCCCCCCTCCTGCACCTTCTGGCCTCTGGCAGAGCATCGCTCCAGGACCCAGTGCCCTGGCTTTCTTGGACCTCTCGTTCTTGCTCTATCCAGCTCTGTCTCCTGATTCTGGAACCAGGAAAGGTCTTCTCTATGGTGCCAAGCTCTTGGTCAACTGCCCCAGCCTCTCTGTCTCCTTCAAAGGATTTCTTCCCTCCACCCTGGGGTCCTGGCTCTTCCACCAACACAGAGGGGCTCTGGGCTGTTCACTGCCCCTACTGAGCAGATTCAGCCTCTGAGCCTTTATACAGGGATCTTGACTCGGGGTGACAAGGTTCCACACTCTTTCTGTCCAGTTTACACCCGGAAACTACCTTCCCTCTGTCAACCTGATTGGAAACAAGAGATGCCACCACATTTTGAAATGGGAAACCAGCATTTCCATTCATTAAGCCTTTTGTTTTAAATTGTTTTAATGTTTATTTTATTTTTGAGACAGAGAAAGACAGGGCACGAGCAGGGGAGGGGCAGAGGGAGGCGGAGACACAGAACTGGAAGCAGGCTCCAGGCTCTGAGCTGTCAGCACAGAGCCCGACGCGGGGCTCGAACTCACAAACCGCGAGATCGTGACCTGAGCCGAAGTCGGATGCTTAACCGACTGAGCCACCCAGGCGCCCCCGCCCTTTTTTTTCTTAATTGATAACTCATCCCTCAGCTATTTAGAGGAAAGGACCCAGCCCTGGCAAGTGAAAGGCATTCAACAGGGAGAAACAGAGATAGTTACTCACGGACTATAGCCCTGGGGCTGGTAGGTCCTGGAAGGCTTACAAGCGTGCTTGATTTCATGGTTCACATCAGACTGTTACTCTTGGCCCCTGCACTGCCAGCTCAACTCTTACTGTCCAGGTTGATTGTTCTGATGCAGAAGGACCACCAGGGCCCGACTTCTGATTCATGACCCACCACGGCTGACCTCGAACACCGTCCGTTCTGAGGCTTGTCCACGAGTAAAACATACCCGAGACGGGGAAAGAATTTATAGAGAGGCACATTACAGTGTGGATTAGCATCACTGGTTACCTTGAACCAGCTGGTTTCAGCATCCGCCACATCAAAAGGTCGCTAGAGAGGTCATTCTCAACACTGAAAAAAACAAAAAAAGGAGGAGAAAGGCAAGCATCCCTGGCTACTCCAATATCTGCCTCCTGCCAGACTTCCTCGTTCCGGAAATGCTGTAGGTGAGGAGGTTCCTACCAGGGGAAGCAAGTGGGAAACGTGAGGGCTCTGTGAGGTCACAGGGTCTCCGAAGTAGGGAGATGAGCCCATACGAAGGGTTCATCACAGTGTGGATGGCCTCTTCTGTTAACCCTCTTTCTGTGTTTGCACCGAAAACTGTGAGATCGTGACCCGAGCCAAAGTTGGACGCTTAACCGACTGAGCCACCCAGGTGCCCCCCCAGTGTTTTTTAAAAGCGGGGGAAACACAAGAGAAAGGAATGACTCCTGATCAGCACTGTCGGGTTTTGTGTCCAGGCACACTCGATCCTCAAGCAGCTGGCTCGATGCCTCGAACTCTTATGGGTCCTCAGAGTTCCAGAATTGCAACATTTGCTCCTGGACAAAAGTGGCCCTAATTCAGTCTGCGACAAGGTTTGCCCCAACAGGCAAATCCATTTCAGGACAACAGAGAGGCCCACAACGGAAGGAAGAATGGAGGAAGACTGACAGAAACACCAGAGGCCTCTGGAAAAGCCCAGTGACCATCCCTAGGTAGCACCCCTAAGTTGTCCCAGTGGCATGAAAGCTTCCGGGCCACAGGCTGGAGGTGTGGCTCTCACGACGGGCAGTTTCGGAGGCCCCCGGCGGTGTGGGCTCCTGGTGCAGCCCACTATACCGTGTGCTCGATGAGAAAGCTTTCTCTGGAATCCTGTCCACATCAAGAGCCAAGGATGACGCTCTGACTCAGGGAGGCTCACCCTGGACTGATGGGTAACCCCCACCCTCCCTGCCTTCCTGGGCCTGACCTGGGGGCTCCTTCTTGAAGGACTTGAGCAGAATGTACAGTGATCTCTGGCAAGGTCCAGCGGGGCGCCTGCCTGCCTATAAGCTGATGCTGGCCAAACACGGGACTTGCTCTGGCAGGTTGACCAGAGAATCCTCAAGCCCCTGGCTACTCGGCACTCTTCCAGAGAGAGAAGCCGGTCGGCTCTGAAAGACCCAGAGGGCCTGTCTTCCTTTGAAATAACTTTCCTTCAAAAAGAAGATAAGGTAATCATCCTAGAGAAAACACCCGATTCATGGTCTCAAGATTCAAGGAAGCCTAACGCTTCATCAACGATAAGAAACCTCTCTGAAAAATGCTAAAACGTGAAACAGGAAACAATGGTGTGAAATGGGCAGTGCGACTGCTGAACGCAAAGCATGAGTGGTCACTGTAGAAAGTGAGCTGGGACCGGCTCCCTGGGTGACGCGTGGCTTTGAGGCTGACGGTAGGAGCTGCATGTGACAATGACAATCCGGTCACTTTACGGAAGCGCATCATACACAAACCCCTGTTCGCTTTTGAAAGGAAAGCATGTGTGGGGGCCACTGGTGAGCTTTTCTGAAACGCGGCCCCTTATCCCCCGGCCCCCATCCCTGGATCAGTGGCTCTCCCATGAGAATGGAAAGTAACGGGCCACCTGTGCGTGGTAGAGGCTAGGGCAAGAAATCGTTTCGGAATGAACGAATGGAGCGTCACTTCCGGCCCGTTCCGTATCCTTGAACATCACTCAGGGATGCTGACTGTGTTTGCAGCATCATTTTGCCCTTGACTCTCAGTTTACTGGTGTTCGAACACACGTCCGCGTTCGGGAAGGAGAGGTGGACCAGGCGGCAAGACTTCTCAACACGCGTTCAGAGCTTTGAAACGAACTTGCGGCAAGGTCTGGATTCTCCAGGGGTGGCCGCGTCTGGAAGAGGAGACGCGCCCCGTCAATGCAGCGGGCAGGACAAGCCGGCAGCATCTTCTCCCCACCTCGGTGCTCTCTCGGCTCGGGGCAACCAGGTCCTGCAGCGAAAAAATCCCGCTGTTTGAGCCTTGGCTCATTCTTGGCAGACAAACATGTGAAAATAGACGTGTCAGTCATGTTCAGGATTTCCAATGTGACTGCCAAGTAACCAGCACGGCCACACGTGGGAACCAACATGGTAGCGTGCACCTGCTATTTTCCCGTTAACGTTTTCCCACGTGGGGGTTACGATTCTGCCAGCTCGCTGGAAGATTTGATCTGTTGACATTTTAATGCGGGAATTCCATTTTTTGTTGTGGGGAAAAAAAAAAAACCTTAGATGAGCCCCTCTTGATTATATTGCCCCGGTCTTCTTTGGAACACGCATCTGCGTTAGGAGTATGCCATGGCCAACTCAGGAACTCGCTTTGGCCCTACAGTTCACGTCTGTCGTCGCCCTTCTTCACCGGAATGAACGCCAGTCTCGACCGACCCAACAGTCACCCTCTTGCCTGGTATTTGACTCAATACAACTTTGGAGGGGTGTGGTATTATTATCCCCATTTTACAGATGAGAAAACTGAGGCCCGGCAAGGTCAGGCGACTTGCCCTGGGTTTTGCGGCCCAGACGTGATAGGGTCAGGGACACAGCCCTGAGAGTTGAACCCAAGGGTCCATGCTGTGAACCTTCTCCCTTGCTGAGACTGGTGCAGATATCATTATCAGTCACTCAGCAAGAGCGTAGAAACAACCAACCAGAACAGGACGCCCAGTTAAACCGGCATCTCACCAACGACAAAGATTTTTGGCACCAGCCTGCCCTATGGAATATCTGGGACATGCTTTGACTTAAACATTCCTGTTATCTGCAATTTAACTGGGCGTCTTGTGTTTTCTCTGGCTACCCTAGGCAAGAGGAGCATGGGCCGTGGACTGACCCCTGGGAGCTCCAGAATCCTGGAGGTTGGGGGCAACCCGGGGTGGGAGGTGGGGGTCAGCGAAGACAGACGGGTCAGCGGAGGCAGCCTGGGGCTTCAGCTCATGCCGGCCAAGGTCTGAGTCCCTAAAGAGAAGCTGGTGGAAATGCCACGGAAAGTGCACATGCCCTCTCACGCACGTGGGAGCATGCACGCTCACACACGCACCCCTGCACACCCGCAAGCACACGCACACTCATACACACGCCCGCACACACGCTTACACACACACACACACACACACACACACATACACCTGGCCCCCTGCCTGAGCCACCAGCCCATCAGGTGGGAGTCCACGCCGTGGTGGAGTCTCAGGGTTTCCGCTAGGTAGGTGGGAAGCAAAGTCAAGTCGGGGGGCTTCAGAGAACCCCAGCCAGAGCCGAAAGCCCCTGCTCTTAACCTGAAGGGGCTGGAACGCATTATCAGGGCCGACCACACTTCCTTAACAGGCACGTGTATCTCTGGACGTGAAGCGTTTCTCAGCAATCGGTGTGTGGTCTGTCTGTTGACCCTGTATTTTCAGAAATTCCCTATGGATTCTGGGACGGGGCTAGATTTTCATTTCATTTTGCAAGGGAGATACACAGTGCCTCTGTTTAATGGTGTTAGATATGCACGTACCTGCGGACATACAGACAGATACAGAGATACAGACATGTGCTTGGTGCAAAAGTAGTCCAAGGGGATTTATGTTGAGGCTGTTTATTTATTTATTTTTATTTTTTATTTTTAAAAAAAAATTTTTAACGTTTATTTATTTTTGAGACAGAGAGAGACAGAGCATGAACGGGGGAGGGTCAGAGAGAGGGAGACACAGAATCTGAAACAGGCTCCAGGCTCCGAGCCGTCAGCACAGAGCCCGACGCGGGGCTCGAACTCACGGACCGCGAGATCGTGACCTGAGCCAAAGTCGGCTGCTTAACCGACTGAGCCGCCCAGGCGCCCCACGTTGAGGCTGTTTAAAGGAGAAGCATGGTCTGCCATCTTGCTCGGAACACCAAGCAGCGTGTTAGCCACTAGCTTGTAAGCCCCTCGACACAAGGATGGGGTGCTCGCATCTGATGCCTCGTACAGAGCCTTGTACACGTGTACTTACTGTTCTATTAGTTCATTTGTATAATCCGATGAAGCAAACACTGTTTGGTCAAAATGATATGCACTGCTCTAGGCAACAGTATTCCTCGGCCGATTAACTAGATGATTAATAACTATAATACATAATTGAATTCGAAGTTCATTCTTGCCATTCCCTACACAGATGAGGTTTCGTTGTTTATTGTTTTCGATGGAAACAATTGAGTCACCTTGGCTAAACAACAGGGGCCACAGACGGAGGTGTACTTTACCACACGAGGTGAGCCTTGCGTGCCAATTGCACCTGCCTGGCATTTTGGTGGAGAAACAAGGTGTTTATTAAAGCATTCAAGTAAATATCAACAAACGGACAATTCATATTTATAGTAAAGATTTGGTGCGGAGCTTAATCAGGATTTTGTGTTTGTTCAGGGCCGGGTAGAAATATATTCGAGGCCAAAATATATCTTTCTGGAACTTTCAAGAATACATGGGGTGAAAGAAAGATTAGGATATGATTATCAGACAGCTCTGAAATCAAAGCGATTAGGGTTTCTAGAATCTGTGTAATACGATAAAGGATCTATACAGATACCACGCTGCTAGATGTGAACAGGTTTTATACGGAAAGCATTCCGCTTATCAGTTCAGCCACTAACGACACTTCAGTGCTCACTTGTCAGAACAAAGAAGTCCGAATCACTCACTCAAAATATAAGGATAGATATGAATCGCACTGGCCGTACTGGGTGCAGCTAGGACGGCCCGGCCCAGCTCCCCCCGCACGGTCCAAGTGGAAACTGGGTAGACGTTGTTCATCGCAGAACACAACCAGGCGAGGTCTTGATTGCACCGATCGGAAACGCCTCTCTGAGCCCAACCATTCGAACAGACACCCGAGAAGGCTGTGAAGTGTCTCGTGGACGTGTGTAAATTCTAAACGCGAAGCAAACGTCCCTATTACTACAAGTGCCCCAAGCCCATCAGCCATGAACCTATCATCACTTCAACCAGGTCAGGGTTGAAGAGGGGGGAATATTGGTCTAAGCGCTGGCATTTGTCCCTAGGCTGGTCAGACTATGACTGGATGCTGCTGGTCTTTGGTGCTATTGAGCCAAGAATTCTGGGTTAGGTAGAGGTGCGTGTGTGTGTGTGTGTGTGCGTGTGTGTGCGTGTATCTCTATATAGATGTATATGACGTCTTTGGTAAAATGTATCTCAAAAAGTCATCCGTGTCAGAGTTGAACTAAGGGACACGGAGACTGCCCATGAAGTAGGGAAATCGGGCTGCTTGTCCAGGGCAGGGGTACAGGGCACGTTCTAGACCTCGCCTGATGTAGGCTGAGGGACCGAGGAATCCCGTAGCTCCTGAGGTGGCCAGTACCAGAGAGGGCTGGGCTGGGAACAGCTGCGCGTCCGCGTTCTGGTCAAGCTGAGCCTGATCCTGCCCCCAGGCGACCTAGTTTGCTGATCCCACCAGGTGGACCTTTCTGGAATAAATGCCACTCTGTGGAGTCCTGGCCGTGCCCGGGCCTCTCAAGAGACTGTGGGTCTCTCCATGAGATGGGGGTGTCTGCCTGTCTGGAGTTGGCTCCCCTCACGGGTTCCTTCGTCACTGACCGCCAAGGTCATGGCAGTCTTGCGTTTAATGAAAAGTCACTGAAAACTGCTGAAGCTTTCGTGAAAAGTCGCCTCTTTCGGGTCACCCTCCAGGTGACCTAATGCACCTGTTGACAGAGACCTGGGAGGGATACGGACTCTGCAGCCAGTAGCACCCGGGTTCAAATCTCTGCTCATCTTACGGGTGGGAGGGCTCAGCAATCTTGGTTTCAATGGTCGTGAAGATACGAGTGACGACAGCCGGCACCACAGGGTTCTATGTGGTCGAAATGACGGAATCCAGTATGACGTGTATAACACTGGCTCTGACCCATGCACAGCATCATCGTTATCGTCACGGAGTGAGTGTGGGGTGACTCTGGGTGGGAAGAGGCCACAGAAAAGGTTCCGTTACCTTCCTGAGCTTAGGACATCTCAATATGAATTTTGTAAAGTGAGCCAAAGAACAAGTATCTTCTGTGCCCTTACCGCGTGCCAACCTGATTCAAGGGGCTGGGGGGAGAGGGTGGGCGTCCTGCCCTCAGGCAGCTTACGTGCCGATACAAGAGAAGAAAACTTAACTCAGGCGAAGGTTCGAGCGCTCGGGCATTACGTCAAGGATGGTTTTTGCCAACCCCCCCAAGCAGTCATGCGACTTAGCTCTGGTTCTGTCCGAAATCACTGGCTTGTGCGCTCGTAATGGAACTTCTCACCGTTGAGCCGGAGGTGTGGAGACAGGATCCTTAGACCCTGCTGGGGAGCGGGGGGCGGGGAAGGCCAGGAAGGGTCGAGCTTGTGTGTGAAGAGTAGGGTACCTCCAGCCAGAGCTGCCTCTAGACAGTGCCTACGGCCCTAAGCAGAGAGGTTAGATGTGAGGATGTCACTCGGTGGAGAAGAAGAGTGTCCACGCAGAGCCAGCATTTCCGGGGTCTTCGGAGGGTCTGCGAAGGCAGAGTACTGTCTCAAAGTCAACAGATTAGAAATGCAGTAGGGGTGGGGCGCCTGGGTGGCTCGGTCAGTTGAGCTTCTGACTTCGGCTCAGGTCATGATCTCGTGGTTTGGGAGTTCGAGCCCCCCGTCGGGCTCTGCTGACCGCTCAGAGCCTAGAACCTGTTTCAGATTCTGTGTCTCCCTCTCTCTGACGCTCCCCTGTTCGTGCTCTGTCTCTCTCTGTCTCAAAAATAAAATACACTTAAAAAAATGCGTTTTTCACCACGGCTGGCTCTGGCACGTTTCAAGGGGCAGGTGTAAGAACCGTCTCTCCTGAGAAGGACGGGGCCTGGCGCTGGCCGAGCACACTCGGGATGGCCTGTGACACAGATGCAGGTCCTGGGAGTCATAGATATGAAACGGAGGGGAGGCAGAGGACAGGGGTCAGGGGAGGTGGGGGCGGGAACACGGGACAACCGGCAGCAAAAGGCAGAGGGCATCCGTTCTTTCATCAGGCGATTTTCCGAAGACACGGCTCAGTTCCCGGGTGGCTTTTCCTAGAAGGGAGGTCTGGAAGCAGCGGGTCCTTTGATTGGGGGGATCCAGAGTCAAGGAGATACCAGTTTGTCATTTGTCATTTGTACCAATTGGGCTGGGTCTTCAAAAAATGGCAAAAAGCAGTCACACATTAGAGAAACCGTAGTTGGAAGCAGAGGGGAGGGAGCTTTTTGGCAAAAGCGTCCCTCGCTTCAAAGGGGAGTCGTTCGCCCAGAATCGTCTTTACTAGCAGGTGGCGAAGTGTGCCAAGACCAGCCCTGGTCTGGAGGCGGCATCGTGGGGACGCTGGACCTGCCCCAGGCCATCAGCAACGGGGCGAGTCTTGTCCCACCCGTCGGCCTCTGTCCTCCCCCTGCAAACACCACGGGGACCAGGTAAAAGCGGCCCCTGGAAATCCACAGTCGCGAAGGAGGGTGAGGGGCCCGTTACACTTGAGATTCTGTAACACCCACTGATGGTGCCCCGGGAGGGGACACGGAGCAGCCCCACACACGGGGACCCAGGCCCCATGGCTGCTCGCGGCTGGCTGGGGTGAGGGAAGGACATATGCGGAATACGGGAGGGAGAAGAAGGTGAGTTGGGCCTTCGATACGAATAAATATTACTCTGTTATTTGCGTCTTCTGTGCATACTTCCTTAGGTGCTGTGCCGTGATCTCTGGGGGACTCTGTCATGATCTCTGGGGGGCTCTGTGCCATGATCTCTGGGGGGACTCTGTCGTGATCTCTGGGGGGACTCTGTCGTGATCTCTGGGGGGACTCTGTCGTGATCTCTGGGGGGCTCTGTGCCATGATCTCTGGGGGGACTCTGTCGTGATCTCTGGGGGGACTCTGTCGTGATCTCTGGGGGGCTTTGTGCCATGATTTCTGGGGGGACTCTGTCGTGCCCTGCTGTCAATGAATTCAGAACGTGGTGAAGAATGTAAGGGTCACATACACATACCTGTAACACAGGCACTGTGAGCCAGGTCACTCAAGTCACTTCCACCCCCACCAGGGGTAAAGACCCTCACAGGAGGGGTGCCTCTGCCCTTGGGGTGGGGGTCTTGGCAGCTTCCGCCCACAGGCTCTGCTGTCACGTTCGGAAAATTCGGTTCCATGTCTCCTGCTTGGAATCCACCATGCTCCCGGTCGTGATGGGCTCTCCGGGACATTCCTACGGTAGGTCTGCTCCCCACGCCCACGGAAGACACCTGGATGCTTCCATATCTGGATGGATTACTTCCGTCTGGGGCCCCTCCCACCTCCCACCCCTACCGGTAACTGGATCATCTTCTTTGGGAAACCCCTCCCTCCTCTATTGTAACCAGGTCACTGCGGTGGGGGTGTCGCTTGGTATTCCTCATGCCGCTGGCCACACCGATTACTCCATGGGTGGGCACAGGGGTCCCTGTGAAGCCAGCTGCATCCATACATGTAGTGAAGTGTGCAGAAGGCAGTTCTCTGGGGGGGGGGGGGAGGGTCACTGAGCTGGGATCCCCACTATGTCCACATCTTCTGCTGCCATACAGCTCATTGCAGGTGAGTGAATGAGCCTAACACACAGAGAAGGAGGGAAGGGAGACAAAGCCACACCAAGGATAACATTTGCACGCTGGGATCCAGCTTTACCCAGAGGCCAGCCCCAACTCTGGCCCTCCTACAAGTGCGAGCCAGTAAATCCTCCTTTTAGCTGCAGCCGATTCAGCTTCACTCTTCCATTGGCCAGCGTGTTCCCTGCTGTCACCAGATGGCCCGGATGTCCCCCACCCCCACCCCCCGGAGCTGCCCACACTGACACCCAGGCCTCTGAGGTCTGCTCCCCGCCCCCCTCGGGGCTGGTCTTCACCCACAATGTCAGCTGGGATGCAGCTGTAAATGTTGTCATGGATTCTGATGTCTTCAGACCCACTGTCATTGACCTCTTGGGGGTCTCAGCTCTCTTCCTGTAGGATGAGTTCTTGCTAAGAGGTTCCACAGGCTCCCAGGTAGATAAGAGATTTCTGGTGGCTTCTCCCGATGCGCCCTGAAGACACACGCTGGCCGGCTGAGGGCCAAGATGAGGTAGCTTAGGCTCAGGATGGGAGTCCTGGAGCAGAAAGAAAGAAGGTTCAGAAGTGCCATGGCAGAGGAGAGCAAGGAGTGATTTCTGAATGACAGGAATCTGGTTGCTTCATGCTCCATGGAGGATGTGGCGTCTGCAATGAGTCTGAAGGAAAGATGGCCTTCTGCTATTTAAGGCATGTGCAAAGGAAAGTGGGGATATATGGCAGACAAAGAGCAGGGGGGCAGGTATGGAAGTGCCCAATCTCAGCCGCAATGTGCAAGGTCTAGGATGCTACTTGAAAGGTTTGGGTGGTCTTGTGCGGGCAATGGGGAGCCATCAGAGAATTTAGGGGAGGGTGAGGTTACCAGAGGGGAGAAGGGGAGGGTGAAGCTATCAAAGCCCTGTTTCAAGCAGGCTCACGAGGTTTCAGCTGCAACTTGACCTGAGTCAGCCTCTGGCCGGACAGCTCTCCTCCTGTTCCTGGAATGTTCGTCCCAAGCCAACCAGCTTAGCCCAAGCCCAAGTCCAAGGGAAGCTCACAAAGAGGGAGGGAAGGCTTGCACATTGGGACTCGATGTCGTCCAGTTTCTTCCAGGTGGATCCAGAATGCAAGCCAGCTTTGGCAGGGCAACGAGGATGAGCCCAGAGAAGAGGGGTCCAGAGATGGGCTGAAGGGCTGGAGTCTTTCTGGAGACAGTTGAAGCAATATGGCCAGAGGCACTGCTGGCTGGAAAGGAGCCAGGGGACAGCACTCAGCATTCCTTCTCCCTGTTCTCCCTCAGGATCCCACTCTACTGACGTCTCCTTCTACTTCTGTACCATCGAGGTTCCCCCAACTGGCTCTTTCCAGTTAGTATTTGAATGGACCTAGTTCTCTCTAGTCTCAAATAAATTCCTCTCCTGACTACACACACCTCTCCTTCTACTTCCAGTCCCATTTTTTTTCCCTTGGCAGCCTTTTAAAAAAGTTTTTAAAAATTTATTTATTGCGGTGTCTGGGTGGTTCAGTCAGTTGAGCATCGGGCTTTGGCTCAGGTCATAACCTCATGGTGCGTGAGTTTGAGCCCGCATTGGGCTGTCTGCTGTCCGCATGGAACCTGCTTGGGATTCGCTGTGTATCTCTCTGTCTCCCTCTCTCTGTCTCTCCCTCTCTCTCTCTCTCTGCCCCTGTTACTGCAGAGCCAGATGTGGGACTTGATCCCATGAACTGTGGGACCGTGACCTGAGCTGAAATCAAGAGTTGGATGCTTGACTCACTTAGCCACCCAGGTGCCCCATCCCCTGGCAGTGTTGAAAGGGGCGTCTACACCCTCTGTCACCACTTCCTCACCTCCCACTTTTTCCTCAGCTCTTACAAGGTCACTTCTGTTTCTATTACCATGGAGCCAGTGTGTTCCAGTTCTACCCCATCCACCAGATGCCAGCTACTTCCCTTCACTGATCTTTACAAGATTTTCATTGTATGCATTAGCTAGTTTATAAACTCAACAGAAAAAGACTGTTTTAGGAGTTCAGGATCCAGGGCATTCTCACCAAAGGTGCTGCTAACAAGCAGAGCATATCTGGCAGCCCGCCTCCTCAGTCCTAGGGATAAATTATAAGTCATGGCTGCCACTGTTCTCTGTAATTCCTACTTTTGTCTCCTTCTTATGAAGCCACATGTCACTTGCTCTGGAATTAATCTCTCTGGCATGATGACTATCCATATTTCAGAAGGTTAACTTGGATCCTTATTGTAGGACAAGCCTACGTGCTCCCAGGATATAACACCATTCCTTCTGCAACCACCTCCTTGATGTGCCGGTGGACTGGGGTGGAGGTTTGGTGGGGTGACTGAGACTTCTCCAGTTTTACACTCTGGAAATTCCTGATACGTTTTGAAGAATGTTAGAGGTGGGGCTTGTCTCCATCTGTTCCCCTCCCACCGCTCCAGGGACGAGGGTTGACTGTGGAGTCTTGGACATCCTATATTGGAGACTCAGCCCCACCCCTGCTGTCTCCTCCTTCATGTCTCAAAAGATGCGATGTCCCTCTTTCTATTTAAGGACATTGCCTCACCTGTGCTTTGGATCACAGCCTTTCTGGGAAGATGCTCCATAAGAAGGGTGACAACACAATGTATGATCCAAATTGGGACACTGTGGGGAGTGAAATATGGCACCAACTCAACTGGATGCTGTGACAACTGGCACATCTAAGGACAGTCCCAGGAAACTGGGAGGTGTGGCCACCATATCCAAAGGGATCTCCTCCTTTTTAGTGCCTACTGTCTGGTCTCTGAACAGGCTCTTTTCCTTCCACAAATAAGTCTGGCCATACTGTTCTCACCTTTGTGCCTCTGTTCTCTCTCCCAGCCTTTCCTTTTCCTCTTCTCATCCAAACTCATTGACCCCCTTTCAGTGTCTCATTTCTTTAACTCCTACTCTCTCCGCAATCCGGTGCAATTTGTTTTCTACTTCTACTCCTTGAAACTGCATTTACTAAGGTTATAAATCACACCCTAATTGCTGAATCAAATGAAGACATTTTCATGCTTATCTTACTGAGTTTGATACTACTGCTCGTTCCTTTTTGTTGTCTAGACACTCTCTTATCCTTAGCCCTTCATTACACAGCTATCTCTGAATTCTCTGTGACCCATGGTGGCTTTGCTATTAGGAAGTTAGGGATCAGTTGTATTACAGCTGTGTATTATGCAATGAGTGCTTTTCTGACATGCTTGAACTATTGCCTTTGTCATACATTTAATTCTTTTTTAGAACTTATTTATTTAAAATTTTTTAAAGTTTATTTTTGAGAAAGAAAGTGAGAGAGAGGGCAGGAGGGGCAGAGAGAGAAGGAGAGAGAGATTCCCAAGCAGGCTCCTCACTGTCAGCTCAGAGCCTGATGTGGGGCCCAGACTCATGAATGTGAGATCATGACCTGAGCCAAAACCAAGAGTCAGACACTTAACCAACTGAGCCACCCGGGCGCCCCACATTTAATTCTTAAAATGTACTGGAATCTATCACAAAATTTGCTATTTTCTTTCACTGATCTTTTCATTCTTTTCTTAAATATTCTCCATATATAAAAAAAATCTTAATACATCCCCCAGAAATAAAAATTGTCTACATTATCTAACTATAATGAAAAAGAAAATCAAGAATTGTTAACAAACTACCAACAATAAAAATACAAACAATTGGAGGGAGAAAAAGCCTTCTCATGCCAAAGAGAAGTCACAGTTTCAGTGCAACTATGTAGGAAATAGTAATCAGCCCACCTGTGGAACAGTTTAATCCAATAGAACCAAGCAACTGGAAGATGTCAGGAGAAAATCTTGGCATGCAAGGAGGCATTCTCTGTATTCATTAAAAGATACATTAATTGGGACAACTGAGCTGTTATAAGAAATAAACCTCAAATTCCCAGCGCAAAAACATAGAAAATAGTGATCAGAATACTGCATATGAAAATAGATGTAATTCAGCCAAAATTTTTCCTAGAGGTAAATTCATAGCATTCAACATGTTCGTTAACTTTAAAATGCATTAAAAACGACACCTTCAGCTCAAGAAGTGGGAAAACAGTAAGAACAAAACAGAAGGAGAATCAATAGAGAAAACAGAAAAGCGGAAGAATGAGTGAAGAAATCTAAAAAATCTAATAAATCTAATAAACCGATAAAATAGAGAAAACAGTATTGATTCTAACAAAGAATAAATGAAAGAGGAGCTGGAGATTGTTAAGCGTTCTTGTCATACTTAATGGTTGTGTCAAGTATTAACCACATCCTGCACAATACTTCTGAGTCAGGAGCACAGCACTTATTTCGAAACGTTGGTGGATTCATTGCTTTATTATGTCCAGGTACTAAGACCGGCTCCTGGCACATAGTTGGAGCTCAACAACCACGGCGATTTCACGTACACGAGCACCTGTAATTGTTACGCAGGGTGGTAAGTCCTGCCCACTCGAGCAGTCGTAGACTAGCTAAGGCATACAGTGAAAATGGAAAAAGCAGTGAGGGGAAAATCCTGGAAAAGCACGTGTATCTCTGACAGAGGAGAATGGATAAATCACCGCGTAGTCAAATAGAACGCCAAGAAGCCATTAGAAGCGAGGACGATCTACACAGACCGACCTAGAAATATGTCCATGATGTTAAAAGAAGTCAGTCTATTTGTACATATGCAAACACCAGACACACACACACACACACACACTCACACACACACACAGACACACACACACACACACACACGCCAGGATTCTGTTTTATATAAATGTGTCTGCCTATGGATATAAATAGATCTGAATGAATTTAGGACACATTCAAGAAGGCAACCCACCACCTGTTAAGAGTGGCCATGTGCTAGGCAACAGATTGGGAGGGTGAAGTCGTGTTCCTTCCATTTCTTACTTTCTGTAACTAAATTTGAAACCAAGAAGGGGTACGGTGGGTGATTTTCAAAATAAAAGAACAGAAGTAGCGAGACGTGGGTCAGGCTCCAAAAAAGGAGCTGCTATTAAGCCATGCGACAGCCATGTGGGCCACCACCGGCTGCCTGTCCATGGGGGGTGTGGCGCTAACCACGCACCCTCCCCAGGCTCTCGGGAATCAGGTTTGGCCTCCCGAGCTGGCCCAGAGGTCTGCACATCAGAGGCCCTCAGTGAAGGCCAGGTCCTGAGGGGTCTCGGCTTGTCGTCAGGACAGCGGCAGAAACCCCACACGTGGGCAGTGGGATGTGGAAAGATCCGGCGTGAGACAGGGCTGTCCCCTCCCTGAGCTGAGTGTGGAAGTCCCTGCCCTCCCGGATCTCAAAGGCTCCTATAGCCTTTCCTCCCCGTGTCCCCGAGAATCCTGAACCGCAGGCAGAAGCAGGCTATCGATCGTGTGTGGACATTAGCAATCCCGTGCCTAAAATGACACGGGCAGGTGGTCTTCCCTCGGAGAAATTCAGAAACAATGAAAATTTAAAAAGAGTCTTTTTTTCCTTGCCTTTTATGCCACGTCTCATCACATGAGAGCCCTGGAGTTTTCGACACCAGAAGCTTCTTCCTCGGAATTATTTCTTCCCCTCAAATAAGACCTTAAAATATCTCATAGCAGCACAAAACAGAAAAATAAACCCACACACTCAGCAATTAAGCTTTTCCATCTCCTGTGAGAAATTGGAAGAGAATTAAAATTAAACAATTTATAAAGCCCCTTCTTCCCCAGCACAACCCAGATGGGAGGTGCTATGTTCATCACAGGGGTGAACCCTTTGCTCCTGAAGGGATCAAACTTAACGGCGGGCTTGTGAGCTGGTCAGGGGTCGTCCGATCAGGCCACCACCGTACCCCGGGGTTCTGGCAAGCATGTGATCGAAGTGCCTTCCCGTTAGAAGGGAGCTGGCGAGTGGCGCACGGGGTTAAGATGCACGGTGGGCGAGCGAGTGGGCTCTGAGATTTTGCAGATCACCCTCAGGATAACTCTTCATCACTGTCAAAATACAGGGGCAGGGGCGCCCGGCTGGCAGTCGGTCGAGCAGGCGACTCTTGATGTCAGGGCTGTGAATCCGAGCCCCATGTTGGTGCGGACCCTACTTAAAAAAATACACGGGCTTGTGTGTTTCATTTCATGCCCAACATGAGGCTGTAACATGGGCAGGGAAGCTGTCTTTGTCTCCGAAGGGTTACCTTGAAGCTACTTGCTTCAAGATGCAGAGATAGGGGGAGCTCGATTACACTTTCTCATTTTTTTATGTTTATTTTTATTTATTTTGAGAGAGAGAGAGAGAGAGCAAGCAGGGGAGGGGCAGAGAGAAAGGGAGACAGACAGAATCCCGAGCAGGCACCGAGCCTGACGTGGGGCCCAAACCCACAAACTGTGAGATCCTGACCTGAGCCGAGATCAAGAGTCGGACGCTTAACCCAGTGCGCCGCCCAGGCGCCCCAAATTACACTTGGTTCGTAGGATTTCCCAGTATCCAATTTGTCCTCGAGTCTTTTATTTGTTGGTTAACTTTCCCACCAGGCCGTAACAGCATCAGCAAGAACTTCATCTGCTTTGTTAACTGCTGCTTCCTCCGCATCCAGAAGGGAGCCTGGTACCCGATCGTCCTGAAGGAAGGCTTTCTGCAGAAAAGGCATCTGAGCTGAGGTGGAGGGCGAGGAGCAGTGAATACGACCAAGGGGAACGCACAGAGGCTTCCAGGCAGATGGACCCGCACGTGTAAAGGCCCGGGGGCAGGTAGGAGCTTGGAAGAGAAAGCAGCCGGGGAAGGCGGCGGGGGCCGAGACAGGGAGCCCTGGGTCTGGAAAGGGGACCGGACTCCTCTGTGACTCCGCGTTACCCGTTCTTCCCGCACCTGCTCTCACAACGTTCATGGGCTGTGGCACTAGCTGGCCGCCTGGTCCCACCCCCCCCCACACCCTGCTCTGTGGCCAAAGCCAACTTTTAAAAATTCAGACATGTGCAAATTCCGCTCTTCAAAATGTCCCGTAAGGCCTTCTCGACCCACCACCCAAGGCCCTGCCGGGCCTGCCCGTCTCCCAGAACAGCCACGGTGATCCAGCCCGGGGACCGGCCACCAGCTCTCGTAACCTACTAAGCTGTCAACAGAAGGATGTAATGCCGACACGCAGGAGGATGGACAGACGGACCGATGGGGTAGAATGACATCCAGAAACAGACCACACAAGCACAGCCATATGATAAAGGTGACAGGACAGGCAAAAGAGTTGGGGGATTAATAAACTGTTTGGTAAACTTTGATGGAAAACATTAATCCTGACCCCTCTCTTAGAGCCTACATCAAAAACTCACTCCTAGGGGCGCCTGGGTGGCTCAGTCCCTTAAGCGTCCGACTTCGGCTCAGGTCATGATCTCCTGGTCCGTGGGTTCGAGCCCTGCATCGGTCCCTGTGCTGACAGCTCAGAGCCTGGAGCCTGCTTCGGATTCTGTGTCTCCTTCTCTCTCTGCCCCTCCCCTGCTCACGCTCTGCCCCTCTCTCTCTCTCTCAAAAATAAATAAACGTTAAAAAAAAAACAAAAACTTGCTCCCAGGTACATTGCAGAGCCACAAGTGAAGGAAAACGTCGTAACACGTTTAGATGAAAACAAGAGTGCATCTTCGTGGGCTGGGAAGAGTCGCAGATTTGTTAAACACGACGGATAAAACACGTTTTCACCCCAGGGTCAAACATCCAGCGGCCCTAATACACGCTGACTGATCATGTAGGTAAAGAGACACTAATTACATCAGCAGAGGGGCCTTTTAGCACATCTCTGGAGCCTCTAGTAAAAAGCACAGAAATCTAACACCGGGGTCCCCCCTCCGTGCCGTCAGTGTCCCCGGGTGGGGTGTGGGCGAGCCAGGGGTACCACGTGTAAAGCTCGGAGGACAGCGACTGTCAAAGAGATTTCGTGCTTAATTAGCCCAAAGAGAATTAGAATTTCCACGGCCCTTCGTCCCCAGCACATGTGCAACAGCTTAGTGCTTACAAAACTAATATTTACTCTTGTGAACCGTATAGAGCACCGGGTGTGATATCTATCTATCACTCCCTGCCCACCCCCAGTCCTTTTACGGTTCAGATATGCTCTTTGTTTTCCAGAACATGCTGCTGGCTCTTTAGAGCAGGGCAAAGTCTTCTCCTCCACCGCAACTTGCAGAAAAACCAACCGGTTTTATTTTACTGAATTTCCGCACCAAGCTATTTAGTGCACACATGTAGTTTGTGATTTAGCTGAGGCGTGAATGGTTCTTTAATCTACACGTCAAACGACCGTAGGTCCTACTCGGTGTTTTCTGCCTAAAACTCTTTGCCTGGAATTAATTTTGCCCCACCCGTCTTTCTAAAAATTATTATTATCCTGTTATTGCTGGTTTTGGTCTAGAGTCTATGTTGAACCTTCCATTTCTCCTAAATGGAGTTTTTCTAGAAAGCTAGTTAATGAAGGTTTCATGATATAATACGAATCATGCTAGTCAATAGAGAACGAAAGCACTTTTATTGCCATGATATTTTGCTGGGTCTTTTCCAATCTCGTGTATATAAGTTCTTGCTCTTTCTGTTTCGCTTTTTTTCCTCCGTCTTTTGTTACAAACACTGCTCTATTTGCTTTCGCTTCTTTCCAACCTGGAAGTTTAAAATAGGATTTTGGTTCACTAGCCTTTACGTTATAGCTTTTCGAAAAGATCTTGACGCTAAGTTCGGGTATTTTCATGCTGAAAAAAGACAGTAAGCACGTTTTCCTTTCTTTTGCGGGACATGAAGGTCATCAGGCTTTTTTTTACTTATTCCAGTGCCTCCCAATCTCCTGTGATTTTATCTGAGGTTGTAAAGTACATCCTATCATTGTGTAGATTTTTGCTATTAATTTTTTATTATTAATTTTATTTATTATTTGTTCTGATTTCAGATTCATGTGCAAATTTGAAAGAATTACCGGGGCCCCTGGGTGGCTCAGTCGGTTGAGTGTCTGACTTTTGGTTTCAGGTCAGGTTATGATCCCACGGTTCGTGAGTTCGAGCCCCAGGTCAGGCTCTGTGCTGACAGTGCAGAGCCTTCTTGGGATTCTCTCTCTCTCTCTCTCTGTCTCTCTCTCTCTCTCCCTCTGTCTCTCTCTGCCCTTCCCCTGCTCATGCTGTCTCTCTCTCAAAAATAAACTTTTTTTTAATATAGGATAATTACTGTGAATTATCTACATATTGAATTGACCTCATCACCTACCCAGTTTCCTTCAACAACACTTCATCATGCTTAAATACAATTCTTCTGGAATCTTAAGAACGTTTATAAGTTATTATTTTGGAAGAGCATTATGATGTCACATTACAAGAGAGGATATGTATGAAGAATGTTTTTCAGCTTCTTCCTGGCAAATATCAATCACACACTCTCCAGATAAAAAATGATTAAGGGGTTGGGGCGCCTGGGTGTCTCAGTCGGTCAAGCGTCTGACTTCGGCTCAGGTCATGATCTCGCGGTTCTCGAGTTCAAGCCCTGTGTCGGGCTCTGCGCTGACAGCTCAGAGCCTGGAGCCTCCTTCAGATTCTGTGACTCCCTCTCTCTCTCTGCCCCTTCCCTGCTCATGCTCTGTCTCTCTTTCTCTCTCAAAAATAAATAAACATTAAAAAAAATTTTTTTAAATGATTAAGGGTTACATACGACTGCTTTTTTTTTTCTTCCAAAGCAAGTTTCTTTTATTAGATTGAACTGGCAAAGAAGTTTGTGATTAATCTAAGTTTTATTTTTTGAAGGTAATACATTACCTATTTGGGTTTTTCCTCCTCCCTGAATATCTGTAAAACTCTTTTACAGCATCTGACTTTTTTTTTAAGTTTATTTTTATTTCGAGAGAGAGAGAGAGAGAGAGAGAGAGAGAGAATCCCAAGCAGTCTCTACACAGTCACTGTCAGTGCAGAGCCTGATGCAGGGCTTGAGCTCACAGACTGTGAGATGATGACCTGTGCCGAGATCAAGAGTCAGACACTTAATTGACTGAGCCACCCAGGCGCCCCTACAGCATCTGACTTTTTAAAACTATAGTTCACGTAAGTCTGGGTGTTACCAGCTTGTCATTAAGTGTTTGAAATTTGGTTGGCCAGATTGCTCAGATTCAAGCCTTATTAGGTCTGAAAAGTTGGTTTAAAAGATCTTTTTCCTATGTTCAAATACCATTTATGCCTCATTTATTCTTCTTCTTCGTGGGCATATTGTTAGACTCATTTTCTGTTCAAATTCTTGCATGTCTGTGGTACCTGGGTGGCTCAATCGGTTAAGCATCTGACTCTTGGTTTCAGCTCAGGTCATGATCTCATGGTCTGTGGGATCACACTCCGTGTTGGGCTCTGTGCTGACAGCTCGGAGCCTGCTTGGGATCCTCTCTCTCTCTCTCTCTGCCCCTCCCCGGCTTGCTCTCTTTCTCTCTCAAAATAAATAAATACACTTAAAAAAATTCTTCCATGTCTGTTATCTTGTCTATCTTTTCACTTCTGTATTCCCTATTCTGTGTTCTGATTTTCAAGATTTTCTTCCACGTGAATGAAGGTGCTTTTCTATTGGGAACAGATCTTTGTTCATTGCCTTTGATATAAGTTTTCATTTAGCTTTGATTCGCAGGCAGCTCCTGTACTTATCTTCCTGTAATCATCTTCTTGCATAATTAATATAAAAATAAATTTTTCCTAAACTTTCTTTTGCTTTTCAATAAATAAGAGAAATTTATATTCAGAGGGTGCCATCATCTTTGAGAGCTTTATAGGTGCTACATAATCACTGTGACTCAGCATCTGTGAGAGGTCTCTGATTGCTGTGGGTCCCCCGAAGGCCGTTCCCAGCGGTGGGGCCAGACTCCACTGTCTCTTGTTGGGGCTGATGGCACGGTCAGGTGGTAACTGCAGAGCTCTTAGTTTGGGGGTTCAAATTAACCTTTAAAGTAGAGGTCTCACAGATTGAGTTTCTACTTCTCCAGCTATTTTTATGTTCTTTGCATCTGCACAGACGCGAACACTAGCGTGTAGACTGTGGAACACAAACGGACTCGGCAATTTGCATCTTTGCGCACCTGGTACAACAAGAAGAGGTTGGCACCTTGCTGAGTCCTTCCTGCTCTTGCTCCCCCCCCCCGCCCCCGCCGCCGCCCGCAGAAGTCATTTCCCCTGGTTTTCAGGCTCTAGGAAACATCTCTCTCCCCAGCTGCTTTTTCAAGAGTTAAAACCCTTTGCCCTTGGGCATTTATCTCAGAGAAATGAAAATGTACATTCATGCACAAACCTGTACACAAACATTCCTAACAGCTTTACTCATAATAGCAAAAAATTGGGAACAACCCAGATGTTGTTCAAGGGGTGGGTGGTTACACAAGTGTAATATACCCGTGTCACCGAGGGAGGTGGTCCTCTACCTTGGAGGTACACCTGTACCAAGGAACACTGCCAGTGATGACAAGGAATGAACTAGTGACACACAAACAACCTAAATGAAACTCCAGAGAATTATGCTGAGTAACGACATACGCATAGTTGTATACTATGATTCCTTTCATATAACATTCTTAAGTTGACAAAAATCACAGAAATGGAAACAGATTAGCGGTTACCAGGGGCTAAGAATCAGGTAGGAGGAGGAAGGGAGCGGGTGGGACTATAGAAATGCAACATGAGGGGCTCCTGGTCGTGATGAAATGTTCTGCATCTTGACCCCATCAGTGCCAATATCCTAACTGCAACAGCGTGCTCTAGTTGAGGGATGCCACCATGGGAGGGCATTTTTTTCAACTTCCTGTGAATCTACAGCCAACTCAAGACAGAAAATTTAAAAAAAAAGACCCTTTGCCTAATGCCTTTCAGAGACTCCACTTTTTGGTGTTTTTTATCCCCATTTTCATTGCCATTACCTTACACGTGTGCAATAAGTTATAACCAACACGAATATAATCTCGTTGAACGAGACTGGTTCATTGGGATCCATGCCAACTACTCACTCTACCTCACATCATGATGCTTTTTTTTCTTTATTTTTTTTTGTGCAAGATGGCGCTTTAGTAGATGTGCACCCTTCAATATGCACAGAGATACGGTGTTCTCTCTCAAGGAACTGACGTTACGAATCGATCACAGAGTAGTTAGGGTGCAAGCATCACGGGGATGGAGTGAAATGTGTCCCGTTCCAGGTCTGGGCGCCATGAAGCTGAAAGCCAGAGTTTCCAAATAGCCCATATCCTGAAATGGGTTGCCGACTCGGAAGGCTGCCGGAGGCTTTCAAGGGGATCTGACTCAGTCAGCCACAACGCCAGGCTCCTGGGGAATTTGGGCTGCTGCTCCCACCCTCTTCCTGAGGGCTGTTTCTCCCAAAAGGCTGGGGAAGAAGTGGATGCAAAGTCCATGTCTGGCTCTTCTCTGGAGGTCAAGAGGTAGAACAATGTCCGGAGAAACGTGTTGTAGCAGGGCAGGTAGAGAACCAGTGGGGACAAAAGCCAAAGGCTCTTTTCCCTTGTCCCCTGCCCTGAGGATGTGCCTGCGACAAGGCAAGGACTGAAGAATTTCAGGGAGCGGAGGAGCAGTGTGACTCAACTTGGCCAACGCTGTTCTGATTGGGGTCCGCAGATATGGAGAGAAAGAGAGAGAGAGAGTTCAATAAGGTGAAAACCAAAGCCAGGTTGCAAAGGAATAAGGGAAGGCAGGAAGAGAACTGCCACCTTTTCTGTTCTGATGCTGTTTTAATGAAAGGAAAGGAAGCAAAAGAAGCAAAGACCGGGCAGTTGGATTTAGTGTGGTTCGTGCAGTGTGAGACCTGGATACCCGTCCTTGCAGCTTCCTCTGAGTTAGAGAAGGAGAAAGACGCCAAGCTAGAAAAGAGTGGACCAAGTCAGTGGGCCACACCGGACAGCCGTGGGCTCTGTGGTCTAAGCTCTGCCACCAACAAACTAGCTTGTCCTTGGACGGCTTAGGTAGCCTTTCTGGGCCTCAGTTTCCTCACTAGCAAATAAGTACGTTACAGGGTTGGCAGAGGATTCCAATGAGATAAGTTGATAATCGAAAAGCGTGCCTGGCGCTGAGCACCCAGAGCGCGGTGGCTCTCGGCTTCCTCCCAGCGTGTCGGCCTTTGCGGTGGAGCAAAGGTGGAAGCTTCTGGCAACTTCTGATGGGGGGTGGGGGGCGCCTCCAGTACTGGAGCGAATGCAACCTTCTGATCCCTGTGCTGCTGTTGATTATCCAGAAAGCGTTTCCTGCGCATGAGACCGAAGCTGCACGAATCGATTCTGTCTCGCTCAGTCCTTCGAATTTTTGGCCTCACGGCAGCTGCGGAAGTATTACCACGCTGAGAGGGAACTCTAAAGAAGTAAGAGAAAGAGGAAGAGACGAACGCAAGAAAACTTTTTACAAAATGTCTCCAGGCTTGGGGCGCCCAAGTGGCTCCGTCGGTCGGGCGACCAACTTCGGCTCAGGTCATGATCTCACAGTCTGTGAGTTCGAGCCCCCGCGTCGGGCTCTGTGCTGATGGCTCGGAGCCTGGAGCCTGCTTCGGATTCTGTGTCTCTCCCCTCTCTGCCCCCTCCCCTGCTCACACTCCGTGTCTCTCTGTCTCTCGATAATAAATAAACATTAAAAATTTTTTTTTTAATTAAAAAAATAAATAAAAAAGGTCTCCAGGCCAAACACACGTCTGCCCGGCTGGGAGCCTCTCCGCGGAGCGCCGAGCAACGTTCCTGTCCCTCCTTTGTGGTGGCTCCCCAGAGGAGTGTAGGGGCAAGGCATGGAGCGGAATTGCAGGGGCGTGCATCTCAGGTTCTCCTCCACCCCTGGAGACACTCAGATCCAGATCGCTCCTCTCTCAGGCCTTGGACTCGGTGAGTCAGGTTGCTACAGATTATAATTAAAAAAAAAAATCTCGTTGCGTTCTTATCTTCGGATGAATACAGAAAGAAGTAGAAACAATCTACTCCGTCATGCTCACTGTGCCTGAGGACCAGGGAGAAGAAGTCTGAGTGATTGCTTTCCCCATAATTTTGGACCCGGATCCACCTCTCCATCTGCCCCAGGTCACATGGGTGGCCCTGGCATGTCCCCTGCTCACCCTAAAACGTGTGTTTTGTCCACTGCTTGGTAGCTGCAGGGGCAGCCGGTATGTGAGGCTCACCCACTGCTGACTCCCTCTGTTCCCCACCCTCCCTCCTGCACCTCCAACTTTCTTTTGTTTATTTGATCCAAAATGTGATAGTTGCTCCCCATTCAGCCTTTTCCTCTCCCCGTCCCCCAGTTTGGCTTTCCCATTAAATATGGTGAAGGCTGAAGGAAGAAAACAGAGGAAGACACCCCCTTCGTGGCAGGTACGGCAGGCAGGGGAGGGCGCCAGACGGGACAGCCCGGATCTTCTCTCTAGAGTGAACGCACCTCCCAGGAACACCTGAAGTCAGGAGCCACAGGATGATCACAGAGCTATGTGGCAGGTGCCACTGCTGTTGTGGCCTCTGAAGCTCACATGTGCCCAGAGCCGGCCCTAGAGGGGCCTTAAACTGTGCAGATCTGGGACCTTGGGGCCATACTTGCCTGGTACCAGCACTGAGTTGTCGTTGATGTTGTTATGGCATAAAATGTCTATTGGTTGGTTTTTAAAAAATTGTAATGGGGAGGGGGCAGAAAGAGAGAGTGAGAGAGAGAGAGAGAGAATGAGAATCCCAGGCAGGCTCCACACTCATCACAGAGCCCAACATGGAGTTCAATGCCACGATCCTGGCATAATGACCCGAGCCTAGATCAAGAGCTGGACACTTAACCAACTGAGCCACCCAGGCCTCCTACTTGGTTTTAGTGGACACAGCCATTCATTGTGGAGAGGGGTGTTGAGGTGAGCAAGCCTTGGAGTCTGGAAGCTTGTGTCCAGAATCAGGACTGAAGGTCTTTTGCCTGAGGGACCCACCCCCTCCACCCCTCCCTGCTCAGTCTAAGCTGCGTCACCAACAAACTAGCTTGTCCTTGGACGGCTCAGGTAGCCTTTCTGGGCCTCAGTTTCCTCACTAGCAAATGAGTACGTTGCAGGGTTGGTGGAGGACTCCCGTGGGGAAGAGGGGGGAGTCTTGGGGAAGCCGCCAGGCTGGTACAGGGAGGAACTGGAGGTTTGCGGGGACCCCCGAGCCCACCTGCCATGTGCAAATGGCCCGTGTTCCTCCTTTGCCCATTTCAGTTAATTTCCAAAGCCTCCCTGTCCAGGATGCCACTCGTAATGACCATGCAAGCCCCCAGAGTCTTGGCCTCCGAACCTTGCTTTTACATAACTGGGCACACCCATGGATTGGAGAAATAAGGCCTCTTTGTGTCTGTTTCGGATGTCAGCGGTAAGAGCACCCAGCCCGGAGTCAGGGGCAAGTTCGCACTCCAGCCCTCGCACCGACCGGGCGAGAGGACTTTGAGGAACCACCCGCCAGGTGCCCACACGGATTCCCATCCTGCCTCCCTCACTAGCTGGTTTTAAGGATCAAACGAACAACGTGCGTTTGCTTTCAAACACTAGAACATTCGACACACGGGACAGCTTTTTATCTTTATCTTAACCCTTGGTCCTTCAGGCCTCCCTAGTACCAGGAATATGGGAGAGAAAATAATTTGAATTTTTTGAATGCTTTTTTTATTTTTGAGAGAGAGAGAGGCAGACAGAGCATGAGCAGGGGAGGGGGAGAGAGAGAGGGAGACACAGAATGCGAAGCGGGCTCCAGGCTCCGAGCTGTCAGCACAGAGCCCGACGCGGGGCTCGAACTCATTAACTGTGAGATCGTGACCTGAGCTGAAGTCGGACGCTTCACCGACGGGGTCACCCGGGCATCCCGGGAGACAAAATAATTGAAAGCCTGAATATTAACGTGGGAGTTAAAATTAGACCTCTGATCCCCAGACTGTAACAGCAGTGAGTCTGAGGGGTTAACTGAGGATCTGGGATCTTCTATCCCTAGGATTCTGTCAAGCAGGGCCTAGCGTGGCACCTTCTTTGACAGGGGCCAGCCCTTGCTCTCCCCACCCTCTGTCACCTTCAAGTGTCCACCCCTCCGTGAGTGGAGTCAAGACGTTCACAAGCAGCAGGGCAGAGAAGAAGGATGTGCCGTGTCTGAAGAGGCCGAGACCCGTAGTTCTGGACCTTCCCAGGGCCTTTCTGGTTCTACTTCATTAGAATTCCCAGGGGCACCTGGGTGGCTCAGTCGGGTAAGCCTCCAACTTCGGCTCAGGTCACGATCTCGCGGTTTGTGAGTTCGAGCCCCACGTCGGGCTCGGTGCTGACAGCTCGGAGCCTGGAGCCCCCCTCAGATTCTGTGTCTCCCTCTCTCTCTCTGCCTCTCCCCCTCTCCCCCTCTTGCACTCTGTCTCTGTCTCTGTCTTTGTCTCTCTCTCTCTCTCAAAAATAAATAAACAAACAAAAAAAGAATTTCCAGAAGAATTTCCAGCCTCCGTGGACTGATGTCGACTTGCTCGAGAAATGGATGTTTGCAGGCCTGCTGATATCCACTCTCTGCAGATACCGGGGAAGATATTTCTGACATATCAGAATCTTCCTCTTCAAAACTGTACGCTCTCCATGCTGAGTGTCAGTGACCACGAGCCTCCTCAAAGCTGTTGACCGACCAGGAGCCCAAGGACCCTGTCTCTGTCCCTGGAAGGGACCTTCTGCTCACTTCCACTCACCGGCAGACTTCTTACCACTGCTTTGGCATCGAGATCCCCATGCGATGAGGGACACACCCAGGGGGCAAATCACTCATGACACTTCCTGCTCCTGCCCGGAAGTTACCCACGTCTCCAGGAGCCTCTCGCTCAGAGAAGGCACTCAATATGTTTTGTAGACTGAATGGATGAATTTTAACTTCATAATTCATATTAATATCTGGTAAGAAATATATTCCTTTAATATTTTTCTTTTTCAGAAATATCCTTGGGGCGCCTGGGTGGCTCAGTCGGTGAAGCACCCGACTCTTGATCTCGGCTCAGGTCATGATCTCACGGTTCGTGGGTTCGAGCCCCGCGTCGGGCTCCGCACTGTCAGCTCAGACCCTGCTTGGGATTCTCTCTCTCCCTCTCTCTCTCTGTCCCTCTCCTGCTTGCACTCTCTCTGTCTCTCTCAAAGTAAATAAACAAAGTTAGAAAGAAAGAAAGAAAGAAAGAAAGAAAGAAAGAAAGAAAGAAAAAGAAAGAAAGAAAGGAAGAAAGAAGGAAGGAAGGAAGGAAGGAAAGAAGGAAAGAAAGAAAGAAAGAAAGAAAGAAAGAAAGAAAGAAAGAAAGAAAAAGAAATGTCCTGGCTATCCTGCACATATATTTTTTTTCCTACAAGTTAAACCTAAAATTATTTGGCCAAGTTTCAGAGATTCTGTCAGGGTGCGGATTGGATCCTATCTAACATAGGTGAGAGTAACTAACTTTTTTTATAACGTTGGGTTTCTGTCCTATGTCTTTTATTTATTTAAGTAATCTCTACACCCAGCATGGGGCTTGAACCCACAACCCCGAGATCAAGAGTCACACGCCCTACCGACTGAGCCAGTCAGGTGCCCCTCTATGTCTCTGTTTAGCAGGTTTTTCTCTTAATACCCATCAGCAGAGTTTATATATAGTTTTCTTCGTATAAACCTTACACCTTCTTATTTATCTCATTTCTAATTATTCCGCCTTGTTGCTATCGTGAATGGAAGTTGTCTCCTCAATATTTTCTACCTGGGTTTTGAGCTCAGTAACACACTATCGATTTTTGTGCCATAACCGTACTTTAAATAAGCACACGTAGGGGCTGCGATCACAACACAGACTAGTTCTTGTCTCCCCCTGCCCTTTAACATCCACTTAGTGGGGGAAGCTTTTCCTTGGCCTGTGAGAAAACCCTTGTGGGTTATGTGTTTACTCTTCCGTGAAGACAGCCCCGGGGCCGCTTTTCGTGAGAAGACATAGTCGTGAATCAGAATTTCGGGTAGCCTGTCGCCTGGAATGGCCAAAACACTGACCTTGATTTAGAGAACATTCTCCTTTTCTTGACTAACGCTGGTGAATAAAAGCAGTGAAAAATGGACTCATTTTTTCAATGAGAAAGGAATGCTTTCAACACCTCCCCATCTAGGAAGACATTTGTTCCGTATTTTTCACAGGTACACTTTACTACATCAAAGAAATCTCTTTCAAAATTTTGACTTTTAAAATAAAATCGTATTTGGGTGTTTTCTTGTATCATGATATTCTGAATTTGCCAAAATTATCAGAGTGTTTTCTCTTTTGACTGTAAATTATATAGATGCCTTTTATAATACCAAACCATTTTTGCATAACCGGTATAAATACAAATGTATCGTGTGGGATCATTTTTATATATATTTTCAGGTTCCATTTTCCAGTATTTTGTGTCTACAGCCATGAATTACATAGGCCTGAATATTCCTTTTATGTGATGTCATTGAATTGTATTAGTATCAGGCTATGATGACTTCATGGAATGAGTTTCGAAGTAATCCCCGCCTTTTTTTTATTGTCTAACTGAATTTGTATAAAATGTGTTTCTTAAAGTTTTGGTAGAATTAGCCTCTGACCACATGGGACGGACGTGTCTAAATTTTAAATATGTTAGCTTTTTTTAAAAAATAAAAGTTTATTATTTTTTGAGAGAGAGAGAGAGAGAGAGAAAGAGAGAGAGAGAGAACGAGGGAGGGACAGAGATAAGATCCCAGGAAGCCTCCACCTATCAGCACAGAGCCCAATGCAGGGCTTGAACTCACAAACCCTGAGATCATGACCTAAGCTGAAATCAAGAGTAGGATGCGTAACCGATGGAGAAATCCCAATTTTATTCTATTGATATAAAAAGCACAACGTACAAAGGTTTGTGCATAAAGATATTTACTTGTAGAGAGGACAAACTATCGTGAAACATCTCTTAACTCTATGCTTACATCTGCAAAGACGTCCAAATCTGTTGAGCAAAACAAGTAACGTTGCTCTAGAGAAAGAAAACAGAAAGAAAAGGTGGACTATGGCCGTGTGTTTAAGCAAAGAGCACAGACATCTACGTAAACTTTGCCCAAAAGGATTAGCAGAGCAGAGGTTCTGTGACCAAGGGGCCGTAGGGCCAGAGACTGATGCTGCGATCCCAGCTCTGACGGGTACTAACTCTGGGACCTTGGGCAACTTCCTACCTTCTCTGTGCCTCAATTTCCGCCCCTGTGAAACAGGGGTGAGAAGAGCCCCTGTCGGTGCCACTTTGTGGATTAGGCGAGTTCACCCGTATTCCTGGCACAGAGTAAGCACTTCACGAACGGCGGCATTTATTACTGTGAAAGTGTTCGTTAAGTGACATTATTCAAGGCATTTGTTTTTCCTTATTTGAGTACTTAATTTTATTTCAGCATGACTGTTTTGAAAAGTTGACGGGAGGAGAGAATAGCTGGCCACGAACTATTGTTTCAATCCATTACTGTAGCTTTTTCAAAATTTCAGTGGTTTACTTTCGTAACTGAAGAAACAAAGAAAGAAAATGCAGAGGAAAGGGGTGACCGACTGTATCGAGGGTGAGAACAGTCTCTGGGAACAGCGGAATCCCTGGGGCAGACAGATGTATTTGTGGCAGCTTTGATGTGTCTCAAAACCCAGCATTCAGCTGAGTCACAGCCTCGCTTGTAGCTTTTTGTCATTCTTCAGTTGGAATCGGAATCACTCCGACCAGAAACCATCGGCGGTGGCTCACTCGCTTCCTGGCATCGTCATTAGGAGCCCACATAAGTAAGCATTCTTCTTTCCCAAATGCTGGGCTCCGGGACGGGAGCCCTGAGCCAGGATTCCTGACTGCAGGGTGACACGGCCTTTGCGGACATAGCGACCGGGGTCAGACCCCCCAGGCCCCGCCACTCGTGCACCTGATGCCCCGTGCTTTGGAGAATCGTTTCTTCCTTAGAGGGTCTGCTGGGACGATTTCACGAGAGCTATACACACGGCTCCCACAGAATTGCCCGGCATTGAGACCTCGCTCAACCCCGATGGAGAAGGCAACGGCGGCCGATCTCCAGGACTGGAATGGCACGCAAAACAAACAAACAAACAAACAAAAAAGTATATTGGGAGAAATCATAACCTAAACGCTTTCATAATTCATAGACATTGTAAATAAGAGAAAAAGACCGACAAACTTTTAAAAATGACTCGGTGAATCTCTTGTGCATCTCGGTCTCCACGGAAAACACGCAGAATAAACACTAATAGAAGGCGCAGGTGGCTGATAAAAGGAGTAGAGAAGTGACCCCCCTCCCCTTCACTCTCCAAATACCCTAGCTGGGGGGGGGGGACTTTCCCCAAATGCACTGATCTCTCCGCACCCTCTTCTCCGATGCTCCCCTGAGACAAGAGGACCCCTCGGAAAAGTGCAGAGGGGTGTCCCCGCTTCCTTTTGGGAGCCAGATGCCCGCTGGGCGTGATCGCCCTCCGCCCCTGCATGCTGAGACTCAGTGGACAGTGCCCAAACCAGGGAACGTGTGTCCCAGCCGCCCGCCCGTCCGTCCGTCTGTCCAGCTGGCCCTGCCCGGAATGCACGCAGGTAGCATTGCTGAATTCTTAATTCAGCGAGAGCCCTTCAGCCCTCACACGGAGCGGCCGCCTCCGCAGAGGTGAGCTGTCCAGAAAAGACGTGATACTTTCGTCCCTCTGTATTTTTCTGCGTCCTGCACGCCATCTGCAAGGTGGACGTCCGTACTCTTTTGATAAGAAGAGAAATCATAATAAGGTCTCCAATTTATCCGGTATGAAATGCGGGCTAATAAGGCCGTGCAGGGACACAGAAGAGGGAGCGGCAGGCCTGGGTCGGTTGCCGGGGTCTGCCAGGAAGAAGGACGTTTGAGCACAAAAATAAAATAAAAGGGTTCACCTGCCAGAGGAAGAGAGGAGAGTTTTCCAAAGGGAGCTGGGCTGTGCAAAACACACAGGGACCGGCTGTGGGGGAGGAGTTGACCTCTTGCTGTTTTGAGGCAGAATGTTGCCCAGGGAGGGGTGCCTGGCAGGGGGGCTCAGTCAGTAGAGCCTCGGACTTTGGCTCAGGTCATGATCTCACGGTTCGGGAGTTCGAGCCCCGGGTCGGGCTGGGTGCTGACAGCTCAGAGCCTGGAGCCCGCTTCGCATTCTGTGTCTCCCTCTCTCTGCCCCTCCCCTGCTCGTGCTCTGTCTCTGTCTCTCTCTCTCAAAAATAAATAAACATTAAAAAAAATTAAAAAAACAACAACTAAAGAATGTTGCCCAGAGATTGAGACACACAGAGCTCTGTCTCCATGGCCAGAATCCACGTGTTAGAATGTCTTGTTTCACTGTTGCCCCCTCTACCACCTTCACCCAGGTCCCCCCGGATCAAGCCCACCTAGCCCCCTCCATCCGGCTCCGGGATCAGAGGGCCTGAGCCTCAGAAGGGAAGTTTCCTCTCTGGCCAGAAGGGGGCGCTGTGGCGCAGGGAGTTCACCCAAGACTGCGGGCGCCGGTTCAAGTTCTCCTTTTGTCCTTTCCATAATCTGGGACATCCACGTGGGGAACGAGGGAGAAGGCTTTCATCACAGGTCTCCTATAGGATTAAATAAAGCATTTCCACGCAAATGTTTATGAACCAATGGTCCTCAAAGGAAAAAAGGTGGGCGGATACGAGGGGTGGTTACTTCTTTAGCGCTTTCTTTGTGGGCGTTAGCCACCTTGTTGATGACACCGCCCACGTCCTCCAACCTTTCATGTCCCAGGTACGTGTGGCGGACTGTGATCCTGCCCGTGTCCTGCTCCCGCCCTTTGGGCTTTGGGGGCCTGGTGGATTCTGCTCCTGACTCAGTTTGACCACCAGGCCGGGCTCTGGCACCATTGGCCGCCAAGGAGGAAGGACTGTGGATCCCTGTCCCAGGTCCTCATGGGTGATCAGCATCTTGAGCCACGGCCTCCCTCAGGACCAAATGCCAGCAGAACCCTCCTTTCCTTTCTGGGGAAAGGCCCTGCCAGCTGCTTTGCTGTCTGGGCTCCAGACCAGCCTCCTGCTTTTGTGTCCACCACGGGACCCAGCCCATGCAATGGGACTTCTGTGTCACTCTTGGTCTTTGCCCCGACTCTGGCTCAGAATGTCTCTGTACCGTTGTGCGGTCTGTGCACTGCACACCGCTAGGGGGAGCTGTTCATGCTGTAGTCTGTGAGGAGCAAGGCAAGGCTGAGCAGCTACACACAGCAGCCCTGCTCTCTTGCAGCAATTACACTGTGATCCAGGCAGATTGGCCTTGGCTCGTTCATGAAAGCTCCTGGCCTTTTCTTTTTTCCCTTTCTTTAAAATTTTTCAATGTTTATTATTGAGAAACAGAGAGACAGAGCATGAGCATGGGAGGGGCAGAGAGAAGGGGAGACAGAATCTGAAGCAGGCTCCGGGCTCTGAGCTGTCGGCACAGAGCCCGACGTGGGCTCAGACTCACAAACTGAGATCATGACCTGAGCCAAAGTCATGAGCTGAGCCACCCAGGGGCCCCTCTCCTGGCCTTTCTAGCTGAAGAAAGAGAAGACCTCAGGATGTCTCTGGATCTTGTTTTCCTCAACTGTGAAGTGAAGGGCTAGATTGGTTGATTTCTAAGCTCAATTACCTAGACATGCCAAACTGTACTATTTCTGGAGTTCTGGAATCTTGCAAGCCTAACTAACTTAGTCCACCGGTAAAAAAGGGTTCTGGCCAATGTCTTTGATGTTACCAGATGTGTGCCAGGGCTCAGCCTCAGGATTCAAGATCCCAGCACTGTCCTTCTCCAAAGGCAGCCTTTAACCTGCTGTTGTTCCTGGTCCTGTTCTAGCACCTTCCACCCACCGTCACAGGAAGCTCTTTCTCAAGGCCCCAGTAACAGACATTTGTACCCTACAGGCTCATGCCTTCATGCTGCACCTGCTACAGAGGTGGGGGGGGGTGTGTGTGTCCCCATTCTATTCACAGGCAAGAAGGAGCAGGGAGGGCATGGAGATGGTTGGGAAGGTTCTAGACAGCCCAACTGGACTCAGAGAACTCATGGAGAGTACTAGTGGATATTATGGCCTGAAACCTGTGACCATATATAGGGCTATGTTTGCTCTTGTCAAGATGATTGGGGGCGCCTGGGTGGCTCAGTCGGTTGGGCGTCCGACTTCGGCTTTGAGCCCGAGGAGCCTCTAGAGGGTGTTAAGCAAAGGAGTGACCCTTTTTTTTTTAAGCTCTTTTTTAAAATGTTTATTTATTTATTTTGAGAGAGAACAAGCATGAGCAGGGGAGTAGCAGAGAGGGAGAGGGAGAGAGAGAATCCCAAGCAGGCTCCACGCTGTGGGCACGGAGCCCGAGGCCGGGCCCGATCCCATGAACCGTGAGGTCATGACCTGAACCGAAATCAAGAGCCAGTCGCTTAACCGACAGAGCCACCCAGGCGCCCTGCCAAGGAGCGATCTTTAAAAGGGATCACTCTGGCTGCCTCCGGGACACAGGTCCGAGAGGGGCCGAAGGGGACCCACGAGAAATTTGGGAGGTTGTGCAGTCGTTCAAAGGATGGGTGGCCGTAGCCGAGGCACAAAACACGTGCGTGGGGCACTGGGGACACCGGATACATCCAACCAGCCTGTGCAGGGCGCCTCCCGGGGCTCAGATGCCTGGGGAGGGCAGAAGTGTGGAGCCGGGTGCCCCAATGTGCTACAGGGTGCCTTGAGACCAGAGCCTCCCCCTCCCCCCCGGCAGAATCAGGAAGAGGCCAACTCAGTGACTTCGCTCCCTCTCCGCCCCACCGGCCCCCGCCCCCCGCCCCCCACCTCACAGGGGTGAGGCTGTGAACAGGCAGGGGGCCCGTCTCCACCACCCACACAGCCAGGGCCGTGTATCCGCGGTTGTCACAACAGTCAGGGACCACGCTGATTAAACCAGAATCCTCTCCGTGCGGCCTGGACTGGATCGTACCCAGGGAAACAACATCGTAGGACGCGGCCGCACGGAGCGCTCAGGGAAGATTCGTCTTTCTCTCCTTTGAGATGACGGCCGACCTGCCGCGGGCCGAACACACCGCATCCGGAGAGGAAGTGATAAAGCTCAGAGGAGCAGTGACAATAACCATGGTGACAGCCCTTGCAACCGCGAGGTCGCAAACACGAGGAGTGTTTACTTTGGAATTGCAGCCGAAAAAAGAAAAGTCACAGTGACGACAAGCAGGCTGCGACCGCCGTCTCTTCTGGGCACAACTCTAAAGAAGATACAGATCATGAACCATTTCCCAGGGGCCGTGTGTAAATCCGAGATTTCCTTTTGACATTCCGGTGTAAGACGTCTTCAGTGAAGAAGATGAATAATTCAGGGTTTTTTGTTTTTTGTTTTTGTTTTTTTGGTTTTTGGTGGGGTTTTTTGTTTGTTTTGGTTTTTGGTTTTTGAGCTCTTTATTTTGAGATCCTTGTAGGTTCCCCTGCAGTTGTGAGAAATAACACAGAGAGACCCCATAAACCCTTCCCCGTTCAACCCCCGTAACCTTCTGCACAACTGTGATGTAACAGCACAAGCCAGAAATTGACATGGGCACCATGATTCAGTTTTGAAGCGCCACGTGGTTGCTTCTGAAAATATAAAAATAGAAAACTTCTGTCTTCCAAAAACAAAAAACCAGAAAAAACCACCTGGGGGCCCCTGGCTGGCTCAGTCGGTTAAGCATCCGACTTCGGCTCAGGTCACGAGCTCGCGGTTCATGAGTTCGAGCCCCACGTAGGGCTCTGTGCAGACAGCTGGGAGCCTGGAACCTGCTTCGGATTCTGTGTCTCCCCCTCTCTCTCTGCCCCTCCCCTGCTCATTCTCTGTCTCGCTCTGTCTCCAAAATAAATAAAAACATTAAAAAAATTTTTTTAAAAACCACCTAAAATTAAATTACAAGGTAACAGGGAGAAAATGTTTTTACCTTAATCCTAGTAAGAAGTTTGTGTCCACAGAACTCATGTGTTTATAAGAAAAACATTAAGTGGCCCTTGGAAATATTTTGATGGCCTGTCAAATTATAACCAAAATGACTACAGCACAGTGATATCTGAGGAAATTTATGAGGCCGCATTGGATGTATTTACTCACTGAGGGAAGGTTCTTTTGAGGTATTACTGTTTGTCTCCTTTCTGATGGCTTTTATCATTCTCTTTTACAACTAGGAACCCACCGGTTCCTTCTAGGATATTGCATTATAAATATCTTGTGTCTTTTTACAGATTCATTCATTCAACAAACATGGAGTCATCGTCTGCAATGGCCAATTATGTTTCCGGGGTTTGGAAAACCCTAGATCAAAAATCCTGACATTCGAATTGGTCTCCCCATCTCGTCTCAACTACACTTGCCCTTGTTTTTCATTCCATCCCTTTCCAGAAGGACCATTGTAGAAGCTTCTGAAACTGTCAATATATAGTCTTTTCCCCACCTCCCTGTTCATTCTCTGCACCGCTGATCCTTCTAGGGACTGTCTTATTTTTGTTGTGGCCCTAACTTATCAATACAAGGGATGTTCAATTTTTTTTTTCTTAAAAAAGACACATCTGATTATGCAACATTCTTTCTGGAAATACCATGTTCCCATCCTTCCTGTCCCACTCTGTACAGAACCAGTTCCAAACACTTTTGCAGCCCTTTGTGGTCCGGCCCCCATCCTCCTGCCCACATTCTCATTCATCCACCTTCTCTCCAGCCCACCAGCTGGCTCAGACATCCCATCTTTGCACACGGTCCTTCTTGGACTAGTGTCCTCCCCTGGCTTCTCTGCTTGAAACAGTCCTGCTCATTAACCTTTTAGTCTAAACATGACCTTCTCTGCTGAATGAAGTAGAGTAAATTCCACTTAGTGGGCGATTTTATTTACTTGGAAATCACCAAATAACTACCTATCGATTGGGTTTATGTGCTGTCACTCAGTTTATTATGAGCAAAGAGATGTTTGTCTGTTTCCCGTTGCTGGAATCTTGACACCCTTGTTTCGATGTGGCAACAGTGATGCCCTTGGCGCTGCAGGGAATGCACTTAGCATTTTCCGTTTGTTTTATGAATCCTTTGTTTTGTGAATCTCTCCTTAAAGGAGAGAACACCAAATCTGAGAGCGTAACATTGCAAGGTTGCTTCGTTTTTCCTGGTATTTTTATTTACTTTACATTGATTATATGTATGTAGTTTAAACCCTTGTGTTTTCTTCCACAATTATTAACATGTTTTGAGCTTTTGACACAGACTGCTAAATCTGTTTTCGAAAAGATTGCTCATTAGATCCAAAAATGCACAGCTTATCTACCACATCTTTACAAACTCATATTAATTACTAGGTCAGGAGGCCAAAATTCTTTTTTATCTTCAACGTTGCTTTTCTTTGATTCTTAGTAAGATTGACTGTATTGTCATCTGTTTGTAAGGTTCTTGTATTTCATATTTCTGAGTTTTCTAAGCTTTGCCTTTCTCCTTCTACTTAGGGGAATATTCCAGCTCTTCTCGTTGATTTAGAGGAACCATTTATTTATTCGCATTCTAAATTTTTTCTCAATATTGTTTACTGTGAAAAATTTTTTCAGCCTGTAATGGGCTGTCCTTTCTTTTGGTGTGTTTGACATATAATCTTTAGGTGAATTCAAATCTCTTTTCCTTTTTAATGCCTTCCATTGGGTTTGGAAAATCCTCTCTCCACCCAGAACCCAAGGAGCTATTTTGTGTTCTCTATTTTTTAAAATGACTGAGCTGTGATCAATCTGCAGTTTATTTCGGTGCATGGTAAAGTTACAAGCGGACGTTTCCCCCAAGCATCTTGCCAGTTGGTGTCATCCTTGACGGAGACATCTTTCATTTCCCATTGGTGAGTGACGCCTTACTTCACATATGTTAAATACCGATCAGTTTTTTGAAGGATCACTATTCATTGATCTCCTGCTGCTTCTTGTACCCGGTGATGCTCAGGGTCATGTGTCTCCGGTTTACCACGTGGCATAAAATCCGGTAGAGCAAGTTCTCCTTCATTTTTCTTTTTGTAGAAGACTTTCTTAGGTATTTCCACTTATTTACTTTCCCAGTTTCAGTCGGGAAAGTTACTCACTTTAAAACCTAGCATTTTCCATTTCAGGGAGCCAGGGGGGCTCAGTCGGTTTAGCGTCCAACTTCAGCTCAGGTCATGATCTCGCGGTTTGTGGGTTCGAGCCCTGCGTCCGGCTCTGTGCTGACCGCTCAGAGCCTGGAACCTGCTCAGGATTCTGTGTCTCCCTCTCTCTCTGCCCCTCCCCTGCTCGTGCTCTGTCGCTCTGTCTCTCAAAAAAAAAAAAATAATAAAGTAAATAATAAATAAAACCTAGCATTTTCCAGTGCGATACATGACTGCTCCTTCTGAAAGCAAAACTATTTTTCAGTTCAATTTTTAGTTTTATTTATTTGGTCGCTGATATTTATCATTAAGGTTACTCTTAGCCATTGTATTTGTGGGTGCTGTTGTGCATGGGATTTTTTAAATTATATTTTTAACTGGTCAAATGCTTCTAAAAAGAAAAGTTACTTTGGTGTGCCTTCAGCGATTTCAATTATGTTATTAGCTTCTCTTATTACTTTGTCAAGTACTAAGTGGCCTCTTGAGTTTCTGGTATAACTACTAGAAGAAACTGGGAGTGGAGAACGGGGGTATCCCCAGTGCCCGGCATTCAGCATGCCATCCACATGAAGTTCACACCCAAGCAAAGCTGGCGCATAGTGAGTGACAGAGGTCAGGGTAGAGGCCAAGCCAGGAGAGAGGGAAGGGGGATGATGGGGAAGAGGCCTCTGTGGGGACTCTGTGGTCCTGGTGTTGTGTTAGGTGGTGGCGATGATGAGGGAGCATAAGGCAGGCTGGGGGCAAAGTACAAGCTCGCACACCCCCTCCCCCGCAAGTGCGATGTGCGTGACATTCCTCAGGCACCCCAGGCCGCCCAAGGACAAAGGAAAGGACACAAAACAAATGGTTAAACTGGTTAGAGTCTCCATCGGTTTACAAATATCTTAGAAAATCACAAGAAAAAGGCAATCTTTTTTTTATCAATAACCTAATCTCCAGAAACCTACAGACTCAGTTTCCTGGAGCCCCAACGTCACCCTCCCCTCCATAGAGATGTGGGGAACAAAGGCAGAAGGAAATGGTAGATAAAATTGAGTTTCCTTATAACCTGTAGCCCGTTGACAAATACTTGAGGCTGGCAGAGCAAAACATTTCTCCTCGGGGAACTCCCTACTGTCTTAATGCTAATGCTTGGCTGGAGGGAAAAACAACCTTAGTGTGACAGTAGCTAGGCCTCTAGTAATCTGTATGAAAATCTCTTTGGAAAATTCCCTCTTGACTTTACGTCTCCCAAGTCCATGGTATATAACCAGTTACCATCCCAACCCCAGAGTAGCTCTTTCTGCCCTCAGGTCCTGTCCCCATGCTTTAATAAAATCACCTTTTGGCACCAAAGACGTCTGCAAGAATTCTTTCTTGGCCGTCAGCTCTGAACCCCACCGTTACCCCAAAACCCCATCAATTACATGAGCGCGCCCCATGTATAAAAGTTCACTGAGGGGCGTCTGGGGGGCTCAGTTCGTTGAGTGCCTGACTTCAGCTCCAGTCATGATCTCACAGTTCAGGAGTATGAGCCCTGCGTCGGGATCTGTGCTAACAGTGCATAGCCTGCTTGGGACTCTCTCTCTCCTCTTTCTCTGCCCCTCCCCCACTCAAGCTTTCTCTTTCTCAAAATACTTAAATAAATTAAAAAAAAAAAAAAGCCTCAGAACCCCAGGACCCCTGGGTGACTCAGTTGGTTAAGCCACTGACTTTTGGTTTCGCCTCGGGTCATGATCTCATGGTTCATGAGATCGAGTCCCAAGTCATGCTCTGTGCTGACAACTCGGAGCCTGCTTGGGATTCTCTCTCTTTCCCTCTCTCTGCCCCTCCCCAGCTTGCTCTCGCTCTCTCAAAATAAATACATAAACTTAAAAAAACAGTTCACTGAACTGTCCACTGTAATTTATGAACTTTGACATATGTATGTCTATAGCGTGGTGAACAGTGGTCCTCAAAAGGATGCATCTAAATCCTAACCCCCAGTCGCTGTGAATAGGACCTTATTTGGAAAATGGGTCTCTGCTGGTGTAATTAAGTTAATGATCTTGAGATGAGATCGTTCTGGATTAGGGTGGGCTCTAAATCTGCTAATAGCGTCCTTTTAAAAAGAGGAGCAAGGCGTGGGGCACCTGGGTGGCTCATTCGGTTAAGCATCTGACTCTTGGTTTCGGCTCAGGTCATGATCTCGCAGTTCGTGAGCTCGAGCCCCACACCGGGCTCTGTGCGGACGGTGTGGAGCCCGCTTGGGATTCTCCCTCTCTCTCTGCCCCTCCCCTGCTCACTCTCCCAAAACTCAATAAACTTAAAATTATTTTTATAAATAGAGGGGAAAAGCGGACACACAGAAGAGAGGGTGATGTGAGGACAGAGGCAGAGACAGGAGTGTGGCATCTACAAGCCCCGGGGCACCGAGAACCCTGCCGTGTGCCTGGAGCTAGAAAGAGGCGCGGGAGGGTCCTCCCCTCCAGCTTTTGGAGGGAGTCCGGCCCTGCCAATAGCTTGGGGTCAGACTTCCGGTCTCCAGCGCCGTGAAAGGGTAAATATCTGGTTGTAGTAATGTGTTATGCCAGCCCAGGCCACGAAAACAATGCCATGCTTTAATAAAAACGTTATTTACACAAGCAAACAAACAAAAAAGCCAGTAAGGACCGGCACCGGCTGGGGTGTGGGAGCAGGTGCTCTGATGCATGGTGGTTGGGAACTTTGGGGGGAAGCCTTGAATTAATGACGTAATCGTTAAACACGTTCTTTCACTCTGTTCCGTTCACAGGACCATGACCCAGGGCACAGTTACAGACGTCCACAAAGACTTTCCCTCCAACATCGACTCACTCGGGGCCTTTGGGACCACTCTCTTGGACGCCCGAGGCTGATCTTCTGTGCTGCAATCCTGCCCCAGTTCTGCTTCTCCCCTCTCTTCAAGGCCACCGCCCCAGAGACTCACCTTTGGTGCTCCCTTCAGCCACCCTCTGCATGAAACAGCCAGGGGCCAGCCCTGCCTCCTGCCAGCCAGAGCTCCCGTTAGGGACCGAAGGCTTGCGCCCTCCCCGAATCCCTATGTTGAAGCCCCCACCTCCGTGTACTGTTATGTGGAGGGGGGGACCTTGGGAGGAAATTAAGGTTGGATGGGATCAGGAGAGCAGGGCCGTCACGGTGGATTCGGTCCTTTAAGAAGAGACGTGAGATCTCACCCCTCCCCGTCCTCCTCGAGCACACAGAGAGGAGGCCATCCATCCATTTGGCAAGCGTTCACCTCCAACAGGCTGTGCTGGCTCCTTGACCCTGAACTTCCAGCCTCCAGAATTGTGAGACACAAATGCCTGTTGTTTAGACCCCTCAGCCTGTGGGACTTTGTTACAGCCGTTCACACTGACTGGGACAGCCCTGAGCCCCTGTCCATCGGTCGGGAGGGGGCAGTTCACTGATAGGCTCCTGTCCCGGGAAGAAGGTTGCGTACGTGTTCCTCTGCTCTCCCGCCTCAGCCCCATAGTGTCACCCCAGACACCCTTCCTGCCCCTCGGGAAGCCTGTTTCTCTCCGTTCCCATGACCGGGGACTTCATTCTGACCCACCCGGCCCACCTGGACTGTGCCCACACTCCGGCCTCTGTCCTCCAGGCCCTACGAGGGGGACCCTTTAAAACCAGATATCTCGGGGCGCCTGGGTGGCTCCGTTGGTTAAGCGTCCAACTCTGGGTTTTGGCTCAGGTCATGATCTCACAGCTCGTGAGTCTGAGCCCCGCATGGGGCTCTGTGCTGACAGAACAGAGCCCGCTTGGGATTCTCTGCCCTTTCCCTGCTTGCGCGTGCCCTCTCTCCAAATAAATGAACTTAAATGAAAAAGGTGTCTCATCGAGACTTACAGGCGTCATCTTAATGGCCGTTTCTTGTTTTGTAATTTACACAATCACATGCTTATCTATTGCAGGTAAGTCTCTGCCTCACCTGACTGTCGTCACACACACTCACGCGCGCACACACACACACACGCGCGCGGGCACACGGCATTGATGGCAGAAACCGCTGCCCATCTCCAAGTGATCAACCACCTGCCTCCGTAAAGTCGGGCACCATAAACCACCCCAGCTTCAGAGCCTCGTGTGCCGTCGTCCAGAGGAAGTCATTCTGGTCTGACCCTTGCCTGCTCGCCTGGCCTCGTCTCCCTCTCCTGTCCGTTCAACCCATCCACACTGTCACCCCAGGTCATTCCCACAAATGCGCCTCCAGGCTGGTGCACCCCGCCTCCTACCTGGCACATACCTCTCTCTCCTGTTACATCAGCCAACTTGCCTCCTCGCACAGGAAGCCGTCCTGGCCTCTGGAGGCAGAGCGAAGTGCTCCCTCCTCTACCCTTCCCTGGCCCTGTTTTCATACCTCTGCACGAGGCTGCTCCTCTACCTTTGTGGGGCCGCGAGCCCTGGGGGCACAGCCTGTGTGTTCCCGGCGCCCCGCACGCTGCCCAGACAAGGAGCCTGGAGGGAGGTGTGTTTTATGAATGGATGGGTTTCAGATTCACCCCGGTTTCTAATATCTGCCTGCCTCTCTGGAGCCCGCTGGGGTGTCTGTCATGCCAGCCTCCACCTCTGCATCTATAGCCCTCGGATTTCCACTATCAAAGCTTGGCACTTCTTCAAGAAATTTTTCATTCATTGGACAGACTTGAGTCATGTGTTTAGGACAGAGGTAGCACAAGGGCTCTCAGGACTGAGAGCTTGGGTTTGGCCTCAACTCCCCCTTGACCACTTGCCGGCTCTGGGAAAGTTATTCCCCACCCCCATGCTTGGGATGTCTCCCCCGCACGTTGGCAGGTGACGGAAGCCCAGCTCCTAGAGTGTCCGTGAGGATCAAATACAATCACGCATGCAAAGCACGTAGCACAGGTCAGCAGCTCACGTTCCCGACTTGGAGGCACGGTGTCAGCCCCCCCGTAAGGGTGCTGAGTTCCTGGCTCACTGCAGAGACAAGACACAAGACGACCCTCTGTGTCCAGAAGAGCTCTGTGAGTTTCCGGCAAAGTCAGGTCGTCTTCGGCCTCTTCAGACGGGTACGGTGTCCGTTCTAGTGGCGACAATAATAATATCTTAGCAGAATGGCTGTCCGCTGAGATGAAACACAGGCCCCAGGGGAGGTGCTCACGGGTCCCTTTGAGAACACCTGCTATAGGTAGACAGGTAGGTGGAACCTGCTTGGTAGCCATACACCTCTGGCTGCTGCAAATTTGGGTCCTCCAGAGGGTCAGCCCCATGGCCATATTCTCCCAAGGTGCACTCGGCCAATGGCTAAACATGGCGCCAGGGATGAGAGTTAGGCATTGCCCTGCCGGGCACCAAGCCCAGGAACCCCCATCAGCCAAGACTATAGTCCGAGGTTCTTCTTATGTATCCCTTCCTTCCCTCTACCTTTTCCCAGGTGTCAGACCTGCATCCATCAGAAGGCTCTCCCCACCTCCCTGCCCCTCTCCATCTATCCTTCCCAGGGAAATCTCTCATCTGCTATCCCCTCTTGGTTTCTGCTTCTTAAAAGACCCAAACAGCAGATCTACAGAGACAACGGTAAGGCCAGGGTGGTACAGCAGACCCAAAAGGAATCCCAAAGAGACCCTGATAATCTACTGACCAGTAGGCAAGAGCGGGAAAAACAAGTTGGGAGATTTTTGTATATATGTATTTATTTTTGAAAGAGAGAGAGAGAGAGTGTGTGTGTGTGTGTGTGTGTGTGTGCACTTGCGAGTGGGGGAGGGGCAGAGAGAGAGGGAGGCAGAGGATCTGAAGTGGGGCTTGAACTCATGAACAGAACCGTGAGCTCATGACCTGAGCTAAAGTCGGATGCCTAACTGACTGAGCTTCCCAGGCTCCCCTAAACAAGTTGGGATTTTTATCTGCACTTTGACTTAATAAGGACTCCTAATCTCCCAGTATAAACAATCAATGTCCAGTAAAATTGCCTAAATTACACATTTTTAAAAATGTTTATCTATTTTTGAGACAGAGAGAGACAGAGTATGAATGGGGGAGGGGCAGAGAGAGAGGAAGACACAGAATCCGAAGTAGGCTCCAGGCTCCGAGCTGTCAGCACAGACCCCAACGTGGGGCTCGAACCCACAGACTGTGAGATCATGACCTGAGCCGAGGTTGGATGCTTAACCGACTGAGCCACCCAGGCGCCCCTATAATTGCCTAAATTATATAAAGTGAGTTTCTAAGCCTAAAGATATTCAGTACCTAGAGGCAATTTCATAAAAAGCATCACTATTTAATAAAATTATTACAATGTTATAACTCGATAACAAAAAATACCTTATTAATAAGTGGGCAGAGGAACCGAATAGACATTTTTCCAAAGAAGACATAAAAGTGACCAACAGGTGGATGAAAAGACGCTCACCATCGCTCACCATCAGGGAAATCCGAATCAAAGTCACTGTGAGATCTCACCTCATACCTGTTAAAGTAGCTGTAATCAAAAAGATAAGAAATAACAAGGGTTGGTGAGGAAGTGGAGAAAAAGGAATGCTCGTGCGCGGTTGGTGGGAACGTTAAGTTGGTTCAGTCACTCGGGCGAACGATAGGGAAGTTCTTCAAAAAATGCAAAATAGGACTACCCTGTGATCCAGCAACTCCACTGCTGGGTATTTACCCAAAGGAAACGAAAACGGGACATCACAACGATAACTGAACCCCATGTTTACTGCGGCATTATTTACGATAGCTAAGATACGGGAACAACCGAAGCGCCCACGGATGGATCCACGGATAAAGAAGATGTATATAATGGAATCTTTTTTGGCGACGAGAAAGAGGGAAACCTTGCCGTTGTGTGACGTCGTGGATGGACATTGACGACATTGTTCTCAGGGAGGTAAGTCCCAGACGGAGAAAGGCAGCTACTGTAAGGGCTCGCCTATTTGTGGAATCCCAAAACGCTGAACTTGTACAAACAGAGTAGAATGGTCGTCCCCAGGGCCTGGGGGGCAGGGAGGTTGGAAAGAATGTTGGTCAAAAGACACACACTTGCATTTAGATGATGGGTTAAGTTCTGAGGACCTAATGCATAGCCTGGTGACTGCGGTTAAAGCGACTCACGTACTTAAAAGATGTTAAGACAGTCGATCTTAAATGTTCCCACCACAAAAAAGAAATGCTAATTCTGTGATGTGACGAAGACGTTAGTAGACACTATTGAGGGGATCATATCGCAGCAGGTAAGGGTGTCAGATCAACACGTGCACCTTAAATTTCCACAACGTTGTACGTCAAGTACATCTCAATGTTTTCCAATGATCACAGTGTCGAAAAAGACTCGAAACTGACGTAGGAGTTGTTTCGCTCAGAGACCTAGGGAGTGTCCACACACCCTTGAAAATGCACCTGAGACTTTAGGGGCCGTGAGAATCCCGAGGTCTATCCGTGGAGACCTCCGGGGATCTCTGGACCCCAGTTTCCTGATCTGAAATCTGTAGCGATGAAAATATATCCAAGATACTTTGTTAAGTGAAAATAAAATACGCTGCAGACAGTATGTAGGGCTCAAAACCCATTTTTCCTCTCACTGATGTGTACCTAACATTATCTGCCTTCTCTGAGAGGCGTGAGTTTCAGGGTTGCTTTTACCTTGTATTTCAGACACTTCTGAACTCTTTGAGGTATTTGGAAAAGCACATATATTACTTTTGTCATCATAGTTTCCAAACAAATTTCTAAAAAAGGAATGATACTAAATACATTTCCGACAAACCAATAGTCTGACCCTGCCTCGCATCTCTGGTGGCAGAGAGCAGCCTGATCGCCCACCGGACGCCCGTCCACGGTGATTCCCCATCTCTGTCCGCTCGCGGCTCTTGGCCGGCTCTGTCCTGGCTACTCTTTCGCCAACCGCCCCGAGGGCTGACGCGGCCAAGGGCATTTGAATGTCAGGTGCGTCCCTGCTTGACTGAGCTGGATGCCGCCGGCACACGTGCAGTCCCGTCCTGACACCAGAAGGCTGAATTTCTCAGCAACAAAAGCCCCAGCCTGCTCTTGAAGACTTATTTACTCGTTCATTATTTTTTAATTCAGACATTCATTCAGCAAATATTTTTAGAGCACCTCACGTGTAGGGGTTCTGTAGGAACAGAGAAATTAGCCATAAAAATTAAATAGAAAAATGCATCCGGCTGGAAATTAAGATAGCATGTTCCCAACCGCCAACAGCCACTCAACTAAGAGTTAGCACACGAAAAAGGGTGTTTCTCGCTAGAAGTAAAAGAAATAAATGCCCCTTAAAATAGCAATGAATTGACATCTTCACTTGTCAGTGATTAAAATAAAATGATAAAACTCATTGCTGGTGAAGAGATGGTAATCGAGGTCATTGGTAGCCACTGTGGGAGACCAAGCATCAACACGGGTGTGGCATTCAGTGACATGTGTAGAGACATATTGATTTGTGTTTTTGCTGCTGAGTTTTTCCTTTCTCTTTCAAAGAAAATAGTCAGGCTGTATTGGTGATCCATGGCTGCATAACGAACATCACCAACTTAGTAGCGGAAGACAACACCCATTTAACAGTTCACGGCTCTACAGGTCAGGAGCTCAGGAGGGGCTCAGCTGGGTTCTCTGCCCAGGGTCTTATCAGATGGGAAACGGGGGTGGCTGCCAGTGCATGTGCCTTTCTGGTGGCTCTGGGGGCGAGCCCATTTGCAAGCTGATTCGGGTCAGGGACAAAACTCAATTCCTGGGGGTTGTAGGACTGAAGTCATCAGCCAGGGACCATTTTTGGCTCCTAGAGGCTGCCTGCAACCCTTGTCACGTGCTCTCCCTCATCTCCAAAGCCAGCCTCTGTTCCCCTCACATCACATCCCTCTTGTGCTCTTTCTAGATACATCCTAATCTCCTGGAAGGACTCATCTGATTGGGTCAGACCCAGTTGTTGAAAAAACATAAAATAATAGTGAGCAAATGAAATGACAAATAGGACAAAAGACTGAATTTTGGAATGATATTTGCACCGTATTTTTTGGCAGAAGATAACTGCTAGACCGACCTGCCTAGAGGTGAGACGAAGATAGCCTGGTCAAACTCTGGTCCTAAACACAAAACCAAGATGGCACAGAAGAATCGTTTGTAATGTGCGGAACGGTGGTTGCTTCTCTATCCCTCGGCCTGTCTCTTGAAAGTTAATCCCATTTGTGTCTGTCAGTTTTTCTCCGCACGCAAACACACACACGTGCACGCACACACACACCTTTGCCCAGACAGACCAACAAGGACCAGCAACTTGGCTGGCCGGTAGTATCTGGAAGGTTTCCAGCCCCTTCTGTCAATCCCCAAAGCGCTGTGCAACCTCACCAGAGGCGCGGTATATTTCTAGCCACAGAGGTTCAAGTTTTCGATCACAAAGATGCAAGGGCTGTGGAGAAAGGGGAAGTCTGAAGCCGATGCCTTACGTGGGGGACCCAGCTGGGAGGACGTTTAGCAACCGTAGATTGGAGCTAAAGAACCACATCTCCTTCTCACTTCCTCAGAAGGGAAGGAACTGAGCTGACCGTGTGACGATGGTGTCAGTGCCGTCCGCGCGGGAGCCCCAGCAAGAAAACCAAGGAATTTTTTTCTCTGGATTTGGCGTCCTTCTCCGGAGGGCGCACCGCTCTGATTTCCAGCTCTGACTTCAGCCCTTTGCTCAATGATTCTACTTACGGTTCTCTTCCTCCTTGCGGCCCCCACCCTGCACATCCATACACCCACCCACGGGGGGCGGGTACGTGCACACACACCTGCATGCACCCATTACGTAGACTTACCCCAGTTATATGCATATGCATACATGCAAGACCAGACAGATGCACAGCTGCACAGACACTCAGATAAACACACTTACCCACACACGGGCACACACGTGCTGTCACACTCAGACACAGACTGACACATCTATCCACATCGGCATATACACGTTCTTACAACGGTAAGCGCACACACTCTGGAATGCAGGCACGCGTGCACAAATACACGCAATGTTCAGAGGCACACGTGTGCACGTGACTTCTTGGCAGAAATTCCAACCCACGTGTCCCGTCGGCAGTGCACGTGGACTTTATTTCTCGATTGTTGTGGACCCTTTCCTTATTTTCCTGCAAACTTAAGTAATCGTAGTTCTGAAGAAGTGAAAAATGCCAAACAGGCAGAGCACCTGAGCAGGGGACAGGGGAGCCCAACGCCAGCCCTCATGAGGGATGCGGGACGGGGAGGGGCAGGGAGCTGTGCTGACACAGACTTTGGGTTTGGGTCGTGAAGCCCTTGGGTGGTCCTTGGTGGTCCTCCCGGTGCCAGAGGCAGAGCAGACCCCACACCCCGGTTGCCCCGGTCTCTGCAATGTTGAATGCCTTGCGGTCATGGGAGCCACATCCCCCATCACTGTACGTGTCCTCGGACCCAGCTACCTCTCTGGGGAGGGCCGCTTTTCCTGCATCTAGATCGCCCTGTGGTGTGTGGATGTGGTCCACGCTCCCCTACCGTGGAGATCCGTAGCAGCAGTTTAGGTAGCGACATCGAACTTCCCAACCTCAGGGAGGACAGAAGTCTTCCTCTCTACTTCGGCCGGACGCAGCTACACTTGGACTGGGGAATGCGAACAATCACAGTGGCTCCTGCACGAAATTCCCCTGTGTACATCAAGAGCGGGGTGGGTGGAGCGCCCGGGTCCCAGGGCGGGTGCCAGCGCAGGCTGGCGTCAGGATCGCTGATGGGTATGTCGCTCTGCAGTCCGTCTCGGCCTGGGCAGAGCCCCTGGAGGATAGGTAGGTTCTGTAATGGCAGTGCTTTCGTGGGGCCTGTGCACTCATACTTCATTTTGCAGAGGCAGTTCCGGGGGCTCTACCTGAGAAGATAAGGCTGCTCTCGGGAGAGGTGCAGGCACCAGGGGCCCTGGCTCTCCTTCCAGGGGCTCACACAGATTGTGCGTGGCCTGCCTTCCTCCCGCGACCTTCCCTTCATGGCCCCCAAATCCCAGCTCAGGAGGACAGCTGGGCTAGTTTCACCCTCGCTATTTCCCCTCCTCTGTCTGCGCCCCCAGGATGAGCAGGGGCCAACGGCATGTGCCAGGACCTGGCTGTCTTCCCCGCTCCACGTGGATGCTCGGGGTTGGCAGAGGTGAGCGGCAGACAGATCTCTCCGTCCCACAGGACCGTCTACTCCATCCTCCCTGCCTCATCGAGGGCAGGGCTGCTTGGAGCCAGGGAAGAAACCACCTAAAAATCTCCTTAAGAAGAATCGTAAAACTCCCTCCCTTAAGACGTGTGGGCTCCTGTTTCTACAATTTTTAACCTGCTTGACGAGCCAATGCCTCCGATGTCTATCTGAAAGTGTCCTCTAGGGTGGGGACCAGGTGAGGCCGGTGAGGCACCCCAGAAGTGGAATCGGAGGAGGCACTCACTCCCAGGTCGGGGAAGAGCAGGGTCATGACCTTGAGACAGAGGCCCCTCAAGTCTCTCACCCCGGGCATCTCACCTAGTTCCTTCTCTGGTGCTGTCTACTCCCCATCCCCGATCCATTAGAGGGCATCTGAGGGTGAACAGTTTGATGTCGAAGCTAGACTTTTATCTTCTCCTCCTCAAGGGGACAGAAGAACCACTCAAAACAGAAGGTACTCAGGTTCTGATAAACTGAATGCAGTTACCAGATAGCCCAGCAATTGCACTCTTGGGCATTTGTCCCAGGGACACAAAGTCCCAGACGCCCTTCAGGGGGTGAGTGGCTAAGGAAAGGGAGACTTGTCCGCCCCATGGGCCACCACTCGGTGATAAAACGAACGAACCACAGATGCGTTCAACACCTACAGCACATCCACTCCCGTTTGTGGGTCTTGCAGATGTCTAGAAGCCAAACTTTGTCAATGAGCAAGTAACACCTCGTCCAAACACCAGGGACCAGCACCACTAGACCCGTGGGACACTGGAACAGCAAAACACATTTTCTCTGGAGGACACGCTTAACATTTGATCAATGTCTCCAGTAGTCCTTTGTAAAAAAAAGTCCTCTATAGGTCTTGACTTGTACATCACTTGTAAGGTGCTTTGTTTGCCTGATGATATCTGGCACAGGACTAGGAACGGGGGGCAAAGCAGACAGCAGGGAAAAGCAGAAGAGCATGGGACTTCTGAGTAATTGACATCTTCACACAATTTTATTTGAGTCCGCAAAACAGAGAATTACCAGAAGCCCCAAGCAGCTGAGGGTAGGGAACAGAGCATCAAGCCAGTGCTGGGCTGAGCCTGACATCTTGGGGATCAGCCAGCGTGCTCTGTGCGAGCTTATTGGCCCAGCCCTTCCTGGTGGCTAGACCTTCTCAACCAGGGGTCCCGCAGAGAAAGCAGGACTGTGGATGCAGTCACGTGGCCAGCAGCCCCACTGGCCTGTCCTCACCCACTGGCCACATACACAAGTTTGGCTTCCCCATCAGGAGACCCTTTGGACAGGTACCGGCCCCCCAAAGCTGGTGCTACCTCTCTAGACTTTATAGCAGGAGTCATGGCATACCGCTGAATTTTATAAGCCATCAGTTTGAACAACATAACTTTTAGACATATTTCTCAGGGTGTTACTCTGGGTCACAAAAATATAACGTGATCCAGAGAATAACTCCTTTCCTTTTTTAAAAAAAATGGGGAAACCACAGCACAAACAAGGCTGCTTCCCCAGGTCATATGGAGAAGTCTGTGTCAGCCTCCAAACAGCCAAGGCAACTCAACCTCACCCAGGCTCATGACTCAGAAGTGGAAGTCTCTGCCATGAAACCCAAACCCAGAGTCCAAACCCTGCGTGTAAGTGGGAGAGCTTCAAGGGTCAAGGCTCATGGTCTCACAAGAGAAGTCAGCTCACAGAAGTCATCACAGGGAAAGAGGATGCTTTGTCAGTGAAACAAATAAAATGATGGAGAGAATCGCTATTGCAAGTATGACAGGGTTGCCAGTTTAATTGTAAAGAACCGGAAAAAGGTCACAAGATGTGTTTCCCAGAGAGTCTGCAAATTCCAGCAGGGTTTTCTTTTTAATTTTTTTTAATGTTTATTTATTTTTGAGAGAGAGATAGAACACAAGTAGGGGAGGGGCAGAGAGAAGGGGAGACACAGAATCCGAAGGAGGCTCCAGGCTCCCAGCTGTCGGCACAGAGCCTGATGCGGGGCTTGAACCCATGAACTGCAAGATCATGACCTAAAGTTGGACACTTAGTCGACTGAGCCACCCAGGCGCCCCTCCAGCTGGGTTTAATAGAGCATTTCTATGTATTCCAGCTGCCAGTTTGCAGGAGAAGTGCTGGGAAGTGGTTAGATTCTGGATATATGTTGAAGGCAAAGCAGACATAATTTGCATATGGTGGAGATGCAGGGGTGGGGGGAGAAGGGACAGCAAGGATGAGGCCAAGGCAGTGGCTCTTTGTCTCCAGATGTGTAAGGGTGTGTGACTTCACTGCCCCCTGTCCTGGAGCCCCTTCTGTCACAGGCTTCCCTTTCTTCCTCCAAAACGAGGGGAAAGGGGCGATGTTGGCTTTTCTTACAGAAAATGTCAGGAGCCAGTGACCCCTGCGCCCATGGCCACCTGGCTGTGAGTGTCCAGACCAAAGTCACCCATCAGCTACACTCATGCCCGGGAGCAGTTGATTAGCAAACGTTCCCACTGTCCAGTCCTGCTTGCTGCTACCTAGGAGATGTTTAGACGGACAAAGCACGGGACAGATGGCTACCGAGGGACAGCGACAGCTGGCTGTTACTTTTCAACCCTTTTGTGGTTGTGACCCACCAGAAGAAATATCTTTCACATCACAAGCCAGGATGCACACTCAACACACACACACACACACACACACACACACACACAGCCTTCTGTATTCTCTTCTCTCCCATTTAGGTTCATTTTTTTTAAAAATACGGCTCAAAACCCACTAACTAGACACACAGTTTTGCAAATCCCTCGTTCACACAACGCCGGACAAGAATATTCTTCCTGCCTGAAACTGAGGACACAGTTTGTGACCCCAGTCACCTGTTGAAGGTGCCCACCGTCCTTGGAGGAAGGTTGCAGAAGCAGAGGCAGGTAGGTGCCTTTAGGAGACGCTCTTGCCCTGCGGGTACTGAGTTTGCAAGAGAAATGCCAAGAAATCTGACTTTAGTCCTCCTGGGGTCCCAGGACCATGCCCTTGGCCTCAAGTCATCACCCAGTCCCGTGGTGGCTGCCGGGCTCAGGTGGGGTTACATCGACCCCTCTTCTGGGATCGGAGCTCTGGGCGCCGAGTGAGTCACCGTCTTGCTTTTTGTCTCCTCTTGGGGTGGCCAGAGAACCAGCCCATAGGTCGTTTTCTTACCGTTTTTTAAAGAGATGATCTCTATGGGGACACAGACAGAGGACAACACAAATAACCAACGCAGAGAAAGGTCCCAGAACATTACAAGGGCTCATACTGTCTTGGGACCAAGGCCTTCGGAGAATGGCAGCTTCAATTGTCACCTTCCAACTGTCCCTTCCTTTCATGAAGGTCCAGCAAGGGCTTCATTCTAACCCATGTTTATCAGCCACCCGCCACTAACATCCTTAAGGACCTCAATTTAAATTGTTTTCATGGGGCGCCTGGGGGCTCAGCCAGTCAAGCGTCCGACTCTTGATGTCAGCTCCGCTCTTGATCTTGGGGTTGTGACTTTGGGCCCCACATTGAGCCCTGCGCTGGGCATGAACCCCACTTTAAAAAAAAAAGGAAAGAAAAAACTAGATTGTTTTTGTAAGTCAGACTTACTATATTTTGTAACCATTGATCTGTGTTTATGATCCGAAGTCCAGCCTTTTCTATAGGCCCTCCTATTCATTTTGCTAACTTTAAATTTGTGACTCTTGAGTGTTCTAGGTACACAATCACATCATAGGCAACTAAAGATAACTCTGCCTCTAAAAGCTGTATCTTTTATTGTTTCTAGAACTTCTAGAGCCATGTTAGAACACAGTAGCAGAACATGGCAGGACTCCATTTCTGATTTTATTGGAAATGCTGCCATTTCCTCACCCTTAAAGCATAATATTGTCTATTTGGTAGAAATTACCCAAAAAGAATGGTGGTCGAACTTTATTGAATGCCTCTTCAGCATCTATTGATATTTTTTCTACTTTTATCTTTTTTTAATATTTTTATTTGCCTTAAGTAATCTCTACAGCCAACATGAGGCTTGAACACACTACCCTGAGATCAAGAACTGCCTGCTCCACCAACTAAGCCAGCCAGCCGCCCCTCTGCTTTTATCTTTCATAGACTTCCCGCCAGTATAGTACCCTTGGAACAGCTCCCTGGAATAGGCCTTCAAGTGATGCCCTGAAATATTGTAACATATCTACGAAATCATGAGCAAGTGCTTTATTTAGAATGCTTGCATCCATGTTAATAATATGCCATCTTTTTTAAAGTATATTTTCCAGTGTTTATTTATTTATTTGGTGGGGGGAGAGGGGCAGGGAGAGGGGCAGAGAGAGGGTGAGGGTGAAGATCCCAAGCAGGCTCCATGCTGGCCACCCGCATAGAGGCTGACGTGGGGCTCAAACCCACCAACCGTGAGATCGTGACCTGAGCCGAAACCAGGAGTCGGACGCTTAACCAACGGAGCCTCCCAGGTGCCCCAATAATATATCATCTTTGACAAAAGTACTGACATTACAAAATAGGTCATTTACATGAAAAAGAGTAGTATCAGATCCATCTTTGTCTGGAAGAGTTTATAAAGTACAAGAAGTCTCTTTTCCTTGAAAGTTTAAATGGCTTCTCCAGTGAAATCTTTTGAGTCCGGGTTTGGGGGAGGAAACAACGCTTTGTTTCTATTTTCTTTGGTTGGATTTTGTTTTGAATTTTCTCTTCGTCGCGAAAATTTTCTTCGTGTTTTTTCTCGGGTTAAAGTTTTTCATTTAATACAGGGGCAGGAAAGCGATGTCTCTTTACACAATTTCAAATTGCTTGGCATATCATCCTGCAGTCTCCTTACGTAGCCCACATCCACATGTTTGCCATTTCTGCTTTTCACGCGTATGATCTGTCTTCATGCGACTTACCAGAGATCTCCCTGACAAACCCTCCAAGAACCAGCTTGGGGGTTATTTATTAATTCTCTTTTATTCTCTTTATCTTTTCTTGTTTTTAAAAATACATGGATAAAAATATTCTTGTAAATATTTAAAGAACTCGGGAGTACTCAGAACAAGAAGGGGCAGCCAGCCTCGCTCCACTCCTCCCGCCCCCTCGATCCTGATGCCCCCCCCCCTTCCCAGGGGGATCACAGGCAGGGCTGGGGACCTCTCTCCTCACCCTCTTCTTAGCTGCTTTTTCCACACACGTTTGATATTTTTTAACACCGATGGTTCACACCATGCAGGCTGCTCTGATCTGCTATGTTCACTTAGCAGTACATTTCAGAGATCTGTTCACTTAATCAGCATTTATTAAGAGACAGCTATGTGTCCGTTTCTGTTCCAGGGTCTTGGGATTCCTATGTGAACAAAACAGAGACCCCGGCCCCCACCCCGTCCCACTCACAAAGCTGAGACTCCGCTCTCTTTCCACGTCAACAGTGTATCACCAAATTCTTTTTAATGGTCCCGTGGCTTAGTCACATTTACCCCTATTAAAGATTCTCAGGTTTTCCCACAAGGTTGTGTGTGTGTGTGTGTGTGTGTGTGTGTGTGTGTGTGTGTTTGCTTTCTTTTCAAATTTTTATTTAAGTTCTAGTTACCCTACAGTGCAAGATTGGTTTCAGGAGTCGAATTAGTGATTTCTCACTTCCATAGAAATGCCCAGGGCTCATCACAACAAATGCCTTCCTGAGTACCCATCACCCCTGTGACCCATCCCCCACCCAGTTCCCCCGTCAACCCTCAGTTTGTTCTCTATTAAGAGTCTCTTGTGTCTTGTTTTCTTCTCTCTTTCCACCCCCCATATGTTTGCCTGTTTTGTTTCTTAAATTCCACTGAGTAAAATCATACGGTATATGTCTTTCTCTGACTTCTTTCGCTTGGCGTACTACATTCTAGCTCCATGCACGTGGTTGCAAATGGCAAGGTTTCATTCTTTTTGCTGGCTGAGTCCTATTGCCTCGTATATACCTATACGCCACCGTTTCTTTATCCGTTCATCAGTCAGTGGACGTTTGGGCTCTTTCCATAGTTTGGCTATTGTTGGTAATGCTATTATAAGCATTGGGGTGCATATACTCCTTCAAATCTGTATTTTTATATCCTTTGGGTAAGTACCTAGTAGTGCAATTTCTGGGTCACCGGGTAGTTCCATCTTTAACTTTTTGAGGAATCTCTGTATTGTTTTCCAGAGCGGCTGCACCAGTGTGCGTTCCCACCAACGGTGCCAGAGGGCTCCCCTTTCTCCGCATCCTCGCCAACACCTGCTGTATCTTGTGGTGTTGATTTTAGCCATCCTGGCAGGTGTGAGGCCGTATCTCCTCGTGGCTTTGATTTGCATTTCCCTGATGGTGAGTGACGTTGGGCATCTTTTCCTGTGCCTGTTAGCCCTCTGGATGTCTTCTTTGGAAAAGTGTATTCCATCCATGTCTTCACTGGATTACTGGTTTTTTGGGTGTTGAGTTTGATGAGTTCTTTATAGATTTTGGATACTAACCTTTTATCAGGCACGTCATTTGCATATATCTTCTCCCGTTTCGGAGGCTGCCTTTTAGTGTTGGTGCTTGTTTCCCTTGCTGTGCAGAAGGTTCTTATCTTGAGGAAGTCCCAATAGTTCATGCTTGCTTTTGTTTTCCTTGCCTTCGGCAACGTGCTGAGCGCGAAGTTGCTCCCGCTGAGGTCAAAGAGGTTGCTGCCTGTTTTCTCCTCCAGGGTTTTGATGGCTTCCTGTCTCACACTTAGGTCTTTCATCCATTTTGAATTCATTTGTGTGTCTGGTGTAAGAAAGTGGTCCAGGCTCATTCTTTTCCAAGTTGCCATCCAGTTTTCCCGACACTGTTTATCAAAGAGACTGTCTTTTTCCATTGGATATTTTCCTGCTCTGTTGGGGATCAGTTGAATATACAGTTGTGGCCCCAAGGCTTTCACTATTACAGACAAGACTGCGATGGATGTCCCAGGGCATACATTTTAGCGCACTGGTGGATATTTCCAGGGGGTGGTCTCTAAGAAATGCATTTGTTGGGTACAAGGTCAGCATATTGTAGATTCTGATAAAGACTTACAAACTGTTACTTAGGCAAAGTTCTTTTTTTTATTTCAAATTGCCAGATCGTTAGGATTTTTTTAACGTGATTATTTTTTTTTTTTACATTAATGCACCGGGATAGAGAACTTTGCCTTTTGTGTGTGTCACTTCTTATCTTTGTAAAAAGTATTGGAAGGCCCTTGGGGTAATAACCAGGCCATGTGTCTCCAAGGGATTCCCTCTCAAACCCTTCAGGTGGTTGTGGTGGGGGGTGGGGCTTACTTTCTGCAGTTGCGTGTAAGCTTCTGGAGCCTTCTGTAAGAATCTTTGTGCTGCCTGGGACCTGTCCACTGAGGGGGGGTCCTCCCTTTCCCCATCAGGGACACCCTTGCTCCCGGTTACCTGATGACGACTGTTCTGCCATCACGGTGACCACGTGTTGCACCTCGGGCTGGAGGTGGGGGCAGCCTTCCCTTGTACACCTTCTTCTTGTTCTGGGCTGGAAACTCTGCTCGGCCAGACCCAGGGCCAAGGCACATCCCTCCACCGCCTGTCCACGCTGACGTAGAGGCAGAAACACACTCTTTCCCAACTTCTGTTTCACCAGGGGGATCCTGGGGAAGCCCTCAAAGTTTGCCACTTACATCCATCTATGGAATGGCAGAAATCACATTTTTCTTTGTTTCGCTCTTCGTTGTTTCTTTACATGTTCAAGTTCACCGAGTCTCTTCCCCAGAAGCTAATAAAGAGATTCGTGTTTCTCTTTAAAACTTTCATCACGTGGAATTCTCCGGGAATATCTGAAATCCTTGCATGGGTTTTCACGGAGTAGGGTTTCCTTTTGGTGGTATACAAAACTGTCATCTCTAGATGTGACACCGCGGTTTCATTTTTCGCTTATCACAGGTGTGTGTATGTGACAGGTGTATGTGACAGGTGTATGTGACAGGTGTGTGTATCGTGACCTCATAATGGCTTCTCCCGTGTGTGTGATTCTTTCCAAAATGCAGTTCGTGTCTTACTTTAAGGTCATGGATGCTGTGTTGCCTGGGACGTGAAAGCTCATTAAGGGCAAATAGTAACATATCTTGGGTCGGATTGCTTGAATTCATTCATTCATTCATTCATTCATTCATTCATTTTTGTTGGTTTGCTTATTTATTTATTGAGAATGAGTGGGGGAGGAACAGACAGAGAAGGAGAGAGAGAATCCCAAGCAGGCTCTGCGCTAACAGCATGGAGCCTGATGTGGGGCTCAAACTCACGAACCATGAGATGATGACCTGAGCCAAAATCAAGAGTCAGAGGATGCTCAACTGACTGAGCCACCCAGGCACCCCAGATTGCTTGAATTTAAAACCCCAGCCCACCCCTTGCTACTGAGCTCTTAATTTATTTCAACATTTGGTAGATAGTATTTGTTGAGTACCCACAATGTGACTTGCATGGTTCGAGAAATAGAATCTACGAGGTCTCTGCTTCATGGAGTTCACGCTGAGGGGCAGCGAATGGACGGGAGGAGGGAGACCACAAAAGGGTAGCAAAGCCGTAGTAGGTTGGATGGTGACTCATGCCATGAACAACTAGAAAGGAGAATAAGGGATAACAGGGACATGGGGACTGCAATTATGTATGGAGCTGATGCAGTGATACTTCTGCAGAGATCTCAAGGAAGTGAGGTTATCAAGCCACATATGGACAGCTTGGGAAGTGTGTCCCAGGCAAAGGGAATGCCAGCCACAAAGGGAATATTGACTCTTTTTTTTTTAAGTTTAATTATTTATTTTGAGAGAGAGAGAGAGCATGAGTAGGGGAGGGACAGAGAGAGAGGGAGAGAGAGAATCCCAAGCTGACAGCTCCTTGCTGTCAGCACAAGGCCCAACTCAGGGTCAAACTCATAAACTGAGGAATCATGACCTGAGCCCAAACCAAGAGTTGGACGCTTAACCGACTGAGTCACCCCAGGTGCCCAGGAATGTTCACTCGTGCTCTAAACTCGGAGGGAAGACACAAGGGAAAGTCAGAAGATTAACACGACCAGATTTGCATTCAGTTAAAAGATCAAAGTGTTTGTTATGTGGAGATAAGTAAGAAGATTCTGAAAATCCAGCTGGGAGACACCATGATACTTTTGGCAAGAGATGAGCCAGGGAAGGGATTGGGGATGCAGACAAGTGGACGAGGTTGAGATTTGTCCTAGAGAGAGATTTGGCTAGATGTTTGATGCTATATGGTGAGCCGAGTCCTGAAGAACAGGAAGCTGTAAAGCACTGCCCCCCCCCCCACTCCATCCCAGGCTTTGGTTTGAGAAACCGGGTGATGAAGAACATTCCAGAACCCCTATGATTGGCAGTGAGCTCTAAGGTCCCAAACCTGGGGAAGCCTGAGGAGAATGTTCCCGACACACAGGAAACCACAGGCCAGCAGGGCACCTTGACTCGGTACAACGAGCACGGTCCCAGAATGAGGCAGAGTCCACTCCTATGCAGGGGTGAGGGAAGAAATTTGGGACTTCTGGTCTCCACACAAGGGAGGGGAGAAGAAGTGAGAGGGAAGAGAGGAAGAAGAAGATGGAAAGGAAGGATTCTCCCTGGGCTTCCTCCCCACCTCCTCTTCAGGAACAATCTGCAGCACTCACGAGCTTACAGAGAGAGTTCTTGAAGGAAGCAGCCAAGCGTCAAGATTGGGTGACGTGTAGAAGGTAGAGAAGGCCCTGAGGTAGGGAGGGGACTCAAGACTCTGCAAAACATGCCCCTTTGAGTGCCAGCTTCGTGTGATTGCTGCAAAACTCCCACAGGCCAGGAAATGGTAGTGGAAACCCAGAGCGTTACGTTTGACCCACTCTTTCCACCCCTTCGAAGGGCGACCTGTCTCTGAGGGGACAACGAACTGAAATCATTATTCCCGAGTCCTTCCTCCCTCCCCACACATTACCCTCCTCATTCGTTCTTGTTTTTCTTCCTTTTTTCCTTTGTGTTTTCTCCTTCTGGCCCATTTCTTCGGGAACAGTTCTTCCAATTTGTCCCTGATAGCAAAACAGACCCATCTGGAATGACACACCTACCTCTGCCCAGAACTGCACCTGGAGCCACGGCTTCAGAAATGAGGCGACCTCAGTCTCCACGTGGGGAGACTGATCTCAGACCAGAGGCTTGTTGTTGTTGTTGTTGTTGTTGTTGTTGTGGGTAGGTGGGTGGGTGGCGGGGGGGGGGTGGTTTACCACGATGGGAGCCCCCGAAATAGCCTTCCCTGTTTTATCAGTTGATTCTTCCACAGGATTTGCCACGGAAATATTTGATCTGGGAACATCTGTTACCGTCTGGAACATACTTCTTTTGCCTAGTGCTCGACTTGGCGCTTCTGGATAAGTGCCGTCTCACAGATTCTGTGACGTTGCTCAATATTCCCGAACAAACATCAGTTATGCTTATGGTGGGAATTGCGTCAATCTGAATGCAAAATGGGCCAGCTGTCTTCCTCGCTGGCAGACTTCTTAATTACGGGGGCTCCATTACGCTGATACAGCAATACCGCTCGTTGTGGCTTTAGAAACAAAAGTGGTGTCACGAGGTGACTTCTGAGGCTCTTCCCAGTTGGTCTGGGCTTTGCAGGTTCAAAATATTAGCACGCAACATCCTGAACCACTCCTCAACTTGGGACCTTGCGTCACCTCCCTGTAGTCTATTGGTCTCCCTTCATCCGAACCCTCTCTGGAAGTTTCCATGGTGTAGGTCCCTCCCAACTGAGTAAATTAATTCTATCGTCAAGGTTCCTATTGTTAAAATAGAATCATAGAGACGTATCGGAGGGGTTTCATTTCAAGCACTCAGGGTGTGACGAAAATATTTCCAGTGTTTCTTTCTCCAAACTTCTGTGTGTCTGCTGTTTAAAATCTCTATGACTAGCATACAGAAATGGTCATATCTGAGATGTGTATTTATGCTGGTGGTCCTGGTGATAAGCATCATTCTTTTGAAAAACAACGTAACTCTCTCTCTCTCCTTCTCTTTTTCTTTCTCTAAAAAAAATGTTCAATTTGAGATCCAGTAGACCTGTTCCTAAAAAATAATCCTAAAGAAAAATTTCAGCTGAAAACATCTGTATGCACACAACACTTCTGGAAAAATTGTTTTTGATAATAATAAAAAGTAATATTATTGGGGAGCCTGGCTGGCTCGGGGGGTAGAGCGTGCAACTCTTGGTCTTGGGGTTGCGAGTTTGCGCCCCACGTTGGGTGTAGCGATCACTTAAAAATAAAATGTTAAAAAAATATATCTTGTCTAAATATAATTGCTTATAACTGTCGCCACGAAGGGCACTCAGATTATGATCCTTGTCAGTACTCCACTTTTTTGATGCGTAATACATCGTTTGCCAGAATGAATGAGGTTGTTCCCTGCATATCGTACCTGGCAAGACCAGTCACTGGGCACAAGATTATTCTAGGATGATTAATTAATGATAAATGAGACGTCACATTGTTTGACATTAAATACTTGGACTCCCTGCAGATCTAAAGCTTCACGGACATCACTCATTCGGCCCCGCTGGGGACAGGGCAGGAGACATCCCCTGTGCCCAACGCTGCGGGATCCGTGTCTGCTACGTGCTTCTTGGGGCCTGCAGTGGACACAGGGAACTCTCTTCTATAACAAGAACTGATTTCAGGTGAGCACACGGCCCCCCAGGCTGGCCCTACATGAATCAAGAGGACAGAAAGGAAAAAACCAATCCTTTCAAACACATCCCAGGCAAACCACCACCTTCTCTCTCCTGTCCCTGCCCACCCCCTCCCACCTGCGTCTGCATTCTGCTTCCTCACCTCCCTAGACCCATAAGCAAGGTCAAAGAGGGTGAAAATGAAACCATGGGAGAAAAAAAAAAGAAACCATGGGAGCAAGGGGGCAGGATGGGCGGCAAATATCTTCGGCCTTGGCGAGCGTTCCCCCTTCCAGTACATCATCCGGATTGAGCAAATGCTACCGAAATGCTAAAGCAAGAGAACAGTGGCCAAGAAAGTGAAATAATACGCGCCCGTTGTAAATGATAATTATACAGACACCGGCGACGTAGAATTGGTCCGGGGTGACATCGGCTGATAAAAGCAGAACGTGACATTCAGCGTGCTGCACTGTGTTTGCAGTTTTAAAAAAATGAAGATAGTGGGTTCTTTCGGTGCTATTATGATTTTTTAAAATCTTCTCATGGTAGGGATTGGGATGAGCTACCCCGGAATACGGCACCTTGGCGTATGGATAGTTGAGGCCGAAGGGGTTTGATAAAAGAGCAGACGCAGAAAGGTCACTCTGACCTTCCTCCCCTTCTTCCCCGAAGCAGGTCACAGCACCCCACGTGCAGGGTGCACCCCTGTACGGGAGGAGAGGAGCGTCCTAGCTCCCAAGACACGGGGAGGCTGAGAAGAATCTCAACGAGCGAGCCTTGCTGTTTCGTCCCCATCGCTACACTTAGCTCATCCTCTGCCCCGTCACCTCCTCACACAGCTGCCCACCCTTCATCAGGCCCAGCACAGAAACACCCCGGTTGACCCGTTCCTTTGGGTCTTCATTTCCTTGTGTCACTTAAAACTTATATTTAATAAGTGTGTGCTCTTCTTCTGTTGATCTGTCTCGGTGAGCTAAAATTTCAGACCCAGACCCAGGGACCCTAACTGGGTCGAGGGGGAACTCCTCTTCCCTTTCCCTTGTTTAAGAATGAAGGAGGGGGCACCTGGGTGGCTCAGTCGGTTAAGCATCTGACTTCGGCTCAGGTCATGATCTCACAGTTCTCGGGTTCGAGCCCCGCGTCGGGCTCTGTGCTGACAGCTCGGAGCCTGGAGCCTGCTTCAGATTCTGTGCCTCCTCTCTCTGACCCTGCCCCGCTCAAGCTTTCCCTTTCTCTCAAAATAAATAAATAAACTTAAAAACAAATTTTAAAAAAGAATGAAGGGAAAACTGTCTTATGATGTATTCTGTAGACTTCTTAACAAATTTATGTAATCAAATAAAATACTTGTACCCCCTTTTACACCTCTCCTTTCAAATGGTAGAAAGTGATGATACTTTGGAATGCCTCCGTCGTAACAACCAAATGCAGCGTGCAGACTTTATGGGGAATCTGATTTGAACAAACTAGCGATGAAAAAGAGATTTTTGAGAAAACTGGGGACATTTAATTACGGCATGTGTACAAGATGATACTAAAAATTATTGTTAATTTTTTAAGGTGTGATAATGGCCATGGTGGCTACGTGGAAAAAGAAGGTCATCTCTTAGAGATACATTTATGAAAAAAACCATGACGCTTGAGATTTGCTTTAAAAATTTTAAAACCTGTGAAGCAGAGCCATGAGAGACAAAATGAGGAAAGTGATGGTAATTGAAATGGAAGCCGTAAGTGGGCGTTTGGAGGCTTACAGTTTTCAACTGCGGGGGGTATGCCTAAAACTTCCGTTGAGAAAAAGAAGAAACGGTCCTAACGTGAGCTGGCTCCAGCTACAGAAATGAAAATAACTCAATATCAGAATAATCTTAGGGTTCAGAGCATTCAATCAGAACAGTTCAAGATTTTGTTGGCACTGAAAACTGGGATTTACTGGATTCTTTTTCTGTGTTCCCATTACTGTTTGCGCTGTCGATCCGTGAGTTTTGAGGCTAGGGATGTGTGGTTAGTGTTTGTCCTGGGAAATGCCAAAATTGCCTTGACTTCCTTTAGACAAATCAAGTCGACTTTTACCTATTGCCTCCTTGACTTGATCAACGTGTGACAATAGAGAATCTAAATGCCAGTGAGTGGTCAAGGGATTCTTTTTTTAAAATATGTATATTTTTAAATGTGTATTTATTTTTTTGATGGAGAGTGCAAGCAGGGGAGGGGCAGAGAAAGAAAAAGGCAGAGGAGCGGAAGCCAGCTCTGTGCTGACAGCAGCGAGCCCCACGTGGGGCTCGAACTCACGTACCGTGAGATCACGACTTGAGCCGGTCAGAGGCTCAACAAACTGAGCCACCCAGGAGCGCCTAAACTTCCATTTCTGAGTAAGTTCTGAGATGTGACGTACAGCATGGTGACTGAGTTGTACACTTGAAAGTTGCTAAGAGAGTAGATCTTGAAATTTCTCACCAAGCACACACAGAGATGGTAACTAACGATGTGAGGCCATGAACGTGCTACCTTACCTTACCGAGGTCATCATTCTGCAATATAGAAGTATATCAAATGATCACGCTGTGTGCCTTAAACTAACACAATGTCACATGTCGATTATGTCTTAATAAATCTGGAAAGAAAATCCAGAGATTGTGCCAAACGAGCAGAGAAAGCTGATGTCTCCAGATATCTTTGAGAAAGCGACTTCGAGAAAGAACGCTGTACTGACTTCTGAGTTTCCTGGTAACCAAGACCAAGAGATAAACACAGATGATGCTCAACGGTTGAAGAGGAAATCAGACACATTTATCTGTGCTTGTAATGAAACCATACTTCTGATGAAATCCGTCTGTACAGATTATTCCTCGATATGGAGTAACACGAAAAGGCAGTGTTTTCGGTAGCTGTCTCATTTGAGACACGGAGACACAACTAAAATGATAGCCGCCTTAACTAATTTTCTACAAAGTTTGAAAACACGTTGTTCATTGCCAATCAGGAGCGTGAGTTCTGCGGAAGGTGAAGAAAATATGCTCGAGGCATTTTGTTTTCTGAAGATCTAACTACTACGAATAATCTAGAAGAGTCGACAAGCTCTGTGTCCACGCCGGGGCTCTGGTGAAACGTGACCAGGGGCCAGAGAAGCAGGGCTGCTTCCCCAGGTGTATTCTGGAAAACCACCCGTTCCGTCCAACGTTCCCGGCTGCCCTACCAAAAAGGTGTCAAAGCTAGGTATTGAGATGGGTTGCTCTAACCAAGTTAAGTCGCTTCCTTTGCTACAGGATACGCCCAACCTGTAATACACTGCCACGTGTTTTGAACGTCCAAGGGACATAGCGTGTGCCGATTTCCCAACGTGATTGACCGTGACCTCTTCCTCCCCCTGTTCTGTTTCGTTGTTAAACACGGTGTGCTTCGTGACCTCTTTCTCCTCAACGCACGGTTCGGAAAACGCCGGACTGTGGTAGCTGCTGAAATGAGGGCCACAAGCTTTCTATAACCGACCCCGAAACCGTGGTTCACGTTGTGTCATTCAGAGGCACACTTACAGACTCCCCGATTCAGATGGTATCGCTCCCAGCAGGTGCCTGATGGCCTGATTCGTCCTCTCTCACCCTCCCCCTAAAAGACCCGTGACGGCGCTCGCAAAACTGCAAAACCCCAAGTGCACCGGCAGCTAAGAATATCAATTAAAGCTTGGCCCCAGTCTAGGAGGGATTTCTGCCAACGCTAGTGCCCATGAGGACAGACTGAGGGACTCTCATTAGCTGATGCACCATGTGGTTTCTGGAACAGAGCTCTGAGGTCAGACGAGAGGGAGCCAAGCCCTTCCCAGAGGCGTCAGTAAGTGCCGGGCAGTGAGTTCCCGGCAGGATGAGAATTGCACCCCAAGGTGTTCCTTCTCCTAACCACGGACAGTCCTGCTAGTCTGTGTTTTTTAAAGGGCGCACCACCCCCCCCCCCCCCCCCCCCCCCCGCCCAGTGAAGCAACCTGCAGCTTCATCTGGAAGGTTGGATGGCCCAGGTGAGCACCTACGAACACCGGAAATGGGGCTAATGGCCCTTCCTCCTGCAGAGGCCCTGAGAAGGCCATTCTCTGAGCCCCAGAGTGGCTGGGGTGGGGACCTTGGGGACCAGCTCTAGTGGGCTCCCACGGCTTGGTTCTTTGTTTCCTTCTTCTTCACGGCTTTCTTTAAATTCTAGTTAGTTAGCATAGAGGGTAAAATCGGTTTCAGGAGTAGAATTTAGTGACTCATCACTTACACACGACACCCGGGGCTTATCACCTGTTTCCTCCTCAGTACTGTCACCCGTCTAGCCCATCCCCCACTCACCTCCCTCCATCAACCTTCAGTTTGTTCTCTATCGTTAAGAGTCCTTCGTGGTTTGTTTCCCTCTCTTTTTTTTTTTTTCCTTCCCATACGTTCATCTGCTTTGTTTCTTAAATTCCACATGAGTGAAATCATATGGAATTTGTCTTTCTTGGGCTGACGTATTTTGCTTGGCATAATGCACTCTAGTTCCATCCATGTTGTCAATGGCAAGGTCTCATTCTTTCTGATCGCTGAGTAGTATTCCATTATATATACATCTATACACACACACACACACACACACACACACACACACGATGTCTTCTTTATCCATTCATCATTAGATGGACATTTGGGCTCTTTCCGTACTTTGGCTATTGCCGATAGAACCAGTGTAAACATCGGGGTGCGTGTGCCCCTTGGAATCTGTATTTTCGCACCCTTTGGGCAATCACCTAGTAGCCCAACTGCTGGGTCGTAGGGTCATTCTACTTCTTTCACTTTTTGAGGAAACTCCATACTGTTTTCCAGAGTGGCTGCACCAGTTTCCACCCCCACAGCTCGGGTCTCATGCTGTGGAGGAATATCATTTTAGTAGATACGAAGTCAGGCAGGAGACATCAGGTTTTGGACAGAAGGGAAAGTATCTTACAACTTAGAGTCAATGTTAGTAAAATTAAAGATAAGGGCATGAAAAAGTAGCTAATGCTATTGTAGGAATCATATTGCAATAAATATAGATGCATCAAACCAACATTAAATGTGAGTTGTTGCCATAAAACTCCCTTAGAGGCTCCTGGGTGACTCAGGTGGTTGAGCCTCTGACTCTTGGTTTGGGCTTGGGTCGTGATTTCATGGTTCATGGGTTCGAGCCCCACATTGGACTCTGCATCTCCAGTGCAGAGGCTTCTCTCTCCTTCTCTCTCTGTGCCCCTCCCCTGCTTGATCTGTCCCTGCCTCTGAAAATAAATAAAATGAAAAAAACTCCCCTAAAATAGAACAATGGAACAGAAATTTTAAAAGATGGACGATTATATATATAGGCACACACAAATACAAGAAAGAAAGATTTTTAAAAATGGTCTTAGACAAAATAATATGAAGGGAAGATCATTAAACAGGAAAGATTATGGTCTTAGACAATGTTGGGAAAGGTTGGAAAATATATAATTACGATAAAACCATAATGATCATGAATATTTATGTGTCAAATAAAATAACATTGACAATAGTATTTAAAGCATAGACTGCTAAAAATCTAAGACGAAGTTCACTACAAAAATATTTGGAGAGGCGCCTGGGTGGCTCAATCAGTTAAGCGTCTGACTTTGGCTCAAGTCATGATCTCACGGTTGGTGAGTTGGAGCCCCACGTCGGGCTCTGTGCTGACAGCTTAGAGCCTGGAGCCTACTTCGGATTCTGTGTCTCCCTCTCTCTCTCTCTCTCTCTGCCCCTCTCCCACGCTCACTCTTTGTCTCTCTCTGTCTCTTGCTCTCAAAAACTAAATAAACATTAAAAAATTGTTTTAAAGAAAAAAAATACCTTCTTTCAAAGGTCTAAGGGATTTTTGTAAAACTAACTATTAATAGTTATAGGATAGGAAAACCTGTGCATAGAAAACCAATGTGCATAGGAAAACCTTGAATTACAAAAATGGCTACATGGCATGAAGTTTGCAATTAAATTAGAATTTGAAACTAAAATTTAAACTACACAAAACAAAAATAATTAGAGAACTTTAAACACACTCCTAAACAGTGCTGATTAGGAAGGATAGTTCCTCGCAACTACCAAGAGCTCTAACTTTTTGCCAGTGACTTTGACGCCTGGAGACCATTCGTTCATTACCATCCACAAGGAAGGATGCTACATTCCTGAAAGTCACGGTTTCAGAGACTCTAAAATGGCACCAGGAATCTCTAAAACAATAACGTGAGTGCAAAACAGATTTCAGTATACCACGGAAGCAAATGCTCCTGTTTTTCGGCTAGAAATTAAAAAAACAAAGGACATGAGCCAACTGGGCCCAGTGACTGAGAGGCGAAATTATAGGTGAGTTAAATCTGCTTCTTTCCATTTCGTGGTTCTCAGATTTTGGACAATGATTATGGAATTACGAGCACAGCCTGGGACCCAGGAGGGAGGGGAGTCCCCAGTATTGCTGACTCCCACTGAGGCAGTCCCGGGGTCCTCTTGCAAGAGCTGGGGAAGGACACTTCTAGAACAAGGGGATGAAGTTCCCAGAATAGTGGGTGTGAGCAGCGCCTTGGGAAAACTGCCTAGGACCATTATCTTGACCCTGGACTTCCCCATGGTCACATGGCCAAGAAAGCACAGATTAGACCAAAGTCGCCCATTAGTCATTATTCCAGGGAAACAATCCCTCTGTGGGACAAATCGCAGCCTGCTGCTCATAAGACAGAGATGTTTCCCTTGTCACAACAAGCACTTAGGTGTCAGTGAATAAAAAGCATGTGTTAATTCATTCCCTGGCAATCAGCCATTTGTTTTCCATTTTATTTTTTTTAAATTTGTTTTTTTAACGTTTATTTATTTTTGAGACAGAGAGAGACAGAGCATGAACGGGGAAGGGGCAGAGAGAGAGGGAGACACAGAATCAGAAGCAGGCTCCAGGCTCTGAGCCATCAGCCCAGAGCCCGACGCGGGGCTCGAACTCACGGACCCCGAGATCGTGACCTGAGCTGAAGTCAGACGCTTAACCGACTGAGCCACCCAGGCGCCCCTGTTTTCCATTTTGCACAAACCCGAGACTCTGTCCTCCCGCGCCACCCGGTGAAGCCTTCGTTTCTGATGGGAGAGGGAGACAGTTTGTCAGCCGGCCACCTTGACACTCTAGGCCACTTGGTGGGCTTTTCCTTCGTGTAAATAAATCAGCCTCGTCACCCATCTGTGGCCCCTGGAAGCCATGAGTGGAGATCCACGCAGGAGGTTTAGGGGGGAACCTGCTGGGGTCAGCGCCGGAAGAGGGGGGCAGGGGGGCAGCAGGGGCCCAGCGGTGCCGTACCATGTGGCGAAAGCCTCAACCGACCCCGCAGGGAGGCCTAAAGACAGGATGACTCCCAGAATATTCTTCAGCATGGCAGAGCCCGGTGCCCAGGGGCGAGGGAGAGAAAACTTCAGGATGGAAAGATACCTGCACACAGAAACAGGAGCTGTCGGGGAAAGAAGCTGACGGGGGCTCCGGGCCGTGAAGGGTGGAGGGGGTGCTCTTCTCTACTGTGCTCGCCCCCCACGTCCAACGCATCAGCAGTTCTTGCTGGCTCTAACTCCAGAATGACTTCTAATTTTTCAAAGGCTGAGTGCCAACTATTTTTTTTTTAAATTCTTTTAAACATGTTTTTAAGTCTATTTCTTTGTTTTGAGAGAGAGAGAGAGAGAGAAGGAATGAGTGGGGGAGGGGCAGAGCAGGAGAGAATCCCAAGCAGGCTCCACCCTGTCAGCGCAGAGCCCAATGCGGGGCTCGACCCCACGAACCGTGAGATCATGACCCCAGCCGAGACCAAGAGTCGGACGCTTCACCGACTGAGCCACCCAGGTGCCCCGAGTGCCGGCTACTTTGAAGCTAACTCTCATTCCGCCTTCAGCACCCCCCGAAACAGCCCTGAAGAAGGAGGCAGCTACGAGTTATTCATTGCCGTGTAGGGCAGAGCAGCCTGGCGGGGAGTGTGGCGGGTTTCTGGCCCCGTGAGTCTGATCTGCGTCTCTGTCCGGCCCAGTGGTCTCTGTGTTCTGCTCATCTACGTCTTGACTGTGCTCTAGCACATAATCTCGGCTGTTTGGCCAGGAAAACAAACTCCTTGATGGCTTCTAAGCTCATGCGTTCATTTATCAACCCAACAAAAAATCAGGAAGTGCCTCCTGTGTGCCAGAGACAGTGCGTCTATGTGCTGATGGGATTATGTCTTCCGGGGCGTCAGGGAAGAAAACCAAGAGGAGAACGCAGAGCTCCTTGAGCGGGTTTGCACGCGGGAGACCCAGGGGTGTTAACAGGGCCCCGCTCGGGGAAGGATCCAAAGCGAGTCCTGAAATATAAATAGGAGCCCTCCAGGTAGATGGGGTGGGGGGGCAAGGTGTTCCTGAAAAAAACAAGTTGCCACACGCCATGAAAACCAAGGGTCCCCGAGGGAAAAAACATGTGCATCCCGCCAATTCCTGTTCAACACCCTTTGGACCACGTTGCCTGCTTTGGAGCTTTCCTTCCAGAAGAAGGGAGCGTCACAGAGTTAACGTTCCTGCCTGTCTTGACCCTCCCCAGGGTTCCGGTGAAGGTGGAGGGGTTTATCTGATTGAAGAGTTGGGGGACAGCTGCAGGCAATCCCTGCCCGGCCCAGAGGCCCACCCCCGGGCTCACTGGCCTCTGCTTGAGGCACAGAGCTTGGGGCTCCCAGGACCACCTCTCTCTAAGCGGGTGTGGGCTGCCCAAGCTCCCGGGGGCTGCACGCACTGTCCAAGAATTTAAGTGCCTAGCTGGGCTCAGTGTCAAGAATGTCGCTGTGGCTGCACACCCAAACACGTTAAGGACTGAACGTGTCCCCCGTACGTGCGTGTTGAAACTCTAAATTCCAACGTGACAGCATTAGGAGGTGAAGCCTTTGGGGTGAGTAGGTTTACACGAGGTCACGAGGGTGGGATTCTCATGACGGCATGAATGTCCTTTTTTTTTAATAGCTTTTTTTTTAACTTTATTTTTTTATTTTGAGAGAGAGAGAGAGAGAGACAGACAGTGCATAAATAGGGGAAGAGAAGGGGGGAGGGGGCGGAGAGAATCCCAAGCAGGCTCTGCGCAGTCAGAGGGACCGGAGAAGAGGGACCAGAGATCACTCTCTCTGCCGTGTGAGGACAGCAAGCAGGCAGCCTTCTGCAAACCAGGGAAAGGGTCCTTCCAGACACCGAGTCTGCCAGCACCTTGACGGTGGACTTTGCAGCCCCCGGGGCTGTGAGCAGTAAATGCCTGTTGGCGGAGCCCCCAGTCCGTGGGACTGTGTCCTCACAGCCTGATCTGAGACGGCCCCGCTCTCTACGACCAGCTGTGTTGGCACCAGGGGTCCCTCGTGGTCCCCACCTGCTCCTGGTTGGTGTCTCTCAGTTGTTCCCAGCTCAGGGTGTCACTTCCTGGCCTCCGCCCCCACTAAGAATACCATCCTGCGTCCCCCTTCCTGAGGCTCCTCAGGGTGATGACCCCTTTGCCCCTCGTGGCATCGTGAGTGGGGAGGAGCCCTTATTGGGGAGCACTCATCAGGAAGCCCTCTCCCTCCAATGCTCTCTTTCTCCAAGTGGGGGAATTGAGGCATGGGGACTTACTCAAGGTCACACACCCCGTGGGACCAAGGGCATGTGACAGACCTGCAGCCTGTCCAGGCACATAAGGCCCCGAGCTCAAAAGACCCCTGTGCTTGGTTTTAACGGTCTGCTGTTCCCACCGTGAAATACTTTAAGAATTTCTGAACAAGGCCCTGCGTTTTCTCAGTGGGGCCTGCGCATGTCGTTGGTCTCGCGGGCAGAACCGAGCTCAGGCGCCCTGAGTCAGCCTGGTGCATTTTCCAGCACCCCACCCTGATAGCTGAGTGCTGGTGACCCTGAACTAACACATTTCCCTGCTCTGATATTCAAACCTAAAAAGCAGAGGCCGCAGCAATTTCTTCCTTGGCCTGAAAGCCCCCGATGAGTGACATCCCAGATTTCCCCCAGGCAAGATAACTGTTGCATTTTCTTCCTGTAAAACCGACCTCCTGGGACCCCTGATTGCTATCCAAGCTGAGGCTGCAGGCAGCTAGCATCAGAGTCACTGAGAGTCAAGTGCGCATGATGGCCGGGAGAGGAAAAAAGGTCAAGACAACCCGGAAAGGCTTTGAGAAAATATATAGGGCAAAGGGGACCTGAGTGCTAAGAGAGCTGAAGAAATCAGGAGACTCAGAGGGGCGCTGGGGTGGCTCAGTCAGTTAAGCATCTGATTCTTAATTTCGGCTCAGGTCACGATCTCACGGTTCGTGAAATTGAGCCCCGCGTCAGGTTCTGTGCTGACAGCACGGAGCCTGCTTAAGATTCTCTCTCTCCCTCTCTCTCTGCTCCTCCCCCGCTCGCACTCTGTCTCAAAGTAAATAAATAAACTTAAAAAAAAAAAAAAAGGAAGAAAGAAAGAAAGAAAAAGAAATTGGGGAACTTGCAAGCCTAAAACGTGAGCCCCAAACGTCTCCAACCCTTTTACTCCACATCTCTCCGTGGAAACTGTGGGCTGTGGCTCTTTTTAAGGTCACATTGGTGAAGAGCAACCATGGGTCTCTTGCCAATCCAATGGCGGTGCTTCTGAGCTACAGCGGTTCATCCGCAGCCGAGGACAAGGAAAAGGGTGTCTTCAGTAGACTGGAATTTGCCACAAAGAATAGCTTTTCGTGACAACTTCTTCTGCACGGGTTCCCCATATCCACGAGATGCCCATTTTCTCCACCATCTTGGTCTGCGTGCTTGTTCTTGCTGGATTATTAAATTGAGAGCGGATCCCGTGCCTCACTGCGAGGGGAGCCCTCACCCCACCGGCCCAGACCCCCTAAGCTCCCGGGGTAACTCACAGGAGGAGAAGGCAGGCTGGTCCGCGGAGCCCCGCGGAATGTGTTCGCGCCCTGTGGCACCTTCCACAATCTGGGGTGGGATGCTGGTCCAAGAAGCGAGATTATCATGATCCACGTTACAGAAGCCACCATTTTAGAACACCTGCCTTTCAACTGGCAATTAGTGCAACCTTTTGGGGGGTGAATCAATGGGAAAAATTAACTGTTAAAAAAATGCAAGCCCCCTAATTGCAGAATAGAACTTCCAGAAAGAAGTCAAGGGTCTTAAATAATTCCTGCTCCAGGTGGCCCCTTTGGAAGATCCAGGGCTTCCTAAATGATACATATCGGGATCACTGTAGCCTCAACAGGGAAACAAACCATTCTGCAGGCAAAGGTGCGGGAGGACGGTCAGGGTCTTCGACTGCCACGGACATCAGAGATACAACAGTGGCAAAGTCAGTTACTGACGTGCTTGGCCAATCAGCTACCTTCCCTGAGGGACATATTGCTAGATCCCTGGCTAAGACTCCAAGGAAAACGAAAAATGTTGCCCAATATCACCCATTCCGTTCCAGTTCTGTTTCGATATTAGAATGCTCTACTGGGATTGTGCTCGGTTAACATCAGACCTCTGCGGGGTCAGCCGCGGAGGGCTGCAATATTTCCCGTGGAAGGGTTCTGTTTTCTGAAGTCATGGGAGTTTCCAAAGCAGCATGTTGATGTACGATTCGCAGTCTTTCCTCCCGAATTATCAGGGAGCCAGGGCCCCCGTTGGGGGGCTCCCAGAGCTTTCTGACCCTAGAAATGAGCTCACGCCGAGGCCCACAGGTTGTTTGGCCCCCCGGGGCCTGCGTGGGTATCTTAGTGGCATCTGTCTTGAGGCTATTGCGTACTAGACCCATGACAGCCGTCTGTTGGCCGGATCGCCTTTGGATAAAGAACAGGCCGGAAGGCAGGGCGATGCCCTGTGTGGTTTGTCCAGGGGCACATGCAGGGACAGGTTGGTGGCGAAGGTCGCTCGCTCTGCCTGTCCTCGGGCGGAACCCACCAGCACTGTGTCCCGTGCCCTGTCATCGTCGGACATGCTTCTGTGGAGCCACTCCGTGGTGAGCAAGAGGACAGGAACCCGGCTTTCAGCAGCACCCCAGCGACGTAGACACCCCAAAACTAAGCAGGACGGCAACCGCCAATATTTGGGGCAGGCACTGTGCCACCTGCTGTTACACTCTTGGCGTCTGAGGTGAAGACCAGGAAACACGAAGGTGGATGAAAAACAAGGTGAGTGAGGCCCGCAGCCAGCACATGTCATCGGCAGCGGGACAGCAGTGCCCGAGGCTTCCCCGTGTCGGCTCTGGTCCCCGAGTTGCCCTCCCCTGTCTGGAGCCGCCACCCTCGGGAATGAAGTGTTTGTACCTCGTGTTCCCCGAATCACTCCACAACGCAGGCGATCAAGGAGGATGGAGTCGTCCAGGCTCCTCCAAATGGATGACGGGCTGATGGAGGGCATAGAGTCTCTAGTCACCAGTGACTTTCCTTCCTTTCTTCCATTCCAGAGCTTTTCTTTCTCAATCTCATCCCGTGCCACAGAATGCGGCCCAGACTGTGAGTCAGGGGAGCGAGGGACAAATGGGGACCTGACGTCTCTCTTTGGTGTCCCCATTCCTCCTTCCTGAGCATTCATCTGCCGTGCCGAGGTGACAGCACCCCTGATCCGTCAGAAAGCATGTAGCCAAGGGCACGTGAGTTACTCAAAGGAAGTGTTACGTTCAACCAGAAGCGTGGTATGTAGCAAAGACACGATATGGGCCAGCCCAGGCTGAGCAGCCCTAGTGCTATGCCACCAGCCACCAGAGCTGCACCAGGAGCCCCAGATGTAATTTCCCTTCTTGAACATCTGGCATGTCACCTCCCGACTATAAGCCGCTGGACCGGCTGGTTTGCAGAGTCTCTTGGAAAGTGAAAACAGAGCCTCTTGTTCAAAAGGCAGTAAGCATTTCAAGACAATGACAGCAGAACATTAAACCAAATGTAAGGCCTCTGTGGGGACCTGTATGCGACTGTACTGTACCCATAAAACTGGCCATGGCCACCAGAAGAGTCGATGGTGCTCTACTGGTCAAGAGACACATCAAACTGAGTCCCCTGAAAAGAAAGCCTGTTTAAGTCCTATAATAAAGTTTCTGCACCACTGGGAGCTGCCATTCAACATGTGTTGAATAAATGAATTGCCCATGGCATGAGCTGATGGCCGATATGGGAACGTAATGTAATTTCTCCTCCAAACACCAAATGAAGGAAAGAGTAGGGTAAAGCCAGCTGTTACGGGGACTTGAGGCAGCGTCGATAAATCAACCAAGTCTAGGTCTCCAAAAAAGTATAAGCAAGAACAATGCTTTAAAATGCATTGAAGACACAGGAGAAATAGTCCTAATGGCTGGATTGAAATACCCATGAGGCTCAGGGGAGTTGCCTAAAATTATGATTACAAGTCAAGAAGTAATAGGAAGTATGAAACATTGCTTCATTGGCTCTTTGGACTTTTTGCCCCTGGTTGAGCCTGGCCAAGTGTTTAAAACATCTCTGGATTCACTCCCAAACCACTGGACCAGCGCCATTACTGAATGAGCCCTGGATTCTGCATTTTTCACAAAGCTTCCAGGTGGCACTTACATACGAAGAAATTTAAGACTCCCTGGTGTAAAGGAACTGTCGATCCTTGACCTCATATGTCCTAAGGAGTATTTCTGCCAATCTGTTAAAAGATTTTTTTGCTAGGCAAAGATGAGAAAACACGTGCCCCAGTGGACATTTGGAAGAGAAACTTTGGATGGTGCAGGCAGAGAGGAGTAGCGACAGAGCCGGATGTATGTAGAAACAATGCTCTGGAGTAGCTTCACCGTCTCTTAGCTAACCCCCAGGTCTTTTCCTCATGGCCCAGGCACTCCTTGAAATCATTCCATACCTTGCTCTGGGAGAAATACTTAATGCAGTCCTAAGAATACTATATTAGAAGAGAAGACAATGGCCATGTTCAGTCACTGGTTCACCAGGCTGACTTACTTCTATGCGCCCACATCACTCATCCAATTTAGGGGTTTGTGTGAACCAGGTAATTTCTAAGACTCAGCTCTAATACCCCAGCATAGTAGAAACCATGTGATCATGTAGAAAGGACACTGGACCAGACCTCAGGAGACCTGGACTTGGTCCGAGCTCCTCCTCCAATCAAGTCTTGGATTTTAAGTAAGTTCCTAATTTATCACTTTTGAAATTTTGAAATGGGCATGAAAAATTTATTACCAAGAGATTTTTGAAAATTGAATGAGAAGAGGTGATCGAAAACATTCTGGAATATTTGTATCGAGAAAATGTCAGACGCCATGCCGTGTTCGTGAGTACAAGCAATGCTCCAGGGAACATCTTTGGTGCCTCGTTGGCTGCACCTTTGTTTATTCCAAGAGGCGGTATTACTGGATAAAAGGCATTATTCCAAAAAGTGGAACTTGGGAGTCGATAGATATGAACATTTTTAAGGCCACTGATGCATACTGCCAACATGCCCTCTGCAAAAGTTGTTCAAATTTACCTGAAACGAGTACCGTATATGAGTGCTATTTCCTATCACTCTGGTCGACATTGAGTACTATCTTTTATTTTCACATTTCCAAATGTGGTCTTGTTGATCAAACTAATACTTCTTAAGTCTCTAGTGGTGTTGTGCTATCCTGTAGCTCCTGTTTTCATTTTCTCTCTGATTGTCTACCAGCACGGCCAATGCTCTCCGAGGATGCTATTTGACACATCACGTTTCATGCATCTCTTGACACATTAAAGAAAAAAAAAAAAAAACCTTTGAATTTTGTGATAGTTAAAACATTTGAAGCATGAGCTATGAGACAGCTACCTTCCCCCACCCCCGTCTACATTCTCTAAAATATATTTCGGGGGCGCCTGGGTGGCTCAGTCGGTTAAGCATCCGACTTCAGCTCAGGTCACGATCTCGCGGTCCGTGGGTTCGAGCCCCGCGTCGGGCTCTGGGCAGATGGCTCAGAGCCTGGAGCTGCTTCCAATTCTGTGTCTCCCTCTCTCTGCCCCTCCCCCGTTCATGCTCTGTCTCTCTCTGTCTCAAAAATAAATAAACGTTAAAAAAATTTTAAAATAAAATAAAATAAAATAAAATAAAATAAAATAAAATAAAATAAAATAAAATATATTTCAGAACAGTTTACATTTCACGGATACTGGAGGCTTCTCAAATCTTTAAAACAGTAGTCACATGTCGACCAGGCTAGCCTATTTTCTTATGTGGGCCATGATTGACACAACTTTCCCATGGATATTAGTTTCGGATTTTTTTTTCTTACTGACTTCATTTCGATAAACATTTTTTTTTTTCTAATTCCATGAAGGTTTTCAAATTTAAGAAATATTTTAAGTTTTAACCTCCCTGTCATGTTATCTCCATATTTCCCGTCTTAACGCTCCATAATTACTTTCTCTAATCTTTTCATTTTATTTTTCAAGTGGCATATCTATTTTCATTTCTTCAGAAGTTATTTATGAAGGACCTACCAAATTCTAGGCATTTTCTAAGGTGTTGAGGATGCGATGGGCAAAAAAAAAAAAAAATGGGCAGGATTCCTACCCTTGTGGTACAAATATGGTCTAGTGTTCTCTGTGTTAATTGTTTCTCAGAGAAAGATGTATTCGTCAGCCTTTTCTCTTGATTTATTAATATGTGCATTTGTATTCACGATTTCCTTCCTCCTATTTTCTCATATTTGCTTTCCTGAATTTTGTTCTAACATTCTTTCCTGAATGCTTAGTGTCTTTATTTTAATTTTTCTTAGTAGATACTAAAAGAATTTTAGGTTGTAAAATGGGTCCTACGTATAACCTAAGTTCATTTGCAGAGCTTTTTTTTTTTTATGAATTTCACTTTTTCTGATTCTATAAGTATCGATCTTTACATTTGTAAATCCTTGCATGCATTTATAGCAAAAAGTTTCTCCTAACTGGAGAACAAGAAAATATGTTACAGTTTTCAATTTTTAAAACTCTTTGCTACCTTAATTAAAGTTTATTTTAGGCTACATCAGATAAGGACTGAATTCCTCTTTAAAAAAATAATTTTAGGTCGCTAACTGCGGGTTTGGCTTATCACATCAGGGTCACCAACTGTAGGTTTGGCTTTTGGCTTTGTCCAGCAAAGCTGAAGGCAGCAGAGAGGGTTACTCAAGACTCGGTGCAAGTCAAGAGAGGTGCGAGGGGGGCTAAGGGAAGTCTCCTTCTCAAGCTCCCGTATTTATTAGACATACATTATAAGGGAAAACACTGCGCAATATGTCAGTGGCTACGTGCCGGTAAGAACATATAGAAAGCACGCAAAAAAACAAGGTGTTCCCAAGACTACAAACAAGCAGATGCGGAAAGCAGGGTGGAGAACAAGATAAGATATTCCATGGATAACACGGTCTAAGGAATTCATGAGCACAGGCAGGACCCAACCCCTAAATACACCTTAACTAGATACTGGTCAGCTGTTTTCAGCAGGGCCAGAAAGCTGTGTAATGGGTTCCCTATTATCTCCTTAACCAAGATAGCTATTTGATTTCCCACATATCCCCCTTCTGTGTTTGAAGACTTTTGTTCATGGGAGTTGAGGAGGACAATCAGTCGTCATTCATGATGTCTTGGGGAGGCCACTATGGTATATAGATCATTCGGAGGGCTATGAGAATACAAAAAAAAGATCAACAGGCAAAGAGCTCCAATAATCCAAATATGTAAACTGAGGCCATGGAGCCAGTTGGTTGGATTTAACCATTTCACATTGTCAGATAACTGCTGTTCAACTTGTATCTGCATTTCCTGTTGAGTGTCTAACAGTTGCTGATGCAGCTGGAAAGACAGAGCCTTAACCTCAGATTGTAAGTTGGTGGAGAAAGTTCGGTGTAGGTGTTTTTGCACCAAATCCCAGGAGTGTTGAAGCATAGTGTATTGTAAGGGAGTGACCCATATTTTGTCATGTTGCCGTTCACGCTGTGTGTTTTGGCAGTCCCCCATCCATTCGCTGCGCCTGCCGCATACAGTCCTCGCGTGACACCGTTGTCACTCTGTGTTTGAGTCATCATTGCCTTGGTGATATTAGTCATTATGTGATCGACTACTTTAGCAGCGTGGACAGACTCTGTCCGGGAGACCGCTGCAGCAGAGGCTGTGGTAAGATGACAGTCGACGAGATACGGAAGACAGTGAGTCATCCAACAAATCTTGTAGGTCTCTACTTAGAAATGGTTTGGGTAATTCCACGAGACCATTGGACCCTTCCCAGAGCCTTGTTAGATTTACTGGCAGCCAAGTTTGAGGCTGTCTTTTTAAGATAAACATATGTGAGATAGAAAGTTCGGTGATATTATAATGGCTGAGATGGGCTGTGTACCAAGCTGGAGGAGGTACTTCAAAAACATAATATGGGTTGTCAAATGTTATTTTAACTGCCTTAAAGAAAGGGGTGGGGGTGGGGTCTATGATTTGAGGCCGCTACAGTGATGAAAAAGCAGCAGCAGTCTGCGAGAAGAAACAGACGAAGCAAATCATTGCCTTAGTCGAGTTTTGGGAAACCACAGCTAAATACGCCAAAAACCTGTGTTCTGGGGTTGGTGGCGCTCCGACACGGCACATGACTTCGATGGCATGATGATCCTGTAGTCAGTTGTCCCCAGGTGACATCATTTGCCTTGGTCATTCATGGGCATGGTCTCCCTTGTGGTCCTTGTGAGGACAAACTGGCCATCTGAGCGGAGGGTTGAGGGGCTGATCCTTCCAACCCATGGTACGGTTTAGTCAGATGGGCAGGTGCCCAGTGAGGTGCTGATGGGAGAAGGACACATGCATATCCCGTCCCCATGGTTTGTAGGGCCCTTTCCATGAATTATCACCTTGTATGTCTTTAAGTAACACCTTGGTTGGTACCGGAGCCGGTAGATGGAGTAAAATGTCGTGCGGCAGCTATGAGGCCAAAAGTTTACTGTGTATGAGGCTTTATAGAGTGAATTCCGAGGGGAAGCATTATGTATGTTCCCCCTTTTTTGTTTAGGAAGCATTCGTCCTAAAGTGCATATGCACGTTCTAGAATAGCTTGTCCGGTAGGGTTATATGCTATGCCCATAACATGTTGTATATTCCAATTTTGGAAGAATTCCTGTACCATGGAGGAAAGGTATCCGGGGCGTTGTCAGTTTTAATTGTTGAGGTTTACTGGCTTGTGAAAATGCATCGTGCTCCCTCATCATATCCCCCCTGAACGATTTTGACCCTTAAATATTTAAGGTTGTTGAAGGTGGAAGGTATCATTTTCTGTAGCTTCTTCCTGCTGAGTAGGGGTGTAGAGACGTCCCTACCTAAAAAATGGCGAATGATATTTTTTGCATTTTCTCCGGTGGTGAGTAGAGGCCGTAATAAACCCTGAAAAGGTGTCTATGAGCGCACGGATGTATTTGTGACGCCCGAATGGGGCATAATGTGTAGTATCAGTTTGCCGAAGCTAATCTGCATTTAGACCTCTGGGGTTCATTCCCCATCGCTTGTGTCCTGATTGCTGTTGACAGTCAGGGCCAGCGGCAACAATTTGTTTAGCTCGAGTAACCGTGAGATGGAATTGCTTAATAAGGGACTTACAATGTTGATGAAAAACGTCATGAGATAATTGAGCAGTTTTGAGAGCCATGGTCTGCAACCTTGCTTCCTTCTGTTAAAGGTGATCTTATGTGAGTGACAAAAAGAGCGTGTGTTCACAAGCCTTCACAGGTGAGACTTGTGAAGTGAAAACTCACGACAGAAAGGTATCCTTTAATTCCCGAATAGAGGCCTGGTCTACATTTTGTATCACATAAATTGCAGATTGAGAATCTGCTCCAAGAAAGAATTCTTGAAGACGTCTTTGGTGCAAAAAAGGTGAATTTGTTAAAGCACGGGGACGGGACCCGAGGGCAGGAAGAGCTGCGTTGCAAGTGTGGGGAGTGACCCTTTTATGGAGTCAAAGTCAAAAGGGAGTTTCCAAAGAGACTTTCACGTGCTGACTGAAAGCCTAGCCTAGCTATGGTCAAGCTAAGGGTGTTTTTCCCTCTGGCGAAGCATTAACATTAAGACAGTAGGGAGTTCCTGGACTTTAGACCGTTGGTGGGATTGCCTTTTTCTGGTAAACATGTGGCGACTTACCAGTTTCACCCTTTGCTTTTTGTCCTTTCTGGCTTTGGGGTAGCTGGGAGTGTCCAAGGAATATCGTACTTGTCCCACCTAGGAGGGGGCGTGTGCTAGCTTGTACTTTGCCCTCAGCTTGCCTCTTGCTCCCTCATCATATCCTCCCTGAACAATTTTGACCCTTAAATAGTTAAGGTTGTTGAAGGTGGAAGGTATCATTTTCTGTAGCTTCTTCCTGCAGAGTAGGGGTGTAGAGACGTCCCTACCTATGGGTCAATGTTGATCAACTGGGGAAGGTAGAGGGGAGTTCCAAAAGGCAGAGGCAGCTGAATCGAATGTGGACGGTAAGCGGGTATCTCTGTAGGTAAGGATCATCTGTGGCTGAGAAGCTGTTGTGGCGATGGGGTCTTGGCGCCAGGCAGAGACGTGGGAGAAAACGGCAAAACGTAAGCAGCAGAGCTAGAAAGATTAGCCCAAATAAAAGTCCTTTGGTAGCTGACAAAAATCCTCCAGTCCAAGAGTTTAGTCGTTAAAGGGAAGAGGGATGGTTAAAAGTGCCAATTTGAGTATTCATGTCAGTTAGAAATGCAGAAATATCTGTGGGGTCATCCTGAACATATGCACAGCATTTTGTTCTTATGAGAGCGGACGTCCCCCCTGGTGCGGCAGTTAAAAAGTCTGAAGCCATTCTATTTTGTAGAACTGTATTATGCATTTGAGTTATTTCAGTCTTTGTTATATAATGTTATTTTGAGAGCCATTTAAGGCCTCCGCTGTGTTTTGTTTAGTAAGCAATCAGGTAATTAATAAGAGGTACGTTTATAGAAGTAAGAAAAATAGAGGTTAATGGTTAGAGCAAATTACAAACCCCGTGTCTCCCAGTGCTGCCAGTGAGATATTTAGATGTCAGGCTTGGAGCCTCCTCAGATGAGAGTGGGAACAGGCAGCAGGAATTAGATTGGTCTTGCTGATTTGTAACTCAAATGTCCGTGGTGATCCTTTTGAATGGCCCATTGTAAGAAGGAATTGGTAGTAGAAATCGGGGAAAGGAGACTGAAAGAGAAAGGTACAACCAACCTAAGAGAAGTTCGAGGCTCACGGGAACGAGAGGGCGTATTAATTTGCTCACTGGTTTCCAGAAGGGGGAACAGGTTTTATTTTAGATATCGGAGCCCATGAAGAGTGCCCCTCTAACTTTATTGCAGTGGGGGTACCTAATATGACCCTGTAGGGGCCCTTCCATTTTGGAGTTAAATCCCCTGTTGTATTAGACTTTCAATCCTTTAAATAAACCACGTCTCCTGGGTTTATATGGGTGGGTTTCTGGTAACTGTCAGATCAGGTTTAGGGATGAAATGGTTTGCACGTTTAGAGACTTATGAATTAACCCGACCTCAAGTGAATAATTTAATAAAGCACCATAGTCTTTATCTACTTATAGGTTTACAGTGAGAAAAGACTTCTTATATATAATTGTTGGGAGAGCCATCCCATTTTCCAGGCGTTCAAATAATCTATAATCTATGTCCATGGGGTTTGTTACTATCATCACAGAATAACAAGCAAGAAGGTTGTCCATACCTGTGATATAGTGACAGCATCTCTTAAGTTTACTTCAAGTTGTCTAGTTTGGGCAAACAACAAACATTTAAAGACGATTAGAACTAGAATACAACATCTATAAAGGTACGGTATTGAAACATAATTTCTTTCTAAAAACCCCCATTTTCAGCGATTGTTAAATCAAAACTAATTCCTTGGTAGGATAAGTCCAATTTTACCTTGGCTTCATTGTTTACATAAGCTCAGCAAGAATAGCGGTCGGTCATACAGATCTTTTAAAATTTGCTTTGCTGGAACTTTTTATAAGGAACCTAGATCGAACTTTCAGGAGCCTCTCCAGGCCAGAAGCCAAGCCAAATACTTGCCAACAGACATGCCCGCAATACCTGTAGATTTGGGCGAATTCCTCTTGACGGGGTCCCCAAGATGTCCTGAGGTTCCTGCACCTGCCAGGAAGTGACCTTCTTTATCACCTGGTGAGGCTGCTGGGAACTCGGTAAGCAAGGGATCAGCCCAACAGTTCCAAGGGGCTCTACTGACTTCATGTTACATAAAGTCAACCTTAGTTCCATAGAGCTGTATGGTCATATCTGAGTCCATGCGGGTCTCTCAAAGATGACATTCCAGACAAAGCCTTGTAAAATAACCAATGTTTCCGATGGTGTCCTGTTATGGGAAGAGCAGATTCTTATTGAACTTATGCAGATAAGTGTAACAGCCCTGAAAAAAAAAAAAAAAAAAAAAAGAACACTTACTGAGAGTTTTTGAATTTTAGAGGGTTTAGGGAGAGAGAAACTTTAAAGCTTCTTGAGAAACGAATACTTTATCCTATTTTTGTGTATCAGGGACATCTTAAGAGAATGTTTCCTTAATCTGGAAGAGCAAACATTAGAGAACCAGCAACACTTTAACACAAGAGTCACAAAGACGATACTCTTCCTCAGTTCATTTTGTCCCACGTTCCTAATTCTTGTTCCGTTTGAATGCAGCTTTTTAGTTCTGGAAATGTTTACCCATTTTAGCATTAATCTTACAGATGTCAAATACCTGTATTTGTCCTAAAAGTCCTTTTGATGAATCTCTTAGAAGATGAAGCACCTTCAGATGATGTAAGAGCTTCAGAACAATTAAGTACAAACAAAACTCAAAAACGGACATGGCTAACGGTCCCATGAGTTCATTATGACGCAGTTGACAAGGTGTTCCAGTTACTTCTTGGACGCATCACTTTGACAATCGGAGTATCAGGTGATGACCTTATTACCAAAACATATGAAAACTTCAGGAATTGCACTTATATTTGAGCAGTTAGAGCATTTACCCAAACAATACAACCTAAGGTTTATCATTATTTATTTGACGGTGTTTCTTTTTTTTTAATTTTCTTTAATGTTTATTTATTTTTGAGAGAGAGAGAGAGAGAGAGAGAGACAGAGCGTGAGTGGGGAAGGGACAGAGAGAGAGGGAGACACAGAATCCGAAGCAGGCTCTAGGCTTCGAGCTGTCAGCACAGAGCCCGATGCGGGGCTCGAACCAACAAATCGTGAGATCACGACCTGAGCCAAAGTCAGACGCCCAACCAACTGTGCCACCCAGGTGTCCCTGTTTGACAGTGTTTCTAGAGTAACTTAAACATGTTAAATAAAAAGGCCTATGGGCACCTGGGTGGCTCAGGCAGTTGAACATCCAACTTTGACTCAGGTCATGATCTCGCAGTTTGTGAGTTCAAGCCCTGCATGGGGCTCTGTGCTGGCAGCTCAGGGCCTGGAGCCTGCTTTGGATTCTGTGTGTCCCTCTCTCTCTGCCCCTCCCCCATTCATGCTGTCTCTCTTTCTCTCTCTCAAAAATAAAATAAAAACATTAAAAAAAATAATAATAAAAGGCCTAGTTGCTCACAGACTCCATTTACAACTTAAATCCTGGGAAAATTTGTTAAAACCTTAGAAAGTTATAGAGTGCTTCCTAAATAGGATTATGGATTGTTACAAATCTTAAAACTTTAAATTATTTAACCAAGTTGGCAATAAGAGATTCCAAAGGCAAATATGTAGGGTTATATAGTTGTTAGCAAAGCAAATCTCCTTTAACATTGAGAAGTTTTAACTAAGTAATCAAAGACCTGATAAAGACAAAACATAAGCCTTGGTTTTCCAGCAGACAAAAGAGAGAAAAACCTTTGTTTACATTTTCTTATCAAGAGCAGACCAACAATCCAAGAAAACTTAAATCTTTTGAACAGAGAAAAGCAGAATTTCAAGTTTATACCAGTGTACCTTTAAAAACCATTCATTGCTGGGAACGCAAGCTTGTGCAGTCACTCTGGAAAACAGTATGGAGGTTCCTCAAAAAACTAAAAATAGAACTACCCTTTGACCCAGCAATTGCACTACTAGGTATTTTTCCAAGGGATACAGGAATGCTGTTTCGAAGGGGCACATGCACCCCAATGTTTATAGCAGCGCTATCGACAATAGCTAAAGTATGGAAAGAGCCCAAATGTCCATCGATGGATGAATAGATAAAGAAGATGTGGTATATATATATACAATGGAGTATTACTCGGCAATCAGAAAGAATGAAATCTTGCCATTGGCAACTACGTGGATGGAACTCGAGGGTATTTTGCTAAGTGAAATTAGTGAGTCAGAGAAAGACAAATATCATATGACTTCACTTATATGAGGACTTTAAGAGACAAAACAGATGAACATAAGGGAAGGGAAACAAAAATAATACAAAAACAGGAAGGGGGAGAAAGCATAAGAGACTCATAAATATGGAGAACAAACTGAGGGTTACTGGAGAGGGGGGATGGGCTAAATGGGTAAGGGACACTAAGGAATCTACTCCTGAAATCACTGTTGCACTATATGCTAATCTGGATGCAAATTTAAAAAAATAAAATTTAAAAAAAACAACCACCATTCATTGCAACCTTAGTCCATGTTAACCACACGTAAAATTCCTTTCCAAAGATTTCCCTTCATGAAACTTCTACAACTTTCCTCTGCATTCAAATTTTGTCCCAAGCCATTTCTCTCCAAACAACCAATCTCATTTAGGACAAAATACCTTTTTTACCTTCAACAAAAATATATATTTCCATTCCTCATATCTTTTTGACACATTGCCTACTTTTCCATGCAAAGTTGTTTCCCTAATGTCCCATCAGTCTTAATTACATTTAGCAGAATTTTAACTCTTAGAAACCTCAGTCTCCAGTGAAAACTAAGTAGTAACCAATTGTGAACTGTCTGTTCCATCAGAATTCTTTGGATGGCAAATTCATGAACCAGTTAAGCACAAAGCATGTTCACCGACAGACCCAAATAGCCTTAGTTTCTCTGCAGGAAGAAGTCACAAGTACAAACTTACATTCAGTAAGCAATACTTTAGCATTCCGTTACAATTATCCGTGAAAACTTTGAGACGTGCAAACTTAACCATTATGTTAAGTCATCTTTTTGCCAGCAAATTGCAACAGAGATCACATGAGCTTATTCGACCTTCGGTGAACCTTAGTAGAATAGAAGCTTCATATTTAATGCTGATAACTCTAAAGATAGGGCTCTCTCAAACCAAAATTTCAATTAGTTTAAATACTGAATGTGTTTCACCTGCATCCATTTAAAAGTCAATTTGTTCCCCATTGTTGGTTTTTACACGGGACACCAGCTGGGGAATCTGAAGTGGGCGGTCCAAGGAGGTGCTCTTCTCTCTTCACCTTGAGGGTGGGAGGAGGACCTGATGGTGCCTCAGGCACCAGGAGGAGGGGGAGGGGAAGGTTGAGGAGGTGAGGTTTGGCCAAGAAGCCAGAAGGGAGTAAAAGGCCCAGAGGGCAGAGAGAGACACTTCCTGGTCCTAAAGCCTGTCAACTCAGACAGATGAGCAGACACCGGGTTTTTGTTTTTTGTTTTTTTTGTTTGTTTGTTTCTGTTTTTCCCACCAGCTAGTAGAATTAGCCAGTCCACGTCAGGCCAGAGAAGATAAGGAATTTCTCCAAAACAACTTGAGTTTCAGCAGCTGCTTGGGAATATCCCCTCAAGTCCCCATCCTGAGGTAGACTACCCACAGTCGGTTTTAATTATAGCCCTTAACCCAGGAAATGAATGAGGGAGGAGCCCTCACATCTATCTGAGGAGGAACAGAATGAGTGGAAATGAGCAATCCTTCATTAGGGATGGCCTGTGTTTCCTCCAGAGACTGGGTTCTATCAGGAGGAAGCCTGTTTAGATGTCCAATGTCAGGAGGGAGTTTACCTGCTAAACACATTCAAGCAAACACCTTCTGCAAGAGGCCCTTAGTTCTGGGTCCTGATTTACAGCCAGGAAGGCCTGGACCCAGGGTACCTCCATCCATTTGCCCTGTTTCCTGCGGAAGAGATCTTCCCACTGGATCCTATTAAAGGCCATGCGGCATTACAGGGATCAGTCCTTTCCTAAATTTTGCAATCCAAATAGTTTCCAATGGGTCAAAAAGGCATCCTAAGGGAGAGTCCTTGGGGACCAAAGAGAAGCTTCTGTGCTCCTCCTAGAGAGAAAAAGAGAGAGAGAGAGAGCGAGAGAGTCCATTACCCCAAGAATCATCCGGGACTCCTGGGTGGCATCCCCTGCGCAGGTTATGTCAGAGGTTCCTGGTGTCAAAGCGACCCTAGGCGTCCCTCAAAAGAAATCAGAGCGCCCAAATGACTAAAGGCTCCCAAAGGACCGATGCCAACATCTCCCCACTTCCCCATTGCATCCTAGGCTACAAATGGGTGCCTGGCATATGGACTGAGTTTGCCTTGCTGAGAAAGCCAAGGAACCACCATTTTTAACCCATGGAAAACACTGGGAAAGTTACAAGGGGGGAATTGCCCAATTTTGTAATTTAAGTAGTAGTCAGTAGAGGCCATTGACAGGAAACGGTAGAGACGAAAATCCATCATGGCCTAAGCCACAATCCAACACATATAGTCTTTACAGCCAACTTCCCTAGGAAACGCCCCCCTCCCCCAGTTGGGTTTTCATTCATTTGGGTGCTGGTTTCGGCTGGCTCCCAGTGGAGGTCCCTTGGCCAGAAGTGGCTAGACCAGAGTTGTGGAGGGAGTCACAATACACCAACGAGGGGGAAACCTCACACAGGAGTCTTAAGATTGACTGGTGGCCGTCCTGGGGGCTTAGGTGGCTATCCTGTGCCCACGACAGACAACTTTACATCAGGACAGGAAAGGGCATCAAGTTCCTGGATCTTATTACCATTCCGGGCAGGGTACTAGCTTCCAGCCAAAAGCCAGGCTTCCTCCTCCCCATGAAGTAGCCACAAGCTAGAGGATCACAGCCTGAGCGATCGACGTGAAAGTGTTCCAATCAGCCATACTTCTCGAAAAGCCCCTGAAATGAGAGTAAAGGAGGAAAACAGAAAGTCTACTTTCCAAATTTGCACCGGCTCAGAGTCCAGAGGAAAAGACCGGAAGCCCCACCTTTGGTCACCAAAGGATGAGGTTTGGAGGTGATGGTGGGGTTTGTGGGATCTGGAGCCGGCGCATTCTTGAAGACGTCTTTGGGGCAAAAAGGTGATTTTGTTAAAGCACAGGGACAGGACTTGTAGGCAGGAAGAGCTGACTGCAGATGTGAGGAGCGACCCTTTTACGGAGTCAAAGGCAAGAGAGCGTTTCCAAAGGGACTTTCAAAGACTTACTGGAGGCTTAGCTATTGTCAAGCTGAGGTCGTTTTTCCCTCTAGCAAAGCATTGACACTAAGACAGTAGAGAGTTGCTTCGACTTTAGGCTGTGATGGGATGGCCTTTTTCTGGTAAACTGGTAGAGACTCTTACCAGTTTAACCATTTGTTTTTTTGTCCTTCCCTGTTTTGGGGTAGCTGGGAGTGTCCAAGGAATATCATACATGTCCCACCCGGAAGCAGGCTGTGCTAGCTTGGACTTTGGTCCTCAGTTTGCCTCACGCTCCTTCATCGAAACCATTCTAAACATTGGTTTCTTTATAAGTTGGCCGAGAAGTCTGGTGGGCATATGGAGGGTAGGAAATAAAAACAGATAAACGGGGTAACCCAACTGTTGGTGATGCAGTTGCCTGTTTTTAAATGCCTGTTCAATAATAATTCTTTTTCTGCTTCAGGGCTTAAACTATGAGGAGAGTCTAAATCAGTGTCTCCTTTTAAACTAGTAAATAAATCACAAAGTTGTTCCATAGCAATTCCCAAAGTGGGATGAATCTAATTAATAGCCCCTAAAATTTTTTGAAAATCACTTAAGGTAGGTATCGAGTAGTATCTAAGAGATGCGTTGAGGCCGTATTGTCCGAGCAAAGGCTATATGTCCTAGCTATTGCCAAGGCTCCTGCATTTGAACCTTTTCAGGAGCTATTTGAAGCCCATGGTCTTTTGTGGAAAGTTGTAAATGTTGATCTATCGTGAAAAGTAAGGTCTGTGTAGGAGCAGCAAGAAAAATATTATCCATATAATGATAAATTAGACAGGATGGAATTTTTTTACGAGTGGGCAGTAAGGCTTGTTGAGTGAAATATTGACATACGGTTGGGCTATTAGCCATTCCATGAGGTAATACTTTCCATTGATATCTAGACAAAGGCTCTTGCTTGTTAGTCACAGGTAGAGAAAAGGCAAAACGTTCTTTACCTTTTTTTGGCTAAAGTATAGTAAAAAATCAGTCCTTAAGATCTTTGACTATAATAGGCCACGTGGGTTGGGCAGGGTTGGGCAAGCCTGGCTGTAATACCCCCAAAGGGTGGATAATGGCCTTGATAGTCCTGAGGTCATGTTACAATCTCCATTTACCTGATGTTTTAGGAATTGTAAAAATGGGTGTGTTCCAAAGACTGGTGGAAGGTTCGGTATGACCGGCTTCTGAAACCAGATTTGTAGCTTGTTTTCATCGCTCCCCTTTTAGGGGCCACTGTTCAACCCAAATAGGCACGGAAGACTTCCATACCAGGGGAAGGGGAAGAGTTGTAACAGTGGCCCTATTACAAAGACTGAATGACTACTTTCCATTGTTTAAGTAAGTCCCCTCCCTATAAAGACATAGGGACAGGAAGAATAAAGAGTTGGAGGTAACCTGTTTGTCCTTCTGGCCCAACACACCTGGGGAGCCTTTTGCTTTGTAATGGAGTGTTGGGGCCTCCGGTGCCACTCCGGTAACAGCTAAGAGGCTAGGTCTTTTTTCTGACTCTAAGACATTCATGGGAAGCAAGAACAGAGATATTTGCTCCGGTACCAATTAGCCCTGTCAATCGCTTTCCGTTCACAGTAATAGTTTTAAAAGTTTCCTCAGATTGAATGATCTGAGTCCAATATAATTCCTCGGATCCCATGCCACCAAATCCTTTATTTCCCCTTTGTTGTGTTAAAGAGTCCGGAACTTTCAGAGGGATGAGGAGTAGTTGTGCTAATCGTGTTCCAGACGGGGTAATTTGTAACCCATTAACCTTTAGCATAAGGTGAATTTCCCCGGTAAAATCTGAGTCGATGACTCCACACAGTACAAAAATTCCCTTTCTTCTTGGGCTGGACCTTCCTAGAAAAAATCTCCACCGTATTGGGAGGTAAGGAACCCTATATCCCAGGGGGTGTTGCATACGCACGATCTTGTTCCTTTCAAATGAATCCCAAGGTGGTGCATAAATCCAATCCTGCGCTTCCTGTGGTGGCTGCCCCCAAGTCTGTAACCCATCCTTGACCTGGTGTAAAAAAACCTGAGGAATAGTGGTTTCCCACCACTTGGGATTGGGGGCGTGGGAGCTGATGCCCCTTTCCTCATTTCCCGAGAGGGGTCGTCCTTCCTTATCAAATTTAGATGCGTGTTGATCTGCCCAATGTTTTCCTTCTCCACTTCTGGGACCATCCATATTGGTTTGTCCCCTTGTTCGTTGGTGACAGTCCTTTTGTATGCGCCCTGGTTTTCCACATTTAAAGCAGGCATGAGAGGCTAGAGATGACCTCATAATAGCCGCAAGAATTTGTGATTTATGTATCTCAGTTCCCATATGCTGGCACGCCCTGATGAACTCAGTGATACCTCTGGCTTGAGTACAGATGCCAGAGAGAACGGCCTGGCAGTCCACACTAGCATTGTCTTGGCCATTTGCTGCAATACAACTTGAACATCTTCCTCATTATCAATTTGCCCAGAAGTCCTCTGCTGCAATCTACTCCTATCGGAATACCCAAATCTCGATTACAAATTGCCTGTGTGGCACAATCTTCTTGATAGTCTCAAGTGCACACAGCATGCTCAGCGAGGGAAAGTGTGGGTTTTGTTCATGCCTTCCAATCCCAAGGGGTCATTTCATAACCGTTCCCCTTAGGAAAGGAGCTTTGGACACCATTCTCAGCAACACTTCGTTTCAATTCCTCAAAGACAGTAAAAGGGAGGGACTCGTGCCTAGGCTGATGTCCAGCAGCGGTAATGACGGGGAATTCATGAAACTCCCAGCAGCGTATCCCTCTTGTAAACATCACGGCATAATTGATGGTTTGCATCCTTCCCATCTAGGTATTGGCTTTAAGCGATCGGGAGGAATAGGGACAGGAAGGGCGGTGGAGAGAAGTCATCCTCCATTGTAGGAGGTGCCGTAAGAGAGGTGGGGGTCAGGCTTTCCTTCTTAATTTGTTCCCCCTCTGGAGATACATACAACAAACATAATGCCATACAGACTAAACTCCAGGTCATTAAAATGGAAGCAGGAACCTTCTCTACTTTTTCATGTTTTCTTTTAAAAATTTTTTCCCACTGGTTCCCGTAGGTCTAAGTCAACTGTACCATGGTCGGGGAACCAGGGACGGGCACCTCGTGTTGTTCCTAACAGTTTACTTAACTGATCTTTTGTAACAGGACAATGAGCCGCCTTTTAAAAGCTGCTGTAAGGTTTTTAAATAGAATCGTGTTCCTTTGTCATTTTTTGGCCCATGGTTAAGAAAGAGGAGAGCAATACTCTTACTGAAAACTAGACACATTGGCAGCTCTCCCCAACAGGTACTGCTGTCCCTTATCTGGGTAAGGACTGTCTGGAGTCTGGACAGTTTCACTTTCTTCTGAACTTGTCGATTCTGCCACCTGAAAATTTTCCTCTCAAGGCTATCATATCAGGTCAGGGTCACCAACTGCGGGTTTGGCGGCAGAGAGGATTACTCAAGACTCCGTGCAAGTCAAGGGAGGTGAGAGGGAGGCTAGGGGAAGTCTCCTTCTCAAGCTCCCGTATTTATTAGGCATACGTTAGGGAAAACATTGCGCAATACGTCAGCGGCTACGTGCGGGTAAGAACGTATAGAAAGCACACAAAAAAACAAGGTGTTCCCAAGACTACAAACAAGCAGATGCGGAAAGCAGGGTGGAGAACAAGATAAGATATTCCATGGATAACACGGTCTAAGGAATTCATGAGCACAGGTGGGACCCAACCCCTAAATACGCATTAACCAGATACTGGTTAGCTGTTTTCAGCAGGGCCAGAAAGCAGTGTGATGTGTTCCCTATAATCTCCTTAATCAAGACATCGCTATTTGATTTCCTACAGCTAACCATGTTCTCAGTACTATTTATCAAATGATTCTTTCCCCACGAATTTATTGTATCACCATTTTCATGCGAAGCCTTCTGCGTCTTCTGTCGGAACAGTTTCCTTTATTTGGATGTGTTTATTTTTTAATTACTGTAGGCTTATCGTATGTGTTAAAGCCTTCATCATCACTCATCTTTAGAAGAAATGAGTACACCTACCTATTTATTTTCTTCAGATTATCTTTGGAATTGTCATTCAATATTAGAAAAAAAATCTATTAGAAAGTTCGCGGACTTTCATTGAACCTGTAGTTAATTTGGGGCAAAAATGTCATATTTGCAACTGATAAGTTTATCCTCCAGGAACATGACAACTTTCTCTAAACCTCTCCAGTTTTTTTTTTAATTTTTTAAAACATTTTTATTCACTTTTGAGAGACAGAGAGAGACAGGGCGTGAGCGGGGGAGGGACAGAGAGAGAGGGAGACACAGAATCCGAAGCAGGCTCCAGGCTCTGAGCGGTCAGCACAGAGCCTGACGCGGGTTTCGAACCCATGAACCGTGAGATCATGACCTGAGCTGAAGTCGGACACTTAACCGACTGAGCCCCGAGGTGCCCCCATCCTGTTTATCTTTAGATGTCCTTTATAGTCTATTTTTGTTTTTCTTGAATGGAATCTCACATTGTTTTGATAAGTTTATTCCTGGGCATATGCTATAGATATATTTGTACATATATACATAATATACACAGTTATATATACATACACACATATGTAGACACATACAGACAGTGGCTCTTTCTCCTACTAGGTATTGCCATTAATAACGAGGTTAATAGGGGCACCTGGCTGTCTCAGAAGAGCATGTGACTTTTGGTCTCGGGTCGTGCATTTGAGCCCCAGGTTGGGGGTAGAGCTTACTTAAAATAAATAAACAAAATTTTTTAAAAATAAGGAAGGGGGCACCTGGGTGGCTTCGTTGGTTGAACATCCAGTTCTCGATAGCGGCTCAGGTCACGGTCTCATGGTTTTGTGGATTCAAGACCCACGCCAGGCTGTGCTCTGATGGCCTCGAGCCCGGTTGGGATTCTCTCCCCTGCCCCCGCCCCCACCCTTCCCCCCGTCACGTTCTCTCTGTCTCTCTCAAAATAAATAAGCAGACTTAAAAAGATTTTTTTTTTTAAACTGAAAAGAAAGAAGGAGGTTAAGAATTCGTTCACATTCATTTAATTATATCTCACAAGCTGCTTTACAAAAGGCCTTATTTTTTTAGAGCAGCTTTAGGGTCGCAGAGATATTGAAGAGAAAATCCAGAGCTCTCGTATACTTTCTGGTGAGGTGTCTGTTAAAGTCTTTGATGCGCTTTTTTTTTGTTTTTGTTTTTTGTTTTTTGCATCAGATTGTTTGCTTTCTTATTGTTGAGTTTTAAGAGTTCTTTGTATATGTTGGATACCAGTCCTTTACTAGGACCATGTTGAAGAGGGGTGGTGACCGTGTGAACCCTTTTCTGGTCTTCTCTTTAATGGGTCTTCCTAGAGCATCTCAGCTATAAGTATGATGCTAATTACTGTTCTGAGATTGACATTAAATGTCCTTGGCAGCAAATAGCTTTTCTCCCTTACAGTAAAATATGATTTCATATTTAAGTCATACCAGTTGTCAACTTTCTGCCATGTGTTAACATGATAAGGTAAAGAAGAGATCAGAGGCTCTGCAAAATGAAGTGCTTTGCCTATTTTTAAGCTAGCCCTAATATTCTCGTCTCCCTGGCAAAATGAGGTCTGCACTTTTCCTTTCTTCCCTAAATTCAAATGAACCCTCCGGGGACTCTAGCTTCATTCAAACTGTCTTCTCTCACTGTTATTTGTACTGAATTTGTCATGTGGTGATCCCGACCTGTCACCTTTTATTGACGGGGATTCTGAGTTTTCCAAATCCTTGCCTCTAAAGAGAAAAGAAAAATGGAGAAGAAAAAGAAAAAAAGGAGGAAAGTAAAAGGGATTCTCGTGGGTGCCCATTCTCGCCTCCCTTATCTGGCTTCCCTGGAATCCCAGGTCTTGCTTCTGTAGGTGAAATGGTGCTGTCTGGGCTCTTCTGAGGGGCGGCCCCCTAACTCTCTGGGGTCCGATCACTGCTGGTGTTACCATGTATGATTTCCTGAGGCTCAGGACACAGAAATCACAGGTCACCATGATTATTCTCTCCTTCAACGAGACTTGCTATCTATCGAAAAGGGGTCTTTTTTGGCTAAGGGTAGTGCAATTTCTTTTTGTCGTTTGTAGACTGAGTCAGGCCGATTTGTATTTAGATTCTTGAGGACACGTCAAACCAGTTTCTTTCTTTCTTCCCCGCCCCCCCCCCCCTTGTGTTCTCTGGAGAGGCAATTATTTTGCGACTGGTAGGTATGGATTTTTTTTTTTTTTTTACATTTAATGTTTTAGTATGTCAATAGGTGCTTGCAATTTTTCAGACACCCATCTATCATCCTGCTGCCTAAACGGGGGCAGTTGTGTGACTTCCTCTTCTATGCCACCTGTGGGTTGTAAGCGTCAAAGGGGACCCTTGGAATCGTGTGACGCAGCATTCCCCGACCCTGTTCAGCACACGCTAATTTTCAACGACAATCTTTGCCGGAGGGTCTGGTGGCCAAGTCCACAGATTTGTAAGGAGCAAAGGGAACTTTTGCCACAGGGAACCGCGTTTCACTCCGTTTTGCCCCGACATTTTCCAGACAACTTTATCATATGTATAATCCTTTCCTTGCCAAACGACACATCAGGGCAGCGAAACACTTGGGAGACACATTGCCCCTACCCACTTGTCACAGAAGAGTCTCACCCTTGCCCTGGTGAGCAGCGAATTGAAAACTGTATCAAAGCCTCATGTGAACCGCGTCGTGTTATTCGTAATTGTGACAAAGTTCGCGGTGGAATATGTGTGTAAATACAACCTCGTCATGTGCAAGGAGCCCTGTATCTTTCCTCCATGTGAGCTCAGCCAGTCTCTGCTTTTGTTTTCCTAAACCCTGCATCTTTCCGGTTATTCTTGAAACTTCGAACACTTGTTACGGGCACTTGTGCTGCACACACCCACCTGACGCTTCAGGCAAGGTCCTGGCCCCTTTGAGCCGATGTTCCTGCGGAGGGCTGCTGCGGGGAGTACGTTTCCTTCTGGGGACACTGCAGGCTCACAGGGCTAATTCGCTTCCAGGGATCCTGAGGCAGGTGCCCTGAGTCCTTTACCTATGGGGACCAATTCCATTTTCTCCTTCCTGGGGCTCAACAACGCGTGCCTGACTTCAGCTAGCCAACTGGCCAGAGTGCTTTGCAGCTATTTTTCCAGAAGAGATAAAAGGGTCTGCCTCCTTTTTTTTTTTTTTTTTAATCCTCCTTTGTTCCATCTCCCCTTTAACCGGGGCGAGAATTTCCCAGAATTTCCCAGGGAGCCACAGGGGGTTAGGAATCCAGAGCAAAGTAATCCAGAATATTACCAGCTGCCTTTGGCCAGGCAACCGTGGTGCCCCAGGACCCCGAATTTCTCTAATGGCTTCGGAAGCCTCGTCAGGGGGATGCCCCACACCTCCTTCCTAGGGCACTCAGATTAAAGTGCAGATTCCTACAGGCCCAGCTCAATATCCGTGCCCCCTCCAGTGAGTCCTGGGAAGGGCCTTTGGGAAAAAGCCTCCCAGGTGATGGATTGGCACGTGAAAGCCTGAGACGATTTGTTTCCAGAAGCGCAAACCGTCTTTTTCTTCACCAAGTCTTAGCAACTCAACTATTAGATGGACGGCTGTCGCTGTAAGTACAAAACCAAATTGTTTCTTTTTTCTTCCTTCCTCTTTTTTAACTGCTTCTCAATAAGCAGCCCCTGAGCCCCATTCACTGGCAACCTCCAACCTCCCTCCAGCTGCTTAGGACTCAGATAACCCCCTCTTCCGTCCCTCAGAAAAACCCTCCAGCTTTGAAGTACTAGGAGCAAACAGAAGAATAAAGGGCCTCTTCAAGTGGCTTGAAATAAACCGGAACAAAGGGACGCCTAAGCCTTCCTTGGGCCATTATCTCTCCCTGTGTCCTCCAACCCGCTCCAAACAACTAGCCCAAAACAAAGAGAAGCCGTGGGGGTCCTCTCCCCGCCTCTGAAAACCTCTGTTAACCCGAGACAGGGTCCTGGCTCCCGCTGGCGGCCAGTTCACCTGGGCCGCTGACTCTGGATGCCGTGCGGATGCCAGACCAGTCTCACTGTGATGCCATCCCGTGGTGTTCAGGGCACGTCACACACAGAGCAGAGTGGGTAAGCACAGCCTCGAGTTAAATTCTGGCTTCCTAAGGGAAAAGGCAGACAGGATCATTTCATCCATTCATGAATTATAAATGCAAAAATATCAGCAGAAAAACAAACAAGCTTTTACATGTCAGCGTGTTGGTAGGCGGAGGCGAGGGCTTTGGCTCTTTCTACGAGTGTTTTCCTACTTACGAACGCGCGAGAATAAGCATTTGGTGACACCTGCTATGTGCTGTGTATGAGCGACGCATGTACAGACGTTTACGTTTATCACGCACTTACTTACTGTGTGACGGGCACCGGCTGAGAGTTTACATCTTTATCTCACTTACTCCTTACGACAACCAGAGGAGGAACTAGTATAAAAGAATATCCATTTTACAGCCGAGAAAATCGAGGCTGGTGGCATTTTCAGGTCACAGATTTATAAGCTTCTTTTTTTTTTTTTAATGTTTTCTTCTCTCTCTCTTTTTTTAAATATTTATTTTTGAAAGAGAGAGAGAAGGAGAGAGAGGGCACGAGCAGGGGAGGGGCAGACAGAGAGGGGGACAAAGGATCCGAAGCAGGCTCCGGGCTCTGAGCCGTCAGCACAAAGCCTGACGCGGGGCTCAAACTCACGAACCTCGAGATAATGACCTGAGCTGAAGTCGGACGCTTAGCCGACTGAGCCACCCAGGCGCCCCAACCTTAGATTTAAGTGCCTGCACGTGCTGCCCAACAGTGGGTATTCTAGATCCTGGTTTCCTGATCCTGATTCTAGAGCCTGGTTTCCTGATCCTGATTCTAGAGCCTGGTTTCCTGATCCTGATTCTAGAGCCTGGTTTCCTGATCCTGATTCTAGAGCCTGGTTTCCTGATCCTGATTCTAGAGCCTGGTTGTCCTCAGAAGGCAGAGGAGACCTCTTTCCACCACCAGGAGAGACAGGACCTCGGACTGGTGCCCGCAAAGCCATTGGCAACCCCCCGCCCCGGGGTAACCACACCAGTGCGACCATCAGGCATCCAGTTAAAGTAGTGGAGCCTGGCCTCAGAAAGAGGAAGCAGGGAGAAAAGCACCCAGCAGGATTCTCCACATTCTCCCCCCAGGGGCGGGAGGCTCAGCGGGGCGGGGACACTGTTACCAAAGAAACAAGGTGCCGACCTATGTGACCCCGAGGCTGGGGAATGTCGAGACCTATGTGACCCCGAGGCTGGGGAATGTCGAGTCTTTCCGTCAGAGTTATGAGGCCTCCCTCCACCACTAAACACAGAGAGGAACAGATCCCCACCTCACACACGGGCCCAACTGGCCCGACTGGGAGCACGGTGGAAGATGAGGGGCCAGAGACCCTTGGGTGCAGAAGAATGACGTAGTCGCTAAAGTCTGAAAACCAAGGGCAAGTCCACGAAGGCAGGCAGCTGCACCACCGGCATGGGCTCAGTGCGCGTCACCGAAACCGCAGAGGTTGTGTGGAAACGGGCTGTGGCCCAGTGGACGTGGGGCACAGCCGGTGAGCAAGTTAGTTGCTCAAGTTTCTTGACTGCAGGACTTCTCAGAGCCTTTGCTGTGCGTCGTCAATCACGAGACAGCGCCTTACCCGAGCACAGAAACCTTATGTGTGCGGGATGAGTATTACGGGAGTGCTTAGCGTGTGTGCGTGTGTGTGAGTGTGACCGTGGGCTGCCCGCGGGGGTGAGTAGAGAGTCTCCCGTCAACCCGCTGAGAAACACTACGATAGATGTACGTGCCCAAGTCACGGCAAAGCCGACACTTGGGTGGCTTCCTGTCTCTGGATCTGAGTTTCAGCCTCTCTCTCCAGGTTACGACCCCACTTGTACAACGCACACCACTGACGTCCAGGCACTGACCCCAGGGTCGGAAACATCCTAGGGCCGCGTCCACCCGGACTCGACACAACGTTCTGCCTCTGCGAAGGCAGGCGGGTGCTTTGAGGAATTCCTTGGGATTCCAGAGAGCAGGATGGTGACCCACCCCCGGCCTCTGAATGAATGAGCCTCAAAGGGCCGGGGCTGAGCCCTACTTAGCATCTGCGAAAGCCCCGCAACCCAGAAACTTGCGAGGGATTCTCAGCGGCTCCCTTGAGAAAATGCCATCAATTAATTTTGTAGCTTCTGGCCGTGCCAGACAAGCCTCGGGAAGTCAGTTTGCTTCTCGTCTTTGCTTTTGCCTAGATCGTTAGCAAGCCTTGGGAACTGAGCCAACCAGCCCTACAAGGCACAGCATCTGGAAAAGTCTCTGCGGTGAACGTTGAGTGTTGCCCTTTGAGCCAATGCTTCGTTAAGGAAGGAACTGGAGCCGCAGGGGTGGGGGGTGACCCAGAAAAGACCATCCACCATAGAAAGTACGAGTCTGAAAGCTCGCAGAGGCGCGGGGAGAAAATGACGTCTCTTTTACGGACTGGGAAGTGCATGCACTAACTTCGGGTTTAAATTAGCGAACCCGGGCCCTGCTGAGGCTCCCAGCTGGTGTAGACACTGTGCCAGGTCGATTCGGCCGATGACGCTGTTCTTTGAAGTCTCTGTGGCTGGAGAACTGACCGTTTGAGCGATCGCAGATGAGGGAGGCCCGCGGTGCGAATGCCCGGCCGGTAGTGATAAGGCCTCTTGAGAAAGTCCACACCACTCCCTCCCGTTATCTGTGTGGGGGCAAGCACAGGGCTGCTGTTTACCTTTCCAGTATCTTGATGCAAATTCTTGTCCAAGCGAGCGATGATTGGGTGGGGGGGGGGGGGAGGTGACCAGAAGGGGGTGACTGCTTTAGCCAAGTAGAAACGATGCATCAAAGAACGTGCCCTAAGTGTGGTGGGGAGGGGGGCAGGGGGGCACAGGGGTACGGGGAAGGGGCAGCTGACCCCAGAGGGTCAGCATTGACCCCTTCACAACTCCAGGTCTTCTGCTGCCTAGCAATGTGGTTCACAGAGTTCTGGAGGAGGCATTTATACATGGTTTACGAGGTCCGCTTAGGATTTCATTGTTTTTTTTACTTACTTTAATTTTTTCTTTCTTTCTTTCTTTCTTTCTTTCTTTCTTTCTTTCTTTCTTTCTTTTTCTTTCTTTCTTTCTTTCTTTCTTTCTTTCTTTCTTTCTCCTTTCTTTTTTTCTTTCTTTCTCCTTTCTTTTTTTCTTCTTTTCTTTCTTTCTTCCTCTCTTTCTTCCTCTCTTTCTTCCTCTCTTTCTTACTTTCTCTTTCTTTCTTTCTCTTTCTTTCTTTTTTTAGGATTTCATTGCTTTTCTTCATTCTGCTTCTTCATTTGTGCATCGTTGTGGATTTCCTTGTTTATAACTTATCCAGTTAACGCTTACTTCTGGGTGCAATTTTAAATATCTAGTTTTGTGTATGCAGAGGCTTTCCTTTTTTGATTTAAGGCCTTTGAAATCCCTATACGTTATCACACTCGGGCAGTTCCAGTCATGAATTTTTGTTATTGTTATTCTAGCACGGGACGGTGGTGTTTTATTGATTATTACAAAATACAGGGACGTACAGATCACAAAAAAGGATGTCTCTAAATTTCATTCCTCTGAGAGAACCACCATTAATCGTTGACATGCCTCATGCCCAAAAACATTTTTTTGTTTATTTATTTATTTTGAGAGAGAGGGGAAGTGCAAGTTGAGGGAAGGGCGGGGGGGCGGGGGAGAGAGAAGCCCCCAAGCAGGCCTAGCCCCATGCAGGGCTCGAACCTGTGAACCATGAGATCATGACTTGAGCCAAAGTTGGACGCTTAACCAACAGCACCAGGCAGGCGCCCCTGCCAAAAAATATTTCTATGCACATGAAACATTTTGTTTGTGTCAATAATCGAAGCAAAGGACTTTGGAATTGACGTTAGGTAAGTAAAAATAAGACACGTTTTTAAAAATTACAATACCGCGATCTGGGTCATGCTGTATATCCCAACTGCACTTTGTTTTCTTGCTACTGACTTCATAGTATTTCATGGGAGGGATGTTTCGTAATTGTTTACATGAATTCCCAACTGATGGACCATTACATTGTTTCCATTTTTTTTTAGGCAACTGAAAACAATGGTGCAGTGGGGTCTCTCAAAGCAATACTTTTGCAGATTTCTGCTATTATTTCCAGAGGATAAATTCTGAGGTATAAAATCATTGCACCAAGTTCTATGGGCAATATTCACTTTTGAATGCTTGATATTTCTTATTTCCCTGTTGTCTTCCAATGTACCACTCTGCCTGACAGTTTTTACTTCGCTCTTCTCTGCCAGCCCTAAGGATTATCATTCTGTTTGGTCCTTATCCACCTGCAGGGGAAGAATACACCCCGTGTTAACAGCAATCCCCTTCCGAGGAGCGGCTCTGTTTCTGTATTACTGTTTTCTCCGTAATTTTCTTTAATTTCCGAGTTTTCGACCATGACTATAAAACGTATTAAAATGAGGCGTGCCTGGGTGGCTCAGTCGGTCAAGCGTCCGACTCTTTCTTCCAGTTCAGGTCATGATCTCACAACTTCGTGGGTTCGAGCCCCACATCAGGCTCTGTGCTGACAGTGTGGAGCCTGCTTGGGATTCTCTCTCTGCCCCTCCCTGGCTCACACCGTCTCTGTCTCTCTCAAAATACATCCATAAACTTAAAAAAAAAACAACTTTTTTTTAAAATAAAGAGAAATAAAATTTATTAAAATGAACGTTGAGGGCCAGTTGTCATGGTTGAGAGGGATTCCATACCATTAGAGATTAGAAAAGGTTGAGTGGAGATTGGAATGCAGGAGACTGTCCAGCTCCTAGTGGGTGGGCAGAATTTCCTTAGGGACAGGAACACCCTGTAATTGAGGACAACCTCTCCCCCTCCCCCCACACACACCCGAGACCCAGGGAGGCAGGTGGAGATATTGACGGACAATGGGGAGCCAGCAAAGATTTTGGTCCCAGAAGACTGTGATAGGGCCCGGGTATCAGAAGAACACTCCAGCAGCGATGCCTCTCCGGAGAGAGTCCAGCCCTAAAGCAAGGTCCCAAGTCCTGGCCCGAGGTAAGGAAGACTTACCCCTACACCCAAGGAAGGGGCCAGACAGGGGGGCACCCGCAGCGGAACACGATGCAGGCCAAGTGCTCGGTCTCTGGGACACAGCCTTGCACCTGACAGAAGCAAGGGAGCCCCGGTTGCCTTTTTGCAGAAACAGCTCTAGGCAACGTAAGCAGGTTTTCCTGGTTCGGCCGCTGGCACAAAAATAAATCCGGGTGCAAGGCCTGGACGTGTTGTGCAATCTCTCACTCGAGAGAGGTCACACTCAGGCGAGCAAAGAGAGGCCATTTCAACCACAGCGACTGCCTTTTCCCACGGGAAGACTGCATTTGTCCAACACATCAAAAAAAAAAAAAATGCATGTGTTTTAAGTGTTTCATTTCTGGATCAATATTTTCCAAGGAAGAGAGAGAGAAATTACAACTCAGGGGAAAACGATACAGAAACAGTTTAAACTCTGGCCACTGGCCCTCTCTTTCGGTGGCCAGAACACAACGTCCAGGGGACAGCGTCACCCTCTATTTGTCCGTGTCTCTCAGCCAAATGTGTGCCCAACACCACTCTGCCCATCACTGTTCCCTTCCCCCAAGAACCACATGAAACAGGTCTTTGACAGTTTAAGAAACTGGTCTCAGGGTTTAGCATTTTTCAGATTGGTCTTTGGCGACAAAGTAACACCCAAGCCAGCCCCTTGTAACCACAAAGTTCCTTTTCTCACACAAGTTACTGTGTTGGCAGAGGGCTGGGTGTGGCGCCACAGTTTTCTACAAACCAGATTCTGAGGGTGTAGCTGATTTGGGGGCGGAGGTGTGCTCGGGGCAAAGCGGAAAGAGCAAGAAAGCTTTTTCTCAGGGTTTCAGCAAAGCAAGTCCCGGCCTCGGCCCCCCGTCAGGGGCATGGGTAGCTGAGGTCCCAGCAAAGGGACTGTGTAAGCTTCGGACAGGGCAGGGGAGCCATCGTGCAGGCTGCGGTGGGGCCAGTGGCTGGGGGGGACTGAAATTCAAACGCCCACCTCTCCGGCAGGCTCCGATGCTCTGGATCCTTCTACTACAGCACACTCCCTCTCCATACCCTACCCAGGGTTTTGGCCCATCCGCTCGGAGCTCTGATTCCAGACCTGTGCCTTTTTCTCCTAGTCTCTCTTTTTTTTTTAATGTTTATTTTTGAGAGGGGGTAGGGGGGACGGGGACAGAGGATCCGAAGCGGGCTCTGTGCTGACAGCAGAGAGCCCGATGTGGGGCTCGAACTCATGAACTGTAAGATCAGGACCTGAGCTGAAGTGAGGCGCTTAGCCCACCGAGCCACCCAGGCAACCCTCCTAGCCCGTATCTGCATTTCGGTTCCATGTTGTAAAGGGCCACTTAGCGGCACCAGGCTTCTGGACCGGGCCTCAAAGAGCAGAATAACCCACCGGGGCGAAAACAGTGACTCAAATCCAGTTCAGGCTCAGCTTTCTTTCTGGATGGATTAATTTGGGCTGTTGACTCACCCTCCCTGGATCTCCAACACATTTAGTCGCTCCCACGGGGATCCTCACTCTTTCCAGCTTCTCCCAATTCTCCATCACCCCCTTGTGAGCTCCCAGCATGCTTTGCAACCATGTGGCAAGCACAGGGAAGAAATGAGGGCGGGTCCCCCCGAGGAGGGAAATCTCCCCAGAGTTCTCCATCCAAGGGCATGTGCTGGTGGAGGGGCCGTGCCCGCCCCCCGTCCATCTTGGGTGGACCTGTGGAGTCCAGAGCTCATCTCTCTAATTCTGCCCTGTTTGTGCTCTTTCCTTCTTTTCCACGTCCTATTAGCAAGAGTCACCGTTAGGAGCTGCGACAGCCAGGTCTGTGCAAACAAATTTCCTAACGCTAACGGACCTCAGGAGCTTGCCCGAGAACAAACCGTGTTTTGCAATTGGCAAAATCCCCCCTCACGTGTAGGGTACTTGGTGTGGAAAGAATGAGAAAGCTGGGGTGCCCGTCGAGGGGTCTGGCAGTTTAACCCTCTGACCCACAACCAGAAGGTAAGGGGAGAAGACCAACAAAGACAGGATTGCTACAAACAAGAAAGGCAATTTAGACAAGGCAGAATCAAAGAAAGGAGAAGAGAACACCACCCATCATCTCATCGCCTGGCTCCAATCCCTCTTCGTATGTGTATAAAATCTAAATACTTGTTTACATACACTTGGGTGTTTAGTTAAAAAAAAAAAAAAGTTAACATTGGTAACGGCGCCTCTCCCTAGAACAACCATCCTGTTTTTGGCCTCAGAGTTGTGAGTTCAAGCTTCATGTTGGGCATAGAGCCAAGAAGAAGAAGAAGAAGAAGAAGAAGAAGAAGAAGAAGAAGAAGGAGAAAAGAAGAAAAAAAAAGAAGAAAAGGAAGAAGAAAGAAAAAGGAAAAAAGAAGAAAAAAACAAGAAGAAAAAGAAGAAAGAAAAAGGAAAAAAGAAGAAAAAAGAAAAAGGAAAAAAAGAAAAAAGTTAATGTCAATCAATGTTCTTTGTAATCATTGCTTTTGATGGCTGAATAATTTTCCATTACTGAAAGGATTGTTCCCATGTTCTGTAATTTACTTAGCCAACCCCCTTCATGCTGAACATTTAGTGATTTTTATTTTATACTTTTGAAATTATAAAGAACACTATTGTGAACATTTTTTAAAATTTTTTTGAGAGTGTGTAAACATGGGTTGGGGAGGGGCAGAGAGAGAAAGAGAGACAGAGAGAATCCCCAGCAGCCCCTCACTGTCAGCACAGAGCCTGACTCGGGGCTGGAACCCACGAACCGTGAGATCACAACCTGAGCCGAAACCGAGAGTCAGATGTTTCACCTACTGGGCCACCCGGGGGGCCTACGAACATATTTGTACATTTATACATATTTATACATTTATACATGTTTGTGCATGAACAGAAGCTTGTGGCTTTCTGAGTTTTTTAGGCAAGGAAGCTAAGTGGAACTGCCCATTTCCAGAAACCTAAGGAAAACTGTTCATTTTCTTGTATGTTTTGGAATCTGTAGGAAATGAGACTGACCCCTTCAAGAGCTTACGACAACGTCAGCCTACAGGGGAAGATGTTATCAGAATAAAACTTGGATGAAGTTTCTTTCGTAGCTATGCATGCTTATTTGGGGGGGAAATGGAGCCTCCCTAAAAGGACTGTTAAGAAGCAAAATTCAACTAAGAAATTTTAAAGATCTTGCTGGCTTTATTCAGCCCTCCATGAGTCAGGCAGCAGCCCATCTCGCAGACAGAAAGGAGCGCCGAGGAGCTGTGCAAAATGAAAGAGTCCTGGGCAGAAAAGAGTGGGGACAAGGAAGTTATGTTGGACACAAAATCAGGTTGACTGTTCCGAGGTCACTTTCAGTTAGAGGACGGACGGTGGATTATCTGACTTGGGCGGATCAGGCGATTCCTGATGGATTGGTTTAAGATTCTATTTCTGGGAGCGTCGAAACTGTAATTAGGTCTCGGTGTGGCGATGTGAGGCTTAAGTCAAATTTCAGTTTCGTGATGTGGGGCTTAGCATAAGCGACTCTGTTTGGGGCATGTCGTCTTATTTTTAACAATTTGTTATACGTTTCTTGGCTAATCTCACCATTAACTTTATTTCCAGTATGCTGTTGCTGTTTTAAATGATGTTTAAAAAAGAGTTCTAGGGGGCGCCTGGGTGGCTCAGTGAGTCGAGTGTCCGACTCTTGATTTTGGCTCAGGTCTTGGGATCGAGCCCCGCGTCAGTCTCCGTGGTGAGCATACAGCCTTCTTGATCTTCTCTCTGTCTCTCCCTCTGGCCCTCTCACCTGCTCATGTGTGCATTCTTTCTCTAAAATAAAATAAAAATGGGGCTCCTGGGTGGCTCAGTCAGTTAAGCGTCTGACTTCAGCTCAGGTCATGATCTCACGGTTCGTGGGTTTGGGCCCCGTGTCAGGCTCTGTGCTGACAGCTCGGAGCCTGGAGCCTGCTTTGGATTTTGTGTCTCCCTCTCTCTCTGCTCCTCTCCCGCTTGTGCTCTGTCTCTGTCTCCCAGAAATAAATAAACATTAAAGAATAAAATAAAAATAAAATAAAAAGAGTGCCAAGCAACGTGCAAAAAAGAAGAAAAAGCAGAACACCATAATGCACACACTGTACAAAGTAGCATTTTATTTTATTTTATTTTATTTATTTATTTTTTTAAATGTTTATTTATTTTTGAGACAGAGAGAGACAGAGCATGAACGGAGGAGGGTCAGAGAGAGAGGGAGACACAGAATTCCAAGCAAGCTCCAGGCTCTGAGCTGTCAGCACAGAGGCCGACGCGGGGCTCGAACTCACAGACCGCGAGATCATGACCTGAGCCGAAGTCAGAAGCTCAACTGACTGAGCCACCCAGGCGCCCCCAAAGTAGCATTTTAAAAAGACTGGAAAGAAATGCATCTGAGGTTAAAAGCGTGTAGAGTAACGGGATTATAATACTATTTGCCAAGCTAGTTTCCGTGGAGGTTTTTTTTTTTTTTTTTGAACAGTCTTTTTTGTTTTGTTTTGCTTTAAAGATTTTACTGTAAGTAATCTCTACGACCCAACACGGGGCTCGAACTCACAGCCCCGAGATCAAGAGTTGCACACTCCACCAAGGGAGCCAGCCAGGCGCCCTCTCATTTTTTTTTTTTTTTTTTGAACATTCTGTATTTTCAGTAAATGAGCGTGCGTTACTTTTATAAACCTAATGGGAAAAACCATTAGCTTCGGAAGCCAAAGGAAATGCGAGGGAAGGTCATGCTGTGTGCGGCCAGCACCATTTAATGGCATCAGGAAATTGGAAACAGCAGCACACGCGCTTGTAAAATTCACCAGTTTGCCGATCACTGCCACGCATTAGATGCTGGCTATTTTGTCGACAAAGCATTAGCCTCCTTTGTGTGGTGAGTGCAGCCACGGTCAACATTTGGATACTGTCTATATTCCCAGGCCTGGTCTGTTTCCGTGTTTTCACCAGGAGCTGGATGTGGCTGCAAGTGAGGCTTGCCTGGTGAGGGGCGGGGAGTCTGCTTTGTGGGAGGCCAAAAGTTGATGGGAGCTCTAGGGCAGACTGCCCTGTTTCGTTTTTCCCCCCCTTTTCTCCTCTATGCCTGTGCAGGGCATTTCCTGGGTGTTGAGTTCTTTTCCCATTTTGCTTGATGCTAACAGCGTTTTGAAAAGGCAATTTCCCCAGCTTACTTAAAAACGCACTGGGATATTGTGATAGCAATGTTTCCAATCAGTGCAACCCTTTCAGCCATACCTATTTTTTTAATGTTTATTTATTTATTTTTGAGAGAGAGAAAGAGAGAGCAAGCAGGGGAGGAGCAGAGAGACACACACACAGAGAGAGAGAGAATCCCAAGTAGGTTCTGCACAGTCAGCACAGAGCCTAACTTGGGGCTCGATCCCACGAACCGTGAGATCATGACCTGAGCCAAGATCAAGAGTCAGTCTCTTAACTGACCGGGCCACCCAGGTGCCCCTCGGCCATATTTTTAAGACTTTTGGAGTGGTGGATTCACGGAAGATGAATTGAAAAGATTGAAGGAACGGTTTCCCTCCCGGCAGTTATGCAATGCAGCACAAATTCTGAGTTTCTAAGTCTACCCTCCCTGAAAAATACCTCCATGAAATTAAACTATCCTCCTTACGTCTTTGTCTTAGGGCTGCTAGATAAAATATAGGATACCCAGCCGAATTTGATTTTCAGATAAACGACAAAAACATTTTCATGCCAGTGTCTCCAACAGTGCACCCTGCTTTTCTCCACCAAGCCAATCGCTCCCTGACTTCCGGTCGGATCAGCCGGTCCCGGGAAGGGCAAGTCGGGTCAGCGCCCTATTGCCGCAGGGTGTAGATGACCGCGCCCTTGCCGGTTTGGACAGATAGCCCGTTAGTTGCTTTTCTCGAGGACAGGACAGTTTTTACTCTGGTGAGGCTGCTTGGGAGCCCAGCAAGGGAAGATCTGGAACGTTCTCGTCTCCAGTGTGGACAAAGTGCCTGGATCCGGAGCCTGGCGGATGGGTTTCGAGGAGCAGGATGGGGCGGGGGGCGCGGGGGTTCCCGGGGTGGGGTGGAGGAGGAAAGAGCTGTGGCTTGTGGGCTCCCGATTCCACCCTCAAACCTGTCAGTCAAGTTGCGAAACCCGAGAAATGCTTGGTGCGACTAGAGGGCTCACCCAGCTGAAGAAAAGCAGCTCCCGCAGACCCCCGGGCACTTAAAGGGCAGAGAGCCTGAGAGGGGAGCCCCTCGGAGGTGGAGAGAGTGGTAGAAGGACCAGAAGGTCCGTCCCTCTGACATCGGGTCACCGCTTGGGGGTAGGCGGAGGCCTGCTTGTCTCTAAAGGCATCCACCTGTATCGATTCAAATCCTGTATCAACTACCTACTTAGCTGTGTGACCTCGGACAGATGACTTAACCTCTCTGATCCTCAGATCCCGCACCTCTAAAAAGAGAATGTTAACACCTGCATCCAAGGGGTCCTGGAGAGTTCAGGAAGACACTGCAGCAACGTACCCGTCGGGGTAAGAGTCGTTTCCAAAAGTTTGTCCCTCCCTGACCCCTTTGTCTCGTTTCCACTATCTCTAGGAGACGGGTGTGCCGGAAAAGTGCAGAGGGTTGGAAACTAATCACAAACGCTGCCGTGAGCCTCCCTTCTTGTCTCTCCATCGCTTCCAGGCTGCGGTCGAGAAGGAAAGGGGAACCGGATGAAGTCACGAGGGCAGATGTAGCTACACGGGCAAACGGCGGAGCCCCTGTGCACCCGAAATCCCGGTTCCTCGTTCTCACACGCGCGTGTGCACCCGCCTGACTCCTCTATCCTCCAGCCGACCTTTTAAAAACAGGTCTGGAGTTTGACGTGGTTCGTAGCAAATCTTTTCTCAGTGTTTGGCCTAAATGAATAATCCGACTTCTCCCTTAATAAGAAGGACTTGGCATTTTTGGCTTCCCGGAAACTGCAGGGGAGGCTGGTCTGAGAATTAAGTTGCCATAAGACGGTTTAATAGGGGGAAAGCCCCCCAGCTTTAATTATGTATGTGCCCACCGGGGCTCACAAAAATAGGGGACCCAAGGTGACTCTCCGCTGGCGGAGATTTACACACCATCCCGAAGGCAGGAAAGGGAGGGGGGTCGGGCTTGGTGGGGGGGGGGGTGGGGGGGTGGGCGTGGAAGGAGGGAAATTAAGGGGTGGGCGAGGGAAGGAAGTGCAAATAGCTGCTAAATCGCAGCGGCCTTGTTGTGCACGGGAGGGCCTCTGCCGTGAAAGATGCCGGCTGGGAGCTCTCTTCCTCTACAAATGTAAATTTCCTCTGCAAAAGGGTAAGTACAGACTTTATTTTAGGGAGTTCGGGGGAGGTAAAGAGCTTTTCTTGTGCCTTCTGGCTCCCCCCCCCCCCCCCCCCCGCCGCCGCCTTGGCCTCAAAATAATCCACATGCCAAAATGTCATCCTTTTTGGGGGGAGGCACGTTCTGAACCCTCCCAGTTTTCTCAACACGGTCCAACACAGAATGTATGATGTTTACCACACTTTATCCAGAAACATCGGCGTGCTGGCAGTAAGGACTTCCCCAGGACGGCCAGTGCGACTGCCCGCCTCTTCAAATCCATAGGGGGGGCCGCACTCCCCACCCCCACCCCCCGCGCAGAGACCCAAGAACTGAATTCAGTCTACACTCTGGGTGTCAGACAGCTCCAGAGGCTCCGAGAAAATGCCATCGAACATCTTACTCTGAATGCAGACGAGCAGGAGAGACTCAGGACTCAGGCCTCTGGCCCCGGAGAGGTGCCGGGAGCGGGCCTGGCTTGAGGACCCGCAGTGTGAGTGGAGCCGGACCTGGGGGGGGGGGTGGGGGGGGAAGAGTGCTCCCCGAGCACCTGCGCCACAGGCCCCGCCCCTGGGAGCTGGAGCACCCAGTGGGTCACCACGAAAAGGAAGCGGGGGGCGACCACGGGTCTCAGGTCTGGTGTCCCCGGAGGGTTTGGGCGGCGGACGGGACACCTCATCAATTCCAGGCTTGCCACCCCGGAAGAGCCTGAGCCCAGAAATTAGGAACGCAGACAACTGGTCGCGTCCCCGGTGGCTCTGGCCAGAAACAATTATCCACTTGGCTCATTAAAACAAGTAACAAATGCTAATTGTCTCCACCATTAGCCAAGTCCTGGTTCAGCCATTTGTGCCTACAGCGCGGGATTGTGAGAGCCGCTGGCAGGAAGACGAGTTAAATTCAGTCCTAAATAGTCTGTCATTTTATTTTTTTGTTCTCTTTTACGTGGGGCCAGGGCGGGGGGATGCAGGTGTAAAAAGAGGGAGGTTGGTCAAGGTGATCCCTACGCTGCTGTCTAGCTTTCCAGTACTGTGATTTGTGGTGAAAGACAATGCACAGAGTCATAGAAGATCTGTTTCCACTGAATCTTCATTACTGGACCTGCCCTGGGTGGAGGTGGGAGGGAGGGGGAGGGCAGGAGGAGGGAAGGGAGGAGGGAGGGGAAGGAGGAGGGGAGAGGAGGGCAGGAAGAGAGAAGTACCACCTATGCAAGGCAACATTCCCCACGTCATCTTTTTTTCTTTTTTTAAAAAAACCTTTTCTTTATTTTTTTTGAGACAGAGAGAGCACGAGGGGGTTGGGGGGGGGGACGGGGAGGAGCAGAGAGAGAGTTGGAGAGAGGATCTGAAGCAGGCTCCGAGCTGACAGGCTGACTGCCCCAAGCCCGATGCGGGGCTCGAACTCACCAACTGTGAGATCACAACCTGAGCCAAAGTTGGACGCTCAACTGACTGAGACACCCGGGCGCGCCCCCTCAGCGGCCACATTCTTTTTTTAATGTTTATTTATTTTGGAGGAGGGAGGGGCAGAGAGAGAGAGAGAAAGAGAGAGAGGGAATCACCATCGGGCCCCACACTGTCAGTGCAGAGCCAGGCTCGGGGCCAGAACCCAGGAACCGTAAGATCACGACCGAAATCAAGTCAGGTGCTTAACTGACTGAGCCACCCAGGCACCTCGGCATTCCCCACGGTCTCTGGAAGTTTCCTGAAGCCCTGCCTGGCGTCTCTGAGGGCTACACGAGACCCTGGGGCAGGTACCCTTGCTGCGGCCCCTCCTATGAAGGCCCCTCCTGTGGAGGGAAGCTTCCCTTCCAGTGGAGGGAAGCTGGGGCAGGAGGGTTACCAGAGGGCAGTGAGGGCGGGTGGCTCATGCTTTCCTTCTCAAATCGCTCAAATGATGGAACTCTGGCTTTCTGCCCAAACACCCCCCTTCTTCCCTTTATTCTGCATTTGGGTTTAGCTTGATGTTCCGTTTTCGCCAGGTTTTCTGAGGACCCTGTTGTATGGGTACATTTCCAGGAGAGGACACAGGTGTCCCCCCTCTTCCCTCCTCTCCCCTCCTCCTCTAGGGACCGCAAGGGGACTCAAAAAAAAAAAAAAAAAAGAGGTGTTAAAAAAAGTTAATACAAGGCAAGAAATACTAAAGCTTTAAAAAGGAAGAAAATAGAAAAGAAGGAAGGGCAGGAAGGGGATTTTGGTCTGAAGACACCCAAGTGGGAAGTCTCTGGAGGCAAGGATCCCCCTCTTCTCTCTCTGCTCCTGCCTTTCTGCACACCACATCTCCCTCTCTCCAGCAGATCTGATTGCCAGATTCATTCTACTATCCCAGTGATGGATGAAAGCTGAAATACTCATCAGCCGTAAAGTATTTGTATTACACAAATGAGTACTTGAAGCAACACCCTGATTACCCTCCCCAAAGGGGCGCAGGTATTATATTATATTACAATATTATATTATATTATATTACCCAGTATTTGCTGGGGCCTCAATCTCAATAACACGTGAATGCAAAGAAAAGAACAATACAAAACTCGAATTTGTGCGCAGGCTCAGATTTCTATTTCACGTCATTTTTACAGTCAGGACATTTGTTGAGCAAAATCCACAATGGAGTCTGATTGAGCCTCTGTAGGTTTCAAAACTTTCCACCGGGCCAGTTTCGCAACTTTTCCAACTTTTGTTGGCAGACTCCGGCTCCCTCTGTGATTGTTTAAATGTTGTCAAACTTCTGTTGGCGACGGACAAGCCCATCAGGGTTATCAAGAGCTCTTTTCCCCTTTCGGCGGTGAACCCTTGACCAACAGTCGGTCTCTGCAGGGGACGGACGGTCCCGGTGCTGGGGAGCCGGTGGATTTTCCGCTCCGAAAAGCAGTGACGAACAAGATATACCGGCGAGGGGGTGGGAAGGTGTGTCCTACGGGTTTTTAGGACAGTCACTGCATGTTTTTGAATTTGTGTGTTTTGCAGATGGTAACAGCGTCAACTCCACGCGCCCGCAAACCCTAACCTCTACCAGGCTTCTAATCTAAGCAGTGCCCACAGCCAACAACGTCATCAAGAATGGGCACCAAGCACAGGCTGTTCAACTTCCCCGGACAGAACCGGGGGAGAAGGAGCTCTCCCACGCCACCAGCCAAGGGGACAGATGTGACCAGCTTCCTAAATGTCTTTCCTAGGGGCAGAAGAGAAACTTCTGGGGCAAGGTGTGACAGGGCAAGATCCTGATAGGGGAGCATGCGAACAGCTCCCTGCGACGACTTGTGACCTGGAGAGATGGCCCTTAATTTCTCGGGACGGATTTCTAAGACCAAAAGCCAATCAGCTGCTGACCAGTGGCTGCCCCAGGACGTCTGCCTGTTTTACTGAATCCTGCTGAATGCAGAAGGGTGTGTCCAGGCTGAGGAGGGTGCATTTGATGGCAGTCAAGGGCAGCCCGGTTTCTTATTTTAAAAGTGAAACAGAGAAGTCCACTTATCTGATGCACTTGGGAGAGTAGTTGACGAAGAAACACGCATTTGTGAAGGATTCATAGACAGAGACGATGCCACTGTAACTGAAAAGATGTAATTTGTTGGCTGGTCTTTGATCCCAGAACCAAGTTCTGTTCTTCGAGCGAGATCTCCTTATGAGCAAACCCAGGATGAATTCAGCTGGGACCCAGTTATAATCGACGTTTCTCTACTTTTTCTTTCCTTTTCTTAAAAGTTTTTTTTAACGTTTACTTATTTTGAGAGAGAGAGAGAGAGGGAGAGAGACAGGGTGCGGGTGGGGGAGGGGCAGAGGGAGAGGGAGACACAGAATCCGAAGCAGTTTCCAGGCTCCGAGCTGTCAGCACAGAGCCCGACACGGGGCTCGAACCCACAAACCCAAAGATCATGACCTGAGCTAAAGTTGGTCACTCAACCAACAGAGCCCCCCAGGCGCCCCTCTCTACTTTTTCTTTTTAAGCAATCAGGAAATCATTTCATAAACTTTGGGACTAAATTTTCTCATTCAAAAGTGTGTGATAGAGCTGCCTGTGTGGCTCAGTCAACGGTTGGGTGTCTGACTCTTGATTTTGGCTCAGGTCACGATCTCACAGTTTGTGAGATCAAGCCCCGCGTCAGGCTCTGCACTGACAGTGCGAAGCCTGCTTGGAATTCTCTCTCTCCTTCTCTCTCTCTCCTCCTCTTTCTCTGCCTCTCCTCCACTTTCTCTTTCTCCCTCAAAATAAATAAATAAACATTAAAAAAAATAAAAGTATGTGATGGCCAAATTCCCATTGCATTAAGTATTATTTTCCAATATCCCATGAATGATTGCCTGTGAGCCTACCACATGGAAATCTAGAAATGAACTAACCATTATCTCTTTCATTCTTTTCCTTTTGTTCCTTTTGCTATCTAAAAAGCATTGCTATTATTCAACACTCTTCTGAAAGTCCTAGCCAATTTCGTAAGTGAGATATAACCACTGGAAAGAAGCCAAAATTATCATTAGTCATAGCTGTGATGCAATGGAAAAACTTAATAAGGGTGACAGGATTATGGTACACAAAAGTCAAAAATAAAAAAAATATACGTATATGTGTGTATATGTGTGTTTGTGACCACCTAAAACATAACGTAAAGACTACTATCTCAAAACATTTGTAACTACTGATGGTGTAGCCGAAATCAGATATTATTAGGTCCTATAGGAAGGACATCAGACTTTGCTAAGGGACACAAAAAGATTTGAATAATGACATAATGGATGTTATCATGTTTTAAGTTTTATTTATTTTTTATTTAATTTATTTTTTGAGATAAAAAATTTACTCAAAGATAGAAAGTGTGCTTTCTCTTTGCTTTGAGAAGCAAAGCAAAGAGATACTTTACTTTGAGATAGAGAGAGAGTGTGCATGAGCAGGGGAAGGCCAGAAAGGGGGAGAGAGAGAGAGAGAAAGAGAGAGAGAGAACCCCAAGCAGGCTCCAAACTGCCAGCACAGAGCCCGATGTGGGGCTCAAACTCACGAACCGTGAGATCATGAATGACCTGGGCCGAAATCAAGAGGCGGACCCCACAACAGACTGAGCCACCCAGGCGCCCCTTTAGTTTTATTGTTTTTAGTAAGTTCTACTCGCAGGATGGGACTCGAACTCATGACTCTGAGATCAGGCGTCCTCTGCTCTGCTAACTAAGCCAGCCAGGTGCCCCAAGAATGCTATCGTTTTAATTTGACCACTTTCAAAGTCCCCATGGGGTTCTGTTTTAGAACTTTCAATAGGATATAAAAGTTTATCAGGAAAAGTCAGTGGGAAAGGCTGGACGGGCAGATTCTTGTTCCCCTTACCGTGCACCCCTTACCCGGATGAACTGAGGTCTAACTGACAAGTAAAATCACATATATTTAAGGTGTATGATGTGATGAGTTGATATACGTATACATTGTGAAACGGACACCACAATGAGATTAATTAACACATCTCATACCTCGCACGGTTACCTTCTTTTTCTGTTACGATGGTAAGAACGCTTAAGATCCGCTGCTATTGTATTAGCAACTGTCAATGCAATATTATTGACTGTAGTCACCATGCTGGACATCGGACCCCCAGATCCTGTGTTACAGCTGAAAGCTTGTAACCTTTGACCAACATCTCTCTTCCTCCACCCCTGAGCCCCTGGTAAGCACCATTCTAATCTCTATTTCGATGAGTTTGACTTTTTTGTTTTTTCATGTCATATATCAGTAAGATCGTATAATATCTTTCTCTGTCTGGCTTGTTTCATTTAGCATAACATCCTCTAGTTTCATCCATGTTGTCACAAGTAGCCGGATATCCTCCTCTCTCATGGCTGTAATATAATATTCCATTATATTACATCTCCTGTATCCATCCGTCCGTTGACCGACACTTAGGTTGTTTCCGTACCTTAGCTATTGTGAATGATGCTGAGATGAACATGGGAGTGAAGATACCTTCTTGGGTCCATGATTTCATTGCCTTTTGGATACAGTGTGGGATTGCTGGATGACATAACAGTTCTATTTAATTTTTTTGAAGAACCTCTGTATCGTTTTCCAGAGTGGCTGAAGCATTCACATCCTCGCCAACACTTGCTACCTCTAGTCTTTTTGATAAAAGCCATCCTAGCAGGTGTGAGGTGATCTCTCCTTGTGGTTTTGATTTGCATTTCCCTGATGATTATTGATGCCGAGCACCTTTTCATGCACTTGTTGGCCATCTGTATGTCTTCTTTGGAAAAAGGTCTATTCAGTCCCTCTGCCTATTTAAAAAAAACTTATTTTAACATTTATTTATTTTTTGAGAAACAGTGACAGAGCATGAGCAGGGAAGGGACAGAGAGAGACAGAGACACAGAATCTGAAGCAGGCTCCAGGCTCCGAGCTGTCAGCACAGAGCCCGACGTGGGGCTCGAGCTCACGAACCGCGAGATCATGACCTGAGCTGAAGTCGGATGCTCAACCGACTGAGCCACCCAGGTGCCCCAGACCCTCTGCCTATTTTTAATCCAAAAAAATTGTTTTCTGCTATTGAGTTATGAGTTCTTTATATATTTCGGGTATTAACCCCTTATCAGAAATATGACTGGCAAATATTTTCTCCCATTCCGTAGTTTGCCTTTTCATTTTGTTGATGGTTTTCTTCACTGTACAGAAACTTTTTAGTTTGACGTTGTTCCGCTTGTTCATTTTTGCTTTGTTGCCTTTGCTTTTGGTGTCAAATCCAAAGAACCTAAAAAATTGCCAAGAGTGATGTCGAGGGGCTGACCCACTGTGTTTTCATCTCAGAGTTTTATGGGTTCAGGTCTCCTGCGGAAGTCTGATCCATTTCTAGTTGACTTTTGTGCATGGTATACGGTTTTCCCAACCTTCTTTGTATTAAGCTGAATGATGTGAATTTCCGTTTTGTCAGTTAACGTGGTCAAATATTGGCAAGTTTGCATGGGCTCGTCCTTATGTAGAGTGATTCTTAATGGTGTGTAGTAGGCATAGAAAGAAGGACATGCATCTGGGTGATGGCAGTGGTCATCCCTTGAGCTGTCCCTGAGTGCTCATCTCATGAGTGACTTTGATCATTTTCTTTGTGGGTCTTCAGGATAACCTAAAAATTCTACAACAGACTGTATAATTTTGTAATCAGGAGAAGAAGAAGAAAAAAAAGATCAACCCTTGCCCCACCCCAGCCACCAAAAATTCTCTTCTTAAAGGAAACAAAAACTGCTTGAAAAAAAGCACAAAACGCTTTTCCTTGTGATTTTGTCTTCTGTGGAGAAAAGCAGAGAAAATAATGTAATTATCACCCGCCAATCCTGGTTTAACCATTGTTGTCATTTTGCCATTAAAAAAAAACAAAACAAAACATCTTTTAGGGGCCCTTGGGTGGCTCAGTCTGTTAAGCGTCTGATTCTCAGTTTCGGCTCAGGTCGTGATCTCACAGTTCATGAGGTCGAGGTCCGCATCAGGCTCAGCGCTGAAGACAGAGCCTGCTTGGGATTCTCTGTCTCTCTCTTTGCCCCCCTCTCTCTCTCTGTCTCTCTGTCTCTCTCTCAAAACTAAATAAATAAATAAATAACGAAAACTTTCAAAATATCTTTTATTTTTGTTGAAATATTTTCAAGCCAACATGCTATCTTTCACCTCAATGCTTTATCTCAAGAAGACGCAAACTTTTAACTTCCGTGATCTTACCTAATAAAATTCAGAGTGCCGTTTGTGCATTTAAAACCTCAAATGATTATGTGATTGCATAGTCGGGCACTTCTGGTGTTTACCCATCCCAACGTGGTATCATTGATATCACTGAAGTTTCGTTTGTGTTTTTCTTTAATTTTGGAGGCACCTGGGGAGAAGGGGATGGAAGACGGGAGGGAATTAGTTCCTGGCCTCGCTCGGGTGCGAATGGCTCTTAAGTCTCGGCTTTAGCCACCCGCAGTTCACAAAACACCGGGCACGAAGGTCACACCTCTGTGGTGGTTCCCTGTTGGAGCCCATGCATCCTGCGGCTGGGGACTTGGGTGGCTCGGCATTTGCATGCAAACAAATTCATTTCAAACCTGTGCTCCTGCGGGCTGGGGGGGAGGAGGAGAGCAGGTAGGCGCACTGAGCACACAAGGAGTGGTAGGGTTGACCCCTTGACAGCGGGGGCACAGTTTCTGTCATGGAATAAATGTGTCCAGTGTTTATTAGAAGCAGGAGCAAGTTAGTAGCGCCCTAGCCTTCTCACACAGCTTAACTGTGGCACAGGAATCAGGGGAGATGAAGTTAGCTCAAGGTTCCCATTGACTGCGTCCGCCATTTACGTACGCTTCTTTCTTTTTACTCCTTCAGCTGCCTCTCCCGACACGCTATGAAAGGTTGAACCCTTCCTGTCTGGGAATCACCTGTCAGAAAGAGGTATTGGGCTACCACCAGCCGGAGCACCCCGCCTCCCTGACACAAGCTCTCCAGAGAGATTCTTGAGATATGAAGAGATGGGCCCACTGTGTTTGCTGCTGGGAGGGGCAGCCTGGAAGCCATTATCGACTGTCGTAGGGTTGGGTCCATTTGGCCTTTGCTTGGGTTGGCATCCGTCCTCCGATTTGCTTTAAAATGATGCTGACTTTCCAGAGGCTGAGCAGTCCCTACATGGACCGGTTCTGGCCTTTGGGGTGCTGGGTTCTGGAATCAGGGTGGGGCACTTCCTGCGGTAGACACACGACGTGGTGCCTGTGTTTGGGGTTTTGAGCCAAGTAAGCTTGGCCCGTGGGCGGGAGAGGCGGCTCTCTCAGCCCCCCCCCCCACCCCGGGAGAAAGGAAGCGGTATTTATGTCCACGCTGGGGAGAGAGAGATTACCCCGCCACCTCCTGTCGCAACATCAAAGGAGATCTAATCAGGTGGCAGGAGGTTTGGGAAGTGGCTGGACTCTATGCCAGGCACGTAGTAGTGTCTGAGGTTCCGAGCTGGCCCCCAGCCAGGGTAACCAGAGCAGCCTCACGGTGGGGAGATAGGCCAGCAAGAAGCAGGGAGCGCCAGGCCTGGCCATGGATGTGGGGTGTCTGATTAGCATCAGAGTTTCAAAAGGGGCTGAGACACGAGCCTGGACATAAGGACCCATGTGAAATGCCAGCTGCAGGTGGTGCCCAGCTGTACCCCAAGCACACAAGGGCTGGGTCCTTGCAGCCAGACCACTCTGAACTTGACAGTCTGGAGGTGGCAGGGTCCTACTTCTGTCCTCTGTCCCGATTCCAATGACAATAGCTATCGGGCATGGCTGAGCGTGACATTCCAGACATCTTAGTGGCCACAGCTGTGCAGGCAAGAGGCCCCTTTGCTTAGTAGGCATTGGAAACCCAAGGCTCGCTCCCCTCAGGTCCTTCCTCCATATCTTCCCCCACCCCACCCTTGACGCTTTATCCTCTGTCACAAGACAGACATTGACCTCTTCAGAACAATGACAACATTAAACGCAGTTCTCGAGTAGATTTCCCAAGTTCAAGGCTCAACTCTTCTATGTTCTGGCCCTGTACAACTTTAGAAAGTCATTGCATCAGCTATCTGTGGCCGCGGAACAAAATATCTCCTTGTTGGAAATCTAAATAACACAGAAGAGTCGGTCAGAAGTAACTGGAAATCCTATTTAATCACAACTCACGTAGCACCGATTTGCCAACATCTTCCATTTCTTTGAAATATCTGCCTTTAAGCACGCAGGTGTACATGTAACTAATCATTACTATGCATCGATAACACACGTTTTCCCCAGGTTCAAAATGCCACCAAGGAGAGAGACAGCGTCACAGGCTGCTCGTCCACTGTGCTCATGAGTGCAAGCTGACCACACGGCTGAATCCATTCCTCAGCTCACCAGGATTGTGGTCCTTTGTTACACGAGCAGCAGGGAAGTAAAACCCTCTCCAACGGCCAGGGTCAGCCAGTGTACAGGTAAGAATCAGAATGGGTCCACTAACTTCTGGTATTTCATTTCCTTCATTATAATTCACTGTAAATCAACTCAAATTTATTTTTTTAAATTTTTTTTAATGTTTATTTATTTTTTGAGAGAGAGAGAGAGAGAGAGAGAGAGAAAGGGAGAGAATGAGTGGGGAAGGGGCGGAGAGACAGGGTGACAGAATCCGAAGCAGACTCCAGGCTCTGAGCTGTCAGCACAGAGCCCGACACGGGGCTTGAACTCATGCACGATACGATCATGACCTGAGCCGAAGTCGGAAGCTTAACCGTCTGAGCCACCCAGGCGCTCCAACTCAAATTTATTTTGAATTTTTTAAAGTTTATTTATTTCTTTTGAGAGAGAGAGAGAGGGAGGGAGGGAGAAAGAATCCTAAGCAGGCTCCACACTGTCAGCACAGAGCCCGACGCAGGGCTCGAACCCACGAACTGTGAGATCAAGATCTCAGCCGAAATCGAGAGTCAGACCCTCAACCGACGAACCACGTAGGCGCCCCTCTAATCTATTTTTAATTATCTGAGGTGTGGTTTGGTGGACTAAACCCCTCCCAGGCTGGTCTATTAGTAGCCCCTAGGAGCATACTGAATAAGGGGGAAAATGTAAGTAAGATAAATGAGCATACGTATGTCCTGACACTCTCGTCTCACTTTTGAAACACGTTGCTGGGGAGAACAGTGTTTACTCAAAGAGCAAGTCTTTGGTGGTGTATCCGAAGCAACGTGTCACCAAGAAGGAGAGACTTTTTAAGTTTAAGAGCCTGCCTGGTATCCATCCCCAGAGAATCTCCGTTGGCTGAGGTCCCGCACCAGGAAACCCGCCTTGAGCATCCTGTGCGTTGGTGTCACATGAAAATGCTTCCCCCCTTAGATGGGAGCTGCGAGCAGGACGCGTGGCCCTGGTTGTCCCCGATCAGACTAATACAGTGAGTGGATGGAGGGCCAGGGACAGACCGGCCAGGGTCTTAGCCTCGTCTGAGGATCCGTGCTCACTTTTACCGTCAGGAGTTCGGCTATTCAGAAAGCTCCAGAAGGAAGAGCCCCACCTTCCCCATCTCTCGGTCCGCCATGCTCAAGGCAGGCTGGGCGAGATGTTAGATGAGTACACTTGTTCCATGAGGGAACTGTCCCGGGGGCTGGGATGGGCAGGGGCCTCCCCTGAGTCTTGCTGTGTAAGGACACGTGTCCGTTGACCCTTGAAATCTCAAAGAGGATTTCCAAGGTTCTCAGGGGGACCTACCTCTTCCAGGTTGTGGGAACCTCCCAGTTAAGTTAGAGTGAACCTAATTTTTTTTTTCCTACGTAAAGGACGGAGGCTTTGGTGCTATTTCCTGTGTTAAAGATGGTTCTGGCAAATGGAGTTTGCCGTCCAGAGAATCACAGCATCTGAGAATTTTAGTGGTTTAAAGGAGGAGAAGCATACTATTTGGAATTCAACCATTCCCAGGACATATGAGGCGCGTCGGCTTACCACTCATTTCTGGAAACTTCTTCGATCCCTTTGGCTGCTCCTTTTGAGAATCCGTGACCAAATTTGCCTCATCTCATCCCTAGAGTGTTATTTTCCCGGAGCTTTCTCTCTGTCCTTTTGCTGAGGGCCTTATTCATTCCCTTGAGACGTAATGAGGCTCCCGTCAGGGGGAAGCTGACGGCCCTGTCCCACCCCCACCGGCCACAAGACCGGCCAACTCTCTAATCACAGCTCGGCCTCACCATCGAAGGTCTGGAGGGGACCCATCTTGTGTCCTTCGAAGGCCCAAGCCTGAGTATAATTACTAGGTACTTTCTCTGTGGAAAAGGGATAGAAATCTTGCTCTGTGTACCCACTGTCAGAAGCGGGCCAGGGGGTATCATTTTCTCTGCATCAGAGCTGCAAGGCCATTGCCATGTCTTCAGACACCAGGGTTTGACCAAAGACACCAATCTGAGCCCTACAGCCCAGGACCAGCAGGCATTTTCCAAAGCACTTCCCCGGCAAAATGCCTACGTCCCGTAAAATCACACGGGTGCCACAGCAAACTTGGGGACCAGTCCCGTGACCCCCCACCCCCACCCCCCGTCTCCCGCCCCGAAGGCAACATACTATACTGGTGCTCCAGGAGCTTGTGGCAAAATACCTGGGACCTGATTGAAAAGCTGTGTGGGCCGAGTCATCCTGGGACAGCCAGGGGACAAATGAGGGAAGGAGGTGAGCCCGGAGACCGCGGAGCTGGGCAAGAGGCTTGAGGGGTCACGGTCGCCGCGGTGGGTGGTACCAGCTCTGAATCGGAGGCCTGTGAGGTCACCTCACCCAGCTCGGGAAGATGCCCTGCCATGGTTTGTCCTGGGGATTAGATGGGGCCCTACGTCCAAAAGCCCCACTTGGCACAGAGCGGGCACCCTGGAAACGCTCAGGAGCGCAAGCCGATGTGACCGTGACTTTCTGTTTGCATCTAGCCAGGCCGGGGATGCCCTGGGGTTTTCACTCCTAAGGCCCATGCTTTCCACGTGGTCGCAGAATGACTGGTGTGCTGGTTAAATGCAGGTTCCGGGCCCCACCCCACGCCGGCTCATTTGGAATGTCTGAAGCACGAACCGATGATCTGTATTCCTGAAAACCTTTCTGAGGGCTTCTGGTTAACGCTGGCCCGTGAGAACCACAATGTAGATCCGCATTCCCAGATCCAAACCAAAGACGGAAAGACAAATACGTGGTCTCGGCATCTGCCTGACGCAGAAAGGGTGCAGAGAAGCTGGTCCCGGGTCCTGGGGTCGCGTCGGGGCAGTAGGGAGGGGGACTGTGGTCAGAGAGGGAGGCCAGTGTGTTCCTTCCCGGGCTCGGGGAGCCTGCCAGGCGTTGGTGCCCCGACGTAAGTAACCATAGCTGGCCCTCCCCTTCCCCCACGTCACGGTTAAAGCAAAATGCCCTCTGAGATGCCGCCCCAAACCTACCCGGCGGATGACAGCCAGAAAAATTAAAGTAATAAACTTGACTTGTTGAGTTTCCTAAGAGTTGGGCCAAGAGTTCTGCCTTCTTCCTCCCACTGGGTCCTCCCAGCTTTCTAATCCTTATCCTGGGGCTTCAGATGAAGGATCTGAACTCGAAGTGGTTCAAAGTGACACTAAATAGCCTTTGATCAATGAAAAGGGGCCAGGGACAGCCACCCAGTGTCCTCTTACCCAAAGCAGCATTTCTTCAAGGCCCTGCAGTGTCGATGCCGTTCCTGGACAGGCAGACACAGCTTAGGAAAGCCAAGAGCAAGCTCGTAAAAATGACAGCGAGCGTGTTTCACTCATTTCCTGCCCGTGTTGTGTAGAAACAAGTGACTTCCTGACCTGCATGGTAAGTGAGCCAGGCCCTGGGCGGTGGCTATTTTTGCCTTCATATGCCCATTTCACAGATGAGGAAGCCAAGGTCCGAGGAGTCGGACACACCCTTAGCACCCGAGGACTTTAGCCCAGGGCCTCGGACTCCCCAGTGCCCAAGAGAAGGGACTCATCGGAGCTGGCTCAGAGCTACGTCTGGAGCCTCTCTTGGAAAAGTCATCATTCTCCCGTTGGGAAAGGAGTTACGAGACGCAGAGTAAAAAGTAGGGGCTGGGGATCCAGGTCTGAAGTCAGCGTGGCTGGGTTCATCAGATCCTGGGTCTTCTGTGCAATGGCCGCGTGGCCTTAGGCTGGCTCTGACCCTCTTCCCCGGGCTCATCCGCATCTGTACAATTGCCAGAGGGGTGGTGATAACACCATCAGTGATGTTAAATGAGGTTATCGGAGCCCAACGCCCAGCAGGTGAGAAGGCACCCTAACTCTCGAGTCTTGCCTTTGTTTCTGGAAGCGCGTTAGCAGGGCCCACACACAGGAGACTGTATGATGTCATCTCTTGGGAGTTCATAGGGAACCTCCTCTCGATGGCAGCTACAGATGTCTACGGCACCATCACACCCACTCCTCGGGCTTTCAGCACAGAATTTAAGATCAATGTGGGCAGTCAGATTCCTGAGTAAAAAATGCCACTGCTTAAACACGATTACAGCCACAGATGCTACGAGCCAAGAAGAGCGTTAGAGATGGAGACCTCCCCGGGACCGTCATGAAGATATCGGGAACTTTGTGACCCGAGATGTGCCTCTTTCATTCTGATGTTTAACGAACGTCCATTTGGGAAGTATGTTAATATGTTGGCATGTTTTTCATGCAGAGCAATGCCAACCAGAAGGCAAACGTTTGGGGGCCGTTTTATTGCTCTGAAATACACCTCAGTGACTGATTTCATGATGACGGAATTGAACATTTATGGAGTTAGAATCAAGACGACATATGGAGACTACATCAAGAATAGCCTCCATTTCCTGCCGCGGTTAATTGTTCTCTGGTTTTGGCCTTAACATTCATTGTTTCCTTCTAAGATTGGAAAGACCACGCGGAACTCGCAAGTTAGCTTCCCCCGGAGGAAACCAGACCCCATCGAATGCACCAGAATTTGTTGGGAAACTGGTATGGGAGTAGATGTGTTTCTGCATTACCAATATGGTGCAGAGTCAAATACACTCTTTTAAAGAGTGATGTGGGGAGGCGCCCGGGTGGCTCAGTTGGTTGGGCATCCGACTTCGGCTCAGGTCATGATCTCGTGGTCCATGGGTTCGAACTCTGCATCGGGCTCTGTGCGGACAGCTCGGAGCCTGGAGCCTGCTTTTGCATCCTCTGTCTCCTTCTCTCTCTGCCCCTTCCCCACTCACACTCTCTCTCTCTCAAATAAATAAATAAATAAATAAATAAATAAATCTCTTTCTCAAAAAATAAATAAATCTTTAAAAAAAATTGGTAAAAAAGAGAGATATAGATTTACGCATCACCAGCAGCCCCCCTACACTGGCTTCCTCTCTCACTTCATGAGCTAAAGGGCACAGCAGGGACCACGCAGGCGGCCCCAGGGGATTTTCTCTCCTCCCAGAGGGGTCTCTTTAAACCTTTACTCAAGGTCCAGTTACTAAAGTCCAGTTACCACCCTGTGTCAATCATGCAGTGACGCTCCATGGAAATGGGAAATATTTGCACGACCTGGCCCCTGCCTCTGTCTCTCTGTCTTCCGTCTCTCTGTCTCTGTCTCTTCCTCTATCTCCTTCAGTGTCCGCAGAGTCTCTGGTCTTTCAGGTCCCTAAACTTGTCTTATTTCTCCCAGGCTTAGGGGACTTGTGATGGCTAATTAAAAGAAAAAAAATTAATGTTTCTTTATTTTTGAGAGAGAGAGAGAGAGAGGGAGAGGGGGGAGACACAGAATCCAAAACAGGCTCCAGGCTCCGAGCTGTTTGCACAGAGCCCGATGTGGGGCTTGAACCCACGAGCCGTGAGACCCTGACCTGAGGCGAAGTCAGATGCTTAACCAACCGAGCTACCCAGGGACCCTGTGATGGCTAACGTGATCGGTCGATTTCATGGGCCTGAGCGCTGCCCAGAGAGCTGAGTGTGCCTGTGAGGGTGTTTCCAGAAGATACTGGCACTTGAATCGGTCGAATGAAGATGATGCCCTCAGCAGTGTGGGTGGGCATCACCCGATCCCAGGAGGGCCTGCCTGGAACAGAGGTGGAGGACGAGGGAATACACTCCCTGCAGGAACCAGGATGCCCTGCCCTCAGCCATCTGCACTCCTGGTTCTTGGGCCTTCAGACTGAGCCACCCCACCCGTTTTCCTGGTTCTCTTCTGCCTGCCTGCCTGTCTGTCTGTCGTCTTTCTCCCTCTCGTTCTGTTTCTCGAGGGAACTCTGACTAATACAGAACCATCGTATCCCGTCTGCTCAAACCTCTGTCTGCTTTTCCCATCACTCGGACGCTGGGGCGTCGCCCCGATCTTGGCAAGTCCCCCAACGTACAAATGCCGTCGTCTCCTTCGGCGTGGGCTCCCCCATGCGGGGGGCCAAGGGACAAGGGAAAGGCTGAATTTCAGTGGAGGTGGTGGGTTCGGCTCCCTCGGGAGCACGAGTGGCTCTGACTGTCCATCCCTAGGAAGCCCGTCTCCCAGGGCATCCCCTGCTCTGCCCGCTCTTAATTCTAGCCTCGAGAGAGACCCTGTAGCTGAAGAGTCCTGCTCCCCGGTGACCCCACGACACTGTCATGTCCTGTCTCTTGTCTCTCAGCGCCCCTCCCTGTCTGAAGCCATCCGAGTGGGGCTGTGCCGTATGAGGGATGGTGGGCCTGCTGGCTCAGTGCACAGCCCAGCCTCCCTGCTTGCTCGCGACGTGGCTTCCGACGAGCCGCTTAACTTCTCTGTGCCTCAGTTTCCTCACAGAGAAAATGGAGGTGATAAAAGAAGCATCTAAAATGTGAAGTTGTTGGGGGGACTGCATGGAGAAGCCCTTGGATTCAGTCTCTCCAGCTCTCTAGCGGGTAACTGGATATCTACTCCACTTCAAAGCCGGAACCTGACGGTATCGTGATTAATCTTTGGTGCGTATGCCGAAGTGGTTCTATCACTTCAGTGGCTCAAGAAAAAGTAAAGCCCGCTTTAAGTGAAACCAAATAGAATATCACATTTCTATAAAGCTCTTTAAAGTGTTGAGCAGTCTCAGGTAACATCCCCACAAAAGTCGAGATTCGTTTTCCCTGCCTTCCCCGGCCGTCAGGGTTCTGTACTGAATGTCACTGGAGGTGTGCTGTTGTTACTAGGGAGGACCCTGTTGCGCACTGCGTTTTTGCATTAAAATGGTCGATGAGTCGAGGTTATATTAGACAAGCTTCTGTGGACCTAACCACCAAGCCTCCACAGTTTCCGTTGATGAAGAGCTTTCTGACTTCCAGATAAACCATTGAGCACATGAGCCTTCAGAGCAGCTCTCTTCTGAAAACTTGCCTGGGTAAGGAATTCAAATTAAATGCATTCTCTGGGAGTCTTATCCACCTTTTCTATCAAGGTTGAGACCAGGTTGAGGTGATTTCTAATTAGAAAATGACCCGCGATCTGGGAATGCAAGCTGGTGCGGCCACTCTGGAAAACAGGATGGAGGTTCCTCGAAAAACTAAAAATAGAACTACCCTACGACCCAGCAATTGCACTACTAGGCATTTATCCGAGGGATACGGGTGTGCTGTTTCGAAGGGACACATGCACCCCCGTGTTTATAGCAGCACTATCGACAATAGCCAAAGTATGGAAAGAGCCCAAATGTCCATTGATGGATGAATGGATAAAGAAGGTGTGGTGTGGTGTATATATATATATATATATATATATATATATATATATATATATGTGATGGAGTATTACTCGGCAATCAAAAAGAATGAAATCTTGCCATTGGCAACTACGTGGATGGAACTGGAGGGTATTATGCTAAGTGAAATTAGTCAGAGAAAGATAAATATATCATATGACTTCACTCACATGAGGACTCTAAGAGACAAAACAGATAAACATAAGGGAAGGAAAGCAAAAATAATATAAAAACAGGCAGGGGGACAAAACATGAGACTTAAATATAGAGAACAAACAGAGGGTTGCTGGAGGGGTTGTGGGAAGGGGGATGGGCTAAATGGGGGAGGGGCACTAAGGAATCGACTCCTGAAATCATTGTTGCACTATGTGCTAACTAACTTGGATGTAAATTAAAAAAAAATTATATTAAAACAAAGAAAAGAAAAAGAAAATGACCCGCGACCATCTGGGAATGCTGGGGTAGATTCCAGAAGGTGCTATCAGGATGGCGAGGCAGCTGTTGGCCTGTGGAACTCCCTGAGCTGCATTTCTCTGTTCTTTCTTTCTTTCTTTCACGTTTATTTATTTTCGAGAGAGCGAGCCTGAGTAGGGGAGGGGCCGAGAGGCACCGGGAGGGAGAAAGCGAATCCCAAGCAGGCTCTGAGCTGTCAGCACAGAGGCCAGTGCGGGGCTCTAACCCACAAACTGTGAGATCATGATCTGAGCTGAAATCAAGGGTTGAACCTCAACCGACCGAGCCACCCAGGCGCCCCTGCACTTCCCTGTTCTTAGGGGAACTTCTGTGAGGTTCCAGGCGTAGCCGTAAGGGGGGCAGGGACCTCTCCTCGTCTTCTCGCTGGCTGGTTAAGCGGTTATGGAGGTAAGGAAAAATTAAGGGCTTGACTGGAAATAGGGGAATCCCTACACAAAAGAAGGAAGTGTGAACACAATAAGAAATGAAACGGAGTCCCAGGGAGAGGAAGCAGGGGGCTGTACTGTGTTGACCCAGAGCCCAGAAAAGAAACGGCTCTCGATGGGCCCCCGACAGTAGGGGAAGTCGGTGCGGCCTCCGGCCGGCTGGGGGGGACGTGGGGACACGGCGCCTGCACGCCGCTAAGCGGGTTAAGCAGTGGAATCACATGAAGGCAGGGTCAGTCCAAACAGTGTGTGTGCTCTGCTACCGGTCAAGGAGGGTCAACCACGGAGGAGTCTACACAGAGAGCTTCAGGGGGGCCGGGCCCAGCAACACCGCCTTCAGGAAGGGAAAGTGTGACCGTCATCGCAACAGCTGCTGGCGCTGGAACCGGAGGGACGGCGTTCAGGCCGGGCTCTCACCACTTCCCAGCTCCCTCCGTGGACAAGGGGCTTCCTTCTTCCTTCGCGGGACAGGACACCAGAAGTGCCCGTTTCCATAGGGCTCGTAAGGACTGTGCCAGGCTTGGGGAACGTCCCCATGGTTAGGGTGAAGGCCGTTCATTCCACCCCCTTTCGTTCAGTAATTTGGAGACGGGGGGTGGGCAGGAGGGGTTGAACCGGGTCCGGCTCGGGGACCTCACCACCTAGCAAAGCCGCAGTCCCCTTGCCGTGGGACAAATGAGAGAGGGTGTGCCCCTCGCGCATAAGGCAACATAGGAAGCTGGGACATAATCCTGGGCATAGACATGAATTATCTGGATGCAAAGGGAACTTGTGGTCACTCTACATACAGCTACCCTGCCGGCGATTTCACTCTTTGGCACGAACCCCAAACAGATGTGCGCACGTCCATTGGAAAGACCGACACAGGTGTGTCCTATAGGATTGATTCATGGTAGCCGTCAACTGGAAACAACAGGCGTCCATCAACCACACGGCGGATGAACAAGTCGTGGGGTGTCCATACAATGGAAGACTAAGCCTCAGGTGTTTTTTTTTTTAATTTTTAGAAATGTTTTTGCTTTATTTTTGAGAGAAAGAGAGACAGAGAGACACAGCATGAGTGGGGGAAGGGCAGAGGCACAGAGCACGAGCATGGGAGGGGCAGAGAGAAGGGGAGACACAGAATCCGAAGCGGGCTCCAGGCTCCGAGCCGTCAGCACAGAGCCCGACGCGGGGCTCGAACCCGCGAACCGTGAGATCATGACCTGAGCCGAAGTCGGACGCTTAACCGGCTGAGCCCCCCCCAGGCGCCCCAACAAACATGTTTTTAATTTGTCCACATAAAATGAAAATGTTCTGTCCCGGGAGAGGAACCCTAATAAAGAGACGAGAGAAACCGCGAAGTAGGGGAAGATGTTCGTGAAACACGCAATTGTCGAGGGATTGCCGTGTGGAATAAATAATGAACTATGAGTCCGTTAACATACACGCATATGCATCACTCGTGTAAATTGGACGAAATCATGGCCAGGCATCGCGAGGGAGAAAGCATGACTGTTGAACAAATACATGAAGACGTCACAATATTATAGAGTATCCGAGAGATCTAGATCGTAGGCAGACAAGGTACCATTTTCCAGCCTCCAGCTCAGGGAAATTCGGAAGTGCGACAGCAAAGGAAAGCAGAGATGCTTGGAGAAATGGCTGACCCAGGTACAGGGCAGGCGAGTGACTCGGGGACATGGCGTCATGCCAAAGAGCGAGGAGGTTATTAAAGGCCAGAAGTGAGCCTCAAGGACTCACCGCCACCCCCGGGGAGGCCCCCGCCTGCCTCAGAGGCAGCCACCTGCGCTCCGATGAAAACAATGACGGTAACAGATTAACTCATCAATCCACGGATTCTTAGGGATGCCCCCAAAGGCTAACTGATCCTCATTAGAGGATGTATCGAGGGTCACATGATAACTGTTGAGTAAGTAAATATATTCACTGGAATTAATTGGGTGGATGAACCATAGGAGGCAGAGAGTGGAAAGGGATGGGAACAGCATGCCCTCGGGGGGTCTGAGGACAGGGTCCTCGAAAGGTGAACGAGCTGGGCTCTGAAGGACAGGGTAGAATTCCTCAGGAGATGGGGCGCCTGGGTGGCCCAGTCGGTTAAGTGTCCGACTTCGACTCGGGTCGTGATGTCACGGTCCATGGGTCTGAGCCCCGCGTCGGGCTCTGTGCTGACGGCTCAGAGCCTGGAGCCTATTTCGGATTCTGTGCTTCCCTCTCTCTGCCCCTCCCTCGCTCGCACTCTGTCTCTCTCAAAAATAAGTAAACGTTAAAAAGAATTATATCAAAAAAGAATTCCTCAGGAGGGCTGGGAGGGAGGGATGGGTCCTGGACAAATGTCGGAAGGAGGAAGCGTGCAGGGAAGTCGTGGGAACCCGGCACGGAGTCTGGTTCTCTGGGTTGCGGTGGCCGTGCAGGGAGTTTTAAGAGAAGCAGAAACCACAGCGTCAAGAGCCCGGGATGACCGTGCGAGCAGGTGGGCTTCAACGGAGTCCTCAAGGGTCCCTTCTGCCCTTGGCCCGGGCAGTGACAGACAGAGGGCACAGCCTGCAGCTTCTCCTAACGGGTCCGGAACCAGCAGCGTGAGCAGGTTCCGCCCCAGCTTACCGCCTTCGAAACAAAGCCCTGCGCCCTGACTGATCCCCACAGGAGATGCTTGTTGCAACTCGAGGCCCCTCTCCATCGCCTTTAGATTTCGAGATTAAAAATTTGAGAGTCTTCTAGGCATTTTGAATGGTGACAGCGAGACGGGCAGGCAGATCAACCACAGACCAAGTCACCAGCCCTGCACCCTGGACAGACCCTTCCCCTACAAGCGTCCAGTTCCCCTGTCGGGAAAGTCTGCGCAAGCGGGCACAAAGGGCCCACAGCCTGGGGGCTCAGGCAAGGCGTTGAGTAAGGGGAGTCTGTGCACCCCCAGGGCGGCCAGCTGCCTCTGCTCCCTTTCAAGTCCCCCGCCATCCATCACGTTTATCTTCTGCTTTCAAAGCTCTGCTTCCCGGGATGTCTCCCTCTGACCCCCCAGGTCAGGGCTAAGAGGTGACCACATTCCTCTCCTGCTTGTCTGCATAGTTAGCATTCCCCCCGCTGGAGCACCTACTCTAGAAAGGAATATAATCACGGCTGCCAGAGACTTGGTCCCACGAGAGCGCCCAGCAACGCGTGAGTTTTTAAAAATTTGACCCGGTGTCACTTTGTTTCTGTGGCTGACGGATAAATGCAAGAATTCAACCCACGCATGCTCAGATGCGTTCCAAACATTAACTGTTTGCTTTTTATCTTTTTTAGAGTTGGTTCAACTCCTCCATGGATATTTGCAAGCCCATGCTGACCCCGATGTGAGTTAAGAATCCAATTTGAACAAAAGAAGAAAGCCACACATGACAAACCACAGTTAACGTTACGTTCTCAAAAACATCAACAAGCCTTCTAGAAATGATTGGCCCCCACGGTAAACGTGTGTGATTCAATCACCCAACAGAATAGAAACAAAGAAGAGATCGTACTTCCCCTCTTATTTCAGTGGGTTTCCAGGTGGCCTGAAAAACATCCAGCCGCTGGCCAGTGTGTGAGTGCTCTCGGTAGGATTACACTTAGCCAGTCATTTTTTTCGGAGACTTTGTGCCATGTTCCAAATAGACTTCACTGTCCACGGCCCACCCCCACGTTAGGTTTTCAGACTGACGCTCGGGGATCAAAGTAAAAATGCAAATAATTATGTTGTGATTACTTGGGGCAGCGAGGTCACCGATTTAGACACCACCCTCACTTCTCGGGGAAACCCACGCTCGTTGGAATCCCGGGAAATCATCTCCGGAGGGAGTGATGGCATTTTCATGGTGTGAGAGGGTTTGCCTCTTCGGGAGCAATTTTTAGAAGATTTAAATTTAAGCCACATTGATGCAAATTTTCCTAAGATGTAACAGAAACGTTCCAGTCTTTCTTAAGTGAGTGTGCTGGAAATACTGAGCGAGTCTCTGTATGTTTTAGCAAAGCCATTAGCTATGTGGTCTTGGGCTTCTGTTTCCCTTCGGAGGCTTGAACTATTTAATCCCTCAGGCACTTACAGACCTCAGATGCAGAAATTCTCTGGTTTCCCCCCATGGGACTGATGATCAAGATATCCAGAAGCTTTCAAAAAAGGCGGATTTCTGGCCCCAACATCAACCCACTGGACTTGGGTCTCTGGGTCTCTGGGTCGGCGTGACCTCCGTCGGGAGGACATGCCTGCTGTCCTCTGCTGATTCGTTTCATTGCTATGATCCCTGAACAAAGCTGATGAGAGATTTTTCCCCTGTCGCCGCATTTTGGGGGGAGGGGACAGGTACATGGATCGTACGTGGTTAATGTACGTGGCTAATATTTTCACGATAGGAAGGAAAGGCAGAGAAGAAACGGGAGCACATAAAAGTAATAATTCGAAAAGCTGCCGATCTCTAAGGAAGGAGGTGGGTGGAGGTGGGGCACGTAGGAGGAAAACCAGTTTATGAAAATCTGATGGGAGAGGATCTGACCCTGGAGGGGAGGTACAGCCCAAACTCTGGACACTGGCCACAGAAGCCACTGAGTATGAATCCTGTCCAAATTGTTGGCTTCTTCTCATGTAGTTGGATCTTATTCCAAGTCCAAGGATGACCTCCTACGTGGTCTCTCCTTATGCGCGGATACGAACGGTTTGTACAGAGAAACAGGTCCTGGGGCCACAGTGGGTAACAGTGAACCACAGAGGGCCATCCGAATTTGTCCACAGGCTGCCAGAGGTGTATCCGGAGGCATAGGTCAAAGACTCTGTGCATGGAATTAGAGGGAGAATGGTATAACCTAATCCTTTGGCAAGGTCTTCTGTCTAAAAAATAGTGCCAGCAAAAGAGACAGATGGGAAATGATCAGCATCAACTATGGATTAATTAGTGCTGTACATTGGACCCCAGTCAAATGGAAGGCTGCCGAAATGTCACAACAATGTTTTGTAGCTAATGTGATAAATGATTTAAGCGGTACCCCCAGCATGCTAACTTGCACACGAGCGGCCAACTTGTTCTGTCCCTGTCCACTTATCTCTGGAATGATTTAATTTAGGGCTAGAATAGAAGAAAAAAGAAACCCAGACAAAGAATCACAAAGCTCTGGGCTTTACAAAAATGATAAATTCAAAGTCACAATATAATTGGTTTTTTGCAAACTGATTGAAAAGCCGTGCACGCGACCAAGCTGTCCTCTGTTGGTCAGTCTCAGGTGCGCAAGGACTCAAATTATGAGCCTTTGGTTAAGCTCCCAAGCAAATAAATGATCAAAGATGACTCAAAAATTAAAAATATTGAAAATATTAAAAAATGAATATTGCTTAATGTTTATTTATTTTTGAGAGACAGAGTGAGAGCTGGGGAGGGGCAGAGAGAGACAGAGACACAGAATGCGAAACAGGCTCCAGGCTCCGAGCTGTCAGCACAGGGTCCGATGCGGGACTCGAACTCGTGAACCGCGAGATCGTGACCTGATCCGAAGTCGGGTGCTTAACTGACTGAGCCACCCAGGCGCCCCTAAAAAATAAAAGATGAAAGATGGACCAAGATGTGGCTTAAAAAGACTGACCATGTACATGGTAGCAAATAAACACCTATAATCGTTTTACTTTGATTACAAAATGTAACAGAAAAAGTCTTTGGCAGAGGTTGCCTGTATCGTTAAAAAAATAAAACCCCAAACAAGCCAAGAGGACAAATACAATTTTTGAAAGGCGTCTATTATCCCAGAGCACAATCGTGGGGTGCTTGTGTGTCACTCAATTTCTTACGTTCTGTAAAGAACCGTCAAATTATTATTTTATTCATGACTTAGCTAAGTGGAAATATATAGATCGGTCCAAGAAAGACTTTGAGAGATTTTATCCCCTTCTCATAGAATTGAACGAGTCATGTGGATTTTCTACATCGCTGTGGGGTGTGACGTCAAAGAAACCCCAGTATATGTAGTAACAGTGGAGAAAGAGCTCTTCAGGAACAGACCAAATGGCGGTATATGGGACGCACCCAATAATACCACGTTAAATTAGAAGGGCTGTAATTCAGAACGTTTCTAAATCAGCGATCTATGCTCTACCCCGGTGCCAAGAGGTTTGCTTGTGTGACACACGGAGCTACGGCTTGCACGCCGGCCCAAGATCTCCCCCACCCCCACCCATCTCCTCCGTGTTGGAGGAGCCCACGGGAAGGAACGGCTATGGCCTCTCTTCTTGGTCTCACCTTGGGTCCGCCTTCCGATGCAGGAGGAGCCAAGGGCTGCTGAGTCCAGCAACGTCACGAACATTTCCGTGGCAGTGAAAACATATCCATGAAGACGAAACCCTCCGTTTCTTTCACCGTCACCCTCTAGGCGTTGACTTTGGCGTCTAGGAGGGCCCTGCTCCGTGTGAACAAGCTCTGTTGGCCGTAAGACCGCCAGTAAATAAACGACCGACCAACCAACTGGTCAAAACACCAGGAGGTGAGGGGGGCTGTAAGGGAACTAAAACGAAGGCATGTGACAGTGCTACCCTGGCTGCGGTGAAGGAGAAAGTGTGAGCACGCAGCCTGGAGCCGGACCCAGAGGACAGTGTCGGCCGAGTAAGGAAGCGGCAGAGAACGTTCCAGGCGGAGCGAAGAGCTAATACAAAGGTCCATTGGAGGGAGAGAGCCTGCCGTGGGGGAAGAGCCGTGGATGGCCAGAGACTAGAGCACAGAGCGAGGCTGGAGAGGAAAAATGAGATGGGCTCAGCGAGGCCAGGGGCAGCCAGGGAGGGCCAGGGCTCTGGAAGCCAGGTGGGAGTTTGGATCTGTCCGTGCTGTGTGGGCCCATCAGAAGGATACAAGCCCAGGACGGTGAGGCTCTAATTCCAGGGTTTTTATGGGGTGGGGGAGACCACATTTTAGCAGGTTGTGGGAAGCACAATGGATCCAGGAGACCAGGAGGAAGCCACTTCGCTCGGCCAAGGGTGAACGGGTTGTGCCTTGGACCAGGATGGAAGTAACAAAGACAGAAGTTGGGTAAGCTTGGGTATGTTTTGAAGGCACACGGGTGGGACGCGGGACTGAGGAGAGAAAGGCGGTCACACATGGGGAAGGAGAGCTTTGGCGGGATGGGAGTCGGGGGCTGTGTTTTGGCCATCCTGCGTTTGTGATCACAACTGGGCACCCGTAGGGGACACGGCTCCAGAGTTGTGGAAGTTAGAGATGACACGTTGGCAAGTCGCTGCCAGCAGATGCGTTTCGAAGTCCTGGCCCGAGGAGCAATCCCGTAAGTAGGAGGGGGAACCAGGGCAGTGCCGAGAAGGAGTCAAGACAAGGAGGAAAGGAAGTAATGTCGGCCACGAGTGGTGGAAAAGCCAAGCCAGGGACGCAATGACAGTAATGTATCATCGGCCGTTTGATAAAACAAGATTGGTCAAGTCCCCGTGTGTAATTTCACCACAACCTGAGGGTGATATCTGCTTAGCCTTCGAAAGAGCATAGACCTGTTTTCTTTATTCATGCCACCTGCCGCGTGTGGATTTGGTAAAACAGGAAAAGAGCGACAAATTGTAAGAAAAATATTTCCTTAAAAGTTCACTTCGAAAAGCCGGAAAAGCCCAGTCATGCGTGCGTGCACACACACACACACACACACACGCACACACACCTTGAAACATCATAATTAGTCTTATGTTTGTAAAGTACTTCATGTCAGGGGCGCCTGGGTGGCTCAGTCGGTTAAAGGTCCAACTTCGGCTCAGGTCATGATCTCACTGTTCCTGAGTTCGAGCCCCGCCTTGGGCTCTGTGCTGACAGCTCAGAGCCTGGAGATGCTTCCCCGATTCTGTGTCTCCCTCTCTCTCTGCCCCTCCCCCACTCACGCTCTGTCTCTCTCAAAAAATAAACATTAAAAAAATTAAAGTGAAAGTACTTCATGTCTTGATAATCTTGATAAAATCTACATGGTGTGATTTGCCCAAGTGCAAACCTAGAAAATCTGAGCGGACCCGTAAGAACATGTTCCCGTGTCCCCCGTGTGAACACCGTCCCTCGTGTAACATGGCAAGTGAACGCAGGGATGGCCGTTCTAGGGTTGGCCACGGCGGTGCCCCCCACAGACTGCCACGCCTCTCCCGGCCACTCTGTGCCAGGAGCTGAGCAGAGCCTGGAACATGGGCGGGGGGGGGGGGGGGTAACAACGCCTGCACGGCTGATGGTTTTGTTGGGAAGTTTTCTCCTCACCAACACCTGCCTTAGCTTCTTGACAACTGGTGAGCGCAGTGGGGGGACTTCTCGGGTTTCCACATCAAGCACAGCATCATTCGTGATGTTAACGTCACGTGTAGAATAACGGTGGCCCTGCCGACATCCCTCATGGGTTGACAGAGTCATTACCCTTTGTCTCTGCCCACCTGTCTATTCCCCATCCACTGTCATCTGCCCCAAAGCAACCACATGAAAATGAATCACACTGGGGGCGCCTGGGTGGCTGAATCGGTTAAGCGTCCAACTTCGGCCCAGGTCACGATCTCACGGTTCAGGGGTTTGAGCCCCCTTGTTGGGCTGTGTGCTGACAGCTCAGAGCCCGGATCCTGCTTTGGGTTCTGTGTCTCCCTCTCTCTCTGCTCCTCTCTTACTCGCACTCTTTCTCTCTCTCTCAACGATAAATAAACATTAAAAAAATCTTTTTTTCTAAAAGAAAATGTATTTGCCATGGTTACAGCTTTTCGCAAAGTAATTAGGCTCCGGGCCGTGTAAGAATCGCTGATGGGACTTTGCCGTGGCTGTGCGTACATGGCCTTGTGAATCGAGATCTGGGGCCTAAACGAGATGCCAGTCCGGTTGGTGGGGGCTATTGAAGGGCATAAATCATTACATATTGAAAAACATGTTTCCAGAATTTGGTCAAGCAGGGCTAACAGTGACCACCATAAAGTTACCATGGATAGAACAGCTTTGCGTACAAGAAGGCCCAGCCTAATGCCATTTGCAGTGGTGAAAAGAAAAGAAACCAACAAAAACAGGGGAACGGCTAGATAAATTAGGGCATAGGTATGTATTGGAATATTATGCAGACGGATGATTTTGTAGGCTATTTTAGGTTTGGGGAAATCCTTCATAGTATAATAATATATACTTAAAAAAATGAGACCAAGAAGACAACAGAATAAGAAAAAATGGCAGGAAACATCCTAACAGGTTAACAAATGTTATTTCAAAATAGAGGGACCACAGACGTTCCTTCTTTATCTTTTTCTGTATATTTTAAAGTTTCAATAACGAATATGTATTTTATAAGGTAAGTCGGATTGTGTCACCCGAGGATGGCTTCCTGTGCAGCTGAAAAAAACATTCCAAACTCAGAAAGGTCAAGTGCAAGCCTCGCCCCTGCCTGCTTTCTCTGCATCTCTGAACACCCTCCCTTCCCCACAGGCCTTGTTCAGTTTCCCCAAGAGGCCCTCTCTGTCCTGCTGAGAGGCCACACACATGCTGTTCCCTCTGCCTGGATCACTGTCCCTGAAACTCCCCCCCCAACGCCTCGCTCCAACACTTCTGGTGGCCCTGCTTCCTCTTAGCCTTACACTCCTTCCTGGGACCTTCTGGGGCACTTTCTGTAGAAGATCACCTGTTCTTTGCCTTCCCAGCCCCCTCACACCTTTACCTGTGTGCTCCCGAGTTTGTTGTCTCTGGCCGACTGTCAGTGCCTCCCCTCCCCCGCCGGCAGGCCTCTCGTTCATCCCGCCCATCGCAACCGTCAGCACTTGGCATCATGTCTGGCAGACGGCCGAGTGTTCAAGACACATTTTCTGGACAAATTACACGCGTGAAAAAAGTAAAGTAGTAAATAAATTTTAAAATACAGTATTCTATTATTCACGCACATTTGTTAACGAATTGCATGTATGGAAACTAAAGTAATAAATATGTTTTTAAGACCTGCTTTTTAGGGGTGCCTGGGCGGCTCACTTGGTTGAGCATCTGACTCTTGATTTCGGTTCAGGTCATGATCCCAGGGTCATGGGATCAAGCCCTGTGTCAGGGTCTGAGCTGAACGTGGAGTCTCTTTGGGATTCTCTCTCTCTCCCTCTGCCCCCTCCCCTGCTTGTGTTTGATCTCTCTCTCTCTCTCTCTCTCTCTCAAATAAAAACATAAAATAAAAATATTTTTAAAAAAGCACAGAGAATTCCCATATAATCTACACTCCCTCTTTTGTTATGAACAACTTGTGTTACTATGATTTGTTTATCACAACAAATGAACTAATATTTATACACTGTTGTTAACTACAGACCAGACTTTAATTCATATTTTCTTAGTTTTTACTAATGTCCTTTTTCTGCCCCAGGAGCCCATCCGGGACCCCACAATGTGTCCAGTTGTCAAGTCTTCTTAGGATCCTCTTGGTTTGACAGTTTCTCTGAGTTTCCTTGATTTTAGTGACCTTGACGGTTTTGACTAGTGGTCAGGCATTTTATAGAATGTCCTTCAACTGGGGCTTGTCTGATGTTATTCTCATGGTTAACTCGGGTTAAATATAATTTCAAGAAGGAAAATGTTGTTGGATAGTGTGTTAGAATTCTACAGAGAAACAGAATGAATACAGTGTGTGTGGGTGGGTGTGTCGGGGCGGGGGGAGAGTGTGTGTGTGTATGTAGTTAGATTTATTTTAAAGAATTGGCCCATGTGATTGTGGGGGCTGGCGAGCCTGAAATCTGCAGGGTGGGCTCGAGACTCAGGGAAGAGTCGATGTTGCAGTTGGAGTCTAAGGCAGTCTGCAGGCAGAATCCCTTCTTCCTGGGGGAGCCTCAGTCTTTTTCTCTTAAAGTCTTCAACTGATTGGACACGGCCCATCCACATTCTGGAGGGTAATCTGTTTTACTCCAAGTTGACTGATTTAAATGTTAATCTCACCTAAATAAACACCTTTGCAGCAATATCTACCCTACTGTCTGACCAAATATCTGAGCCCCATAGCCTAACCCAAGTTGTCACAGAAAATTAACCGGATAGAAATGCTTCATCACTTCTGGTGGGGTGGATACCCAGAAGACTGGCCCCCAAACCAAATAGCAGGAGTGGTGGACTGGAAGGAAGATCCAGCAGTAGCCTCCGAACTCCAGGGCTATGGGTCTCCAGTTATACTGTTCCTTATTAACTGCAAACCAAACGTGACTTTGGCCAGACTGCAATAGAGAGGCTACTAGGAGGTAATTTTTAGAAAGAAGTCTCCTCCCCCCCCCCCATTTCCCCTGCTGGGAGAAGGTCAGGGCCTGTCTGGGTGGATGGAAATGTAACTTCAGAATATCCCCTTCACCTAGAGTCTACACGCAAAAGAAGGGAAGCCTTAGAGACCCTGGCACTATCGTGTAAGTGGTAGGTGAGTTCATAAAAAGCAACTCCTTTTCATTATTTCCCCAGCAATCCCTGGAGTTTCCCTCCTTGTGGGGGTGCGTGAGCAGTGATAACCACCCTGCCTCGCGTTGACAGTGAACACTGAGCTTCCCCGGGCTTCCCCCAGGATGGTTTCAACCCCCTGTGTACACGATCACCCCAGCAGGACCCACATACAGGAAGGCATAGCCGTGAAACAAATATCACACCGGCGGGATGTGTTTGTTCGCAAATCAGAGCAAACCCCAGCTTGAAATGGCTTAAGCCATAAGAACGTGAACTTTTTTTAATAGTAGACTTTAAAAAAATGTTTGTTTATTTTTGAGAGAGAGATCGAGTGGGGGAGGGACAGAGGATCCAACGCGGGCTCAGCCCTGACAACAGCGAGCCCGACGCAGGGCTCGAACTCACCAACCGTGAGATCATCACCTGAGCCAAAGTCAGATGCTCAACCGGCTGAGCCACCCAGGAGCCCCAAGAACGTTAATTTCCTCTTATAAGATGAAATCCAGAGAGTGGGCAGAAAGTTCCAGAGGTACGTGTCTCTCAATCCAGCAGCCTATGCAAAGTTCTGCCCACGCTGGTCGACAATCGATGGAGCCATGAAGCTCTTCTTTGAGGCCAGTTCAAACTCGGGACACTGGGACAAATTTACTCCTTAGGGGTCAAGAGCAGAGAAGCCATCAACAGAGCAGTTAGCAGAAGGCACGAGGGGAGAGATCAGACACATAGCAGGAAATGGGACACGAAGAAGGACAGACAGGCGAGTGACGGGTAGTCACGATGGAAGGCCACCCAAGGAGCACGCAGGGGGTGTGGACTCCCACGGCTTTCGTGGCGACGAGGGCGCAAGAGCCAATTTCAAGCATGTGACAGTTATGCTTCCCGATCTTCAGCAGAGCACGGCTTTCATGTGACCGTGGCCAAGGTCACACTCTTTCGTGAGGACCGACATTGAGAGGAACGTAGACACCTTACACGTGAATTGCATGTGCTTGTGTTCTTACCGACGCTTTTTGAAATTTGAACTTAGGAATTCTGTCACGCGTTAACTCTAAGCACGTCACTGGTTTTGAATTTACCACGGTGCATCGAAAATATTTCTCAGACTTGCAATGGTCTCTCTTTTCTCTTTGAAGGACTCTCTGCAGATGGGATACCTACTCGCCGATTCAAAATTCAAAAGTTCCAAGAAGTATCAAGATGGCTGAACAGAGGCAAGACGTTTAGAAACCAGAGAAACATTCGGAAGCCGTGGCAAAAAGCTCACAAAGCATCAGGGGAGAAAAGCGAGTCGATCACAGGAGTAAAAATGAATTTTGATTGGAGATGGCAGAGATTCCCAGCGAGAGCCAAGAGCTCTCGGATGGGGAAAAGACGGACGCGGTCATCGAATAAGAGGGCTCGAAACAAATAGTTCAAACAAAAAAAAAGAAAAGAGGGGGCACCTGGGTGGCTCGGTCGGTTGAGCGTCCACCTTGAGTCCGAGGCTCTGTGCTGACAGCTCCGAGCCTGGAGCCTGCTTCGGGTTCTGTCTCTGTCTCTCTGCCCCTCCCCTGCTTGCACACGCTCTCTCTCCCTTTCAAATATAAAATAAAACATAAAAAAAAAAAAAAAAAGAGAGAGAGAGTAAGAGGGCTAGAAGCTTTGATCCGCGGGGATATAAGTTTGCACTATAAATGCTGCCCCGTAGACTCTGGTATCCTTCGAAATTAGGAAGTGGAACCCACGTGGACGTGAGCTACCCTGAGCCACCAAACAAGTGAACTCCACGTGCATTCCAGAATCCAAGGCCCCACCTGGCCCCCCGCTGGCACGATGGGCCTCAGGCCCCAGTGGAAGGGGAAGGGGGGAGTCCTCTTGCAAGAAGATGGCTGGGGAAAGGCACTCAGGGTCATACTTGGCCCAAGTCTCCCTGGTGATAGTGGGGGAAGGGCAGGTCAGGCCGCAGGAGGTTCCACGGGAGACCAGCGGGATTCGGGCGAGGACGGTCTGTGGAGTGCAGCCCACGGAAGGTTCCCTGGACAGCTGGGTGTTGCAGGAGCTTCGAGGGCTGGAGGGGGGTGCGTTTGGGGAACTGAGGCCTTGGGTCCCCTCCTGGGGCGCAGCCCCCGGCAGGGGGGAAAATGTGGCGGAGGGCTGACCCACTGCCTACCTGTGAACCAAGGGTCCTGGTCAGGGCCTAGGACCCAACGCGCTTGGGCCGTGACTCCCTGGGGCCGAATTCCCAGAACTCTGCTCTTCTTCTGGAATCTTCCCAGGTTTTCCCCTGCCCTTTAGCCTTCCCGCCTCATGGAAAGACCAGGGTTGGGCCACCTGGGGAAGAAGTAAGGAAGGCCACGTGGAGTCGGGTTCTCCGGAACTATTCGCATTCAGCGGGAAAGCGGGCTTCCCAGGGAGTTTCTGCCTCACCAAATGCACACGGGCAGGACTGTCATGGAGGGCAGGGGCAGACACTCGGTTCCCTCGCCCGCTTTCACCCCCACCGCCCGCTTTGTGTGGGAACAGGCCCACCTCCCACCTTTCCGGGACTTCGAAATCCACCTGCCGGCAGAAGCCACATCCTTGGGAGGCGCTCAGGGGAGGCTGGGCGCCCCAGCGGACACACGCACCCACCCCTGTGTGGTTTCTGTCAACCAGTCAGAAACCCGCCTTTCCGAGGTGGCCCTGACACGGCTGAGAGAAATGTAAATGATACAAAGATTTCAAAGATAAAGTGGTACATTATTAATCACTCGCACACCTCGCTCGCCCCTAGGAGGGCATCCTTGTCTGTTTAAAAAGAAGTCACACGGGGCGCCTGGGTGGCTCAGTCGGTTGAGCATCCGACTTCAGCTCAGGTCATGATCTCACAGTTCGTGGGTTCGAGCCCCACGTCGGGCTCTGTGCTGACAGCTGGGAGCCCGGAGCCTGCCTCGGATTCTGTGTCTCCTTCTCTCTCTCTGCCCCTCCCCAGCTTGTGCTCTGTCTCTCTCTGTCTCTCAAAAATAAATAAATGTTAAAAAAAAAATTAAAAAAAATAAAAATAAAAAAAGTCACACGAGTCAGTCGGGAAAGGAGGCACTTTGTTTTTCTGTGCTCTCAGAGCCCCACTCCCCAGGGGACTGCTGAGCGATCTGTTCTGTCACGGCTGCGGTGACAGACCTCATGGCAGACCATCGCTGCGGACATGGAAAGCTTCTCTTCAATTCCCCAAGAGATGGGAATACAGAATCCGCTCTGCCCCTGCCCTGCGGGGCCCTGCCGTTTGGGGCCCCGGGGTCAGTGGCGTGTGAGCTCCAATCACTGCAGGGAGCAGCTGTTCACCCAGCACACAGGCCTTTTCACCCCGTCCCTGGAAGTCCCCAGAAGTTTCCAGAAGTGGTAAGAGATGGGGGAGGGGTTGGCCTCTCTTACCCTCCAAACTTGGCAAGGTTTCTCCTTCCATTTGTCTAGGAAGCAGTGGCCATGGGGTTGCCTGAGGCAGATTTCCACAGAGAAGGGGGAGAAAAAGCCTCAGAGGTTAGCAACCCTCCCCCTGGGGGGGGTGGGCAGGGAGATCAAGTTCAGTCAATGTCTCTCCCTGGGCAGCGGGAATAAATCCAGAAGCGGGCGCTTTCCCGTCTGCCGCAGAATGGGAGTGAGTCTTGATTATGCCATCGATGTTTAGCAGGTTCCACGAGAGCCTAAATTGTTATGAAGTACCTTTCAGTCATTTATGACCGATGGTTTAAAATGTGGCTGAGTTGGCTCACCTTGGAGCAGGTGGCAGCCATCGACCCCGCGGTCTGTGCGGCTCTCTGCCCCCCTCTGCCCCCCCCCCGGGAGCCACAGCCCACACCACCAGGCTGTCCGGCCCGCCCTCCCCTGCCCTCGCAGGCGGCCCGGGCTGTCACTCCCTCCCTTCGTGGGCAGCCAGTCCATGAACTTCAACTCTGATGCCCACAAAACACCCCACAGCCACAGCCTTGTTAAGTTGCAGGTTCTGGTGGCCTAGAGGGTGGGGCCTGCGTTTCTAACACTTCCGGGGGCGCTAAAGGTGGGACCACCTCGCTGATGGTTTCAGAGCCCAGATCCATTGAGGGGTCGGTCTCTGGCTGGGCCATCCTTCAAGGTCACCTCCTTTATCTGAGACCAGCATGGAGTCGACAGCGCCACCCCCGCAATTTCTGAACGTCTCCTACGTGTTTGTTGGAGGGGACCCCGGGGGGCTCAGTCTGTGAAGCGTCCGACTCTTGACTTCGGTGCGGGTCATGACCTCCCGGTTTCGCGAGTTCGAGGCCCACGTCTGCCTCTGCCCTGGCAGCTCACGGAGCCCGCTTGGGATGCTCGCTCTGGCCCGTCTCTCCCGCCCCTCCCTCTCTCATGCCGTCTCTGCCTCTCTCAAAATAAAAACACAAACCTCGAAAAATATGTGTGCCGGAAAAAAGTGTCCCCTCCCGTCCCCCTCCCTCCGCCCTCCCCCTTTGCCCTCCCAGCCCCTCATCTAGTCGTTGGTCTGCCTTCACCCATGTCTCCTCTTTGCTTCCCTCACAGGCTTTAACTAAGGTGACCAAAGGCCTGCTACTACACCCCTCAGCATAATGAGCCATCATCCGATCGGTGGCTCCAGACCTCTCCCCGAGGCACGAAGCTTCGTCCACACGGGCTGTGCCAAGAACTGGCAGTTTTTACCCCGCCGCCGGGCGATGTCACCCCGCCATGTACCCAAGGAACACAGCAGCCACGCACCCCCCCCCCCCCCGCCCCAGAACCTCACCCCTCTGCAGAAGCACCCTTCCGCACCCTTCGGTTACACTCCAGCCTTTTCTCTTGGCGTATGCATTTCACACACTGGAAGCCACACTGCCGTTCAAATTGTATTTCTGGATGTTTTTCCTTGACGAGTTTTTAACTCATTGAACGTTCCTGGAAAAAAAAAAAAACATCAATTTTTTTTGGGGGGGGGGGGTGGTGTGCACGTGCGTGTGCAAGGGAGGGGCGGAGAGAGGGAGGGAGAGAATTCCGAGCAGGCTTCACGCGGTCGGCACAGAGCCTCCCTCGGGGCTCGGTTTCGGGAGCCGTGAGACGGTGACCTGAGCCGAGATCAAGAGGTGGACGCTTAACCGACTCAGCCACGCAGGTTCCCCCAAGCCCGTCAATTTTTAATAGCTGTTTCCACTGTTTGCGGTTATTGCTATGCATTTAGTAAAGAGATTACCGTTACTATTGGGCAGGTAGAATTCAACCCAGCCGTGGTTCTGTGGAACTTGAGAAAACAGAGGTCCACGCACGTACATACACACACCCCAAATTATAGTTCTTCCTTTCAAAATGTCCTTCGCATTTGGAAGCAGGAGCCTAGGCCGTCTCTAGGTCACGGGGACACGACAGATGCCGATGGGCAACTGTGTTACCAGATTAACCGAGGCGAATTAAAAACTTTAGGAGTTTATCGGAGCAAAACTCAACTCAAATCAGGCCGCATCCAGTCCAGCAGAAAGAAAGGAGCTGCGTCCGACTTGCTGTACCAGAGGAGAGACTTTATGCCGGCAAAAACATGGTTGGTTATCCAAGGTCGCTTTCCCTTAGGGGATGACTAGGGCCGATCAGGCGATTCCTGTAAGGTGTAAGGTGTAAGTTTCTGTTTCGGGGACAGCCGAAACTGTCATTAAGTTAAGTCTCCATTTGGTGACGTGGGGCTTAGCATACGCGACTCCGTTTGGGACCTGTGGTCTTGTTTTTAACACCCGAAACCATAACAAGGAATTTAGGAGGAGATGTACGTTACGACAATCATATTAGTGAAGGGTTTTATTGAGCACTTCGAGCCACGGGCCCTGTTTTGTAGGGCACTGGTGTTGTTTTTAGAGATGGTCCTACCGCTTTGGAAGTGACGCAGGTGTTCCGACTCCCCCCACTGCTGAGGAGGAAACCGAGGTACGGGAGGGTGAGTCATCCACGGTCCCGGAGCTGTCCAGAGGTCAGGCCAGAGTCGCCCCAAATGGCCCAGCTCCTGGAACGGTCTTCTCAACCACCTACACGCTAAACTCAGCACCCTCTTCTCCACGTCTTAGAAAATGCTCGTACGGTTCGTGGCGGGCTCTTTTGCGACAGCTTAGGCGATATCGGACAAGGAGTGTGGTTATTTGCTCTGAGGATGGCCGTGAAGACCCTCTTCATCTACCCGCCCACTCACCCATGCAGCCCCCACCCCCTCCCAGGGTGGTTAAAGTGGTAAGGCCTATGTCCAGGAAGTACTCGATACATGCTTCTCATGTTATTAGTAGAACTGTTCTCATCCCTCCACGGGCTCTCAGGACCCCCTGCTCTGGGTTCTCCCCTGCCTCCTCTTGGTCTCCTCTGTTTTATCCCACCAGCTGCAAAAGAGAAGTGAGCTGCTCTCCACCCCTCAGTCCATGAGGGGGTGGGCAAGGAAGAACCACTTACCTGCTCTACCAACCCACCTTCCACACTATTCTGGGAGGTCCTTTTTCTCACACTGGAAAGCCCACAGTGCCCCCCTCCCCACACTGCCTTTAGGGTACGTCTTCGTTGTTTAACACGGTGACACTCCAGGCCCTACCCAACACCACTGTCTTTTTTTAATTAATTAATTTTTAATTGACGTCCGAGTTAGTTAGCATATAGTGCAATAATGATTTCAGGAGTAGATTCCAATGATTCATCCCCTACGTATAACACCCAGTGCTCATCCCAACAAGTGTCTTCCTTGATGCCCCTCCCCCATTTAGCCCATCCCCCCACCCCCAACCCCTCCAGCAGCCCTCAGTTTGTTCTATATTTAAGAGTCTCTTCCGTTTTGTCCCCCTCCCTGTTTTTGTATTAGTTTTGCTTCCCTTCCCTTATGTTCATCTGTTTTGTCTCTTAAAGTCCTCACGTGAGTGAAGTCATGATATTTGTCTTTCTCTGGCTGACTAATTTCGCTTAGCAGAATACCCTCCGGTTCCATCCACGTAGTTGCCAATGGCCAGATTTCATTCTTTTTGATTGCCAAGTAATACTCTATATCACGCTGTCCTGTTTCTACACCTTTGTGAATCTTGCTAGACTGTATATCTTTGGGGCCTGTGTGGTGATGGTCATATGACAAGTATTCTAAAAACGAGTGGGTGAAGGAAGGTATAATTTCAACTGTCGTGACAGATAGTAAGAGATCTATCATACTTATTACATTGATTACTTGTACCTCAACTTGATTTTTCAAATGCTCTTTGATTTTGTTTGATTTTGGTTGATCTGTGTGCACCCATCCGGAGGGAGAAAAGGGACTACATCTTTTGTCATTTTTCCAGAACCTTCCTGGTGGTGGCTGATGGTATTTTACAAAAATGGCCCTTGTGCCATTTCTGGTCCTACATACTCTTCTGGACCCTGGTTCTCCCATCAGGTGGTAGAATCTGTTGCCTGCCCCTGGGTCTCAGGGGGCCTGTGACTGCTCCAGACGAGAGTATGGCAGGGGTGAGGCTGTGTGACTTCTGTGTCCAGATCCAGCTCTGTGGGAGGGCCATCGAGGAGGACAGAGCCCCTCAGCCCGCAGTCGGTATGGACTACCTCGAGGAAATCCATGCTGAGAGATCCCAGCCCTCGGACCCTGGGTTTCCAGCCAAGACCCAATATCACAGAATAGAGAAAACCCTCCTGCTCTGACCTGTCCCCACTGCCGACCCACAGATTTCAAAAGCGTAATAAATTGTTGTTTTTTATCCCCAAGGTTCGGGGTAATTTGTCCGGCAGACATAATAAGTAGGACACTGTTCTTCCTCACCGTCAAGATCCCGGCTGTCTCTGTACCAACAAATAGTGTTTCTTGAGATGAAAATTAATGGCTTCATTCTGCATCATGTTTTTCTTCTGCTATCATGAAAGTGCTGCTCAAAACTCACCTTTGACACTAGTTAATATTGAGATGAGGGGCCCCTGGTGGCTCAGTTGGTCAGGTGTCCGACTTTGGCTCAGGTCATGAACTCGTGGTCTCTGAGCCTGCTTCGGATTCTGCGTCTCCCCCTCTCTCTCCACTCTGTCTCTCTCTCTCTTTCTCTCAAAAATACATAAACATTAACAAAATTTAAAAAAATACTGAGACGAATGAGCTCATAAATGAACGGACATCGGAAAACAGTGATGGATATCATTCTTGCCCAAGCACCAGAAGTAACCTATGCTTTCAGACCGCCTTTGGTCCTGATTCACAGGCACTGGCCTTTCTTCGGTCAGAAAACCCTGTAATAGCACGCATTAGAAATGGTTAAGTTGATTTTCCAGATAAACAGGCGATCAATGGGTCAATCGGCAAATCTAATCCATAAAAAGAAGGAAAAGCAAAGAAAGTTAGAAATGAGAAAGTTGTACAGAAACAAATAACAGATTAAAACTTACAGAGAGGATGTGGTATTGAGACTTTTTGACCTTTTTTCTTTAATTTGTTTTAATGTGTATTCATTTTTGAAAGACAGAGAGAGGCCGAGCACAAGCAGGGGTGAGGCGGAGAGAGAGGGGGAGACAGAATCCGAAGCAGGCTCCAGGCTCCGAGCTGTCAACACAGAACCTGACGCAGGGCTCGAACTCACAAGCCGTGAGATCATGACCTGAGCCGAAGTGGGAAGCTTACCCGACTGAGCCACCCAGGCGCCCCTTGAGACTTTTTGGCTTTTAACCCAAGATTTTTCTTTTTAAAAAATGTTAACAAAATTGCTCAAAGTAGAAAGTAGAAAACTTTAAAAGACCATAATCATGAAAGAAATGCAAAAGGTTAGAAAAGATTTCTCTCTCTCAAAACCTTCAGACCTAAAAAGATCTCTCGGTGAATTTCTTGTTTTCAAAGATATTCTCCTGCTACATAAACTCACCCGGAAGATGGAAACGGACTAAAATTTGCTTTAATTTATTGGGTGAAACTTGCTTAATCGAAGATCAAAACTTGATAAAGCTAGAATAAAACCTAGAATAAAAAATGCTGGCAAATGTATTCTTTAACTTTTTTTAAATTAAAAAAAGGTTTTTTTTTAACGTTTTATTTTTATTTTTGAGACAGAGAGAGACAGAGCATGAACAGGGGAGGGGCAGAGAGAGAGGGAGACACAGAATCGGAAGCAGGCTCCAGGCTCCGAGCCATCAGCCCAGAGCCCGACGCGGGGCTCGAACTCACGGACCGCGAGATCGTGACCTGAGCTGAAGTCGGACGCTTCACCGACTGAGCCACCCAGGCGCCCCATAAATTAAAAAAAACTTTTAAGGTAACGTTCACATCAAATTTATGTCAGAGGAGCGAGAATAATTTAATACCAGGAAACATAAATATGTAGCATGGCAACTTTAAGAGGAAAACCAAAATCACGTGCATGAGTGAATACTGGAAAAAGAATTGAGTAAAATTGAGCCTCCCTTTAAGATCATCCGGGAAGCTCTCTAAGCACATAAAAAAAAAAACAAACCAATAAATAATAACTGTTAGAATTAAAAATGCAAAACTGCCATTGCTTATATATATGTAATACTGTGACCAGGAAATTTCAGAGAATCAGCCGAAAGTGTCTTAGACTTAATAAGTTAATAAAGAGGGCAGCAACACGAAATCAATGTGGAAAGCACACATATTTGCATCATACCAGCAAAACCAACCAGCAAATAGAGTGTGTGTGGAGGAAGAATATGTTTGCGTAGATAAAATTAATAAGATACATGCTGGGGAAAAATTGAACATTGGAAATCATAATGAGACACAAAGAATAAAACTTGAAATCAATGGACCAACGTAGCACATTCCTGATGAAATGTCAAATACTATAAAGAAATAAACCCTTCTCAAGTGAATTTATGAGTTCAACACAATCTAAATAAAATCCCAAAGCAATATATATTTTTTAAGTTTATTTATATATATATATATATATATAGAGAGAGAGAGAGAGAGAGAGAGAGAGAGAGAATCCCAAACAGGCTCCCAACACGGGGCTCGAACTCACAAAACACTAGATCACGACCTGAGCCGGAATCGAGTCGAATGCTTTAACTGGCTGAGCCACCCAGGTACCCCACAAATATCTTTTTTTTAGAACAAAGTAAAAAAAATGCTAATTCTAACACTTAATATTAAAGAAAGAAAATCGTAATGTTTCTCACGCAAGAAAAGTCAGATCAACAGAATTAAAGACACAACCCAGCAATAGGCAAAGTACATGTAAACCTATTGTGCCAAAAAAAAAAAAAAAAAAAAAAAGATTATCCTATAAAGAGGGTGTGAAAATGGACTATTTAGGACTATGTAGAGGAAAAATTAGATCCTCACCTTGTACCGTAGGGGGGAAAAAAATCCTAAATGCATTAGCACTTAGAAAACGAGGGAAAAAATTTCTAGCTTAAAGTTGTCCATCAATATATTTGGTCGTAGCTGCAAGAAAACATTCCTCGGCGGCAGAAAACAAAAATGAGGAAACACTGGTAACAAATGAGAAAGACGAGAGGCTGACATCCCAAGTGAATAGAGAATCAACCCAGGCTGGGCCAGGGCAGCAAATAATGCGGAATCGCTGGGGAAAGAACACGGACTGCTGTGTCCCCAAGGCGTCTCAGAATCGGAAGCTGCTGGCGTGGATGCGAACGGGCCCGTTGTCCCGGAAAGGGATCTAACAGTGAGACAGGTGCCTACCTTCTGACCCAGCCCTTCCATCCTGGAGAAGCATCCTAAGCACTAACCTGAAGACAGAGTCACGCGCCCAGGTCGTTGATCTCCAGGTCACGTACAAGGAAGAAACACGGCCGCCGAGCTAAGTAACTTCGAAGGCCGTGCAACACATCAGCTGGGGGAGGTTTTTTCTGGTTTTGCCTCTTAACTGCCCGTGCGGAGAATTTTGGCAAGATGGGACCATGTGTGGTTTGAAGTGAGGCGGGATACGGGGTTGTAGGATGCGATCTCAAGTCTGAGCAAATGCACGAAAGAACGTGGAAACGCCGGGATACGTGTGAACGCCTCGTGCCCGCGTGCGCTGGGCCCTGAGACAGGGGCGGAAGCGTGCACATTTCCTCCTTCTCACGGACACCACGCGTGAGCTGCCCCCGAATGTTCCCTCAGATGACCGTAAGTGAAGGTTGGGTTTTGCTGGTGTTCTTTTAAGCGTCAGACCCAGGCGTTCACGGGATGATCCCGAATTTTCCAATGAAGCGAAATGTCTGTCTGGTGAGCTGGAACCTCCCTGTTCTGATGCCCCCACCCCCACCCGCTTTCACAGCCCCCCCCCCCCGTCTGATTTCCATCTCTGTTTGGGGTCTCCCCTCTCTCTCTCCCCTTACCCCATTTTCCCTCATGGCCCCTGGCTGATTAGGTGTATTGCTTCCTCTCTGGCCCAGAAGGTGAGGAATAAAAACCATCTGGTTTTCTTTCTTTCCTTCTTCCTTCTTTCTTTCTTTCTTGCTTTCCTTCCTTCTTTTTTCCTTTATTCCTTCCTTCCTTTCTTTTCTTTTCTTTTTCTTTCTTTCTTCCTTCCTTCTCTCCCTCCCTCCTTCCTCTTTCTCTGTCTTTCTTTCTTTCTTTCTTTCTTTCTCCTTTCTTCCCTCCTTTCCTCCCTCCCTTCCTCCCTCCCTCCTTTCTCTTCTTTTTCTTTCTTCCTTCCTTCCTTCTTTTCTTTCTCTTCCTTCTTTTCTCTTTCTTTTCTTTCTTTCTTTCTTGCTTTTTCTTTTTTCCCTCCTTTCCTCCCTCCCTCCCTCCCTCCCTCCCTCCCTCCCTCCTTTCTTTTTTCTTCCTTCCTTCCTTCCTTCCTTCCTTCCTTCCTTCTTTTCTTTTCTTTCTCTTCCTTCTTTTCTCTTTCTTTCTTTTTTCTTTCTTTCTTTCTTCCTTTCTTTCTTTCTTCTCTCCTTCCCTCCCTCCTCTTTTTCTTTCTTTCTTTCTTTCTTTCTTTCTTTCTTTCTTTCTTTCCTCTTTTCTTTCTCTTTCTTTTCTTTCTCTCTTTCTTTCTTTCTTCCCTTCTTTCTCTCTTTCTTTGTCTTTCTTTCTTGCTTGCTTGCTTTCTTTTTATCTCTTCCCTCCTTTCCTCCCTCCCTTCCTCCCTCCCTCCTTTCTCTTTTTCTTCCTTCCTTCCTTCTTTTCTTTTCTTTCTCTTCCTTTTCTCTTTCTTTCTTCTTTCTTTCTTTCTTTCTTTCTTTCTTTCTTTCTTTCTTTCTTCTCTCTCTCTCCCTCTCTTCTGTTGAATTTAAACCAGGTGATTGCCAGCAGAGACCCAGAGAAGGTGGCGGGGGCAGCAGTGGGGTCACAAGACTGCAGCAGCCCAGACCTGAGGCTAACACTCAGACTTCCTATGCTGATGTGAAGGGGAGTCTGTGGCTGCTTCCCTGGGGTGGCCTGTGCCCTCCGGTGCCGTGGTCTCTGCATGGCAATGGTCAAGGCAGCTGCACAATTCCCTCTCCAGATTTCTGAGTTGCTTCTATTCCCAGCCTGCCCGTTTCCTCTTCCTGACCAATCCCCTGGGCTCCCCGCCAGTCTGATACATACCCACCAGAGTGCAAAAATCCACTTCTGCCCAACTACTGCTTTCCGGATCTCCTTCCTTGTTAAAAAAAAAAAATCCTTTTCCGTTACTGTAAGTACACCTGTCTTTGGCGGCTTGTCACATGGATGGCTTTAATGTGCATTGTGAAAACCCATATCTGGTGCTTTTAGAATATAAAAACGTGAGGAGACACAGTGGAATTGCCTCTGTAGAAATCAGGCAGTGTCCGAGAGGCTGTTTTGAAACTCTGTATTCTGGCGGTTTGGTGATCTGCTTGTCTCCTGTGATCTCCAGCTGAATGCTGGGGTTGGAGGACATCCGGGTGCCCAGATTTGGGGTCGGTGGAGCCACTGCCGAGAAGCCCCTGGGCCTGGCCCAGGAAGGAGGCTGGTGGGCAAGGACGCTGGGGGAGGGACCCAACTCGGTGCTGAGGCCCTGGGAGATGCCGCTGGGGCTGTGGGAGCACCTCGGGGTGTCACGGCTGCCGGACTGGCTCCCCACAGGCAGGGAGGCCTGGAGAGAGCCCGTTTTCGTGGAACATCACACCGGAACGCCCCCTGCCAGTCCTAATCCTCTCCGCTCTGCAGAGGGGAGCCCTGAACGTCAGGCCACACGGTGGCACTCACTTTGGGCTGCCCCGAAGGCTCCTTCAGGCCTGTCCAGTGCAGGAGGGGGCCCTGGAGTCCCTCTGAGTGTCCTGGTGGGGGGCTAGCTGTCCTGGGCCAAGACCTAGAGAGAGACACTGAGCAAGACAGCGCCCCATGCGAGGTCCCCCCGCCTCCTCCCTTGTCTTCATATTGTTTCGCAGTATTTACCACTATCTGATAGTCTAGCCCCGGTTCGTTGGCTTCTCTGGTTTTTAACTGTCTCCCCGCGTCAGAACACAAGCACCGAGGGCGAGGGCTTGTTTTTGTTCGTGCCTAGAGTCCCGGTTCCTACAACCACGCTTGGCACGTAGCCGGTGTTCAATGAATAACTGTGGTGGGAGGAAGGGACGTGGGGAGGGAGGGGGATCAGTTGGTTGCCCCTAGAGTAGCGTCCGCCACCGTCTCCGGGAGAAGCCGAGAGACTTCCGCCGCGTCCCCTCGAGGTCACAGGGACCACCTGCACGTGGCCGGGCGCCTCCAGTGGCTCCGTGGACGTCACCCTTGGCTGTGAGCCTGGCTCTCTGCTCCCGTGGATGGTGCCCTGATGCAGGTCTCCTCTGAGCGGCAGGGCCAAGAACGTTCCAGCTGAGGTAACAAGACCCTAGAGGGTGCAAGAAGCAGATGCATTTTAGGAGCCTCTAGCTTGAGCGACCCCAGGAACCCCAGGGCTGCTTCAGGAGGAGAGAAGGGAGGGGAGAGCCGTGGACTTGGAATTCTTAGTTCTTTGAAACGCTCTTCACATGCCCTCGTTCAGGGGCGAGGGGACGGTCCCGAGACGTGCTGCTGAGCTGAGCCACCCCTGGTTTGCTCCTGACCCGCCTTCAGACCCTTCTCTTCCAGGCCCACGAGCGTCGCCGCTCACTGTGGCTTTCTGGTCTGTCTGCCAGTTAAGACAGTCCCCCGGGGCTGCAGGCTTCGCTGGCCAGGCCTTTGCTCCCTGCACGGGGCGGGTGGGCGTTCAACGAAGAAAGTAGCTGGGACCAAAAAACCCCATTTCCACCAAGATCCCCTCTGCTTGCTTTCCTACAATGACCTTTCTCTGCTCAGCGCTTACCTCCCTCGCTGAGGGCAACGGGGCCAAGTTTTAGGCCCCGTCCGTTCAAAACCAAGTGTCCAAATGACTGCTCCCTGCAGGGTTTTCTTTGGAATAAAGACGGTTTCTCCTGTTCCGCGTTCCCTCCGCCCATGGTGAACCGAGGCTCCTTCGGAAGCCAGCCTTCTGCACCCTGAATGGAAATCGCTCTATTAATGCACATGGATGTCCACACCATGCAGGGCACCTGCTTTTCTGGGACAGTTGCCATCTGGAATCAGGCGACTTCCTCATTGTGCGCCTATTTCTGGACAAAGGAGAGGAGAATTGGATCAGAAGCGGGCATCCTCTCCCACATCCTGCAGCTGCCCGGCAGACCCGATTAACATGCTCGCTCTTGCTTAGCTGGTTACCTGGCCACCAGGAGGAGGCCAAGGTCCTGCGTATCGGCCCCTCGGACAGGCACGGAACAAATGTCCTGCAAGGTATTCCCGCCGCCTTTCTCCTCCGTGTGTCCAGGTGTCCTGGGCTGGCTCCTCTCCTGGAGGCTCAGCGGCTGCAGCCGGGTCCAGAGCTCCGCTTGTCCCCACACCCCCTGGCGGAGAAAAGCCCCCCTCCCCCCCTGCTGGAGCCCTCATGGACCAGAAGGGAAGTTGGAACTCCAGCAGCCAAGGCCACCATCTCCTGGCTGTCCGGGCTCGCAGGTGGCTTGAGTCTCTCCCTGGACCGCAGCTGCAGGAGCCGTAGGTGGTCCTGGAGTGTAGACCTGTGGTGTGCCGGATGGTCACTCGGGTTCACGCGGGGAAGGTTTCTACGTATCACTACGCTTTTTGCTTGCTTGGTTTTTTGTTTATTTATTTTTGAGAGAGAGAGAGAAAGAGAGCAGGGGAGGAGCAGAGAGAAAGAAAGAGAGAGAATCCCAAGCAGGCTCCTTGCTACCCGCAAAGCCCAACACTGGGCTCAAACCCACAAACCACAAGGTCGTGATCTGAGCTGAAACCAAGAGTCGGATGATTAACCGACTGAGCCACCCAGGAAACCCCCCTTTTCTTTCCTTCTTTCTTTCTTTCTTTCTTTCTTTCTTTCTTTCTTTCTTCCTTCCTTCCTTCCTTCCTTCCTTTCTTTCTTTCTTTCTTTCTTTCTTTCTTTCTTTCTTCTTCTATGAAAAGGTAATGCCTTTAAAATAGAAAAGTAAAACCTCACCTCACAAAGAAAGGAAGTTCCTAATTTAGACCTGACCGAGTCTTTCCATCTAGGGCCGGTTTAGAGACAGAAGAACTGACTTCTTTGCTGTGGGAGGAAACGGGGGCGGATGAGGGGGCTTGTCCTAGGGAGGAGGACACCTGTTCAGAAGCAGAGTCCGTGTGGACAGAGCTCGGGCAGGTGCCAGCTGCCACTGAAATGAGCTGTGGAGAGAAAGCCCGGCTCCGGCACTGGTGTGGGAAGCGTGAGCTCCATGGTTTCGCACACAGGACACCTCCCACGGAGGAGTGTAGCATCTCCAGGGGTAAACGTTTACACCACAGTACATTTCACTGCTGCTCAGTGTCTTGTTTTCTTATAAAACAATATTTTCCCGGAAAATACTGGTTTGGAGTGGTTTGTTAAAAAAAAAATCTAGCTCTGTTAGGCTTTTATAAACTGTCTTTAAGAGCTCTTGGAAAAATGGCGCTATGTTTTTGAATAAGTCAAGATCTAAATACAAGGAGAATTTTATCGAACTAGAGAAAATCGGAGACGATGGGGAGAACTCATTCCCAGTGATAGGAAATCCCGGAAAGCAAAAGATGTATGTGTGAATATGTGTGTGTGTGTGTGTGTGTGTGTGTGTGTGTGTGTGCGTGTGCAAGTGTATATATGTAAATACCAGACAGATGTCTTCGTATATCTTTCATATATATAAAGATACCATAAATGTAACCCAAAGAAAGATGATAGGCTGGGAAATAGTTGCACTTCCTATAGACTGAAAGTTAATATGCCTGTTATATAGAGCGATCCCATAAATTGATAAGAAAAAGACATAGTCATATAGAAAACTTGGTCAAGAGCACAGTTAATTATTTGACAAAATGGCATCCCATCCACATGAAGAGATCGGCTGCATAGACGCACTTCAGACTCTTGTTGCAACGTGGGGGTGGCCTGGCCTTCTTTTCAAAATCTCAGCTACTGTAACTCTGTGCCCACCGTGGGCTCTCTCTCTCTCTGTGTGTCTCTCTCTGAGATGGTCCTCATCAATATCTCCACCATCAGCAGACGCTGGAGGGATGTGTGTGGGGGTCCCCATAAGCCAGAGTAAATGGTGGCAGGGGGTGTGCGATACCCACGAGACCAGTGTGTGTTTCCTACATGATTAGTTGGCCAGGGAACTGTGGCCACGGTCAGCTGGGAGCCTCGCTGAGCATATCACACAGTGGGGCCAGTGGGACCAGCCAAGGGAGCGGACGGTACCCGTCTTTACCAACATCAGTGGCAACGATTGCTCAGCAGAGTGACCAGGAAAATGCCGATGCCGTTAAACCTGCACGAGCAGCTGACTTCCATCCCAGTGGAATCGGTCGTGACATTACGATCCACGCAATCGTGATTTTCTGCCACTCACTGTCTCAGCCAAGGACACTGCCACCCTTGCGCCCTCATGGCTCACAGGTGAGACAACCGCACAGCTTGTGGTTCGAACCGCCTCCCTTTGGGGAGGAAAGGGAGGGAGCATTCAGGATTGTGTTGAACCAGCAGGCATAAACCCAGACTGTCCCAACAGGTCAAGATTGACGGCCCCCCAACTCAGAGCCGACCCACCGCGTCGTTCTGTGCAGTCTACCTCATGAAGACCTCGTCGCAAATCCGTCCACGACCACCTTGGCCCCCACTAAGTCTTCTCTTCCCCAGCCACCCTCATGCTTGTTTTCCAGCCAAGCGACCATTTCAAAGGCAAATCGGAGCCTGACAGCTCTCACTTGCCTCCTTTCAAGATTGTTTTGAGACTCCATTTGCTCTTAGGGGAAAATCAGAAAGTTGTCTACGCGTTTCCTCCGAGAGGCTGCCTTCCAACAGAGACAGGACCCTGGAGTGCCCACCATTTTACCTAGAACATCTGCTGTGTCCCAGGTGCTCCTAAAATATCAGCTAAATCCATGAAGGAAGGAGTCCGTCAGGTTTCTTGGGCCCACCGAATCTGCTCTGACAGGAAAAGACTGTTCAATTACTGCGTGATCAAAAATTCCCCTCATCCGGATAACACCAGCTTGGTTTCCATCGGTGATGTGTACCATCATGCGCCTACAATGTTTCCCCCACCTCAAATTTGCTGTTCCTTCCATAGCTTTGGGGGATTTTTCAGATTCAAACAAAAACAGTAAACAATTCTCCATACCACCGAAACAATGTATTTCTCTCCCAGATGTCCAAGGGGAGAGCGAGCAAGAAACAGAGGAGGGACTGCAAATTAGCAACATCGTTCCACGTTTATTTCATTTACTAAAGGTTTCGCAGACACAGGAGTGTTTTAATGGAGAGACACGAGGGATATTCTTACTTCACAAAGGTTAGCAATAAAAGGCATGATTACGACAAACCTGCATCGCGTCTAAAAGAGATTAAAAACGATTTTATAACTCTGGAGCACACATCCGGATAATAGCAGCATTTTACCGAGCAGGTCGAGCACATACTCCTGTGGTTCATGCTTCTGCCTGTGCTCTTAAAAGACCAAACACATTCGCAACATTTAGGTTGGGGGGCCGGGGGGAGGGGGATGCAGGGACGGAATTTAGCAGAAATGTGCGGTCTAAATAATGCATGGTGATGGCTTCAAGGTAAGATAGGCTGTTGTCAAAACCGTCTAAGAATAACCTAAATGCTTTTGATGGGAAAGGTTTGGGGCAGTATTTCTTCACATACTGTGCTCAATTTAGCTGTGGAGAAAACCCACACATTCACTGGGTGTTTCCCCTCATGAGAACCAAAAGCTTTTTCCTATCAAAAGCGGAAAAGTTGCCGTGTATCTCTAGCTACTGCTTTAATGAGGAAGAGACCCATAAATAGCAAAATGCCGAGAAAAGCCCAGCGGATGCCAATAGCTCCGGGTTCCTGGTTTGTTTTAATTGTTTTTTAATGGTCATTTATTTTTGAGACAGAGACAGAGTGTGAGCAGGGGAGGGGCAGAGAGAGACACACAGAATCTGAAACAGGCTCCAGGCTCCGAGCTGTCAGCACAGAGCCCGACGCGGGCGCGGGGCTCGAACCCACAAACCGTGAGATGGTGACCTGAGCCGAAGTCGGACGCTCAACCGACTGAGCCACCCAGGCGCCCCTTGGGTTCCTGGTTCTTGTTATTTCTCTTCTGTGGAGACATAGCGGCCACTGGTATACACAGGTCCCACCAGATTGATACAATGGGCATCTTAAACTTCCTCATCAAAAAACAACAACAAAAAAAACAAAATCAAAAACCAAAAAAACACAAGAAAAAAACCCAAACACCAAATGGAACGGCGCCTGGGTGGCTCAGTCAGTTAAGCATCCAACTTTGGCTCAGGTCATGATCTCACGGTTCGTGGGTTTGAGCCCCACGTCAGGCTCTGTGCCGACAGCTCGGAGCCCAGAGCCTGCTTCGTTCGGATTCTGCGTCTCCCTCTCTCTCTGCCCCTCCCCTGCTCACGCTCTGTCTCTCTCTCAAAAATAAATAAACATTAAAAATAATTTTAAAAAACCCCACCGAACGGAGATTGAAAACATAAAGGTCAGTATCAGACAGCTGATACTGTCTGAATAAGGGCCCCTAGAGATAACAGCTCCTACTCTCCTGATCCCCCTCCCCTGTGAATGTGACTTCATTTGGAAAAAGGGTCTTTTCCAATGTGATTGACTTCATGATTTTGAGATGGGGGGATTATCCTGGATTATCCAGGTGGGCCTTAAAGGTAACCCCAGGGGGGCTCATGAGAAAGAGGGAGGGGGAGATTTTGCTCACCCACGAGGAGAAGGCCACGTGACCACAGAGGCGGAGACCAGAGTGATGGGGCCACGGGCGTGGAAATGCCAGCAGCCACCAGAAGCTGAAGGAGGGAGCAATCAATTCTCCCCTAGAGCTTTGGGAGGGTGCGTGGCCTTGCCGACACCTTGATAGTGGCCCAGTGGAACCGTCTTTGGGCTTCTGGCCTTCAGAACTGTCCTGAGAGAAGAAACCTCTTGTTTGAGCAGCCACAGGAAAGAAATACAACCGAAGGTCTCAGGCAGGGGTCCTGGGCCGCAAGCAAGGGGCATTCCCTCCGGCTCACGTCGGTAGGAAGGCGACTGGCGGCTCCACGGATTGGAAGGGGCTGGGAAGGGAGGGATGCTCAGAGGGCAAGTCTGACACCGGGGCAGAAACTCCCACGGGCGTGTTTGCAGCAGTCTGTCCTGGAATGATAACGCTCCGGCGATGTGCCCTCTGCTTCTCGGGCACGTTTGGTGCAGCAGGCGCTACGTGAACACCTTTACGTACCTTCGCGTCCTCACCAAAGCCTGGGACGGCCTGGCGAAGCCGCTGCCCCGAGGTCACATAGTTACTGGCTGAAGGAATCCCGGGATTCCTACCCCCTCAGACCTTTTTTTCCATTGCCTCAACCTGGCTCCTTTTAGAAGTGCAAATCAGATGTGTTTAACACTGAACTAGGAGACAAGCAGAACCGTGAGCCAAGACTTAATGGCATTTCTAACAGCCGCTTCTCCATGTTAAGATGTCCTCACACCCTCCCGCTTCTGGAGTTTTTAGCATCGCGCGAGTCATGCGTTCGATACCTTGCCGCGGGCCTTCCGCCCTTTCTGCAGAGTCGGGCCTCCTTGCCAACATTAGGGAAGTGCCTCTAGATCGAGCTTGACCTGTAATCCAGTCGTTTCCCTGCACGTGCCTCTCGGTTTTTCCATCTGGTCCTGTTAGCAAAGGGAACGTGCATTGTTAACGGAGAAGCAAAGTTCACAATTAGGGATCGATAAGGAGCACGTATATTCTGCTGTATCAGCCTCAGGGCTATTTCATCAGCTTTAGAACTTCCCCGCGTGCTTCCCCCCCCCCCCCCCGCGAGGTCCCCGTCCCTCCCCGTGCACGTCAGCAGCCCAGGGTGCATGAATCACCCCACCAATGGTTTATGCCGCTGCACCACAGCAAACTAAACAAATTCTTTCCACGTTAGCCGGAGGGTTAAAAAAAGAAGCGTGTGCTAAAGGAGGTACAATTTTGAGCTGAGCACTAGAAAGAAAATAAAAAGGAAGCAAGACCTCAGTCGACCATGTGCACATGGGCCTGACTGACTTCCTTCCTCTGTGACTTCTGATGCGGCGGCCTCTCAGGGGGATGCTTTCCGCGGAAAGCTGGGGGGCCCGGGCCAGGGCGGGCAGGAGGCGCAGAAGTCGCCCAAGTGTGGCCAAGGACAGAAATTCACTGTCAAGGAGTCTGTTGCTCTAAGTTCTGTGCAAAAACGCCCCCTCGCAGGGCGGTCTTCCGGGTGGTGTGAACGGGGTCCAGAACCCACCTGGCTCCTCACTGCCCCGGCCTGCTCCCCCTTCTCACCCCCTCCTCTTTCCCCCCTCCGAGAAGGAGCAGAGGTTGCCTCTCTCTTCCCTCCCGGTCTCCGAGGCCCTTACTCAATGCTCAGTCCTGTACCTCAGGTATGGCGCAGAACGGCTGGCTTCACCTTTACTCCCAAGTTCGTCTCTAGGCCAGGGTCGACACCTCTTCAAGGCAGCCAGGAGTCTAGTAGAGCCTTTTCTCGTGTCAAAGTGATAATATTTGCGGTGATTAAAAAAAAAAAAAAAGCAACTAGAAGTTCAGGAAAATTCCATCTCGTAGGAGAATCATGACGTACTGGGCTGAATGGTGTTCTCTCTGAAATGCCTGTCTACCTGGGACCTCAGGACGTGAGCTTTTTGGAAAATAGGCTCTTTGTGGATGTAATTCGTTAAGGAAGGTCATCCTGGATGTAGGGTGGGCCTGAAACCCCATGGCTGGTGTCCTTATAAGAAGGCCACGCGGGCCACAGGGAACACGCAGAGGAGGGCACCATGTGACAAGGCAGACGGAGACTGAAGGGATGTGTCTACAGGCCAAGGAGCTCCAAGCTGTAAACCGCCAGAAGCTAGAAGTGGACTGGACTAGAATCTTCCTTGGAGCCTCTGGAAGGAGCCACTCGTGCTCACACCTTGATTTTGGGTTTCTGGCCTCCAGAACCATGATAGAGTCATTTCTGTTTTTGACTCCCAGTCGGTGGGATTTGTCTCGGCGGCCCTGGAAAAGTCGCGCACAGGTGACCCGTTGCACGGGCTGTGTCCCGCAGCACGCTGGGTTTCTCTTTTCCACCCCGTAGCTCAGCAAAGCCCACATCCGCAGAGAGGGACCGTGATGACTCCCGTCCCCGAGCATCGACAACGCAGTGCTGAAAACAGCGTCACTGACCCGGACTGGACCGCCCGAAGAATCTTCCGGTCCGGAGTAAGGAACAGCGAGCTTTTTTGTGACAGGGATCGAAGGCCAGTGGAGATCCTTTTTCCTTAATTCTAGCCATTTGGTGGCTGAAAAAAAAATTTGTTTTGAAAATCACTCTAATTTTATTTTTTAAAAAATGGTATACAAATTAGTTAGCATCTAGTGCAACGATGAGTTCAGGAGTAGATTCCTTAGTGCCCCTGACCCATTTAGCCCATCCCCCCTCCCACAACCCCTCCAGTAACCCTCAGTTTGTTCTCCATATTTAGGAGTCTCTTCTGTTTTGTCCCCCTTCCAGTTTTTATATTATTTTTGCTTCCCTTCCCTTAGGTTCATCTGTTTTGTCTCTTAAAGTCCTAGGATGAGTGAAGTCTTATGATTTTTGTCTTTCTCTGACTAATTTCGCTTAGCATAATACCCTGTCGTTCCATCCACGTCGTTGCGAATGGCAAGATTTCATTCTTTTTTGGTTGCTGAGTAATACTCCATTGTATATATACACCATGTTTTCTTTATCCATTCATCCGTCGATGGACATCTGGGTTCCTTCCATCCTTTGGCTATTGTCGACAGTGCTGCTATAAACATGGGGGTGCATGTGCCCCGTCGAAACAGCACACCTGTATCCCGTGGATAAATACCTAGTAGTGCAATTGCTGGGTCGTAGGGTAGTTCTATTTTTAGTTTTTTGCGCAACCTCCATCCTGTTTTCCAGAGTGGCTGCACCAGCTTGCATTCCCACGAAAATTCCTTTGCAGCAGAAAGTTTAAGCAATAGCTTGAATGTTCGATTTTTCCCAATATTAGGATGCCCCAGCCCCTACCTACTGAGTTGGGGGGTTTACAGGAAACCCCACAGGGAAGAGCCACACGCCCCAGTCACACCTCAGGCACGTCTTTGGGCTGCTGTGAGGGAAAGAAGAGGGTTGCACCAGGTAACTTCACCCGAGCACTTAGCCAGCACGCCCCCACCCTCACCTCCCGGCCGCCCCCAAGCTCTGGCCCTTTTAACTCTTCTCTTCAAAAACAGACTGGAGCGGCCAGATCTGTGTGTGTGTGATTTTTCCCATTTGGTAGACAAGAGGCTGGGAGTTGAGTGGGGTTGACATTCTTTCTTTCAAAAACCTGATGAGCTTCTCTGGAATGCCAGCCTTCCGGAAGCTTCTCCGCTCAGTGCCTGTTAATCCTCTATTGAGAGCTGATAATGAGGTTGGGATTTTTTTTTTTTTCTTTAGATGGATAAAAGGAGCATTGCTGCTTCTTCTTTTTTCTGGCCTGTAGAGTCTATGCAGTTATTTTTTTGCCCATTGAAACGTGTCATAGTTTTACCACATTGGCTTTCCCGTTTCCCAAGATGATTAACAGTTGACCTTTCTTTGCTTAAAAAAAAAAAAAAAAGGAGGGAACTTCTCCCCTCAATTGAATGTGTCCTGAAGATAAGCCCGACTCAAAGTTCTGCTTCTTTCTTTCCTCTCACGTGTTTGTTTTCTTTCTCAGCTGAAGTCTCCGCCCGGCTGTCAATCGGAGGTGGTCACGATTAGAAACCAAAGCGACCGCTGCTGTTTGCTTTAGCTGGGACAGTCATGCGTCCTCCACCTCAGTGGCAGCGGCAGAAGAAGCTTTAGCCTGCCGAGGAAAAGTAGTCGAACAGGATTAGTGGGGAAGGGGGGTGGGGGGCCAGAGCCTCTGGGATCTTTTCTTGTGCTTCAGGGAAAGGCCACCAAGCCCTCTGTGTTCTCTCCCTCCTGAGGGCCCAGACCTGAATGCCTTTTTATCGGAGTCATCTGGCCCCGCCCTGGCCACTGGCCGAAGGTGGCCGCCGCCGAGCGTCAGAAATGTGGCTGCTCGTGACCAAGGCGTTCTCTAAAATATAAACCTGTTGCCAGGTTTCAAAGACTTAGTACGAAACACATGTCAGCAATGATATTTTTGAGTGGATTGACACCCGACACACCATGGCCTCGGCTTCGGCTTTTTGTTGATTATCTGACCCGCGGACCCCCGAAAGCAGACCTCCCGGATTACAGCAAAAAACGTAGATCTCGTAAGACTTCCCGGGAAGCAGACGGGGTCAGGGCCAAGTGCTTTTGGGAAGAGCCGTGGCAGAGAGTTCCACTGGGGATCAGAAAAGAGGTGAGCAAAAGAAAAGGGTCCTGAATAAAGTCTCTCGTCAGAGAAACGGGTCTGCTTCTGTCAATATGGCATTTCAGGAATGTGTGCCCACAGGACCCCTTGCTCATCCCTTTTAAATGTCGGTTTAGCAGCAACGACCCTGTCAAGCCAGTACTGTTCCAGAGGCCCAGCCGAGCAAGTGTGTAAGGTAGTGAATAGCTGTCCAGGACCCAGGAACACCCCCGTGGAAAAGTGGGGCAAAGCTTGGGACCCACTGTCCAAAGATAAGAACTCTGTGTAATCGATGAGTCATTGTAAGAGCATGTTGAGGACTCAAGGCTGGGGACTGTGACAGCCTTTTCATCTTGCAAACATGGCCCAGCTGCAGTGACAGACCCTCCAGTGACATCCCACTGCCTGGCTTGAGCTCCCACAGGAGGAGCTCCCACACTCACCCTTAAGCATCCTAAAACCAAGGAAAGGAGCCCTTCGGCGACAAAGAACGAAGAGGAACTTTGCACTAAAAATCACTTGGTTGGCTCAACGTCTTTCTCAACAACAGCCAGTAGGTCGGGTAAGTAGAGATTACCATCTCTGTGTCACGGAATGAGTCTTTAGCCTGAACCTCTGTGAACTTACGTGCCAGAGGCTTGAAGGATGGGGCCATTTTGATCTTCAACGCAGAACGGGGAGGGTAGGCAGCATCACCACTGAGGAGGAGGGGTGGAGATTTAAGCCTGGGTGAGGAAGGGTGATTTATAAGCCTCAGGAAAGAAGATCTGCGGGCACTTCAAATATCCCCAGAGAGGACACGATGGCCTGATTGTCCTTTCTTTCCCAGGCGAAGAGAGAGTTGGGTACTCTTGGGTAAAGGAATGGAAAAGCAGTCTGTTGAAATTCTTTCTTCGTACCCTGATGTTTACTTGTATTTCGAAAAACAAACAAACAAACAACACTAAAAACACTTGGTCTGGTTTTATGTTTCATAAATGTAATTGTTAAAATAGGGAGAACGAAAGATCATACTTCAGAGGATCTATGCTTTTGCCTTTCTTAGGCATATACGCATATACATTTTTTAAATTTCTCCAGTTGACTTGTACTTCCCGAAGATCTGAATAGAACTGAAAGATGAAAGGCCAGGTTGCCATCTGATCACCACGTACGCTTCTCTCTGACAAGCTCACGGTTTCCTCCCGTCTGATTTATTATGCTCCTTGGCTTTGCGGCAACATTTCACAAACTCATCGATACAGAAATTCCCGAGAGTGAGTCTCTTAATTACATAGGCTCTTCTTGGGGGGTGAACAAAACAACAAATGTATTTCTCCCCACGTGGGTTGAAACGCCCCGTGTGATGTCCAACTTTACCACAACACTGTGGGGTGGGGGAGGGGCGGGGGGGGCTGGCTTTACCTCGTGGTGCCGCCGTCTCCCAAAATGTGTTGGTGACTTCACGTTGTCTAACAGCTGGGGCCCTTATGGCCTTACAGCTCACAGCCTTCTTTTCCTCAACAAGAGTCCCCACACAGCAGTCCTGTGGATGATCCAGCGATCTCATGGGCCCTGAGCCCCATGGTTCTAACTTCCTTCCTCTTTATGTCATGTCAGCACTCATGTTCGTGGCCAAACCAGGGAACTGGGGATGGGTTGACCCACACCAGCTCCAGGGTCTTGCTCACTTCCCGTAGAAGATACCAACCATGGGGTAGCCGCATCTTATCAGCTCTTCCGAGGGGACCACGGTGCAGTCAACAGCAAGATGGCGGAGTCCTGGTTGTCCCTGTGTCAGGTTGACCTCCTAAGAGCTTGCAGGGGAGATGGCTTTGAAATCCTTGAATGAGTTCATGCTCTTTTCTTGAAATACACTGAATTCTGGTAGCTTCCCAGAGTGCGGTGTCCCTGCCTTATGCTGGTTTCCCTTGTGGCCCCGTGAGCCCCTTGCATGGATTTGAGTATCCCAGGTGTTGGGTTCATTGTTGCATCTTGGCTCAACATCCTAGACCAGGAGCCAAGGAGAAAGGTCTTTGGATACTTCTTGCTGAGTCCTGCTTCTCATCCCAGGTACACAAAGGTGAGGGTGAGGGGTGGGACACTGAAAACTAAGCAGACTGCTCATTGGTGTCACTTTTGTACTGTTTTTCATCTTTCTGGGGACAAAAGTGTCTGTTCCAAAGGGACAGAATGGGAAATTTGACTAAACGTTTTAAAATTCAAACCCAGGGATGCCTGGGTGGCTCAGTCAGTTAAGCGGCCGACTTTGGATTTCGGCTCAGGTCACGATCTCACGGTTCGTGAGTGTGAGCCCTGCACGGGTCTCTGCACTGACAGCACGGAGCCTGCTTGGGATTCTCTCTCTTCCTCTCTTTCTGCCCCTCCCCTGATCGCCCGAGTGTGTGCTCTGTCTCTCTCAAAATAAATAAATAAACCAAAAACAGGTAGAGAGACACTGGCTGTTGGCTGGTTCTAGAACAGATTCTGAGAAGGGACTAAGGATAGGGAGGGAGAGGGGCTGTCTGGCACGGACTCCTCGTGGCCACTTTCCTTCAGGCTCTTCCTGGACCTCCACACATACACAGGGACTCACAGGCCGAAAGATCACCAGACTCCCCTCCTCAAATCCCCGCTTTCTGCTGGAGCCCCCGGCTCGGCTCTCAGCACTCTCCACCCCACCATTCACTACCTTGTCTCCCGACTCATTTTCTTCAGAGCACTTATCACGAATCACAAGCCATGATTGTCTTGCTTTCCTGCTTCTCTTCTACTCCAAGCCTCAGGGGTCTGCCTTCTTTATTCTTTATTTAATCCTCGTGTCCAGTACAGTGCCTGGCTTAACTCCAAAACGACTCGTTGAATACATGCAACTTGCATAGGAGACATGGCACAAGGGGCTAGGACCTGGGCACTGAAGAGGTCGGATCAGTTCAAGTGCTCAGTGAGCATGGTGTTATCATCAAAGACAGGGCAGTAGGGGGGCTGGAGGGAGCTTCGATAGCCTTGCGGCGAATTCCGTGCAGACATGGAATTCTAATGTCTCTGCTAATGTAGTGAGTGGACAGCCACCAGAACGAGCCCAGGAGGAGACAGAGGACAAGAATGGAGAGAAGACAGTCAGGACTGAGAAAAAGGGAGAGCAGGTGTATTCCATACAAAAGAAGACATAGAAACCCCAAGGGGGTAGATGAACCCCAAGAGAGCTGCAAGAGAAGGAGGCAAAGACCAAGGTCAGGAGGAGGAAGTGCATCGCCCTGGTGTCAGGACCTGGAATAAGCCCGGCCACTCCGGTTCCTTGGCAACTTAAGCCCAGCAGAGCCTCTGCCTGGCTTCCGAACGGCAGTGACCTCTACCCCCAGCTTTCCAGCCCCCAAACCTTTACCAATGACTCAAGAGCTACCAGGAGCTTGTAAGGCACTTCGTCCAGTGTTCTTATTTTGTAGTTGAGAAACTCTGAGAGGGACATGTTACCCAGTTAGTGGCAGAGGTGGGCCGACAGTCTGACCTCCTGTTCGAAGCGGTTATGGGTTTAGGGGCAGGGCTAGGGGCAGGTCAGCCACTTGACTCCCGGACTGCTCAGGACGGTCTCGTTTTCATGTCTCCCAATTTCTCAGACTTTGACTTAAATCAACCATACTCTGACCATCCCAGACATCCGTCTAATGTCTGTGAGATTCCTCCTCAGGCTTCCCGGCAATCCCCGGGGAGAGAAAATAGCGGAAACAGAATGGCATGCAATTATTTCAATACCAGAACCATGTTTTGAGGGCTCCACTGAGCTAAGGGAGAACCCTACGCTGGCCCATGAACTATGATTAAACAGGACCTTGTCTGCATGATTGACACTGGGTCCAACTCTGACAGTGAGCCAACATCCACGAGCGCTAGTTAACTTGATTTTAACAAACCCCAGAGACTGGGCTTCCGGTATTGGCTACTTGCAGGAGTCCACGAAGGCGAAATGCCTCCGGCTACGGAGATCTAAAAATGTGAGATAAAATATGACACAGTTTATTTCAGATACGTAATGGAGTTAACAAGAAAGAGAGACCCTCGGATGCCAGAAACAAAGAGGGAACCCAAATCAGATCAATCTAGTGTGATTCGCGGCTGCGGTCCCTGAGGGGTTTGTAGGGAGTTAATTGGCCCAGAAATACACTGACACAGCTTTTGTTCTCTGTTCGCACCTGGTGAGGACGGAAGGTGAGGTCTTCGTAGAAGTTGGAACTCAGAGCTCTGCCGAAAGTGGAGATTCTTGAAACTCAGCCCTCTTAACGAAGAGAATTTAAAATAACTCCACGCACCAACCCACGTGCCCCTGTCCAGGGCTCTGAAAAGCGGGGGGGGGGGGGGGGGGGGGGGGAGTCAGAGTTGATATTATTTATGTAGTGTAGCAATCCTTAGTTGAATTTGCAACGTATAAACTGATCCTGCATTGATAATACCACCGGAAGCCATGCAAGACCCTGACGGAATAGAATCATCTGAAAAAAAGATCCCACAAAAAATGAGTATGTCAAAGCTACGACAGCATTTTTAAAGAAGGAGTAGAAAATCTTACCAAGAGGGGCACCTGGGTGGCTCAGTTGGTTGAGCATCCGACTTTGGCTCGGGTCATGATCTCACGGCTCGTGGGTTCCAGCCCCGTGTCGGGCTCTGTGCTGACAGCTCGGAGCCCGGAGCCTGCTTCGGATTCTGTGTCTCCCTCTCTCTCTCTGCCTCTCTGCTGCTCACCTTCTGTCTCTCTCTCAAAAATAAATAAAACATTAAAAAATTCAAAAAAACTTTTATGAAGAATAATACGCAATGAAAAGACAACAAGCAGATTGGAAAAAGCAACGCTAGAACCATGAAGGGTAGTCTGAACTGAGGATAGAACGAAGAATGATTCAGTGAAGCTCTTGCTCCTAATGTGTGACTTAACCTCCCTTTTATCTTTTAGTTTCATTACAACTGTTATTTAAAAATTACCCAGGGGTGACTGGCTGGCTCAGTCAGTAGAGCGTGTGACTCCTGACCTTGGGGGCATGAGTTCAAGACCCACATTGGACATAGGGATTACCACCACCAACAAAAATAATAATAAACTAATTAACTAAACCCCCTTTAAAAAACTATCCAATTATTCAGCATTGTACTGGGTTGAATAATGTCCCCCCAGAATTCATGTCTACCTAGAACCTCAGAATGTGACCTTCTTTGGAAATAAAATCTTCACGAAGGTAATTAGCTAAGATGGGGGTCCCAAGATGGATGAGAAGAAAAATAGAGCTGGCTCAGTGGGGAGAATGTGGGACTCTTGATCTCGGGGTTGTGAGTTCAAACCCCACACTGGGTGTAGAGCCTACTCTATTAATTAAAAAATTAATACAAATAAGTCAGTAATCACAATAAACGTGCACAAGGATACCCAAATAGTTAGACGCCGTATTAGCTCAGATTAGGGAAAATAAATTCTACAGCGGGCTGTTTTGCTCCTTTCTGTCATTCAGAGGAACTTCTCAAGTACAGTCTGCTCATGAACTACTGTTTTGAGGAGAGAGCGCCCCAGCGAGAATCAGATCTGAGTTTGCTACAGCGGCTTTGCAGCTCAGAGCAGTGGACGAAGAATTGTGTGGGAGGTCGGGAACCGGCTCCAGTATTTTCTAGGGTGGTAACCATGGGGAAACACCTGAGTTTCTCATTTGTAGAACTGAGGGGGATTCTTGCCTTGACCTCATCACTTGGTACGGTGACCCTCGCAGAAGGACATAGTGGGAAAGAACGTAGTTAAGTTCCGTACAAAAACCCGAGTTACGAGGTCTAGACTACAATCTGGCTGTCCGCTCCTTCACTTTCTGCTCTTTGCATTACAGATCCACAGGAGTTTGCAAGCACGAGACTCTAGTTGGCTCGTCCTGGGTCATTCATTCAGCATTTACTAACCCACCCACAGAACACGCTGAACCCAGGCGGCAGGACGAGGAGGTAAGTACGCCAAGGCCCCGACCACGGCTCACGGAGGCCACTCGTCGGCAGAGCCATCCTGCCGCGTTGGGACCCTTCTTCCCTCACAAAGCCCTGCCACGTCGAAGTGTTCCAGGCTCCGCAAAACATCATCAAAGACTTGGGAAACTTGATTGGCTTATTTACCCACAAGTGTGAGCCTCCGTGCATCCCACATTCCCTTAGACCTTCTTTTTCCCTTTAATTGGCTGAGTTCCTCTGGGAGTTGGTTCATCACCACGAGCCTGTTCCACAGCTCCTGCACACGGCCCCAGCCAGCCCGCACCTCCACAAGGACTCTCCAGGCTTTATGGCTGCATCCACGGGCACCATCTGCCGGTGCCGGGCCCCCGCAGTGGGACCCTTTCTATGGCTGGGGTGGCTTTTCTAGAAGGAACTGGGGGAAGGAGGGCAAGTCTCACAGAGTGCAGATACTGAGTTAGGGCAGCTAAGCTCAAAGCTCAGCTCCTTGCTCCTTCTGATTCAGGTCTTCTTCTTCATCTGCAGAATTTGCTGGAACCACCACTGAAAAAAACCCTCACGTAAGGGACTGATGGTCTGGGAACCCTCTAGTTATAAAATATGAAGGGAAAAAAAAAACCTTAGCAATTTCAGCTTCAAGAAAGGTCACTCTTATGAGATCAGGCTACATTCCTGCAGAGTTGAAATGAGTCATCGTAAGTGCCCTTCAAGTGCCAGCTAGGAGGGTAATGAACTTGCAACTTACCAATATTGCTGAAACACACACACACACACACACACGCACACAGACGCACCCAAGCACACACGCACGCAAGCACACACGCACACGCAAGCACTCGCACAGACACGCGCGCACACACACACACACACACACACACACGCACACAGATGCACCCAAGCACACGTGCATGCAAGCACACATGTACACGCAAGCACTCGCACAGACATGCACACACACACACACACACACACGAGCTTTCTTTTTCATTGATTTTAATTATGTTTGCAGCTTGTTCAGAAACCCCCAACTCTTACCAGATTTTAAAGGAAAATCCACCTTTCAGGAAACTCAAGGTTTGAGCTATTTCTTTAAAAACAAACAGATTTAAACCTGTTCGTTATGAGGCATAATCTTTAACGGTGATTTTAAATTTTCTCACGGGAATAGCAGCCATAAAAGCCCCTCTGCCTCGTATATGGGTGCACATGTGAGAGCTGAGCCAAGGGTTGGATTCCCCTCCCGGGCTCCTATAGACATTGGAAACCAAATTTTCCCATTTTAGAGTTAAATTTTAAAATCAGTACTGGTGGGTCAGGGGAGACACATAATGGCCTTGAGGGATAAGCCGGGAAGAAGTCACTGCCTTCAAAAAGGGGCTAACATTTCCGAAGGATGTGTCCGGGAGAGCGCCTCGCTTCGGTCACACGCGAGCTCCCTAAACCATACCCCAGGGAGTTCACTGGTCTGGCTGAGAGGTGTTTCCAAACCCCAGTTGACAGCTGTGGTCCTTCTTACAAACCAGTCCATTGGCATCAAGGTTTCGATCAATTCTGGGTCCTCAAAGAGACGATGTTCCAGAGCCTGTCGGGCTAAAGATCAGAACACTGACTCCAGCTCATCTACCACAGGGGGCCCAGTCCTGGCTACCAGCAGGTTCTCCAAGCACATGCTGTGCCCCTTGGAGCACGGAAGGATGCTGACAAGGCCCGAGTTTCTTTCTGCTAGTCACCTTCACAGACAAGCCCAGGATCTCACCTCTTATCCAGAGTTGGGGATTAGAACATGTGTGATTTCAGCCCTTGGCCTTGGCCACTGTGCACCATGGTGCGGACTGAATCCTGTCGCCTCAAGTTCATATGTGGAAACCCTAAGCCCCACGTGATGGTATTGGGGATGGGAACTTCAGGAGGTAATTAGGTTCAGATGAAGTCACGAGGGTGGAGCCTTCATGATGGGGATTAGTGCCCTTCTAAGAAGAGACGCCAGATGGGGGCCTGGGCGGCTCAGTCAGTTGAGCGGCTTGAGTTCGAGCCCCGCGTCGGGCTCTGGGCTGGCAGAGAGGAGTCTGCTTTGGATTCTGTGTGTGTGTGTGTGTGTGTGTGTGTGTGTGTGTGTCTCCCAAAAATAAATAAAAAATATATAACATTTAAAAATTATAATAATAAAAAAAGAGACACCAGAAAGCTGGCAATCTCTCTCTCCACTATGTGGGGACACAGGGGACACATCTGTAAGCCAGGAAGAGGGCTCTCCCCAGATTTCAACCTTGCTGGTACCCTGATCTATGACTTCCAGCTTCCAGAACTGTGAGGAATCAATTTCTGTTGCTTAACCCCCCCCCCTCCCCCCACCCCGGTCTGTGGCATTTTGTTCTGGCAGCCCAGCTGACCAGGACAGACTGTGATGTCACTAGGGCCCCGGTATGCAAGAACTTGAGTCAGAGGGGCGTGGCCTCACACAAGACCTTGTCCACAGCCCGGTGGCTGAATCCTTTCTCATGCATGGTCCTTCACACGGACCATGGAGCTTTGCTTCAGTGGGCCCTTTCCCCCACAGCCACCTGCTCTGGTCTCTGCCTCTGCAGAGTCGCTGTTCTGATTGGCCCTTCTGGTCTGGCAGTGAGACCACTGCCTGGTTCTACCCACTCTGACACCTGCACAGACATCACCTTGGGTGCCCAAGGCGGCCACAGAACCTTTACTGACAGATCACCTGATAACCCTACACTTGCCTAGTGACCCAGACAGAATGAAAGGGAAGCAGATTGCCCACGGAGAGGACATACACATGACAAGAGATGGGGAGGCTAGCCAGGTACAGCCATGGACCGGCAGTTTCTTCTGGCGAGCAACTCCAACAGCACCTCCTTCGGGGAGCCCTCCAGGATACCTGATCTAACAATGCCATCCTCTGAGCTCGGCTCTCCCCTCTGTCCATTCTCAGAGGCTGCGCTTACGACATTGTCTTATAATTTCTTTGGTTTTCAATCTCTAGCCTCTTCCAAGATGCCAGGACATGGGTGTCTGTGCCCATGTTCATCCTTTTATCTCAAATACCAAGAGCGGAGTCTGAAATATAGTGGGTGCTCTTTCCATTTAATTGAACGGAATGGGGCATCCAAGCCCCGTGAGAATCTTCCTTTCCTTCCTTTAGGTTCTCTTCCCTCCCGTTCCCCCAACGACACTTTCTTCTAACCGGTTGTGATGTCCCCTCCTCCCGGGAGGAGCTCAGAGAGGGGCATTCAATTCATTATCATTTCTTTCAGCTTCATAAAACCAATGGGCCTGGATACGACACCCAGTTGTCTTCCCCGGGGAAGATGCTCCCAAGGTCACCTCGGGGCTCCGATTCTTAGCTTAAGTTTCCTTAAGTTTCCCTGGGTAAGGGAGGTGTTCGCCATTCGGATTGAATTTCTGAAGCTGACTGCTCAAAAGTGTCACTTTCGGCGTCCCCGGATGATTAGATAACCACATGCTCACGTTAACCACTGTCCTCTAGCAAAAATCCTTGTAAAGTGATATTAAAAATCTGTTCCTTGATGAGTCGTCTCTTGCTTTGTCTCGCCCCTTGTCATCATTGTTTACCGCACCCCAAATGTTGGCGGGAGGCACAGGCGGGCGCCACCCTGCAACCTTACTACTTACGTGCGTCTTGGCCACGCGCTTGGCCACAGCGACGGCTCCGCGGTTTCTCCGAGCATGCGCAGAGCAAGCGGAAGCGATACACCGAAATTCATCGGCCCAGATTCCGGCGGATTCGGCCCTCGGGGAATCGCGTGCAGCTCTCCTCTGCCGCGCTCGGCAAAGGGTTGCACGAGCCCGGCTCAAAAATGTTTTCAAGTGCAAGGTGTATGCTTTCAGGACAAAAGTAGGCCACCCACCCCGTGCCGCCGACCCTGTCAAGATCTTCCGCAGTGTAGTTGATGCGTAAGTCACGATAATGAAAATAAACCCAAGCCTTGTCCACAAAGCACCGCCGGGCATGGGGTGCAAACTTCTTTAAGGGGTTGTATTCGTTTCCTGTTGCCGCTGTTCACAAATCACCAAGGCTATAGTGGCTTAACGTAATGCAAGCCTATTATTTTACGGTTTGTGGGTCAGAAGTCCTCGGCGGGCTGGAATCAAGGTGCTGGCGGCGCTGGGGTCCTTCTTGGAGGCTCCGGGGGGCCGGGGGAGCCTCTTTCTTTACCTTTTCCAGCACGGGGGGTCACCCGCGTTCTTTGATCGTGACCCCTTCCCCCATCTTCAGCGCCAACCCGCTGCCCCTCTCTGTGTCAGTTGTCCGGGGTCCTCCTGTCCCGGTGCCCCTGTTCCGCCTCCCTCTTCCACTTATAAGGCCCCTGGTGGGTATGTCGGGTCGCTTGGATGGTCTAAGCAAGACAGCCTCCCATGTCAGAACTGTGGATTAGTAACTTTAGTTCCACCCTTTCCCACCTACCCTAGCATAGTCACAGGCTCCGGAGACTAGGGCGGGGACATCTTTGGGGGCCACTATTCTGGCGGCCAAAAGTGGCCTGCAGCCAGGTGGCGGGTGCTGGTGTGGCACCATGGGTGAAGAAGGTGCCGGATCCACATTCCGGGGTCACCACTTGCTCCCTTGTATGGTCTTGGGCAAATGACGGTGCCTCTCCCTCTGTGCTCATTTGGGTTCCCAGGCTTGTGGGTGCAAGGAGCTTGATTTGGAAGTGATCCCAGGAGGCACCGTGAGGGAGCGGGGACACTTGTCAGGGAGGCGAGCTGGAGGGCATGCGCGATGAGCGGGTCGTGACTGTGAGAAGACTGGGAAGACGACGGTCCCGATGACGGGCAAGGATGCCCGTGATTCCTCGAGGCTGACCCTCAAAGCTTGGAGGCCCGGCTGAACCTGCTCTCATGGCCAGGGGGACCCTCGCGACGGGAGGCACAGGGAGCCGTCCCCTATCGGCAGGTGGCTCCTGATGGGCCAGGGGGAGCTGGTGGGACGCCAGCAGCAACTGTCACCTCCTCTGAGCCTCGGTTTCCTCAGCTGTCCATGGAGGACGACCATGACCCCGCCTCCATCCAGGTCGGTGTGAGGGGTAAACAGGACAAGGGGTGAAAATTCGTGTGGTGTCTAGAGCCCGCAGATGTGAGGCTGGCTACTCACTGCTTCCCTGGCCGTGAGGCCCAAGAGCTGGCACTTTATCTTTTGCTCTGCCTCGGTTTCCTCACCTGTGACCCGAGGGAGTTCGTTCATCACGGCACAGGTGTCGGTGGGCGTTAGGCACATTCGCGAGGCTAAGGGGATAAAGCAGACGCTTTCCGAGCCTTTCGGAGCCTGCCCAGAGAGAGTGCGATCCCACGGGTGACAGGACGCTGCAGCCGAGTGCTGAGCGCCCCACGTCACGAGGGCACGCGACGAGGCCTGAGCGGTCAGCCGGGTCAGGAGGGCAAGGCTGCTGGAGGGAGGGGGGGAGGGAGGGATGGGCACTGAGGCAGGAAGGAAGGAGAGCTCTCTGGGCAGCAGTGTGCGTGCGCGCATGTCCCCAGCCTCGCCAGGGAGGGAACGCGCCTGTTGGAAGGCCCGTGGGGCGCCCTCCTGGAGGAAACCATCGCTCTGCTGTCTGCACCCCAGGAGCTTAGGGAACCCCACCCTGCAGCCCCAGTGGTCCCTGCATCCGGCCCTCCTGATGGGAAGTTCACTTCCCCTCCCCGCCCCCGAGGCATGCCTCCTCGTGGTGGATTCGCCCCACCACCCACACTGGTGTTAGTAGGAGATAATGCTCCTTCTGGGCCCCGGGCACACCTCTGGCAGCGGCCCCCTAGCAGCTCCGGGAGAGACGGGCACAGAAGCCACGATCTCTCTGTGATGGTCGGTGTTGTGGGTGGAATGTGGGGGGGCCCAAGTGCACCCCAGAGCTATTGATGCTGCTGGGAAAGCCAGGGACGGGGAAGACCTGGGGGCTGGCCCTGAGCCACTGATGGCCCTCCCGTGATTCTGAACTTCACCTGAGCGCACCGAAATGGAGTCGAGTGCCTACTCTTGGCCCCGCCGTGAGCTGAGTATGAAGGTTGCAAAGACAAGAGAGATTCCAGGCTGGAGGAGGAGGGAGGCACAGACGAGACCCTCTGCGAGATGTGGCCAGGGCCCCAACGGGGCATGAACAGTGCTCGGGTCACCCTGAGGGGCTGTGCTGAGGGTCTGTCTACATAAAGGGTTCCTTCAGGGACGAACACTGTCCACGCGTCAGCCTGGCCCCCTCAGCACTGGAGCTGATTCCTGGGCCCAGGTAGATGTTGAAGAAATTCGTATTACATATTGCACTTGAAAAAAAAAATTTTTAATATTTATTTATTTTTGAAAGGGAGACAGATTGCAAATGGGGGGAGGGGCAGAGAGCGAGGGAGACACAGAATCCGAAGCAGGCTCCAGGCTCTGAGCTGCCAGGACGGAGCCCAGTGCGGGGCTCGAGCTCACGGACGGTGAGATCATGAGCCAAAGTCAGACGCTTAACCACCTGAGCCTCCCAGGTGCCCCGACACTCACCCAGGACAGTTAAAAATGAACAAGTGGTAGAGAACACGTATCGTTGTGTGTGAATTTTGATTCCTAGGTTCGAAGTCCCGTCAGACTTATTGGAATGCAGATTCTGCAGGCGGGGCTCAAAACAAGTCAACTTTAGATTGGAGCTGTGGATGGTTGGCTGTAGTAAAGTAATGATAGAGAACAGTTAAAACTGGCTTGTTAGGTCATAAATATTTTACTTGCCAGGCTCAGCAAGCTGCGGGTAGACACTTGCCCTCATAAGTAAGTATTGATTACACTCTAGTCTGGAATCAGGACACATAATTGATGGTTTAAAGATTTGAGGAATCCTGCGCTACACGTGAAGACAGAAATTACCCCGGTAACACCATTAGGGGGTACTTTCTCATTGCGTCTCAAAACGTAAGCGTAAGCGGGGTTACGGCCTAAGCTAAAAACACAGGCGCTAGGCTGGCCAGCCGAGCTGCAGAGCTGACTCGATGGGTCTTCGTGTGGGTGCAGAGGCGGGGAATCATAGCGTGGGAGGGTTCCCTGGGCTAATCCACTCCAGTTTCACCCTACTGGTGTGCGTCATCCTCTGACACCCAACTTACGATCATGCAGTTTGCGAACACTTCCGCTCTTGGCGTGTTCGGTTCTGTCCGGAGCAGCTCTGAGCACACACACGTGTCAGGATCCCACCATTCAGTCTAGGCGGCTTGATACATCTCCCTCTCCCTTCAGATGGCCGTCCCACAGGGGAAGTCGTTGCTGGGAGTTCCACAGTGAAAATCGTCCTGATGGCGGTCTAGCAGCATCCGTGGCAAACGGTTACGTGGTGGGTCGGGATGACAATATTGGTGTGGGTTTCACGAGAATGGAGTTTTGAGCAGGAAACCTCGTGCGGGGTCAACATAGCGCCATGACTGTCCGGGCTTTACCAACCTGCCAGACCCACGGGTTGGGAGGAATCTCTTGGTGCCGATGGCCGCGACGCACACGGGGAACGACACGGACCTGAGTGTGGCCCGGGAGCATCTATCTGTGGCCTCCTCGGTAATCTGGAGCCCGTGCCTCAACCGGGTTCTTACCCCGTTTTTGCTCTCTTTACACTAGCAGCACCAGGAGCCGTAAGGAAGCTTTCTCTTAAGGACCCTTGACCTCTCTGAAGGGCCGTGCAGTTTCACCTTGGTGACCACAGGTGACCGAGACGGTGAGAGGCGGGGACGCCAGTTTTGTAGTGACGGGGGCCCCTGGTCAAGGCGATTCTCTAGACAGAACTCAGGAAAAACCACTCTATTCAAGAACCAAGTTCAGACTAACAGGAGATCCCATCCCGATTGGGGTGGACCCTAATTGCAGACAAGTGTCCTTATACGGGAAGAGACAGGGAGGAGACACACAGACGAGAAGGCCAGGTGACATCAGGGACAGAGACTGAAGGGATCCATTTACAAGTGCGGGAACGCATGGGTTCCTGGAAGCTGCCAGAAGCTCAGAGAGAGGAGTGGGGCAGATTCTCCTGCAGACCTTCCAGAAGGAACCAACCTTGACGACACCTTGATTTCAGAGCTCCGACCTCTATTGCTGTAGGAGAATGAACACCTGTGGTTGCAAGCACCCCCCGTTTGTGGTAATTTGTTACGGCGGCCAAAGGAAAGCTAATACACCTCCCGAGACCGGCGTTTACCGCCCACAGACACCCAGCACTCTCTTTAATCTTGCAGTCATTTTGAGGCTGGGGTGTAATTATAAGGGCCCTCCAGGGAAACCTGAGATTTAAATAAATCTGGGGCTCACCTAATGCCGACCTTTGAGAGGCATTGCCCTTGATAGCAAAAGATTAAGGGTGCCTGGGAGGACCTGGGGTGCCAACAGGCAGAGGCTGTTACAGAGACTGAAAACTGAGAAGGTGGTCGAACGAGATCCCTGAGAACCGACTCCGGAAAGCCAGAGGGCATTTTACACGGGCAGGTTCACCGTCACCAGCTCTCCTAATAACCAGCTGCTTGTCGCATGTTGCAGCAGTTGAGGGCGGGGTTGGGGGGCTGCCACGCGGAGCTTTGGGTTCAGTAAATAGACTCTGAGATCTCAGCGGCGTAAGACAGGTTCCTGTCTGGCTCACGTCGCAGGTGCTGCTGGTTGGGCGGCTGGACTCTTGTGGACGAGGTGACTCGGTTTTCCAGGCTGTTCCCATCAGCCCCTCCGTGACCCTGGAATCCCTGTTTTCAGTCTCGGAGAGGGGAGTGAAGGTTTCGAGAAGGGCCATCCTCCCGGGACCGCCCCTTTTTCACTCCGGTTCGCGGACAGCATCAGTGCCGTGGCCCCACCCCAATCCGAGTGCACTGAGTGTGCAGGGGCACGGAGCCGTGGCCTCAGTGGCACCGGAAGCGCCAAAGTTTGGGTCCCGCCCAGATCGAACACGTGAGATCGTATTTTTCTCCTTAAAAATTTGAAGTGTATTTATTTTTTGAGAGAGAGAGAGGGAGCACGCGCACAAGTGGGGGAGGGGCAGAGAGAGAAGGAGAGAGGAAAATCCCAACCAAGCAGCCTCCCCACCCTCAGCGCAGAGCCCAACACCGGGGCTCGAGCTCATGAACTGCGAGATCATGACCTGAGCCGAGATCAAGAGTCGGACGCTTAACCGACCGCGCCACCCAGGCGCCCCACGTGAGATTGTGTTTTAACAAGTTCCCCGGGGGGAGTTCTGGGCACGCCGCAGGGTGGGAAGCAGTGAGCTATAGAATGTGTTAATTCCAGAGCAACAAGAACGGTAGATAAATATCTAACTTGAATGGCGCGGATCAAATGTTACAGGGGTCCCAAGCAGACAAGAGTGAAGTTAAAATCTTTAGGCTAAGATCATTAGAAAGATCGAGCTACAAAAGCCTAGGTGCACGGTGGAGAAGAACCACTCAGAAACCCAAGGGTCAGCGTCCTTTTTACGGCTCTTGAGTCCCCGGCTGAATGATAATGTGAGTTAGGACAGTATAGTGGGTTCATGTATGGTGGCGGGGGAGGGGGGGGTACTTAAACACTTTTTTAAAGTTTATTTACTTATTCTGAGAGAGACAGAGCAAGAGCAAACAGGGGGAGGGACAGAGAGGTGGAATCCCAAGCAGGCTCCACGCCAGGCTCGGGGCTCGAGCTCACGAACTGTGAGCTCATGAGCGGAGCCGAAACCTGGAGCCTGAGCCACCCAGGCGCCCCTCAAACACTTTCATTCGGCCAATAGCCTGAAGTTAGGACAAGAGCCCTGAGTTTACTGTGACGCTAACAGGTTGCAGTAAAGAACAACAAATGGCATCCGTCCTGTTCCTGATGGTGTGAAAACCTGAGGCCTGAGAAACGAAGGAAGAAATGTTAGAAATTCTTGGGCAACAGATCGGGCTGGTTCTTCTCTCCCAGACCTGCTCTACCCTCGCGTTTTACCAAAGGACACCTCAAATGTGGTTTTAGCACTTGGGAGCCGAGCTGTGGCAATTAAGGCGGATAACAGAAGCTCATTAACAACTTAATGAAATATACTCGGGACATCATTTTCCGTGACTGTTCAAACGCAGCGGTCAAAGAACAGCACTTTTCTATAAACTGATATAATCTATCATTTTCATCAAGCCGCATGGAACTGTGTTAATAAGGATCCTTGAGGATGATACCAATTACTTGTTCGATAATAAGCTTTACAGGTTTTTTTTTTTCCCCATTAAAAATTTTTACACTTGATCTTAGCCAAAAGGCCAAGAAGCGATCCATTAAAAATTTTTAATGGGCGCCTGGGTGGCTCAGTCGGTGAAGCGTCTGACTTTGGCTCAGGTCGTGATCTCACGGTTCGTGAGTTCGAGCCCCGCGCCGGGCTCTGTGCTGACAGCTCAGAGCCTGGAGCCTGCTTCCGATTCTGTGTCTCCCTCTCTCTGCCCCTCCCCTGCTCACATCTCTCTCCCTCTCAAATATAAATATTCTCTGCCCCTCCCCTGCTCGCACTCTATCTCTCTCTCAAATATAAATAAACATTTAAAAAATTACAAATTTTTTTTTAAGACTCTGGGGCACCTGGGTGACTCAGTTGGTGGGGCTTCCAACTTGATTTCGGCTCAAGTCGTGATCTCGCTGTTCGTGAGGTCGAGCCCCGAGTCTACTTCTGCACTGACAGCACAGGAGCCTGCCTGAGATTCTCTATCTCCCTCTCTCTGCTGCTCCCCTGTGTGCTCTCTCTCTCTCTCTCTCTCTTTCGGTCTCTCTCTTGCAAAAATAAATAAGCATTTTAAAAAATTTTGAAGACGCTGTGCTGCCGACTTTGGCAATGAAAGTGGCCCCGAGTGAAGGCGTACAGGTAGGCACCAGAAGCTGGACGAGGTTCTCCCCTAGACCCTCCAGAAAGAACGCAGCCTTTCCTGACACCTTGATTTTAGGACTTGTGATTTGAGAACTGTAAGATAATACATTTGCGTTGTTTTAAGCCACTGAGTCTGGGGTAACTTGTTACAGTGGCAACAGGAAACTCATACACAGGGGGGAGACAGACAATCAGTACATAATTGAGCATAAGTTCATTTTATGTCCGTGGGAATAAAATACAAAGTATGTCACGGGTAAGAGTGATGCAGGGAAGGGCAGAGAGAGTAGGAAGGGGGTTTTAATGAAAACGGGAAGGTGTGGGCGGAAAGACGGAAAGTTGGGGAGAGATCCGGCCAGGATGCTGCCCCGGGGGAAGGTGTTCTAGGGAAAGGGAGCCGCCAGTATGAAGGCCATAGAGGAGGGATCCTCTGCTTAGGCACATACGGGTGTTCTGGGCCAGACTGTCCTCTGTTGTGGGCTGTCCTGTGCCCCACCTTCTTAGTTGTGACAAGCAAAGGTGTCTCAGGACACAACCATTGTTTTCTGGAAGCCGTGGAGAGCCACGGCTCCAGAGGTAGGTCAGTAGCGTAGCTCAGGCACGAGCCTGCTGGGGCGCGGGGGTGACACCAGGCCAAGGTTGGGCAGTTACTTTGGAGTGCGTGGCTTTGACGCTTCGACATTCAGGGAACAGCAGCAATGGTATCATGGAGAACTTACTAGAAAAGCGGACCCCAGATGGGTGGGGGTGGGGTGGGGGAGGCACTGGTTTGGGGTGCTCTCATGCCATGTCTCTGAGCTGCGACGGTGCGGACCCTGCCTTCATTTCAAGCTCATTGACTTCACAGCTCTTCTGGAACATTCTCCCTGTGCCAGGTCCCGGTTCCAGGCTGTGAAGGGCTGCCCCAGGGTAGGGGGGCTGGTCCTGAAGTCAGACTGCCCGACGGTTTCCAAGCCTGTGACAAACATAGTCCCTATCCCTCGACGTTTGTTATGAGGCACAGACCGGATGTCTACCCCGTGCATTCAGCCCAGCGCTCGGCGCCCCGTAAGTGCTCAGTGATTGTTCTTGTGACTGTCTGTCTGTCTACCCATCTGTTTGTCTGCCTGTGTCGTGAAGGTCCACATCAGCACCGGCAGGATGAACACATCTACCTCATGGCCTTTCAGAGAGGATTACATGACGTGAGTCTGTCAAGTGCGTAATTCATAGCTCAGCATAAAACAAACGCTCCGTGAATGGTCGCAAGTAATATTATATTAATCATTTCTTTTCAGAAAATGAGCGCTGGTAAAGGGCTTCACCGTTAATGGCTTTCTCAGCTGCTTACTTGGAATTACCCTTGAGGTGCGCCTCACCCTCCTGGCCAGAATGTCCTGACCTCCCCGGTGGTAATTGTTAAACCAGGAGCCGAGACCTTAGTCCTTCTGTCCCCCCAGCAGGGGCCAACCGAGGCGGGTCTCGATCTGCCTGTGATCTGTGGGCACGGGGTGGTTGATGGTTTCCCTCACACGGCAGCTCTGGTGGGGAGCCCTACGTGTTTCGTACAATGAAGGGGTGGGGGTGGTGTCTGAGGCACCTTATCAGCTGAGAGGTTTTAGCCACAAGTAGCCGAAACCCCAAGTAAAGGGCATGTCATTTTCTGCAAGTCCTGAGGTCAGGTGGTGCCGGGGATGGGTATGTCAGCAGCTCCACAGTGTCATCTGAGACCCTTCATACTTCCCTCCTGCTGTCCTCAGTGGGTGAGTGGGCTCTCAACATGGTGTCAAGGTGGCTGCAGCCACTCCAGCCATCACATCTTCATTCACTGAAATTCAGAAGCAGCAAAGGAGAGCTGTATGATCCAACGTTAAAACATAAGGAAGATCTTCCAAAGCCCATCCATTTATTCCTCTCCGGGAAACCCTTCCCTTGGGTCTCAGGACCCTTCCCTAAACAAATCCCAAGCAAGAAGAATTGATTAATCTTGTGGCTCAGACCCATCTCCCCTTAAGCTGAGTGTAGAGTCACTTTCCCTGAGCACATAGTCGTCAGGCAGAGGGCACCCCCAAGTAAAAGTGGGGTTCTGCCTGCGAGAAAGGTGGAAAGAGGCACGGATTCGTGTGTGGGTAACCCACGGTGTCTGCCTCAGAGGATTTCGCCTCATTCCGACTCTTCAGCCCCTCATTCCGTCATCCCGGTGACTTGCTCAGACAGAAGCAAGCGGAGCAGAATTGAGGCCCGGAGTGAATTTCCGGGGGAGGTGGCCATTATTCAAAACTTCTGCAAGAAACCCCTCACTCTGTGGTAGCAAACAGATTCCAAGGCAGATTTCCCAGCACTTTGAGGTTTGGGGGTGGGGGGGGTCCACACTGGGAGAGAGAACCAGCGTGAGGTGAGAAGGGGATTCTGAGGCCGCGCAGGATCAGCCCCTCAGATCAGCCCCCGCCCCCGGGTGTCTGAGTGGGAGTAGACACTGGGGAGCCATGTCACGAAGCATCTGATGGCCATTGGGAATGGGACGCCACAACGGGGGTCAGCAGGACGGGGGCCAGCCGCTGCGGCCGCCATGCTGAGCCCAGCTTCCAGAAGGACACTTCCGCAAGCAGTCGGGGGTGGGGGGGGACGGGGTGGAAGGGAAGGAGAAGGCAGAGCAGTTAGCACAGTCGTATCAGCTCGCCTCCCAAGGAAATCTCAGGAAGAGCAAGAGAGGGAGATCGAGGGGGGGACTGGGCGTCTTCTGATGGCACGCACTGAGACAGCGTGCCATGCTTTTACTCCCAGGCTGGAGTGGCATGGAAAACGTGAGCTTGGTTGAATTAATGACTTTCCGTTTGGTCAAACTGAGGGACGTTTCACACCGGGGTTCAGCGCCAACGTGATACCTTCCCCTTGCTTCACCCCCTAGAATGTCAGCCATCTGAGGACAAGAATCACGTTCCAAGTCTTCCCGGCTTGGAACCCCCACCTGGGGGAGCGTCCCCAGCATAACAGGTGTCACGATTATTTGCAGACATTATTATTATTATTATTATTTTTTTCTGTTTATTTATCTTTGAGCGGGGGAGGGGCGGCGAGAGATGGGGGCGGGGACAGAGGAAGCAGGCCCTGTGCTGACAGCAGACAGCCTCACACGGGGCTCGAACTCACCATCGTGACCTGACCTGAACTCAGGTCGGACGCTTAACCGACTGAGCCACCCAGGCGCCCCTGCAGATATTATTTTTAACAGCATTTTTTTTTTTTTTACGTGATGGATGCGGCATCCGAGCGCACTGCAAATGACATAGCAATGCGAAAGTTCATCTGCAGAATAGCGGCCTCCGAAGTATATTTACGAAAGGAGCCGGTGCGGTTGTCATTACTTACCCTGATGACTTTTAAATAATGCATTGAAATCGTTTTAGCTTTCGTGAGACACGGGCAGCTGAAATTAATTGCACTGGGAGTTAGCGTTTAAGGAGGGAACAGTCGTGCGTGGCCATTAGAAGCAGAAGCCTGAAAGTGACAGAGGTACGGAGGCTCATTTTCCCCAAGAGTTACTTAATGGACTCTTGCACTAAAGGTTCTACATCCCAGAATCTCGCAAGGAGAGACGCTTTCCTCCTGGAAGTCGGCTTTGGATGTTCTCATCAGTGAAGACACAGAGGGGACGCGGGGTGGGGGGCGGGGGGTTGAGCTCGTCCCTAACAGCAAGGGGAACAGATGTCCCTGCAATCCAGAGCCGGCCCGGCAGAGAAGGGGCCACAGTCCAGGCGTGCTGTGCTGACCTGCAGGCTTCTGGACCTGCCCTGTGCCCCGTGCTCTCCTCTCTTTCGTCACTTTATCTCTGTAAACACCGCGAGGCATGGGTGGGGCCGGGGTCTTCAGCCTCTTACCGTTGCTGAGGGACCCCGGTAGAGAGCTGGCTGTCAAGACTGCACCCCAAAGCAGGAGCACTGATACCCCACGTCCACCCTTCCGGGGGTGTCAATGCTGCTGTGTGGAGTGGGGAGGCATTGCCCCGGACACAAACAGTCTCCTGAAGGAAATACCGGAAAGAAAATCCTTCAGGGATGGGAACGTGGTACCAGAGGGTTTGGATTTTCCTGGACCTTGGATCCTGCTGAGGAGGGAAGGCGAGGCTCTGGGCTTCTGTTCTGGCGTGTCGATGGTGGCGGGCGTGAGTTCTGGACACAGTGCAGATAGGATCCCCCCTGGCAGGAGGGTGCAGGGGTGCTGGAGGGTGCAAGGAGGGTACTGGAGGGTGCAGGAGTACAGGAAGGTGCAGGGGTGCAGGAGCGTGCAGGGGCTCAGGAGGGTGCAGGGGTGAAGAAGGGTGCAGGGAGGGTACTTGAGGGTGCAGGGGTGCAAGAGGGTGCCGGGATGCTGGAGGGTGCAAGGAGGGTACTTGAGGGTGCAGGGGCTCAGGAGGGTGCAGGGGTGCTGGAGGGTGCAAGGAGGGTACTGGAGGGTGCAGGAGTACAGGAAGGTGCAGGGGTGCAGGAGCGTGCAGGGGCTCAGGAGGGTGCAGGGGTGAAGAAGGGTGCAGGGAGGGTACTCGAGGGTGCAGGGGTGCAAGAGGGTGCCGGGATGCTGGAGGGTGCAGGGAGGGTACTTGAGGGTGCAGGGGCTCAGGAGGGTGCAGGGGTGCTGGAGTGTGCAGGGGCTCAGGAGGGTGCTGGAGGATGCAGGGGTGCAGGAGGGTGCAGAGGTGCTGGAGGGTGCAAGGAGGATAATGGAGGGTGCAGGGGCTTCAGGAGGGTGCAGGAGGGTGCAGGGGTGCTGGAAGGTGCAGGGGTGCAGGGGCTCAGGAGGGTGCAGGAGGGTACAGAAAGGGGCGGTTTGTGGTGACTTTCCTGGAAAACATCAAATGAACAACACTGCCCAGGTACCCAGTCTCACCTGGTACCGTCGGATGAAGGCTGGCCCCACAAAATAAGGGCTGGGGTTTTGTCTTCTTTCGGTTTCTAGTATTTTTACTCATCTGGAGAGCACTGATCCCTAAATAGGTTTTGAAGAATTTTTCAGGTGTCAGGACTTAAAAATGGCATCTGTGCCCTTTCTTTTTTAAAAATTTAACGTCTGTTTATTTTTGAGAGAGAGAGGCAGCACAAGTGGGGGAGGGAGAGACAGAGAGGGGGACACAGAATCCCAAGCAGGCTCCAGGCTCTGAGTTGTCAGCACAGAGCCCAACGCGGGGCTCGAACTCACACACTTCGAGGTCATGACCTGAGCCGAAGTTGGAGGCTTAACCGACTGAGCCACCCAGGCGCCCCGCATCTGTGGCCTTTCTGATGTTATCTGGCTCCTAAACATTAGCTTCTATAGCAACCGGGACGATAAAATCAAGCCGCGCTCATCTTTTAAGAAAAACCCCTAGGCTCATACCTGTTTCCACCCTGTGTACAAGTTTCAACCTCCTTCTGCCAAGTCACAGCAGTGATTCATCTCGTGACCGTGATCTTGAAGAACGATATTCACAGTTTGTCTGTTTTCACCTTAATTCAAACATTTCACGGGAAATAATTATTTTGTATAACGTATGTAAGTTTATATGCATCTAATGTACGTAGGTTTCAAATTTACCACGAAAACTAACCAACGAGAATGCAGTCATGCAGCCGATAGTTAGGGAGTACTCACTCCCTGCTCAAGGTGGTTTTCCGCACTGGCTGCCACGGATCCAGGCCTTACCCTGTCGGGGGGGGGGGGCTCACAGCCTGGTGAGATGGGCCATGGGAGCAGCGGACCCAGTGGTCCACACAGCTCCGTCTGGCCCCTCACCCAGCCTCGCAGAGCTCTGGAAGGGGAGACCACACGCCCGGGACGGTCCACAGACACTTCCTGGACTCCACTCTGGCCTGGGCCTGGGGTGCGGGCAAGGTTCCAGAGCATAAGGACACCAAGAAGTGTGGGTGAAAGGCAGATCGCGGCAAGCTGACTTAAATGCTTGTGGTCGGGTGGAATTACGGTGCTTTCCACGTGTTGCTAGCGACCCGTGATCAAAGCTGGGGCTGCTGACTGAGCACCGGAGCCGAGTTATGATTGTGTTTTATCCTCCCGCACGCACTGTGACCCCATTTTACAGATGGGGAGATCGAGGCTCAAGAGGCTAAGAAATGGAGAGTAAAATGATGGAGGCCCTAAGCGCTGGAGTTGAAATTTGAAACTGGATCCTTTTGCCCCCTGAGCTAAGACCCAAGGGGGCCTTGCTTTTGTGGCCTGGTATCTGCTGAGGGCCCTCACGAGTGTGGCTGCATTGACCCTGTCAGAATGCTGCGGAGTCAGCCCCAATCGCTTTTTCTTCAGAAAGTGGGCCTTTTTTTTGGGGGGGGGGGGCGTGCTTGGGTGGCCCAGTGGGTTGAGCGTCCGACTCGGCTCAGGTCACGATCTCGCAGTGTGTGAGTTCGAGCCCCGCGTCGGGCTCTGGGTCAGATTCTGTGTCTCCCTCTCTCTCTGCCCCTCCCCCGCCTGTGCTCTGTCTCTCAAGAATAAATACATGTTAAAAAAAAAAAAAAGAAAGAAAGAAAGAAAGAAAGCAGGCCTTTCCCCAACAACAGGTACAAAACACGATGGTTTCACTGCACCTTCTACGGCAGAGGACTCAAAGTCCTGGATTTCTTCTGGGTTCAGCCCAGATCGGAGCAGAGGAGGCCTAGGCGCTGAGCAGCTTTGTGACGATTCACGTTATATCAGCACATAGCTACTTCCAATTGTACACAATCCCATGGTATTCTTGAAATGATTAACAATCATGACCTTGTTTTGTGTGTTTGTTCAGGTAGGCTCTATGCCCAGCGTGGGGCTTGAACTCACGACCCTGAGATCAAAAGTCACGTGCTCTACCGACCGAGCCAGCCAGGTGCCCCAAATCGTGACCTTTGTAATAAACTGACAGGCTGAGGACAGGCGAGGCACTGAAGGCCTTTTTCCTGAAGGATCTGGGAGGACCAGGGACAGGCACCCCGTAGGGCGACAGGCGTAGGGGGACAGGCACAGGTGTATGGTGCGGTCCAGCCCTCACTCTCCTCTGCTCAGGACAGAGCTGGACACGGAAGCCAGAAAACCTGAGACTTGATCCAGCCCCAGGCGGGCCCCAGAGGCCGTCTGGTGAGCCATCCAGTCACTCCTCAGAGAAGGCCTAGGAATAAAGAAGGGCAACTTGAAAAACCATCCAGACAACTTCCCCAAACGTTTGATTGTATAAATAATTTATTTCTGTTCACAGCATCATATATGCATATAAAAGGGAACAGGACCAGAAGAGGACGTTCAGGACAGAGAATTACAGCAGCAGAAAGGAAAACCGAAACCAGGAGACGATAGTCCCAACACCATGACAGAGAATCTGTGAAGAGAATCGGCTTGAAATAAAACCGGCCTCCTTGTGTCTAGGGGAGAACCTTTCGAAAGGTCACGTGGGGAGGCCACCTTCCTCCGTGTGAAACCCATTCATTCTTCAAAGGGGCAGGAGGCATAACAGATCACTGATGCCATATTGGAGGGGACTCCCCCCCGCGCCCCCCCAAGGCCACGCCAAGGTAACTTGACGCGTGCTTCCTCTGTTTGGTCAGAGACAAAAGTGGGCTGTTATTAGGTCAAACACCACAGAGATCAACGGAGACTCTTAACTATTGGTTGATACACCACAGGGGCCTTACTTGACCGCACAATTTACTAACAGTTGACTGCACCCCTAAGTATCGATAATGCAAAAACCAAAGTCATTTCGCTTCGCTTGTAAAGCATGACGGGACTTGAACAGGGATCTTGAACCTAAGGATGTTTAGCACGAGGTGGTTACAGCATTTGGCATCTTCAATGTCACAAAATAAATATATTATTCTCTCAATAGCGTGGCCCTACCAAAATGTCAAAGTGCATAAGAAATTGTTACATGTGAAGAAAATAAAGGAGGATGGGATTTTTTTTTTTTTAATAACTCTATACAGAATCTTCAGATGATGGGACCAGCCCATTTAGAAATCAGTGACTACGCTGTCGATACGTAAACCGAAATCCTGCAGGCTTTGACAGTGCTTAGCTCTATTTTCTCTACTGAGTTGCTACAAAAATACCAGCCTTGGGGAGGTACCAAATACACCGACCAAAGATAAAAGGAAGATGATGGGCCTGCGAGGTTTCCTCTTTTAAAAGGTTTCCTGTAAGAATTGGGTTTCAAGCAGGAGGGCAGGACCACCTCTGGTTCTTAAATTAACTTTCTGAGCGTAATGGACAATAGGCATGGATATATAATCTGACGACCTCACATGCTCGAGCATGATCATGCCCAGTTGCTATATAGGCCTCCTTCGTAAAGAAATTCCTCACAGTGGGGTGTGTGTGTGTGTGTGCGCGCGCGCGCGCGTGTGCATATGCAAAATTCTACCTGTGAACATGAATTTGAAGAGGAAATTAAAACCAAACGGTAAGTAGAAATTTCCCTTTTTGATACTGTGTCTCAGGGTAAATGACAGCTTCTGCAAACCAAGACTCGGTCCTGATTATAAAGGATTTTTAAATCACATTATTAAAAATATGTATTTCTTCTTCTCTCGCTTTATCTATTTTTCCAAAGCCTCTTTCAAGTAAACCGCGAAGTGCCTGAGTACAGGTGATCATTACATCACACGCTTTCTTTGATCCCAAGCACTCATTGTTTGCATTTGCCTAGCAGGCCAGTTCCCACAAGAATGGATGGGGAAGGACCTCACTCCTTGTGCTTTTTCCTTTGCTTTTAAAATCCATGCAACGAGGTCGGCTTTTGCAACAAGGTGGGGTTTTATTTTTTTGGCGCATGACATCAAATACTCTAACGAGACATTTTTAATGAAATGCTTCAAACCAGATAGGCCACGATGAACCAAATTAGAAATTTGAACACGTCCCCACTTGCAGCGTAAAAGGATCTAAAAGGGCAGAGCGGAGTCTTTTTTTTTTTTTTTTTCCTAAGGTGAATATTTCTAAGGTGAGTATTCATTTGTAGAATTTCTTAAAAACATGTCTGAAAACCGAAACCCATCATCAAGCTGTTCGTATTACAAGAGACGGCCTTGCAAAAAACCATCTTGCAATTCGGCACACATCTGCGGCTCGTGTGCTCATACAAACCAATCAGGAGGCTAAGAGATTTTTTAAGATTCCACACATATGGGTCTAGGTATTTATGCCGATTACACAGGACAGAGGGAGGTCCCTGTATCTACACACACACCCCATCCAGCATTTACGCCAAGAAGAGCCTTACCCTTTAAAAACCTTTAACTATCCTGCAAACAGTAAATATATCATTTGCCACCACCTCCAACAGTTTTTTTTGTTTTTTTTGTTTTTTTTAATTTTTATTGGTCTCTTTGTGTGATAATGACCTACACATGGACAGGGTCCAAACCATCTGGAAGATGTCTGATTCCAGGCTGAAAAGCAGTTCTCAACCGAACTGGTCTTCCGTAGCCACCAAAAAAGCACCAGGAAAGGGGCAGCTTTGTGGCCATCCCCCCGGCCAAGGCCAGCGCGGCGCCCCACGCTCTCGGGCTGCTGTATTGTTCCAGGCAGTCCTCTGATGGCCCAAATCACCACCGCCTCGTTTGGGCCCAGAGCAGGACAAATGAAATTTCAACAGGGGCCTGCCCTGTGACACGAATGCAGGGGGAGGCCGTTCCCCCCCAGCACCTCCCACTGCCAACCTGCCCCCCAGATAGGTGCTCCCAGGGTTCTGGGAGCCGCATACCTCAGGTGACTCACAGGTGGGAGCCCCAGTGAGGGCGGGGCAGCCCAACTTGTGGCGGGCGGCGGAAGAGATCGCTTTTGTCTCTGACATCCGAGTTTTCCACCTGGGCCGGGAGGGGCGGACAGCAGGCCAGGCGCGTCCACTCCCCAGCGCCCCCCACCCATTAGTAGCTCTGGCGTTCAGACAAAAGGTCCCCTGAGCTGGGGGTGGGGGCCGATCGAGGGCGGGCTGGCAACTCGGTATACACACCCAGGTTAAGTCACTAGTCCTGCGTCTGGGTGCACAGACTCCGTTTTAAAAATTCGAAGCATAGCTTTGGTTCTCGGTCTTTGTTCGCGGGCGCGGATGCTCCTTCGTTCATCCATCCATCCATCCATCCATCCATCCATCCCTGACTTGCTCGCTCCCTCGCTCGCCCCCCGGCTCGCGCCCCGCTCGCTCCCGAACACAGCCGGGCGCATTATCGCTTCTTCTTCTGCTTGAGGGACTTCCTGCGTTTCAGAATCATCTCATAGAGCTTGTCCATGCCCTCGGTGAGGCCCTCGCCGATGATGGCGCACGCCGGCTGGACGTGGTAGGTGGTGGCCGGGATGAGCTCGTGCAGCGCCAGCTGCTTCTCGATCTCGGCCACCGGCAGCGACTTGGGCAGGTCCTGCTTGTTGGCGATGACCAGCAGCGGCGTGCCCTGGTTCTCGGCGAACTTGGTGACCTTGTGCAGCTCCGTCTTGGCCTCCTCCAGCCGGTCCACGTCCACCGAGTCCACCACGTAGATGATGCCGTCCGTGCAGCGGCTGTAGGACTTCCAGAGCGGCCGCAGCTTCTCCTGGCCGCCGACGTCCCAGAAGTGGCAGCTGATACCCTTGGCCGTGCCGTTGCTCAGCTTGATCTTCTCGGTGTTGAAGCCGATGGTGGGCACCGTGTTCACGAACTCGTTGAACTTGAGCCGGTACAGCACCGTGGTCTTGCCGGCCGAGTCCAAGCCCAGCATGACGATGTGCAGGGACTGGAAGGCCGAGATGTTGGAGGAGATGTTGCCCATGGCTCCTGGCTGCGGCGCCGGCCACTGCGGCTGCGGCGGGAGGGCGCCGCCCCCCGAGCAGCTACGGGGCCCGAAGCGGCCGGGAGCACCTGGGCCAGCCCCTGTCGCCCTCCGCCGCGGGCACCGGCCCGGCCTCGGCGGCCCCCCCCGGGGGGGCGCTCGGCTCGGCGCGCTCAGACGCCGCGGTCCCCGGGCCCCCGCCGGCCGGGCATCGCGTCTCTCCGGCGGGCTTTTGTCTTCCGCGAAGCCGCCTCCGCGGCGGCCGCGCGGGGGGGGGCTCGCGCCCGGCGCCCTCCCCCCGGCCCCGGCTCGCTCTGCGGCTGCCTCCGGCCGCGCCCCCGCGCTCCGGCCGCTGCCCGGCTCTCCGCCCGCCCGCCCGCTCCGGGCTCCGGGCTCCCGGCGCTCGCCTCTGCCTTGGGAGGGCCGCGGGGCCGCTCCCGCTCCCGGGCGCGCCTCGGAGGCGCAGGCGGGGCGCGGGCTTCCCCGGGCGTCGCTACCCGCGCGGCTGCCTGGCTGTCCCCCGCAGTCCCCGCGCCGCCGCCGCCGCCGCCGCCGCCGCCGCCAGCCTGCAGCGGCGGGAGGGCGCCCGGCCCCGCCCCCGGCCCCGCCCCTCGGGCCCCGCCCCCCGCCGCCCCCGGACCGCCGAGCACCTCCCCGCCCCGCGCGCCGCTTTCGCGCCTTCCGAGCGTTCGAAATCGCCCTCCGCGTCCCCCTCCCTCGCCGCGCGCAGACAATGGGCCCGGGGCCGACTCTTCCTCCCGGGCCGGCTGACGCATCGGATGAAAATAGCTCCAGGCTCCCGGAACCCCCAGCCTCCGAGCCCGGGCCGCACAGCCTGCCTCGGGGAGCGGGTTCGGGGGTCCCCGTTCAGCCGGCCCTGGAGCGGCCCGGAGGCCCGAGAGGGGACAGGCGAGGACAGCTTCCGCCCCTGGGGCTGGGGAGCTCCCGGGTGGGCGTAGAGGGCCCCGCGGGGGGGATGGGGCCGTGTGGTCAGGCCCCGGGAGAGGAGCAAGGAAGGCGCGGGCCTCAGGCAGCCGCCAGCCTGCACCGCGCGCCTGTCCCGGCCCGGGCGCACCCCACTCTCGCTCCCTCTGCGGTGCCCGGGGGGCCCGGCCCTCCATGATGGCCTGTATTGCTTTCTTCCTGGGGCTCCAGGGCCGCTGCTGCGCCTCGAGCCCAGGCCTGCGTCCACGGAGCCCCCAAGGTCCAGCGTTGCTTGCCTTGTGGGGGCCACCGTGAAGGAGAGGCATTTGCACCCTAGGCCACAAGCCTTGCTTCCCAGATGGCTTAGACGACTCACCTTTCCCAGACAGCACTCTAGGCTGCCACAAACAGCGCGGGCATCCTCGGGAGCCTTATCATGGGGGAGCGCGGTCTGCCTCTCCACTCAGACCTGAGACCCACCTGCTCCCAGGGGAACCACGCCTCCCTTGGGGCCCCAGACGCTCTTGGGGCCTGAAACTTTGAAAATGAGTCCAGAGCTTGGAGTAGATGGCACCGTGGGTTACAATCAACACCAGCTCCCCTTCCCTGGTTTCCATGTCCCTTCACCAATGCAGCGCCTTTCATTCTGGTTTGGAAACACGTAACAAATGCGCGTCCTCTGGGTGCAGAGGAAGCCCAGAGTGCATTATGGGTAACACAGACCTGGGGCCCGAGCTGCTCCGGAGAGGCAGCCGGTGGCCGAAATGGCCCCTAGCATCTTTGCAACACTCCAGTTTATTAGGCAGAGAAGACAGGAACGGGGCCACCAGGGACAAAATGAAAACGACAACGTTTATGAACAAATACCGAAGTTTTACGGAAATGCTTTCCTTGACCACCTCCCCTGCACAAGCTGTGGTAAAGTAAATGAGAAGACCACACCTGAAGATCCCATCTTTGGGACTCCCGTGGTGGCAGCCGTCACTGCCGTCCCGGTGGTCCGGACGGGGTCCAGGGACTGGAACTGGAATGTCAGGGCTGGAAATGGCCTTGTGGGTCCAGATGAGGAGACCGAGGCCTAGGCACCTGGGACTTTGCCAGGGTGGAGCCAGGACTGCCTGCTCCAAGCCCAGTGGTATTCATGCCCAGGGCCCAGGGCCTGCCGTTCTCCCTCAGTTCACACACCCCCCACACACTGTTTGAATGTAACAGGGAAGGAAGTTGTAAGCAACGTGAATTCAGTTGCAAAAGACAGAAACCGAATTCACACCGGGTTGGGCAAAATGGAAATACATTCACTGACGTAACTGAAAAGTTTTATGCTTAGGGTTGTCTTCAGGCATGGCTGGATCCAGGAGATCCAAGGAAGTCTTAGACCAAGCCTCTCTCTGTTTTTCTTTGTATCGATTCTTTTTCCTACTGGCACCCCTGGACTCACAGCCTTGGTTTAGATCCTAGAAGAAGAAAGGTGTAGCTCTTTCCCAGTAAGTGCAACAAAAGCCCGGGGGACACACCCTTTCGGCCTGTTCAGTGCACCCTGGGGTCAAGACCGCTGTCCAGGAGGGTGGGGCACACCCATAGACATGGCCCAGGGGCTAGAAGTGGGGAGGGGTGGTTCCCAAAGAATATTCAGGCGTCTGTTCTCAAAAGGGCAAGTGGTAGTAAGCAAAAATAACAGAGGTCCACGTAATTTACAATGATGTCATCTGGTTATTGGGAACCCTGGGAAGGCAGGATTTTGTGTTTGGGGAATGATTTTCTCGGCTCTTCTGAAGGTCCGCCCCAGAGATAGTCACCTTCTCATGAGATTGTTTCTTCTCCTTCTTTGCTCTGTGTTACAGGCAGGGCCTAGGCTGGGTGCCAGCCCCAGACAAGCCTGGGACTTGGGCATTTATTTGGAAAGTGATAGAGCAGGGAGGAACCCTCTGGATCTGGCTCCCACAAATGATTTTTTTTTTTAAGTTTATTTATTTATTATGAGAGAGAAAGAGAGAGAGCATGCGATCATGAGCTGGGAGTGGCAGAGAGGGAGGGAGGGAGGGAGGGAGGGAGAGACGGAGAGAGAGAGAGAGAGAGAGAGAGAGAGAATCCCAAGCAGGCTCTGCACTGTCAGCACAGAGCCCGAGGTAGGGCTCGAACTCACAAACGGTGAGATCATGACCCAAGCTGAAACCAAGAGTGGGATGTTTAATTGACTGAGCCACCCAGGCGCCCCTGCTCCCACTAATGATCATAACACAGGGCTCCTTTTTCTCACCTGCATCTACCTCCCCCCCCCAACCCGCCATCAGGTCTTGCTTTTATTTTAAGGGTAGCAGAAAGGAAATATTTTAGTAAAACATTTGATGTGTCCTCTGGATGCTGTGCTAATTACTGCCTAGGGAGGGTTGACTATAGCCCCCACCGTTTGCACCCCATGGTGGGGTTTAGCAATAAAGGGCCGTCTGTCGTCCAGTAGAGAAAACAGATTAATAAACATGAAATAGCCTTCCAGAACAGAGCCGTTAAACAGCAACTCACTGTAACTGAATAGCAACCACTCTACGTTCTAATTTCACTCACCAGGCGATAAGTTGATTTTACAGTTGATAATTTAACTTCTAACACATAAAATGTCACTCAGCTGGGTCAGCTGGTGACTTGCCTTCCTATATGGATGTAAGTCGAAAAACACTGGAATTATGTAAAGGAAAGTAGTTTTCACTACCGTGTCAGAAACGCCAAGACTCGAGCCGAGTCTCCTTCTACAGGGACACAGCATTGCGGCTACCCGCCAGGGGAAGCGTGCAGAAACTGGCTGGACGCTCTGTATTTCCCAGCACGTTCTAGCCACTGCCTACTTCACTGTTCTCGACCTCCTCATGTCTACACTGTGTCTAACACCGGTGGTTGCAAAGATTAAATAACACAGGCAATAAATAAATCAGAAACAAATAAATGATACGCGTAAAAGGGTTTGGCACCGTGCCCGGGGAACAGAGTAAGTGCTCAGTAAATGTTAGCCTTGCCAACAGCAAAGAAAGGGGTTTTGTAGCGTCCACACAGTCCTTGGATAGTGACACCTGGCCCCCGGGGGCAAGGGTTCCACTGAGCGCAAAATACTGGCTGCGGGGTGCCACCTTCTGCACCCCCATTTATCAGGATAGGACCGTTTCTCAAAAAGCGGCGCGCCCTTCTGTCTTGCCTGAGATGCATTTCACGTCCAGCGGCCGTGACTTTTCAACTCCTCTCCCTCCTGCATCAAGATGGCTCGACACCCAGAAAAAGACTCAGGTAGTTCCGGGGAACAGAATACGGTAGCTCCGCAGTCTTTTTGAAATTGTATCCTGACGTTTTCTGAAGGGTTGGGGAACGAAGTGTGCCACGGATTAAAATAACTTTTGACTGAATCTAGTGAATAGAGCAATTACATACGTTGCATCACTCGTATGTTTGCTTCAGTAAGGGAAACGACAAGACATGTCAAGCGAGCGTCCTATCCAGAGCTGAATATGTTTGGGTGGAAATATCAGAACACGGGCACGTATGCCCCCACGCTCGCCGAGAATATGTGGCGTTATTTGCATTTTCCGACTGGATCCCTGGATTCCGGCGCGCTGCCCGCCCCCCCATGCTAAGCTGTTGTAATGCAGGAGCGCCCTCTACTGAGCTTCCCGTGTAATAGCCGAAAGCCTGTCCAGAGGCAGAGTTGCTTGGTGCCTTTGGTATTTATTGAACCGGTGAGCGTGTGACTCTCTAACCTGCCTCTCTTTGTCTGGAGCTGTGGGACTAGATCTCTTAGGCCCCCACTTGTTAAACTGAGACAGCGCTTCTGCCTGGGGCTCAGAGCTTGAGGACAGCCTTTCTTGCCAGCAGGCTTGGGTCTTGTCGGTGAGACCAAGGCAGAACAGGTGGTTTGCCAGGAGACTGGCCAGGAACCTGGCAGAGCATGAAGGGCTATGGCCAGAAGAGCGGTTCAAAGAATCGTAAATTGATGGAGGAGAGAGGAAATCGGCATCCAGGAAACCGGGCTGAGAGGACACGGTGAAAGAAACCCGTTTTTGTACCTGATTCAGGGCAAGGTACGGGCGGCCGGAAATGGAGCTGGGGCAGAGAAAGCAGCCAGGGCCTCGATCAGCCGAAGCCAGGTGGTCCAGGATTGAAGTTCTTTGTCAGGTGGGAGTGTCTCCTTCACGAAGACCCCCACCCACAATCCCAGAAGTCCTGGGGAGGGACACACCCGGAATGTCTCAGCCCTGCAGAATCTGTAAGATGCTGGCCCCAGGCTGCACATGGGAGGACTACAGCATTGACTCCAGGGCGAGTTTTGGGGACACGGCAGTGGATTGTGGTGGAGACAAGTGTGAATCTGTGATGCCATAGCCTTTTGCCTCATTCAAGTGGTCCCAAGCCTAGAAATAAGGAGGACCACCACTCTCCGGTCCATTCAAGTTCATGATTTTATGAAAACAAATAAGCAAATGGTTCAGAATGCCTTTTTAAGATTTTTGTTTGATTTCTGTGAAGCAACAAGGCTGAAATGTTTCAGGTCCTCATTTTGCTAAGAACTACTACTACGGGTATTTTGTTGTTCTTGCTGTTTTGGCAAAACAAAAACAAAAACAAAAAACAGCCAGAAGATTTCTTTTTCATATTTAAATCTTCATTATCAATTGTCGATCTCTGTTGTATGCCCAAGATAGGTATGAATGTTTAGAAGCCCTAGTCTTTCCTATCAATATTCTTTTCAGATAAGATTCTTATAGAAGATTGTTTTAAATCTTTCCTCAATACTTAAATTTCATCTTTTATTTTATTCACAATCAGGGGCCTTGAACTCATGACTCTGGGATCAAATGGGGGCCTCTTCGGGGAGCTTGAACTCATGACTTTGGGATCAAAAGTTGCATGCTCTACCAACTGACCCAAGGCACCCCTAAACTTTACCTTCTTTTTTTTGATAAAGATTTTTATTAGGGCACCTGGGTGGCCCAGTGGGATAAGTGCCCAACAACTCAGGTCATGATCTCACGGTTCGTGGGTCTGAGCCTCGTGTCGGGCTCAGGGCTGACAGCTCAGAGCCTGGAGCCTGCTTCAGGTTCTGTGTCTCCCTCTCCTTCTGTCCCTCCCCCGCTTGCACTCTGTCTCTCTCCCTTTCTTTCAAAAATAAATAAGCATTAGAAAAATTTTTAAAGATTTTTATTTTTAAGTAATCTGTAGACCCAACACGGGACTCAAACGCATACCTCCGAGATCAAAAGTCACACACTCCATAAACTGAGCCAGCCAGGTGCTCCCTACATTTCCTATTGTATGTGAACTTCTATCAAGGACATTAAGACCCTAATTTTGGAAGTCAGGCCTCAAGGCTCCTGAGAAGGACAGAGAATCCTGATGTCAGTGCCAACATCCTTTTAGGTGAAGGGGAAGAAAAAGCTTGCTATGCAAAAGTTATTTGTGATTCGTTTAATTATTCAATCACCGTAATTAAATTTCTACTCTAATAGCTACAGTGGAGAAGGAGAAAAACCGGGGTAACAATAAATTCCAGGTGATTAGAGCACTGCACCATGAACCAAGACGTATTTGATGGAAACTTGGATTCCTTTCGTGCCCCCTTCTCCGTTCTCCCCAGGTGAACTGGGATGCTTATTATTTTCATTTAATTAAAAGCTAGTTGGCTGGACCCAAGAGAGATGGAAACAATTGTGCTTTTGTGCCTCGATCCAGCCCTGTCGGCTCTCCCAACCGCGGTGAAGGAGGACGGGGCGTGTTACCAAGCTCTTCCTTTGTCTGCTGTGCGGTCACTCGGGATGACTCTTCTCTTGAATACAACAGTTGGCTTCTTCTGGAACTATCATCTGGGTGAATATGGCAGGAGCATCTGAATAGAGTCCTTTGGCTCCTTGCTGCTTTTGTTAGAGGCATAGCCACGTACGATTTTCATTTCCTCCTTATAAGTTAGCCTGTGCTTTATGTAACCTAATACTCTGCCCGTTAGTCATAGAGTAGTCTTTCTACTTTCTTGATTCTGCCCCCTCCAATCTCCTAAGTCTGTTTTCCCAAGGGCATTTGGGCCCCAAGGAAAAATCCACCAGCCTTTTGGTTCCCTGGTCTTTTAACTGACCTTCTGATCCCTCCATCCTTCTTAAAATTTTTTCCCCATGGGAACCAACTGGTCTGGCCAACTGCCATATGTCCCCCACCCTCTGCAGCCCCGCATCGCTGCCCCCAAGATGCAGGAATGGTTTGTGCTGGTGACCGTCTGGGATGGAAATGCTCGCGGGGTCAGAGGTACAACCACGTCCACGGTTGCAAAACCACCCTCCCTCCTCCTCTCTGATCATGGCTGCCAGATGCTGTCCTTCGGTCATTAATCCACAGAATGTTGGTGGCTCCCCGTGTTCGGTCTTGAACCTTCTTGCCCTCTCTTGTCTCAATAGTTCATCCCAACTACCTTTCCAGGTTTCTCAATCTCTGTCGCTGCCCACAGCCAGAGGAGCTCAACATACGAACCATCAAACGCAGAGCTGTCTCTCTCTCTATGTATCTCCACCGTGACTACGGAACAAGGACAGGAGACCAGCCGTAGACAATAGGTAAACCCGTCCATCCCTTCTATCCGCTCATGCTTACACCCCATCAGCCAGAGTCCAGATCATTCTATTTCAGGAACGGTCCTTGGAATTAAAGCTACGAGCACCTTCAAATCACATTTGTTGTTTTTTCCTCCATTCAAGACATTTGCCTTGTGGCGCCTCGGTGGCTCAGTTGGTTGAGTGTCCAACTTCGGCTCAGGTCACGATTTCACAGTTTGTGGGCTTGAGCCCCGCGTCAGGTTCTCGTGCTGACGGCTCAGAGCCTGGAGCCTGCTCCGGATTCTGTGTCTCCCTCTCTCTGCTCCTTCTCCACTCACCCTCTGTCTCTCTCTGTCTCTCTCAATAAATAAATAAATAAATAAATAAATAAATAACGTTGAAAAAAGTTTTAAAGAGAGTTGCCTTTATTCACGTCTTTTTCAAAAGTATATTCGTTTATTTTGAGGGAGAGAGAAAGTACAAGTGGGGGAGGGGCAAAGACGGAGTGGGGGAGAGAGAGAGAGAGAGAGAGAGAGAGAATCTCAAGCAGACTCCACACTATTAGCCCAGAGCCCCACGTGGGGTTCATACTCCTGAACCGTGAGATCGTGACCTGAGCTGAACTGGGACACTTAAATGACTGAGCCACCCGGGCGCCCCCGTTCATATCTTTGATGAGTGCAGCATTTACTTTGGCTTTGGCATGTGGGAGGACCACGCTTCCCCCAGGCACGTCCAATCTGTTTGCACCCTGGAGATCACAAAGGGACGTGCATCCAGCAGATTTGCTGTCTGTCTCCTTCTCCACCTGTCACAGGGAAGGTAAGATCTGTGGGACCGGTCACCTGACACTCAGGGGTACTGAAGGGCAAGTCCTGCTTAGATCTTTCACCTAAGCCGCTTTCTTCCTTCTGGCGGGCAGCACAGAGTTCCAGAGGAGGTGGGAGGTTGGTCATCTGTGTTTGCCCAGTGTACTAAAGCAAAACTGCTTGGTCCATAAAGGAAGGGGCACAATAAGCAAAGGGATGTAGACCTCAAAACCCAACTCTCAACCCCTAACATGACCCAGAGGGACATTCCAGGGAACTCTGGCATCCAAACTGCAGGTGGGGAGACACAACGCGGAGGCAGCAATGGAGAAAGATCTAAGGAGCGAAGGGGTCCAATGAGGGGCTCCAAGACGAGACGAAAGAACGGTGGAACTGAAGAATAAAGGCACAAGGAGGTGAGCTGGGTTCCTCCTTCTCCTCCTCGTCTTTCTCCTTTAAAAAAAATGCCGGTGTTTTCATTCTGTTCAAAGACATCACAATTTTTGCGGAAGTTCCAGCCCCTCCTTTGTTCGTGGTAGGACACGTTGTGCTTTCTTGAGAAGCTGACTGAAGACATAAGCTTTCAGTATTTTTAAAAATTTATTTAGAGAGAGAAAGATGGGGCCTGTGAGCGACCGGGAGAGGGGCAGAGAGAGGGAGAGAGAGAGACTCCCAGGCAGGCTCCGCACTGTCGGTGCAGGTCCCCACGAGGGGCTCGAACTCGCGAACCATGAGATCGTGACCTGAGCCGAAGTTAGACGCTTAACCAACAGCGCCGCCCGGGGAGTCCCATTTTTCAGTGGTTTTGAATGAGGCGAACACACAGTGTGATGCTCAGAGGGTACAAAGGGGCAGTCAGTGAGAAGGACGTGCCTGTCCTACTCTCCCTCGTTCCCTCCCACCCCTGCAGCCTCCATCCTGGGGCATGGCTGCAGTTATCAACAGCTTGGACCTCCTTCTAGATAACTGAATCATCCCTTCTCAGAGCCGTTCCTTAGGGAAAATGTGCTGTGCTTCTCAAAAATCCTGGGCAAGGGAGGCTAAAGGAGGAGCAGTAGCATGCATTAACCTGATAGCGGGCGGTCCAGAAGAGCTGAAATGTGGCCATGAAACATCAAGGCAAAATACTCTGGAGAGAAACTACGAAGTTTTTGAGGAAGGGATAAGCTAGCAGATCTTTCCCGCAGAAGCTCCTGAGCCCCGGGGACCTCTGTTCCCAAGAGCAGCCGGGTGCTGGGATCACTTGGAGGCACTCCCTGGGCAACACCCCTCGGAGCCGTCTCCTGCCCCGGTGCCACCAGACAGCCGGGGGGGGGGGGGGGGACCGGGGCCCCGCTCCACCCTCCTCGGCAGCTATCCTGACAACCGGCTGGCCAGCCGGAAGCCCGTCTCCCTGATTCTTGCGACTGGACCCACGGCTGCCGGTGGAGCCTTGTCTGACCAGGACGCGCTCCTGGGTCGACTGACTGATCTATGACGGCTGGTGGAGACGGGAGAAGCAAGACTGACCCCAAACAGTAACTCCAGCCATTTCCCAGTCTGCGCTGGCTTGGCAGGAAAAGATAAAGAAAAACAAAAGCAAAGAAACGAGAATAAATTTGATTTCTGTGAAGGAAGACGCTGACCGAACGCTAGCTTATTTATCTAGTATCTCTTAACGTAATTTCCAGCCTGCTGCTCACAGCAGTGGCTGTGCCCAGTGGGCGAAATAACGAAATAAAAACAATCTTAGGCTTTTCCTTGCCAAAGAAGTCATAAATCCAAATAGAAAAATTCGGTCTAGACTTCAGGGCAGAGTGATGACTCAAGAAACTAGGGTTGAAGTCGCACGTGGCCATGGGGACCGGGCGTTGGCTTGGAGGCAGGAGTCTTTGCCGAAAAGTTGTTTGCTCTAGCCAGGAACTGGAGTGCCCATCTGTAGCAAGATTATTAAATAATCTAAGATACGCCCAAGCAGTCATAAATTTCAGGGCTATTAAATAGAATGAGATGAATCTGTGTGCATTGACAAGGTCAAGATCACCCAGATATTGTTAAGTAAAAAACAGCAGAGGGCGCCAATGTCCCCCCACATTGTATATATACAAATGTTTGTATCTATACATATATGTAATACATGTGTGAATGTGTGTGTGTTAGATCGATCGACGCGGATACGTGACATGTGATACGCATGGGGATTTTCCAAAAAGACAAACAAGAATATAAGACACTGCTGGTCGTGGTTATCTCTGGACAATGGGACTGAGTATGGGGGTTGGAAAAGAAACTTCTGTTCTATTGCATACCTACTGTACTGCTTGAATTTTCTTTCCACGTGCATAAAAAGACTATTTTCATCATAACAAAGAAAGTCCAAAAAACCCATTTAGCTAATGTAGGCACCAAAAGCGACAATGCCTGCATACACATGCAGATTTGAAAAGCCTTAAATTCTGTACTGCATTCTAGAAAGAATTAAAATAAATAGAACAAATGTCCAGAGAGTGAATTACTACATCGGCAAATGTCAAATATCCATAAATAAGCGATTCACGTTCAGCTGCACAAGGTCCATAAAAGTAGCGTCCAAGATGACTGAGCTACGGGTCTTGGGAAGACGCCCTTCCGGGGAAAAATTTATGGAGGGTAGCATTTTCCTCTAGGGCTGCTAGCCTGCTCCCTCAAGGTCAGGCCAGCAAGGTTAAATGTAGCATTAACACGGAGCAGTGTTTTCCCTTAGAGGTGCAAGGGCAGGACGGGTCTAGCTCCCCCCACACCTTTAACCTTTCCGGAAGGAACCATAGTGTCAACGCCCCAGGTTCTTTGTAGGTTTTCAACTGATTCTTTTTGGACGCCGACTTTGAATGTGAAACAAAGGGCTGAAGGAGACTGGAGACATGTGCTATTACCTAAAAATCGAAAATTCTCGGGACCCCTGGGTGACTCAGTCGGTGAAGCGTCCAACTTAGGCTCAGGTCCTGATCTCACGGTTCATGGGTCCGAGCCCCACGTCGGGCTCTGTGCTGACAGCTCGGAGCCTGGAGCCTGCTTCACATTCTGTGTGTGTGTGTGTGTGTGTGTGTGTGTGTGTGTGTGTGTCTGCCCCTCCCCTACTTGTGCTTTTTCTCTCTCTCTCTCTGTCTCTCAAAAATAAATAAATAAACATAAAAATTATTTTTAAAAATCACAAATTTCTCCTTTCCCCTGTGCGTGCATGCAAATTTCATGATGACATCTAATCTACATATCATTAACACCTTATCCCATGAAAACGGCGGAGAAGCAGCTTCCCAGCAGAGTTTCCGTGCGTCGCAGAGGACTGACTCTGCACAAGGGTTTCGCACGCTTCTGGATGAGGCCGGGCGGAACGAAACACGGCGGTGTCAGATGAAGAGCAAGCCAGGAGGAGGGGTTAGGTCTTTGACGTTCTGTGTACGGCTCATGAATCTCTAGACAGAGTCCCCTGTGGGAAAAAGACCACCTCTCGGTCTTAAAGGCTGCGTGGGATTTATCTCTGAGTCCTTATCGCCCAAGACACGGGGGTTCTCGGATTTGCTACCTGTGTGCCATTCTGTCCTTCAAGCCCCAGGACCCCTTCTGGAAGTAGCATTTGCCTGGAGAAATCATTCCTTCAGAGCATTTTTAATTTCGACTTCCTAATGAGATTGTATGAGGCACTGAAATGTGTAGGAAACAAACACTGTCATCCAGGGAGCAATGGAGTCTGGCCAGGGCCATCAACCATGTCATTATAACTGGTATCGATCATGTCTGCTCTTGTCAAATTGACCTTTGCCCTCTCCACAATAATTTCAGTAAACTCATTACCTTTTTTTTTTTTTTTTCCAGGGCACTGCAAAGACCCAAAAGGAATGTAGTCAGCGGGTTTGATGTACCCAGGGTCTGAATATAGAGCCCGTTGTTTACTTTCCCCATTCTAGAAACTTCTGTCATAGTCAACAATACATAGAACTGGAAATGATGTAACAAAACCAGGGGATTTTCCAAGCCACAAGGGTCTCATGTGTCCTTATAATTAAATAGGTGCCATCATCATTTCTTCTGATTTTTAGAGTTTTTCCCCTTTTTTGTTGAAGCCATTCTCCTAATAAATATCCTCTGCAATAAAGAATTAACTTTTTTTAAAATTTATTTATTTATTTTGAGAGAGAGAGCGGTGGGGGTGGGGGGCAGGCAGAGAGAGAGAGGGAGAGAGAGAAACCTAAGCAGTCTATGTATTGTCAGCACAGAGCCCCGGCATAGAGCAGGGCTCGAACTCACAAACTGTGAGATCATGACCTGAGCCGAAATCAAGAGTCGGAAACTTAACCGACTGAGCCACCCAGGCGCCCCCCAAATTAACTTTTTAAATCCCGTGTTCGGACAGCCTACAACAGATCTGGGCTGTACGTATAATCTCTGAGAAGTCATCGAAGAGAGCCCCTGTCAGGAATATCACTGCAAGGAGCCGAAGGGTATTATTTCTATCGTGAGCCCCCTTTAAGGGCACCGCGCCTTTATTTTTCTGCTTCTGACATTACTTCTCATGAAGAACGCTCCCTTACTTGTCACGTGTAAGCATGCACTGAGCCTCAGACACTTTCTTTACACTGGATATGCAGGGAGGTGGTTGCACATGCCGAATTAAAGCGGGTGAATCATGACTCATTTATCCACAAATACCTCTTTTTTTTTTTTAGTTTATTTATTTATTTTGAGGGAGTGAGTGGGGGAGGGGCAGAGAGAGAGAGAGGGAGAGAAAGAATCCCAAGCAGGCTCCGCGCTGTCAGCACAGAGCCCCGACGCGGGGCTCGATCTCATGAACCGTGAGACCGTGGCCCGAGCTGAAATCGAGAGTCGGGTGTTCAACCGAATGACCAACCCGGGTGTCCCAAACCCGCAAATACCTCTAAAGGGGTGAGTGTGCTCAGACCACGTGAGCATTGAGCAGGGGAGATAATAGAGGAAAAGATACTTACAGTGTGTCCAAAACATTCACCCTCTGGCCGGGGAGGTCAGCGACTACGCGTTTCTAGAAAACACGTCTTCTTACTTTGCCCCCTTGTCGTTCTCCTTTCTACTCATCAACCACTTATCCCTCACCTTTTCTGTTTTTCGGATTTCCAGTTTCCTTCCCTCTTTCCTCTCTTTTCCTCTCCTCTGCTAGGATCCTAAGTTACCCAGAGGAATCAGTCTGGTGCCTCTGCTGGTATTTAGGGCCAAAGAACGGCTCGCCCGCTGTGGGAGGCTAGGCAGCCCCATCTTCTTCTAGAATCCTTGTCCTCCTTCCACTGTTGCTGACGCTTGTGCCTCCTCTCACATGTCCCAGAAGGTCCGCAACCGTCCCAGCCTTCTGGGGCTCCCTCCCCTCCCTCTCACTGAGCGGTGGCCCAGGTCACGGGACACAGCTAACCTGGTCATCTCATTCAGGGTCCCACTTGACAAAGGAAAGGCAGGCGTTCAGACAGGTAAATGAGGACGCTACTGGACCGACAGCCCAGGCTCACAGCCCTTGCTCGTCCCTGCTGCCGTGCGAGGCTGTGAGGTCCCCAGTGGGCATGTGTGCTCGGGTCATGGGGTAATAGCCCACGTTTGCAATACAGGAGAGAGTTTAAGTGAAATACGGGAAAGGAACAACTTGTCATTTCAAACACAAGTGCCCTCTTCGGGGAAATCATTCCACATTCATTCGTTTAAGACGTAGTTTGTGGGGCGTCTGGGTGGCTCAGTCGGCTAAACATCTGACTCTTGACTTCGGTTCATGTCACCATCTCACGGTTTGTGGGTTCGGGCCCCGTGTCGGGTTCTGCGCTGACAGCGTGGACCCTGCTTGGGATCGTCCCTCCCTCTCTCCCGGCCCCTCCCCTGCCCCCCCTCGAAATAAATATTTTTTAAAAAGACTTATCGGTGGACATACATTTTATGTCAGGTGACGGCATCTTAACGCCTAGTCCCGATTCTCGGGGAGTCTACAGGCTGGTGACAGACGGAGGCAAATCATCCTGCAGGAATAACAGCGGAACAGGTGCCACGAGGGAGGTGAGCCCGGAGTTCGGGTTGGGTGGGTGGTGGGTGGTGCAGAGAAGGGTGGGTGGCTAGCGAGGCAGATACCCTCAGGGACGGCCTCGGGGCAGGTGACATCTAAACGGGGAACACAATTAACCGACGCTCGGGTAACTGCAGTATGTCGTTACCTCTCTGCTGTCTCTGAGTCGACCCCGCAGCTTCTGATCGCGCTGGGGTTCCCAGTGATTTGGGGGCAGTGCGGTCACGAGCCGCCAGAAGAAGACGAAGCTGCCCACGTAAGAGGGGCTCCGCGCCGCCTCCCGGGGCCAGGCCGCCGGGTAGCAGCACAGGCGTGATCTGTCACAGACATTCCAGGAGTTTCCCCCAGCCTCTCTGCCCAGACTGCCGGAGAGCAGTCCAGAATCTTACTTACAGCCTTGAGATCCTAGCACCCGCGTGTAAGGCCTGCCCTGAGGACTTACTCCATCAGAGGGTGACAGGCGTCACAGCGACAAGGCAGATAGCTTCCTGGGTTGCTGGTTACTTCGGCCAGTAGCCCGTGCCGGTTAACTGACGACGCCTGTCGGTCAACGGTGCGCTGTGCCCGCGAGGATTTGGCACCTGATATTTCAAAGAGTTGTTTTGATAATATGATTTTAGCGTTAAGCAGATTTGTATGAAGAGGCGAGTCAAGAGAATTACCAGAAGAAAGGAAATCCGCTCTGGTCTAGCCGCGCGGGGCCTGCGCGGCAGAGGAGGCCGTGGGGACCCCCCCCCTCCCCAGGCAGACGCGGGACCACCCCCACCATCTGTGCGTGCATGACCTTGGCGACACCTGTTCAGCTTCCGTTGGGAGGTCCTGGGTTTCCACCGTGTGGAGAAGACTCTCGGCCACAAGAACACAAAGACTCGCCAATCCTGTTAAAATAGAGCCCCTGTTCAAGGCTTGTGGGCCTCGAGAAAACTCTCTCGCTCCTCTCTCTCTGTCTCTGTCTCTCTGTCTCTCGTCTGTAGAGCCCTCCGGGTCTTGCCCTGCAAGTCCTGCTCCTTCCCCTCTCGGAGACACCTCTGCTTCTCCCCTCCCCCTACCCCCCTCCCCAAACAGCCCTCCCTCTACTAGATCCGTTGGGCCCACCCCCTCCGTTGTGCGGAGAAGCCCCACAAACCAGGGGAGAAGGGCCTCTCAGCGACGTGGACCTGCTGCTGTGGGGTTGAGTCCTGGCGCGGGAGAGCTTGGTGACAGCTTCTCCCGCGGGTGTGCAAGCGGGGTGCCTCAAACCGACAGCATCCGTGGTATGTTTGGGTGACGTTTCATCAACAAAACAAAACCCCGTCCCCGAAAAATCCAAATATTTGCTCCAACCGAACACTCTATTCGCTTACTGGGAAGTCACAAGAGCGGGGAAGCATCGTAGGTATATTGGATCGTGTGTTTCATGCTTCTCTGAAAGGGATGTTTCACTTTGTTTTTATTTCATTTGTTTTATTTATTTTCTTTAAAATTTATTTATTTGGAGAGACAGACAGAGAGAGAGAGAGAGAGAGAGAGGGAGGGAGGGGCAGAGAAAGAGCAAGAGAGAGAGGGAATCCCAAGAAGGCACACGGGTCAGCGCGGAGCCTGACGCGGGGCTCAATCCCACGAACCATGAGATCCTGATCTGAGCCGAAAACAAGAGTTGGACGTTTAAGTGACTGAGCCACCCGGGCGCCCCTGACTTTGTCTTTAATAGTCTTTGTCTTTTAATAGACTTTGTCTTATTGTTCCAGGAGTTGCTGAGCTCGGGGCTCCAATTCTGCCCAGGGAGATGGTGCAGGATGGGGGCCGCCCTCTACTTTCCTGTCTGTGAAATGGAAATGATCACAGCACCTGTCTCATAAGCCGCAGGGACGGGAGCCTGGGCATTAAAGGACCCAGCGCTGTGCCTGGAGAATAGACACACCCAGTAGTATCAGCTCTTGTCTTACCTTCTATCACACTGTATCACGTCACTCGTCACGCTCCTACTATTCACGATCCCTCTGTGCTTTGCCTGGAAGTCACTAAAACACCACTTGACCTGTGGGCGGGTCACTTTCCTGGCCTATAATCGTTTCACTAAATGCTTACGGCCGGTTTCATAGAAGCACGCGTTCCCTCACTTTGTAAGAGAATGAAAGCTGATAGTCTCCACTTGGGATGGGAGAGTAGGGGGTCTTTGAGGTGCTCTATCTACTTCATGCTCCACGCAGGTGTGAACTTACCACATCAGGGGATTTGCACCCTCACCGTCCTTCTTCGTCAGACTCCTGATTTGGTCTGCTGAAGTCTGCAAGGTATCATCTACACCTGAAGTCCTGGGTATGGTTCGGTGACTATAAAAATGACTATTTTGTTACAGCCCTCACCTTCCTGAACAGAGGAAAGTCAGCAATCTTCAATGGCAGTGTGTTTTGTGCGTGTGTGGCTGATGGTATATGTGGGGTGCGTGTGTGTGTGTGTGTGTGATGTGCATGCTGCGTGGATGTGTTTCTTTTTTTCGATGTTTCTTTTTATTCTTGAGAGAGACAGAGCATGAGCAGGGGAGGGGCAGAGAGAGAGGGAGACACAGAATCCGAAGCAGGCACGGGGCTCCGAGCTGTTAGCACAGAGCCCGACGCGGGACCGGATCCACGAACCGCGAGATCATGACCTGAGCCGAAGTCGGACGCTTGACCGACGGAGCCACCTGGGCGCCCCTCTGTGGAAGTTTCTTGCATGTGACGGGATGTGATGTGTGGCCTGTGTACGGGGGGAGGGGGTGCTGTTGACTGAGTCACGGCCAGAATGAGTGTGGGCTCCATGAAAGCCCCCGTTTGAAGGAGTACAGGGCTGTTTCCATCTCCGTCAGCAACCAGGCTGCCCCACTGGGAGGGTTAACTGCGGGCTGTGTAGACACTCCCTGGGGCCCTCACAGGCCCAGACTCTTGATCTGGGGCCAAGAGAGCCATGAGCAGTCACTGTGCAGCCCAGAGTTACTGCTGCAATCCTGGCTGCTGTCCGCAGGAAAGCCAACGTGGGAGGTGGCCCTCGGCTGGCGTCTGGGAGCTTCGGGGGCTTCCCAGCATCCCCAGGATTGACGAGAGCGGTCGGCTGTGCCCACACTGCGTGCAAACGGCACGATTGAGGCTGAGCGCCCGCTTTCCTCTTGGAAGGCTGGAATTCAGGCAAAGGGTGCCTACGGGATCAGCCCCCCCCATGAGGTCCCAGGCACCGGGCGTCTAATGAGCATCCCCAGGAGACAGATGTCACACGTGTCGTCACAGCCCATGGTTGGAGGAATCGGGGGTGTCCCGGGACCCCTGGAAGCCTGTGCCTGGTTCACCCATCGCTTCCCCCCTTCTCCCAACGACCCCAAGGGAGGTCTTGAGGACCCCTCAGCACAACCTTCTTCCTCGGGGATGTGTCGGATGAAATGAAAGCCTTGGAGATTTTGAAGACCTCAAGAGCCCTTGGAAACACCTCCAGTGGAAGATCTCTTACGGCAAAGAGCCCGGACCCGGCCATCTTGGGGTTTGAGCAGATAAGGTGAGGTGAAACGACCCCCTCTGTCCTAATTAGCCTTGTAACTAGTTTCAGTCGTAGCTCTCTTAGGAAAATTGGGTTGTTTTGCACACAGAAAGTGTTCTTCTCTAAGCAGGAACATGGCGAGGGCGGGAGGGAGATTCTGGAAGACTGGGGATAAACTCAGGGCTGTCCAGGGCCGTTAAAACCCCGGGGGTTCAGCTTTCCAACATCTTAATATATCCCAGTGTTTTCTCATTTTTTAAAAGTTCTCAAAATCTGCTGGAGCCCCTGGGTGGCTCAGTCGGTTAAGCGTCCAACTCTCAGTCTCGGCTCAGGTCACAACTCGCGCATCGTGAGTTCGAGGCCCGCATCAGGCTCCGTGCCGGCAGTGATGAGCCTGGTTGTGATTCTCTCTTTCCCTCTCTCTCTGCCCCTCCTCTGTGCTCTTTCTCTCTCTGTCTCCCTCTCGCAAAATAAAAAAATAAGCCTTTTACTTTTCCCCCCCAACTGAAAAGTTCATACAATGATAATTTCTTACTTTGCAATGAAAACACAGAACTGTGCCAAGTAGGAGGTCACTTGAGCAGAAAAACATGTTAAGCCTTACTGTTAGACCTTGTCCTAGTTTGAAATAGCATAAAACCTCCCTCCATTGCCCAACCGCTACGATCCCATCACAAAATCAACCTGAGCGTTTGAGAAGAGACGTGGGTTGGCTTTCTTCCCTGTCTTAATGGATTAAACCTTTGCAGCTCAGCATTCCAGACCAACGGTTGAATCCCAGGGGACAGTAACGCCATGAACAGCAAGCAGCGGGGTAAAGTGCACCCTGACGTGTCCAGGTGCAAACTGTGCAGGTCACGGGCCACTGATGGCCGGAGGCTGCGTTCGCTGGTAGCACGGTCCTATAATGACGAATGCGCATAAGCACTTGTAAGCACACACACGTGCATGCAAACACCCAGCCCCGGGGCAGAGCCTTCCAGAACCACAGTTCTGCAAACAGATGCACCGGAGTTGGAATCCTGGACTTTCTTTCTACCTGTTGGCTCTGTGATCCTGGGGAATTTTTCCCACTAGCCTGAGCCTCATTGTTGTCGTCTGGAAAACGTGCACAACCATCCCGACGTCCCGTCGCTGTTTTGAGGATTTAGGGAATCAGGTATCCAGGAGGCGGTGTAGACACGGGATGGGAGCGGCTGCCGGGTGGCCTTGCAGGGGGCGGGTGGCGCTTCCCAGCAGACTGCTGTTTCGCACGGTCAGAGAAGGGGCGTCCTCTGCCCTGAATGGTGCCCCATCTGTAGCATCGGCGTGACCGTGATGTCCCCGCCATGTGGCCTCTGTGAGAAGCGCACAAAGTCACCCACGTGGCACGCTGGGAGAGTCCCCCCCGCCCCGCACGCCATTACTGGTACCCAAAATATCTCCGAGCTCGCTTCCCTAACATCTTGCTTTACACGGCTCCTTGCATCCAAGCTGTCGCCTTCATACCGCACAGATTGCCGGTCTTTTGAAAAATAGAAATGAATTAAGAGAGTGTAGTAGTGTCGAGGGGCAGGGAGAAAAAGGAGAGCTCCCTCTGCAAGAAGAAGGAGGGGAAGATCTTCCGTTATTGTGCATACACCGCTGGTGTTCTAGAAGCATCTCACGTTCACCGTTCGAGTGGGCTCCCCTACGAGTCGGCAGTTGCCTAGAGTGTAAGAATCATACGTCCTCCTCACCTAGAATCCCTCCTTCCAGGTACAGCACGCACCCAGAATGGGTGACCGCGACCTGTTTCCTCCGTATTCAAAGAATTTACAGGCAAACCCTATCCGCTGTCTTCCCTCGCGTCCCCAAGCGCCGCCCACGACAGAAGGGCTCGCAGGGACCCAGCAAGCAATTTCCCGTTTTCATAGAAACATCACTCACGAACGGATCCTCAGCAACCCTTCTGCATTTAGCATCCACAGCGCCCTCGTGGACGAAAGAGGTCAGCTTTGGTGGAAATTCATCACATCCGTGAAGAACGGAGCTTCTCGGTGACAGCGGCGTTAATAGATTTCATAACCGCGTCGCTGAAGCGATTATAATGTGAGAGAGAACGGGAGGTGGGGGCTGTCCGTGCTGTGGCAGAAATCAAGCAGACTTTGAGCCGGAAAGAACCAGAGCCCCAGGGAGCGAGGCCCCGGCTCACGATACATTCTAGAATCCCTTATAACAAAGCCTCTGAGTCACGTTGCGTTCGAGGAGGAACATAAGCCAGCACCCAGATGGTCTGAAAGGGAATTGGCAATTCATTTATTTGTTTTGTTATCCACGGAAAAGTATTTGCTGAGCGCCGACGATGTGCCTGGCTCTGTTCTCAGAGGTGGGGCTCCGGTGGAGTCCTGCCTGCCTAGGGCCTCGTCACTAAGACCATGTGACTGATGGCTCGTAGTTGGGGGTTCTTTGCCCAGGCCAGAATTTGGCTAGAAGTAAATATAATGGTAAATAGGTAAGGAGGAGTATAGAGAAATTGCATTTCATTTTATTACAAATTTTTTTGAACATTTTATTTATTTATTCGTTTATTCATTTATTTACTGAGAGAGAGAGAGAGAGAGAGAGACAGACAGACTGTGAGCAGGGGAAGGGCAGGGAGAGAGGAGGGGGGGACACAGGATCCGAAGCAGGCTCCAGGCTCTGAGCTGTCAGCACAGAGCTTGATTCGGGGCTCGAACCCAAGAACGGTGAGGTCACGATCTGAGCCGAAGTCAGATGCTCAACCAGCTGAGCTACTCAGGCTCCCTGAGAAGTTGCATTTTAAACGTACATAAGTACAATGGATTTAAGGTCAAATTTCTTAAACTGGCCCGTGAGCCATGTGCTTTGAGAGGCGTGGAGTCGGAATAAATATAAAGAACCTTCGTGGGTCACGAAAGCACACCGTATTTATTTTACGTACAAATTTGAGGGGGAACCCATGATTTTTGGATATAGCTAAGTTATGTTGAAAAGCGCGAACCTTTCTATATTTTTAGGGTGAAACACAGAGCTTGGGAGTAATTCCCCTCTTGTGGCAACTTCAGATCGCAGGTCTTCAGCGTATGTTTTTTTTCTGTTCTGCTACTAGGATAGTCCGAGGGGAAAAAATCTAGAGTCTATTTCAGTGTTTTCTCTACTCCCAAATATTCTGGTGGAGTTTGTCATTTGAAGCAGTCTACGAATACCACTCCTTGCAAGGAGGAGTATGGTTTACAAGGTGATAGCACTTGACGTTCATGAAAACGAGACTTAACGGTCAACGGAAACAAGTCTTGGGAGCATCACAGTCTCGTGTGGGAACTGAATGGTCCTTTTTTACTGTTGTAGCTTGAATATGGAAGCTGTTCCAAGGAAAGCTGTCCAAATGGTGTGTTCTTTTTCAAGGGCAAACGCCTCATAAATAACAGCTGCCATCAAAATACGCTGAAGTAATTGATTTGGGGAATAATGAGGACAAAATGTTGGACGGTCCAAGTTCTCCTCCTGTAGCTAAGGTCAAGCTCAGAAGAGGTCACGGGTGTACCGACTGGTAAGACAGGGTTTGGCCTGTAGAGGTCGGTTGAAAGTAAAAGAATTTGAATAGTTTCGGAAATAATCAGATCGATTCAGGGATTGGGGTTAGGTGGGGTCCCTAGCAATGCTCCTCAAAGTTCTTTGTGAATAGGGATGGTCCAGCTGCCTATTAAACATGCAGACTCCTGGCATCCACCCCCAAAAGGTCTGATTCACGAGGTCCTCAGTCGGTTTGGGGAACATGCTTGTTTTTACCAGCACCTCAGGGGGTCCTGATACAAGTTATCATCCGCCTACAGCTTGAGAAAAATCTGGCCTTAGGTGCCCCACGGACAGACTTCATCGTAGAACCGTGTACCCCTGAAATAGAATGGCGATTCAGCTTTGTGTGTTCATATTCCTGGAGGGAGGACCCACATCTTTCTTTAGGTGTTCAAAGGGGTCCTGGCGCAGGAGAGTTTCTGGGTTTGGAAGGGGGCCCTGCAGCTGAACTCTGCAGTTAGCAAGATAAGGAGAGGAGATAGGAAAAGCTACGTAAACTGGCATGGCCCTTTAGCTCACGGATACAAAGAAATAAGTTTGGACCGTAAAATAAATTAAAATAGTCGATCAAAAAGAAAGGAGAGGAGGTACTTTAGAGATGTCTCAGAGTGTGGACAACCCATCTTAAGACCCGCCATCTCTCTCCTCAAAGGGTGCCCTGTTGTTATGGCAATTGGGGGAGGGGTGGGGGGAAGCGTGTCCAGAGCACCCGGAACCATTACGGGCAAGTAAAATGTGTTCTCAGACTTACAAATTCCTTTTAACCTCCCTGGAAGACCGATCAAGAGGCCAGGAGTGTGGGACCGATCACAACGATGGGAAAGAGTTCTGGGTTTCTGGGTTTCGGGTCTTTCTCGCATCCGTTGGCTCTCTCAAGTGCTATCCGCGTCGGTGTCAGAGAAAGGTGGAGGGGTTGAAGGTGACAACGTTGAATCAGGACGGGAAAGAGAAGAATCAAGAAATGAAAGTGGAGGGAGCGAAGGGGAACGTGCTTCCTTCCACTCCTGAAAACTGGATTTCTCGTAAAAAGAGATGGTTTCATCTCCGTGCTCAGACACTGAATGGAGCCTCCTGTTGCTGTGGCTATGAGGCCGCTGTGAGCTCTACGGGACCCAGGGCTTTACGGAGAAGGAAGGGTGAGGAGTAGAGAGACAGGCTCCCACCCTTGCCGCGAGTACGAGCACACACCCCTGTAAGAGTTTGCCGTAGAAGCCCATCCTCCATACCCAAGCCCCTGCTCCAAGCCCTTCATTTGGGACCCTTTAGTTTTTACTTTTTATCTTTTAAAAAATATTGGTTGGTTGGTTGGTTTATTTAGTTATTTATTTTATTGAGAGTGTGCTTGCGCCTGAGTGGGGGAGGGGAAGAGAGAGAAGGAATATTTCAAGTAGGCTCCACGATCATCACAGTTTATTTATTTTGAGAAAGAGAGAGAGAGAGAGAGAGAGTCCCAAGCAGGGCTCCGCGCCATCAGCACAGAGCCCAACATGGGGTTTGATCTCACGAACCATGAGATCTTGACCTGAGCCGAATTCAAGGGTCGGATGCTCAAATGACTGAGCCATCCAGGGCCCCCTCGGACGCTTTGTTTACTCTGCACTCTCTCCTGTGGGCTTGACATTCTAGAGAGAGGCTGCCTCGCTTGGCAGGTGGCTCTCTGTTCCCTTGGTTCCTCACCCTCAGCGACCACTGTGCTCCCTCCGTCCCCTGGCCCTGTACCCTCACTGACTTGAGACGACCTGATAAGAGGGCTTTAAACTTGCCCTTGGTGTGGCTTCCTCTGCCCCCTGAGCCTAGAGGGGGCCTCTGCTTGTGCTTGGTAGAGACAGTGCACGGATTCCAGGGGTGGGGACACAAAGCAGGGGCACAAGGATCGAGACGCTCGCCTCCTCTGGGGTCAGGCTGCCACACGGTGACCAGCTGCGGTGAGCGTACCAGGGGCCCTACGAGGAAGGTAAAGGCTTTGGCCGGATCCAGTCAGAAGGCAGAGGACAAGGGAGCCCCAGGTCAGGAGCCCTCAGAGGTAGGCTTTCTGGGCCCAGAGGTGGGCGAGAGAGGGTGGCGACGAGCCGTGTATTGGAGAGGTTGCCGTGTATGACAATGGACGACAACCAGCACAGATGCATCATCAGGGTGGCAGATGAGAGGCCGTGTGACCTGATTTGTGGCCACAGAACTTGCCCCTGAATGAACCTCTTTCTGTCGGGAGCTTCTAAGGCAAGACTTGGTGAGGGGGAGGCTCCCCGCTCTTACTAAGTTTTGTGAAACAAGTCGAAAGATGGTGTTAGGGACTGAATTGTGTCCCCGCCACCCCACCCCAATTTCTGTGCTGAAACCCCAACCCTCCGTGGGACAGCGTTTGGAGCTAGGGCCTTACGGGGTAGGTTAAATGAGGTCAGAAGGGCGGGACTCTAGTTGGATGGGGCAGGTGTCCTTAGAAGACGAGGAAGAGACACCTGAGAGCTCTCTCTCTGTCCACGCGCACACAGAAGAAAGGCCACGCGAGCACACGGTGAGGAGGTGGCCATTTGTAAGCCGGGAAGGGAAGCCTTGCCATACACCGGCCCCGCTGGAGCCGTGATCTCAAGTTTCCGGCCTCCGGGGCTGTGAGACCCAGATCAGGGTCCCCTAGTGTAAGTCACCTGTCCTGTGCCGTTCTGTTACCGCAGCCCGAGAAGGCCAACACGGATGGAAACGCGCTGCTGGAGAACCCGAAACTCTAGGTAGTTGCCTCACGGCGAAGAGTAGGAAACGAAGGGCCTCTGTTGACAAACGCACTGCCTGATTCTCTTGGAGTTCTGAACCTTTGTCCTCCTCTTCAAAAGGAAACCCGTGGATGATGTGGGGACTGCGAAGGGAGTGTCTTCTTTGACTTTGCGTGAAGATTCCCCTAAAATAGGCAGGCGTCGGCAGCAAAGGAGCCATTTGGAGCAGAAAGGGCCCAGACACCCTGTGATGGACGTAGAGACCCTAAGGTGGAAGCAGGCAGGGGAGTATATCCGGTGAGGGAGGTGGCTTCTTTGACTTACGCCATGTCGACACCGGCCTCAGCCTCACCGTGACCCCACACCTCATTGTGGCCGGATGGGAGGCGTGACCACCAGGGAGCAGCAGAGGCTGCTCTCCCAGGACAAAATCTGGTCTGACAAGGTGTAGGCTGTCTATTCAGTTCTGCTCACTGGGGTGGTTGGCAGAGATAGGCGGGAGATTCATCGATTCGTCGATCGGCAGAGCCTGATCTGGAACCGTCCGGAGTTGGCCGTCAGGGTGCCCTAGAAGGACGGAAGCATTCAGTTGTCCAGGAAGAAGCAGCCTGATAGCGACTGGGTACCTAGAATTCAGAACAGCCTCTCTTGGGCCTTCTGACTTGGGGCTTATATTTGAAACCTTATTCACTGTCATGGTGTCTCGATAATATGTCAGATTTCCTCTGACCCACAGTCACTTGGATGCCTTATTTTTACCTCCGTTTCCTTTTCTCCAGAGAGAACAACTATTTCCCTGAGTCGCCCGCAGGTAAACTAGAGTAAAACATACATATGCCTCGAGACCAGAGATTCCAATACATTCTCTACATTTAGTGGGAAAAAAAAAAAACCCAACTATTTTCACAAGATGTAAGAAGACAGGGATACTATGAACTTTATTCAGAAAACTCCCCTCTGATAAAATTCCCATGATAACCTCAATTCGGTTTGGATATGGTACTGTTTTAATGCACTTCATCCTTCTTGCTAGGATCTCATTTAGGATTTTGCTTCTATATTTGTGAATGTGATGAATGTAGCGTTTCCTTTTTTTGCATGGTCTGAGTAAGCATTTGGTGCTGGAGTTCTGCTCGCTTTATAAAAATGTGTTGACCTACATGAAGAAAACTATAAGGCTTTGCTGAGAGATACACAAGATGGGTGAGGGGGGAAAAAACCCCAGGCAGAGATATCTCATACCGGATGCGAAGTGAACCTTAAAAATTTTTGCTTCTTCCCATAAATTTTTAGTTTTAATATGACCTTGATCAGCACCTTTTATTTATTTATTTATTTATTTATTTATTTATTTATTTTAATACAATTTATTGTCAAATTGGTTTCCATACAACACCCAGTGCTCGTCCCGACAGGTGCCCCTCCTCCCTGCCCATCACCCACTTTCCCCTCTCCCCCACCCCCCATCTACCCTCTCTTTGTTCTCAGTCCTTAAGAGTCTCTTATGGTTTGCCTCCCTCCCTCTCTGTAACTTTTTTCTTTTTTTTAGAATTTGATAAAATAAATGTACGTGTCCTTTGGAAGTAAAAAACAAACAAAACCAGAAAAGAGTAATTTTGCTGTTAGCGTTGTCTGTATTTTCTAAATAGTATAATGTATGGATTTCATCTTTCTTAGCAGATGGTCTTTTTTGTTTAACCATTGTTACTGATCTCACCTTGTCCGAGGACATTCCCGCTGTGGTCAGGGAATGTGACTCTGGGATTTCTGCTTCTGGGAATTCTATGACCCTCTATACAGCTAGCATTGGTCACTTCTGTTTTTTTAAAGAATCATACAGTATGTAGTCTTTTGAGCCTGGCTTTTTTTTTTTTTTTAAGTTTATTTATTTATTTTGAGACAGAGAGAGAAAAAAAAAGAGAAAATGTGCAGGGGGGAGGGGCAGAGAAAGAGAATCCCAAGCAGTCTCCATGCTGTCAGCACAGAGGCCCATGTGGGGTTCGAACCCTCGAACCGTGAGATCATGACCTGAGCCGAAGCCAAGAGTCAGACGCTCAACCGACTGAGCCATGCGGGCGCCCCAACATGCGGTCACTTCTTTCACTTGCCCTTCTGTTAATTCTTTGTAGGTAAAGAGCTTGAGAGGTAGTTGCACAGACAGTTTTCCTTATCACCGTAAAACTGTAAATGCACCATATTCTCATGCACGTTCTTTCCACTTACTCCGCCATAAAGGGACAGTTGTGTGTGGGAAGCATCCACTGCGACCTGGCTTATGTCACGTTTTCCTTCCCTTTTTAAAAATCTCTGCTCTGGGAGCTATGATTTATCAAGATGCAGAGATCCACGAATCGCGAACAGAGCAAAGATTCCAGAAGGAAGATGACATTCGCGTAGGAATCCGGCATGTGGGAAAATTGGCCCCTACAAGGCAGAGAAGGACCGACAAGGACAGTGGCTCATCTGTGCTGTGGGCAGAAAACCCTGTCTTCACCTTACCCTTTACGCCAAAATAAATTCCAGATGCATTGAAGACCTATGTGTAAACTATTAAACCCTACAGGTACTAGAAGGAAGCACGGATTCCTTCTTGGGACACTTGACATGAGGCAGGCTTTTCTAGGCACGACACAACTCCGAAGACAGAATGGAATCAATGAGTGCATTTAACTTTGTTTTTCAAAAATCTGACAAAATATTTCAAGGTCAAAAATTAAATGACTGAGGGTAGAATTGCAACATACATCTGAGAGACAAATAACACATTGTCTGCAAGATCACAAGAGAGCGGGGAAAGGATCCACGACTATAAGCCCCATTTATGCCGAATCTCTCAGTAATGTAAGATTCTATCTTTTGACCTATTTCATGCTTTTTCCTCGAATCCTCTTTTTTCCTTTTTTGAACACTTTTATTCCTGCTTTCTCTTCCTTCTCGTTGGCCAGAGATATCTTTGCCTTATTTTTATTTTTAGCTCTCTTGGGTCATTTTATTTTTAGGTGCGTCCTACAGGCAGAAAATCTTTGGATTAAAAAAATAATCCGAGTTTGCCCTTTTGAGGAGAATTCAATCCGTGTGCCTTTACGTAATAGGAAATAAATCTGACCCACATATGTCATCTTTATTTTTTCCCCCTTTTTAAGAACTTTGGTTTGGTATTAGTTTTTATTTTCTTTTGCACTATAAACAATGTCAGCTGACTTTAATATTCCCTACTAGTTTAAAGGTCAGCGTCCTCTCTGGGATTCCACCAATAATAGGTTGGACAACTTATTATTTTTTTTAAGTTTATTTCTAATGTTTTTAATGTTTATTTATTTTTGAGAGAGAGAGAGAGACAGAGCGTGAGTAGGGGAGGGGCAGAGAGAGAGGGAGACACAGAATCCGAAGCAGGTTCCAGGCTCTGAGCTGTCGGCACAGAGCCTGACGTGGAGCTCGAACTCACAAACAGTTAAGATCCTGACCTGAGTCGAAGTCAGATGGTTAACCGACTGAACCACCCAGGCGCCCCTAAAGTTTATTTCTTTATTTTGACAGAGAGAGAGAGAGAGAGAGAGAGAGAGAGAGAGAGAGAATGAACAGGGAAAGCGCAGAGAGAGATAAGGAGAGAGAGAATTCCAAGCAGGTTCCACACTGTCAGCGCAGAGCCCGATGCGGGGCTCAAACCCACGAACCGTGAGATGGTGACCCGAGCCGGAATCAAGAGTCAGACGGTGAACCGACTAGGCCACCCAGGCGCCCCATAGGTTGGACAATTTACCACAACAGTTTCAAACGCTAACCCAACTCATCACTAACGTCAGTATTTAACTTCTTGTTCTGGTCTTTTCTCTTTTCTACATATCTTCTCTCCTTCCTTTTCCTCCTTCACTTTTCAGGGTTTGCTTCCTGAGGCTGGGGTTGGGGGGGGTGATCCCCGAGTCAGGTTCCCACTTCAAGGAGCCTGGCAGAAACCCAGGCCAAGTCTGACGACAGAGCGAAGTCCCAGTGTTGGAAATGCTGCAGGCAAACCACGCTTCTGCCTTCTCCCAGCTGGGGACAGAGTGCGGCCCGCCTCTGCCTTCTCTGCCCTGCCCAGAAAGCCCTCCTCGGGAAGGCGCCCACACGGCTCTGGCCGCAAACCACCCGATCAGGTGAGGTCCTCACCCAAGCAGTGAGAACCTGCCCGCCATACGAAATGTGAAGGAAGGTGGTAAAATCCCTTCGGACAAACATACAAGACAAGCTGCCAGAGACGGATGTGACTCGGGCGTTACAGCCACCAGGGGCCAATATGTGTCCTGCACTGGGAGTGCTGGGCTCCCTGGACCCACGAGAAAGAATGAAAGTCCCCCCCTGCCCCACTCTGAGAGCTCATGGCCCCACCGGAGCCGGCCAGGTGTCCGGACAAGCATGTGTGCTATATCTGGGGATCGCCTGGGAGATCCCACGGTCAGCCCTCCGGGTTAAGCCAACCGCAGCCAGAATGCGGTAGAACAAGGGACTTCTCTGAAGGGCTGGCCCCTTCCATCGGGAGCCCTGCAGGGTGGGCCTCTGGCCCCACCGTACGGGCACAGAGAACTTCACCCTCGATGCTCGTCCTCTCTGTCAGAGACCACACATCCAGCCTTGGGGACCTGCAGAACGGGGTGTGAGGGTGACATTAGGCATCGTGCGGTCCCAAACTTGCACACTGTCACCTGGTCACCCTGCCAACTGAGCGGCATGCCTCATTTTAAAATCAATTCTGTATTTACTATGTGAACAATTTAACTGCATTTGTGTGTGTGTGTGTGTGTGCGTGTGTGTGTAAAAGCATTCATTTATTCGGTGTGAACTTTAAAACATTTTTTTTAATGTTTTATTTATTTTTGAGACAGAGAGAGACAGAGCACGAGCAGGGGAGAGGCAGAGAGAGAGGGAGACACAGAATCCGAAGCAGGCTCCAGGCTCCGAGCTGTCAGCACAGAGCCCGATGTGGGGCTCGAACTCACAGACCGTGAGATCATAACCTGAGCCGAAGTCGGATGCTCAACCAACTGAGCCACCCAGGTGCCCCTGTTCTGTGTGAACTTGAAAAATAGGCCACAAGTTGGTAACCATTTGTCAGCAGTCTTCGGTATTCGGGTGCTTACAAAGCTGGGCATGGGAGCCCATCTGGTCTCTGAGGGACCTCGGTTCCGGGGGAGGGCCACTGGGTGACCCTTAGCCTGCCCACAGCGTGCCAGGTCACCACGTCCCTGACGCTCGACAGCACGACAGGCTTCCAGAGCCTCCCTGGAATTTGGGGTGCGAGGTGGGTGGGTTCCAGAAGTCTCCTGTCATCCCGGGTGGGAGCCTGTTAGATTTTGTGTACATTTGACAGGGTCTTTAAGGAGTAAGGTGAACAAGGCATTTCTCTAACTGACTGCAATTTTCGAGGTTCGCAGACTAGACGAGCTGGCGTGGAGGAAGGAAAGACGTTCCAAAAACTCGCAGCCTTGTTGGGGAGCCCCCAGCGCCTCCCCACTTAGAACACAGGCCTCCCTGTCCTCCTAACGCATCCTTCGTATTCTGGGGCTGGGCCTGACCCCTCACGCATCCCAGCCCAGCACCTGTCAAGCTGGCCGCATTTTCTGCCCTACTGGTCTTGATTCCCACTCCCCAGGCTGTGTTGTTCGGGACCCGAGACACGCGGGGGTCAAGGAGTCGGGGGAGCTGCTGAGAAGCCCACGTCTCGCAGCATCTCTGATGTGCTAGTGGCTATGGTTTCGGAGTTATTCCAGAAAATCATCCGTGCTGAAGAAGCCTGTGTTATTATGGGGGCCGGGGATCTGTAGACAAACCTATGAATGTTAAACACTGGTGCTGTTGTGTTTTGTGGGGCTGGGGGGATGGTAAACCAGCCCTTTTCTTCCGAAAGAAAAAAAGAAGAGAGAGAGGAAAGGAGAAGGAGAGAGGAGGAAGGAAGGAAGGGAAAGGAGGGAAGGAGGAAGGGAGGGAGGGAGGGTCGAAGAGAGAAAATCGCTACAGCAGGAGACAAAGGCAGGTGCAGAAACACGTCAATGGAGCAGCAAAGCGCGACCTTCCAGATTATAAAATTGGATCCACCCCCGGGGGGACATTTGGACATTCCAGAAAGGAGGGTGTAAGCATCCCAGAGGCCCGTCCACCTAACCTCCCCGGCGTTTTCATGGAGATGCTTACCCTGATTCCCGTTGCCAAGGCAACAAGCAGGCACGTTCGGAGGGAAAGGGGAAAGATGGCCACTGATTCCACAGGGTGCTTGTGGGTTTACAGCAGGGAGGGCACAGGCCTGCGGGGGGCAGGAGTGAGTGGGCCACGGGGCGTGTCAGGGCACACCCCACCTCTGCACGGCGAACGAGGCCGGCCAGCACGGTCCTTGGAGTGTGTGATCTCAGGGTCGTCTTCTAGAGGAAGTCTCCAGAAGGGAAACATTCTCACTGGACCCGGGTCCTGGGAGTCTGCTTTCTCAACAGTCTCCTCTCACGTCCAACGAGGCAACGCACGTTTTTCAAGGGGATTTTGGTAAATACAAAATAATGCAGGATGGCCCGCTAGCCATGGAGGGGAATTTAAAACAACATAAATATGTAGAGCGCGACCAGACGAGCTTCCCCGCCCTTTGCCAGCTGCCCCCCTGCGCTGCAGCTGGGGACTCTGACGCGGTGCCCACATGCGCCTATAAATCACACCGGCGCTAGTGCCCCAGGCCGGTCCCTCCATACCCGCTTTCTGTTCCCTACTCTGTTCCCGTCTCTGCCCTGCCAGCTGCTTCCTCGCAGACTCTGCGCATCCGGGCACTGGGGGGAGACTGGCAGGCGGGAGGAAGGACAGGGGTCCCACCGCCCCGTCTCCTTTCTGTGGCTGACAGCGTCGCCTCCCCCTGAGATGGGCCCTCAACCCGAGCAGCCCCAGCACAAGCAGGTCCAGGGGCACTAGGGCCGTGTCCCAGCCCTGGAAGCCTCCTCCGGGCACCTGAGACCCGGCTCCCAGCACCAGGGGTGGGGGTGGGGGTGGGAGCGACTCCTCTGCACTTCTGAATTCTGACAGCCCCAACTTGTTCCCTTGGGCCCCCCCCCCCAGCCTGAGGGGCGGTAGCTGTCTTCCCTGCGGGCTCAGTGTCCCCTTTTTCCTTCTCAGCCCTCCATACATCTTTCACTAATCCCCTGTATTAAATTCTTTCTGCCGATGACTATGCAGCTTGTGTTTTCCCGATGGTATGTATTATTCCATGATGCACGTGCCCCCTGACCATTTATCTTAATGCCTATAATTCTTCCTCGAGCATTTTGGTGTCTGTCTGCTCTTCCAGATAAGGAGGCAGAGGCGTAACCTTCCTCCACCGACGGGCATTAGGGATGCCTCGGGTTGTCACGACAAACAGCACCGCCGTAAGCAGCCTTGGACGAGACGGTCATTTCCATTCACATGACTTTCTGCGGGAGGCGGTTCTAGACATTCCTGGTCTTTTCTCGGATTCTCTTCCCCTCGCTCAGAGGTTCCGCCTTCTGCCCGCTTCAGCAGCGTGCGATCTCAGAGTCACCTGTGACGTTCATGTCTTCTGTCTCCGGGGCCGCTCGAATGAATCTAAACCGGCTACTATTTATTTATTTATTTATTTAAAAATTTTTTAACATTTAATTTGTTTTTGAGACAGAGAGAGACAGAGCATGAACGGGGGAGGGTCAGAGAGAGAGGGAGACACAGAATCTGAAACAGGCTCCAGGCTCTGAGCTGTCAGCACAGGGCCCGATGCGGGGCTCGAACTCACGGACCGTGAGATCATGACCTGAGCCGAAGTCGGACGCCTAACCGACTGAGCCACTCAGGCGCCCCAACTGGCTACTATTTAAAACTATCGTCCTGCATGCAAAATTTTTTATTACCAACAAAGGGTAATGAACTTGATGTCCTACAACCTTTTGCTATTTTAACATGTTCTTGCCTCTGTTCTTGCTTATGGGGATGAAAATTACAAATTTATTAAATCCATGCAGTCTATGTCAGTACTATGAATGCCACACTGTATGTAAATTATTAAAGTTTCAGGGGCGCCTGGGTGGCTCAGTCGGTTAAGTGGCCGACTTGGGCTCAGGTCATGATCTCGCGGTCCGTGAGTTCGAGCCCCGCGTCGGGCTCTGTGCTGACAGCTCGGAGCCTGGAGTCTGTTTCGGATTCTGTGTCTCCCTCTCTCTGACCCTCCCCCATTCATGCTCTGTCTCTCTCTGTCTCAAAAATAAATAAACATTAAAAAAAAAAATTTAAAAAAAAGTTTCAGCTTGTCTTCTGTTTTCTACTTGGGAATAAACTCACATTCTCGATTCCTTAGCCAGTGTCGTTCATATTTGCCTCAGGTAAAGAAGGGCTGTGAGTTTATTTTTTTAACCCAAGAGGAAAATTCTGATTAATTTCTATTGATCTTATCAATTAAATAAACATATGCGAGAAAATCTTGCATTGTCTTTACCTCAGGACTATTTTCTAAAAATTTTTAATGTTTATTCATTTATCTTGAGAGAGGGAGAAAGAGAGGGAGAGAGTGCAAGCTGGGGAGGGGCAGAGAGAGAAGGAGAGACACAGAAAGAATCCCAAGCAGGCTCCTCCCTGCCAGCGCAGAGCCCGACTTGGGGCTCGAACTCATGAACCATGACATCACGACCTGAGCCGAAATCAAGACTCAGACGCTTAACCAACTGAGCCACCCAGGTGCCCCTGCCTCAGGACTTTAAAACACAGATAGGCAGTAAATAGGTCAGTATGTGCAGTACAAGACAAAAAGACCATTCTCTGTCTACATTTTGTCCCTTGAATATTTATAGAATCTATAAAATTTTTTTGGCCATTCTAGGTTGAATTCCGAATGTTTAAACTTCAGAATAACTTGGAATACAATGTAGGTCCAGTAAACCTCCTGTTTATTGAGAACTCACTCTACGCCAGGGATTAAGCCAAGAGCTGTAGATGTATTTACTCTCTGGTCCCGATCGCAATTTCTGGCCACTTTCCAGATGAAGAAAGTCTTCTTTATAGTAAGGTCACTTGCCCAAAGCACACAGCCCCTGAGTGGCAGTGTGGAGAGTGGGACCAGCGGTCCCTAGTCCCCAAGTCTGTGAACCCATCACAGGCCACACTGGGAGTCAGCTGCCTGCCTGCAAGGAGGAGACGGCTTCATCCGTCCCGTCCCGCCCTGCACACAATGACCTGCCAGAACGTCACTGTTCTAAGTGTCTGAGCCCGGAGGGACATGTGTCCCCCTGACTCTGTCTGCCCCGGCACCCTGGACTGTGTTAGCCCTCTGACAACGCACTTTGCCGAACCTGGAGCTTCAGGGTGTGCTGATTCTGTGGTGTCCCAACCACACCCCCTTCTCCCTCACCCCTCGAACCCCTCAGCTCTTAGTGTGGATGTTGACCCCCGTCCGTGGCACTCGTGATGTACTCGCCATTGTTCACTGAATTATGTAACATTATGTGCCTAACGAATGGCTCCCCCTCTAGGGCGTGCGTCCAGTGGGGACAGGGGTTGTGGCTGTTTTATCACCTCTGTGTGTTCAGAGGCCAGACCAATGCTTGACCACAGCTGGTGTCGGCGGATGCCTGGAATGGGGGCCAGAGGGGCTGATGGGAGCCAGGGCCAAAGATTCTGGAGGACTCTGCGGCACAGACAGAATATGGCGGACGAACCCGTGGACCGGTCAACCCGAGGTTCTTTGGTTCTTCTTTGACTTCCAGAAGGTAATCACGGAGCGAGAATTAAGGCCGCTCTGCCTCTCTCCCCTTCAGCTTCTCTCTGTTTGGGACTCCTCTCTTTCTCATTTGTCATCTCCCTGTTCCTCTCTGAGGCATTCCAAGGAAGAGTCTGGAGTCAAAGATCTGGTCGTGTCAAGATACCCTGGGGTCTGTACTGGGTTGGACGGTGTGTCCCCAAAACCTGTAGATGCTACATTACTTGCAAATCGGGTTTTTGCGGAGGTAATCTATTCGGGATGAAGTCATACTGGATTAGAGCGGGTGGGCTTCCATCCAGTGACTGGAATCCTTCTAAGGAGAAGGAAATGTGAACACAGAGACACCCAGAAGATGGCCACGTGGAAATGAAGGCAGAGATTGGAGGGTTGTGTCTACAATTCAAGGAGCGCTGAGATTGCCCGAACCACTCGAACCTTGGAAGAGGCAAGAGAGGATCCTTCCCAGAGAGAGCCCGGCCCAGAAAACACCTTGTCTTCACTCCTAGCCTCCAGAATTGTGACAGATTGGATTTCTATTGTTTTAAGCCACCTACTTTGTGATCCTTTGCTACAGCTGTCTTTGGAAAGTAATACAGGGACAAAAGGATGGGAGTCCCTTAGAGGCTAAGCTGACAAAGCCTGGTGAGCCTGCAAACTGCTTGGAGATGCCATGAGGATGGAAAAGACATTAGACTATTGATAGTTAACAGTCCTTCCAAGGAGAATAGACATCCGCAAGAAGGGATAGGATTAGGGCGCCAGGAAAATAAAAACTTGACTGATGGCTGGAACCAAACACCTCTTGGTTTATATTCTGGGCCCTTGAAAATACAGGTGACATTTATAAATACAGAATATCTGGGGGGCGTCTGGGTGGCTCAGTCGGTTAATCATCTGACTCTTGGTTTCGGTCCAGGTCACCATCTCGCAGTTTGTGAGTTCAAGCCCCGCATCGGGTTCTGTTCTGACGGTGTGGAGCCTGCTTGGGATTCTCTCTCTCCCTCTCTCTCTCTCTCTCTGCCCCTCCCCCTGTCTCTCTTTCTGTCTCTCAAAATAAGTAAATAAACTTAAAAGATATTTTGGGGCATCTGGGTGGCTCAGTGAAGCGTCCGACTTCAGCTCAGGACATGATCTCACGGTTCGTGGGTTCGAGCCCCGCATCGGGCTCTGTGCTGACAGCTCGGAGCCTGGAGCCTGCTTCGGATTCTGTGTCTCCCTCTCTCTCTGCCCCTCCCCCACTCACGCTCTGTCTCTCAAAAATAAATAAATGTAAAAAAAAAGTTTTTAATGTTTTTAAAAAGACAGAAAACTTTGAAATTGTTCAAAAACCTGTTTCAGTAAAAAAAAAAAAAAAGTAGGTAAAGGATTCCCCTTTTGACTTGTGCCTTATTCATTCTATGTACTTGCCTTGGGAGATCCCATCCACGTCCTTGGCTTTAACGGTGACACGCATGTATGCTGATGACCCCCATGCAGGTCGTGCGTTCAGACTTCTTCCCTGTTTGTGTAACTTCTTATTCCACACTTCAGCCGGGATGTCCACGAGTATCTAACTCAACCCACGCAAGATGGAATTCGTCACCTTCACCTAAAGCTCCTGTCCTTCCTCGACCTCCGATCCCACCCCGCCCCTCACCTGTTTGAAGCCTAAGGCAGAAGTCAGAAAAGCATTCTCTGGTCGCTCCTTTGCCTCATCTTCCACGTCCCTCAACTCCTAAACTCTGCTCCGTCCTGCCTCTAAATATTCCTATAATTGCTCTATTTGTCTTCCACTTCCATTGGCACTCTCTGGTTCATGCCATGGCTTCTTCCTGGGGCTACAGCGTCCTAACAGGACAGGTCTCTGTCCTGCCCTCTAGGACCTTCTTTTTTTTTTATTGTTTTTTTAAATGTTTCTTTCTTTCTTTCTTTTTTTTTTTTTTTTTGATAGAGAGACCAAGTACGAACAAGGGAGGGGCAGAGAGAGAGGGAGACACAGAATCCGAAGCAGGCTCCAGGCTCCGAGCTGTCGGCACAGAGCCCGACGCGGGGCTCGAACCCACCAACTCTGAGATCGTGACCTGAGCTGAAGTCGGACGCTTAACCGACTGAGCCACCCAGGCACCGTCCCCCACTCTAGGACGCTTGACGCAGTCTTCACGCTGCCCCAAGACACCCGCCTAGAGCGCCAGTCTGACTCTCACACAGCCTTGTGCATGCCCCCCCTCCCCTCCCGGGAGGACTGAGCTGGCTTCTCAGTACAAGCTGAGCAAACCTGTAGCAGTCTTCTCTAGCCCGGGGCACGGCCACCTGTCTGTACCTGTTCCCCCCCTACCAGCCTTCCCTCAGCAGCCCCTGGTCTCCCGTTGTCATCCTCTGGCACGGTCAGAACCAGACTGACTTTGGTTGGCCAAAGCCGGTGAGGTCCCCACTGAGGCCACTTACGCGTTTTCCATTCATTATGGGAACAGAAGAGACCGACAAGGTTGGTTCGGACAGGCAGCTCAGGCCTGATATTGCGGGTGCTTCCTGGGGGCTCTCCTGGGCCCTCTGACCCCAGGGGCTCTCCTGGGCCCTCTGCCCATGGCCACGTCTCATGCTGACACCTGTATCCCCCCTGGGCTGTGCATCCCCAAAGGTCTCTAAATTTCCCTAACTTCTGCAAACCCGAAGACCCAAGGTTTGGCATGACTTCATTCTGCCACTGGGGCAGCTGACTGCCATCAATTTCTTTCTTTCATTTTTTTTTTAAGTTTATTTATTTTTTGGAGACAGAGACAGAGACAGTGTGAGTGCGGGAGGGGCAGAAAGAGAGGAGAGAGAGAGAATCCGAAGCGAGGGTCCGCGCCGCCAGCACAGAGCCTGGTGCGGGGCTCGAACCCATGAAGCCGTGAGATGGTGACCTGAGCCAAAACCAAGAGCCGGATGCTCAACCGACTGAGCTACCCAGGCCCCATCAATTTCTTTATCCATATAACTGACGAATATTTATAGCATGCTTTCCAGTTCGCTTATAGAATTTCATTTTATCCCCATAACAAGTCTGTGAAGTATGCAAACAGGGCTTTATTTTTCAGTTTTCCAGAAACGGGAGCACAGTGGGCAAAAGAGGTCACCTGATGCCATGCTCGGTAAGCAGGAGAAGCAGGGGTGAGATCTGTTCATGCGGCTTCCCAAGCCACGGAGCTCCAGCCACGTCACACCGCCTTGTCACAGGCCCCCAACAGGGGACTGGAAAACCACAGTTCGTATCTCATCCTTATGGGACGTGCTAAGACAGTGAAGGTGGAAATTCCACGGGAGACCAGCTGGAGGCAGAGGCCAAGAGGTGAGCCAAGCAAAACCTCCCTCCGAGGAGGAAGGTCAGGAAGTGAGGCAAGGAGGCCTATTCTGGGTTGGAACGGAGTAGAAACAGAGCCAGAGGCGTTCGTGCTGGAGAGGCAGACGTTTGTGCCCACGGGGTCTCTGGTTTTTACGGGCCGGGGGCACTAGGTCGGCCGACAGGACAGGGCCGAGTGGCCTCAGCAGAAAGACAAAAAGGCTTGATGAGGCGTTAGGGTCTCGGCTCAGGGAGCAGGAGACAGAAACCCGGGCGAGAACAGAGGTGGACCCTCGGCTGAGGAGCTGGGAGGAGTAGTGGGGGCTCAAGGAGAGTCTCTCGTGTCAGCAGGACTCGGTGCCCAGTTCCAAGCAGAGACTCCAGAGTGGGGCCCGTTCAGTCTCAGGGTTCCGGGTCTGCTGTCTGGCACCCGGCTTCGGCCAGGGCCAGGTGCGGGGCCTGGGAGGAGAGCTCCCCGCTTTCCCCCAGCAGTGCCCACAGCCGACACCCCGGAAGGTTCCGTCCTGCCCCTTCCCCGTCCCCCCTCCCCCTCCCTGGAGCCGTCTTCCTCCAATAGGGAAATTCTTACAGACCCTTGTGCCTAACTTCTGTTTCCCCGTCACAAACCTTCATCCAAGAGCAAGCGCTTCTCCTTGGCTCTGCCGATCCGAGCAGAGAAACTGTGGCTATGACACGAAGGGCTGGCCCCTGGTGGGCCTGGGAGAATTCACCGGAAGGATTCCACGGTGGCCTACAGTCAGGTTTACTGACCGATGGTGCCTGGCAGGTCGACAGCGGCTGTGATCTCGCTCCGAAGGCGGACGTTCCGAGGGTGTCTATGGAAGGTCCCCCCCACCGCCCCTCGGAAATACCCACAGCCTCCTCTGCTTCCAGCCCGCCTCCCCTCACCCGGACAACAGAGCCGCCATCGGGGCAGAGTGAGTGGCCTCGGCCTCCCTCTGAAGTCGGGCACGTGGGTCTTGCCCACGCTCAACATTTTGAGCCCCGAGCACAGCAGCGCCGCGGGGCCCCGGTTGACCAGATGTCTTGGCTCTGACCGGCTCTCTGGGGCCCTTCCGAGGCCAATATCAGCAGAAGAAACCAATGCTCAAATTACCTGGGTTCTGCTAACAGCTGGGGTGGAATGAAAGTTCAGCATCCGAAGACAGGAAGGATTTCAGACGAGCTCTGAGCGATTCAACAGGACAGGTAAGAAAATAGAGGGTGACAGAGCCAGTCGGCCCCATGACGCGGCATGGCAGATGACCAGGACACCGCTTAATGCAGAAAGAGTGGCCTAGAAGGACCATCTCCAGTGGGATGGAAGCCAGCTCTGGCAAGCCCTCTTACCAATTTTGTTTCACGCGCAAGAAGCCTCGTGACCTTCCGATTAGACTCGCTGAGATGTCCGTCGATCATTTGTATCCCCCAAAGAGTGTCAGGCCTCCTAGCATGTGACCTCCCACGTGACAGCCGGAATATCTTCGGGGCCATGAGTTAGGGCCATGGATCATCGACAAGGAATGCAAATTAGGTGCCAGTTGGTAGCATTTAGAACATTTCCATTTAAATTGCTAATCAAGCTGAATCCGCTCACAAATGTAGAAATCAACATGTACATAAATTATTTGGAAAACTGCAGACACACACACGCATGCACACACACACAGAATGAAATAAATTTGAGAAAAACAGCATCCTCGAGCCCCTCCAGAAAAATCAAAATATATTCTGGTACATTCCAGACTCTGAGAAGTCCTGGGGACAAAAACATCCTTACTTTGGGTGATTTCATGCAGCATTTCAGGAGGCAGATCAGAGGAGGCTCAGTTTGGGTGGAACACCTATTCATATCTTGATATGTTACACATTCAGAAGCTGCTCTAGCCAACTGTGCGTTTTGCGGCTAACAACTTAATCGCTTACACTTTTGTGGGGAGACAACTCCCACACCAGTTAAGTACGGAAACAACTCACAGCTGCCCCCTTTAAGCCAACACCCCATTCCAAATAAGCAACAGTCTTGCCAGCTCCCCATCTGTTCTATGTGTTTATGCCTAAATGAACCCCCCATCAGACTGAGAAACAGACGATCTCTGCTAAACCCCTCTAATAATTGCACCGAGTTGACAGAAAGTGTGCTCTCTGCCCTGTTCCGCAATCCACAATGGCTCCCCATTCGGTAATCCCCAATTACCTCGTCCCGCTGGACCTCAAAGACTCCTGCACCCTCAGCCCGTTGTGCCTGTCCTGTCTTTTCTCCCATACCACCTCAGCCCCTGTCCGTGCCTCGGTTTGATTGTTCTTCTCGTTGCCTCCCTCGATACTGCGTCCTTCCCTGCTCCTACGGCGTGGTCCTCCTCTACTTGTCCAGAGCGGGGGTCAGCGGACTTTTCCCAAAAAGTCCAGACAGTAAATACTTTAGGCATGGAGGACCATTTGGTGCTATTTGCACATAGTCAACTCCGCCTTCGTAGCAGGAAAGCAGCCAGTAACAATATGTAAATAGATGAACACTGCTAAGTTCCAATAAAACTTTATTTAGAAGAGCAGACGGTGGGCTGGATTTGGTCCTTGGGCTGTAGTGCGCCAACCCTGGTCTATACGATTGTCCGTTTTTTAAGAGCGATCTGGTCTTATTCTGTGAATCTCTCATCCAGCCCTTCAGCAAACATCCTTCACTTTACTGCCCCACTGGTCACGAGAAAGGGTCAGAAATTTAACAGGAAGCACTGACTTATGTTCTGGGTTTTACATACAATGCTTGATGACATTCAATAATTATTCCTACTTCATGGACATGCAGCCTGGACTCAGGGTACCATGTCTCCAGCGAAATGGCTGGTGGGGAAGACTCAGTTTACTCCAGTTCTAGGTGATTCTACCACGCCCATCCTCGATACAATGTAGTATTGTGTACTGGATTCACAGCAGCATCTCGTCCGAAACTTGCAACACCCCAGGGATGTAGAGACTACCCTTACCCTGGTTTGCAGATGGGTAAACTGAGGCTCTGAGATAATCAGCAATGTGTTCAGGTCACACAGCTGGTCACCTATAAGAAGAGGATCCAAACTCCTATCTTCAGTTGCCAAAGGCTCTCGCACTACGTCACACTGTTTTGAGTTAGTAAATGAGGTCCTTTGTTGTAAAACTCAGCAGACAGCAGGGCTTACTCAGCATGTTCTGGGCAAGTCAATTTGCAGCCTGACTTCAGATGTAAGGAGAGGTGAGGGCCACTCAGAAGAGGTTCATTTACATCTTGACCCCTAATTTGGGAACACCAAAAAGATAATTTTTCAAATCTGGGAATTTGTTCTTCAGGAAATTATTAGAGATGCTAATGAATGAGCATACCACCTTCTTTCCAGGTTCTCAATTGACTGAGAGCAGACACAAGGAATCAGAACATTGCATTGATATTATTGGTAAAGCTGCATGGGAGAGCCCTCACGTTGTTTTTTTAGTCTAGAACTCGAGACCTCATTACGTAAACCAATTCTTCAAGCACAGGCAGAAGAGCTGGAACAAAAATGAGCAGAGATCTGATTGAGCCTAACAGAAGCAGGCCCTGTTGGGTTTGTTTTCTGTGTAGAAACTAAAGCTTATGATGCTCTTGGTTGTTTGGGGTGGCTCTTTCCCACGGTGAACATTCCCAAGGGGTCTCCAAATTTCCCCAGGCTCATCATTCAGACTAGACATTGAAGATATAAAGTGTGTGTGTGTGTGTATGTGTGTGTGTGTGTGTGTGTGTGTGTGTGTGAGAGAGAGAGAGAGAGAGAGAGAGAGACTGTGTGTGTTTCCTCTGAATAGTAGAGAAAAAGTTTTCTCATAGAAAGCTAGGGGAATAAGAGTTTCCCTTGTATTACTTAGCTAGTGCTAGTTATGCTGTGTAACAAACACTCCTTCACATTGTAGGGCTTGTAACTACAAAGATTTGTTTCTCATTTAGTTACACGTTGGTTGGCTGCAGAGCTATGGCTCCACTCCACCTATCTTCCTCATCCTAAAATGCCTGAGGAAACAGCTTCATGTTGATTTCTTGGCAGAAGGAAAAAAAAAAATCAAGAGATCTGACAAGAAGCATGCAGGTCATGTGCCACATGCCATTGATCAAGTCACATGGCCAAGCCCAACAGGACTTGTAGTCTTCTACAGGAAGGTAAACACTTGGGAATAGTCCAACCTACCCCCTCCCTCATAGGGACAAACCCACAGCAAAGTAGAATAAGAGATCAGTTCCTTTAAAGAATGGCAAATTGGGTTGTATAACTTCACTTAACCAGGTCAATGGATCAGTGACCAATTCCAGATCTGTCAGGAATTGATGACTTATGCTCTGTATATTGCAAATTAAGATGATTTCTAAAATGCCCTTTAATCTATCCACTTCCATTTATTTGAATGTCCCCATCTTGGTCCATAGCACGAGAACCTCTCCCAGGTCCCCTTCCTTTAAGTTGGGCACTCCAATCCATTCTCAATTTTGCATCCAGAGTCAGCTTTCTAGAGAACAATCTAATTTTGCTTTCGCTGTGTAAAATATTTTTGTGCCTGCAACTTGTACTGAAGAGCATAGCTATTTTTTGCTCACTTGCTATGTTCCAGACATGTTTCTGAAATAATAGGCTATTTTATTTAATCCTCCCAGAAACACTATTAAATACTGTTTTAGAACTAGTATTTAGTGGATGAGATCCAGAGATCTAGAAATATCAAGTAACTTTCCCCTGTTGAAGTAAAGTTTTGAATCTAAGAAGAATGACCCTGTGGAAGCCGACTTCCAAGATGGCTTCCAATCATCCTATCCTTGATTTTTAATATCTTTAAAAAATTTTTTTTTGCATTTATTTATTTTTGAGGGGCAGAGAGGCACAGTGTGAGCAGGGGAGGGGCAGAGAGAGAGGGAGACACAGAATCTGAAGCAGGCTCCAGGCTCCGAGCTGTCAGCTCCGAGCCTGACATGGGGCTCGAACCCACAAACCATGAGATCATGACCAGAGCCGAAGTTGGATGCTCAACCGACTGAGCCACCCAGGCACCCCCTTTAATATCTTAATGTTGTATAGTCCTCTCCCAAACTCTGTCAGGATTGGTCTGTGCAAACTTCTGCCGATGGCAGAAGTGATGGCATGTGACTTCCAAGGCTGGATCATAAAAGACATTGTAGCTTGTGCCTTCATGTGTATCTGGGATCACTCTCTCTGGAGATGGGCAACCACCATGTTAGGAGGAAACCCAAGCAACTCTACACAGAGGCCCACATGATGAGGAACTGAGGTCGTCTGCCCCTGGCCAACAAGGAACTGAGGTTGGCCAAGCTGTGTCAGTGAACCATCTTACAATCAAATCCTTGAGATGACCACAGACCTGGCCAAACCCTTGACTGAAGCCTCAGGAGAGACTCTGAGCCCAGAACCATCTAGCTAAGCAACCTCCAAAGTCTTGAGCCATGGGAGCTATGAGATGATAAATGTATATTGTTTTTAGCTACGAAGTTTTAGGGGCAGCTTTTTTACACAGCACTAGAAAACTGACACACTCTGCAACCCTCACACTAAAGCCAGCTCTGAAGACCACTGGGCAGCATGCCATGGTCTCCCGCTACTAGGGAATATGGCAGATAGCGAAACTTTCTGTGAAAAAAAAAGCTAGGAAGAGAGAGACAAGATGTTAAGATATTATAATTTTAAAAAGAATCATCAAGAAAAGATTCACAGAGAAGACGACCTTTGAGGAAAGACTTGGAGGTGGTGAGGAAGTGAGCCCACCGGTGATATGGGAAAGAACATTCCAGAAAGAAGGAGCGGCAAGTGCAAAGGCCCTGAGGTGAGTACACACCTGGCACGTTCAAGGACACTAGGGAGGGTCAAATGGCTAGGGGTGGTGAGTGAACATGAACCTGGCATGTTCAAGGACACTAGGGAGGGTCAAATGGCTAGGGGTGGTGAGTGCAGGTACGATTAGTAAGAGATGAGATTGACCAGGAACCAGATCAGGTAGCGGCCTTACAAGTGATTTTCAGGACCTTGGCTTTTAGCCTGAGTGAGAAGGAAAGCCACTGGAGGGCTCTGATCAGAGAAGTGACATCATTCAACTCATACCTAGTATCTTCCTGCCTCCCTCACAATAATTATTAAACAGAATTAAATGACAGTCGCTAATATTAGTTAACTGATGGCTAGGTACAGACATTACATAACATACCGTACTTGAATTAGGGTGTTCGCAGGACATCTATGAGCATTCCCATTCTCCAGGTGGAAAACCTGAGTCCTTAGGGAGGTAAAGTGGCCCTCATGTTGCCCACAGCCAGTGAGCGCTGCGGCTCGGGTCTGAACCTAGGCAGTCTGGATTTCCTGATTAAGTAGATACGGTTAATAAGACTAGAAGTCGAACATGGTTGGTGATTAATAAAAGTGAAGTACTCCTCTTCAAAATCGTACTCAGTCCCGTGAGACTCGGCCATGAGCTCCTCGACCAACCCTGCCATTGATTCTTTGTGCGTCATCCCCGGGAGGGGCTGTGCAGGCCTCTGGAGAGGGCACAGGCCAGGCCCGTGTAGACTTAAATTCATCATCGGCTTCAATGTTCTCTCCCAAGTCAATAAAGAGAGCGCTCTGCCCTCAGTTTCCATGACAATCAGGCCTGTTGTAGACATCACATGGCACACGACAAGTACTAAGCTACTATGAAGAGCTGTGATTTCCTTCTCATCATTATTTAAAGTCTAAAATCTGAACCTACACCTACTGCCTTTTGGACGATTTATTCCAGTATTCCACAAGGTGAAATAGATTGTAAGTGTCCTACAGCTCCTGAGTAACAGGAACTGGGTTTTTGTTTCCTTTTTAATAACATCTCAGGCACTGTTGGATTTTGCCCAAGTCACACGACTGCTCTAAATAATGGCAACCATCCTAAAGACAGATCCTTTCTGTCACAACCATTAGCATTGAATATACTCACCTTTCAGGGGCCAGAGAGAGAGACGTAATCATAGAGATTTAAAAAGTGGTTTTATCACAAAGCAGACCAGTGACATTCACCTAATGGGGTTCTCTTTTCCTCAAATGGACTGAACCAGTCACACATGACCATCAGTGACAGATGCAATCCTACTGGGGCGCGATCCAGTTTCCTGTTTTACCCCCACATCGGAGCTAGGGTTCACCAAGCACCATGCGCCATTATTTTCAAGTCAATCAGTGGTTTCCCGGATCATAAGGCGGAGCTCTCAAGTGATGATGTTCACGAAGCCAAGACATCACACTTGAAAACGTCAGAATTCCCAGGCAAGGAATATGTGATGGAGGAAGACAGATGTCAGAGACTATTTAAGGACTCAGTCATAGCATAATATTTTGCAGATTTTTTTTTTCTTAGAAAGAAAGGAAGATGTCTCTTTGTTACCTCCTAGTGGAGAAGAACTTCTCATAGAATCCCAGTTCAAGGAGAGCCTTCGAGGGCCAACCTTTTGAAATAAAGCAAGAACAGTTGGGTCCTTGTGCCGAATCCCTGCGGAATCTCAACACCGTCCCCCAGAGTTTCATCCTAACGAGTAAAGTGGAGGTAGAGGGGCAGGCAGATGCTTCCCCAGTCTTTCTATTCTTCCTGACTTCGTGTGCTTCCCATGGTGGCCTGTGCGTCATGTCTGACGTAGGAGGGTAAGGATAAAGAGAGGAGATTCAGATCCCAAGGCTGAGGCTGGAGCCGGAGGTGGGGTGGGGGTGGTCAGGAGAAACCAGAGCCGGCGTAACCATTCACGCGGTGAATGTGGGACCACGCGTCCTCTCAAGTCAAGTCAAGGAAATAGTAGATGGGCTAGGTCGGCAAGAAGCCATCAGAGTCAGTTGGCAGAGCTTGACAAGCAGGGCCAGAGAGCTCTGGGAACTGGGGTCCACCCCCTGCATGAGGAGGATTCTGCTTGTGTGGTTGGCTGGGAGTTCTGACCCCCTCAGGGTGTCCCGCGAGACTCAGTGCTACCCTGGTTCTCTGCTCCCCCTGTACCTCCCTCCCCACCAGGGGGTGGAAGGGGCTGTCATGGGAAGGGCAGACTGGGCTGTCCCACTGGGCAGGAAGGCAGCAGATCAGACGGTGTCCCGAAAGGCGCGTGGCTGAGGGAAAGCGGACAGGATGAAGGAAGCTGGGTGGGAGGGTCTTGTAGGCTGGGAGGAGGAGTGCGGACCGGCTGGAAATGTAAGGGAAATCCCTTTCCTCTGTGTTCTGGTCCTCACCCTCCTGGGAGGGGCTGAGTCACTCTTCAAGACTCCCTGGAGACCTGGCCCTTCTCCTGCGATCGCTTACCTGGGGCACGCCTTCTGCCCCGTTCACTCTCACGTGCACGGTGTCCCACAGCACATGGCCATCAGTGGCATTCACTTTTGTGGCTGGAGGGACCAAGTGAATGAAGGTGTGGCCGATGAGCAGAGGGCAGTCTCCACCACCTCCAACCATTCAGCAGAACAGGGGTCTCCGGATGCGGCGTTTGGCTCTGACACGCCCCCTGGGAGACCATCGTGATCATGGCCCCCCCCCCCTCAGAGAGTCCTCACGTGGAGGCAGCTGTGCCCAGCAAGTCCGCGCAGCCTCAGATGTGCAGGACCGTCACTCTGGTGGCAGAGGGGAGCCAGCGTTCACCCTGGCTGCTCTGTCCCCGCCGTGCAGGGGGCTCCGAGGCCGGCCACTTTCCCGCCCCGTGAGCGTGGGCGCACCGATTGCAGACGCCTCTCCGCTTACGGGCCGGCTGAAATCTATCTGAGAACATAAATGAACTTGTACAGGACAGAGCCACGGGGTAATGACGACAAGACTCGGAAACTGCACTGGGGAAACCCAAGTGACTGGGTCTGGATTTATCGACACGTGAGACTGTCGCACTTTACCGTTGGGCCAGAAAAGTGGGCGTGGCTTGAGCTCTACCTACGCGTCTAATAAACCAAAGCGTCTTGAGTATCTGCACGGGCAGGAAGACATTCTGAAGGCTGATGATGAATTATATTTGTAGTCATAATATGGGAGTCACTTGGGGGCTATTTTTTTGTTGATCTGTATTTTCTGATTTTTCTGTGGTATTTCTGCGTTTCTCACCCCCTTTTCTCTAGGGAAGCACGGGTGTGGACTCTGGTGATTTTCCAAACATGATGAGTCTTAAAAATATTTCTTTTTCTTCTTCTCCTTCCTCCTCCTCCCCCTCCTCCTCCCCCTTTATTTTGGCAGAAGAGGGGACAACCCTTCTTATTTTCATTTGGTTTCCCAAGACTCTTTCTCATTCCCGTCCCTGCCTCTTGACACACAGATCTTTAGAATTTTTGGAATCCTGAGGGCAAAAACACAAGTAGCTGACTCTTACTTAGTAAAATCTACCTGCACAGGCCTTTTTTGGACAGGCCTCCAAAAAAACCCTTTTTTGGATTTTCCCTTTTTTTTTTTCCTTCCAATTATTAGCTTTCATCCCCAGGATGAGCGGAGAGTTTCTTCGCATGGGTGAGAAGCCAGAAGTAGGGAAGAAGGAGAACTCTAATGAGTCTGTGCCATGAGGGTCACCTCTGACGCTGCCCTTGTTCTTAGTCGTCCTTCTTGCCTACATAGATTTCTTGACATCAAATGTGATATTTTCAAAGCCCTTCCATGAGACCTTTCTGGAACACTCGGAGAAACCCACAACCCACCCGGTGTGTTTACAGCTAAAGTTTGCGGATCAGAAAGAATGAGCAGCCCTGCAGTTACCTGTGTGGTTGCACATTTTTTCCCCTCCTTTGTTGCGATAACAAATGAAACATAGGAAGCAATAAGCATTTCACAACGATTCTCAGCCTCTCTCTACGTGCGCACAACAGGAGGTGCGTGTGTGTGCTCGGTGAACCTGAGCTCTGTGCTGGCTTCCTGGCCGGAGGACCCAGCTGCCCAGATCAGGGGACCTGGCGCTTTCTCTGCGTTTCTCGGGCCACATCTAGTGCATCAGCGCTGGTTCCTTCATTCTGTAAACACTGATGACGTGTCCCGTGTGCCAGAGGCTCTGCTAGACAGCGGGAGAAACTGCTGGAGAAGGAAGTTTCTGCCCTCGAGATGTTCCCCCTCTGCGGGGAGAAACCAGCACACGGGTGTTGGTTGATTCTTGGTCTCGAAGTGGCCACAAGGAGGGACCCAGGCTCGGCTGGAGGAGGTGCCATCTGAATCAGGCTCTGAGGACGGTGGTGTCATGGGGGGTGGGAGGACGGTAGGCTCTGGGGGGTAGGGTCTGGGGAGGGGGACATCGAGGGCAGGGCTGAGGGGACCAGAAGCGTAAGGAGGCTGAAAAGATCTCTAGAAAGGTTCAGGAGGGGGTGAGTCGGACCTGGCGGACGTGTAAACAGATTCCAAAGCAGAGGAGGCATTGCGCAGGGAGTCCCGCAGGGTAGGGTGGAGCCGGGCCCGTCCCCTGTCCTGTCTCGCTTTTTGTCACACCGAGGACGTTGACGTTTGTCAGTTGCAGCTTGTCCATTGCACCTCGGCCACCGCCCGGAACACAGTCTTCTGGACTGAAATAGAGATAAGGTAGCACCTGTTAGCTGAATAGCCGACGGTGCGGCCGACAGTCAGTTTTTAAACTCTGCCGACACCGATCCTAACGATTTCAAAACGAGTTATGTAACCTTGCGGTCTTTGCCTTTGCAAGCCTGCACTCCTGGCTTGCCATTCGTCGCGCGCCTTGGATTTCCGTCTGCCCTGTTTCTCCCGGATCGCGATCACCGGCAGCCCAGATAAATGCTTTTGGTTGCTTTATTGCCCGTTTGTCTTGGTGGACAAGAGGAATCCGGGGAGAGGTTAAGATCTGCCTTCTGATGCCTGACATGTAGACGCGAGGGCCCCAGGTTCTGTGCCTCTCATGCCTCAGAAACAGAATTGATGACTGCAGGCTAGAAAGAGGGACGTTTGGGGAGAAATATCAAGGAAGGTAATGGCTTCCTGAGTAAGTGCAGTATTGTTGGCTTGGAAGTTCCTCTTAGCTAATACCTCTCCCGGGCGGGGTGTTCTCAGCAGGACGGGGCACAGATCTGCGGTGAGAGTCGGGGCCGTGGCTGGCTGACTTCCGCAACTTCGCGGTGGCGGATGCATCTCCAAGAGTCCCCAGTCCGCCATCTGGGGCAGTAGGCTCTGATCATCCAAATATATTAAAGCCTGAGACGGTGCTTCAGTCCAGCCGGCCAAGGTAGTTGTATCTGTTACTAATTGAACCCGCTGCTTTAATCCTCCTTTCTTTCCTTCCACCCACCCTGCTGCTCGAGGGTTAGAGGGGAGCTGGAATCTCCCTTCAGTGTCACATTTTATTGCCCAGTCTGTCCACCATGACCTTTGACATGTGATCCTGATCACAAGTCTAGTCGATGAGGACTTCCATACGGGGTCCTCGGTTTCTCGAATCCCCAAGGGTGGCAGTCTGGCTTGCGAGGTGACAGGTTGGAAAGCTTGGGAGAAGCCGGATGCCCAAGGCATCTTTATAGAACCACTTGACCCACAAGCTGGACCCGGGCGGTCGGAGGCTCCCAGCCCCACCCTCCATCCCCCGGCCCTGCAATGTGTATTTCACTGGCTTTCCCCACTTCCAGAAGCTTCTCAAAGGATAGGGCCTTAAGATAGTGGTGCATTGTCAAGACCATCTGGACGTTATACATGACTGGACCCAGTTAAGGCTTTTGTGCAGATGTTGAGGGTTCTGGCGGAGGAATCACGCCGAAGAGCTCGGAGTTCAGCCCACCGGCTGCTTCTTGCCTGAGATGCTTCACCGAGCATGTGGCTCTGTGGGGCTTATCGGGCTTCTACCCCTTCCAGAGCTGGGGCCCAAATCCTAGGGCGCCGTCTCCTTCTTTGTCTCTGTCACAGCGTCTCCAACACATCCGCCGTGTGGGAGCTCCACTTGGGAGACGCCCAGAGACTTAACCTGCTTCGTTAGCGGTGTTTGCGTCCCCAAGCGAAACTTGCTGCTCTGATCCTCAGTCCCACGCAAAGCCTTTATCGGGTGGTAGGAGGGACAGAGGCAGGTGCCAGGTGGGGAATGCAAGTCCTCCAACCCCCAAGTCCCTCCAAAGGCTTGCACCTCCTTCACCTGCTTGGGGTTGGTTCCACTCGTACCTTATCCATCACAGCTTCTGGGACATCACGAGCCTGGCCCCAACAGATGACTTCCGAAAACTTCACAGCCGTCCCCGGGCCTTGAATTTTCTGTGGGCTCACACCCATCCTCTAGCTCCCAGATGTTCCGGCAAAGCCTGCAGGGTGTGCGGTAACAGAAGCAGGCCTTCACGTGTTGACGTGATGTCATCGGCATAATGGGCCCATTTCACTGAGGTGGGGGATGCACAGAGACAGGCCTTGGGCTACCACCCCGTGACGTAATAGTAGGGCAGTGCAGGTGACCTTGGGGAAGCCCTGGAGAGGTCCGCCCCTGCCCTTCCTACACGCGGGCAAATCGATCTTCTGGCTCAGTGATGAATATTCACTGCCCAGTAACTCATACACTAAAAAATGCACTTGCTGAGTCCAGCCCGGCGTGACGCACTCCGGGGACCGTGGCCGAGGCATCCAAGATGGCGGCCATGTTGGGTTCGGCCACATGGGTGGGGGCACCACCTTGTTCAGTTCCCGGTGGTCTGCCGTCATCCACCATGAGCCGTCTGGCTCTTTCACCAGCCGTACCAGGCTGTTGAAAGCACCTCGGGCAGGGCGTCAAGTGCCCACTCGGTACGGTTCTTGGATGGTCCCCCCACCCCCCGTCTCCTTATGTGGGCAGTTCACCTTGTTTCACAGTCACCACCCTCCACGGGGGCGTCAGGCTTATTGGTTCCCAGGAAGCACTTCCCGGGAACTTGCACTTGGTGGTTTCTCTCACCCAGAGGCAGAATTCACCAATAGAGACTCGCACTTGGACCTTGTAGGGTATGTGTGGCCATCATGCTCTCTGGTACTGGAGAGATTCAAAACCTCAAGGGACGGAGGCTCCTGGGTGGTTCAGTCTGTTAAGCATCTGACTCTTGAGTTCGGCTCGGGTCATAATGTCATGATTTGTGGGATCGAGCCCCACATCGGGTTCTGTGCTGACAGCATGCAGCCCGCTTGGGATCCTCTCTCCCTCTCTCTCTCTCTCTGCCCCTTCTCTGCTTGCTGCCTCTCAAAATAAATAAATACACTTTACAAACTTAAAAAATAAAAACCTTGGGGCACTCGGGTGGCTCAGTTGGTTAAGCATCTGACTTTGGCTCAGGTCATGATCTCACTGTTTGTGAGTTTGAGCCCCGCGTCGGACTCTGTGCTGTTAACTCAGAGCCTGCTTCAGATCCTCTGTTTCCCTCTCTCTCTCTCTCTCTCTCTCTGCCCCTCCCCTGCTTGCGCACTCTCTCTCTCTCTCTCACAAATAAAGTGAACATTTAAAGACTAAATAATATCATATAACATAATATGATACGGTTTAAAATAAATACATAAAAATGAAAACCTCAAGGGACAGAGAAAGAATGTGAGCTTTCCCCTAGGAGTTTTGAGGGGTAATGGCTATTTATAATTTCCCTTTATATTAGGGGTCGGACAGCATGGGGACGCTTCATCCGTCTCACTGTCCGTCACCACAACGCCCTCCTCTTCGCTCTGCTCATTTCCCCCGGGATCCCACCTGCCAGCGTCCCAAGCAGGCATTCTCACCAGCGCTTGGACCTTAATCCACAGCGGCTCGCGTGCTCCTAGCTTCACACACGACACGGGAAGGTCTCCATTATATTCTCCTGCTCTCACCTTGTCTGCCAGCCCCAGAGCCAGCAGAGCAGCGGGCACCGCACGCCCTTCTCCAGCCTCAGCTCTTCTCCCAACCTTCTAACTAGACCTTCAGCCTCTAGTTAAGCTTCGGAGGCCCGCCATGCTGCCATCGACGCTCTTCTCTTCCAAGAGCGCTCGGAGCTTCTTGGAAGAAGCGCATGGAACCAGCCAGTGGATACCGGGCATCTCCGTGCTCATGGCGGTCCACAAGCATGGGCTTACGGGCCCTACACGGAGGTCGACGGCCAACTCGAGATTTCCCCAGGAGACGCCTCTTTCCCAAGACCCATTTCATCAGTCTCCTGGCCGGCTCATCCATTGTTGGCTGGCATCCTCAGGAGCTCCCGGGGGTGAATTCTGGAAGTGGCCCCCCAACATGGGGGCAGGGAGAGAGGAGAGAAGCAGGCCACTCGTAATCGGTGGGCGACGGGGGTAATAAGGAAATATGCACACGGGGCTTGTCTTGCATGACTGTAGGAGGTGTAGATCTCTGCACCTGCCCACCAGTATCTTGAAAGCTCACATAAAGACCTTCACTGGGTTCGGTCACGTGTACGGTCCGGATGGTCTCGACAACACATCACAGTCTTAAGGCTGGATCCTTGGAGAAGCTTCTGGGGGTGAAGAAAGCAAGTGGAATGCACAGCCTGGGGGGCTGGGAGACTCCAGCTGCCCGGGTCTAGCTTACCGGTCAACTGATGGTCATGTCCTCTAGATGACCCTCTCCAACGCAGGTACTTGATTATGACATCCCATTTAAACCTCACGGCAATGCTGTGAGGTGGGAACTATTATTATTCCCATTTTCCAAAGAGGACAACTGAGGCCAGAGCAGGCAAGAAATGTACCCCACATCATGACCTGCTAAGTCTGGTTCCCAGGCTTGTGCCAATGAGAGCCAACCACCCATGGGGAGGCCCTCAGGCAGTGGGGTTTTCATCACTGGAAACTTTCTAGAAGGAGGAGATAGAGGGGTCACTTGTGGATGCCTCCCCAGCATGTAGACCCCCTCCCACCTCCAACAGACTCCGGTTTCCACTTGGGCACCTGAATGGTGCTGAGAGAGATGAGTGTCCCTTACCATCGGGAAGAACCTGGCCGGTTGGCACACAAAGTGGCCACTAGGGTCCCTGGGCTGCTTGACCAGAGCTTGCTCGAAGCCCCTTACCTCAGGGCTTTTCGCTGTTGGCTCTGACTGGGGGGTACTGGTGAGAAGGAAGAGTGGAAGGTGTCAGGGAACTCAGTGGTTAAGGTTGGCAGGACACCCGCTGGTCAGACAGAACTTGAGGAAAGGGCCACCAACCTTTCGGGGTAGGAGAGAGAAAAGAGTTCGAGAAAACAGCAGAGCTGAACTCTTTCAGTCACTAGGGGAAGCAGAAGTGAGCTGCAGGGACAGCCGACTGGAGGCCACGGCTGCTTGCTCCCCCCCCCCCCGCCATCTGGGCACAGACCCCCCCCCCCCCCCACTTTACAATAATAGCATCAGAACTGAGAAGAGTCACATGCACGTGGGTGCCCATCGTGAAGGGGGCGGCTGCCAGATTAGCCGGGTCGAAGGGAAACCTGGGCCGGGGTCCGGGAGGCCTTCGTGCTGCAGCAAGAATTGTGCTGTGAAGAGGAGCATGGCATCGTAGGAAAGTTCTGTGAGCCCGCGGGCCCCATGGTTCCTCAGGCCGGTGGTGTCCTCCGGCCGCCCTCTAGCAAAGGCTGGTCAAAGAGGACAGTGAACAGCTTCACGTCCATGTGGCATCACCTGTTGTAGCTGTTGGTGTATGCCCTGGGAAGACGGGCCTGGACGGATGGGTGGCGTCCTCCTGGGGCCCACGAAGGGCTGGCCCAGATCCCTAACAGCCCAAACAGCTGGCCGCCATCCACCTTCTCACCCACCCCCTCATGCACCCCGGGGTGGACATGGGACAGGGAGCTCGCGGGTCCCCGCACAGGTAAGCCAGCCGGTCCCCTTGTGTTCCTTGCAAACCCAAACCTGTCTGATTTGGTTGAAGTCTGTCTGCCCCCTGCCAGGGATGCCATCGAAGGAACCGCCTCATTAGAAGGTGGGTCTTGGGAGCTCGATTTAAATTCTAAGACGAGTATTTCCTTAGTATGATTCCATGTAGCGCGGTTTGTTTTTCATCATGCAGGTGTCGAACATCTTCAAAGACATAGTCTTAATGATTTCGTCCTCACAAACACCTGCGAGATCAACAGCCATAGAGCATTTTCGCCTAAACTTCTGCGCCTTCTGATCGCCAGTAGGATTGTCGTCAAGGGTGTGAGATCAACGCGCTTGGCCGTGCCTGCCTCCGGCAGCTTTAGACGGCCGGTTCCAGGCAGTGTCTTGAAATTTCATAGGGGATACAAAGAAATTGTTCCCATCTTGGGTTTAAAATGCAGTAAGTGAAACACACACATTCGAATGTAGTACTCGGCTTTGGTATGTCTGAACAAATGACACAAATTATGGTTATTTTTAACGAGCTCATGAAGATTAACTAAATCACTTGACAGTGTAAGATATCCAAGTTCAAAGGCACGTATAATATACTTGCAAAAGTACGTTATAATTAGTGCGGAGGATAATGAAAAATTTAAATAGAGTTTTCAGGTCGCGGATCCATGCGTAAGTATATAACCCACAACTCATTCCTTGTAAAACTCTGTCCTAACACATTTCTTGATCTCGACAGTCTCCAGCGTGTTTTCCGTTCTTGAGGGGTCTGCAAAGAGTGGAGGGTGCAGACAGCGTCCCTGGGCAGGGCGGGAGAGCAAAGAGCAGGAACCCCTGTCCTCACAAGGGTCAGCCCTGAACGGGAGGGACTCTGCCATCACGGTCAAGGTGCTCAGTTATCAGTTACACCACAAGAGGGAGCACAAGCTACACAACATGAGCGCAGTGAGGGCCGGAAGGGAAGGGGAGAAACGGAGGCAGAGACCGAGAGACAGACAGACACAGAGATAGAGACATACAGAGAGACAGAGGTGGACAGACAGAAGCACAGAGGCAGAGACAGAGAGACAGACACACAAAGAGAAGAGAGAGATAGAGACAGAGAGCCACACAAAAGGATAGAGACCTCGAGACAGAGAAAGACAGAGATAGAGAGGCAGAGATAGAGACACAGAGACACAGGGCGGGAGGGGGACATTTGCAAGAGCCCCAGAACATGAGGTAACAGAAAACCGCCACAGACCGGAAGGAAAGTCCGCTGCGCTCTTAATGGAGCTGGATCGAGGCCCAAGTGATCGTTAGGAATACTGTTGCCAATTCTCATGTAAAGGATCTAATCAATTTTTGCAAAAGATTTCTATGGAAAACAAGCAAAACCATTATTACAGTAATACTGTGGGTTTATAGCCTCAGATTATATTAACAAAGATCAAGGTATGAAAGTAAGGAATGGCCATTGTTTCCATGGGTTGGTTGTAGTCGGGAGTTATCGTCAGTTTATTTTTAACTCTGGAAATTAAAGCAAGACGGGTGAAACACAGCTCTGTCAACCTAAAAGTAAAGGCTAACTGAATGAAGAACAGAATGTCTCCTCTTTGAAATACAAGAGAAAGAACAAAAACACATATATAAAAATATGCATATACATCTCTCTCCCTCTCATGCTATCATCTATCTATCTATCTATCATCTATTATCTATCATCTATCTATCTATCTATCTATCTATCTATCTATCATCTATTATCTATCATCTATCTATCTATCTATCTATCTATTATCTATCATCTAACTATCAATCATCTATCTATTATCTATCTATCTATCTATCTCTCCATCTACCTACCTATCTACCTACCTATCCATCATCTATCTATCTATCTATCTATCTATCTATCTATCTATCTATCATCTATTATCTATCATCTATCTATCTATCTATCTATCTATCTATCTATTATCTATCATCTAACTATCAATCATCTATCTATTATCTATCTATCTATCCATCTACCTACCTATCTACCTACCTATCCATCATCTATCTATCTATCATCTATTATGTAACATCTATCTATCTATCTATCTATCTATCTATCTATCTATCTATTATCTATCATCTAACTATCAATCATCTATCTATTATCTATCTATCTATCCATCTACCTACCTATCCATCATCTATCTATCTATCTATCATCTATTATGTATCATCTATCTATCTATCTATTTATTATCTATCATCTAACTATCAATCATCTATCTATTATCTATCTATCTATCCATCTACCTACCTATCTACCTACCTATCCATCATCTATGTTTCTATCTATCTATCATATATTATCTATCATCTATCTATCTATCTATCTATCTATCTATCTATCTATCTATCTATTATCTATCATCTAACTATCAATCATCTATCTATTATCTATCTATCTATCCATCTACCTACCTATCTACCTACCTATCCATCATCTATCTATCTATCTATCATCTATTATCTATCTATCTATCTATCTATCTATCATCTATCAATCATCTATCTATTATCTATCTATCTATCCATCTACCTACCTATCTACCTACCTATCCATCATCTATCTATCTATCATCTATTATCTATCATCTATCTATCTATCTATCTATCTATCTATCTATCTATCTATCTATTATCTATCATCTAACTATCAATCATCTATCTATTATCTATCTATCTATCCATCTACCTACCTATCCATCATCTATCTATCTATCTATCTATTATCTATCATCTAACTATCAATCATCTATCTATTATCTATCTATCTATCCATCTACCTACCTATCCATCATCTATCTATCTATCTATCTATCTATCTATCATCTATTATGTATCATCTATCTATCTATCTATGTATCTATCTATCTATCTATTATCTATCATCTAACTATCAATCATCTATCTATTATCTATCTATCTCTCCATCTACCTACCTATCCATCATCTATCTATCTATCTATCTATCTATCATCTATCTACCCATCTATTATCTGTCTATCTATCTATCTACCTACAAATCTATCAAAAAGATAAAAAAAATGAAGAGAACTATGAGTCCCCAAAGAGAGTAAGTGTCAAGCCACATGGCAAGAATGAGTGAAAAAGAATTATTTGGACACCATAATTTAAAAAATAAGACTTAGATCATATTTTGAAAAAAAAAATAAGCAGTTTCTTGCTTATAGTAAGTGCACTTGGAGGAAAACGTGGGTGGAAGAAGGACACACACAAGGGTGGAAGGTGGGCAAGGACACAACTGGCAAGAAGCCCAACCACAGGTTGGGAAAACTGATGTCAGGCCCACGGGCTTCTCTGTCCTCAGATGCCGGTTGACCTCATCTCTTCTCAGGGTTCCAGAGCCATCACAGGTCAGTGGCACCCACTGGCACCTGCCCCAACCCGTACGGCGAACTAACGTGTCTGCTCAGACTACGTCTTGGGGACCACAAACTCAGCGTGTGCAAAGCTGCATACTTGACCTGGTCTGCTAAACCCTGCCGCCCGGAGCGCTTCCCATTTATTCATTCAACACACACACACACACACACACACACACACACACACACAGTTCATCTCTTCCAGACAGAGACTGAGAACCAACCATGTGACACTCATACACATTCATACAATTCACATTTTCGTGGGAAAGACAGATAATAGGAGAAGGAACAAATTAACAAGACAATTTCAGATAGTGATAAAAAAAAGAGCGTAGGGAAGCCCAGGGCCAAGCTACAAAACTGTGTTGTGCTTCTCTTTTCTACAATTCTAATGATCCCACTGGAATGGATTCCCTGAAGTGGCACCGGGAGGACAGAGCGTGTGGATTCGGCGGCCTAGGGAGACTCTCTAAGGAGGCTATGTTTGGGCTGCTGACGGAGACACTTTCATGCATTTGCTAATTCACACAGGGGAGACACGAACCTGCAAAGGAAAGGGAACAGAGGGGCAAAGGCCAGCATGTGGGAATGGGCTGGGTCTAGACACAGAGCTGGAGGGAGAGTGGTTAGAGATGAGACTGGAGAGTCAGACGAGGTGGCGTCTTGTTGGCTTGAGGTCTGTGTGTCGGTCAGCAAAGTCTAGGTTAGGCTGCGGTGATAAACAGCCCCCACATGTCGGCGACTTACGATAAAGGTTATTTCTTGTTCGCTCCTTACCTTCACCGACGTCAACCGGGGATTGCATGTTATTGTCTTCACTGTGGAATCCATGGTGACACGATGGCCCCCGGCCTCGGAATGAAGCAAAACACTGTGTTGCCACTGAAATCTCCCACCTTGCGGTGACACGCATCACTTCCACCACATTTCAGCGACAAGTCCCGTGGCTCAGCCGGTGTCAGAGAAGGTAAGTGTGCTTGGCGGGGAGAGCAGACCGCTTGCCAACAGCCGAAGCAATGACCGTACCCAGGTAACGATTTCGAGTTTTATTCTAAAACGTTAGGAAATATCGGACCGCCATCTCTCGCCTCCTCTGCCCTCTGATCCGCTAACACAACGGAGCCCCGGTCCGTCTGATTTCGCTCCGACCAGTGCAGTGTCAGCTTCTCCCCTGGTCCCCGGCCAAGATCTCTACGTAGCCCCCCAAACCATGTCTGAGTGTGCCCGAGTTGCCTTAGCAGGGACACGGGGTCCTCTGACCCCCTCTGGCTGAACGCCCCTCGTCGCTCCCAGGATAATCTCCTAAATCTGCAACGTGCAACCTTCTTCCACACTCATTCTGCTGCCCCTGCTCCCACCCCTGACCCTCCGGCTCCCGGTCCCCTCACAAGTGCGTCGACCTGCAGGTGCTTCCTCTCAGCCGTTCACACCAGCTCTTCCTTATTTGCACAGCTCCTCGCCCCTCCCTGCCGGGACACACGTGCACGCACTCTCACACACAGGCACACACACAGTCACTCACACAAATGCACACACCCATACACGAACACACACGCACACTCAGGCACGTGCAATACCTTCGCACACATGCACGTACACGTGCACACGCAGGCACACTCACACGTCTCCACACACATCCATACATGCACACACGCGTGCGCATACCCAGTCACCACCCCCCCCCACGCATTCGCACATATTCACACACATGCACATCCAGGAGCACAAACAGCTTCACATGCACACGTGCATCGCACATGTAGTCACACACATTCGCAAACATGTACACACTCACACATGCACACACTCAGACGCAGGCCCTCAGCTCTGGGAGAAGGCGGTGCGAGCGCCCAGGGTCATCGGTGCCGAGCGAGCCGCCGGGTGGCCCGCTGGCCTTTGGCACTCGTGGAGTAAGTGAGTGAAACCAGGAGTCAGAGCAAAGGTGGCCACCCACCCAAGCACCCCCGAAAGAGGAGGGGACTTGTCACGGCACAGCCAGGAAATGGGGGACAAAACGGAAGCATGTAGATATTTCCCGTGAAATGTTTTTACTGACGGGCAAATGCTAGTAACAAGACGTTAGGAACAATAAAGTAGAATTCAAACGTGTGTCTGCGCATGCCTGAAGGGATCTGTCACACCAGGAACGCAGTGTCGTCTGAGAATTGTTACAGGATGGACGGCGTCCTATTTTTATTTTTATTTTTTTATTTAAAAAAAATTTTTTTTTAACATTTATTTATTTTTGAGAGAGAGAGAGACAGAGCATGAACGGGGGAAGGGCAGAGAGAGAGGGAGACACAGAACTGGAAGCAGGCTCCAGGCTCTGAGCCATCAGCCCAGAGCCCGACACGGGGCTCGAACTCATGGACCGCGAGATCGTGACCTGAGCTGAAGTCGGACGCTTAACCGACCGAGCCACCCAGGCGCCCCCAGCGTCCTATTTTTAAACAAGCTGCACAGGGTATACCTAACCGATGACATAAATGCAATTTTGTATCAAATAAGTTATAAGCCAACAGGATCCTGAAATTATCTCCTACCCCTCCTTTTGTCTAAGCAGTAGGAAACGGTCCGTTTATTTGACGTTAAAAATCCTTACCAACCAATTCTAAATCCTTCCTGCCACATTTCCTTTGTGTCTCAGCTTCAGACAAAGAAGAAACGGGAGAGTGGCTCAGGTCAGACTCATGCAGTGACCGGGCCTGAAGACAATTCGTGTCATCCCTGGCCGTGATGGGATGCCACGCTAACAGGGGACGAGCTGGCCTCCCGCACCCGGCTGTCCAGCTCGGCCACACGCGGGGCAGGCAGCCTTCAGCCCGGACCCCACCCTGAATTCACACACGCCAGAAGGTGGCCCGGGGAGGGACGCGGAGCTGTTGCAGGGGAGCGTGCTGCCGCCTATATTAATAGAGTAGATGTGAGATCTGGCGGAAAAAGGAACAGCAAAGTGACTCATTTGTAAACGCCTCGCATCGGGTGGTGCTGAGGTGGCCTCGGTCGGCATCGGAAGTCACTGGCAATGTCTCCGATCGGTCAGAGGCCCCAGTAAAAATGTTATCACCCCCCCTCCCCATGTTGGGTAGGTCCAGAGGCCACTGTGAGTGGGGCCCCAGCCGGGGCCGCAGTGAGGGGCCTGGACACAGGCACGCGGGAGGGTCGAGTCCACGGCGAGGTCGGCCAGCTGGGGTGCCGTGAATTCCTACGAACAGACTCAGTGAGCTTTTGGGGGGTGCTCGTCTCTGCACCCTGCCTTTGCTCCGACTCTCCATCTGAACACACACTTCTCAACAGGACTTTCAGGAGCAGGGGGGGCTTCTCTCCACAGCGGCCCCCACCCTGGAGCGCCATCAGCCCTTGTAGGAAGGCTTCTGGCGGCTTCTGAGCCGGGCACGGTGTTCCACGGAGTGTGTCTGAGCGGGGCACTCAGAGGAAACTCCGGTTTACTGGAACGAATTCTATTCTTAGGACCTACCAAGGATGCCCAAACCGCTCTTTTCAAAGGAAACCGCCCTAATCTACGAGCAGCCCAGGACCTTCAGGCGTTGGTTAGAGCACATGGCGTCCCCAGCCCCAGAGTTCTGGTTTGCAGAGGCAGCAGCCGGGGTCACGGCAACGGGCTTCAGCATCGGGGCCCTCTTGTGAACCCGGAATTCCCCCAGCTGTGCCGCCTCGGCCCGGCTGCCAGCATCTTCAAGCTTTAGAGATGTGCCCCTTTAAAATTAGAACGAGCTCCTGCTTCCTAGGGTTCTTTTGAAGCTCCACAGGGAACAAGAGTTGAATGGGTAGGACAGCTCCTAGCACCTGCCAAACTCCCCGCGTGTGTCTGCCCGGGAAGTTCACGGACAGTTTGTGCAGTGCTCTTTACGTGCACCGGAGTCAGATGATGGCTGTGCGCCGATCTGACTCCCAGTGGAGGCCCTGAGCCATTCAAGGAACGGCGCCTCAGGCTGGACGGGACCTTCCGGGGGCCACGGTCACACGGGCGGCCACATCCAGCTTGGGACTCTGTCAAACCCCCGTCCTTCCCACGTGCAACAGGTAACCCGCGCTCTGGCATCCAGTGGGATTGGCAGATGTGTTGGCTGCGAGTGCCAGCTGTTACCTGAGCCCCGGTAGCTCCTCCCGCTTCTCCCGGCCCCGGCGTGTGTAGACCCCACCATAGAATGCGTAAGACATCACCCCGAATTGGATAGACAACCCTATCCCTAGGGATTTTGTCAAACACCTTACCTCGCGTGGACAGTGGTCTCCAGCACTCCTGTGGGCCAGCCTGGAACGTGCCCCAGGGGCACTGCAGTCAGATGTGTTTGCTTACATCCCGCCGATCCTGCTAACCCCGTGGGGGTCCTGGGTAAGTCAAGTCACTTGTTCAGGCTGTCCCTGTCTTCCAGCATCTTCTTCCTGGAGACCCTGCACCGGGCAGCTGTTTACTGGGATTATCTCGGGAATCCCTCACGGGCTCCAGCCCGGGTTTGCTCACCCCCACCCCTCGCCCCAGACAAGGACCCTGAAGCCTGGACCTGCCCACCAGCCTGGAAGTCTTGGGGCCAAGACTCCGCCACCCAAAGCTCTATTTTATGCATTTTATTTAGGGGGACCTGGGTAGCTTAGTCAGTTAAGCTTCCGCCTTTGGCTCAGGTCATGATCTCCCATAATATTTACCTATGTTTCTGATTTCTGAGTTTCTTTCTTTTTTTTTTTCTTTTTCTTTTCTTTTCTTTTCTTTCTTTCTTTCTTTCTTTCTTCTTTCTTTCTTCTTTCTTTCTTTCTTTTTTTTTACAACATATTGCATATAACTGTCATGTAAAGAACTTCACGTGTTTGAAGTGTAGTGTTTGTTAAGTTTGGACACATGTATGTACCAGTGGAGCCATTATGATGCTCGAGATGGTGAACGTCGTCATCCCTGCTAGACGGGGGGCACTTTGGTGTTTCTTCTCCCTGCACCCGCCCCCCCCCCCCATCCTCAGGCCACGCTATTCTGCTTTCTGTCACCGTAGGATAGTTGGCATTCTCTAGAATCTTCTGTAAGTGGAATCATCCAGTATTTACTTGCCGGGGTGGCTTTTTTCACTCTGCATGAATATGTGGCTACACATGCGTGTGGTTACACGTATTAGTAGCTCATTCCTTTCTATCACTGAGTAGGAATCCATTGCGCAGAGAACCGTAATCTGCCTGGCCGTTTATTTGGCGGACATTTGGGCGATTTCCAGTTTGGGGTTTTTACAAATAAAGCTGCCGTGGGGCACCTGGGTGGCTCGGTTGGTGAAGCATCCGACTTCGGCCCAGGTCGTGATCTCATGGTTCGTGAGTGTCCCACATCGGGCTCTCTGCTGTCAGCATAGAGCCCGCTTTGGACCCCCTGTCCCCTTCTCTCTCTGCCCCTCCTCTGTTCGCTCTCTCCCTGTCTCAAAAGTAAATGAACATTTTAAAAAAATTATACAAAACAAAGCTGCCGTGAACAGTTGCATACAAGCCTTTGTGTGGACACCTGTTTTCTTTTCTCCCAGGTGAACACTTAGCCGTGGACTCACTGAGTTACGTAGTAGGTGCCCGTTTAACTTTTTAAGAAATAGCCCGACTCTTTCCAGAGTGGTTGTGCCGTTTTTACCTACCAGCAGTGTGGGATAGTTCCAATTTCTCCATATCCCTGCCAACACTCGGTATAGTCATTGCTTTTTTTTTTTTAATTTTTTAAATGTTTATTTATTTTTGACAGAGAGAGAGAGAGAGGGAGAGAGAGAGAGAGAGAGACAGAGCATGAGCGGGGGAAGGGGCAGAGAGAGAGGGAGGCACAGAATCCGAAGCGGGCTCCAGGATCCGAGCTGCCAGCACAGAGCCCGACGCAGGGCTCGAACCCATGAACTGTGAGATCATGACCTGAGCTGAAGTTGGACGCTTAACTGAGTCACCCAGGCGCCCCTAGTCATTGCTTTTCATTATAGCTGTTCTAGTGGGAGTGCAGTATTATCTGACTGTGGGTTCAATTTGCAGTAAAGAACCCAAGAGCTGAGTTATTAACCACAGGATTGCCTCTTCTCCCAGTCTCATGTGCCTCCAGAATCTTTATGGGAATTTTATTTTATTTTTTGCCTCACAAGCGTTTTGAGGACTGAGTGAAGTATCCATTCATTCATTCTCTGCCCCATCTAATTATTACCTCTTGCAGGTACATTGGAATTTTAGCAATGGCTATCTTGGAGAGAGAGGTCAGCTTTTCCTAGGTTTTATAAATTCAATTTATGTCAGCAGCTGCATACCAGCGATTGAGTCCACGGAAGAAGTCAGAATATACCTGCAGTGCTGCCACTGAATTGCCAGGACTCCAGTGGCCCAAGTAATTGTTTCCTTGTGATGACTTCTGCTACTCAACTCAGTCACGTGTTCAGGAAAACAGGACCATTACCTCCTGGCTGAACTTCCCTCCAGTGACAGAAAAAGCAGAGCCATACCCTTAGGGGGCTCAGGGACCAGAGGGAGACAAACACCCAGTGCAGGTGCATGGAGCGGTGGGCTCTTAGAATTGGAGCAGTGCTTGGATTGAATCAGGGAAGGTTTCCTAGATTGGGAGATTTTTTTGGGGGGGGGTGAGAGAGACCACACATGAGCAGAGGAGAGGGGCAGTGGCAGTAGGGGAAAGGGAGAGAGAGAGAGAGAGAGAGAGAGAGGGAGAAAGAGAGCCTTAAGCAGGCTCCGTGCTCAACAGAGTCCAATGTGGAGCTTCATCCCACGACCCTGGGATCACGACCTGAGCCAAAATCAAGAGTCTGACACTCAACCAGCTAAGTCACCCAGGTGCCCCAGATCGGGAGATTCTTGAAGAATGGGGAGAAGTTTCCTGTGTTGGAGAAAAGAGTAGAGAAGTAGACATTCCCGGTCAAGGGACAGTGGGCACAAAGGCATGGAGGCCAGAGTTCATATGAGAGTTGCCGACACGTCAGGTAGCACGTGAGGGGTCCTGGGAGACGGGTGCAGATTGTGAAGGCATTTAGGCCGTGCCAATAACCGTTTTGATCTAATAGTCAAAGGGGACGTTTCTGAGACTCCCGACCACACTGTAGGAGGTTCAGAGTAGCGGCAGTTCACAAGATGGGGAGACAAGGTGGCCTCAGGAGACCGACCGGCTTCACGGTCTAACCTCTGATCACATGGAGGCCACCAAGGCGGCTGCGGCTGTGCGGGGTGGGGGTGGGGGTTTACGAGCCTGAACAAAGACTGTTATGGTGGAAAGGCAACCACTCAAGTTTCAGGCAAGAGAACTGATTAACTTTGATGACAGATCACATGAGGAGGCTCCTCCGGGGTCTTTTTTTTTTTTTCTTTGCCTTGGATGACTAGACTTTCATTGAAATGTGAGCTCCAGAAGTTGAAGAAGGATATTTATGGAGAAGAGATGGCCAGTCTGGGTTTGGGGTTTATAAATTACAATCTCATGCGATCAGGAGCTCAGAGGAACAAGGGGGCTGTTGAGAGTCATGGGCACACCTGCAAACGTGAAAGGACAAGCTTGCCTAGAAGAGCAGCCAGCAAAACCACCACATTTAGTAGAAAGTCAGAGGGAGAGGAAGCAATGCAAGAAGGGAGCATACAAGGGCCATAAGGGCCATACAAGGGCCATCCCCTTCAGCGTGGAGAGGGGTGGAATCTGATGACCTGATGTGAGGCTGGAAATCAGCGCTGGGCCTCCATCCTGAGATCAAGAGCTGTGATTACATCTCCTCTGCCACGAAAGAAGGCTCAAATCCTCTGTCTACCGGGGAATGCCGCCAGAGAGCCAGCTACCTGCCCACAAGGAAGGGAGAAGGCAGGCAGACACTGATGGTACCAGGATCTGGGTAAGTTTGCTCTTTACCATTTCCAGGTCCGGAGGGGTGATGTTCCTTTGGGGTGAGAGCCCTGAACTTCCTCTGAATTGCAGTCTCTAGAAGTTTTGCCTGAGAGGACCATGGAATTGAAGAACAGAGAAAGGTAAATGCTTAAAGAATGAAAATATAACCTCTATGCCAAGTAAACTTGACAGAGAAGGCAGGTGCCTCAGAAGAAAGCCAGAAAGCTAACATTAGAAAATCCCCATCTGAGAAAAGTAGAGAAATAGAGAAAATTGCAAAGGACTATAATTTTTTAAATTAATTTATTTATTCTTCAGAGAGAGAGAACATGGGGGAAGGGCAGAGAGGGGGAGAGAGAGAATCCCAAGCAAGCTCCATGCTGTCAGCACAGAGCCTGACACTAGGCTCAATCCCAAGAACCATGAGATCTTGAGCTGAGCTGAAATAAGAGTCAGACGCTTAAGTGACTGAGCCACCCAGGTGCCCCGAAAGGATTTTAAAAGTGTGTGTTCACATTCCTTGGAAAGATAGAAGAAATAATGGCAGCTGTAAACAAGAACAGGGAGTTATGCAACAACAACAAAAAATGGCAGTTAGAAATCAAAATCGTTATGGATTAAAAAAAAACCCTCAGGGCAACTGGGTGGCTCGGTTGGTTAACTGTCTGACTTTGGCTCAGGTCATGACCTCATGGTTTGTGAGTTCAAGCCCCGTGTCGGGCTCTGGGCTGACAGCTCGGAGCCTGGAGCCTGCTTTGGATTCTGTTTCTTTCCCTCTCTCTGCTCCTCCCGGACTCTCTCTCTCTCTCTCTCTCTCTCTCTCTCTGTCTCAAAAATAAATCAACATTTAAAGAAACCCTCAAATTGGAAAGGAAATTATAGCTATTGAAATAAGAGATCAATTAAATGAGATAAACAGGGAGCTGGAAAAAATACTTGATGAAGGATTTAGACATTTGTGAGATAGAATTGAGAAAACCGGAGCGGATGTAGCAGAGAGAGAAGGAGAGAGATACATGAAAGTGATGTAGAAAAGGTATTGAAATCTCCCTATCTATCAAACAGAATGGGGAAGGGGCAAGTTAAATAGGACAGGGCTGCTTGTTTCCAGACTAGAAGGAAATTACAAGTTCCCCAGACAAAAAAAAAAAAAAAAAAAAAAAAACACAAAAAACAAAAACAAAAACAAAAAACAGCCTGAGAGTGAAGTGGGATAAACTTACAAACAAAAGTCCATGTTTAGATGCATCACAGGGAAACTACAGATCAGAGATGATAAAAATTTCCAGACTACTCAAAGCAAAAGAGACCTTATTTTTATTTTCCTTTTAGTAGGCTCTATGCCCCCCCATGTGGCTGGAACTCAGGACCCCGACACCAAGAGTCCCATGCTCTACTGACTGAGCCAACCGCGAGCCTCAAGAAAAGACAAGGAATGGGCGTGAGAGAGACAGCCTAAGGTCCTTACCAGAAGACAAGGGAACAAGGTGTTGAAGGAAAATCACTACTATGAAGGGTTCCATGCCCAGCTGAAGTGCCTTTTAAGAGTTACGGCTATATATAGTGTTATCCACAATAGCCAAAGTATGGAAAGAGCCCAAATGTCCATCGATGGATGAATGGGTAAAGAAGATGTGGTATATAGATACAATGGAGTATTACTTGGCAATCAAAAAGAATGAAATCTTGCCATTGGCAACTATGTGGATGGAACTGGAGGGGATTATGCTAAGTGAAATTAGTCAGAGAAAGACAAAAATCAGATGACTTCACTCATAAGAGGAATTTAAGAGGCAAAACAGATGAGCATAAGGAAAGGGAAGCAAAAATAATATAAAACAGGGAGGGGGACAAAACATACAGGACTCTTAAATAGAGAGAAAAAACAGAGGGTTTCCAGAGGGGTTGTGGGAGGAAGAATGGGCTAAACGGGTAAGAGGCATTAAGGAATCTACTGCTGAAATCATTGTGGCACAATATGCTAACTAACTTGGATCTAAATTAAACAATAAATAAACTTAAAATACATAAATAAATAAAGTTAAAAAAAAAAGCGTTATGGCTGTATATAAATATCCTTGGACCTACCCGTTACCTGGCCAAGGTGGCATCATGAGCAGATAGCAAACAGCAGTCACGTGATAAACGAGAGGAGAAATTGAAAGGAAGTTAAAAAGTTCTTGGTATTGACCTGGGTGGTGAATTCAACGTTAATCCCGCTTAGGTAGGTACGTTATAGTTCACAATAAAGAGGGGGGTAAGCCATAAGAGATCTTAAATACAGAGAACAAACGGAGCCTTGCTGGAGGGGAGGTGGGTGGGGGGATGGGCTAGATGGGGGATGGGCACTGAGGAGGGCACTTGGGATGAGCGCTGGGTGTGGTATGTCAGTGATGATCCCTTGGGTTCTACTCCTGAAGCCAAGACAACACTGTGTGTTAACTAACTCGAGAATGAATAACATAAAATCAAATTGAGAGGAAAAAGGGGAAAAAATGCTACATTTTTTAAAGAAACAAAGAATTTGTAAAACTTGATTACACATTTTCTATTCAAAAAATGTTACATATTTTTTTAAAAGCTAGGTTCCTTGTCTTGTTCAGGACAGTTTGATTCCATTTAGAGTTTGAATTTAGGGCAATATTGGCATTGGGGCATCCCCCCCCCCCACCCGCAGTGAGATTCTTTTAATGATGTGAATCTCTCAGCAGCAAAATAAAACCGCCTTCCTCTGGGTTGTCTCCTCCTGGAAATGCTTTGCGTGGATCTGGCTTTTTCTTTTTCCAGTGGCGATGCCAAGATCTAGTCTATGATACTTTGGTTTCGCACATGGCAATGAACATTCATCTAAAGACCCCAGCTCGCAAGAGCGGAATCTACTAGCGAACTCGCAAAGCTGACAGAATTCCCTACCCTGAACGCTGGGTTGGAAGAAGAGCGGATCACAGTTGCTAAATTATCCACAGGAGGGCTCTCCTGATGTTTCCGACACAAAAGGAGAAGCTTGGCTAAAAATACAGGGAAATAATTTCAGGAAAAACGGACTGAACCTTCACAGTTTCAGCAACATTTCCGTAGCGTATAAAAGTCAGATTCTTCTAACTTATGGGAAAGGAAATGGGATAATTTCAACCCAAACACCGGGACCAACAACTTGGGTTTCTGAATATCTCCTTGTCCAGTCCTGCGTTTACTAAAACAGTCTGATACTTGATGCGATGGCACCCGGAAAGATTAGAACTGGTAAAGAGCCTTTCTTTTCTTTTTCTTTTTCCCTTTGCTGCTCGCCCACTCATTTGCTAACAAGGCTATTAATAACAAAAACCACTAGCGAGTTGCAGGGGACTCATCAAGCACAGCCTCATCTGTCTTGCGTTCTGAAGCTATGGAAAAATAAACACCAGAAAGGTAAGGATTCAATACAGCATTCTCTTTATTATAGGGCAGCTGGGTTGGAGAGTGCAATTTGGATTCAGTGTGCGGTCATGCTATTTTATCCCTCTACCCCAAATGGAACTTTCCTACCCAGTCAATGGTAGAACAGTTGGGGTCTGCAGCCTCTTCTCCATGTTTGCAGTGAACAACTGTGGGCTTCGCCTGTAAACAGCCTGCTCCACGTGGGTCACAAACCCGCGCCCAGCGCAGGTAACAGAGCGCTCCTCCCTCCAGGGCTGACACTTGCAGGTGGGTCCTTCCAGAAGGCCGGGGAGGAGAGAACTATCCCATTATTCACAGTGAAAAGACTCAGGATGGTGAGCACAGAAGTCAGAGGACGCGGTCAGCCCCGTCCCTCCAATCCCGCTCAACCAGAGAACAGAACGACAGTGCTGGAGGGCAACCCGTACTAGGGAAAGGCGACCTAAATAATTTTGACAGCTGGTGAAAGTGTGGAGATTCAGAACATCCGAGGTCGAGATGACTTGGGGGGTTTGGTGTTCAATCCTGGCTGAAACCAGACATGTTTGCTTCAGCGGTATTCCTATCTACTGCTCGATGAGTGGGCGGGACCTCAAGTGATGTCTTGTGAAAAACCCTGTTCTGCCTTCTTTTCAAATACAAAGTTTCTTAACCCCTCAACTTTTCGCTTAGGGACAATTACAGATTCAGAGGAAGTTTCAAAAACGGTGCCGAGAGGAACAGCGCATCCGTCCCCCCGTTTTCTCCTCGCACACAAAATATGCGCATATTATTATAGTACAGTTTCGAAACCAGGAAACCGACATGGGTGCAATTGGACAGACTTTATTCTGAGCCAGTTTTACACACACCTGTGTGTGTGTGTGTGTGTGCGTGCGCACGTGCGTCTAGTTCTACAGCTCTATCACGTGTAACTTGTACCACTATGACTATAAGGAAGATACAGAACTACTCCATATCTAGATTTCCCTCCTCCTATCAGGTTTCTTGATGCTTTAATACTTACCTAGTTTAATAATAAGTTTGGTCCCTCACTGAAATAGTACATTAAACATAGAATTCATTGTCTTTTTATAGAACCCAGATAAAATCATTTGCCAATAGGACCACTGTGCTGTTTCTCACCTAGAAGCATTTACCTTAATTCCAGACAAAATTGTGAAAAGGAGATAATTAACTTAGAGAGTTTTGCTCTCAGAAGCAAAACGTACAGAAGGTAGGTGAACCCAGATAGCCGTTGTCCTAGAGCGATGCCGCTTGGCTAATGCTCAGTGGAGGTTAGCGGTCACTGCCCGTCCACACTGGGCCATCTTCTGACACACCGAGGCACCTGAACCTCAGCTTGGCTGGCCATGAGCTCATCTTCCTCCCTTACCCCAGCCCTACCCAGACTGCTCCCCTCTGCCCTGTATCATCGTAGGGGAAAAGTACAGGAATAGGGGCACCACGACCCGTAAAGTAGGATAAAGAGAGACTGCCTTTTGACAGGGAAAGAGAAGCAGGGAACTTACGGTCTCATGATATCTCCCCTCCAGATTACTCACTAGTTTCCAAGGAACACGTGCTTGCAGAACGGAAAGACCAGGAAAATGCCACATTATCAAGTGATCAGGCTTGGTCACCTGATTTGTGTGCCTCTGGGTGACTCACTGTGAAGGGCCTGGCATCACCCATGGAATGCTGCCAGCGATGGGTATCCTGACTCTGATCATGGTGAAACAGACAAATCCAGATGGGAAACAGTCTGTACACAGGTTAACTGGGACTCTTCAGATGAGTCAATAGTATGAAAAGCAAAAACTGGGGTGGTTGTTCTAGATTAAAAGAATAGATAAAGATAACAGTCAAATACAGGGCACCTGGCTGGTTCAGTCGGTGAAGCATGTGGCTTCATGGTTCGTGGGTTCGAGCCCTGCGTTGGGCTCTGTGCTGTCAGCTCAGAGCCTGGAACCTGCTTCAGGTTCCGTGTTTCCTTCTCTCTCTACCCCTGCACTTCTCACATTCTGTCTGTCTGTCTCTCTCTCAAAAATAAATAAACATTAAAAAAACATTAGGGACACCTGGGTGGCTCAGTCAGTTAAGCATCTGACTTTGGCTCAGGTCATGATCTCACAGTCTGTGAGTTCCAGCCCCGCGTCGGGATCTGTGCTGACAGCTCAGAACCTGGAGCCTGCTTCGGATTCTGTGTCTCCCTTTCTCTCTCTGCCCCTCCCCTGCTCAGGCTGTCTCTCTCAAAAATAAATAAAAAGCAATTAAATTTTTTTTAAATATTAAAAAAAAACCCAGTCAAATGCAATAGTTGATTTTTTAAAACTGTTATAAAGTACATTTGGGGGATGGTTGGGGGACCGAGTATGGACGGGTTATTAGAGGTTTTTCTAGAATTATCGTCGGAATTCCTAGGAGTGGTAATTGTATTACATCATGTAGATTGCCTTTATTCTCCAAAGATACAGGCTGAGGTATTTGGGGATGAGGGACACGATGGCTGCAACTTGTTTTCGAATGATTCACCAATAAATATATTTGGGTGTGTGCACCGGTGTGTAGGTCAACACACAATAACGCAAATGTGACAGAATGTTGACAATGGAAGAATCTGGGATATAGTATTCATTGTATTTTATTTTCAACTTCTTTACGGGTTTGGAAGGTTTCAAAAGGAAGAGTTGGAGGAAAAGTAACTCAGACTGAAAGCTTCACTGGTGAGGTGGGATGTGTGGGGTCTGTGCCTTGTATAGTAACACACAGCCCAGCAGTCAGCCCAGAGCGGAGCAGCCAAGGACCACAACGTGTGCTGGGCACTGTGCAACTGTAAGGTGTCGTTTACATGGAAAATCATGTTAGTAGTGCTGCTACCCTTCCTATACCCTGAAGAACCATCCACCGTGGCCTGTGAGACAGTGTCTTCTGGGTCAGACTGACATTCAACCTGGCCTGATTCTATAAGCAGGGCTGGGAGTTGGAATAACCCAAGTCAGTGTTTTCTGAGATGTAGTTTATGGGTGATTAATAGTTACTCTTTCAGATTCGAAGCTCTTGGAGGGCAGGCCTTGCTTGTTTCGTTCTCTATTATTTCCCCTGTGAAAGCTTGGTGTTTGGCACCTAATAAGAAATCAATAATTGCCTGTTGAAATAACAAGCTAGCTGCTATCACATACGTTTGAGAAATATTGCATTAAACAAGCTTCTGAGTGCAGGACTTCTCAGGGACCTTGACACTCAAATGTAAGGAGCGAATCTCTGAAAAGGGGAATACAGGAGGCAATGTTCTCCTAACTAGCTCAACGTGTAAACCTTAGTCACTGACTGCTCCTAGACATATTATTATATGCTGAGTCCTCCATGTAAAATGTATTTCTTGTTGGTCACGGTCAAGAAAAGTTAAAATTCCCACTTTTAGAAAGAAAGCCCGTGAGTTTTGTTGTTGTTGTTGTTGCTGAGTTTCTTGAGCTTCCTTGTCTCTTTCTCTTGGTCTTTACAACATTCTGTAAGCTTTCTAGTATCCTTCCATGGCACCCCCTTCTTGCTTCAGTTAATCTGAGTCTATTGCAACCCAGCAACTGTGTTGACTTAGTGGTTCCATGCTTCTATTTGGTTCTCCATTCTTCAGGAGTCTTTCAGTTGCTGGTTGCAGAAACCAAATCTAAACCAGTTTAGATGCAAAAAGACAAATTGCTGGTTTGTGTAATGAAAAAGTCTGTCCCTATCCCTGAAACAAATCATCACATTTCTGTTTCTTATTCCATCTCTCTGACATCTCTTTTCACATGGAATGGCCAACAGCTGCCGGAAGCCCTTGACTCACACCTTATCAGTCTAGTGGTCCCACCCTGGTTGATAGAAAGCGTTTATATCTACAGATCAGGCAGAAAGGTCTCAAAGAAGAACCTCATTAGTCCAGTGTGGATGGAATGCCTGTTTCTTAGCCCATCATTGCAACCAGAACAATGGAGGTAATCTGCTTGTCAGGCCCGGGTCTTGCCCCGTGCCTGTGACTGAATGGGATGATGTCCAGTCTGCTCAAACCACAGGAAATGAACTTCCCACAGGAAGGAGCTTTCCTTTACCGGAAGAAAGGGAAAGGGATGTTTAGCAAGCAAAACAGAGATCCACAGGCACCAATGATGGGTCGAATACTACCGAAACCCAGACAGTGTATTGTAATGAGCAATTCTCAGGCTTATGAAATAGGAGAGGGTTATGGGAACTGATCAGAACTGCTTGGGTGGAAATCTTATTCTCCCAGAGAAAGGTCTATACAGTTCATGATGAGGTTCATAATTTCCCAGAGATAAAATCTTGGGTAACTGCCAAATGGTTAAAATAAACATTCTGCTAGGCCACCTCCCACAATACACTTTGATTTGTTAAATGCAAATTTAATAATTTTCCAGAGATAAAATATTGGGTAACTGCCAAATGATTAAGCTAAACATTCTCCTAAGCCAACCCTCACAATGCACTTTGATTTGTTGAATGCAAATTTTTACCCTGTTTTTCTCCCCAAAGCAAGAGGAGTCAATCTGATAGGCTATATCTGATTGATATAATTCTTTTCCTCAAAGAGCTTACAGCCTAATGGAGGAGACAGAAGACCAGACAAGTGCAGGATGCTTTGATAAGGGCAGTGCAAGAAGGTAAGGGGTCTAAGGAAGAAAACTGTTATCAAACTGGAAAACCAGACACTTCTGTGAGCAGGTGAGTCTAGTATTTAAGGCAAGGACACTCTACTCTCAGTTGTCCTGTCAACCTGCGGCATCACTCTCTGAGAGACATCTTGATATGCCAAGGAGGGTTCAGAGAAAGATATTCAGAAGGGGAAGAAATCAAGTTTGTGCCATGTGGGGAAAAGCTGTAGGAAGCAGGAATGATAGTCTTGAACATTTATTTGAAGGGCTGCCTCAGGCAAAAGGATCTGACTTTTGTGTTGTCTCCAGAAGCATTATAATCAGCCGGTTCTTGAGAAGACCCACGGGGAGTCAGAAGTTGAGTCAGTAGAGAAGGAAGCACTTTCTAGCCAAAGGCTACCCGGGAAAGGAATGAGATATTTGGGGAGAAATGAGTTTGCCCTTACTGAAAATGTTTAAGGATAGATGGATGGCTACTTGTCAGAAATGTAGTGATAATTAAAGCATGAGGCTGGGGAAATGTTGGATAGATGCAATCTTTAAGAGCCTCGGGATGGCGAGGTTGCCATCAGCACTCAGAAACCCATTGCTGTAACCACATATACATGTTCTTTAATATGCTGTCCATTTAGGATTTTCATAGTGAAATCCTGGAGGAAGATTTATCTTACAAATAAAGGACATTCAAAGGCCTCTATGCTTTACAGTTTCCTAGAACTTTCCCACATCTGCAGTTTATGCTGAGTCACTTCCAGTATAAGTTTCCGGGTTGGTAGCCATGTCTGTGACCTCTAATTCTGCAGAAAATTAGCATGACACAGAGTGTTTATAAATGACCTATAATGTGATGTGAGTCAGGAACCCAGGCTTGTGTTTTGCACTGGCCTTGTTGCGACACACTAGTGAGCTACGTATCACTCATTGAAGCCTCTTCTCCTTTCTCTTCTTCTCTGTATAGTTTTCGGGTGGGGAGGTGAATGTACAGACAGGTGTCCTGGAAAGTGTATCAGCCCACAAAGAAAGCAACTTGGTCCCTCTCATCTGTGCCTTGGGACAAATCACTTAACTTCTTCCTTTCCTTTCTCAGAATGAGGATCAAATAAGATAAATAAAAAACTTGAATTTCTAAACCAATGCTTTTGAGTTTAGGTTGTGCTTAAATTTGTACTCTCTTGGCCCTCCCTGTCTACACAGACAAAGTTATCTCAAATGTAAACCTGGGTTTTAGTTTGCAAATAAGGAACAGACTCAAGGAAGAGAATAGAGGTGAAGAGATGAAACTATACAAGGAGATACTTTCAAAGACACTGTAAGTAAGTCAGGATGAAATTCTAAAATATGTCAAAGTGATCCACAGGAAGACAAGAAGAGAGAAACAAAGCGAGAACCAGAAAAACGAACAGAAAACAAATAATAAAATAATAGACTCAAGCACTAATATACCAGCAATCATCTTAAATGCAAATGACCTAAATACATCAATCAAAGGACAAAGATTAGCAGAGTGGTTTCAAAAACATAACTCTATTATGGCTAGAAAAAAACATTTACTTCAAATACATTGATTTAAGCAGGTTGAAACTGCAAGGGTGGAACAGATATATCATGGAAACATCAATCAAAAGAAAAGGGTGGTTATATTAATACAATAGAAAATAGACCTCAGAACACAGAAAATTACTGGAGGTGAAGAGAGAGTACAAAATGATAAAAGATCAATCCACTGGGAAGATATAATGATCCTAAATATGTATACACCAAACAACAGAACCTGAAAATAGATAAAGCAAAAACTTAAGTGTTATAAGGAGAAATTGTTGGGGACTTCAACACCCCCTCTCAGCAACTGATAGGATGGACTACTAGCCAGAAAATCAACAAGAATATAGAAAACCTGAGCAATACAATCAACCAACAGAATCTAATTGACTTAAGTCAGCAAGTACAAAACATACTTTCTATTCAAGTGCCCATGGAATGTTCACCAAGATAGACCATACCCTAGACCGTAAAACAATTCTTAATAAGAATTGAAATCATAGAATGAGGTCTCTGATTATAATGGATTCAAACTAGAAATCAATAATGAAAGGGCAATAGGGAGGTCCATTGGAAATTAAACAACACATTTCTTTAATGAAAACAAAATACAACATATCAAAATTAGTGGGATGCAGCTAAAGCAGTGCCAAAAGGGGAATTTATAGCACTAAAAATGCATATTGGAAATGAGGAATGTCTCTAATTCATAGTCTAACTCTCTACTTTGAGAAATTAGAAAAGAAAAAACAACAATAACAACAACAACAAAGTAAAGCAAGCAGGCAAATAGAGATAATAAAGACAAGAGCATATAGCAATAGAATTGAAAATAACAAAAACAATAGAGAAAATCAATATAACACAAAGTTGATTCTATTAAAAAAAATGATGAAATTGAAAACCTCTAACAAGACTGAGAAAAATAAAAAGAGATAAAAAATTAAAAACCACCACTGGGAATAAAACAGGAAATATCATTATATGTAATCGGAAGACATTAAAAAGACAATAATGGAATACTGTAAGCAACTTTATGCTTGTGAATTCAATAATTGAGAAAAAATGGACCACTTTGTCAAGAATTCCAATTTACCAAAACTCAACTAAGATGAACATATAATCTGAATAGCCTTACAACCATGAAATAAGTTGAAATTGTATTTTAAAAGTCCCCCAAAAGGACATCCTCAGTCCTTTCTGGCTTTGCTGAAGAATTCTACCAAATACTTAAAAAGTAATTAACACCAGTTCTGTATGATCTCTTTCTAAAAAAAAAAAATGGAAAAGGATAAAATACTTCCAACTCATTTTATGCGGTCAGTAGTACTCTAACACCAAGACCAGACAGAGACAACATCAATAACAAGTCTTTTTCTTGGACTTAGAGGGAAAAATCCTCAACAAACCATTAGCAAACCAAACCCAATAATGTATAAAAAGAATTACACACCATTGACCAAGTGGGATTCATTCCAGGTTTTCAAGGCCAGTTCAAGACTTGAAAATTAACCGGTGAAATCACCATCTCAACAAGTTGAAGGAGAAAGATGATATAATCCTATCAATTGAAACAGAAAAAGCATTTAACAAAATCCAAAGTATTCATGATAACCACTCTCAGGAAGTTAAGAATAGAGGACAACCACCTCACCTTGACAAAGACCATCTGCAAAACCCCTCGGCTAATATTATACTTTGATTAAATATTACAATATAAAATATAACAAAATTATATTATTTAATATATTTAACGTTATTTAATACAATATATAATATTGAATATTATATTTTTTTTAAATGGTGAAATACTGAATGCTTTCCTGCTAAGACCAAAATCAAAGCAAAGATGTCTGCTCTCGCCACTCTGTGGACCCTTTCACACGGGACAGGGAGGACCCCCTCAACACTAGCCCAACTCTAGTAACTGGCTCCTCCCGGCTATTCTGTCATCCGGCAGCATAAGCGTCACCTGGGAACTTGTTAGAACTACAGATCTCAGGTTTTCCTTGGACCTACTGAAACAGAATCTGCATTGGAACAAAGTCCCACGTCAAATCCTGGGAAGCTCTGTCTTCTCAATAGCAGTTTGCCGATGCGCCCAGAGTTAGAATAGCGCTCACCTATATCCAGGTGAGGCTGGCATGAGTTGGCTATACCTAAGACAGTCTGGGGACGGGCCTTAAAGTCGACCGAGGGTAATACATTACCAAAACATTGTTATAAAAATCTATTTTAATTTTCCCCTAATGGCTTTTTATGACACAGCCAGGATTTGAGAACGACCCGGTGACCAGGCAGCCAGGCAGTCCCCTGGGCTCCATATTGAAGGCAATCTGATTGGGCAGATGACTTTCCCTTGGCTTTTTGAGACCCCTGAGCTCCTGAGAAGCCTGTCTTCCGGGAGGGAAGCCAGGTCTCGGGGCAAGGAAACGAAGACATTACCAAGCCTATTAAGCCAAAATTCATGTACTAATTCTGCCTAATTTCTAGACATTTCTAGTGTTCTATAACTTCCTATTTCTGATGTAATTAACACACGACCTTGTTTTTCCATTCTTGCCAAGTTTCACTATCTACCTCCTTATCAGTATGATTCATCCCAATCCTTTTATTAAACCTCTGGAGAGAGGCGTCATTTTTTTTTTTTAAAAGGTATTCTGGGCAGTGTTCCTAGAAGCTTTCCAGTTTTTAATCTGACCTCTATCACACTGTTTAAAATCAGCTCGTGACATTTCCCGTGATTTCTGCTGGTGTCCAGAGATTTGATACTGAAGAAAAATAAAGAGCCAAAGCTTTCTCCCCAGTGGTAAGCTTTGTTCCCCCAAAGATAATGCGCTGGTCTAGTGTGAAAATCCACTTGACAAAAGAGTTACATAACTTCTCATTAGCATCCTTCTCATAGTTAAGCAAGGAGCTGGAAAAAAAAGAGAGTTACCAGCCGGTGAGCAGTGGGTATTGACCCAGGGATGCTAAAAATACCTCAGAGCTGGATATTATATTCAATTTGCCCTTTTAGTGGGCACCAAGCACAAAAGAAAGATAGAAGCAGGAGCAGTGGGAGGTCCCCAGGTCCAGAGTTACTGGGTTCCAGTAATCACAGCACGGGATCAAGAGCCACCTCTGTGTGGGGGCAATACTCTTGCATCAGTGGAAGGAAAACAGGTCTGCTTCTGCAGTCTTCCTGGGAATTCACCCCAGCCTAGGGACCTTGACCCCACCACGGGAAGCAGGGGGGGATTTAGAGCTCAGTTTCATAGATCTCTGGCCACACGATGGGTCTCTACCTGCGGGGTGTTTGGAAGCCAGCTCAGCAGAGATTTGTCACCGCTGTGCAATGGAAGGCCTCCCACCAGGTACAGCGATGATGAGACGTCCCCGGCGTGCGCCACGTCACCTGCTTCAGATATAAACACGGCCACTTCTACTGTTCTTTCAAATCGGTGCAGGGCTGCAGGCGCCCTCATTAGCCAGAGATCAAGCATTTTCCAGTTGAGTTCACGAGACCAAACCAAGGCCCCCACAAATCATCCAACTTTCCTCCGTCCCGGGAATGCAGTTCTGTTCCCAAAGTCTTACTTCCGTCGTGAGACCACACAAAAGAAAGCTTCCGGTGAGATCAACAGTGCCTTCACTTGTGTCCAGGCCACCGAGGGGTCACCGCGGCGGACCAAGGCCGCCTCCTACGGTGTGTGCTCAGTAGTGACGCTCGTTGGCCGAGAGCCCGGCGGGCACCGCTGTGCTACCCCAGGCGCACCCTCCGCGTTCGTGGTTCTGGCTTCACTTTCATATTCTTGAGCCCCATCGGCAGCCCAGACTTCCTCCTCTCCGATGGGGTCCTTGCGGGGGACTTTTTCTGCCGGTGAGTCTGCCAGTGGACCGGGCCAGGCCACCACATCTCCGACAGATTTCCTTCCCCCCCCCCCCCCAAGTGTCCTCCTGGGAATGAAGGTCTGAGATTTTCACGGCCCCCGCCTTTTCTTTTCCTTTCTGGTCCTTTTCTCTTTTTTTATTTGAGAGACAGCGCGCGAGTCAGGGAGAGGGGCAGAGGGAGAGAGAGAGAGAGAGAATTGTTTTGTTTTTTTTTTTTTTGAGTATGATCATGTTCATACTAAATTTTATTTATTTTTTTTTTTAGGCTGACTTATTTTTTACTTTTACCGCGTAATTATGGTTTTATTTATTTATTTATTTATTTATGTCTTTAATATAATTTATTGTCAAGTGAGCTAACATACAGTCTATACAGTGTGCTCTCACAGGCAACGACCTCTTTGACCTCAGTGGCAGCAACTGCTTACTCGCCGCGTTTCCGAAGGCAAGGGAAATAAAAGCACACATGAACTCTTGGGACGTCATCAAGAGGGAGAGAGAATCTTAAGCAACCTCCATGCTCAGCAGGGAGCCTGACTCGGGACTTGATCCTACTCATTTGATTTCAGGGCACGTAATCATGACCTGAGCTGAAATCAAGAGTCAGACACCTGACCAACTGAACCACCCAGGTGCCCCTCCTCCACTTTAAAAACAATTTTTTTTTTAATGTTCGTTTATTTTTGAGACAGAGAGAGACGGGGCACGAACGGGGGTGGGGGGGAGGGTCAGAGAGAGGGAGACACAGAACCCGAAGCAGGTTCCAGGCTCTGAGCTGTCAGCACAGAGCCCGACGCTGGGCTCGACCTCGTGGACCGCGAGATCATGACCCGAGCCCAAGCCAGACGCCCAGCCGACTGAGCCACCCAGGTGCCCCTCCACTTTTTAAACCCTGGATTCTTCCTCTTCCCTAACACACACACACACACACACACACACACACACACACACAACCAAGAAGCACACTAATCTGAAGGGGACCTGCCCCAAAGTGACTTTCTACCTCTTTGTGAATAGAAAGTTCTGGAAGTTTCTCTCCTTAAACAACAACAAAAGAGTAAGAGTGTAGACCCCACCTAAGGCTCACACAGATCTGAGTCAGTCCTTAACTCACTCTCCAGCCTGAGTCCTCCCACAGCCCTGTAATCACCCTGAGGGAGGAGGGACGCTTAACCGACTGAGGCACCCAGATGCCTCCAAACATTCGATTTCTGATGTGCGACCCTCCAGGGCTACCTTCTCTCTGGCACAAGCAGCTGGGGGATCCAGGGGGGGTGACTTAGCCCGAGTCCCCGAGTCACTCTAACAGGCAGATCCTTTCGTCTACGTGTCCTGCCAATGACGAACGTTCCCGTCCTCTTTTCCTGCATGTGCCGACTGCCCATCAGAGCAGCACTGCTGAGCATGTCCCAACCGATGACAGACCTGGAGCTGGACACGAGGGCAGAGCACAGGGTCAGGAACTCAGGTCTGCAGAAGAGGGAGTGGGGGCAGCCATTAGGATTCAGGCAACAGTGACCCTCTAGGTGACAGGGACCCCGTGGGCCAGCTATGTGCCAGGCAAGGAGCCATGTCTGGCCCCAGCGGGGGGGGGGGGGGGGGGTGAAGGGTGGGCGGAGGAAGGGGGAGACCTCTTTTCTCTCCCAATCCTTCCAGCCAACTGGCTCTGCTTCCCAGACGCCATCCAGGCCCATCCCAGTTCTGCCCTTTTCCCTGCCCGGACGCCCCAGACAGCCCTTCAAGGACCTGAGTTCTGGAGAATCACCTGACAGGGGGGCTCCTGAGGTTGGATTCAATGGGGATTGAAAACAGTCGACAATCCAGGGGCTTAAATGCCGATGCCTTCTTTCTGTTTCTACCTGTCCTATTAACTCACGGCACCCTTAGTCCACTCCAGGCACAAGCAAGTGGCCTTGGAATGCCAGCGGCATTTCAGTGGCCTTGCCCTGGTAGTTTCCCTCTCCCCTTCCACCCTGTCCTACCTGCCTCCAGGCAACCAGGCCTCTCCTGCTTCCTTCCTTTCCACTCCCTCAAGGCTCTACCAGCTCCCAGGCCTCTCCCAGCCTTACCTCTTCTGGGGCAAAACCCAGGCCCCTCAGGTCGAATTCAACCCCTGCGGGCCACTCTCTGTGGGGCACCTGAAACTCAGAAGATGTTCACAGATGACCTCCACGGCCTTCTGAAGGAGCCACAACTTTGCCTCCTGGGGGTGAGGTGACCCAGGGCCCATCTCTGGGACTCGGCCCCCTACTGACAGCTGCAGGCACAGGGGGCCCACCTTGTATTTTGTCCTGTAGTTGGGCGAGTGCAGCTCTGAGTGTGGAGGGCCCCGCTCAATAATTTACTACACCCATGCCCGGAGCAGGCTCACTGGAAGCTAATAAAAAGAGAAATTTCTCTTCCCTCCTCTGAAAAAAATGTCAGGAAATCCACGGCTAAGGCTGCTGTTAATGATGGGCCCCAGTGCATTTCTCCTTGCCCCCTGGAGGAAGCCTGTTGGCTTTGTCTCTACACTCAGTTAAACACCAAAGGACAGGCAACACCCAGAAATGCCAGGACCCGCGGATTCAGGTGCTGGTTGAAGCAAGTGATCAGTTCCTCTTCCTAAAAAATGTAATTTATTCCTTTGTGTTACCCACTAACTCTTAAAATCCTCCTTAACCGCCCTTTTTCATTCCGAATACCCTCCTTGGAGTCGAGGAAATTATAGCTCATTATCTTGCCTAATTTGCATGCTTCCCAATTACATACCTAGTGACTAAAACACAAGAATACAAATGTTTACTGGCAAACAATGATTTAAGTCTGGAATAAACAGCCTTCTTGATTCTCATCACCAGAGTAATCCCCTATTTTCTTGCCACACACAAACAGGAGAGGAAATTTATTTTGGACAACGGACTTACAGGTCTTTGGGGGACTCCTTTATCCCCTAAAGCTTCATGCTAGGGAGAAGGCATTTAGACAAAGACAAAACCCACACAATACAAACACCTTCCGGCTGTTAATTGGAAATTCAGGTCGCTCTGTTACAGGAAGCCTCCCTTTCCCCAGCTCTGCAGCTCTGAAAATTCTGGAACTGACAGCGGGGGGATGTCTTGCCGGTTTGGGCTGGGACACTAATGGAGGAGTGAAGGAGTCAGAGGGGTGATGGTCTCTGAGCCACGAAACAAAGGAACTCGCCTGTGCAGTTTCCCCACCCACTGGATGCGCCGTGTGGAACTCTTGAAGGGCTCTCTGTTGGCCACCGCCTCACTCCCAGAGAAAGCCCCAGGCCCCACACCTCCCCTTTCACAGCCTGGGCCCCACAACCTCATGTCTACACAGCCAGCACCCGTTTCCCTCCTCCCTCTCTCTGATCCATCTCACCAGTCTCCAGCTCTGGAACATTCCACACACGTGGCTTCCCAGTCTGAGATGAAACAACCCTTCACCAAGGCCACGCATGCCAACACCCATGTCTACTCTCCCGTCTCAGCTGAGTCCTCAGTGCTGCTTGGCAGACTTCTTCCTTCTCCTTCTCGATCTCTCTATTCCTTCTTCACCCCAGATAGTCCAAGGAATCACCATGTCAAGGGCACAGAGACGTGTTTGTTTCCCAGGGCTGTTGGACGAATGACTGCACACCAGGTGGCTTAAAACAATGGAAATTCATTCTCTCCCAGCACTGGCGGCCAGAGGTCCAAAATTAGGGTTCCTTCCGGATGCTCTGAGGGAGAACTTCCCATGCCTCTCTTCTAGCTTCTGGGGTTTTCCAGCAATCCTGTGGGTTCCGTGGCTTGTAGATGCAACACTCCGATCTCTGACTCTGTGTTCACATGGACTTCTTTCCATCATCTTCTCTATGCATGAACCCGGATATCTCTCTTCCTACAAGGACGCACTCTTCGGGTTAGGACCCGTCCTAAATCAATGTGACCTTATCTTAACTTGATCACATCTGCAAAGACCCTGTTTCCAAATAAGGTGCCATTCATAGGAACCAGGATTTAGGGCTTAAACATATTCTGGTTGGGGGGAGGGAAAGGTACAATTCTATTCATTAAAATACATGTCCACTATTTAAAGCACTTAATAAATTTTAGCTTTCTTTTAAAGAAATCATTATCTAACCTCTATACTCCCACAGATTATTTGTGTTTCCTTCCTTACAGGCAAGATCATTAAATACGAATTCTCAACTTCCCCTTCCTCATCCTCCTTCCCCTCTTGTCTCACAGGGGCTCCTTTATGTCTCCAGAGCCAGCCGTCCATCTCTGTCTCTCCTTTATCCGTACTTCCCTGACTCTAGGGAAATCTGACCTGATATCCTCTTGATAAAAAATCCACCCAAGGTACCCACATTGTTCCTTTAGGAATAGTTAACATCCGCGTCTTTAGGAAACCAGACTCCGAGCCCCACAAGGAGATAATCTTTGTTGGCTTTCCCAAGGTATTCAGAGTTCCCTGCACCTCTTGCCAGCGACACACCTGCAGATACATTGCTGTGAAGGTCCAAGTTCATATACCCAGCACCTGGTGACCATGCTAGAAGAATCACTCCATTTTGGAGAAACACTATAGATGTTGGCAGCCAAGTCCGATGACCCAGAGGGGGTCCTGCAGGACAAGCCAAGAGGGTCCCTGGCTGCACGGAGGATAGAAATAAATGTGAGCCAGCAGGAGGTGGAAACAGAGTTCACTGAAGGGAGAGAGAGAGAGAGAGAGAGAGAACAGAGGGGCCGGGAGACTCAGAAAAGAAAGGAGGGAGTCTCATTGTTTCTCGGAGTCTGGGGGTTTTAGTGAGGATTGTGGTCCAATGTATACATCCTTTCCGGCATCCAGGGACCGGTTAGAACAAAGGCGAGGGCCCAGGTGTTAGTCCTTGGAGCCCGAGGGTCATGGCATTGAGCTGTCTCACTGGTGGTCTGGACCTATATGGTAGCTTCCTCTGGTTCTTCTCACCTGGTTCCTCCTTAGAGGTTACCTATTCTAGAGAAATTGTTAACTCCTTGTCGTTTACAAGGAGGACATACACTGCATTATGAGGCACGTGTAAAGAAGGGGTGCGGGTCCTAGCAAGATTGGAAACGGGAAAAGGAGCAAAAATAAGATTTGTATGGGGTCCTTCCGTTTCTCCGTCTCACTACTTCTGACGAATTTTCAGCGTTGCTGTCGGCACGGTGGGTTCTTCGACCATTTCTCCAGGAACCATTTGCCATCACACCATTGCAGGGTGTTGAGTCTTTCAAGCTTCTGGTGGATCTGGCCCCCGTTTCACAAGCATTTAGCCTCAGTTAATGGCAATCTATGTAAAACTGTCAGGAGGCTTCCTCTGGCTTCTAAAGGCCTTGACGGCACCCCATGAGGATGGGAAGGACTAGGTTTGCAAAGGTGGTTGATGGAGGGTTTTGGAAGTACCGTGGAGTGGGAGGCATTGCAGAGACCAGGGGTAAAGGGAACTGTAAATGAGTAACCGTCATTTTGTTTCTCCCAAAAGATGAATAAAACAAGTTTTTGCAAACCATAGCTCCAGGAACTCGACCCTGCTCTCAGATACAATATAGAACATATGATGGAAGGGTTAATGAATCCCCTATGAGAAAACAAGGGAAGTTTCCTAAGCCACACTCATTCCTTCCTGTGGGGGTGGAGCCAGCAAGGTTTTAAGATATAAGTGAAGTGACCCTAGAGTCATCCTGCTGTGTCCTTGGTGTCATCATTCCAAGTGCCTGGCGGCCTTCAGTGGAGCTCCTTCAATGATGGGAGCTCATTACCTCCTGCGGTGGGTCAGTCCTTCTTTTAGCTGCTCAGCTTGCAAGGAAATGGTGTTGTCGTGTTTTCTCTTCTATTAAGCCCAAACTGCGTATCTGGAGGCTTCTATCTACTGCTTTCAATTAAGCATTTGCTAAGTCCACCATGTAGAGCCACTGGCACCACATTCGAACCCTGCCCTTCTCTCCACTTAGCCTGACATCACATCAGTGCTGTTGACGGCCACGTCTCTCGGTGGAGCCCTCCTGAGCTTCCTCTAAGCGAAAACACCCACGGTGTTTACACATAGCAGGAGCTGAGTCACGGACGCCATGTCTTTGCGTACTGTTGGACCTCTTGTTGAGTGCAGGATCTGACGTTATCCGTGTCGATAATGTCATATTCTGTTTGGCTGCAGCCTCCCGCCTAGTAGTTCTTGGTTAAGAACGGGTGCCAGAATCATCTACAGAGCTTTCTCAAAATACGGACATCCGGTCCTCTCTTCAGACTAAATAGACTGTGAAATACGATACGTAACGCCCACCGGGAGGATGGATCATTTTCTCCATTCGTAGGACCCAAGAGCCCAGAATCCACACAGCAGAACAGAAGGCTGCACCCGATACACTTTTATTGCTGTTATTATAATCCTGTTGTCATCCTCAAGCTGAGGCATTCCAGAAGAGCATGAGCTATTAAAATTAAGAAGCAGACAACAAATTAGGGGAAAATATATACAATAACTGTAAGAAACAAAGAGCTAATATTTCAACACACTCTGGGTTCATAAATGTCAGTAAGAAGGACAGCGGAAACCTCCGAGGCAAGTTTGCTAACGATGTTAGTAGAGAACTTACAAAAAAAGAAATAGAGATGATGAGCAAATATGGAAAGAAAGTCACAACGTGGTTGGTAATCAAAGAGATGCAAAATTAAACAACGCAAAGATTGTTTTCAGAGCTGTTTTTTGTTGCCCAATGCTGTGTAAAGCACGCCTTACACAACGGCCTCTGCAAATGACTTAACGATCATTTCTGCTTGGGGGAAACTATCGTCAAAAAGAAAAATCGACATTCCGGAAAGTATTTATGCCCCAAATGTTAATTTTAATAATGGTGTAATAGTCTTTTTAATAATGGAGAAATGGAAATAATCTAAATATCCAACACTAGAGCGATGGCTAATCTATTGTGTATTTCCTGCAGAAAGCTCACTGTAGTCCCGCCTCCCAAGTCTCTACCGTTCACGATTACAGCACGCTGTGACTTCCTGTGTCCCCAAGTCTGTGACTTCTTCACGCCAGGGATGCTTCTTACTTATCTTTCATCCTTGCTACCAGCTCAGGGCACGGCTACATATTCAACAAATGTTTATCAAATGAATAAGAACAAAATACATGTAGAACATCCTGTAACTGTTAAAATAATGTTTAAGTGTGTCATACGCTAGAAAAAAAAAATGCTTATGAAGAATGGTAAGGAGAAAGCGTCAGAGAATTCCGGTAGTCAGAACCATGAAGGAGCTCACGTTGATCACGTGTGTTCTGTGCCAAGTGAAAAATATACATAATTATATACACTGCATATTATCGTATATATTACATATTATTATATAATATATATCGTAATCCTTATAATGATCTTTTGAGATACCATCTTTTTGAAAACTTTTAAGGTAGCTAGCATTTTTATCTCCATTCTACTAATGAAGACCCAACCCTTGGTGAATGAAGAACCACAGCGAAGGGGGCACCACCCGGGGTGTAAGCTGGGGCATATCCCCAGGCTGTGTGATCCTGCCGGCAGACTCCGTGGACATCATGCTACCCTGTCTCTAGAATACGGGCAAAACGAAGATCCCCCAAATCTGCTCTGACAAAGTATTGTACAAAACTCACCGAACTGTTAACCATGATTGATTGCCTCTTCTTGGTAGGACTGTGAGGGGTTAGGATTTTTTATACATGTATAGATTTTCTATGTTGACCTCCCATGGCATTCACACTGGGAAAAATAATAACCAGCTCAAAAAAGAAGAAAAGGGCCAATTACGTGGACTTGGATTCCCTGTAAAACGACAACTTGGCTTAGAAGCCACCCAGAGGGCCCTGTTTGCTGAAGTATTAAAAAAGGCCTTGTCTGTGGTGTAAGAAAGTGGCCCAGTTTCATTCTTCTGCGTGTCGCTGTCCGGTTCTCCCAGCACCATTTGCTAAAGAGACCGTCTCTTTTCCATCGGATACTCTTTCCTGCTTTGTCAAAGGTTAAAAACCAAGAGCACACTGTATATATGGAACGCCAGCTGACTTGACAATACATTTAAAAAAACTAAACGTAAACTAAAAAACAAAAAGGCCCGGTCACCTGCCAGATTTGGATTACCTGGCAGGCAGATCACCCCTGCGTTTGGAACGCCACGGGAATTGTGGCAGCAGAGAACCAGGAGAAAATTCTAGCTTACCCGGGAGTCGGCGCGTCTAGAAAGAAGCGATCTGAATGTCAGAACACGTGCCAGTGCTGCTGTGCTGTTTGGTATTGTCTTCAGGACCGTGACAGCAGGCACGCAGGGACTCTGGGTTTCTAAGCGTCTTTACGGGACAGGTGGAAGTGAACGTCCCGCAAGGTGAGTTCGCAGAGGTGGGCTTTGCAGCCAGCTGAGAGCGCCGGTGTAGTTTCAAATCACCAATCCACACGCGGGTGGGGTAGAAGCCCACAGAGGGGATCGGCTTAAGGGACTCTTCGCTGTCAAGTGTTCAAGATGTTCTGGGTATGGTCCCTTTTGGGTCTTCACTGATGCTGTTCGCTGGGGGAGCAGAGACTTGCCTTTAGAAATGCATCAGCCGAGTTGTGGAATTCAATGTCACGTCAGCAGCCATAGGCTCCCGGGTGGCAGAGGAGCTATTGAACACGACGTAAGTAGTTCTGCTGGTATTTCATTGTAATTTACCATTAACCTCAAGCTGATGCCAATGAACTAGGACACTGTGACAGGCTAATGGCTTCCTGCCCCATGCCGATGGCAGCCAAAATGTTTGTTTTTCTAGCTGGAGACATTGATCTCCCGGCCAGGGGTCAATTACAAAGACTACCAAGTGAATTATGACTTATCTAAAAATATTTTGCAAAAACAGAGTTGGGTTTTTAAAAACCGTGATAAATGTTCACTGGGTCTTTGTTAAACGCTGAGAAGTCTCGGTAGGGCAGCAAGAATAGCAGGCAAACAGAGAAAAATGAACACTTTTCTAGAGCCTAGCACACGCTGCAGGGAGGCACCGAGATCAGTTGCGGGGGGAGACGTGCTTTCACTCACTTTGTTACTTCTGAATGCAGAGACACAGACAGGAACCAGACGAAGGGAGGGCCGTTGGAAGACCCAATTCTCGAATATCTGGGCCTTTCCTAATGAGATCCTCGGCTAATGGTAGATGTGAAGGGAGAAGAAGTTGAACAATCATTAATCTCTTTCACAGCTGATCTAAAAACGTTACACAAATAAACATTCCACTCCCCTTTCTCACTGAGATGACTATTTGAAACCTCTTCCAGCCAACGTCTACACCGTTGACCCATAACCACATAACCGTACTCCCATTCCTGCCCCCTCTGAGCACAAAATCACAGGACGCTCTTTTTTTGTTGAACATCTGGAATGTTGGTAAACGCTCCCCACGCATCATTTACAACCCACAGAACTCGAGCAGAGCGCCCTTTCGTTTGGCCACATCACAGAATTTCCTGGCTTGTGATCTCCCGATCTTTTCCTAGCATGCGATGCCAGCAATTTGACTCATTATGCTTCAAGTTACAAATATTTACATGCCCGGAGCCAGCTTCCTCTAACTGTATCTTCTGTCCCACTACTGTCTTTTTAAAGGCATTTTAAAAGTTTCTGCAAAAAATAATTTATTTCCTTCTCTTTCAGAAGCCGTGGCCAGGATACGTGCACGGCTAACGAACTGTGATTGTTGGGTGTCACGTGTGATCAACTTGGAGGTATCGGCATCGCTTGAGAAAGTCAGGCTCTCTCCTGGGACTTCAAAGAGATATGCCCCCACATGTCCATTGTGCATTATTCACAGTAGCTAAGACGTGGAAATAACCTAAGCGTCTATCAACAGATGAATAAATAAAGAGGTTGTGGTGCACGTGGGTGCACACACACACACACACACACACACACGAACATTGTTCAGCCACGAGAAAGAAGGAAGTACTGCCATTTGCAACAACATGGATGGACTTTGAAGGCAGGATGTTACTGAGTGTTTCCAGGGGGTAGGGGAGCAGGGCAGAGAGGGCTTTAGGCAGCCTTAGTGGTATCTGTGCCCCAGAGTGGCACTGAAACAGAGCACACGTCTCCTCCCTACAGTGATGCTGAGTGTGCTTGAACAGGCCAGGTAGGTTGACAGGTGGATCTTGGCCGCCATGTCAATGCCCTCCATTGAGCCTCCCGAGGCAGACCTGTAATTGACCAAAACTGGGTTTATCCCATAAAGGGAACCGTGGGGAACTTCAGGAAGGGTGTTAGAAAGGACTGATTTTAGAATCTGGACTTGAGGGCTCAAGGAAGTCGAGCTTTGATCCAGTTCGAACTTTCATCCAGCCTTTGGAGGCTCCCAGGAACCAGCACAATTCCATAAGTGGATGTCTGTGCGGAAGGAGGAGGGGAACGGAGTCCAGGCTCAAGCTGGCAAAGAGGCTCAAGCTGGTCAGGCATAGCGGCCATCCCGGGGACGTTTGGCCGTTTTTGTGGTTTAGACAGTGGCCATGTTTTGTCTGTGTTCAGACATGATTATGGAGTGGGCTTGTCTGCCGGTCACAGAGAGACTCGTGTATCATGTTGGTGCCCAGTGAAATCATGTTCAACAGAAGACTCAGGCACAGCCGTGAACATCAGGCCGGCTCTTAGCAACACCCATTCTCAGCTGTGTGCATTTCGGTGCCCGAGGGCACACCTGCAGGGGCTGGAGGTCCGAATCCAGACAGGGGGAGGAGGGTTGTCTAAGTAGACAAGTAGACACTGTTTTCTTCACTCCGGTGGAACCGAGGGTCAAGTCAGAAATTACTAAGGGGGCCCCTGGGTGACTCAGTCAGGTAAGTGTCCAACACTTGGTTCCAGCTCAGGTCATGATCTTGGGGTTCGTGAGATCAAGCCCCGCATGGGGCTCTACACTGACGGCGCGGAGCCAGCTTGGGATTCTCTCTCTTCCTCTCTCTCTGTCCCTCTCTCCTTGCTCTCTCTCTTTCTCTCAAAATAAATACATTAAAAGAGAAACTACTATGAGGCTAGAGAATAAAGTAAACCGTATTTCCTGCACACCCGAGTTGGGGCCAGAGACCGCGAACGGTCAGGCATTACATGTCCACACTCTGGGATAGTTACCAAACCTCATCAGGGCCATGCCACTCTGAAACAACGACTCTGGACCTTGAGAGGTCACCGCTCACTTCAGAAATGCCAGCGGGGGGGAGATGACATTTAGTTTCAATGATTCCTGTAGACTATCCCACGTTCTCCACACATATCAAGCATGGTTGGCGGGAGAAAAGACAAAAGAGCCGGTGCAGCTTTTGAAAGTATTTCCTGCTGCCTTTAATTGCTTAATTTCCAGGAAAATTCCTAGAAGGGGTTCGGGGCAGAGAGAGTTCTCTGTGAGGCCCTTAAAACAAAGTTGGAAAATCTTGAAAACTAAAGGCGGGGACCCTTGTCCTCAGAGAGGAAAAGCTAATTCCTATGACACCAGCTGTAGGTATCAGGACAAGGGAACCCACATACCCCATCAAACTGACAGTTCCTTTGAAGTGTCCATAAATTCACCTGCTCAGGGTGAATGCGGTCAGAGGACCGGTCAGAGGAGCAAACCGAGGAAAATCTCCTGAGCAGAGACCTTTCCAAGGCGGCCACTCTGCGTTCAGACGGGTGAAACTTTCCACCTGTTTGCTTGGCTCGTAGCCGAACTGACCGTTTTCTGCAAACTGTCCCCATAAAGAGAGCCAGCAGTGGTGATGTAGCCATCCGGGAGGGCTCCGGGCATCGAAGGTTCTAGAGAAGACCTTTGCCCTGGGCTGCAGTCACCACCAGCAAGTCAAGGTTTGGAGACCCCACGATGACGAGGGGGAGAAAGGAGATTGCTGGACACCAGGCAGGAAACCAGCGCGTGGCTGCGGCTGGAGACTAAAGACAGCGGCTTTCCAGAACCTTGCTTGAATGCGAGGCTCAGGGCATGCCCGGGTCAGGGGAAGTCTGTGCCTCATGCTGGAAGGAAGGACAACCCTCTCAGAAATGGTTGGTGGCGACTACTCCTTCCAGGATGGAAGCCGAGGCTTCCCCGAGACCGGCAAGATCCAGGCGACCTACCTGACCCCAGAGAGCTGAGGGCCATGACCCCCACATGGCACCTGCCACTTCCCAGGAGCGGAGCCGTCCCGGGAGACCAGTGTGGGCTGGAGACCCACGCTCAGTTCTGTGCGGCTGGGGGGCTTGCCTTTGCTAGTGACACACACGCGCATGAGAGAGGGACGGAGGACGGCCACCTGGGCACAGTTCAGGAGGGGTGAGTAATCAAGAGGACTCCGGGGTCAGGGGTCTGGGACGCCACACTCTGGACACGTAAGGGTCCCGGGCAACGCGAACTTGCCGGGCTGGACTCAGACACAGACGGGACTGGTCCCCAAGGAGCAGATGCGGCTCCAACCAGGACTCAGGACTGGGGGTGGAGGACAAGGAAAGAAGGTGAAGGGCCACCAAGCCAGAGGGGGGTCCGGGCTCTTATATGACGGGGACCCTGGGCAGGTCCCAAGGTGAAGAGGTGGGGACAATAGAGGACAGTGTCCCACCTGTCCCTGGTCTCCAAGTGTGTTCAGGTCCCCTTCCTGTAAATGGATTCTTGTTAAGAAGAGACCCAGCTGCCCGAGTTTCTAGGATCACTGAAGCTGGTTACACACATATGCACACACCACACACAGACGTCACACGGACACACACATGCACACACATCCTCCAGACACATCACAGCACATACACGGCACCCCCAACACGCACACTGCACAAAACACACGGACACGCTACACCACAAAAACCTAACACATGTCCTTATCACACACACCCCCCACTGCATACATGCACACGTACACACCCCCACATGCACAATCTACAGACCGACCACACCACACACACAACATACACACTCACTGCACACACACTCACGATACACGTGCAGCGGACACACATTTGCTCCTCGAGTTGTCGCGGGGCGCTCTGAGTTTCTTCAGAGAAAAATGGACCAACCTCCATTTTTCAGGAGCCCCCGTGCCGGGAGGCTGGAGAGAAAGATGGGGAATCGTTTTGCGTCCGGCACATCGTTTTGCCTTCCCCACTTCATTGGACTCTCATCGGAAAAGCTCCTGGAATCGTGTCCTATGAAAAGGAACCATTGTGCTTGGGACTTCGGTGCTGGGCAGAGGAATGTTGCCTGTTGCCTTCGGGGCATAGTTGATGTCAGAGAGGAAAGTGCTTTGCGTTTCCTTCTTTAGACCAGCCAACCTACACGTCCTTCTTCTTTTTTTCCAAGTGCATTTATTTCTTTTGAGACAGAGAGAGAGAGAGGGAGGGAGAGCGGGAGACAGTGGGGGAGGGGCAGGGAGAGAAGGAAAGAGAATCCCAAGCAGACTGTGCTGTCAGCACAGAGCCCAACGCGGGGCTCGATCTCACGAACCGTGAGATCATGGCCTGCGCTGAAATCGAGAGTTAGACCCTCAGCCAACCGAGTCGCCCAGGCGCGCCCAACATATCCTACTTCTGAAGCGCTTACACGGCCACCCCGTTCCTGAGGCTGTGTGCCTGTCGTCAGCGGCTCGAGAGCTGGGGTTCTTCTGACATGGGTCAAGCCCTGCTCCTGATGGCAACTGCAGAGGACACTTGATTTGATTTGATTTGATTTTCTGCTTTCTTGACCTGTGCGCCGTGGGGCGTAGCCGACCTGGCAGCGCTCACAGACTCGATACCTTCGCTGACAGCCGCACGAACGTCTCTCGTTCTCCCCACCCCACGTCGGAAATGGTGGCCATTGTCCACCGCGAACACACACAACAGCTCCTGCCTCTAAAAAAGCTAACAACAAAATAATAATAAATAAAGGGGGCAGCTCGTGATCGTGCCTGACGATCGTTCTCCCAGACGGGTCCTGAAGCTCCGTGTGCCCCCTCACTTGGGTAGGTGTCAGGACTCCCCTCTGAAGCCTCACCTGGGTCCCCAAGTGTTCGTCACGCTCCACCTCTCTACAGATTGCTCCTTTGGAACAAAGGCCAGGGGTTTAAGCAAGACCGTAGAGGTGGAGACAAGAAAGCTTCCCAAAGTCTTTCCCTCGGGAGCAGTCCCAGTAGCGGACTTCATTTCACGTCGCGGCCCCAGGTTTTTGTCAGAGATGCCAGACTCACCTGCCAGGTAGACATCATCGGCTGAGGAGGTTCTGAAGGTCAGAGTGGACCCCAATTCAGCATCAGATGAAAGAGCAGAAAAGGAATAAATGAAAGATATTGTTAGGTTGGTGGATGTCATTCCAAGAATATCTCCGAGTGAGGCCTTTCATTTCACGATAAAGTAAAGGAGAAACGGCCATTTCAAAAGAGGTGAAGGCCAAGGATTTAGATGAAAAATATTTTACGCAGGTTTGAACTTTCCCGTGTTCTTAAAAACGTCTTGTGTTGTCATGTCCTTACGCACGAGACACAATCTGGGGGATTTTCCGCACCCCATTCGCCACCTGAAGTCTCACTTGTGCCCTGAGTGAGAATCACAACCAGGACGACAGGCGGCCGAGTGCGCACTTAGCGCCCTGAGCCGGGCTCGCCCAACCTCCCCGGTCGCGCACAGAAGGGAGAGCGGTGTGTCTCCAGAAGTGACGGGTCGGCACGCGAGCAGACGCCGTGGAGAGCAGGACGCAGGGCTGCTCCCAGGTCTCTCTCTGCACTGAGGTCTCACATTTTCTAATTCACGTGTCTGGCTTCCACGTAGACTTTTGCAGGAAGACGGGGATCCGAGTCAGCCTCCCTGTCCCCTACCCCAAGAAAAGAAACCATTGCCCTGTGTCCCCTCGGGTTTTCGGGCAAGTGTCTCGTTCCGTGCGGGCAGGTACCGGTTGTCAGCTAATGTCTCGGTCTGGAATCCCCCCGAGGACTGACCGGGTCACCCAGACTTGCGTTCAGGTTACTCGGGGAGCACCTGGCTGGCTCAGTCAGAAGAGCGTGCGACTCTTGATCTTGGGGTTGTGAGTTCGAGCCCCACGTTGGGTGTAGAGATTACTTAAAAACAAATAAGTAGATAAACTTTAAAAAAGAAAGAAAGGTTACCCAGGGGGTAAGGGCCTCACGCCTGAGGGAGGGAGGGGGAAGGTGAGACAGAGAAGAAAGGAAGCACAATAAAAAGCGCGTTGATGTAGGGAGTCCCTCCGTAGGCAGCTGTGGACGAGCCCTGCGTCAGCCTGTGGCATGTCCTTCAGGGCTGGTCCTCCCGTGGAAAGGAAAGCTGGATATTTATCCCCAGCTGTCTAGGGTTTATGCTGGGGGCTTTAGATTATTTTTCACGTTTATTTATTTGTTTTGAGAGAGAGAGAGAGAGAGAGAGCATGAGCAGGGGAGGGGCAGGCAGAGAGGGAGAGAGAGAATGCCAAGCAGGATCCACACTGTCAGTGCAGATCCTGATGTGGGGATCAAACCCACGAACCGTGAGATCATGACCTGAGCTGGAATCAAGAGCCGGACACTTAACTGACTGAGCCACCCAGGCGCCTCTATGTTAGCACGTTTAGATTCCCCAAAGCTTCTGGGCTTTCTGAGCAACGTGTGTGGAGGGGAGGCGCCTGGCAGGCCAAGGGCAGCTAACTGCCATGAGCCCCCACGGGTCCTTGGTTACCATGTTCCTACAGAACTCATAGGTTAAGAGTCTTAGAGAGAAGGTCTCTTGGGTGGATCAGGAAAATAAAACTTTCCATATTGAAAAAGAAGAAAAACAGAGCTATTTTCAGTTCCCCTTCCTTTTAACGCTGACTTAATGACTTGCTCCCACTTTGGAATGTTCTGGGTAGAAGCACTTCCCCCTGACCCTGCAGCAGACCCTCCCTACATTGGCCTGAACATCACGTCATGTTTAAGCACGACACCCGTCTGCCTGGCTTTCAGAGACACGGGCAGGTAGGGTTGGAATTAACATGAACACAGAGGAGATCCAAAACCAAGAAGGTAATTTCAGCCCATGAACTTCAAAATAGACTTTCTCTCTGATTGAGAGAAAGGATTAGCACCCCTTTCCGCAGCCAGGCAGGGCCAGGCCATGGACTTTCAGGTAAGCACAGCGCCCCGTTTCCTGCCGGGGGTCATGGGAAGCCCCAGGTGGGAAGAGTTCACGTTTAGAGGCAGCTCTGCTCTCTTTCCCAGACTTGACTGAGAGGGGAATGAGCGCCAGATAAGGGTAGGGAGACATCGACGGCAGAAGGGTCCCGGCTCTGATCCCTTCTTGGGGGACTCTGGGGGTCCAGTGACAGCAAGGGCTGTTCAGCATACTTCACGAGGCTTGCCTTACCAGAAAGAGCTCGCTAGCTTTGCACGTTCGAGCCTCTCCGTTACTAGGGACACAGAGCCCAGGGCCCGCAAGTCTGCCGAAGGGGCCACCGCGGTGGCCTGGACGAGATTCCACCAGCATCCGTGGAAGGGGGACACGGCAGAGACTTGGAGGTGCCAATAGCTCTTCAAGAGCCGAGGGGAGGCGGGTAGACAAAACGGGGCCCTGCCAAGCCAACGGAACATGAGCACATCAGCTCCAGAAGTCGACAGAACCCCAAGGCAGGGGGCAAAGACCCCCGCCCCCCCCCAGGGGACTCCAGACCCAGCGCACCCAGAGCTGGAGTCCAGAACCTTTCCCCACCAGCAGGGGGCGCCCTGAGCCCTCAGACAGGAGTCAGTAGGGGCGGGGCTCCAGAAATCTGAAAAACAGGGAATTTATCCCCAAAGACTGGGCGCCTCCCAAAGTGATTCTTTGAGAGCCTGACTTCCAGCTGAAAGCTGGATTCGATATCTAGTAGTTCAGTTTCATCTAACTGTTCCCAGCTACATGCTCTGAACCGAGCGTGGGCAGAAAGCAGGGACGTTTCTGGGGCTGGCTGTTGCCATAACTGTGTGCAGACGCTGGTGGAGAGTGAGGCCACAGCAGTAAGCGGGAGGGACCCCTGTCAGCCAGGGTAGCGGGCGTTTGTCATTTCAGCGACTTGCACAACGTTCTTCCCTTTGTGTTCAAACAAGATGGTTCAGTGACCCTGGGCGTGCTCCCCAGGGTCACGGAACAGCCCTGTCTGAGGTCCCTGTTCTCCCATGAAGAGCCCCAAGAACCTGGTGGGCCTGGCTGCTCCCCGAGGTCAAGGGCTACTTTCTCCTTCCACTCAAAACCTGTAGTAAAGGCTCGGAAATAAACTTCGCTTGAAATGGACAAGGAAGTCAACAACACAGTACATTAGAGAGCTCACGGCCAAACTGACTACCTCAGAAAATGTAGGGGGGGTGGCGCCCGCGTGGCTCAGTCCCTTAACTGTCTGGTTGAGCTTCTGACTCTTGGTTTTGGCTCAGGTTGTGATCTCATGGTTCGTGAGTTCAAGCCCCGAGTCAGGCTTTGCACTGACAGTGTAGACCCTGTTTGGGATTCTCTCTCTCTCCCTCTGTCTCTGCCTCTCCTCAAAAAAATAAATAAACTAAATAAGAAAAAAGAAAAAAAAGAAAATGTAGGGGCACCTGGGTGGTTCAGTCAGCTAAGCGACTGACTCTTGGTTTTGGCTCAGGTCATGATCTCCCATTTTATGGGTTTGAGTCCTGCATCGGGCTCTGTGCTGACAGTATGGAGCCTGCTTGGGATTCTCTCTCTCTCTCTCTCTCTGCCCCTCTCTTGCTCACATTATCTCTGTCTCTATCAAAAATAAGTAAATCAACTTAAAAAAACAAGAAAATGTAATCTCTTAGGAAGAAGGAATTATGAATCAGGTTAGATGTGGACTCCTCATTCATCGAATGCCTGGTAAGCATTTGTGAAAAGAACAACTTAACGACAGACCGATTGAAAAACAAATTCCAGTTAGGTTAAAAGAAATATTATGCTTAAAAAGTCTACATGCGAACGGTTTAGAAATACACGTTAAATGTATCTCTCAAACCTGTGACTGTCACAGGATTTTCCAAGTTTGAACACTAGCATTTATTTCAAAGACGGTGATAAATATAGTGGAATCCATCAAAATTTAAACAGTATGTGTCAGAGCAAACCATATGTAGAACTCAAAGTCAGACATCTGATTTCAAAAAGTCTTTCAAACAAATATGAAAAGTGGAAATACCATTAATATAAATTTCTTATACATATGAATAGAAAGGCATTCAAACTTTAATAGAATGAACAAATGCAAGGTCAGATATATACAAATTATGATACATGAGTGACTAATAAATATTTGGACAAATGCCTGGCTTTATTAGTAACCATGAAAAGTGGTTTAATAATAATGTACAGTTATAAACAATCCATAATATAAATGGTAGTATGTACCATTCTACGCACTCAACCATGAGCAATTGTTAAAAGTTGAGGGGCGCCTGGGTGGCTCAGTTGGCTAAGCGTCCGACTTCGGCTCAGGTCACGATCTCGCGGTCCGTGAGTTCGAGCCCCGCGTTGGGCTCTGGGCTGATGGCTCAGAGCCTGGATCTTGCTTCCGATTCTGTGTCTCCCTCTCTCTCTACCCCTCCCCGTTCATGCTCTGTCTCTCTCTGTCTCAAAAATAAATAAAAAACATTAAAAAAAATTTTTTTTTAAAATAAAAAAAAATTAAAAAAATAAAAGTTGAAACTTCCCGGCGGGCCTGGGTGGCTCAGTTGGTTGAGCGTCTCACCCTTGATTTCAGCTCCAAGTCCTGATCCCAGGGTGGTGGGATTGAGCCCTGAGTCATGGGCTCCACGCTGAGCATGGAGTTTGCTTCAGATTCTCTCTCTCCTCCTCTGCCATCTCTCTCAAATTAAATAAGACGAAATACAAAAACGACATTAAAACATTTGAAAATTCCAAACCATCATGAGAGCTCGTGAAAGCGAACGCTGTCTGATGCTGTCACTCGGGTCATAAATTGTCCTGACGTTCCTTGACTCCAATTTGACGTTGGACAAGCCCGTGCCTTTTGAGTTTCGAAATCTAACCTGAGAAATGATTTCCGAATTCAAAGATTTGTGCACAAAACGGCCATGGCCATAATATTTACAATGAAAGAAAAAAAATGGAAATAACTCAAAGAGTAGGGCAGAACAGACTATGGCTTTCTATAAAATGTAATGCCGTGAATCATATTTTACAGAGAGTTCATAATGCCCTGGGGAAATCTTTCTCTTTAATATTTATTTGCAAAAAAGATACACCATTGCAACGCTTGTGGTTGACCTTTAAGACGTGAAGAGTTTTTAGAAGATAGTTGCTATTTTTTTTATGAGCAAATTTTAATTTTTTATCTACTGTGGTGAAAACAAACTGCTGATTTAAAGAACACTTAAGATTTTTAAAAATTTTTTTAAATTTTATTTATTTCTGAGAGACAGAGAGAGACAGAGCACGAGCAGGGGACGGGCGGAGAGAGAGGGAGACACAGAATCCGAAGCAGGCTCCGGGCTCCGAGCTGTCAGCACAGAGCCCGACGCAGGGGTCGAACTCACGGACCGTGAGATCATGACCTGAGCCGAAGTCGGACCCTTAACTGATTGAGCTACCCAGGCGCCCCAGAACACTAAATTTTTTAAAGATTTTTTTTTCTTCCCCTCAGCATCTGAAGCAGATGACGGAGGCCTTCCCATCTTAAACAACGAGATTCTACCTCCGGATAGAACCACATATTCAGAGCAGCTTAAAAATAATTACAACTGAGTCATTGTGTATAGCAGCTCGTATTTTTTTTCTCACTGTGACATGTGTGGGAATCCTGCTTTTTCTGATATAATTTGGTCTCTGTTATTCCAACATACGGTGGGGGTTTGTCGTGAATGACAATGTCAGCGTATTTTAATAACAGAATATACCTTTTGGTATCAGCGAAGGAATTAATTATTCATCGCACCCAGCTGCCAGAAGACCCAGCTCTCAGCCTGGGTAGCACGTAGGGCCTCAGCAGTGCATTATTAATGTTCCCTACTTACAGGCCTGTACAATGCAGAAAGCAATTTCCCATAAAATTGCTGGGTGTTTTGCCTTGTTCATTTGGAACGACTTGGAAAACGGTCGTTCAGCTGGATTATTACGGTAATGTTACAACTTTATGCGGTATTTTAGAAACAATCATGTAAAATTTGGTGGCATCGTGAATCATAAAAGCAGCTGTTTACAAATTACTGCCAGCTCCTGAGAACCAAAGATTGACAATTCTAAAGGCCACAGGCAGCTCCTGGGTGTCCCTTGAAGGGATAAAAATGTCCGCTGTTTGCTTTTCATTACGCGTCCTACAGAATGCGTCCACTGTGGTGCTGCTGGGGCATCAGGTACCCTGTGCCCTCGTCATCCCCAGGCCCGCCCATCCCCCCACCACCCATAGCGCCGGTAGACCAGGAAAGAAGCCCACCCCACAACGCGCCGATTAGAGTCTCTGTCCAAGGAATTTGCAATTTGCGACTTGGAAACGAGTTGACACACGGTGGCAAGCCCTGGAGACCCGTCAAGACACCTTAACACACCCTGGAGACAAATTCATTTAGATCCTAAATGGGTCACACATAGGATGTCTGTATGGCCCAGCAAATCCCCTCTTCGGTATATAAGCCCCCCCAAAACTGAAACACCAACCCAAGCAAGTACACGCTCTTGCCACCATTATTCACGATAATCAGAAAGAGGAAACCACTCAAGTTTTCATCAATAGATGAATGGATTGGGGCGCCTGGGTGGCTCAGTGCATGAAGCAGCCGACTTCGGCTGAGTCGTGAGCTCGCGGTTCAGGAGTTCGAGCCCCGCGTCGGGCTCTGTGCTGACAGCTCAGAGCCTGGAGCCTGCTTCGGATTCTGTGTCTCCCTCTCTCTCTGCCCCTTCCCCACTCACACTGTCTCTCTCAAAAATGAATAAAACAGAAAAAAATTAAAAAATATATATGAGTGGGTAAACAAAATATGGTGTAGCCCCACAATGGAATATTATTCAGCCATCAAAAGGAATGACACCAAAGCCACATAGATGAAACGCAAAACACTCCGCTAAGTAAAGGAAGCCGGTCACCAGGAGCACATAGTAAATGATTCCATTCATGGGAAATTTCCACGATGGGTCAATCCAGAGGCAGAAAGCAGATTGGCGATTGCCAGGGGCTGGGGCTGGGGATACTAGGGAGAGGGCTTCATGGGTATCTCAGTCTCTTCTGGCTGCTGTAACAAAAATATCATGAACTGGGGGGGGGGGGGGGGGCTTGTAGGCAACAGAAATCTCTTTCTCACAGTTCTGGAGGCTGGGAAGTCCAAGATCAAGGTGCTGACAGGTTCAGTGCCCGGTGACCTCAGCTTCCTCATGGAAGGCTGTATTTTTTTGTGGTGCCCTCAGATGGCAGAAGGGACAGGGCTGTCTCTGGGGTCTCTTTTACAAGGGCACCAACCCCACTCATGAGGGCTCCACCCCGTGACCTAATCCTCCCCCCACCCCACCTCCGGGAAGCCCCGCCTCTTGGTTCCCTCCCAGTGGGCATTAGGTTTCAACACACGAATGCAGAGGCGGGGACCAAATATTTAGTCCGCAGCAATGAGCACCGGGTTTTCTTTCGAGGCGATGAAAATGTTTTGGAATGAGAAAGGAGTGGTGTTGCACACGTTGTGCATGTAGCAAACGCCACTGCATGGGGCACTTTAAAGAGGCTAATTTTATGTTAGATGAATCTCACTTCGGTGACAAGTGATTCGTACAGAGCTGGCACTCGGAATTGCTAAGGCAGGTGCTAAAGGAGGCCAGGAGGGTGGGCTGGAGGCCGCAGTGGCTGGTGACATCCTACCCCCGACGTTCAGGTTCTCAGGAAGTCCTCTGCGGACCCACGGCACATGCCCTTCCCTCGCTGCGGGAATGGAGTCCGCCTCTCGAAACCCAGCAGTTTCAGACGAAGGTGGGCTCTTTCTAACAAAATCACGGATAGATGCGTCCTGCTCGACAGACCCGGCCAGGATCCGACCCGGGACTCAGAGCTCACCCTACAGCACTGGGGACTGACAAGCTGCTAGGATCAGGAGGGAGGCGGCTTAGAGATCAGCCCTGCTTTCTGCCAGCGACATGACCAGGCCACGTTTGTGCCTTCGGTGCTGGGTCAAGACCAGTGGTCTCCTTGCATAGAAACAGGAGGGTCTCACTACCAGAGGAGCTTAGGGACGCCCATCTGGCCCAGCTCCGACGGGAAGCCTGGAGGAAAAGCCTGCACTTGGGCACCACTCGGACCAGATCAAGCCCTCCTGCCCCCTTTCCTGCCCCGCCACTCGAACCGCATTTGCAGCCGAAGCCATTTTGCCGGAGGACCGCAGAGCAGCGCTGATTGAATTTTTCCTCACCGACTCGATGCCTTTGAATTGATTGAGCCAGTTCAGTGCTTGGGCATTTTTACAGGCACGGCCTTAGTGTTCAAGCCTCCAGCGTTTACATCTGCCACAGTAATTGTTTGTTAAACATGTCTGGAGCCTTGGAGCGCGCAGCCAACGCCCTCACTCTCGGGGGGGGCCCACACACTTGACCTTGTGTCCAACAGGCCTCCTAAGCCGTGTTTGTCGGGCCCGGCCGCCTCTTCACTCTCTGGGATGTGAGGTTTATTGAGCACCGGACGTGTGGAATCCGGATTCCTCTTCTCGACACACCTTGGAGCTCGGCCGCTTCACAAGGCCGTCCTCCTTCCTTTCCGAGAGCCCAGCGAGGTGATCTCGCTGCTTTCTTCCAGGTTCAGCTCCAAAGGGCCCCACAGGGAGGTCAGAGACGGGAGCTGAAGGCTGTTTTCTTCTCATGCACAGACTCCCTCCCTTGGTAGATGTTCAGTCTACCGAGATCTGTTCCTTAAAGGCCAAAATGCAAGTGACCATTAAAACCCACTGGAGACCCTCCTGTCTGTTCGAGCTTTCAGCTAGTCTGGGATTATTGTCTAAACCACCTTTCACCACCCAATACCAACCCACTGGGGAATTTGGTAGCTCTTACTTTTGAAATGTTAGTTTAAAAAATACAGTAGCGTTCAGCTAATGGTGGTTGTAACTTTGGCTGATGTTTTATGTTATTTTATTTTTTCAGTTTATTTATTTATTTTTGAGAGAGAGACAGACAGAAAGAAAGAGAGAAAGCAGGGGAGGGGCAGAGAGAGGGGGACAAAGAATCCGAAGCCGGCTCTAAGCTCTCAGCTGTCAGCACAGAGCCCGACGCGGGGCTCGAACTCACGGACTGCCGGATCGTAACCTGAACCGAAGTCGGCCGCTTAACCGACGGAGCCACGCAGGCGCCCTTGACATGTTTTTATCAATGAAAAGCCAACCATACCAGCTCGCCAGCAATAACCCCTTTGATGGATCCCCCTTCTGGGCGTCCTGGCTGTTCGTGTCCCCCCCCCCCCCAAGTTCATTTGCTGCAGCCCAATCTTCAGTGTGAAGGTGGGGCCTTGGGGAGGTGAGGTCCTAAGGGCGGAGCCCGTTGATGGGACTAGTGCCCTTGTAAGGAGGTGAGAGAGCTGGCTTCCTCTCTCTGCTCCCTCCAGCCGTGGCTACAAGAAGACAGACACCTGCAAAGCAGGAAGAGAGCCTTTATCAAGAGCCCGAGCCCCCCGGCCTCCGAATCCCGGACTGTAAGGCTCCAGAACCGTGGGAAAGACCGCTCTGTTGGTGAGGCCCCGGGTTCTGGGAGATTCTGTCACAGCAGAACGAGCTGAGGAAGACACCCGCCGCTCACAGTCGGATCTCTCGCAGCCACGGCCAACCCAGGCCCCTCCGTGCTTGCAGTTCCCTCATCTGGCTCGGTGGGCCCCTGGCTGATTCTCCCCCGACAGCCTGTCTCCTCGGCTCCCGTTAGCGCCCACGTGGCCAGAATGTCACAGCGTGCGTCCCGTGGCTCCGGATACGCCGTCACTGAGAACGCCGTTCTTTCCCAGGTTGTCTCCGTTTATGTGCCCCTTTGTGTAACCTGCCGTGCACGCGCGATGCCCGTTTTGTTCCCCGCGCCCGTGTGCCCGGCGTCTAACAGAGCAGGTGCTCAGCAGCTATTTGCCGAGGGCGGCACTGAAATAGTGGCGGCCAGGAGCTTTCCCGAAGTCCCCGACAGGGAGGCCCGCTCCACGAGGTAAGGCCAGAGACTCGGGGGGTGCACAGCAGGAAGCGGCCTCACAGCCACCAAGCGCTTGGGGCAGCCACGGTCTGGAAGGGCCACGGGACCTGCCCCAGGCTTGTGGCTGCTTCCGGAGGGTCAGATCCCGGAGGAAAAGCTGGCCGAGCCGGTGGGAGCGTCTCCTGTCGCTCTGGCTTGGAGGTGATGTCATCTTATGGCGAAGCCGTTCAGGACCGAGGAAGTGACTGTGTCACAGTCACGGCGGGAGGAGCATCGAGGGGAGGGGTGCGGCCCTTGTCCCCTCCCTCTCCTCTGTTCTTCTCCTCCCCCCTACCCAAGTGACGAGCACAGACAGATTAGCCGCTTGAGTATTTTTCTAGAATACTATCCTGCCCTCTCCACCCCCCTCTGCTGCAGCCGTAGCTGAAGGGCCTCCTCATAGTTTTCCTCCCGGCACAGAACCATCAGAGCAGTATCTTAAAACCGCAAATTTAACTCCCTCTCGAAGTGATCCGATATGTCAACGCAAGTCCAAACTCCACTCTGGCGTACTCGCAGCCCTCCTTATTCTGGGCTCTTTCTTGTTCCCTGGGCTTCCTCCGGGGAAGCGTTGCCTCAGACGCCTCGTGCCCTAGAAGCAGTGGAGGACAGCTCGCCTTCCTCAGACTCATCAAGCTCGATGCCCCTGGGCCTTTGCACAGGCTGCTCTCCAAATCCAGAGCTTGATCCCTTCCCTGTCTAGCTGATAAACACTTACTCTTCTTCTCAGAGGGTACAAGGACCTGTTTCCACGCAAGCGTTCGCCCGTGTTGGCCCGTGTTCGCCAGTGCTCGCCGCGTGCCGAGTGGCACACTACAGGTGCCCGTGTCAGCGCCGGCCTCGTGGAGCCAGAGGACAGAGACGAGGGGCTTGCAATTGGCTGAGTTCTGCCAAAGAAAGTGTCGGAGGCACCAGAATCCTCAACATCCCGGTTGGCCCAGACTCTTCTCGCTTTGGCAGCAAAAATCTCATGTCTCGGGAAATGGTCGGTCACCTTTAACCCTGCGGGGACTCAGAGGAGGAAGGCCCGGGTGCTAGGCGTTAAGTCCTCTAGATGGCAGGAAGCGGGGAGAGGCATCCAGCAGATTGAACTGCTTGAGTGGAGGGAGGAGGGCCTGGTCAAGGAGCAGAAGGAATCCCAGTCCGGCTGGGCAGGGCGGAGACTTTCTGGAATAACCCCTCCGCCCTCAGCCACCACATCAAGCTCCAAGAAACACTCCTCCTCTCCTCTGAGGTCCTATGGACCACACGCCTCCACCAAATATAGCCACTCCCACATTTCATGACGTTGCTCAACGTATTACTTCCTTGGCCCTCTTTACCGATTTTCTTGGCAGTGACCCCAGGCCGGAGACCGCTGCGTAGTCCCCTGCGTCTGATCGGTAGCAGGACCGCAGTAAACATCCCAGGCATACACGGCACTTGGACGGTGCCTGCTTGTTCCCAGAGCACCTTGCAAGCACCCGCTAAATTAACACTGTATCCAACGGAGCTATTTTTCCAGGACAGACAGGGAAGCATTAATCCCGGCCACGTCCGTTTCCAAGGCTCGCCGGGAGGCCAGGAGAGAGGCCAGGAGAACAGGATGGGAGGGGACACCCAGGGCCAGGGCACAACGCACGGGAAAAGAAAATTCATGAGCACAGGCTCAGAGGAAGAGTCTAGATCAAACCGAGTTGGCATGGGGCTTTGTTCTTTCCTTTACTGCCCCCGGACTCTAAGTCCCGTGAGGACAGAGACCGTCTCGCTCCTGTTCACCGCTGTGCCCCGAACTTGCAGGGGGTGGGGGTGGGGGCTGCTGGGACTTCGCAGGTTTCGGCCGGTGTAACTCCCTGAAGCCGGTTCGGTCAAGCCTCTCTGTTCAAGCGTGGTGGCTGCTGCCTGGGCCGTGCCTCCTGGACCGCCCACCTCCCCCCCCCCCCCCCCACCAAATCATAATCGGACGTCTTCACGATGTTCTGTGTGGTGCATCTTAACTTCTGAGAACTGTTGTAAAGGATTTCGTCAAGCCAGTGATCCGGGGTGGCTCTAAAAATTAATTACAACTGAGGCCTCCTCGCCCACCTGGAAAACGCTTCTTTATCTCTGAACACCCAGCTCAGACATCCTTCTTAGGAGAAACTTCCCAGGCATCATCGCTTTTGCCATCAGGGAAGATCATTCCATCTGCCAACTTGTCCCGTGTTATGTTCTCCCTTCTGTTGAGACATTTATCACACTGCATGCAACAAAATTCGGTCTGTGTGCCCGTTTCGACCACCAGATGGGTCAACCAGACTGAAGTCCTTGAGATCGGAGAAGTGGTCTTGTTTCTTTTTCCATCCCAGGCCTGTTTACACTGAACTAACCGATGAGCGACTGGTCTGGCGTGAGCTGGCCTGTGGACTCTCCCTTTGAGTCCCTCATTCTAGAACCCAAACCTCATCCAGGCAAGTCTGTCCTCCCTTCCTCTCCCTCCCTCCCCACCTCCCTCCCTCCTGTCCTTCCTTCCTCCCTCCCTCCTTCCTTCCTCCCTCCTTCCCGTCCTTTCTTCCTTCCTCCCTTCCTCCCTTCCTTCCTTCCTTCCTCCCTTCCTTCCTTCCTCCCTTCCTTCCTTCCTCCTTCCCACCCTTCCTCCCTTCCTCCCTCCCTCCCTCCTGTCCTTCCTTCCTTCTTCCCTCCCTTCCTTCCTCCTTCCCACCCTTCCTTCCTTCCTTCCTTCCTTCCTTCCTTCCTTCCTCCTTTCCTTCCTTCCTCCCTTCCTTCCTTCCTCCCTTCCTTCCTCCTTTTCACCCTTCCTCCCTTCCTCCCTCCCTCCCTCCTGTCCTTCCTTCCTTTTTCCCTCTTTTCCTTCCTCCTTCCCATCCTCCCTCCCTTCCTCCCTTCCTTCCTCCTTCCCACCCTTCCTCCCTTCCTCCCTCCCTCCCTCCTTCCTTCCTCCCTCCCTCCCTCCCGTCCTTTCTTCCTTCCTCCCTCCCGTCCTTCCTTCCTCCCTTCCTTCCTTCCTCCCTTCCTCCTTCCCACCCTTCCCTCCCTTTCTCTCTCCCTCCCTCCCATCCTTCCTTCCTTCTTCCCTCCCTTCCTTCCTCCTTCCCATCCTCCCTCCCTTCCTCCCTTCCTTCCTCCTTCCCACCCTTCCTCCCTTCCTCCCTCCCTCCCTCCTTCCTTCCTCCCTCCCTCCCTCCCGTCCTTTCTTCCTTCCTCCCTCCCGTCCTTCCTTCCTTCCTTCCTTCCTCCCTTCCTCCTTCCCACCCTTCCCTCCCTTTCTCTCTCCCTCCCTCCCGTCCTTCCTTCCTTCTTCCCTCCCTTCCTTCCTCCTTCCCATCCTCCCTCCTTTCCTCCCTTCCTTCCTTCTTTCCTTCCTTCTTTTTTTCCAATGGGGCTGTGGAAGGCGGTGATAAAGTCTGGGACGTAAACAGAACACACCCTATGGGATATAAGTCTCCTTGTTCACGCTGCAGTCCATCCTTAAGTAGACTGGCATCATCTGCACACTGCGAGCTCCTGGGAGACACAAACTCTGCCTTCAATGCCTGTGTATCCTTGGCATGCGACATGGCACCAGCTCGACGGATGCTTAGGGAACCAGGGAAACCTACGAGGTGATCACATCTGCGAGATCAAATCGACAAGACGCCCATCTGCCTGTACACACAGGGGGACACGCGTTTGCCACGCCCCTCAAGCAAACCACACTACACCCAGGCTCGCGACCGGTGACACGGAAGGAGGCAGCGCAATCAGCCCCGTCGTGGCCTCCGAGCCCACCTAACATGGGCGGTGCTGGAAAGAAGGTCAGAAGAGTAAGTTTCTTCTGTGGACTCGCTCTTGCCTGAAGTGCTGGTGAAAATTCGTACGGATCAGCAGGATGTTAGAGCTTCATTAACTGGGGAGGGCGCGGGGGGCTGGGGGGCTCAGTCGGTTAAGCATCCAACTCGTGATCTCAGGGTCGTAGGTTCAAGCCCCACATTGGGCTCCATGATAGACGTGGAGCCTACTTAAGAAAAGAAAAGAAAAGAAAAGAAAAGAAAAGAAAAGAAAAGAAAAGAAAAGAAAAGGAAAGAAAACTTCATTAAGTGATGTAAGAGGACAATCACTGAATAACTACTGTTCTACAGTAAGGACAATAGCTATTTTTACAACTGCTTTGTCAGCTCAAAAACAAAGCCTCTAGGCAGAGTAAAATAGAAAAAAAAAATCCATTCAATAGATTATTTAACAATGCAAGGGAGATACATTTTTTAACCTCTTAAGAATGTCCCCAAAACCCTTTTTATGAGTAATCAAATTAATCTGACCAATGCTTTAAAGCCCAAACGATGCCCAAACCTGGTTATGCTTCAAAATGAATTAGGGATTTTTTTTAAATGCAATTTTGTGTGAGGTGCCAGCTGGCACCCACAGAATCTATGTGTCACAAATCCCCCCAAAATGTCCCTTCTCCTGGTTGACTCCGCCCTGAGGCAAGGCTCACTGTGGATAAGCTGAGGGTGGCCTGGATTTCAGTCCCTATTAGTCTCCCTGGCCAGGTGCTTTTGCACAGTGAGCAAACTTCACAACTGCACCTAGCACTCTTGCTCTATTTTTAATTTTTTTTTTTTAATGTTTACTTGTTTATTTTGAGAGAAGGATAACATGATCAGGGGAGGAGCAGAGACAGAGGGAGAGAGAGAACCCCAAGCAGGCTCTGGCCCCTCAGCCCAGAGCCTGACCCGGGCCTCCATCCCACGAACTGTGAGATCACGACCTGAGCCGAAATCAAGAGTCCGACGCTTAAATGACCTGAGCCACCCAGGTGCCCCTGGCGTCCCTGTTCTTGACTTTTGCGACAGATTCTGACTTGGGGAATGGAGTGGATGAAGCCTGGGATAGGTCATTTCAGCAAGTTCCCCAGGCCAGTGTAATTCACAAGTATGAGAACCACGCCTGAAGAAGGCAATCAGCATGTATTCAGCAATCATGTTTCCAATGTACCTCGGCACTCACTTCCTGGTGCTTTATTGGAACTGTTTGGTGGTTCCCACGTGCGGAAGAAGACAAGTGTGGCTTTTGGTTGGAAACACGATTTGGAAAGTCCTTGGTGTGCCGTGCAAACACCTCCGGCTCACTGTTGTGGCTGCGGACCGCCCGTCGCTGTGGTCTCACCGGGGACCCCGATATGAGCTAACCGGGCTGGAGGAGGGCACCTGACATCAGCGTGCCCCCCGCCGCCCAGCCGGGCATAGGTGCCCCCCCGCGGGCAGGAGCCCCTCTCGGCCGCAGTCAGCACAGCTCCCACCATGCCCTGCTTTGCACCTGTCTCTCTGTACCGGTGCTCACCCGGTGACTGGCAAAACGCAGTCCTGTGAGCAGAAATCATCCCTAAACAAATACGCGCAGTGGGTGCCTGTCTGCCTTCTGAGATGTTGTCCTTGAAAGAAAATTCCATGACAAAGCGCGGCTGCCCTGCAGGTGGGAATGCTCCCCGCCCAGCCCTTGCCCTCAGCCTCCGCCCCTGCGAAGAGAAGAGCGGGAGGCTGCTGTGTGGACGGTACTCCCAGCAGGACGCCCAGAAGGAGCGTGGATGGGGGGGGAGGGCTCTGTCAGCAGACAGCAAGGGCAGGGGTGAAGCTTATGTTGCCAGAAGCTTCACTCTCCTAAGGAGAAGACGGGCACCTTATCACGTGCCTTATCACGCCCAGGAATGGGGCGGCCCGAGACCCCCAGGCTGCCTCCCCAGGAGGCGGAGAAAGGACCAATCCCGTCTCAGCCATGGTCCGCCTCCCTCAATCAGCTTATTATCCACATGAAATTCCATCCAGAAAAGTAGCCTAGAAGTCACCGCGATAAATGTTTTCATTTTCTTTCTATCCTAAGGGTCTCCTATCACTTACCTACAAAAGACGCTTCAAACACGGTTCGGAAAGGAATCTTTACTTGGTAAATAGTTTTTTGATGCCGGCTTAAATCCCATTTGCTTCCAAACATGAAGCCGGAGTCACTGAAACCGACAAAGTTAAAAGATACTCAATAAAAGTGAGGCAGGTGCAGAGCTGGACAGAACTCAGCCTCCTAAAGCCCCCTCCTCTGCCCCCAGGCTGAAGAAGCACCTGGCCTGCCTCGGTCTTTCTTGTTTCAGGGGTGCACCTGCAGACAGAGGGTCTGGAGACCAGCACACCCCGTAGAAGTGGGTCCCCCCCGCCCCCACCACAGGGCACCGACTCTTGGCTCTAGTAATCAGACCTCTGTACCCACGGTGAAACTTGAAAGGCATTCTTAAAAATACGAAGCTTCCTCAATAAGGTAAACAGAATTATCACACGACCCATACGTCCGTTCCTAGGTGTGTGTCCGAGAGAAATGAAAACATGTGGACACAAAACCGACACACCAATGTTCACAGCAGCTCTGTTCACAGCGGCCAAAAGGTGGAAACAACCCATCGACTGAGGAGCGGCCGTGCAAAGTGTGGTCTGTCCACACAGGGGAACATTCCTCAGCCGTGAAAAGGAGTGAAACACCGACAGGTGCTGCAGCCTGGGTGAGCTGGGAAAACACGACGCTCAGGGAAGGAAAGAAGCCAGTCACACAAGACCTCGTGGCGTAGGATTCCGTGGATAGGAAACGTCCGGACCAGGTCGATGCGCGGAGACAGAAAGCAGGTTGGTGGTTGCCAAGGGCTGGGGGAAGGGGTGGGGAGCGGCCGCTGATGGGGAAGGGGTTTCCTCTTGGGGTGACAGATATGTTTGGGGGATGGGTAGAGGTGTCGGTGTCCAACAGTACGAAATGTACTAAATGCCACGGAAACGCGCGCCCTGTAAGTTGGTGAAATGGTGGGTTTTATGTCAAGTGAATTTTGCTACCAAAGGGGGAAAAGAAGCGCCCAACCCCACTCTCCTCTCCAAAGGAGTGATCACGGCCCTCACCAGCTTCATTCTGTCACCACACACCTTCCTGCACGACCTCGGTCATCAGATCGCATTATTGCCATTACTTGTTGGCTCATCTGTCTTTCCTGAGGGGCTGGGGACACCACTGGGGAGACAGCAAGCCTGTGTTAGTTCTGAATGATGACCAGACTGTCCCCGTGGGCACCCAGGTGAGCCACACTTGCACAGTGGTTCACACACACTGCTGGCCCGTGCCGTTGACCCCTCCCTTCTGTACTTCCTCCCGACCCCTCTTCTGTCTTTACAGCCTTCTTCCAGACAGGTGTAACTTCATTTCAGTTACTAAATTACAATACCGTTCCCAGAATTTACACTGGGGTCCACGTCACCTTGATTAGATGGTCGGATGTGAAAGTACCCAACAACCTAGAACAAAATTCTCTTTAGCTCTTCTGTATCGAGTTGAAAGAGGAAAGAAAGAAAGATTAAGGAAAACTACAGCCCTTCACTGTCATTTAAAAACAAGAAGTGTTTTCCTTTAATGCTCTCACTAGTTCTCAAAATGTGGTCACCGGATCCATGGCGGCCACAGCGTCACCTGGGAAATCATTAGGAATGAAAGTTCTCAGGCCCCACCCTGGACCCACTGAGTCAGGAACCTGGGGGCAGGACCCAGAAATCTCTTTTAAGAGGCCCTCCAGCTTTATTCTGATGCACATGCAAGTCTGAGAACGGCCGTTTTAAGGCAATGATTCCTATTCTGGATGCTTGTTGGAATCACAGGAGGAATTTTATCGTTTATATTTTTAAAAAAATTTTAAGTTTATTTACTTATTTGAGGGGGGAGGGGCAGAGAGAGAGACATAGAGAGAGAATTCCAAGCAGGCTCCACGCTGTCAGCGCAGAGCCCGATGGGGGGACTCGAACCCACGTACCTCGTGACCCACGACCTGAGCCGGAATCAAGAGTTGGATGGTCAACCGACTGAGCCATCCAGGTGCCTCCTCACATGAGGAATTTTAAAAAGTAAAGACCCCAGGGCCCCAGGAGATTCTGTGTGACCCAGGGCCCAGACGCTCTTCTTCACCCACGGTTTGTATCTTTGCAGAGAAATTGACAAAACACAGATCACAGAGTCCAAAAGAGAGTCATTGAGCCAGAAGAGGACCTAAAAATGATCCCCGACCCAAACCGCAGATGAGGAAGCTGAGGCCCAGAAGGGTTGATTCAAATGCCGAAGGTCATATCGCTGTTGCGTATGGAACTTGGGCCTGGACCCCAGGACTCTGGCCTCTCAAGCCCATGCTCTCGTCCTCGGTGCAGGCGGAAACTTCTACCCCGAGTTGTTTTGCATCGTCCCCTGTGCCCTTTCTCTGGAGGACGGGAGATGCTTTCTGACTGGCTGTCACTCAGCCCCTGGGTCAGGTGGACCGTGTTTGGGGCGGCATCCCCCCGATCTGACGCTCTGCGTCCCTGGACCCCACACTGAGCACCCCCGGCCCCTCTTACCTGCTACACACTCTGTTCAGGTGCGACTCCTCCAGGAAGAGCTTCAGGCTCCCTCTTGATCAGGCTCCTCCCTTCTGCCCGTCCTGCCTGTCATCTCAACTTTGTCACCTTTCATAATGTCCCCGGTTTGTCACACCTTCTGCTGCCAAGCAACTTCCAGGGCCAGCTTTCTGTTTGTCCCCCGTCCCCCAGAGTCTCAGGCAGGGTGATGGGACCCCAGAACTGGGCATTGGTGACATGATGCATCACACCTGCACTTTTGTTTTATTTATTTATTCGGGGGGGGGGGGGAAGGGCAGAGAGAGAGAGAGAGAGAGAATTCCAAGCAGGCTCTGCACCATCAGCATAGAGCCCAAGGTGGGGCTCCATCTCACAAAGCTCTCCATCGTGACTTGAGCCAAAATCAAGAGGACTCACAACGGACCGAGCCATCCAGGTGCCCCCATCACACCTGCACCTTTAGAGATGACCGGCACATTCGGCGACACCTCCCTCGGCCCCGCCCAGCGAGGACCTTTTAAAGAGCTGCCTCACTCTGGCAGCACGTTTCGAAGTTTATACGCAAGTCATTCTCTGTGCCCGTCTCTCGTGCGTGCACCTGCCCTCCCTGGTTGTCGGCTCCGCTCCTGGCCGCCCGCCCTCTCCCTGGGACTGTTGTGCTCCATCCAGCGCCCTCGGCCACCTCCTCCCACCTCCCCCAGCTACGCTTCTCATTGTTTTCCTGTCCTCTGGGAGCCCCTGTACTCAAATTCCCTGCCTGCCTCGCCCACCATCACCTACCTTACAGCAAACAGCATGTTTTATCTCTCAGAACGAAAATGAAAATTAAAAGTAGTCACTGCTGTCGTTCTCAAGCAATTTTACCAAACACTGTGTCTTTCTCACAGTCGTAAATTGTACATTATTGCAGCATAAAGAACGCCGAATCGCTCCTGAGTCCCGGAGGGAAGCCTTATGCCTCCACGTGGTGCCAGCTTGTTGTTTGAGGTTGCTGTTAGGGATGGAGGAGGCACCTGTCTTCGAAACCCTAAAACCAAATCTGCAGTTATGTTTGGACGGCATCCTTTAAAAAAAAAAAAGTTTATTCATTTATTTTAGAGACTGAGAGAGGGAGAGTGGGGGTGAGTGGGGGAGAGGCAGAGAAAGAGAGAGAGAAAATCCCAAGCAGGCTCCCCACTGCCAACACGGAGCCTGATGCTGGGCTCAAACTTGCGAACCATGAGATCATGGCCGGAGCTAAAATCGAGAGTAGGAAGCTTAACCGACTGAGCCGCCCCTGTGCCCCGATTGGACGGCATTCTTATCAATCGCTTTGGTCCTAGGATGGGTTATTACAAGCACCAGAACAGCATACGACACTGGGCCCCAAGATCTTAGCTTCCTAATACCGTTCTCCGATACCAGTAAAAGGAACCAGGGCTCCTTTGAAAACGGCAAATTCTAGGACGGGGGCAAGGAAGATAGATACAAGTTGAACCTGGAGAATTTTGGAGTGTCAGGAAGTAAGGCAGTGCCAAAAAACAAACAAGCAGACAAACACACAAAAAAGCAAAAAGAACAACAAAACAAAAAACCCTCACTGACGCCAAAAGAGCACAGGAGCGCATTGAAAGAGGGCCCTAGAGCCAACACTGCAACAATACAAACAGCACAATTAAAACAATAAAGCTGTTTGGAATTATCACCAAAGTATAAAATAAATATCCATGAATCTCTGCTGATAATCAACGATTGACTACATTAAGTGAGGGAGAGGATACGAATCTCCTGCCCAGAAGGATTCCAAAAATTCCTTAGACACGCCCTCCTGCCGCAGGGGCGTGTAACTTCCCATCCAGTGCCTGTGGGCTCCACGTGGCGGCATCCTTGGGAGAGGACAGCCCGGAAGAGGCGGCGGCTGCGGTGGGGCGGGTGTGGCAACTGCCACGGTTAGTGCGTGTGGTTTTCGTAGGGTCAGTTCTGTGGAATGGTTTTGGTCACTATTCTTGGAAACTGGGCCTCGTCACGATTCTGTCACGAGGAGAAACTACTCAGTCTCTTTTAAAAACATTTTTTTTTAATCTTTATTTATTTTTGAGAGAGAGACAGAGTGTGAGCAGGGAAGGGGCAGAGAGAGAGGGAGGCACAGAATCGGAAGCAGGCTCCAGGCTCCGAGCCGTCAGCACAGGGCTCGATGTGGAGCTCGAACTCATGAACCACGAGATCATGACCTGAGCCGAAGTCGGACGCTCAACCGACTGAGCCACCCACGCGCCCCCTCAGTCTCTTTTAAATAATTTTCTATTTACTCAGCCAAAGGCATTTTCTGTTGCATTTCACCACGAGCAGTCAGTTAGCAAGAGGAAGAGTGAGCACGGGAGGTGGGTGTAGCATACTCGAAGCATGAGCCCTGAAATTAATATAAACTATGGCAGTAAGTGTAATCTCTTATTCATTATAAAAATCACGTGTGTGTGTGTGTGTGTGTGTGTGTGTGTGTTTAAAGAAGATAAAATAAAAACTCTTGGGGCGCCTGGCTGGCTCAGTCAACAGAGTATCTGACTCTTGATCTCCAGGTCACGAGTTCGAGCCCCACATTGGGTGTGGAGATTACTTAAATAAGCAAACTTAAAAAAAAGATAAAAATAAAAAGTCGTTTCAAAATTGTTTGGAGCTGGCTTCGGATTCCGTCTCCCTCTCTCTGCCCCTCCCCCGCTTGTGCTCTGTATCTCCCTCTCTCTCTCAAATATAAATAAAAATTTTAAAAATTTTAAAATAAAATAAAAACAAAGTAATTTATTTAATTATTTTTAGAGAGAGAGAGAGAGAGAGAGAGAGTGCACACACACTCAAGAGCAGGGAAGGGACCCAGAGAGAGAGGGAGAGAGAGAATCCCAAGCAGGAGACACACTACCAGCATAAAGCCTGACCTGGAGCTCGATCCCCCAACTGTGAGATCATGACCCGAGTCAAAATCAAAAGTCGGATGCTTAACCACCTGAGCAACCCAGCTGCCCCAAAATAAAAAGTCTTAAGCACGATAAGAGTATGGGTTTTTAATGGGCATAAGCATAACAAAATTCTTACCATAATTTGATGAAGGATAGAGATAATAATTTCCTAAAGAATTTGCTACAAAATACTTTACAGTTAAGTTGACCTGGCATGCAACCCCTAAATTAATAAGAGTCTAGCCTTTGGCTCATCCACAGAGAAAAAGTCTAGGCTTTGGCTCATCCAAAAAGTGGGGAGAGAATTGAATGTAGGAAACCTCGTTAATCCAGTAGAAGGAAGGAAAATTCAGAAAAAAAGAAAAGAGAAAGGATAATAAATAGAAAATCACCATAAGATGGGAAAAGTGAGTCCAAATATATCATAATCTCAATAAATGTAAATGGATTAGGCTTTCTAGTTAAAAGACAGAGGTTATCAGGTTAAATCTTTTAAAAGCTAGCTAATATTACCTAAAAGAAACACAGAAATATTAAACTGCATCAAAAAGTTTCAATTGAAAGACAGGAAAAGGTATGCCTCTTAACTGTTGACCGAAAACTGGTTAGGATAGCACAGTTAATATCAGACAAAAGAGAATTTAAATAACCTGTGTGTTTGCCTTAAAAACACTGCCTCAAAATACGCTGAATTTTGAAACTTTGAGAGAGATTTCAACATTTCTACGCTAGGAGCTGACCTATCAAATATGCAAGACAAAAATTATAACCAATAAGATGAGGAAACAGAGTTTATATAAAATCTTCAATGTCTCCAAAATATAAAATAGACGTTCTTTTCAAGAGCACAAGTAAGATTATGTAGAATTTACCACGGGCTAAATCACACAGAAATGTTCAATCGGTTGGAGACAATCAATAAAATACAGATTATGTTTGCTAGGCATATGGCCATTCAACTGGAAATTAACAATAAAAGCTAACTTTGTAGACAATGCTTTTTCCTCTCTAGATACGGGGACCCTTAAACATACACGAGTAACTCCTGGATGAAGGAGGAATTCGCAATGAAAATTACAGAGTATCTAAAACTAAACAGCATGAAAATACTATATGTTTCAAAACGTGAAGCATATAGCTAAATTGGTAGTTGGGGTTTAAATTATAGCCTTACGACAGTTATTCTTAAACAAAGGAGTTTTGTTTCTTCTAGAAGAAGAAAGACCACGTAAGCCTAAAGAAAGTAACAAGAAGAAAATAGCAAACATAAAAACGGACATTAATAAAGCGAAAAGTAAACAGTAAAGAAAACCAACGAAATCAAAAGCCAATGTGTTTAAAAATCGGCAAAATAACACTGATCATTAAAAAAGGAGCAAAGAAGCACGAACATGAGACAAGGACTAATCGTGGGGCTCTAATGGCAGTGTGTGTGGTGGGGTTATTAAAAACCCATAAAAGGCTGCTTTGTGGGACTTTATGCCAACAGATCTGAAAACGGTAAAAATGGAAACATTTCTAGTCGAACACAATTAAAATCTAGGACCCAGGACACATTCCACAGTGTCACACTGCAAAGGAAAATCTAGAAGAAACAGAACACAGAGGATGTGCTATAAACAGAGAGGGCTTGGGGGCCAGGCTGCTGGGGGATGCACAACAGCCAGACAGGTGCTTGGGGCAACGCACCCGGTGACCTTCAGGGCAAGTCTGACTGGCGGCCCAGGCAGAGCGCCATCCACCTCGAATGGTGGCTTCTGCCCTGCTAGAACCCTGAGCGTCTGAGGGAGCCCGGCTTGTGACTCGTTTGTCTTCCGTTACCCACACCGATGCCCCAAGAGATAGGAATCCTTATGGAAAGAAAACACTTTGAGAACCATGAATTGGTTAGTAATCAGAAGATTTCTGCTTGAAAAGAGAACAGGATAGGATGATTTTATGGTGCATTTTGCCATACCTTCAAAAAACACCTAATTTAAATAACCGTTCAGGAGACTCAAAAAAGAAGGAAAGTCCCCAAACTCACTGGAAAAAATCTAGCGTGCATTCTTTTCACCAAACTGACCAGACTGGACCTGGGGAATAGAAGGAAAGGAGAAGATAAACCAGCCTCATTTGTGAGGGTGGATGCGATCATTTTACACAAAATTTTGGCAAATGAAACGCCATACTGTATTAAAAAAAAATGCAGCTTTATTCCAGGAACGTATGATATTTGAAAAGCAGAGCATTTATCATGTGGTTAGTAATAAATTATAGATTATAAGAAGAATAAGAAAGCCCCAAGGAAAATCCTAATAGATGTAGCTAGGGCAGTCACAAAATGCAACGCCATTTTAGGATTTGAAAACTCTCCTGGAATTGGGAACAAGAAGAGACTTTAAAAACCATCAGTATCCGATAACCCTACTGGTTAGTCTCTAAAATTATCAGCAGTGAATTCAAGAACGAAGGAAGGACGGCCTCTATCATCGCATCCGCTCAAAGACGCGCTCTGGCTCCCAGCTAGAGGAATAAGAAAAGAAAAGAGAAATGATAAGTACAAGAACCAGAAAGGAAGAGATAAGACCATCTGTTTGCAGATATTATAGGAGTTTATATAAAATACTGAAGAGAAGGTCCAGACAGGTGAAAATTAGGAGAGTTTGGAGGGTTGCAGGATACAAAATTGAGGTTAAAAAGGCAATAGCATTCCTATACCGGTAAAGAAAGATAGCATATGTGATAGAAAGGCTACGACTTTTGCTTTGGGCCATAGGAAGGAAGTGGTCAGCAGGACGCCCCTACCCTAGAGACCTGGGGACCTGGACACAACATAGAGTACAGCTGCCTGACCCTGGACCACGGGGCCCCAGCGAAGGGGTGGCCAGTGAGCAGGCTTGCCCCCTGGACTGTGGGTCCCGGAGGGCAACCCAGGCTGAGTCTAACAATCTGGCTGAGCTGAGGAACCAGGAGACGAGAGTTCAGCATGTGTGGCCGGGGGACCTGAAACGAAGCACCTACCCAGTGAAACCGGGGCAGAAGTCTGCAGAGGAATCCCCTTGGCAGTGAGAAAGAATGAAATCCTGCCGTTTGCAATAACGTGGCTGGAACTGGAGGGTATTATGCTCAGTGAAATAAGTCAGTCAGAAAAAGACAGATACCATATGTTTTCATCCTATGTGGGATTTGAGAAGCTTAACAGAAGACCACGGGGGAAGTGAAGGAAAAAAAAAAATAGTTACAGAGAGGGAGGCAAACCATAAGAGACTTTTAAATACAGAGAACAAACTGAGGGTAGAAGGGGGTGGGGAACATGGGCATCGGGGAGGGCACCTGTTGGGATGAGCACTGGGTGTTGTATGTAAGTGATGAATCATAGGAATTTACCCCCGAAGCCAAGGGCACACGGTATACCCTGTATGTTAGCTACCTTGACAGTAAGTTATATATATATGAAATAAATAGTTATAATATATAATAATTAATATAATATAATAAGTATATTTGTATATATAAAATTATATATACATAAAGGAATCCCCTGGAGTCTTTGGCTGAAAGTCAACCCTCACCTGTATAGGTTCAAAGCTCATAAGGCCGGATGAGAATAATTTCTGAGAAAAGAACAATTTCCAGGCAGTGATAAGAAGTCACCATTATAAAGTCATATCCATCACCTAATGCCCAGTTTTGGAACCAGAAGCCAGGGACTGAGGGAAAAGTTGGTCCCAGGAGAAAGTACCCCACAAAAGTCCATGATAATGACTCCCAGCCCTTCCCTAAATGAGCCTGCTTACGTGGGTCACTGCACCGTGTGGAAAAGGGGATACTCAAATGTTTTCAGTACTGTTGGATAAGGGTCCTGATCAACAATGATACTCAGGGAACTTGACATCATGGTATCCTTTAGGGCGGCAGGTAATAAGTGGAGTCCTGGCCCACGTTTACTTCGTGTTAGACCCACCAGAACCTGAAAAACACCTCAGTCCCCGAATGTATAATTGAAGCAGATGTGTTGGTGGTTAGCACAAGGCTCACATTGGATTTTTGGCCTAGAGTTGCAAGCTATTGTAGTTGGAAAAGCCAAATGGAAACCTCTGAAACTCTCCCTCTCACAAACACACACCACCAGCACAGTGTCCCATCCTAGAGATAATGGCAGACATTAGCGCTACGAGGGTGGGGATCACCAAGTCATCTCCTTTGAGTCCCCCAGCCTGACCCCCACAAACACAGACGAATCTTGGAGGATGGCAGGGAAGGAGGACAAATATTCAAGTACACAGTAGCCCAGCGGCAGTTTGTTGTGCCCGGTGTAGTATCTTTTCTAGACCCCTGCGTCCATGGTATCTACCGAACACATTCTTTCATCCTTGTCCAGAAGGATCAGAAAAATTTCACCTGGAATGGACAGGAGTGTGCATAGATAGGCTTGAAACTTGTTAACTAACTATTCTACCCGCTGTCTTAATATAATCTCAAGAGACATGGGCCTGCTGGGCATCCTTCGGGCACCCCATGGGTCTCTGTTAGGAATGAAATCGTGCTAATTCGACTGGATGACCCACAAGTGGCTGGCACGCTGGAGGCTTTGATAGGATACACTCCAGAGAGTGAGAGAGAGAACAATTCTATAAAGATTCAGAGGCCTGTCGTATGAGTGCCATGTTGAAGTGTCCAGTAGTTTGGGGCATTCTGGGACCTCTATTCCAGAGTTAAGAAGAGAGTAATGTGGGGGCATCTGGATGATTCAGTCGGTTGAGCGACCGACTCTTGGTTTCGGTTCAGATCACGACCTCATGGTTCATGGGATCAGCTTTCACATCAGGCTCTGTGCTGACAGCATGGAACTTACTTGGGATTCTCTCTCTCTCTCTCTCTCTCTCTCCCAAAATAAATAAAATAAAAAAAAGAGAGAGAGAGTAATGTAGAAGGAGCATGACATCCGGCCTTTGGGCACGGCTGGCAGCATATTCGTCGGCACACACACCTGCCTGTCCTCATTGAATGAGGTCCAGAGCAAAAAAGGAATGACATGATTTATTAACAAGACAAAAGAAAAAAAAAAAGGATAGCAAAAGATGGATGTATTTGATTACATTAATATGAGAATGTCTACACAGAACCAAGAGAAAAAAAAATAAGCCATAGACTCTGAAAAGATATTCGTAAGACATACAACCAAGTAAAAAGTTTCTGTAAATCAATGAGGAAGAGACAAACCACATGAGAGAAAAATTCAAAGAATATAAATCAACAGTCCCGGAAGAAGAAATCTAAATGGCAATAGGGCTTTCATATCGGCAGATTTAAACAGATTGCTCTCATAATGCCTGTGCGTGACTCTGGAGTAACGCGGACTCTTTATAACACAGGTTAACATTACCTAGGGCCCCTGGGGTCCCCAAATTCAGCTTCTGAGGCTACAACTGAGAAGAGCTTTCACCCGTGTGGACAGACATACAAGATCATTGCATCCGTGCTTGTGAGGACCAATAAAACCAACCTCGATGTCCACCAATTAGAGAGTGCATAATTAATTGCCACAGAGTCGTTTAATGTGCTGCTAGTGAGTTAGCAAAATGAAGGTGAAGGACACCCAGCTGTCTGTCCTCATGAGTAAGGATTGTTTGATCAGAAAATGAAATTACAGAAGAATATGTAATAGAGACAGGGTCGCTAACAGCAGGTGGTGGTTGTCGCTGTGTTAGCTCACGGGATTTTCACAGCAATCCTACGAGAGGAGCCCCTTAATTATCCCCATCTTTTCCAATGAGGAAATGGAGGCGTGTTGAGGTTAATTTGCCCAAGATTTGTACGGCTAGGAAGTGGCAAGGCCAATATACCTATGAACATGACTGGATGATCTTCATACAAGAGTGCAGAATTGGTGAATCAAAGGTATAACTATTTTAAATTTTAAAAGATGCCTTAAAGCACGTTTAAAAGGTTGTAGTGTTTCCCAATCCCACCAGCAAAAGGGAAACAGTATCTTTCCCTTCATCCTCTCTAGTACTAGCTTTTATCGTCAAGTAAAAAATAGACTTCTACATTTAATTTGAAAATTTCGGACTCCGAGGAAGTTGTTTATAGATGGTTTGGATTTCTTCTTCTGCATATTGCTGGTTTATAGACATAGTCACTGACCATTTTCATATTTGGTTGTAATTTTTTTTCATTTTATAGAAGAGCTTCTTGTAGATCAGTAAGATTAATCTTATGGCTATCCTATCTTACAAATTGATTTCTTTGCGATAGGGTGCTTTTTTATTTTCTTAATGATTTTATCTTTATCTATAAAATTTTCATTTCCCATTAACCCATCTTAATCTGGTCCAGGTACTTTGTCACTGTCCTCAACTTCAGGCTCCATGTTATCAAATTTAATAAAGAATTTTCTGTCTTGATCTTGCTCGACCCAGTGATACACACAAGTCGGTTTTTATTTTATCTAGAAATATGAGACAATACCACCAACCCCACACGTTTGTTCCAAAAATTAGGAGGTGTTTGTGCCTTGCACCCACAATGGTGCCCATCGTCTCTGCTGCTCAACAGCCCAACTTTCCACTTGTCTGTCTGTGTTCTCTGGCCTCTTGGCACCCTGGAAAATGCTGTCATTCTCAGCAAGAGGCGAGAAGCAGAAGCCAGTGCTGATGCTGGCCTCGTGTGTCCCTCGAGTTGCGCTGATCACGTCTCAGAAGAACACAAATACCAACATCGTTAGTAACAACAACAAAATTATGAACATTTACTTTACTGAGGACTTACTACATCTCAAACACCTTGCTGAGTGAGTGGTGGGTGATAATGGGTCCACGAGACACAAAGCACTTGGCCATCCAGCGCCTGATGAGGGCCACGTATGATGCCTGCAATCATGCTCATCACCATTGCCTATTTTACGGGTGACATCTTATCAAACAAAGCGCAAGGAACAATGCCTTCATTCCCAGGCAGATGGCTGGGGAGTGCAGTCTGACCGACCCGGGCATCATGCCCGCCATCAAGTGGGCTGGGAAAGCCTTCTCCTCTCCAGATTGAGTCGGCAGGGACCAAATGGAACCTCATGAAAAGTTCTGCCCCTTGGGATAAAGCCTTTCTGCTAAGTCTTTGCAGAAAACTGGAGTCCTGGGAGGGAGCGTGCTGTGTTTGCCTCTCACTAGGTTGGCCCAACATTGGAAAGTCCAGGCATGTCACCTGGAAGCAGGGCTTCTCTGCCTCTGTTGACAAGTCAGATGAGCAGCTCTGAGTGTCTTTCCACCCAGCGGCTCCACACAGCGGTTCCATGTGCCTGCCTGGCTGGGAAGGCATTTGGGTTCCTGGCCCGCAAGCCCAGCTCCTGGCCCTCGGGAGAAAAGACCTCCAGGGGAAACAGACATAGTCTACTGAACAGAGGGCATCTTTAGAAAACACCTGCTGGGTATTTTCCAGGCTACTCAGGAAAAAAGGTCTCTTGTTTAATTCTCCTGGCTGCAGCGAAATAGGAAGGGAGCGGTCCTAGAAACAAGTTTATAGCCATAAAGAATGGAGGCAGATATTAAATTCACACCGGGAGGGAAAAGAAAATCAAGCTCGTTATTGAAGGAAATCAAATCAGTATTGCTGAAGATGAACTTGAGCGACCTTAGAAGATCACAGAGGAAATGAACGCAGAGATTCAAACGATGAGAAAAATAAGATAACAGAGGCGGAGGGCTAACCAAGGAGATCCATCCCATGGGTAAAAGCTGCCCCCGACAAAGAACACCCTAACGATGAGTATGTGGCAACAATAAGAGGTATTAGAGAAGACTTCCCTGACCTGGAAATGGACTTAGCACCCGGAGGAAGGGAAGAGGGATGACTCCGTTTCTAGGCAACCTTGATAAAACCAAGACAATGCTGGCCATTTTTTACAGTTTCAAAAACAACAAAAGAACTCCTTTGAACTTACCCTCAAAGGAATGAATGTCACGTAGGCTGGCCTAAAATTTCTCCCCTGCTACGTGAAATGCTCAGGGACGAGCAATACAGGAACCTTGGCAGAGCTGAGGCAAACAGCACACAGCCCAGGAACCGTAGACCACGGGTAGATGCCTCAAAAACAGCTCATTTGTCAGCTTCCAGGGTGGGGGCTGGGTGGGTGGCGGTCGGCAGGCCATCTGCATGCCACCCGTTCGGCGACTTACACAGGAAACATCTCCTCGTGTCCTGTACCGGGATGCAGGTCTAAGAGCAGACCCTGGGAGCCTTAAGAGAGGCCAAGCTTCCCCATCCATGGCCTGACCTCCGTTTGTGACTGACGTCGGCATCCGATGGCACCTGTCCACTGGCTCAGCGCAGTCCTTGGGGTTGGAAACACACATTGCAAAACCTGTGTCGCTGGGAGCAGAGATCCAGTCCTCAGTGACACTGTGGGGGGTGGGGGGGCGCTTGCTGATGTGTCTTAAGGAACCAGACGGTCGGCAGAGGAGGATACATTTGGGTACCCCACACAGGCCATGAAAGAGTGCCAACCCCTGAAAATACCGCGGGTGGACAGGCTGGGTGGGAATCTACATCTCCACCGATTCCAGCTGCCCACAGACCCAACCTAGTCTGCCCACCTCAGCCTCTTTCCAGGGTCTAAAGCGCTGCCTTTGAACTCCAGATCCCTCCTGGGGCCCTAATATCCTTGGGCCTTTGTTTCATACGAACCAGCAGGAGTCAGCAGAGCACCCACTGGATATCCCAGCCGGGTGCTCATCACACGGACATCCCTGCCTTCTGTCTGACCTCCCAGACTCCAGGAACGGATCATGCACGTGGAATGTGACTGGAGGAGGCTGAGGCCCGCCAGACTTGTCCCCGAGGCGAGACCTTAACTATCAGCCCATGAAGGTGGCACCATCACCTGTACCCCCACCAATGGGGTGTGCACATCTGCAGCCTACCCTGCTTGACGCTGTTTACAACTTCGTCTGCAGAATTCCCCTTAATTAGAAGATTGCCAGCCTGTCATTCTTGCTGTTTACACATGACTTCCTTCCAATTGTCATCCTGTGTTCTTTTTCTATGCTGAAAGGTTTAACTTCAGAGATCTATTTTGGTGGTACCAAAGATCAATTCGGCGTGTGATGTAATTAAGCAAGGCACCATTGATTCACCCACCACTATACATTATGCCTCCTCTTTCCACTTCTAAGTGCCTAATGAGTTTATCCTGAAATAGGTCTTCATCGACATCTTGACAGCAATAATTCCAAAGTGCCCAGAGGCCTGTCCCAACACGAGCGGAGTTATTCATAATCTGGATGTCACCCGAGTGCTGCGTTTCCTGCTATCTTTACCAAATGAATATGGAAAGGATTAGAACTTGAGGAAAGAGCCAGGTTCTGGCTTTCCATGTGTTTGTTAGAGACACAGCTTCTAACAAAAGCAGGCCTGTTCTGACAGCACCCAATTTCCACGCACCGTGCGCCATTTCGTACGTAGACTGCTGCTCTTTTTCATGGAGCCACAGAGGCTGACGGATGCCATCTGAAGCACGGTTGTATCCCCGGAAGGGAGGGACGGAGATACTAATTACAAACGAGTTCACATGGCCACTGCCTGATGGCGATGAATGCGGAGAAAAACTGCCCTGAGTCTCTTGTCCATTCTCCTTTATGTGGGTTACAGGAAAGAGATTTGGAAAGGCCACCTGACGTCTCGTTTGTAGCGTCACACAGACTGTTTAAAGTTTCTCTTTCCAGAGCCAGCTGTGCTGGTGGCTGGGACCCACACAGCGGGCGCACACGAGGGCAGAGAACGCCTCCCTGAGCATCTTGAATCTCCTCCAGCCAGCTTCGTCCTCCAGCTGCCAAGTACCAGGGTCACCAGCACGCTCCCCGAGGAGTGCGAAGTCAGGAGCCCTGCATCCTGGGGTAACGTGGCACCCGGAGGGCTAAGTGAGCCCTGGGTAGACCCTTGACTGTGGTACCCCGAGGAAGCACTACATCAGTCAGCCCCGGGATGGGGGCGTGGGCATCGAGGTGGAGCAGGTCCCTGTCCTGACAATGCCCTGATGGGTAGGGAAGAGCCAATCTTCTCGGGAACCAGAAGGCCTCCCAGAATGTTCTTCTCTCCTTCCTGATAGCTCCGCGAGGCCCTCTGCCTGCCACGTGCCCTTCCCTGGAGCGGTCACATTCTCCTAGGTATGAGCTTCTTCGCGGGCAGCCTGCATCCCCTTCCTCCTTCTGAGGCCGCGGGTTTGAGATGAGGCTGACTGTCCCAGGCTCTAGGACTGGAACACGGGGCCTGGAGGAGGCCCATCGGTGCTTTCCACCCACTACTGTCAGTGATTGGCTCTGTGATGGACACGCGACCCGGAACGGGCTTATCGGGGCCAATGGGGCTCAGAGCAGAGCTTTTGTTTGAGTGATTGAGCTCCTCCCACAACGGGTCTCTACAGCCTGAACTTTGAACAGCCCCACCCACCCTTTCTTACGGGATGTTCTCTGTTAAAGTCCCTAAAAGGAATAACATTCGCTTCCTTTCTGTCCCGGTCAGTGTGACAAATGTATTGATATTTCAAATGACAAGCTTTTGCTTTTGTTCACTTTCTCAATTACGTTTCTGTTCTCAATTTCCTTGATTTCTGCCTTTAAATGGTAGGATTTCTTTTCTTCTCTTTGCTTTGGGTTTAATTTGCTCCTCTTTTTCTAGGTTGATTCTATTACGCTTCATAACGGAGCCAAGGGAGAAGGTCTGGGATCGTGGGGGAGGAGGGTGGCATCACGCCTACACCCGATAGGCCTCTGCTCCCCTCTACCAGGCTGCACCAGGAGGGCGGCCTCCTCGTGTCTACACTCGCCCCGATCTTGCTAGTGAGACCCCGGTGAGGTCTGTGCAGAACAGCCCCTGTGTCGGGCGCTTTCTCAAGGGTTCTGTGCCCCCTACACCGGTCCACCCTCGGCCTTCAGCACTTTGTAAACATTCTGGTTCCCTCCTTCTTGCCTGACTTGTTTGGCATCCGACTCTTCTGGCCCCTGGGAAGCAAGGGCTTGTATCCCGTCTCTCCTTGGATGATCTTTCTCCTTTGATTTTTTTTTGTTTCATTTTTAAAAATTGAAGTAAAATTCGCCTCATGTAAAATTAACTACTATATGGGGCCCCTGAGTGGCTCAGTCGGTTGAGCGTCCGACTTCGGCTCAGATCATGATCTCGCGGTCCGTGAGTTCGAGCCCCGCGTCGGGCTCTGGGCTGATGGTTCAGAGCCTGGAGCCTGCTTCCGATTCTGTGTCTCCCTCTCTCTCTGCCCCTCCCCCACTCATGTTCTGTCTCTCTTTCTGTCAAAAATAAATAAACATTAAAAAAATTAAAAAATAAATAAATAAAATAAAATAACATGACATAAAGTTAACCACTATAAAGTGTACGATCTAGTGGCCTTTAACACACTGACAATACTGTGCAGCCATGACCTCCATCCAGTTCTAGAACATCGTCACTAACCCAAAAAGAGACCCGCACCCACTGATCGCCGCTCTTCACGCCCCACAACCCCAGCCTCTGGCAAACAATAATCCTCCTTCCGTCTCTGGGGATTTGCCTATTCTGGCTATTTCCTATACATGGATTCTTAAAATGTGATTCTTTGTGTCTGGATTATCCCCTGGGTTTTTGGTCAGTTTGGTTGTCCCGCAACCCCGGCTTTCCGGTGGGGTTAAGACAAATGATGATTTTGCGGATTTTCTGCTGTCCTGTTCTTGTTGCTGTTCAGGTGATCTCCATCTGTCTATATCCACCCATGTGTCTCCATCCCCCCCCCCCCCCCCCGCCGACTGCTGTTACCTGAAGCCACTTCTTAACTGAATCTGGAGGGTTTTGCTGTTTCGCTGCGGTCGTGGAGGAGTTTATAGGATCCCATGCAGAATCTCTCTCCGCTCGCGCAAAATCACAGACCCTGTCTGATGGTCTTACGTCCCTGAAGGCGTAGCAGGATCGATTTAATGAACTCCACACAGATTTTAGTGTCAAGAAAATGTTTCTTTTCAAAACCTGTGTTGGCTTTGCCTTATCACATAATGAAAAATATAAAACTTGTTTTGGTTTCCTTATTTCCTCAGCTGTCGAGACGTTAAATTTAGCTTTCGACTGGATTAACTAACTGACTGTATGTTTCTGGAATATTTATTTCTCTTCTCCTTCCAGAAGACTTCTGATTTTTTCATTTAAATTTTATTTAAATAAAAATTTTATGTAACTAAAAAGGTCAATTTAAATAAAATTAAATAAAATTAAAAATTTCTCTTGTGAAATAAAATAAAATTTTATTTAAATTAATGTTTATTTTTGAGAGAGAGAGAGAAAGAGAGACAGAGTGCAAGTGGGGTAGGGGCAGAAAGAGGGAGACACAGAATCCAAAGCAGGCTCCAGGCTCCGACCTGTCAGCACAGAGTCCGATGTGGGGCTCGAACCTACAAACTGCGAGATCATGACCTGAGCCGAAGTTGGACGTTTAACCAACTGAACAACCCAGGGGCCCCAATAAAATTTTATTTGAATAAAAATTATATTTTTATTTTTAATTATTTTTATTGTATTATATATTAATTATATTTAATAATTTTTAATTATTTTTATTATTAATTTAGGTAAAATTAAATAAAATTAAAAATTCCTGGTATGAAACCGAAACGTACATAGTATGACATCAGACGTTTGTATTTTAAATACCTACAGACGTAAATTATCTAAAAATTATAAGAATTTTAAAACAAAGTTATATTAGGCTCTCATGGACACTTTCCATATCAGTACACGCAGGATGAACCTCCCCGTAAATTTTCTCAAGAAACCTGTGCCAGATTATAGTAAAACAGACTAAATGTACAAGCAGGCAATTAAAGTGCAGATTATTTGTGAAAATGATCTGTAAGGATTTATAAAAATGGTACGAAGAAATGGTTGAGGGTTATTCTTCGTCTTTAAACCTCTGGATTGTTTGAACTTGTGAGCATGTTTTAATTTTGTTATAAAAAAAAGAAAGGATCCATGAAAACAACAGAACATGCCTATATAAATAAATGTAACGTAAATACAGCTCAGAAACACGACACAAAAATTCACCAGCAGTCACCGAACACCCTCACCCTCTGTACTTACAGAATTATTTTTCTTCGGAGAAGTGCCTTTCTGTTCACAGAAGACACTTGAGATTCAACAAATAATTCCCTGTCCGTCAAATGTCTGGGCAAAGGCTTGCTGTGAGCACAGCGGCAGGAAGCTTTCATAAATGAGCCTAAAGATTCTTTCCAATTCTAAGATTCTAGATCCAATTCTGACCCTACTGACAATCTCAGACGTGTCCTCTGGGCCCCAAACATAACAGATCAACGTCAAGACAAATTAAATACACGAGGCCTCTTATAAACAATGTCTTTGTGTAAGATGGGCCTGGATTTTAATTCAATTACATAAATCCCATTAAACAATCTAAGGAAAGAAGCCATAATGGGGATTGCGATAGACGAACATTATTTTCAAAGGAAGGCCAAAGAGAGAAAAATTCTTTTTTAAATTACAATCAAGGCCATCTTCTCTATGCCTATATGTATAAGCTTATTCACTGAACACCTTCAGGTGAACGGCTTCTCTTCGTTCCTGGTAGCTCTAGAGTTCTTTTTGATGATTTCCTTCTTGAAAAATTCTCCAGTTCATTTTGGGCGGGCACGTTTCCATAGTTGACACACACGAACGTAAAAATCATTGCTACCTTCACTCCGGAACGTACTGTTGTTGTCCAAAGGCACAGTTCAACCTTGCATTAGGAAAGGAGGTATTTGGGGCTTTGAATCATTATTTGTATTCATGTACAATTCAGAGCTGCCTAACTGCCAGCTTTTCTAGAGTTGTAGAGGATGCGAGACAGGGGTGCAGGATGTGTAAGTCAATCTAAATATTTTTAGGGGCACCTAGGTGGCTGGGTCGGTTAGGCGTCCGACTTCGGCTCAGGTCATGATCTCGCAGTTCGTGGGTTCAAGCCCCGAGTCGGGCTCTGTGCTGACAGCTCAGAGCCTGGATCCTGCTTTGGACTTTGTGTCTCCCTTTCTCCCTGCACCTCCCCTGCTCGCACTCTGCCTCTCTCTCTCTCAAAAATAAATAAATATTTAAATAAATAAATAAATAAATATTTTTAAACGAATTGCATAATGGTAGGGGGGAGCTCAAGAAGATAAAATGTTCATGACCGGCATGGTGCGACTTTCGTTAATGAAATTAAAGGGCCTTTGCAGGAGTGTGGCTGATAATAAATCTGGGCACCCTTGCAATCCTTTCCATGGACAGTGAAGTCAAGGTCACACCGCAGACAGCGGGTCTGGTCTACAGTAGCTGTTTTCCTATTATCTAAGAATTTAAGAGACCCATGATGCTCTGCTTAGTAAATTTCTATGATGGGGCCACCCTAAGGCAATAGATGTACTTTATAGTTTTAAAAAACAACAGCTCATGAATAAACAACGGGTCTAATGCGAGACCCCTCGGGCTGGAGATCCAATTTGGAACCAGCCACTCCCCAACCCTTCCCTCAGCATATTAAGAAAAAGCAAACCATGTTGACATTCAGTATCTTTCAGCCGCGAGCTTGGAAGGACGTCCTTTCTTGGCCTCAGAAGCAAGTCTACTGTGAAATCCTACGGAGAAGCAAAACAATGAGTAGGTGGTAAAGTAATGAGTGAGACAAAAGAATAATAAATACAGATTTTCCGGGCTCCGCTTTTCTTCCCATTGCTGGTTTCAAATTACAAGACGGATGACCAGCTGACTCCCTGTGTCTGCAGGGCCAGAGCGGGAAAGTCCTCTGAAGTCCACACTGGCTTCCGGCTCTGGGATTCTATGAAGGGTCCCAGACTCCCTCTCATCCCTTAGCTGAGGGAAAGAACATCTGTTCTGACGGCCTTTCTGAGCCCCTGGTAAGAATTCCTTCTAGGAGAGGAAGGGCTTAGAATCCTACCGGGGGCCACCCGACACCTGCTTTCATCAATGGACAGTGGCTTCTACCGGGTTCTCCCTTGGGTAAACAGAAGGAGCTGTAAGTCTCCCTAAAACCTCCTCCACCTTCTAAACGAAGAATGAGCAGATGCCTGATAGAGTTGTAGAACTTACTTCTCAATGTTAGTTTTCACCTAGGATGAAAATTGTTCATTTCACAATTTGGGGAAAAGGCTCTGCTACAACTTTCCCAAGAAGCAGGAACAGGTCACCTGAGATTCACCCTCATACCGAGCAGTATTTACTGGTTCTCAGACCTCAGCCAGGAGAACCCCTGGAAGGAGGGGCCCCTCCTTCCCAGACCAGGGAGACTAAGTGTCTTAAGGTTTGACCAAATGGCTTGTCATTTCCCAGTGGTATGTCCCTCAGAGGTGACCTGGACCCGGTACCACTCAGCGCCCAGCTTGCGAGAACCTACTGTGGACTCCCCCGGATCTGGAAAATTCCATAAAGATAACCATTCTGTAAATTAAATGATGCAAACGTGCAATTAAATAAGTTACATTAAGAGCAAGGTAACGAATGTTCAAAACTTATCCTTTTCCCAATATTTGACCAAAAGTTAAGTATCTCTGCGTTGAGGTTAATTATGCCCTTAGTACCTGTGACACAGAGCTATAAATAGTCTGCAACGGTGTGCTCCCGAATCTCTTCCCAGCTCGTCTTTCGGTGAAACCAGGCTGGGAGATTGAAATTGACCTCATGGGGAGTGTTTACACCACAGTAATCAGTAAATGCTTCAAACCAAGGCCTTTCTTGCCCCTGAAGATCCACCCGTTAAACATTTGCTAGCTCACCACTGATCTCCCACCAGAACACGAGGGTCATGACTTGGGGGTAAGTGCGTGTTCTGAGACCAGATTTCCATGTACCACACTCGGAACTTCCTGCTGCACAATGGTTTCGTAGGGGGCGGGGGTGGTGTTCCTTTCTAGTAGCTGACTGACCAGCATACCAGCTGGCAGCTTCGAGCCCCATCTCTTCCCAGTCGAATGTCCAGGGCTGATGCTCAGAAGGGGCAGAACGCCTAGGAATTCAATCAACGGGGCAGCTGGTGCCTGGGAGAGGGGGCTGTCTGTTCTTGCACCTTTGGCTACTCAAAGCCCGGGTGGGCAATCACTTTTTAGCCTCTGCAACTTTTTTAAACAGAAGGCTTTTTCATTTTTGTTTTTGTCTTTTTGCAATGGTGCAATGTATAAAACAGATGGAAACGTGGCCGCTCCGTGACAAAGTGGGAAGGGGACCAGAGCCCGCTGCTCCCTGGTTCTACATCTCCCTTTGCGCTGGGGGCAGGTCCCCAAGGGGAACTTGTCGGCCCGGGGTGCACAGCTTGCAAACCCCCACCACGAGGAGAGACGGCCGAGAACAGTTGACTACTGATGTGTAAACGCACCGCAGCCTTGCTTCCGCCCACAGATTGGATCTCCGCAGGACCGTGGACAGAGGCGGCTGGTTTCACATGACCACCTGAGGTTCTCCACAATGAGGACCCGGGCCAAGTGGAAAGAAGGATTTTGTTTAATGACTTGCGGGCCCAGGTGACCAGCAGGGTTCCCACACTGACAGCAGAGAAGAGGCTCACCGAGGTCCACGTGGCCCCGATGTGTGTAGCATCTTCGGGGTGGATGAGCCTAAGTCACCAGGAGGGGACATGAGAGTGGCTGAAAGTCTTAGAAGTGTTCAGACGCGTGGTCAGTGATGAGGGCGTGCGGCGCGGGCTGGGGACAAAGTGCGAGCTAACGCACCCCTCCCCCCGGTGGGACGTGTGTGACACTCCTCAGGCTCTCCTGGTGCCCAAGGACAAAGGAGAGGACATAAAACAAATGGCCAACTGACAGAGATCACAGTCATATAGGACATGGGTCTCCATCAGTTTACAAATATCTTAATATGTTACAAGAAAAAGGCAATCTTATCAATAAATAGCCTTAATCTCCAGAAACCTATAGACTCTGTTTCCTGGAGCCCCAACATCACCCCTCCAAGAAGGAAATTGCGGATAAAATTAAATTTCCTTACAGCCTGCAGCCCATTGACAGGTACTTGAGGCTGGCAGAGTTTCCCCACGAACTCCTACTGTCTTAATGTTACTGTTTTGATAGAGGGAAAAACAACCTTAGCTTGACAATAATTAGGCCTCCAGTAATTGGTGAGTCTTCTTTAGTGTATGAAGATCTCATTGAAAACTTCCCTTTCGCTTTACCTCCCAACTCCATAGTATCCAAGAGCCCCTCGTCACAACCCCAGAGTAGCTCTTTCTGCCCTCAGGTCCTATCCCAGTGCTTTAATAAAATCACCTTTTTTGCACCCAAGACGTCTTGAAGAATTCTTTCTTGGCCATCGGCTCCGGACCCCACGAACCCACCGTCACGCCAAAACTTCATCAGTCAACACCCTGTGAGAAAAATCCCAGCCTGGCTGATCATCCCAGTGAGACAAGTAAGGTCACAGATGAACCTTCCCTTGGGGCTCCTCGCGAATGATCCCCGAGACTCTCAGATGAGCCAGTAGGTCTGTGAATGGAGTGAGGTTAACCACAGATCTGTCTGCAGAGGGGAGATAACCACATAACCATGTGCAATACTTCCAAACCTTGCCATGTCCTTACCCTTGACAGCCATCATAAAAGCCACACGCCTCGTTAATTGGTGGGCCCCATGGCTTCCTTTCATTACTGTAAGCCTCTCCAATTTTGTACCTTTAAGGGGAGTAGTCTACATTGCCTTCATAATTACCCGTGTGCCCATAATTCATGGCCTATGTTTTTCCCACCAGTCATAAAGCATTCCAGCATACGGAAGTGACCACAAATGAACATTCTGCAGATGCGTTTACTTCTTTAGAATCTCCTTAGCCTTCTTGAGCCAACTCTGTGTCTCTATCATTCTCCACTGCTGCTTGAGCCTGACCCAGCCTCTTGATCCCCAGGTCCATATCCATGGAGACTGGATGCCCTCTCCTACCAAGTACCCAACCACCTCCGATTTCTGTGCTTCTGTCCCGATTGCCCCACTGCGGGTGCCAGCTCTTCATGAGACAAGGAGTGGCATTAGTTGGGGTGAGAAGAGATGGGGGCTTGTGAAAAATCCGTCTCGTTCCAGGCAACTTCCTCATTATCAATTCAGAAAGAAACACTCTGCTTTTGTATATCCATCTCTGTGAGTTGGGATAGCATGTGTCATCGGACCCTGTGTGTTTGCTTCAGATTAAAAAAACAACATCGTTTTTAGGATAACTGCATTGGGGAGCTGTTCAGCTTTTTCACTTTTTTAATGTATACTTATTTTTGAGACAGAGCATGAGTGGGGGAGGGGCAGAGAGCGAGAGGGAGACACAGAAACTGAAGCAGGTTGCAGGCTCTGAGCTGTCAGCACAGAGGCAGACGCGGGGCTTGACCTTGAACTCGGAATGGTGAGATCATGACCTGAGCCGAAGTCAGGCACCTAACCAACAGAGCCACGTAAGCACCCCTTTGGGGGAGCTTTTCATATAGGCAAACTTTGCATTAACTTCCATCCCCTCTTTACAGGCACAGAGTACTTGTCTGAAACTTTAGACTCTGCTGAGGCCCACTGTCCCAGGCTGAATTCTGCATTTCAGTCTAACCAGAGAAGCCTGCATCACATACTGGCCTGGCTTCTAGAATGGCGTTTTATATCCAGCTGGCTAGTGTCCCTCAGGGAGAGGCCCTGAGCTGGCCCAGGGTAGATGGGGAGATGTTAGAAATTGAACCCTGTACCCCTAGCTGCCTTCACTGACAAACACATCCAATCCCAATTTACACAGAAACTGAACTAAGGAAAACATTTCACCCCTGAGGATAGGAACATGCAAACAAGGTGCAGCAAAACAGAGGAAACCTGTTTGCCTCGTCTTGAACGTCAAGGAGTATTTACCTCTCTCACATTAATGACATCTCTGTACAAATATTTCCCCGGGGAGGCCGCTTGTGATGACTCACAAACCTTCTTCCATTGAGGGAGGAGGATGTTAGCTTCTTTTGTCTATCACGGTTCTGCCTGTTGGTAAAAACCGATGCTCGTGAGGTTACCTTTCTCACAGATGAAACTGGAACAGAGAATCCTGCCCTATTTCCCCTCAAAAATACCCTTGTTGTTGGGGTACCTGGGTGGCTCAGTCTGTTGAGCATCCGACTCTTGACTTCGGCCCACGTCATGATCTTGACCCATGACCCTTCGGCCAGGGTCAGGGATCGAGACCCACGCTGGGCTCGACGTTGAGCTCAGAGCCTGCATAAGATTCTCTCTCTCTCTCTCTGCTCCCTCCTTCTTTCTCTAAAATAAATTTTAAAAATATACCTATTGTTGAATTAAAGTGTTCTCCTAGGGATTTTTTTCAAAGTCTCATGATGTTCCGCATCAATATTATTGCCTAAGTTACTTCTACTTCACAAGCACCTAGATTTGGAATTTCTAAAAACACTCTAATAATCAACAGCTCAATATTTTGAGAAGCTAAGTGGCCATCACATGAAATTGTTCCTCAATTGCCAAAGAGCCTTCCATGTCATTCATCCATTTCTGTTCTGGTCCATATAGTTCCCCCGGGGAGCCTGGGTTGGGGAGACAAAGACGACCTGAGGGACTTATTCATGGTCGACCTGCGGAAAAATCCCTTTAATTTCTGATACATCTTGATCAATCCTTCCCATAATGAAAATGTAATATCATCTTATTTCTTTTTGGGCACCTTAGCTTCACAGTATGGGCACAGAACACTGTCGTGGCTGAAATTCTACCCCATGGCTATAGAATCGTCTCCCACGCCCGTTTCATTTCTAGCTGATGTTTCTGGATTTTCTAACAATTCGACCTTTTACTTTTGATATAATATTATTCAGGGGAAAAGGATTCAGAGCAGTTGCATATTAGTGTGAACTCTGTTGGCAATTAAAAATGGCCCTTTGTTCCATGAATGTTTCCCCGGATTTTACTTTCCTGTAATTTTTTTCCCTCTTTCTCTTTGCTTGTATTCAGCTGCTATACCTTTGTTCATTCTTTTACTTATAACTTCCTGCATTATTTTTGGTGATTACTTTTTACATCAGGCATTTTCGATATATCACTTGTTTTCGGTGTGTGATAAGGAAAGCGACTTTGGAAGAAAACGGCTTTGTTTTTCTGAGCAGCTGGGTAGGCATTTCACGGTTTGATAGCCCTGCTCACATCCATGGTCTGGACGTTTAGACGAGGGCTCGAATCAGGATTCCTGCTATCAATTCCCGCTGCACTTTTCCAGGGGCACCTTTTAAAATAATCACTTAGAGGGGCCCCAAAGTGGCTCAGTTGGTTAAGCATCTGACTCTAGCTCAAGTCATGATCTCACGGTTCACGACTTAGAGCCCGGCGTCGGGCTCTGTGCTGACAGCTTGGAACCCAGAGCCTGCTTCGGATTCTGTCTCCTGCTCTCTCTGCCCCTCCCCCACTCACAGTCTGTCTCTCTCTGTCTCTCTGTCTCTCTCTCTCTCAAAAGTAAATATTAAAAATAAAATAAAATAAAACAACCACTTAGAGTTGAGTCTAAGAGAAGTTAGTCACCTCCGCTCCAACCACCTTATAAGTAACAGGTGCCAATCCCCTCTCTATCCTCTGCTGACTCGTGCCTGCCTGGGACAAAGACTGTCCTTCCTCAGCTCAGTGCTCCCTGCCCTGATTCTGGGACCTGGAAGTAATAAATCTTGTGACTCCACAACCTTTGTGTGCATGTATTGGAATTTCGCTTCCAATCCAAATGACCTCACTTTGGGTCTCACTTCCCCAAAGTGGGGGCTCAGAGGCTGAGGGACCCACCTGCCCACTGCGTGTGCTTGGCTGGTGTCCCCTCACTCGGCAAGTCATAATCTGCATACTCTTTATTCCACATCAGCTGGACATCAGCTACAGCTTCTGGACGCACAGTGGGGGCTTCTGCTATGGACTGAACTGTGTCTCTCGCAAATTCATATTTTGAAGTCCTTAATCCCCAGTGTGACTGTATTTGGGAAAAGCGTCTTTAGGGAGACAAGTAAGGTTAAATAGTCATAAGGACTGATGTCTTTATAAGAAGAGGCAAAGACGCCAAATCTCTCTCCCTCTCTCTCTCTCTCTCTCTCCCCCTGCCCCCACCCAGAGCTCATAGAGATTAGACCATGTGAGCACACAGCAAGAAGGCAGCTTGTCAACGAGCCAGGAAGAGGGACTTTGCCAGAAATCGAATCTGCTGGCGCTTTGATCTGAGACTTCCAGCCTCTAGAAATGTGGCAAATACATTTCTGTCGTTTAAGCCACCCAGTCTGTGTTATTTGGTCATGGCAGCCTGAACTAATATAGCCTCTTAAAAAAAAAAAAAAAAAAAAAAAAAAAAAAAAAAAATATATATATATATATATATATATATATATGGATCTTGGTTTTCAAAAAGTTTAAGAATGTTTAAAAGGGGTGTCAAACATAATTACACTGCATTTCTTTGGGTACTGTGTTCTTTTTAATGTTTTCCTTACAGCCCCCTCGTCTCCAGCCTTTTCTGGTGAACTAAGTCTCATTTCTTTTACCTTTGCAGCTCTATACAACGTATTTTATGAGAACCTGGCAATTAAAAAAATAGGAAGGCTTGACTGCCAGAGAAAGCAAGTATAGAAAAACCTTAAGCACACTGAGGACACGGGCGATCCTTGGAGAACGCGTACTCTCGATGGGGAATGAAATTCCCCAGAGGTGACAGAGGTCGGGGGGTGGCCCCAGGTACCTGAAACCATGCATGGCAAGTGGAGGGAGGCCTTCAGGAAGTCAAGGCTGGAAGACGGGGGTGGTCACGCAAGACTAAATTAAGAAATCCTTAGGTTGGCTATGAAGACATCACTAGGGAGTCTTGAGGAATCTTCTTTAGCGAAGGGGCAGGGGCAAAGTGCTGAAAAGTGTATCATAAGTAAACTAGACTATTTTTTTTTTACCGTTTATTCAGTTTTGAGAGAGAGAGAGAGAGAGAGAGAGAGAGAGCATGAGTGGGGGAGGGGCAGAGAGAGAGAGGGAGACACAGAATCCGAAGCAGGCTCCAGGCTCCGAGCATTCAGCACAGAGCCCGACGCGGGGCTGGAACTCACAAACCGCAAGATCATGACCTGAGCTGAAGTCGGGTGCTTAACCGACTGAGCCACCCAGGCGCCCCTAAACTGGACTATTTTTACAGACACTGAGCGGGAGCAGTGAGAAAGGGGCTCACGGCGTCTGGCCACAGCCTGTCCTGGGCCACGGAAGAGGCGGGACACGTGTATTGATGCTGGAGACGGGTGTGATAAGGCAGAGAGGAGACAGCACCCTTGATGGAGCATGGTCCCAGAGACAGACGCTACTGGCTTTGGGACTCTGCGGAAGAATAAAGACCCACTTTACTCCTCACTTGAGGGTAAGCATTAAGCATGGAATACGTAAATGGGCCAGACTCCATTAAGCTTCCCCTGCTGGTGTCGAGGGCTCAGAGCAGGGACTGCCAGAGCAGTCTGGGAGAAAAACAATTTTGTGCACAGGAGGGAACGGGGTCATGTGCAAGTCAATGGCCGCCATACGTAAATCCATTAACTCATCGAGCATACTGTAAGAGGCTAAGGAGGAATGAGCGGGGCTTTCGGGGAAGGCATTCCTCAGATTTCTCCCTCCTTTGTGGCTCACAATTGTCCTCTGAGATTTTTAATTTAACCAGCTTTTGCGAATAAGCTCAGAAGTGAAGTGACCTGCTCGGGAAGGCGAGTTGCTCAGCGATGAGAGCAACCCCTTGGTCTCTTGGCTCTGAATTCAGCGTTCTCTTCACAACAGGCCACTCTCCTTTCCACGCCCATCCATTCAACGCAACACCTACAGGTCACAGAACAAAAGCGTCAACCCAACAGACCATAAGAACGACATAACTGTGAGAGTTCGTCTCTCTTGGACACTCCACCTCCCATGACAAGCGAGTCACTGAAAGTGCGCCCCCTTTGCTTCCTGGACAGAGCGTGCTTAACTGAATCCTGTCTCCTTTCCCACCACCAGAGAACTGTGTGGGACAAGCTAGAAGAAAACGTCCGATTGCCCCTTTCCTGGAGGTGAAAGGCAGCCCTCAGGTCCTGCCCCCGATTGTCCCCCTCCCGCCAGGTTTCCTTTGACCTTCTGTGGTCACCGGAGGCTTTCAAGCAGAAGTCCTCCAAAGTCCAAGGGAGGGACGACTCCTATGAGGAGGGCGGGGTCAGCATGGGCTTGAACGCTGGGACCTAGACTCTGACAATGCTGCGTGGGATGCCCGAAACTAGCCGGTGAGCTTTTAAAAGAGTCATAAGAATTGCATCATTCTAAGAAGTTGTTTTAAATGTAAGATCACATCAGGGGTGCCTGGGTGGCTCAAGAGGTTAAGGGTCTGAGTCTTGATTTTGGCTCAGGTCATGATCTCGTGGTTCACAGGATGGAGCCCTGCAGTCAGGCCCCGGGTGGGAGGTAGGGCCTGGTTAAGATTCCCTCTCTCTCCTTCTGTTCTTCTCTTGTGCACACTCTCGAGCACACCCCAAATAAATAAGTAAATAAATAAATTAATAGTAAGATCACATCAAATTCAGGTGTCTTCAAATTCGAATGAGAGGCACCTGGGTGGCTCAGTTGGTTAAGCATTCGACTTCGCCTTAGGTCATGATCTTGTAGTCCGTGGGTTCGAGCCCCGCGTTGGGCTCTGTGCTGATAGCTCGGAGTCTGGAACCTGCTTCAGATTCTGTGTCTCCCTCTCTTTCTGCCCCTCCCCCATTTGTGCTCTGTCTCTAAAAATAAATATTTTTTAAAAATTAAAAAAAAATTCTAGTACAAAGGACACATATACATCATTTAGATTACTGTAAAGTTCAAAGATCTGTACAGCTTGATTTAAGTACCTAAAAAATGAAAAAGAAATACAAAATCCTATGTGGGAGCTGCTGACCTCTGCCATCTGAATGAGAAAAAAGTGAAGTGTGTACCTTGACTTCTGGTACAGCAGCGACGTGAGCTGCGCGACCAACCCCTTTATAGACTTGTGGCTCATGAGCCAGTGACTCTAAAACGACACTCTGTTCGCTCGGTGAGTGGGTGTCGACAGCAGATCTCTTAGACAAGCAAACTCTCCAGCTCTAAATTATCTCAGTGCACTGGGATGTTCAGTAAACCACATTTCCTTCGTGTTGTGCGTTGCCAACTCCAGAAAGATTCAGAATGAAGCAACTTGAGTTAAACACGATCATAACTGTCTTCCTTAGTGCATAGAAATCTTTTAACTCCAGAAAGGTTTAGAATTAAATATAAAAAGGTTTAAGAAGTCAAAAGTAAATCTGTATATAATGGGCGACAATATGCTTGTTTTATATATATATATATATATGTATATATTTTAGAGAGAGAGAAAGCAGGTGGGGGAAAGGAGCAGAGAGAGAGAGAGAGAGAGAGAGAGAGAGAGAGAATCTCAAGCAGGCTCCATGCTCGGCTCTGAGCCTGACGTGGGGATCAATCCCATGACCCTGGGATCATGACCTGAGCCAAAATCAAAAATGGGACACTCAACCAACCCCAGGCACTCCATGCTTCTAATATTTAAAAGAACATGGTCTATTAGTGTGATCACTTTCTTTCTCTCTCTCACATTATGTGACTGATGAATTAGTTTAGGTCCTTTATTTTGGTTTAAAACCTTAACAAATTGATCCACAGATGTAGAACATTTAAGGGAACTTTAATATATATATATATATATATATATATATATATATATATATATTCAAGTAAACTTTAATATATATATTAAATATATATATATTTTTTCTGTCCCCAAGGAGGCTCAGGTGAGTGGGACTGCACACAGGATGCTGACGGTTCAGTAGACAGAGCCCTTTAGGGTTTTCTGACCCACGATCCACTTTGTAACAAGCATTTCAACTCAACAGACACTTACTAACGGTATTAAAAAGGACCATGCTACGCTATGCAGCGAAAAGTACTGAACCTTTCCAGCTGAAACCAGAAGAATGACCTTGGTGGGTTTGTTTTATCATTAAACTTTTGATGTTAAGATCATTGCCACTTCCTGGGTGATCGTAAGAAATGGTACAGAGTGGTCCCACGCGCCTTTTACCCAGTGTCCCCCAGTGACGCCATCTTGCAAGACCATAATACAACATCGCAAACGGTGTATTGACAGGGATGCAGACAATATACGGAACATTTCCATCACCAGAGCCCTCACGCTGTCCTTCTGTACCCCACCGACTTCCCTCCTTCACCCCGGCCTCCTTGACCCCCGGCAACCGCTATCTGTCCTCCATTTCTAAAGTTGTGTCATTTCAAGAGTGTTATGTGAATGGGGCCGTAGGGCATGTAACCTTTTGGGGTGGGCTTTTTTCATTCCGTGTAGTTCTCTGGAGATTCATCCAGGTTGCTTGTCTACCTATAGTTCTTTCTTTATTGCTCAGTGGTCTACTCCCCTGCACAGAGGTACCATATTTGTTCAACCATGCAGTGTTAAAGAACGTCTGGGGACTTGTTATGGATTGAATGTCTGTGTCCTGCCCAAATTCCATGTCGAAGTTCTACCCCTTGAACTTGATGTTATTAGGAGGCAGAGACTTTGGCCAGCGATTAGATTAGGATGGAGACTTCGTGAATGGGATTAGCATCTTTACTAAATAAGACCCCCATAGAGCACTCTTCCTTTCCACCAAGTGAGGAAGCATCTGGAAAATAACCATCTGCAACCAGGAAGAGGATGTCACCAGAACCCGACCATGCTGGCCCCCTGATCTCAGATATTCAGCCTCTGGAACATAATAAATAACTTTCTGTGGTTTCCAAGCCACCCAGTCTCTGGTATTCTGCTATGGCCCAAACAGACTAAGCAGAGCTTTTACAAATCAAGAGGCTGTGAACATTTGTGCACGGGTTTTCACGTGAACCCGAGTTGTCATTTCTCTTGGATAAACGCCCCAGAGCGCGGCAGCTGGATCATACGGTGGTCGCATGTTGCATTTGTAGAGAAACTGCCTGACCCTTTCCCAGAGTGTGTGCCATTTTCCACTCCACCAGCAGTGTGTGGTGGTCCAGTTTTTCCACATCCCAGCCTGCGCTTGGTGTTGACCCTATTTCAGTGTCAGAAGATTCAAACGTGTCTGTCATCTGTATTTTGGCACCTCCTGATTATTTTCATTCCATTGGAGACTTTCCTGGTTCTCGCTACGATGAGTGATTTTCTGTTGGAAACCTGGATGTTTTGGGTGGTTACTTCTGGGACACTGGATCTCATTTAAGCCTCTTTTAGCTGGTTTCCTCTGACATCGCACCAGTGGGGGAATCGGGGAGCCATCTTGCTGTTGACATCTGAAGAGGGGGGGCTCCTTGCTACTGCTGGGAAGGGGTAGGAATTCTGGCCCCTGCGGGGCCTCGACTCCCCTGATACTTCCCTGACTGGGACAGACAGTGATGTCTGTGTTGTCCCCATGTAGTCGCCACTGACACTGAGGTGGGGGTGGCCTCATCTCCACTGCATGGTAGAGAAAGTCCTGACTCTCTGGCAGTCCTGCTCTCGACTCTACCCCAGGGGAGAAGGGTGGGTGTCTCGTTTCTGCCTGTTGGGGACGAAAGCCTCGGCTTCCTACACCACCTTCTCTGAAACCTTCCTGACAAGGTGTTGGAGTGTCTCGCAGCCTGGCCAGGGGGGAGGCTAGGTCCCTCACACTCTGCCCTAGCTAGTACGGTGAGCAGTGAGGGGCAGCCGTCTCTTCTTCCGTGTTTGGCCAGAGTAGAGCAATGAGCGACCACGCTTGTATCTTAATAGGCTGCCCTTTCAGTCTTTTGCCAGAGAAAACAGGCTTTTGTTGGGGTTTTTGTTTGTCTGCCCTTTTCCAAGTTACTGGCTTTTCAGCCCAGATCTGGGCTACAGGAGGCAACAAGGGAGCCCGGGAAATGGACTCTGGCCTGCTTTCTCTACCTTTAAGAGTCTTTGTATGTTTGTTTTCTACATGGCGTCCAGGTTGATAGCAAGAGGCAAGATATACCTACTCCAGCTTTCTGGAAGTGGACATTTGGCAAGAACTGAGTTTTGAAGGGTTCGGATCCCCAATTCCAAGGTGTATGTGGTTCTTGTACAGCATCACTAAGCCAGGCTCCAGCACCAGCCAGGTGTCCTCACCTCATCTCAGTGCCGATGCTACCCACAGAGAACGTCAGATCCTGCAGAATGAGGGCTCAGGCCTGTGGATCCCAAGCCCCATTGTCACCTGCGCCCTGACTGACTGGCTAGAGATTGGAGGTTTCCAGGACCCCCTCCTTGGGTGTGATTAATTTGCTGGGGCAGCTCAGGAACGTTTTACTTGGTAGATTACTGGCTTATTGTAAAAGGAAGAGATGTGGGGAAGAGCTCTGAGGAGACACACAGGGCAGGGTGTGGGGAAGGACTCCGAGTTCCCATGCCCCCTCCCAGTGCCCCGCTCTCCCCACACTTCCCCACGTTCACCCACCTGGAGGCTCTGTGGATCCCTCCTTTGGGGTTTCTATGGAGGCTTCATTATACAGGCGTGATTGACTAACTCATTGCCCATTGGCGATTGGACTGGATCTCTAGCCCCTCTCCTCTCCCCAGGGATCTGTTCTCCTGGCAACCAGTTCCCAGCCCCAGGTCTCCACCGGGGCCACCTCATTAACATAACAAAAGACACCTTCATCCATCTCCTCCCTAAGGAAATTCCAAGGATTTTAGGAACTCTATGCCAGGGGCAGGGCCAAAGATTAAGTACATATCCCTTATTATAAATCACAATATCATAGCTTGAAAATTCAATGTAACCTTAAAAATGGAACCTCCAGTTAATGGGAGTGCGGAGCTCCGGGTAGGTAGAAAAGATGCTGGGAAGGAGATGTTGGTGTCGTCCTTCTCTGGGTCACGTAAAACTCTACTCTTTTTCCTTCACAGTTCAGCATCCAGGCCCCTCCTTTCTCAACAGCCTCCAGAGCAACACGAAAAATGCCAGCCAGAAGGAACTGCTTGGATGTCCTGAAATTAGCATTTGTATTCAACTACTAGTTCTGCTAATGAATCCCAAGCCATCTCTGTGGCGGGTTCAGACTCAATTTGCCATTGCCATTCATCTCATCAGGGGAGCAAGCTGGGAGGCTCTTGTCTTAAAAGAGGGCCAGGACATGGTTGCCGGCAGCCTTTCAATCAGTGCCCACGCGGCCACCAAGCAGCCACGTGATCTGGATCCTCAGGGGCTTTTGACTGGGTTTCCTTAAATCGAAATACCCATCCCTGTATCTTCTTACATACCTTGGATTCTGAAGAGCTCCGAAGCATCTATGTAATATAACAACCACAAAAATGTCAAAGGGTCTGAAGCCAGTCATGAGCTGGGTTACATTTAGGTGCCAGTTTCCATGGGGTCAGTGGATTGAGTTCCTATTTATGGGAACAAGGGATTATGTAAGGCCTGTGCTCGGGAGAAACCAGTTGGTCACATCTGCTTGTACTTACTGGCAATAACATTTGGAGAGGTCCTTTTTCAGAGAGGGTGGTCCATCACCCCTCCCCATTCTACTGGTAAAAGAACCCCCGTTATGGGGAACCTGGGCCATATGGATCATGAGGCTGATTTATTCTTATCCATCACAGAAGTGACATGATTAAGGCTTGGCCAATCCAAGGAGCCCATTTTCCTGGCCACAGTGACTGGTCGAGAAAGGGCATGTGACCACAGGCGGCCAATCAAAGTCCTTTCTACATTCTGATATGCAAATGTAAGAGAGAGATTTGAGGGCCCAGAGCTGCCCATGCCCGCCCCTCCTGCCCTGAGGGGGCGTCCACCTGAGGCTGGGCCCACACAGAGAAGGAGCAGGCTGGAAGAGGAGGAAGGGACCACAATCCTATGGTTGGGGGATTTCCTAGAAGGAATTTCCTTTCCATCCTGCTGCTTCTGAGATTTATGTTTCCCAGGGAAGTTGAGAGGAGTGGTTTAATTATGGTGAGCTTGCTAGAAACAGCCTGGAGAAGGCTGCGTATTCTCCCAGCTCTTCCTGGATGTGAAGGAATCCAGTTCAAAGCTACTCGGCACAACTATCAAGACTAGACCTGTCCTCTGAGGCAAAGGCTTAAGCACCCGGACAAAGCATTGATTCTCTGAAAGCAGTTCACCTCCTGTGTGCAAAAGACCCTAGAAGCTGTGGTTCCTTCTAGACATCACCTTCAGTCAGGGAAGCACCAACTCCACTTTGAGGGAGAAAAGGCTCGCAGCATCTGCGTGTATCTCGGAGGAAACTCCGTCTTGAGTCACATCCCAATTCCAGCGAGATTATCTCCTGGACTTCCTCACTCCTGAGGACTCCAAGGCACTGTCCATTTTATTACTTAAAATGAGAGAAAGAGAGAGAGAAAGAGTGGGAGAGGGGGGCAGAGAGAGAGAGGGACACAGAATTTGAACCAGGCTCCAGTCTCCGAGCAATTAGCACAGAGCCTGATGCAGGGCTCGAATTTATAAACTGTGAGATCATGTTCTGAGCCTAAGTTCTATGTTTAACCAACTGAGCCACCCAGGTGCTCCCTACCCCCGCTTTTTTTTTAAAGGCTTTGTCCATTTTAGAGGCAGATTCTTTTTTTTTTTTTTTAACATGTATTTATTTTTGAGAAGCAGAGACACAGAGAGACAGAGAACAAGCAAAGGAGGGGCAGAGAGAGAGGGAGACACAGAATCCAAAGCAAGCTCCAGGCTCTGAGCTGTCAGCACAGAGCCCGACACGGGGCTTGAACTCATGAACTGTGAGATCCTGACCGGAGCAGAAGTCCAGTCTCTTAAGCGACTGAACCACACAGGAGCCCCATAGAGGCAGATTCTTTTAAGAAAGGTGAGACAAAGATCATCTTACAGAGAGCGATTTTCATGAAAGAGAGAAAGAGACTACAATGTCATATCCTAGAGACACCCTCGTCGCTCTCCTGAATTCTTTGGTCATAATAAAAGTATAAACAAGAATGTTAGTGAAATCAGTCTCTGCCCTGGGAGACAAGGCCCCACTGCCTTTTCTGATCCTATCTGACTCTGCAAATCAAAAGTTTGAGTTTACTTCATGCACAGACGGTTATGCTACATAAATCCCATCTTCCTTCCAAGAGTAAGAAATCACCAGTCTCCTTAACAGGCAGGCGGCACACAGAATTCTGCTTCCCGAGAATCTGCTGTGATTGGGCCCCAACCTTAAGCCGTGGATGATTTGTTGTGCAAATGGCTCAAAAATTATCATTTTACTTCCCCTCAGACGGACCTGCTCTTTGGGGTCCTGGTTTTGGAAAATTAATGGAAACTTTCGAGATGTTTTGGACACTCTGCCTGCACCACCCTCCTTCTCCAGATTTCAACCAACTGAGAATGCTCACCCGGAACCAGCAGGGATCCAAGGATAGCTTTATAGCTGCTGAGAAGAGCCCGAAATGGGGCCGGTATGAACATGGCCTCTTTTCCCCACAGCAGGGGACAAAGTACGCCTGGTTCCGGCGGGTCTGAGATTCACCCCCAGAACGTGCACGGTGCCGGCAGTTTTCTGGAAGGTTCTATTGTGGTATTATGCACCGTCCTGAAGGCCATTAAAAATCATAGTCACAGATACTCGGGAACTAAGTTTTCAACGCTCAGAAATAAGTCAAAAAAGGTGGTCTGATGACCTTTTAGTTTTAGGCTAAATGATATTCTAATGAGCATGTCTGAAGGTCAGCTGACTCGGGGAATGCACTGGTTTGAGTAACAGTTGATTCAGGCTGTGGGTGGGGGGCTACCTGAGGAAAACGGACCCATTAGACAAGATTGCCCTGAAAGTCACAGTTTAGTTGCCCGCAGGAGTATTGATCAGTCCTGTGCCTAAATCACCAACATGACTCTGCATATTCCTGTTTTCACTGACTTTGTGTCTCACGTCCACACAGACCCTTTGAAGCATGAAGCAGGTCCGTAATTTCTGTTTTTACCTCCACGAGTTAAAAACAACTCTCCTGTGTGATTGCTCTCCATTTTGATTGGGATTATAATTTTAACAATTTAAGAATTACCCTCGATCAAGGATTTGTTTTGATCTGTGAAAATGCTTAAAACATAATATTAATTTGTAAAGCTACCCACAGCACTAAATATAAGCTCTCTTCTGTTGAGATATATTTATCCATCCATGTATCCAATTCTCTACCCATCTGTCCATCCATCTGCCCATTCATGACTGTCCATAAAAGAATGTAGCATCTGAAGTCTGACTCTTGGGTCCTTATTCAGCCTCTGCTGATTCCATTCTAAATTCTGCACCTTACTAACCCCATGACCTTGGGCAAGTCCCACAGGTTAAAAGGCGTGTTTCTTTAGTTGTAAAAGGGGAGCGGTACGGGATCACGGAGACATGTAAAAGGGAACTTAGCTATAAAGCCCCCGGGGTAACACCTGGCTCCCATCCTCAGTCAATTTGCTCTCCCTAATGTCTCTAAGTCCAGAGATAAAGATGACGTAAAAATGAAGGAGGTTGGACAAAAAGTAAACATGAGTTATCTGGGGACTTGGGGATCAGTTCTTAACAAGGGCTTGGAAGTCAACGTTTCTGTCCTTAAAGCAGGGGGAAGCCGGACACATGGAAAAAGAATGGCTTTTCTTGGGCTCTCCTGAGAACTGAGGGTCCAGGGCAAACAGCCACCCCCAAATCTGGAGAAACAGAAGAACTGAGGGGGGGCAAACCCCAAATCAGCCCATCTAGAGCAGTAGCTGCTGGAGCAGTCAAATGGCAGGAGACTTACATGGGAATTGTGATGAACTCCTGGAAGCTGAGTGTGTCTTACCCTGGAGGCTGTGGTCTTAGAGACTCACTCACGTCAGTGGGTTTTACTCGTGGGACCCTCACCGGGTTCTCACAGTGAAGATCTGAGAAAGACCCCCCCACCCCCCATCCCCACCTTGGCTCTGGCAGGCAGAAGGGAAGAGGAATCATTGTGAAATCTGCCCACACCTTTCTCCGGGGAAGAGAATTCATCAGAGCTTCTGGAACATTCCATTTGGGGGAAGGGGATTCCTGTTACGAGAGCCCTCTTAACTTTCTTGTCTCACGTCCCGAGAGGAAAAGGAAACACAGGCAGGGGGGTCAGGGCTTCAGGGAAATAGATTGAGGATATACTCCAGCCGGGGCAGGGGGTGGGAGGGCAAGGGTAGGGGTCCCCACGGGAGTGACACTTGGGAAGGTCACAGGCCCACCAAGACTTTGAGATTGAATCCTAGAATCGCAGAATGCCCCTCTCCACACCCACAGGCCCCCAGGGCAAGAACAGTGGATGACACACCCACAGGCCCCCAGGGCAAGAACAGTGGATGACAGGACTGTGCAGGGCACAATCTCCCTCTGAGAAGGAGCCTGGAGGAGCCCAAGGTCAAGGCGGGAGGCAAGAGGGAGAGAAAGAAAGAAAGACAGCAAGCGGGAGACAGTTACCCACGTGGCAGATATGGTTCCAACCGTATCAATAGTCACTTTGAACACGGACGGTGTGAACATAACCATGAAAAGGCGGACTGTTGGGCTGGGTGGTAAAGTGACACTCAACCCTAAGCTGTCTACAAGAAACCCGCCTTAAACTTGAAAGCTCAGGTTAACTGTAAGGGGTTGGAAGAGAAAGCCCTACCACGTGAACAGGAAAGCCGGAGTAGTTATGTTCGTTTCCGATCCCGCTGCCTTCAGGACCCAGCCAGTCACCTGGGATGGGGAAGGGTGTGAAGTCCCCCGCGGACGCCTTAAAAAGCGTGCACTGAAAACACCCCTTCAAAGTAGGTGAAGACCTTCTCTGGGTGAGGTGATTATGAGTCATCTTATTTTTATCTGCCAGCTGTTCTCCGACAAACACGCGTTAGTGACAGAGAGCAAACTGCACCGTGTCCTCCTGTCGTGTGCCCGCCCCTTCCGGGGACAGAAAGCGGAGGGGCGCAGGAACAGCCATAGCGACAGACGCCCGGGAGGTCAGCTGTCCATCGAAAGAATTCGAGGAGCTATTCTTTGCACTTGGCAGGTTCACCTTGTCTGGGAGAAAAAAAGAGCAGGAGCTCAGACAGAACAGATGGCCTCACAGACGGTGCTGGCCACGGCAGAGATCTCAGAATATCGGCGTTTAAAAACCGAGTCTCCCTCCCTGGCTTCCCTGTCAATTAAAGACCGAGGGCCCCCCGGACAAGTTTTGGGGAAGCGTTTGGGCCGCTGAAGCGAAACCACAGAGCGAGGAGTGGAGTCCTGGAAACGTATCGACTTGCACATATTTGACCTTCAGAAGGATTTGAGGCATCGGCGGACGGATGGCCCCTCAGCTCTCGGGCGTGGGCGGGAAATGTGTGGCTGGGACCTTGGGCAGCTAGCCCCTTGCAGACCTCACCTGGGGACTAGGTGGTGTCATTTAGATGCAAAAGCTGGTCCCAGGGATGTTTATAATTCCTGAGCGGTCCTAAACGCAAAGCCGAGAAGACCAGTAAACCCTCGTCCTCTGACAAACGCCATGAAATGTCCCGTCCTGTTGAAATAAAAAACTGGATATATTTTCTTCATTTGGGGACATAGATCTCATTTACTTAAATCTGGCTTCATAGGAAACTTGAGAAGTAAACATAGAAGGTTAAGCTATGTTTCCTCCCCGGGGGCCTGGGTGGTTCAGTCGGTTGAGCGTCTCACTTTGGTTCAGGTCATGATCTCACCATCGGTGAGTTCGAGCCCCTCATCAGGATCTGTGCCGACAGCTCAGAGCCTGGAGCCCGCTTTGGGTCTTGTGTCTCCTTTCTCTGCCCCTTCCCTCACCCCCCCAAAAAAATAAAATAAAAACATATAAAAAATTTTAAAAGAAGATGTGTTTCCTCCCAACTGAGAGTTAATAGAAAGATATGTTGTTTACGTTCATGTTGACAAAGAAACCGTCCTGGCTTCTTTCCCCAACGTAGCTCCGCACAGGATCTCTTTGTTGTTGTTGAGGAATCAGGTCTTGCAATGACTTGTGTGTGTGGTTACCGGCTAAATACACATCTCTCATCATACAGCCAGGTCATGAGAATTAGGGAGACTTACATGAATGTACACTAATCCCAGGATTTACGATGAGTCAAAAATTCAATTACCATGATTTTTTAAAATGAAAATGCAAAAAGGGCCTTATATCCACGTATTCGGTCGTGATCCCAGGGTATCCTGACAGTGGGTCACTCAGTAACGGCATCTCGCCGCCATTCCCGATGGAGCCTCCAGACCATGACGTGTCTTGACGCCCCTGGGCCTGGGGCTTAGCACGTTGGTCACCCTGTGTCCTCGTGCAAGCTGCTGTAGCTGTCACAGCCCGGGCTCCAGGTGAGCACGGCGGGCCCAGCGAGAGAAGGTGGGAAGGATCTACCTCTCGCTCAGCTCGAACAGGTGCTCACACCCGGCAAGGCTTCCCCTCCTGCCCGTGCCTGCCCGCCTGCCGTGAAATCATGATCTCACCCGGTTTTGAGCCCCGGTTCTCCAAGAGTTCAAACCCTCTCCGTCTTTTAGCAAACACCCAGCGGCAGCGGCCGTGTGCCAGGCAACGTTGTAGGCACTGGAGATGCGGAGAGTAGGAACTCTGGAGGCCTCCGCTTTGTGGGGCTTGTGTTCTGGCCAGAGAAGGCAGGTGATCGTGATGCCGTGAACTAATGAAAGCTCAGTGGTACCAAGGTGGGCACCACAGGGGAAGCACAGGGGAGGCCACCTCAGCAGGTAAGATGCTCAGAGGAGATTCTCGTGGAGGAGGGGCAGGTGCCCTGAGACGAGAATGACTAGAAGACGGTTTTACAAGGACCTGGAGGAAGAAGGGGAAACTGTGTTGAGGAACCTCGTGTACAAATGGGCTCCGCGTGTGTGAGAATGTAGCCCCGTCCAGCCATGAGCCAGGGAATGAGTCCTGAGAGGCCGTGGAGAGGAGTTCGCACAGGGCCTGCTTATCTGTGTTCCTCAACGTGCAAACCACGAAGGCATCAGACAGCGTTGAACCGGAGACATGCACGGTTCATGGGGGTTGGCAGCAGAAGGCAAACAAAACGCCCCACAGGATGATGTCACTTTGGCGACTGTGCGGTGAGGGGCTGGCCTCTCCCCTTCTCTCCGCCTGCCGAGCATGCTCCCCCCACCATGGGCACAGCTCGGGGGATTGGTACAGGGGTGCGGAGAGGGAGTGGCCCCAGCCAATGGGGGAGGGGAGAAGGGGTAATTCTTCAGCCTCCCCACATCCCTTCCCTCACTTCAATCCAGAAGAGAGCAGAGAGAGAGAGCACGAGGTGGACCTTCCTTCCGGGAGGACCATAGCCATCCCTACTCTGTACTTCTGGGAAAGGGCAGGAGAGTCTCATGTGAATTCGGTATGGCCGGTGTCTCTCCCATGGCCATTTGGGACAGCCAAACCCATCCAAGATGAACCTCTTGTCACTTAGCCAAGAGCCAGGCATTAGGGGTTCACCTTTGCCTCCCACAGTCCCTGGGCAGGAGTCACATAGCAGAGTTAGGGCTTGGCCGCTGGGGAATTTGGGGGTCAGGGAGAAGGGGCACAGGGAGTCTGTTAGAGAAGAGCTCGGTCCGGCAAACCATGACCTCGAGTGTGATTTTGCATGAAATGGGAGTTATAGGTGGAAAGCTCTCCGGCTGGTGGGTTAGCCATGATGACAGGGACAGGACGATCTTTTTACGTTCCCACCACGGTAAGGGGACTTACCTCCAAGGCCTGTCTGGAGGACTCTTAGGGGTGCTGACCCTGCTGATGGCCAGGCACAAGGGGGAACCCCAAGCTCTTTGCAGAGCTCGGCCCTGGGAAGGCGCAGGGCCAGGGCGGGTGGCTTCACCCCTGTCTTTTCCTTTTGCAAAGTTTTAATTCCATTTGTTTATTTCACGTAGTCTGCTCCTGAACTTCTGGTTTTAGCATTTTATTTTGTTTATATTGAAGCGTTTGAAGGAGTATTGGGTTTCTTAACTCGTTCATGGCTTTCCAACGTTGCCTTCATCTTACTCTTTGATACTTCAGCTGCGAGCCTCTCCTCTCTGAAATGAGTGAGTTTGATCCTTTGTGTGTGTGTGATTCTGTTTCTCTCTGCTCTCCTCTCCTCTCGGGACTTTTGCTTGTTTTCATTGTCATTTCCCTCTATACCCTCATGGCTTTAGTGATCTACTTACTACTTATTCCATCCTTCTATTGTCTAATCACGAGGTAGAGCCTTGGCTCTTGATTTCAGGAATTCCAGTCATGGGAAGCAGGTGGCAGGGGCCCGGTGTGGGAAACTGCCACCTGGCCCTGGACAGTGTCATGCCCGCTGTACCTGGAAGCCGAGCAAACATGGAACAGACACTTGTCACATTCACCCAGGATTTCCAGGGTGGGTCCTGTGACAGTAACTGAGCAGCACTTATTCCCATGAAAGTCAGAAAAAAAGGAGAATCTAAAGAATTTGTGTTTTCTTCACATTTATTTATTTATTTATTCAGAGAGGGAGAGAGAGAGAGAGAGAGAGAGCACAAGCAGGGGAGGGGCAGAGGGAGAGGGAGAGAAAGAGAATCCCAAGCAGGCTCTGCATAGTGTGGAGCCTGATGTGGGGCTTGAACTCACGAACCGTGAAATCATGACCTGAGCCGAAGCCAATGGTCAGACGTTTAACCGACTGAGCCACCCAGGTGCCCCTAAAGAATTTTAAGAATTCTGGTCTTTTGAAAATGTGTAATATTAATACTCAGCTGTGGAAATATAGGCATGCCAGGGTATGATATCATGCTTTATCCTGAGTGGTCACAACCTTCTTCCTTTTAGCCTACTCATGTGAGGACTTAGGGTGCTACCTGAGCAGAAGGGGGCAGATGGGAGGCTGGAGAAGGCATTTTAACAAATGGGCAAAGCTCACCTATAAAATCATGTACATGGATCACCTTCTCCAAACCAGATTTTTAAAAATTTTTAATTTTTATTTTAGAGAGAGAGAGCGGGTGGCGGGGGGTGGGGGGAGGGAGGGATAGTGGGGGAGAGGGGGCAAGAGGGACAGAGAGAATCTCAAGCAGGCTCCACGCTCAGCAGAGAGACAGACACGGGGCTCGATCCCATGACCCTGGGATCACAACCTAAGCCAAAATCAAGAGTCAGACACTCAACCGGCCGAGCCAGCCAGGCGCCCCTCCAAGTCAGATTTTCAGTAGGGACAGTCTACTACCCTGCTGTGAAAGGCATCCCAAGGTCAATAAAACCACTAGTGATCCGGCAGGCCAAGCCAGATTAACCTCTTTGGTTCAGCTCAGGATTTAATGAGGCCTTGGCCAAGAGAGAGAAGCTCCTAACTCACCAGGGATCGAATCCCTCCCGTTGTTGTCACTGGAACAACAAATCTTAAACTGGGTCCAAGAGTACCGTGCTGCAATGCTGTATTTTAATTCCTAAGAGAGTTAAGGTCTTTGGAAATCTTGCAAAGGAGCCAGAATGCTAAAAAGTCAGCATTTTCTAATTTGGATACATGTGCATTTATAACTGCCAAGAGTTTCACTGTCTGTCCACAGGGTATGATGGGGATTAGAGCGGTAGGAAAAATGGTCATAACCGTAAAGGTGGAGAAGGGAAAGAACGATAGAATCTATCTGCAGATAGAAAATGGAAAAATAAATGTGTCTGATTCTTACGGTGGCAATTCGAGGGGAAAGTTTTTGAAGTAATGAATGGAACTAAAATTAGACAGGATGAGAAATTAGCTCATGAACTGAAAAGCATCGGTCTGAGTCCTAAATAATATGGAGGCTCCAGATACCGGTTAGAGGATTCACAGTGCCTTCGTGGTATCTCAATAGAGTCTTCAAATGGTTATTTATTTTTCATTTGTTTTTTTTCTTTTTAGGGAGAGACACAGAGTGTGAGCAGGGGAGAGGGGTGGAGGGCGAGAGAGAGAAAATCTTGACACAGAGCTCCATCTCACCACCCTGGGATCGTGACCTAAGCTGAAATCAAGAGTCGGACGCCTAACCCACCGGGCCACCTAGGCGCCCCGTCTTCAAGCATTTAGTACATAAGGGTGAAAATAAATTAGGCAAAATATATAAGCAGAAAGAGCATGGGACTGTAACAAAAATAAAAACAGCTGATGTGTCCAGCTGAGCCCTAAACATTTTAAGTTGACCACGTAATTTCATCCACTCCATGGTATTGGCTGCTACAAACAAGGAATATGAAGCTATAAGGTTAAGCTCCTTGTTCGAGATGACACAGCTGTTATCAAATTGGGGTGTGAGCCAAGGATCTCTGAAGACAGGTGCTCTGCCATTCGGTGCTACCTGTCCCCACATTCTCCACCAGGAGAATGGCTCAGCCATGTTCAGTCACGTACCAGCCGTGTCACCCCCACTCCACTCTCAGCAACCCAGCACCTGCCGTGAGCTGGACAGATGGTCTCCATCTCAGGGACCTCTGGCAAGCCTCGATCTGCTGTATCAGCTAGCGTGACTTCAGTGCTGATCTTTTGTTTCTTAGGCATCCTGTTTCTTCCTCTGTAGAGTGAGAAGTTTTTAACTATTATGTGATTTAGAGTGAAGAGCGTGCCACAAAATCCCCTTTGAGAAGCTTTGAAAAGTAATAAAAATCCTAACTCGCAAAGATACACGCACCCCTATGTTTATCGCAGCACTATTTCCAGGTGCCACGGTATGGAAACAGCCCAAGTGACCATCGATAGATGAGTGGGTAAAGAAGATGTGGTATTTATGTACAATGGAATATTATTCAGCCATAAAAGAGAATGAAATCTTGCCTTTTGCACCAACATGGATGGAGTTAGAGAGCATTATGCGAAATGAAATACGTCAGAGAAAGACGAATACCATAGGACTTCACTCGTGTGGGGGAATTTAAGAAGCAAAACAAACGAGCAAAGAAGAAAGAGACCAAAAAACCCAAAACAGACTCTTAACTATAGAGAACAAACTGGGGGTTACTGGAGGGCAGGTGGGTGGGGGGAGGGTGAAGTCGGTGAAGGGGGTTGAGAGTACACGCATCATGACGAGCACTGAGGAATGTATAGAAGTGTTGAATCGCTGTATCGTACACCTGAAATCAGTATAACATTGTATGTTAATTACGCTTGACTTTAAAAAGATTTTTTTACAACCATGGTTACCGGGGTCCTACTCCAAACCAACTGAATCAAGTTTGGGTTGAGGCCTGATGTGGAATTTGGAAATCCTCAGACAACTTAAATTTAAACCTGTATTTTAAGAACCACTAAAAATGCTGACTCCAAACTCCTTTCCAGCTCTCACATTCTAGCTTTACCTTTAGAAGGTCTTTAAATATCTCCCCGTGAAGCAGCATTCACACCTGAGTGCCGGCAGGGAAACGCTGACTGGCATTGCACTACCAAGTACCAAGTACCTTCTGAAATGGAGAACGGTTAGCTATCTCTTGGTGGGGCGGGCATGTTGAAACTCTCCACTGAGCAGAATGCAAGCTTACCAGAGCCTTCCGTGTCAGGCAAGGAAATGAAGACGGCAAATGACCTACACTCATTGTCAAGCCCGTCCACAGTTTGTCCCCTTGGTACCATTTCAGGTACTTGGACCAGCACTTCCAACCCAATGAGTCCTTGGCACAAGGTCTCCTACCAAAGAAATTCCAGTTCCAAAGATGTTGCGGGGGGAATGGGTTTCTTCCAAATAACAAGATTGAGTGTTTGACCCGGGATGATAGATTAGGAGAAGCAAGATTAGGAATTCACAGAAATTATCAGACAGAAAGTGAACGTCTTCAGACCATGCGGTTGGGGGTATGAGTCAAGCCGTACAGGTTCTCAGAGGGGCAGACACGCTGCCGACATCATTCAGATCGAGTGTGCATGGAACACGACATTTTAGAAAATGTTTGCAAAAAGAGATAACTTCAAACCCAGGTCACTTGCTGTTCCTATGTGCTCCACAAGTATCCCCGGACTTTGTAATAAAGAAGGAAATAAGAGGCTTCTGGATGGCTCAGTCGGTTAAGCGTCCGACTCTAGATTTCGGCTCAGGTCATGATCTCATGGTTCGTGGGATCGAGCCTTGCGTACGGCTCTGTGTTTAGCGTGGAGCCTGCATGGTCTCTCTCCCTCTCTCTCTGCTCCTTGCTCGCAGACGCTCTAAATAAACAAACAAACATTAAAAAAAGAGTAAAAGAAAGATGTCAAATGCAGTGAACACAGAATCCCATCTATACACAAAAACCTACGGGGAATATACTTCAAAATAAGAGAAAATACAACGATAGAAAGTTACAATTCAAATTAGTAGTGAGTGGATTTTTTTATTAGATTTTTTTCCTTCTTGGCTTCTATAAACCGAGTCTGTGAGAATAGGGATTGCCTTCCTTTGACACCTGTGCCCACACTAGCGTGCGGGATAATATGAAGGCTACCCACTGGGATTGCAGCACAGGAAATGCCTGGATGCCATGTGGAAATCCAGTCCCGTCTTCCTCCTCCATTGTTTCCACACAGTCCCCTTATCTTTTGTGCACCCAACGGCCAGCTGCAGCTCAGGTGGCCTTCTGGGGTGTCACTGGTCACGATCTCCCGTAAGCTTGGCTGTTCTTCAAAGGGCACCACCAGTTCAGGCCCAAGAGGGTCAACGGCAACTTCAGCCCTCTCTGAACGTAAAAGTTATCGCCGTTCCAGGGCTCTCCCTAGGCGTGAATGAGCAGGACCCCAAGTGGGAGAAACACGGTACCGAAAAGCCCTAGGAGCACCCCTTGCAGCCAATCCAAGAGAGCAGAGCCGACTTCTCAATGGCCACCAGCATCAAGTCAGAGCAATCGGAGGCTGAAGTCAGGAGTCTGCCAGGCCGACGAGGGGTCAGGGATGTGACCCAAAGCTGACAATGGGAGGCGCTGACTTGTTTGCGGGAGACAGCAGGCCCCTCAGCACCTCTGGGGTGTGGATGCTTTGGAAAAGATGGATGTATGTGCTCTCTTCAGCACTGCTGGGCATCTGGTGGGTTCCACGTGGGATCCCACAGTGGCCTGGCGTCTATGGCCAGGCTGCCTCTTCCCTGCAGGGACACAGGGGTCGATCACACGTTTTGCCCCTTCTGGAAGCTTCCCAATACCTACATCGGACTGTCATTGTTATCTTTCCCTTGGAGTCTCTGCTATGAAACTGTTTCACAAAGAAAACGTGCCTGTTCTTTGTTATCATTTGAGGCTATGTCTTGGCCCCTTATGGGATTATAAAGTCCTCAAAGGAGACCGTTTTGGTCTTATTCATCTTTTTTGTTCATCACAACCCCAGATACACAATGTACTAAAAACCACCGGCTGACGCAATGCACAAAATTACCCCAAGTGGAACCCGGGGACTTGTGCTCAGTTGCTAAGGAAATGGCTCTAACCGACGGGAGGACATTTACCTTCAGCTCCAGCTGGTTATGATCGTAGAAGATTCCAGACAAGTATTTTCTTGCTCCTTGTGCAGGAACCGAGCGAAGGTCCAGCAGGTAGACACAAGGGCTGTGTGAACATCCTCCTGGACCGTCCACCTTTTGCTTGCACGTGACATGAAGGCATTCTCTTTATCGTTAAGCAGGTTGGCGTGGGTTGTGGAGAACACAGGCTCCCGCAGACCGATGGCGTGAACAGGAGTCATCAGTCTGAGAGCTGACTACCGTAGCCCTCCTTTGTCATTGAGACAATTCACTGAAGCATGTGACTTTCAAAACATTAGAAAACAGAGAGAGAGCAAGAGAGGGCAGAAATACAGTCTTGTTTTACGTGACTACTGGACCAAGGCCTCCATGGAAAAGCGCTCAGACTCCGGGGCAGGGGAGCCAGAGGGGAAACCCGGCTTGGCCACTTCGTAGCTGGGGGACCTCAGCCAGCAAAACAAGGAAAGCCTTGGTGTCTTCGTCTGTGAAGTGGGGACAAGCGGTTTGTTAAAGGGACTACTTAGATCCTTTGTCTTCATGGGCGAGATCCATCACGCAACGTGTGGTAAGTGGTAATCCCTAAAGAAATGTTCGTTATTGTTCTGTTATAATCTGCAGGAAAGGTTAGCACTTAGGAGGTTGGAAATGAAAACTCAGTCCATATAAAGCAAGCACCCTGACACCCTAAGGAGCACATGCCCCCAGTCCAGGGAGGGTTATGGGAGACAGAGCTTCAGAGGAGCCTGGGGCACGGGGGTAAGAGGGCAGGTGGTCGGGCCGCAAGAATGTCACTGGATTCCAGGCCCCAGAAGCACTGTTGACAGGGACCCCAACCCTACAGGCTCTGAGGTGCCCAAGTGAACCTTAAAGCAACAGTGGAGACACGGAAGGGAAGGCTCAGGCCCAAAGCCTGATGCGTTAGAAGGAGCTGTTTTCTGGAAACAAGGTGCATGTCCCTCCCAGGGCTTAGCCGACCGGAAGGCCCAGAGAGAAATCTCTCAGAGAAGACTAAATACACGAAATGGAAAGGCCTTCCTCACGCCCGGTTGGTACCGCTCACAGGAGGCAGAATAAGCAACGAGAGGCGTAGGTAAAGAGCTGATGGCCACATTCCCTTCACGCTCCACTTCCGGGGCGGGATGAATCCGAGTGGGGGTGGGTGGAGGGGTGACAAGCAGGGGCAGGAGTGGGGAGCCAAGGATCCCCTCCAACGCAGTAACTCCCAGTCAGGAGCCTTCCAAATCAAGGACATCTTCAAGCCGCCATTAGTGATAACGACGCCATCGCTTTGTGAATGTTAAACAAGTTTCGAGCATACGTTACATAAAGCAGGTGTGTTGTAACCTACTCTTGGGTTTTTTTTAGCAACACTGTGTACGTTCACGGGCATCAGAGGGTTGCAAACTGGGCCTTGCCGAGCGCCGGCAGACCTGCCTTGGGGAAAGGAGCTCCCAGCAGCCAAGGCCCCAGCACACAGGCCTGCTCAGCCCCAGGCCTCTCTCGGCGTTGGCAGCTTTCCCATCCCGACTTCCTTATCAGGTTCCCATGAAATGGTGGCTCTGGCGCTGACATACTAAAAACACTGGTCGGACGTAACAAAGCCCGTGTTAGTGATCAGCACACCGGGTTGTGTCTGCTGTAACGCAGCCAGCTTCCGGGCCACGCCACCTTCCCTCTCTGATCTGGGGACCTAAGAAACCACAGGTTCTGGGGTGCACATGAAGACAAAAAAGGCTGGCACCCCTGGTGGTTTTCTTGAAGGTTAGGAGCAACTCTCAGAGCACTGATAAGCAAACCCACATCATGAAGACACGTGGGAAGGTTGCCGCCCGGGCCTCCACCCCGGGGCTCTCCCTCCGCACATACGAAGCAGCTCTGTGGAAGGCCAGGGGCATCATTTTTGTCAAAACTCTGAGACTGAAGATTTGGGAGACCAGACAGCTTTTCAGCCCTGCCCTGCGCAAGCCCGGCCGCCATCATCGGATGTGCTTGGCCCACCACCCTGCAAAGTCCTGATATAAAAGGTTTCCAACAATGAGTGAGGCACCTCTCACCTGGGTTTTCGAGCTTCCAAACGCGGACTGAGCAGCTGAGTGAGGGAGGGCCCGGAGGTTCTCTCTGACTGTCCTGTGTTAGAGATGACAAATCCAAATCCTAGGAGGGACCGAGGAAGCCCTGCTATTCCCTCTCACTTCTTCCTTTGCTCAGGGCATTGAAGGAGCTTGACTGTGAAAGCCTATGGTGAGAGGTGATTTGGGACAGAGCTTGGGTAGCCTCCATCCTGACAATCCAGAGCTGGTTGAGTCTTTCTTGCTTCAGGTTACAGACCAAAGCCTGGCCGTTGACAAATCCCTCTGTGGTAGCCCCGTCCAGGAAACCTGTATGAGTGACCAACTACCTGCCTGCCTGGGACAATGCTACCCCGGGTGAGTTTTGTTCTCATCTTTTAAATTCCACAGAATGGTTGATGCCCTCAAGGCAGCTGACTGCTCTGGAACCAAGGAGATCATCATTAGTTAGTGTTTGGGTTTGGCTCAGAAAAAGCTATGGCTGCCATTGCCATCGGCAATTGGCTGGTCACCGTGTGCTGATCCATCCCCCAAATGGGAACCGTGTTCTTGTCATGAACACATAGGGCACCCAGCAGAGTTTTTTAGGACGTGGGTATTTGTAAGGAGGCAAGACTGAGCACCCAACACGTACCCAGGAGCCTAGGAGAAGCATTGGTTTTAATTATTGGGAATAATTGTGTCCTCCGAGATATGACCTGGAGAATCCACGAATATTCCTTTGGTTAAAACCAACACAAATGCAGGTCTTACTATTTGGAGCAAGAAGGGGAATTTATGGGACGGACGGAAGAGGGTATGGCCTGGGCAGACCAGATTGGAGTGAGGGTGTCCCAGCCCCTGGTTCATCCTTTCCATGCTACAGCAGGAATGACAAAGAATGATCCCCACCCAGGCTAACTCTGGCTGTCTGCTTCTACAGATAAAGTTTTATTAGAACACAGCCACACACCCCTGCTTTCACACTACAATAGCAGAGTTGGATAGTTGTGACCAAGACTTCATAGCCGACCAAGCTTAAGATATTTAGTCTCTGGCTCTTGACAGAAAACATTTGCTGGCTTTTGGCTGAAGGTCAAGACATCCCAGAAGAGGACCCAGTGGTTGTTCCCTGGGGCTGGAACAAACTCCTGAGGAGACAGCCATCTTCCTCCTTGCTGTTTAGAAGCATCCCATGAAATAATAAAATGGCTATTTTGTGACTTGGGCTACATTTGTGGACGTGGAACCAGCAAGTTAGTTTCTTGTGCATCATGTGACCCTCTGGATCTCTGAGGAAGGGCCCGGTGTTGGAATACGATAGGCTTTGAGGCTCTCAAGGAAGTACGCCGGTCCGGGTGACATGGAAGAGAAAATGGAGGTCACGGGGCAAAATGCATATACGAGGAATAATAGGGAAATATTCAGTTCTATATGATAGTGGCAAAGTCGTGTCTTTTTTTAAACCTTTAATTTTTTAGGGAAATTTTGGGTTCATGGCAAAATTAAGAGGAAGGTACAGAAATTTCCCATATGTCCCTGTACCACACATGCAAAGCCTCCCTCGTTATCAACATCGCTCACGGGAATGGTGCATAAATACACCATTTCTTTTTTTAACCAAGAATGAACATACACTAACACATGATCACCCACAATCCGTAGTTTACTTTAGGGTTCACTCTTGGTGTTGCACATCCTGTGGGTTTGGGCAAATGTCGAATGACACGTATGTATGGTTATAATATACAGAGTATTTGTTCGCTGCCCTAAAGATCTTCTGTGCTTCAGTTATTTGTCTCTCCCCTGGCAACCACTCATCTTTCTATTGTCTCCAGAGTTTTGCCTTTTCCAGAATGTCATAGGGTTGGAATCATAAAGTAGGTAGAGATTGGCTTCTTTCACTTAGTAATATGCATTTAAGGTTCCTACATATGTTTTCGTGGCTTGATGGCTCATGTCTTTTGAGTGCCGAATAATAGTCTGTTGCCTGGAGGCACCAGAGTTCACGTGTCCACTCACCTACTGAACGGTAGGACATCACAGTCACGTCCAAGTTTCAGCCGCTATGAACAGGGCTGCTGTAAACATCCATGTGCAGTTTCCGTGCGGACATGAGTTGTCAGCTCTTTTAGGTAAATACCCAACAGTGTAATTGCTGGGTCGTATGATAAGAATATATCTAGCTTTGTAAGAAACCCTTAGAATATCTTCTAAAGGGGCTCTATCGGTTGGCATTTCCACTAGCCAAGAATGAGAGTCGCTGGGGCGGGCACGTGGGGGGCTCAGTCGGTTGGGTGTCTGGCTCTTGATGTCTGCTCAGGTCATGATCCCAGGGTCGCAGAGCCTGCTTGGGGTTGTCTCTCTCTTTCCCTCCCTCTCTTTCTGCCCCTCCCCTGCTCTTTCTTTCCCTCTCTTTCTCAAAATAAATAAATCAACTTAAAAAAATAATAGCGAGTTCAGTCTCCTTCAGGCAGGTGGATAAGAACACAGAAGGGCAACATGAGTTTATAAGTTGGCCTATGTTTTCCAGTTGTCATGATCGAGGTGGTGGGCACCTTCCGAACTTGTGTTTGTTTCTCAGTGAGGGTGAAGCCTGATAAAAGCTGGGGAGGGGAGGACAGTTGATCAAACGGGAGTTCTTGTTTTCCACAGCCATTCGCTGTGTTTCCTTCCCGGACCAAAGAGCGACACACCTGTGTCAGAAAGGAAAGTCAGAGACTCTTCAACCAGCAAAATAAGCAGGCTTCCCGCACGCTGTTCTGAACGGATTGCTTATTCTTGGAAGCTGAATCGTGCTGCTCTAGCTTGCTTTCTAAACAAATGCCACCGAGTTGTTCCTCAACCTGACTGCACTTTGGAAACACCTGGGAAGCTTGCTGTAAATACAGATTCTCTGACTCCAGCCCCGGAGATCCTGATCCAGTAGGTCTGCCTGGGGCCCGGGGATCTGCATGCTGGGCAAGTGCACCTGGCGTCTTGGAATCCAGGTACGGCATGGTTTATCCACAGTCTCAGACCCCACATTAGCATGTTGGAGTAGAAACAGGGAACCTGGAGATCATGCGACTCAGCCTCCTTGTTTTATAGAGAAATAGCATTGGAACGGAGCTATAAGACCGGCTTTGATCAGGCAGGGCTGTGGTGCTGTTTGACACTCAGTGTCTCTGCAGAGAATCTATTGCCTCTCACTGAATTGGGAGGTTAGGAATGCATTTCTGGAAAGGGTTAGAAACAAATGTCTTCACAGGGATAAAAAAAAAAAGGGTTATTAGAAGTCATCTATATAGAAAGAAGCCTTTGTTCAGGAAAGATGCCTTTGAAAAAGCAAATGTTAGTGAAAGATGCTGCATCAGAGGAAGGCCCCAGGGGCAAATCCGGCCCCGAGCACAAGGACCACCCTTGTCCAGCCATCTGCAGTCCGTGTCTCAATGCCCATTGAAGAAGCCGGAGCTCCGATGGCTAATGGCTTTTGGACTCCAAATAAAAGAGAAACAAAGGGGTTCTTAAATAAAAGGACTGCAGTCTGAAAGAAATTCTTAAAGAGAAAAAGCCTTATTGATGTGCATTCCTCCTAAATGGAGCTTAATTAGGCCACACACGCTAATGCACTTGGGAGAGACCCCAAAACCCAATTCCCTTCTTTACTGCTAGACCAAGGAGGAAGCCTGTGGGACTCAAGGCTGCCTTGGGAACACGATGTGGACCATCAGATAGGAGTAGAATAATTATGGTGCCCTTGGAGTTACCCATAATGACATGTAAACCCCTAACCAAACAACTTTGGGTGCTCTCTCCCCACCCTTCATCCCAGTTATTGAACCACAGGATCCAGAAGCAGAATAGACCTTTCTGAGCATCTCACCTTTGGCCTATAGGTACACGATGTGCAGATTGTGGGCTCAGCGTGGGCTGACAGACACTTAGCTATAATTCTATAATTCTGGGCCTTTCCATCTCCATTCTGCTGAAATGCACCGTGAAACAGGGGCCCCTTGAAGCATTTTTCACCGAGTGGAAGAAGACAGAGAGCATGGCTTCCCTGGGCTCCACAGTCTGCAGGATTTGTAGACTTCAGGGCTGACTGTGATTCCCTGGGTTCACCACGTCAATCTTTGCAAAATGTCTGCAGTTCACTTACCGTGGACAAGACCCATGTGTCCCAACATACACACCTTCCACATCAATGTGCCCATCTTCCAATTAATGTCATAATTGTTAGTTCTTTCCTAAGTAAACAGTGACATCTGGTCACAGTCTTTGTGTTTGTATGGAATATTCTGGAAGACTGTTTTATAGCAAACACGCACACCGCCTTCATGTGACCCCCTCAATAAGGCACACCTTTGTATAATCCACTCCCCTTGAGTATGGTGGCATCTGTAACCTGCTTCTAACCAACAGAATATGGCAAAGGTGATGGGATGTCTCTTCCTGGGGTAGGTTATGTTACATAGGAGAGTCGCTCCGTCATCGACAACTGAAGTATAACATTCTTGTGCTGGCCTGAAGAAGTGAGCTCCATGTTGTGGGAAGGCCAAGTGGCAAAGACTCACTGGCAGGTTCTTGATGCTGAGAGCAGCCCAGAAAACAGGGGGCTAGAAAACAGGACCACAGTCCCATAGCCACCAGGGACTAAATTCTGCCAACAATCACGCATGCTTGGAGAAGACCCAAGCTCCTCCGAGGAACACGGTTTGGCCGACACCTGACTGCAGCCTTGGAGACCCTGAGCAGAGGACACAGTTAAGCCACACCTGGACTCTTGATCTACAGAAAGTGTGAGAAAATAAATACAACGAATGTACAGTCAATTCTCACTATTCACAGCGTTATATTCTATGACATTGTTTTGAAAAATGCATTAGTGCCTTTGTTCCTGGGGGAAGTACAGAGTAAGGGTCCTGCCAGCCTCTGGTGACGACGGTGTCATCAACTGGTCAATACATAACCTCGTTTTATGCGTGTTTCTGTGTAAAGGCACCTTATTTAAAATGTTGCGGATTCGTTACCATTGAACTCGCAGCCAACAGCACTAGAGCTCGGGCCTGAACGAAGCTGACCCAACACACAGATTTTCTCCACGAGGCACGTCACAGCCTCGTGCTTGGTGGCACCAGACAGCGCTTCAGCACTATGCTCGGGGGACCACTTGACACAGCGAACTTACCAACAAAAATTGCAAAAAGGCAAAAAAAAAACCAAAAAACCAAACCCATGGCACTCAACTGACTACAGAAAGGACGCTTGTTTGCAGCGTGACAGCTGAAACAAGAAGGCAGAGCGTTGCCTCGTTCTGGAAACACGCACATGGGGCGACTTAAATCTTGTGCAAATGGCGTCTGCAAATGGCCAGGAAAGCACTGTGGGTACTGAGTTTTTTGAGGTTGCAAATAAACTGCAGCAGCCACAGAATCTGCAAATAATGAGGACGGGCTGTAGGTTTTAAGCCGCTAAGTTTGTAGTGATCCATTACGCGGTAGTGTCCGACTAATGCAGCCCCCAACTTCAACTATGACTGTGAACATGCTTTTCCGCATCCCTGACTGGCTTTACCATTCACCTTACCCCGAATGGGACTTTTGCTCTGTGCTTATAAGGGCATGAAATACATTCTGTTCTTCTGCTGTAAACTTTCAGTCATCTGTGCGTTGTAGAGAACATTCCCAGAACTTCCCAGCGTGTATAAATGTACAAGGAGCCAGAAGCCTTTGCTGTACTACATTAATAGATGGTCTCTGCAACCGTCACGACTGATTCCCTTGGCCTGACTTACGCATTAGGTCGAATCTTTGCTCTTAAAGTCAAATGGTGCAAACCTCCTCCTTAGCCTGTAAGAACGTTGTTTTTTCTTTTCCAAGAATGCTACGTTCCTTTTCCGATGGTTCGAAGAATCCAAGGGCTCACTCACAATGACGCGTCCATGCACCAGTCAAACTCACCAGGGTAGAGAGATAACCAGGAAAGCTGTCCTGTTCTGGCCACCCAGGCCTCTGACGCTGTATCTGTGGTCGCTGCCCTGCTACGTGGCTCCTGAACCCTTGGCTCACGGGCCCCTTCCCCTTTGCTCCTTACCATATATTTGCAGCAAATTGGACTTACACCTCAATAGGACTGACTTCTGGCCTGTCCCCTCCCCCTTCTGGTCCCTCAGCGCAGATACACCTGCGTGGCCTAGAATTCCTGGCAGGCCAGATGTGCCTGCCTCGTTCTGCAGAACTTCAGCTCGGAGACCCCACATGTCACAGCCCCGCCGCTCCGTCTCAGCTCTCTCTCCAGCAACTCAGCTGATTGGGTTGACTCATGGTCATAAGCCAATGCTTCTCCTAAGGCGTGTACAGAGGAGAAGGGAGGCTGCCTCTGAAGGGCTTTCTGTTTTGTTTTGGTTTTTAAATGTTTCCTTATTCATTTTTGAGAGAGAGAGAGAGAGGGAACAAGCAGGGGAGGGGCATAGAGAGACACACACAGATTCCGAGGCAAGTTTCAGGCTCCGAGCTGTCAGCACAGAGCCCGAGGTGGGGCTTGAACCTGTGCGCTGTGAAATCATGACCTGAGCCGAAGTTGGACTCTGAAATCGACTGAGCCACACAGGCGCTCCGGAAGTGCTTTCTGTCTTATGCTCAGTTCAGCTTTGTCTCAGAGACCCCTGTCTGACTCTCCATATATATGCTATCCCTTTTACCCTCCTCCTGTGCCCCCTCCTTAATCATCCTCAAACCCAGCCTGCCCTCAAAGAAAAAAACCCCACATATATATAGTTGTATGTATTCCAAATATTATGGGAGAGAGAACTCAGAATGGTCCGCTTTCGTCACACATTGTACACATTACACACCCACACTTGACTCCACACATCAGCGGTCCTAATACACGATACACAGCACACGATCACCCCTATGTCAGACTGCGCCAAGCGGCACAGGACTTAGGCACATGAAGGGAACAAAGTCATCTTTATAAAAGCAGAAGAAAAATGGGATTGTCCACACACCATTAGCAGTGCCTCCCATTCCAAGGGCTGACACTGCCTTAGTGGTTTCCCCACGTTGCTAGGTTAATAATCATCATCTGCGTCCATGCAGCAAAGGGGGAGGAGAATTAATGACCCATTTCACGGTAAACATCCACTTCATCTCAGAGTAGGCTCCCAGACTCGCCTCAAAAAATAAATCACACAGCCCTGCTATCTGCTTGCAGAATGTGGGGAAGAGCCAATAAAGCCATGATTTCCCCTTCTTTTAAGCCTCCGCACAAAGTATATAGTTTTCCACTTCAGTTGATTTCCCCAGGGTTTTATATTGGTGGTGATTGATTTTCTTCATTTATTGTTATCAACTGATGCCATGTTCTCAGATCACTGAGCATTAGCAATGTCCCATTCCTGTTTTTAGAAAGCTGTTAACAAGTTAAATTTGGAGAGCGAAGGACAATACGTAAAAAGCATTCTAAGGCACGTAAGCTCTTTTGCCTAAAAAAAAAAAATAAAGATAATTGTAATCATTTTAACATAATTCTGCTTACGATTTCATTATGCTCTGACTTTGAGATGCCCTCTTGCAGAATTCCTAAGTGAAATGAATCCTAAGACAGTAAAAGGAATCAGAGAATGAAAGCAGAAGAAACTACGTGATATAAAAATTACATAACCGTGGGATCCTTCAGGGGGGAAAAAAACTAATAGGACAAATCCATGCACCAGTGATTACTTCTAACTTGCTCATTAATTTATTTGCATGACTTTATGATACGTGGTCTTCTTGTAATATTCCACCTGTTCCTACTCCAGAACGCTTCCTCTCTCCAAGGATGAAGTGATTTGACATTATTCTCATTTGACTGCTTTCTCCTAGACTTCTCCTTAATGGCTGCGTTCCAAACGATATTAAAAACTGTCACCTAATGCCATTCTAAATGTGATCCGAGCCACTCATGGAAATCTAAAAGGATAGGGTAGCGTTCTCCAAAATATTTCACTGGTATTTTTCCTTCTACTTCATCTTTTTTCCAGAAAGTGTTTGAGATATCTCACTGTTATATAGGAAATAATATACGCTATTATATCAGGAAATACAATTTTTTTAAAGTCAGGGAAGCAACTAGGATAATGGAAAACAAGGGTGAAAGTAGGACAAAGCCTGTGCACCCGTATTAGACAACCAGTATTGCAAAAACGCTGTATAATGAACGATGAAAAAAATCTCAGGCGCTACCAGCGCCAACATGGTTCCCGCTCATTTTGTGAGCCACGGGTAGCTCTTACTTGAGAGTCTGGTGTCTCTGTTCCACACGTCTCATCTCTTATCCTCCTTCTTCTCATTAGGACGCCAGGAACACAGGAAGGCAAATGGAAATGCACGATGCCCTCCAAGGCCTAGGCTCAGAGCTGCCAATTATCACTTCCACGTTCCAAGTCTTGCTTGAGTTCTTCTCGTGGACCAACTCGAAACCCAACTGTACGAAGAAAGGGATTCTGGGAAATGTAGTTTGCAGCCTCAGACATATATGGCAGTGGTGGAGATGGGGGTGGAGGTGGGGACGATAGTAATCATGGTGGATGTGAATGGTGGTAAATTCCAACTCCCTCTCTAAAACTAAATGGATGGACAACGAACATCTCTTTAGAGTATTTTTAGTATTTGGAAAACACTCCCTCTCATAATGCTTCCTTTTCAAAATATCTAAAACTTATTCTCATCGCTTTATTCTTCCAGATGAACTTTGAAATTATTTTGACAAGTTCTGTCAAAGAACGTTACCGAGATTTTGTTTGCAATTTCTTAAATCATGTAAATTGGGAAATTTCGTCGTACAAAACCGTTATAGTCTGACCACCCAGGACACGCCATGTGCCAAATTGTTTACTGCGCATTTCTTGGGAAGTGTAATAATAATATCTGTATTAATGATTATGATGTTTTCTAAGTGGTTGCAGAGGATATAAAGACTTGATTTTTATGTATTACTTTCATTTGCAGCCACTGAGTCCACCAACAACCCACACATTACTTTGATCGATAATCATGAGGTGTTTATATATAATCACATTGGCTGGAAATAATACTTTCCTGTTCTTCATATCAAGTGCTTATTCGTTATTTCTGTCCTGTCTTTGGAGCTCCCAAAATAACGCTGCAACATAATGGTGGTAATGGAAATCCTTATTTCTCATTTCGTTTTGCTGTGGTTTCTCCATTTATTCTTTGATTGCACTTGGCAGACGTGTTTATTATCTTTGCAAATAAATCACTTCTCATTTTACTTACTGATTCTACCTCTTTTCTAGCTTAATTTCTGCTTTTATCAATTTCATGTTCTTTGTAGTTCCCTGCACTGAATGGCTATTTATATATTTCTTTTCTTTTTCATTTGGGAATGAAAGAATTTAGGGTTAAGAATCAGCCTCTCCAGATACATCTGAGAGCCTTAACAGGGTCCTCATTCTTCTGATTTTCTAAACAATCTGACGTAATATTTGGTAGCTGACTCATTATTTGGGACTGCTTTTATTTTATTTGTAATATCCAAGTAATTGGGTTATTCTTTCTAAATGTTTATAAATTTAGAGTTTTAGAAAATTGTGTTAGCAAATAATTTTTGCCTTGGGGACATTTATGAAGTCAAATTTATGCCACTTTTATAAATATTCCATGGACACCTGAAAATAAGTAGTTCCATCAGTGTGAGCATGACCCTTATCAAATCTTACTATTATGATTGCCCTACGTTGAGTAACGGCCCCCAGAGATATTGAGGTCTTAACCCCCAGAAACTGAGAATATCACTTTACACAACAAAAGAGATTTCGCAGATGTGATTAAAGATCTTGAGATGGGGAAGTGGTCTCAGATTATCCACAGGCGTGCCTTCAGTGCAGTCACAAGTACCCTGTAAGAGGGGGGCAGAGAGAGATCCCACTCGGAAGAGGAAGGCAATGAGGAGATGGAAGCAGGAAGCTGTCCAGGAGGCTTTGAAGATGAAGGAAGGGGTCTCCAGCCAAGGAAAACAGCCCTAAAGCTGGAAGAGGCAAGAAAACAGGGTCTCCTGGAGCCTCCAGAGGGAGTGGGCTGCACTCACACCTTGGTTTCAGCCCAGTGAAACCGACTACTGATTCCGATCTGCAGAACCGTAAGAGCGAGAAGGTGTGTTCTCGTAGACCGTCAGGTTATCGGGAATTTGTGACAGCAGCCAGAGGCAACAAATACAACTGTATAGCCTTATTTCCTTCTCCCTGCTTTGGATCGATCACAGAGTGTCGATATGGGTAATGCTCCGTAACAACTGTATTTTTGATCTTGCCTTTTAAATAAAGTATGATTTAGCGGTGCCTGGGTGGCTCAGTCCGTTAAACGTCTGACTCTTGATTTCAGCTCAAGTCATGATCTCACAGTCGTGGGATCGAGCCCCGCGTCAGGCTCTATGCTAACAGTGTGGCGCCTGCTTGGGATTCTCTCTCTCCCTCTCTCTCTCTCTCTGCTCCTCCCCAACTCATGCTCGTGCTCTCTCTCAAAACAAATAAACAAACATTAAAAAAAATAAAGTCTGAATTTGGAAATGCCAATGCTATGTCAGCCCAGGAAGGCTAACGACCATTTTCAGTATTATGACCTTTCATAACATAACATGACTCTTGTTACAAGTGTAAGGCTTCTTGATCAATGTCTATTATTTTCTTGGTATTGAAATCATCATCCTTCCTCTCTGCATGTATGAGCTTCCTCTATCTTTGCCTCTATCCTTTATTTTATTTTGTCCTTTATTTTACATTGTAAAAGAACTCTCCTTCGTGTCTGTCTCTTGTATCCTATAGTTCAATTTTGCTTCCCATCGTAAGACTTTGCTTTGATAGAGTAGAATTTAGGCCCCCAACCTTTATTATCATAACCAAAATGGTTAGCCCATGTGTCTCTCCTTGCTTTCTTCTGTTTTCTGGTTTATGCTTTATTGTACCTTCTTTTTTCATTTTGTGTTATGTGCGCTGTTTTTTTTTTTAAATTATACCAGTGGATATTTTTAATTTCTTCGAATGTCTATTTAAACATAATCTTCTAATCATTAAGTCAAGATCAAAGCAATGACTTTGGCTCCTCTTACATCAAACAAAATTTATTTCACTAGATCTTTTCTTATGCCCTCAATTATTTCCTAGTCTTTGTTAAATTAATTTTATGTTATAGACCTAGACTGATATCATATCATTGCTGTTTTTAGTAATTTACCTTTAAAATGCATGAGTATTTCTCTCTTGGGGCCATCTTTAAGTAGCTGATCTTTTTCGTTCAACAAAGATCTATTGAGGACCTGCTGTGAGTGAGGCACTGAACTAAGGACTGTGTCACAACAGTGGCCGGGACCCACACGCCTCCGCCTGGTCCTCATGGACCATGGGGCTGTGTGGCCGTCATGTTCCATCAGTTTGCTTTCTTGGGCCACCCTGTATTCCAGATTCCCTGAACTTGGTTTGGTTCTTCAGAACCACGGGGCCTCTCTGGCCCCACGGTCTTAGGTTTGCTTTTCCTTGGGATGCATTTGTCTTCCTTCCAGCTCTTCTTCACCCTAACTACACCTTATCCCTCTGGTTTCAGACTAGACTTTACTTTCTCCAAGAAGTTGGCCCTGGACCAGCCCTCCCACGTAGGGTTTCCACTGAAGCCTAGGCTTCCCTCACCATGATGCCAGGCCACCATGCCACCATGTCACCGTGTCACTGTGTCACTGTGTCACCATGCTACCACGTCATTATGCCACCATGCCACCATGCCACCGTGTCACCAGGCTACCATGTCACCATGTCACCAGTCTACTATGCCACCTACCCAGATAGTAGGCATGTGCCTGTTTACTTCACTGTCTCTCTGACCTGTGGGCTTCACAGGGACATGGACCTTTTTAGTTTTGTTCAGAATTGTACTTATTAGCACAGGGCTCGGCACCTTGCAGCTACTCATTCAATGTTTATTAACCAACAGGGTGAATAAAGTCTTCTTTAAAAAAAATAATGTTTGATACTGGTTGTTTTTATATTGGCTGAATATACCTCTACCTGATAATTTCGGGAAGAGAATGTGAGTGGTGCTTTTTGATCTGAGCATAACTGAGGATGACCTTGCGCGAGAAGAACTTGACTGGGCACCGAACTCTTTGCTCTTGGTGTTTGGCCTCTCCCAAGCATATACATTTTGGAGCATTGTGTTCTGGGTTTTAGTTTCACAAGGGAACCGTCTGATGCCGGAGTAACTTTTGCTTCTTTTTAAGTAAACTTCCCCTGTGTCCTCCTTTGTCTAAATAGAGAGAGAGATTTTTATCTTTCCTCAAAAAAAACACACAACTCGTTCTGTCTATCGCTCATCTGCCTTCATTCATTTTGCCCGGTACGTAGTACGTTCTTTCTGCCTGGATTCAATCCTTGTTTCATCCGGAAACATTTACCACCTCGCCAGGACTGCCTGTGTCTCTGGGGCTTCAGGCACAGAGACCATGAGCTAAACCATCTTTGTTCCTCTGCTTCCGGCCCCGGGCAAGACTGGAAGTTGGAGGAACAGAAGTAATAAAGGCAGACAGGAGTGTGAACATGACCGATCGCCGAAAAACTTGGTTCTCGCGTAGAGAGGGGATGTCTGCTCTGTTCTCTGGTTCATATGCATTCAACCAAAGCACACGAGAAGGCCGAATCTTCCCCATCTTCTCCAGGACCTACCAGGCTGTTCTCGTGGGGACAACAGCCGGGTAGAGCCCTCCATGCCGTTCCTGAATCAAACCCAATCCCTGGGAAATATGCATACAGTCACCCCAAAGTCCAATGCGAGCCCTCATTTTCCAAGCTGGTGGATGCTTTTAGTTTCAAAATATCTTCTGGGGCGCCTGGGTGGCCGAGTCAGTTAAGCGTCTGACTTCGGCTCAGGTCATGATCTCGCGGTCTGGGAGTTCGAGCCCCGCATCGGGCTCTGTGCCGACAGCCCGGAGCCTGGAGCCTGCTTCGGATTCTGTGTCTCCCTCTCTCTCTGCCCCTCCCTGCTCACGTTCTGCCTCTCTCTCTCTTCTCTAAAAATAAATAAACATTAAGAAAAATGTTCATAGTTTCAAAATATCTTCATGGAAAGTGAGCGAGGAGTTGTCGAGCCTGGTCAGGTGGCTCTGCGTGAGCTGTAAGGGCTGCCTCCTCATTTATTGTGGGGGGAGAGGAAGCTGTCAGGGCCTCGGAGTCTTGGGCTGTGGTGAGACCCGGCACCTCCCGGCACTGCCATGGAGGACCTCACCCCTGCCTTCCTGTCACCCCCCAGGGCCCCTCCATCCTGGTCCCCCTGTCTGTTTACGTGGGTGTTTCTCTTGGTCAGTGCGGCTTTATCTCGTGGCTTCTGCAGTCCAGAGTCAGGGCAGGCATGGTTCTGTTTGGTCTCCAGGGCCTGCCCGGACAGAGGACCCTGGAGCAGGTGTGCTGTGTCACTGGCACCTGTAGGCAGAATGCAGGAGGAGAGCAGGGGCGGCGGAGGCTGAGTGAACGAGGGCGTCACAGCACCGACAAGGGAGTCTTCAGGTGGTGATGCTGCCTCCAGATGCCCAGAAGGTTCTGTGGGCCAGGGCTGTGCATTCAAACAGCGGGCCCCCAGAGGCGGGGGGTGGGGGTGAAGGAAGAGTGGGGCACCCTGAGCAGGTGCTCAGGGAAAGGGGGCTGGCCTTCCTCTGGCCACAGGAAGACGCATAACCATCCTGTGAAGGTCAGACGCTCTCGTGTGTCCATAGTCCACAAAGCTCGGGGCTCCGGGGTGTTGTCAGGAAGAAAGGGAGCCCCCCCCAAGATCACTACGAAGTCGGCTGGCCTCTCAGCAGATCAAATAGGTTAGCAGCTGCTGAACCTCACTTTCCTCAACCTTTTTGAACAGGAAACCCGAGAGGAGAGAACGTTTGAATTGGCTCGTGCGAAACACAATATTTGCTCGAGGTTAGCCCCTACGTTATGAATTTTTAACCTCCCATAAATCACACTGTAAAAATGGACAAAGGCTGAATTTCCTGTGCCGGGACCAAAATAGAAGCCGCCTCCCTCTCTCTCTTAAACAATTCCGATTATGTTTCCGTAACCAAATCACGCTGAGATGAAGAGCTGAAATATTTATATTTAGGTCCTAAAGTATAATGCAAAATAAATGGAAACGGTTTATCTTCTCAGCGCTGACGTGGTGTCTCCGTTTCCATCTGCAAAGGCGACTCAAAGACCAGGCTGTGCAAAGGCCATTGTGTGCCCACGGCAGGAGTTTGCTTTCCTCCGCTCATTGCTTTTCCTCCTAGCTGTGGACACTGGGTCCCCCTCAGTAAATGATTAGTAGAAACCACCCCCCACCCGACCCTGGGGGAATCGGACTGTGACAAGGTTCTAAGCAAATTCCTTTGCAGAAGCCTTATCCTCAGAAATACATGCTCTTAGAAAGATCCATAAGACAGAATCTTAAAACTGTAGAGGACGATGTTTTGATCAAGTGATGCTTTCTTTACTCCAACACGTATATCCGTCACAACTCCTTTGAACTACAAGCTTAGAAGAACATAAAAACAGAAGAATATAAAAACCACTCAGAGGCTTTTCTTCTCTCAATCTCCTGGAAAAAGGAAGGTATGAAAGCACCTGATTTACCATAAGGCAGAAAGAAGAACGAGCCTGGGGAGCGTTGTAAGGAAATGTTAAAGACTTTCAGAAGCAGGAAAGACGTCAGCACACAAGGTGGAGTTGGGATTGACCTTTAAAGAACGATAAAGGCTTTAATGGGAAAAATGGAGCTGGAGAGCCCAAGAAACCTGGCGAGGCTGACGAGAAAAAAACAGGGTGTGGAGTGGAAGAATGTGATATGAGGCTGGAAAAATCGGTTGGGAGAAACGGACAGAAGCAGCCCGGGTTTCAGACTCAAGTTCAGCCTTACAGGAAACCGGAGGCGTTTAAAGGCCTTTAACAAAAGGGGCGCCTGGGTGGCTCCGTCGGTTAAGCATCTGACTTTGGCTCAGGTCATGATCTCAACAGTTTCAACGGGTTCAAGCCCCAGGCTTGCACTGACAGAGCAGAGGATTCTCTGCTTAGGATTCTCTGTCTCCCTCTCTCTCTGCCCCTCCCCATTCATGCAGGCATGCGCTCTCTCTCTCTCTCTCTCTCAAAATAAATAAATAAATATTTTAAAAATCGTATTGAAAAAAACATCTTGATTCACACTGCCAGCTTCCAACCCACATTCAGGAGATGAGGTGTTTTTTTTTTTTTTTTTTTAATGTTTATTCATCTTTGAGAGGTAGAGAGAGACAGAGCATGAGCGGGGAAGGGGCAGAGAGAGGGAGACACAGCTCCAGGCCCTTAGCTGTCAGCACAGAGCCCGACACGGGGCTCAAACTCATGAGTCATGAGATCATGACCAGGGCCGAGCCACCCAGGCGCCCCGACACCTTTTTTTCTTTCACACCGAGTACTGTTCCGTTACCTGGATGTTCATTCAACTTGTCACCTGTTCATGAAGTTTGCGGCTTCTGGTTTCTTTTTATTACGAATAGGGTTGCCGTAAGTCATCTTGCTCCTCTGTTTTTTTCTGGGTTGACCAGCAGCACGTATCTGTCGAGTACCTTCCAGGCCTCAGCGACAGAGCAGTGGGGACCACCCCAGTCCCTGCCCTCAGTGAGCGGGCATTCCCCTGGGGTCGGGGAAAGAAGAAACACGAACTATAGGTGTTACTGAGAGACGGAAAGGCCACGAGGGAAAGTAGGGCTGGGTGAAAGGGGGCGAGAGGGTGCTGGGGGCAGGGGGTCCGAGATGAGGCCTCGCAGACAGCAGGGCAGCTGAGCAGGGGGCAGGGAGTGGTCCGCAAAGGCATGGGGGGGAAGGGCACTCCGGAAGGGGCAAAGCAAAAGCAAAGCGTGCAAAGGGACGAGTGTGAGGCCGGTGTGGCGGGAACACAGTGAGGGAGGGCAAACGAGGAGGAGCTGAGGTCAGAGCCGCGGCTGCGGACAGACCAGGAGGCGCGCAGCAGGGTGCGGAGTATTCCAGAATGCAGGGATGCCGACGCACGCACACAAGGACCACGACGCCCGGAGCCAAGTGCTTTGCCCACAGCGTGGCCCCCTGCTCAGCACCCCCCACCCCCCTGCCCTTGGTGCCACCTGGTCAACAGAGCTCGGCTATGGGGACTGTCGAGCCGGACGCATGGGAACCGCAGAGGACCCCCCTGCAGCAGCTGGTCGTGACCTCCCACCCCTGGTCCTGTCCCCCCCGACCCCAACCCCCGCGGCCTCCAGAGCTGTCCGTCTCGCCTTCCACTCCCAAAGAATCTCCGTCTTGCCGACCAGGCTCCCACCTCGGATTCCCGTAGGTGATTACAAGTAATTACCCACTGACTCCACAGCAACAACCCTGGGCCGCCTGATGCACTCCCAGGCCCCAGACCCCAGGCCCCGCCCTGGCTGTCCGCGTGAGGCTTTCTCTGCCACCGCTCAGTGTAAGAGACGACATCATGGGACACCAGGTAAGAGCGACCGTGAAGGAGCCAGGCTGAGGGAGGAACTGAACTAAAGCAAACGTAGACATGGGTGGGTTCTCCGATCTTTGACCCCTCGTGGCCTCAACTGCCTCCTTTAAAGGGACGAGGAGAAGCCCATCACTTATCAACAGGATAAACACGTAGATTTGGTATTACCGTTAGTACACGCTGTTCCCACAGAGCAGCGTCTGGTCCGCGCTATGGGCAGAAAGCTGTCTACTGGTGAATTGCCGTGGTCGCCCTTGGAACGGCCGGTACACCAGGTCTGAGTCTCGAGTTTCGCAGAAGCCGGGAAACTCTGTAAGGATCCAATGGGGTCATCGTTTCCCCTCCCGGGGCGGTGAGTACAATGCCCTAACGATCCCAAGGGCCAGGGAGGGGGTTTGGGAAGCGTGAAGGCTGAGCACGGTGGGGTGACGGTATCTGACTCCACGCGGGAAGAGTGGGTAAGTGAGTAGCGTTGACACGCTCCAGAAGTTGTGTAACGGGGGAGAGAGATGGGGTGTGGCTGGGGCGCGGGCCGAGATCCGTGCGTATGTCCCTCACACAGCAACAGCAGGGCTTCTCTGAACAGAGAGAATGTAAGTGCAGGCGCAGAGGTGGGGGGAGGGGGGAGGATGGGCCGGAAGGCCTGAGTGGGGAGGGTGGTTAACCTGGGGGCCAGAACAGCCCTGCGGGCAGTCACCCCAGGCTGGAGCCCCAAAACTGGGCTCTCGGGAGGGAGCACGGTGGAGCGGCCCCGTGGGAGCTGAGCAGGGGTGAGGAGGCTGAGCAGGAGGGTGAGATCTCTCCTTCTGCTCATTCTGTCTCATCTCCCTCCGGGGCCTCTGTGTGGCCCAAGGTGACCAGAAGCCGGAGGGCAAGGGAGCCTGGGCAGGGGTCCCTGCGACCCAGAGCAGGTGGGATCTTCCCGGTGGGACCCATGAGGGGTTCCCCCTCCCCCCTGGGTAGGAAGCCGCGGGTGCATTGGGGCCGGGCTGGCGCAGGCGAGGAGCGGGGACCAGGAGGGCCGTGGGGGGAGGGGGACGGCCGCAGCGCTGGGAAAGAAGCAGGGAAAGCGCGGTCACGGTCACGGTCACGTGGAGGCAGGGGACCCTGGGGCTCTGTTCCCCAGTAGGTAGCGCCAGGCTCCGGGCCGAAGTGAGGGGCGGGAGCAGGTGCGCGGGGAGGCCAGAGCTGCCTCCGTGAGGGTCACCCGGAGCCCACGGGGACACGGTGGCAAGAGCCGCCAGGCAAGGGGACACTGGTTGGCGCTCGGAGTCCCCCCACCGGAGCCCACCTGGAATTCACTTCTCGACCCCGGAAACTGAAGCCAGAGAACAAGGCTCACGCAGCCCAAAAGGTCAGGATCGGGGCTGGGCTCAGAGGAGGCCAAGGGCGAGGTGACCCTCATGGCCGGAAGTACAGGGGTGCGGAAGCGGGTGGGGGGGTCCTGCCCCGCCCCACCCCCGCTCCCGGAGGCACCCTCCCTCACACCCACACGCACACCCTCAAACACACTCGCACGTGTGCACGCGCCCCCGCATCCTCCCTCCCTCGCACCCGCACGCACACTCACCACGCTCTCACATGCCCGCTCACACACGCACGGGCTCGCTTGTGCCAAGCCACACCCGCACACCCTCGGACGCGCATCCTCACACGTGTGCACGTGCAGCCGCCCTCCCTCCCAATCGACCATGCGTCCACGCACCCGCTCAGGCTCACGTTGCACACACGGGCACGCTCACAGTCACGCGCGCTCACGCACTCATTCATGCCCGCGTGGGCACACGCACGCCCCCTTCAGGTGGCCTCAGGCACACAGTCCCGCACGCCCTCAGACGCTCACGTGCTCTTGCACGTGCGTGCTCACACCTGCACACAATCGTCACACCCCTGCGCACACGTTTGCACTCATGGGAGCTCACTTGCACACTCGCAAGCCCACACGTCCTCGCACACATACCACCCCCGGTTCTCTCTCTCTCTTTCTCTCTCTCTCTCATACACACACACACACACACACACACACACACACACACACACACACCATCCACCTGCAGTCAGAGTGGTCCTCCCCCTCCCCCCCCCCCCCCCCAGGGAAACACCCACTCCTCAGAGCTCTCCTGCAGGAAGCCTACCGGACCCCGCGATCAGCCGCCATCCCCGCCCCTCCTCCAGGACCCCTGCTTTCCCCGTAACCCCTTCCCACGCTGCGGCCTGGCCTTCACCCCCCTGCTCGCCAGGGAGTTTCTGACTTGCCCTCTGAGCTAAGATGCGCTCCGGGCAAGCACGCCGGTGCCAGCCCTTGGCTCCATAAACACGTGATGAATGGATGGAGGACGGAGCCCGAGAGAGAGAGAAAGGCCGGAGGCAGAAGTGATGACACAGAAAAGCCGGGGGCGGTGTGTGTGAAGGGGTGAAACGTTTATTATCCGAAGATCGGGCCCGGACGCTCCTCGGAGGGACAGGCAGCTCTTTGTTCAGGATCCCGGACGTGGGTGGGCGGTGGGTCTCCCCTGAGGGCTGCGCGTGGGTGGCGGCGACCCGCGGCAGAGGAGGGAGGTGCCCGGACAGAGGGGGAGGGAGAGCGGGAGGAGGGGGGGCGGGGCAGGGAAGGGGCGGCGGGGCGAGGACAGAGGGCTGCCGGGAGCAAGCCCCCCAGCGGCTCAAAGCCCCTGTCCCTTCCCACCCAATCGTGTCTGCACCTGCCCTGGGCCCCTCCGGGGAAAGCTGTCCCCTCTCACCGCTCACCGCCCGGCCCTCCTCGTCTTGGCGGGGGGAGGCGGCTGGAGAGAGAAAGAAGGGACCCCCATTTCACTGCCGGGGACTGATGACAAAGGGCCTCGTTTGCATTTCTGCGCAAAGACCCCGACAGCGAGGCGGACCTCGGAAGTACAGCAAACACGAAGTTCATAGAACCTCATGGAAATCGGCAACGGTGTCTTCCTGGAAAATGTGGTGAGCCTGTCCCCAAAAGAAGTTCAATCCGAAAGAAAGTTGGCATCAGAATTTGTATTGGTTTGTTTGTTTATTTAACTTCTTTTACCAACGCTGCTTCCTTTTACCCGAGACTCTCTGGTACTCGCTGGTTTTGATCTTACAAATGACCACCATTCATCTAGCTGAAAACTTGCCTCTTCTCCCTGGATGGTTCTCCAGCCTTCCTGTGCACACAGAGCACCCACTGCTGGTGTTTTCAAAAGCTGCCCAGGCTTCCACCCTGGAGAAGCAGGGTCAGGCCGCCTGGGCTGGGCCAGCTGTGCTTTTAAAGCACGTGCAGGAGATCTGGGGCGCCCGGTGGCTCAGTCGGTTGAGCCTCCGACTTGGGCTCAGGTCATGATCACAGCGGTTTGTGGGTTCGAGCCCCGTGTCCGGCTCCGTGCTGACGGCTCGGAGCCTGGAGCCTGCTTGGGATGCTGGGTCACCTTCTCTCTCCGCCCCTCCTCTGCTCACTCTCTGTCTTTCTCTCAAAAATAAACAAACATAAAAAGAAATTGTAAAGCCCTTGCAGGAACTTTGAACATCCATTGAGGGGCTAAGAATCGCCATGACACCGATGGCATTTCAGCCAAAACCTCAATGGTTGTTTAGGTGCCCAAACACTTCTACTGAAGAGAAGCGTCTAGAAAATACCGACAATGCCCTCCATGGAGTCACAGGGAAGACCAAATGTTTTGAGTCCAATAACTTCGGAGATTTTTCTTTTTCTTTTATGTTTCTTTATTTTTAAAAGAGAGGGAGAGAGAGATAGCATGAGTGGGGGAGGGGCAGAGAGAGACAGAGAGAGAGGGAGAGAGAGAGAAGCCCAAGCAGGCTCCACGCTGTCAGTGCAAAGCTGGACGTGGGGCTCAAACTCCCGAACCGTGAGATCATGACCTGAGCTGAAATCAAGAGTCGTTTGCTTAACCAGCTGAGTCACCCAGGCGCCCCCCCCACCCCCCCGCCCGGAGAATTTTCTTTTTGAGACCAAGTGTAACAGTCTTTAAAGTGGACAGGGGTGCACTCAGGAGTTTGGTTTGATAACAGCAGAGAAATGAATATACAAACCCCGATGAGTCGTGTGTCCGTGCCCACGTTAATCATTCGTAAGTGTCCCTTTAGAACTTTGAATAACTCAAGTTGTTTTTCTTGTTCAAACCCAACGAAATCTGAGTATGAGTTCTTCGAGAGCTGGACTAATGCCTACAATGTCATTGCCTCTTTCCCCCTCGTGACAGATGATGTCTCTACTACTCTGATATAAGCTGTAGGCACAGGCTTCATAAATATAATCGTATTAACTTTTATTCACATTCGAGAAAGATTGCGCCTCCTTTCGAGAGAATGTGCCACCGAGAATCTACTTTCTGTGAAGGAAAATAAAATGTTTTCTGCTTCGTCTCAAATGGCGTTGACCACAATTAGGTTTCAGTGTGAAAAATTGGGGGTGGGGCGGGAGAGGAGAATGTAGGGCCACTGGGAACCGAGTCATCAAATATCCTTGTCCCGTGTCCCAGGGTGTGACAAAGGGCAGCTGGATGAGGGGTACCCCTGAGGTCTCAGCCCCCCCGGAGGGAGGCCCGTGGACAGGACAGAAGTGTGCCTGGGATGGAGCTCAGTCCCTGCATCACGTCTGTGTTTTCATCTCTAGTGACAGCTACAAGTGACAGTCTTCCTGGTAAATGAGCATTATTTCCACCATGGCTCACCTTCCTTCTTACCCCCTCTCAGGAATTTGATATGCAAAAGGGCTAATTGATGCAAGCTGTAATTAAGCCTGCGTGGGCATGGTTTACCTTCTGTCCACCCCGCTGGGGTACGCGCTCCACCGGGGAGGGGGCAGGACTGTCTTAGTCGCTCGTGTATCCCCGAAACGTAACACGATGCTAGGCACGTAAAAGCGGTCATTTGTTGAAGGAGTCCATTCGCATGTAAGTATCTACATTTGTGCAGAAATCTGTGTAGAATTTGAGAGGGGTGTGGCCGGATGCACCAGCACGCAGCCCGTGTTCATCTGTCTTCATGGGCTCTATTTGTAAGAAAAAATTAGGATTTGTCCCCAATCCGCACTTTCTTGGCTCTGACTTAAGATAAACAAGATGTCAAAAAAGAAAAGAAAACAAAACAGAAAAATGCCCAAGTGAGAACGAGTTGTTTTTTCTCTCTGAGATTTTGTTTTTCTAACCAAGTCTCTCAAAAAATTCACTCTTCTAGTAGAATTAATTATTTTGTTTATTGCACTCATCATGAGTGGGTTTCCTCTACTTCCCCCATAGATCTCTTTCCGAGGCTGTTGACATATGTGAATGGTCGTCATTGCTTTTTTCCTACAGTTGATAAGACAAGTCCCTTTACAAACATTTGGTCGATGATCGCGTCATTTTTTTGTTCCAGATGGGTAGCAGCATCCTGCGGTCAACACGGGGGGACACGGTGGGCACGATGTCAACGTCCTAATCCCCGGGACCTTGTGCTGTGTTCCCTCACGTGGCAATGGGGACTTGGCAGAGGTGACTACCTTAAGGATCTGGAGATGGGGAGATCATCCTGGATTGTACAAGTGGACACAATGCCATTACAAGGGTCCTTATAAGACGGAGGGAAGAGAGTCAGAGAAAGCGATAGGAGGACAGAAGGAGGGAGACAGAAAGAGGGATATTTGAAGATGCTCCACCACTGGCCCTGACCACGGACCGAGGGCCCACCAGCAAAGGAATGTCGGTGGCCTTGGAAGCTGGAAAGGCAAGGAAATAAAAAAAAAAATCCAGAGCCTCTGGAAAGTGCACAGCCCTGGCGACCCATTACAAGTTCCCCACCTCCAGAGCGTAAGAGTAAATCTGTGTCGTTTTCCGCCACTAAATCTGTGTGATTTGCTACAGCAGCCACAGAAAACTGATGCAAAAGCAAGGAAGTGAGCCGAATCTTCTCCAAATGATGAAGCAGCCACTTTTCCTTTGCTCTCCCTGGCCTCGCCTTCTGTCCCTTCACTTTAATTCAATCTGACAAGCCATTATTGAACACCTGCTGAATCGTACATGCAGAATTCCCACCTCACCCCTCTGGCCACACTGACCCTATCAACCCTGCCTTCAGGAGGGATACCTTAAGGTAGGGAATCCCTGTGGGTCTTTGTCCCTCAGTTCTGAAAGGAACGCGTGCTCACTTTCAAAGACTTCAAACTGTTAGAAGGTATAAGGGGAAGAATGAAAACCCCCACCCCGAAGAGATTCTTTACATGTTGATGCATTGCTTTCGGGCCGGTTTTCGAAGAGCTGTGGGATGTCTGGGGCACCCCCCCCCCATTATGTGAGCGCTCGGGAGGTACAGTGTCATGGGTTCCCCGCTCCTCCTGGTTCGTGCCTCAGTTTGCCCAGGCTGCTGTAACAGAGTACAGGACTCGGGAGGAAGTGTGAGATCAGGTGCCGGCGTGCCTGGGTTCCTGGCAAGAGCCCTGCTCGTGGCTGTGTCCTTACGTGGCCTTTCCTTGGTGAGCGTACTCGCAGGGAGAGGGAGATCTCGTGTCTTTTAGTAGATAGATTTTTTTAAGTTTATTTATTTATTTGGAGAGAAAGAGCAGTGCAAAGCCCAACGTGGGGCTCGATCCCATGAGCCTCAAGGTCATGACCTGAGCTGAAACCAAGAGTCAGACGCTTAACCAACTGAGCCACCCAGGGACCCCTGTTTTTCTATGTTAAATAACCTCACAAATAATGTCTTTCCACATCAACTGTTGTCATTTGCCTTGGGGTAAAATTACTGGGTCAGAACGCATTTAAATTTTAAGCCATAGCTCTGATTCTAGAACAAAATGCTTCAGCCCGGTAAAGAATTGTTCAGCAAAGTAAATATAATTGCTTTGGGGGCGGGGCAGGGGCAGTCCCCCTGGAATCACAGCAGGTGGGTGACTGTCTATTATACTTATCCATGATATGCACAAATATGTGATTTAATTTATCTATCTCATCTATCTATCATCTATCCATCCATTATCTATCAATTATCTATCTATCTACCTACCACCTACCTATCCATCCATTATCTATCTATCTATCTATCTATCTATCTATATCTTTACATACGTATATCTTAGAAAAGATCCCAGCAGATTTAGCCCTCAACTCCTCCCCCTTCTCCCCAGAGATTTCTCTCATGAAAGGTGGGGATATATTCTATGGAACCACCCTTAGAGGAAGCAGTCCCCAATAATGCTTGTCATCAGCTGATCCCGAGTGGACCCCTTCGGAGCGCGTGGGTCCACTGCTTATCCCGGCAGCCTCACACACTTGACCACTGATCCCGTATACACTGAATCTCACGTTCAGCTCAAGGATGCACTCCCTTGCTAGAAATTTCACTTGCCAGCTTTAGGTGAAGCTTCAGGAAAAGCCTTTGTCCCTAGAAAACAGACGCAGATCACAAAACAATTGAATAATTGGACGATGCTCAAGTTGTCTGTGCTCGGCGCGTTTCATTGATTTTCCTCACATCTGCCTGTTCACTGCCATGTGTAAAGTGATTACGTGACCTCTAGACTTGGAAACCTACCTCGGATGCACCGGGGGACTCGATAAGGAGTCCTTATATCATATTCAAGAACATAAATAGTCCCAGCATTCTGCCTTGGCGAGCATACATGTTAGAAATGCTGAATGCATGAAATCAGATTACTGGAGGACTCGCTTGTTTCCTTTCAGTAAATATTCATCGAACGCTGAGTCTGTGTCGTGCCCTGCAGCGGACTCCGGAGACGCAGTGAAGGAGGAGCAGCGTGGTCCCTGTCCCCCCCCCCCCCCCCATGCGCCGGGGCACTTTGTCAACAGCAGGGTTATGCCCTCGCAGCGTGAAGAACGTTGCCGTTAACCTTTATAATAAAGTCCTGCAGAAATAATAGTGACAGCAGCCATCTTGATTTCTGGGGTGACCTGTCACGTTCTCTCCGTCCCCCCTACGGGGAACTCTCACCTTGACCTTGCACTGCTGCCTCCTGCGCTCCTCCGGTCTGAAATGCTAACCTGCACCTTTTCTGCCGGCGGACGTCACACAGTCAAGTCTTCAAGGGCCGCCTACAGCACTGTCATGTGAAGCCTTGCCGAGATCCAGGCAGAAACAGGTGCGTGCTCTGGCGCTCCTGGAGTGTTTTGTGCGTGTGTGTGTGTGTGTGTGTGTGTGTCTACATCAGTACATCAGTACAGGGAGACCGTCATCTCCTGTGTGTTCAATGTACAGCAGAGTATTTCGTGCTCCTTCTCTGGGCGTGAGCTCCTTGAGTCGTTTATGCCTCGTGCCTCCTGGTTGGCTGGCTGGGTCTGCAAATACATAAAGCAGATCGGATGCGTACACACTTGAGCCTCAGAGAAAGTTTTCCTAAGACATTATTAACAGAAGACAGGCTACGAGTTGTTTTTCCAGCAGGAGACTCTCGCCTGACGCTTGCCCGGCCTTAGGAATGGCAGAATCCATGTGCAAGGATATAACCCGCGTCCACAAAGCCGACGAGGACCAGGGGCTGTGACTCGACCCATAACCCTGACTCACTGCCCCCGTCCGTTGACGAATAGGACCCAGAAAAATTGTGCCGCGATGTACGGATCGAGTCAACCCCTGTCACGGTTGTACAAAAACAGGCTTGCTGAATGCCGACCACACATTCCCCGGGCCCTCTACCTCTGGGAGAGGTAGAACTTGGTGGAACTTAACCCAAACTCCAGATTCATAGCCAGAAGCCACCACTTCTGAGCGTGCCCGCAGCCCACGCTTCCCTCTCCTCTGGGTGCCTGTGACCTCGTGGGTTGGCACTAAGACACTGCCGGACCCGGGGACACGGAATCCCTCCCTCTTCAGCGGTTTCCCACAGGAGATCCATCCACATCAAGTGTTTGGTGATCTTTGTTGAATCTGTCCTGAAGATTTTGGTTGTCAAAGGAACGGTCGCACACCCACCACGCAGAGCCTCCCGCCATCTTGCTTGTTCTGCCCCTCCCCCATTCGCACTCTGTCTCCCAAAATCAATAAGCATTAAAAAAAAGGCTTTAGCAATTGGGAGAGATAAAAATAGTATGATTGCCGGCAAACAACCGCTATTTCCATGTTTCTGCGTGGTCGGAGCGGTGGCAACCTGGGTGGAGGGATGTCTGAAGAGCCAGGAGCAGTTGGAAGTTGAAGACTGTGACAGCTGGAGAGGCGGATGGCTCTCTCTCCCCTGGAGACCGATTTTCCGTTCCAAAGGATACTGAGCCCGGAGACCTTGCTGTTGTCTCCCCAGAGAACGCCGTTCACATCCCAGAGCAGAAGCTCTCTTTCTGGCTGGGTGGGGGGAGGAGCAGCTGCGCCAGCCGGTTCTACCAGCTCTGAGACTTGGAACCCCGGTGGCCCTCTTCTGCAGCACAGGCCCTGCAGGTGCACAGCCCAGCTAGACCTCGCCAACCGCCCACGGGGGGTGCAGCACGGACACCTGATTCTAAGATGGCGGGACCGATAAATAGGAGTCTGGCTCTGATCCAGAAACCCCGTGTCTTCCTTCTATCGAGACATAAATAAGCCTAGATATAAAAACATGCGACATGGCATGAGGACCTCTACTTCTCCGCAGTTCGACCAAAGATGGATCTCTTCGTATGAGCTGCCTTATTGCTTAGATAAACGTTCTAGAACGGGGCAGAGGGGTATGTGAAGAAAAAAACCAGGGAAGAGATCATTCAACTCTGTGACTATACTTGAGGGGGATGGGTTACGTATTTCATCATATCTAAGATACTGAAAGCTATGGGATGATCCATTATTTTATGCACCACTAAGGAAATAAGAAAGCTGCCAGACTCTGACACGGTGCCTTCTAGAATCTCAGAAGTTTTATTTTCTTGCAAGAAGTCTTTTAGACTTATTTAGAAGTCAATGCTTATCCTATTAGGGACATAATCTGGGGACAGAAGGGCCCCAGCGTCCTCACCCCAGCAGCTCCGTGCTGGCTCCTAACTCTCCCTGAGGCAGAGGGATCCCACTGAATGGAACCCGCACCCACACAGGGAAAAGAACCTTCTCTGGGGGGCCCGGCACTACTCCTCCTGGCCAGGAGCCTGCGGCCACAATTCTGCATCTTGAGAAGAAAGCCCACGTCGGATTGCCCACCAGGCTGGCCCCAGAACCCTCTCAGTGCCTGGCACGGAGTGGGTCCTGGGGGGTGTTGGATTCATTCCCTCCACATACACTCATGAGAGCCCAGAAAAGGGAAAAGTGGTTGAATCACTGTGAAAACAGGTGTGACCCGAGTGTCGGACTCTTTCTTAATGAGGCTTACGTTTTAAAGCCACAGACCCCCACCTCGCAAGTCAGGTGACCATGGAAGTCAGGAAGTACAGAGAAACAGGAAAGAGGTGGAGAGGTAGGGCGAAGATGAGTGTGGTTGTCGCTTAAACAAAAGGGACAGGAACCACGGTCCCCCCAAGTGCCGCGGGACTAACCTCCATGTTCATCAAAACCCCCACTGTCCTGAGACTGAAGATGTGAGCACATAGACGCATAATCTCTGAAAGCGACGACCCCGAGGTCCTGCCCTGGGCCAACACAGCCCCCCTGGGTGACAGTGCAAAGGAGGGTGGTCACCAGATTCACAGACGGACAAAGGAGCAAGAGAAGGGCATGATTCTCATGAGCTAGAAGTGGCTCCTAAGAAGCGGGCTTGTTCAACGGAGCGGGAGAGAATGATCTCCAAAGTGTTTTTTAATACACAATTTTTACTCTTAACGTGATTGGAAGGCAATTCTGGAAAGAACATCATCCAGAGGTCAGCGGAAATTGCTTTCGGTGGAAAAGCTATTACCAAAGTTTAAAACACAATAAAAGAGTTTAATAAAGTGTCCAGCTTACAAAATAAATCTGTAAAAACCAATAGCTTTTGTTTTACACCAAAAACAACTTGGCAGAAAATGTAACAGGAGGAAAATTCCATGCACAGTCGTAACAAGGAAGGTGAAATACCCAGAAACGATTGTCATAAGGTGTGTTAAAGCCCTCGATGAACACTTTAAAGTTTCTTCGCGGAGAGAGGATATATCATAGTCCTTATAGTGGAACCGCTGGCATTGTAGTTTGAATTTTCTGTGCTGTAATTCTCCTTGCACGTGTAATAATCTGCTTTGGTGTCTGTATTCCCCACCATCCTGTAAACTCAGTGATGCCAAAGGCTCTCTGTTTCATTCCCTGCTGCGTTATGGTGTATTTCCAACTTGCCGCTTCGTAGCAGGTGCTCAGTAAATACTGGTTGGATTGACGAGCCGAGATGGAGATGACCACAAATCTAAGTGGTTTTAAAGGAACCTGGAGAATCCAAGATTGAGCCTCAGAGTCCCCACGAATGACTTCAAATGACCGTGGTTTTTCAACTATTGAGAATTTAATTGTCCCAAGACAGTGTTCCTAGAGCCTCGACAAAGAGCGTAAATATTACCTCCCTTAGGCATCATTCCCGGCAGTGGGTAAAAGTGGGCAAATAATCCTCCCTGGGAAAAAGATCATTCCCAGGAGGCAACAAGAGCCAGAAGGTTCCCTCTGATGTCTTAGCAGTGCTGGGGACCAATGAGACTTCTTACAATGTTCCGGAGACTTCCTTGGAGAACAGGAAATGCCTCCAGGACCTCCAATCTTGATCACATTAGCAATCGTGATGGAAGGAAACTCTGTTGTTGCTTGAAACTGAACCTAACCTGATAACCACAGTCTTTTCTGTCTCTCGCAGCCTGGGAATCCAGCACAGAAGGCACACAGTGATGGAACTGAAGCCATCACCTCTTCTTGAAGACACGGGTGAGGGCAGGAAAGGGACAGCTCTGGAAAGGGATACCCTGTTGTATTCATTTGAAAGGGACACCCAATTGTGAAGTGGAGAACACTGGTGAGTCTCTGGTCTGTGAAGAGAGGCCCACAGCCTATTCTGGGGGGTAAACAAAAACCTGTGCATATTAAAAGGGAGGAAGGGGGTTGGGTTTGCTGCACGGAGGCCAAGAACGGCAGAGAAGAAAGTGAGAGACAGAACCAGAGGGAGGGCTGGAGCCCAAGACGGTGAGAATGATCAGGCATCTTCCAGACAGAAGTCCAGTGCTCAGGGAGCCAGGCACACCAACAGAAGTTTGTACCAAGCAAGGAAAAGGAGCTGAGCTCCATGCCTATGCCTCATGCAAAGGGTAGAAATCAGTGGGGGCGGGGTGGGGGAGAGGTAGAGTGCTGCTAAAAGTCAACCCCGATGTGCAGAAACCACAGGGCAATTGGAAGCCAGGACTTGGGAGGACAGCCAGGTTCCTAGGAAGGGAAGCCCCAGGAAGCTCGTACGATGCAACGCATCCCAGGGGCAGATGCGTCAGCCATGCAGGGGGTCACAGATGACCTCGCCCCGCTCCGGGCAGGACAGACCACGCTTAGCGTTCAAGTCCCACAGGATACCCGCAAGAGCCTGACGCACGTGCAACCCGGGCTTGTCCATAAGTTGCCCAGAGACGAGTGGCAGGAGCAGCGTAGCCAGTGAAGACCGATGGAAGGAATTTGGGACATCTGGGCTCAAATGGGGAGCCCTGGGGATGAGATGGTCATCTCCAAAGTGGGAATGGGAGTGTGCTTTTTATCGGTTAGGATTCTGGAGGGCAAAATGGGAGCAGAGGATAGAAGCAGTAGGAAAAATAACTTGGCCCAAATATGAGGGGGACATTCCTGGCGATCAGGGGAGCCTGAATGTCCGTGTGACTTCCCATGAACAGCGCAAACTCTTCTCACCTGAGCCGCGAGGCAGAGGAGGTCAGAGCCCAGCTCGGGTGGTCTGGGGAGCGGAAGCGAGCCTCAGGTGCCTCCTTGGGATTCTGTGGTTCCAATTCCCCCGAGCATCCCCAGTATGACTGCCAACCCCTAGTGACCAACATGGGAACAGAGATCTGCACAGGCCAGAGGCAGCTCCTTGCAGCAGTAAAGACAGGACCCTTTGGGGATCACGTCTAGAGTAAGAACAGACACGGTTGTGTGAACCTGGGGACAGGTGGGCAAAGACTTTTACCAAGGTCTTCCAAAGACACTCAGCAAGTAGGTCTTTCCTGGGGGGAGAGACTCCCAGAACATCTCCTTTCCCAAGTCATTGACTTGGTGTCACAGAAATGGGCAAACAGGGGGTGGTCCCCTGTGTAGACTAATCCAGTGTTAAAGGGCATCTGTGCTGAGACCCTAGAGGGTTGGGTGGGACAGCTCAGAACCGGAAAGCCCGAGTGTCTCCCTGAGGTGTCTTCCACCATGCTGGGAAGTTCTACAAGACCAGGTTCCATCATCATCCGGTGACCGTGGGACCAGGAACAGAAAATCTGGAGTCTCAGCTTCCACGGTCATGATAACGCTAGAGTACTCTCATCCTCGACCAGAAGAAATAGACTCTGGGGCAGGGATTTCAAAATGTCACTGGAGACTCTCATTAAACACCATTGCTTCGACCTTTTTGTGTTGCTGATACACTTGGTTTTATTCTGCCCGTTCTCCCCACCCCCATCCACCCCCTGCCACAAAAACTGGCTTCTATAACTTGAGCTTCACAGAGTGATGTAAGGCAGCGGGCTTCAGGGTAAAACCAGGCTCTCAAACGATCCAGCGCAAGGAAGCATTGAAGAGCTAAATAGGGTCTGGAATTTCGGGAGAGCAGGTTGGGTAACAACATCCCTATCACCGCCATATACAATTTTCTGGATCCTTGGATACAACAGCACCAGGAAAATGGCGGTTTATGTAGCTAAAAACATTGCTTAGACGGGTATAAAAGGGTATTGACTTAAAATTTACGGCCTCATGGTAAGGGAAATTCTATAGCACAAATATCTCATCAACAGGAGGCTGACCTGAAGCTCTTTTAAAAAGATTGAGTGAAAATGATCCAAAAGGAAGGATGTGAACAGTGTAATTTTCTTCTTGGTCCAGCCATTATACTTGAAGTGACATGTTTATTTCTTTCTTAATAAAAGTTAGAAGCTACAATTCTCTCAAGCACAAAACCCTTGAGTTTAGCCAGCGTTTGATTAAGCAAGTAAACACGCCACAAAAGCACTTAGGATTTGGCTGAAAAGACAGTTACCGCTCAGGAAAGTGCTGGGATTTTATAACGAAAACTTCCACGTCACCGAAAACAGGGTGTGCTGATGTGGGGCAGACGAATCCCGGGATCCATTAGTCATTTTTTAAAGTAGGTTAGTTTTCTCTTAACTCAGACATTAATTGACTACCAGACGGCACTAACACGGTGTTTTCAATCTACGGTGAAAATTATGTTTATCCCTCTGAGCCCCACGGCTTTAGACAGAAGCCTGGGGGGGTTGGAGAAGAGTGTTGTGCTCCTCAAAATGCAGAGCCCTGACAAATCGACACACGAGGAGCCTGACCTCGGAAGACTTACAAAAACGAGCATAGGGGCGTCTGGGTGGGTGAGTCGGTGAAGCGTCGGACTTCGGCTCAGGTCATGATCTCACAGTTCGTAGGTTCGAGCCCCGCGTCAGGCTCTGGGCTGACGGCTCGGAGCCTGGAGCCTGCTTCGGATTCTGTGTCTCCTTCTCTCTCTGCCCCCTCCTCCCGACACTTGTGCTCTCTTTCTCTCAAAAATAAATAAACATAAAAAAAAAAAGCACATACAGGCCAAAATTTTGCAAGGGACAAAAACCAATTCTAAATAAGTCGAAAAGGGAAATGAATAGCTGGGAAACTCATAGGACAGAGTGAGGCCAACAGTTGTTACAGTGCACTCAGGTGACCCCCCCCCCCAACACACACACACACACACACACACACACACACACACACACCGGTTTCTCTCTGAGCTGGCCTCGTCCCCTCCGGTTGGCTGGCCGCAGAGGTCAGCCATGCCCTTCTGAGCACTCTAGCCTACGGAAGCCTTACAGCCTCATCGCCTCCCGACCAGACAAGGCAAAGGCTTCTCTCCAGTTGCCTTTTTTGTTTTTAACTGCAGGGAAGAACTGTAACTGGGCAGCTGAGGTCACAAGCCCATCTCTGGACCCATCCCTGAGACCAGGTGTGTGGGTAGTCTAACTGGCAGTCCTTGTCAGGGCCCCCCGATTACAGCAGCGGGAAGAAAGGGCCGCAGAGAAGGAGGGCGATCTTGGGAGAACCGAACAGCGTCACCCTGGCGCGTTCCTCTTCAGCCTTTCTCGTAGGAGCCCAGACACGCAGGGCAACCGAGCCAAGACACTTTGCTCCCACAAGGCCTGCCCAGAAGCCATCAGCCGCACATGGTTCTTGACTCTTGAAATGTGTGCAGGGTGGAAAATGCACACTGTATTGCAAAGACATGGTGGAAAAGGAATGTAAACTGTCTATTGACCACAAATCGAAATGACAATCTTTTGGCTGTATTAGCTTAAATAAAACACATCACTGGCATTAATTTTACCTGTTTTTTGGTTTTTGTGGTTGTTGTTTCCTTACCTGTTTAAGGGGGCTATTCGAACATTTAAATTACATACGTGGCTCCTGTCCTCTTTCAGTTGGGGGTGGCTCCTCTGAGATGCAGGGTCATGAGGGACTTCGGTCCTCTCCCTAGCACCTGAGGCAAATGAACCTGGCAAATGGTGGGTGTATGGACTGGAGGACAGGAACTGACTCTCCTTCCGACACGAGCACGTTGTTAGAGTCTCGGTGTGTTTGCTTCCGTGACGTGCATGTTTTTTCTTACACTAGCCAGAGTCCCTGCTTTGGTGTCTCCAAGCCATGTCCTCATGAGAATTATATCAAAGATGGGTGTCCATTTCTTTTTTTTTTTGTAATTTTTTTAATGTTTATTCATTTTTGAGAGAGACAGAGAGCGTGCGTGTGCGCGCGAGTGGGGGAGGGGCAGAGAGAGAGACGGAATCCGAAGCAGGCTCCGGGCTCCGAGCTGTCGCACAGAGCCCGACGTGGGGCTCGAACCCGTGAACCATGAGATCGTGACCTGAGCCGAAGTCAGGTGCTTAACCGACTGGGCCCCCCCCAGGCACCCCCATGGGTGTCCATTTCTTTTGGGAGGCACAGAGCATCAACCAACCCAATTAGGAATCTTCGTCCGGGCTGCAAAGCCATAAGCTGGGGAATCTTCACATCACCCCATAATGCAGGTTGAGCAAGCAGAACAATGATTCAGGGGACGATGTACGTGTTTCCAGGGTCATGCGTCAGATGGCAGACGCAGTCACCTTGGACTCCCGAAGCGCCAGCCATCTGATGAACCTGAAGAGCCTTTCTGTGTGATGCTGCTGGCCCGTTTTCTTTTTTTTTTTTTTAATTTTTTTTTTCAACGTTTTTTATTTATTTTTGGGACAGAGAGAGACAGAGCATGAACGGGGGAGGGGCAGAGAGAGAGGGAGACACAGAATCGGAAACAGGCTCCAGGCTCCGAGCCATCAGCCCAGAGCCTGACACGGGGCTCGAACTCACGGACCGTGAGATCGTGACCTGGCTGAAGTCGGACGCTTAACCGACTGCGCCACCCAGGCGCCCCATGCTGGCCCGTTTTCTACGTGTGACCCGTTTGTCTGCAGGAGGCTGATTCAGGGCGGGGCAGGAATGAAAGTCTGTGTGGGGAGTTCATTGTCTTCCAGTCAGAAGGCTTCAGGTAGAAATGAATTTGGATAATACAGCCTCACTTCTCTGTCTATACAAAGCACACAGGACTTTGCATATATGACCGAGTCCTCGCCCAGCACCCCGGGAGAGGAGGAAGGCAGATCTCTGCTTTTTGGTTGACGATGGGAGGATTCAGAGATGTCTAGTTTGGTCAAAGCCCGCCCCTAAAAGTTGTGACCTAAAAGAAACCCTCCAACCTTCCCGCGTGCTGGCTTCTGTCTCGGTTACATAAGAAGACATTCAAGGACCCTTGAGAAAATATTTCTAATTGCAAACCACAGCATGCCCTGCTCCAAACGGCTGCCTACTCCAGCGAAAATAAAATGCAAAAGTCCGCCATGGCCTCTGGGACCCTACAGAATCCGACCACAGCCTGCCTACCTGCTGTTCCTCACAGACATGGGCTGGCCCTGCCACAGGGCCTTTGCCTGGGCAGTGCCCTCTGCTGAAGCACTTTTCCCTTGGACCCTCACCTCCTCATCTCCTTACCTCCTCAGAGGGCCCCCCAGATAAACCCCTCTAAATTAATGCCATACTACCCCTTCTAGACTCGAACCCATTAGCTTGGGTCTCTTCGGGACACATATTTTTTTTAATCGTTTTTTAATGTTTATTTATTGTTGAGAGAGACAGAAAGACAGACAGAGCATGAGCAGGGGAGGGGCAGAGAGAGCGGGAGACACAGAATCTCAAGCAGGGTCCAGGCCCCAAGCTGTCAGCACAGAGCCCAACGCAGGTCTCGAACTCACGAACCATAAGATCGTGACCTGAGCCGGAGTCAGATGTTTAACCAACTGAGCCACCCAGGCGCCCCAGGACACGTACATTCGAGATGGAATCATCTATCATCTGCTTAGTGGTTTATTGTCGACCTTCCCCTGATAAAACGTAAGCTCTTGGAGGCCAGGGACCATGTTGGAGATTGTTCTCTCCAGATTTCCAGAGTCCCCAGCTGAGCATGATAGGAAATGAATGAAATTTACACACACATCCACACACATGTGCAGGCGAGGACAGGAGACGGCATACCCAAAGTAGTGTTAGGCAGGTGTTAATGGTTGTGACCCCCACCTCCCACAAAACTCAAATGTTGAAGTGCTAACCCCCAGGACCCCAGAAAGTGAATTTACGTGAAGCATGGCTTATGGCAGATGTAATTAGTTAAGCTAAAAGGAGGTCACACTGGAATTGGGTGGACCCCTAACCCGATGGGACTGGCATCCTTAGAAAGGGGGAAACATTGAAGATAGATAAGTGCACAGAGAACACGCCATAGGAAGATGAAGGCAGAAATTGGGATGATGCTTCTCTACGGCGACGAATGCCAAGGATTTCCAGCAAACCACCAGAAGAGGTGAGGGGAACAGAGTCTCCCTCACAGCCTCCGAAGGAACGAACCCGGCTGATAGCTTGATCTTGGACTCTCTGGCTTCCAGAACTGCGAGACAATGTAGTTGTTGAAGCTGCCTAGCCTGTGGTACTTTGTTAGGGCAGCCCTAGCAGACGAGTGTGGTGGTTCTCATGATATTCAGATAACAGGTCTAAATGCTTTACGGTGGTGGGTAGGCACATGTCAATCTTCTTTTTCTTTACCACGTGCTCACAGCTTGCAGCTAGAAAAAAAAAGTCACCGTTTTCGCAAAGAAACAGAGTGAGCCGTACGTTGAAAAGCTGTGATGGAACGCTATGGTTGAGTTTTATCCAACCACCTTGTTCCATCGTTTCCTCTCGATGGGCCATCCCGGCCACCTTCTTCCCCAGCCCTACACCACCTCTGGCCTCTCAGGTCATCACACTGAATCCCAACTCAGTGCATGAGAGGATCTGGAAGATGTTCTGGATCAGAACAAGTGCTCAGGGAGCCCTCGTTGACGCCTTTCCTCTCCCTGAAGCAAAATAGGCCCATTTCTTTTCTTTTTTTTTTTTTTAATACTTATTTCTGTTTTGAGAAAGAGAGAGAGAGTGCAAGTGGGGGAGCGGCAGAGAGAGAGGGAGAGACAGGGTCCCAAGCAGGCTCCGAGCTGTCAGCGCAGAGCCCAGTGTGGGGTTCAAACCCACGACCCATGAGATCACGACCTGGGCCAAAATCAAGAGTCGGACGCTTAACCTACTAAGCCTCCCAGGTGCCCCCAAATAGATCCATTTCTAAAACAGGTCTCGCACTGCCAATTCGTATGAGCTACTGTGTTTATGAATTCAAATACTTCATCGCTCATGAAACATTTGTTGAAGGTCTAGTGTGTGCTAAAATTCTGGTCAGGGCCAGAACATACAGACAAATAGTACACCCTCTCTACTCCGAAGACCTTACATCCTACACAGAGCAAAGTGAGTAGTTCAGGCAAATAAGCCACAAAGCACGCCAACAGTGCCCTGAGAAACACAACTAGGGGAGGGCCGGGGGGGGTAGAAAACCAAAAAGAGGACTGGTTTCCAGCCTGGAAGGGCTGGCTCCATAGCACCCCAATCCATCCCATGAGAAAGACAAAAACAACGTAAAAGAGTATCTGTTTGGAACATTCGAGACTTGCCCAGGGAATGAGGACCGCTATTTGTTGACCTTTGGTGCAGTATTCAATAACCACAATGGTCTGCAAAAGATAAATACAACATGTGTCTCTCTTTCAATTCCATATTTGTGTGGCAATCGATTTTCTCCACACACTTTAATCGAAACAACATATTGACACGGGCTGAATTCAGGAGCAGATATGAGAGTCTAGCTGTCTTTCATGAAGGCAGACGTCAAAGAGATTTGAAAAAAAAGGTAAAATGATGTCACTTCTGTCAGTATTTTTGGTTTTGAAGACAGAGAAATTTTTTTATAAAAATATGTTTTAAATCAATTATGAATAAACAAATTTCTCAGGTTTTAGTATGGTAAATGTTAATATACATACAACCCATAGTAACAAAAGCTCTTTTGGGACTTCAGCAATTTTTAAGAATGTAAGGGGATCTGGAGACTACATATTTTGAGAATCATCCATCTAAAACACTTACTGAAATCGACCATATGCTATCGACAAGCCTTGACAAATTTCAGTTTGGGAATGATTCGGAGTATGTTCTCTGACCAGAGTAGAATTAAGTCCAAAATCAATTCTTTTAAAAAAAAAACAAAAAAACAAAAAAAACTAGGAAATCCCTCATGTTGGGAAATCCATTCACGTCTAAATATCCTTTGTGTCAAGAAGAAATCTCAATGAAATTTAGAAAATAGTTTGAAGCAAATCACAATAAAAATATGATATCACAATTCATGGGACCTACATTATGGTGTACTTACAGGGAAGTTTGTAGCACCAGATGCATATATTAGAAAAGAAGAAAGGGCCAAAAGTAAGTGTTCTAAATATCTATGTCAAGAAGTAAGAACAGCAGAAGCAAATTAAGCTCAAAATAAGTAAGAGGGGCGCTGATAACGTCAGAAATAATGATTTAAAACACAAATATTTGATGGAAAAGTCAACATAAAACAAAAATGTCTTATCTGAAAAACTAAAAACTTATAAACCCTTAAAATACTCATCAAGGAAACTGGAGAAAGCTTAAGTTACCCCTAACTTTGATACGGAAATCTGACAGGGATATTACAAGAAAGAAAAATGACCAGCCAATTTCCCCTATGCACGTAGGCCAATAATCCTAAATAAAGCATCAGCAGATCGAATTCCATCATACTAAAATAGGATAAGGCACCATGGCAAAGCCAAGTTTATTTTAGCAATTCCAGATTGGTCGACCACTCAAGCGTCAATGACATGTGCCAACCACACACACATCTACTGTCATACAGGGAGACTTGAGTTTCTGGTCCAAATTACAAAGAGCTTGGAAGTCCTCACTCTCACCCTCACAACAAGAAAAATGCTGAAGAAACTGGAAACCAGCAGGTCTTACACCAGCAGAGAATCGAGGCCACGGCACAATCTGCTGCCCAGAAAACCAGACACACGGAGAGCAGACACGGGAGCCCGCGGTGGGGCCATTACCTACAGGACTGCTTTCAGCCGTCATTGAGGACTTTGAACCATCATCAGTGCAGACAAGTTTGAGAGTTCAGAACTCCAGGGGTGGGGGGGGGGGCAGTGTTAGCGGGCTGCCCCGAGTCTAACATCCGGGAGCCGTGCCAGGTTCTCCCTGGGGAGACACCCTCCAGCTTCTAGCAGGGAGAGGGGCAAAGTCACCATTGAGAAACATGTCCGGAGTCCTCTGTTCTCCTTAACTGCTGCCCTCAAGGAGAATTATTTCACCAGAGCCTAACTTGGGTCTTACCAGGACCTCAGTGGCTTGGGAGAAGGTAAACACTAACTCAGACTCAGGAGACTGAGGCCTAATATCGGCCCTACAGAACCACCCCCTTGCCCCACACTGTTTCTCCACCTCCATAGGGCTCCTGCGTAAGAACTGGGAGGGGGGTGTTACAACTAAAGGTTACCGTACAACTCTAAGGTTACTGCCAACCCTAGACCCCATCTAATGAGTCTCTAAGAAAACCCCAAGACAACGGGGAGGCACAAATAAAGACCCTGGAAGAAACGTTAGCCTCTGATATCATGGTTACAGCAAACGGTAAACATGGTCTGCCACCTACCAGGTCAACAGAAACCTCACACTAACGGCCTACACGTCTTTTGCCCAACACATAATGTCAGGCTTTCAACAAAAAATTACAAGGTGTGCTGAAAAGCAAAACATACAGTTGGAAGAGGCAAAGCACGTCTCAGAACCAAACTCTGATATGGCAGAGATTCCGGAATGATCAGATCAGGAATTTAAAATAACTATGATCGAGATACTAAGAGTTTTCATGGAAACAGAGGACAACAGGCAGGAGCAGATGGGTGATGTGAGCAGAGAGACGGCAGTTCTCGGGACAGAAGCCAAAACGAAACGCCGGAAATCAAAGATTCAGTAGGGGATGCTTTGGATGGGCTCATCCGCAGATTGGACGCGACCAAGGAAAGAGTCAGTGAGCCTGATGATACGTCAGTGGAAACTTCCAGAACTGAAACGAAGGGAGAAAAAAAAAGAATGCAAAAGATGGAATGGAGTATCCAAGAACTATAGGACAATTACAAAAGGTGGAGAATATTACAATAACAATTCCATTTGTGACAACATATGGAAATATTACATACTTAAGATAAATCAGAAGTCAGCAAGCCCTCTGCATAGAAAATCACAGAACAGGGACGCCTGGGCGGCTCAATCAGTTAAGCATCCAACTTTGGCTCAGGTCATGATCTCGCGGTCCGTGAGTTCGAGCCGCGTGTGGAACTCTGTGCTGACAGCTCGGAGCCTGGAGCCTGCTTCGGATTCTGTGTGTCCCTCGCTCTCTGCCCCTCCCCCACTCACTCTCTGTCTCTATTTCTATCTCTGTCTCTCTCTCTCCCAAAACTAGGTAAACACTAAGCATTTTTTTTAATTTAAAAAAAAATCACAGAACATGACCGAGGAAAAGTAAAGATGTAAATAAATGAAAAACATACCACGTTCGCAGACTGCAACACTCAAAACTGAAAGATGTTCTTTCTTTTCAAATACATTGATCGATTCAATATAATTCTGATTAAAAATCCCAGAGAGTCTTTTTTTCTATAGAAACTGAAAAACTATTTCTATAATTTTTATGCAATACAAAGGCCCAAGAGCAGCAAAGACAATCTAAAAAAAGAACCAAGTTGACACTTACAGACTTAAGTGTCTTCAGTTTATTATATTATATTATATTATATTATATTATATTATAATAAATCTTTAGTTATTAAGACTTATTATAATGTTATGGAAAATAAGACACAAAGAAAGACTAAAAATGTATAGAATAAGGAGTTCAAAAACAGACCACACAGAGTCGTTTTATTTATGAGAAAGGTTACATTTCAAAGCAGTGGAGAACGGATGATCTTTTTAATAAATGATCGGTTAAGTATGCATATTATAAAAAATGCGTCTTGCTTCCTATTTACATCTTGAACCAAAATCAAGTCCAGTTGGATTATGGGCATAAATGTGGAAGGCGTAAAAAATCTCTACAATTTAAGAGAATGTAAGAGAGTATCTTCACAATCTGGAGCAGCAACCTTCTTTAGCGGGACACAATTCGTATTAAACATACCAGGAAAAATCATACAGATTAGACTGTGTGAAAATTAAGATCCCCTGGTCACCAAAGACAACAGTAAAGCAGAGAAAAGGCAAGCCATGGAAGGGAGAGAACATTTGCAACACACATGTCTGACAGAGAATGAAAGTCTACAGTAGTTAGGGAAGCCTTCCAAACAATTTAAAAAATGAAAAAAGCAGACGATCCAATAGAAAACTGGGCAGAAGACTGAATCTAATTTCATAGGACATGCAAAATGCCCAATAAGTGTGTAAAAATGTGCCCAAAGTTTCAGTCATCAGAAAGAGGCAAATTAAGGGGAGCCCTGGTTGATATCAAGCATCCAAATCTTAATTTCGGCTCAGGTCATGATCTCCCCCCATGTCAGGCTCTGTGCTGGCAGTGAGGAGCCTGCTTAGGGTTCTCTCTCTCTCTCTCTCTCTCTCTCTCTCCCCCCCCCCCCACTCCTCTCCTGCTTGTGCGCTCTCTCTCTCCCAAAAGAAATAAAACAACAAAAAGAGAAAAATGCAAATTAAGAGAGAGCACTGTAGCCTATGAAAACTTAAAGATGGGCAAGAACAATTGTGGGCAAGGAGATGAAGCCTCTGGAACTCTCATACACTGCTGGGGGGTTGGGAGTGCAGTCTCTGGAAATTTCTTTAGAGGTATCTACCCTAATCGAATATATGCATACCCTATGACACAGCCATTCTTCTTATAGATATATAATCAACTGATTCCGTACAAATATACACAAAAAAGGGATGGGCGAATACATTCATAGCAATATTATTCGTGATAAGCCCACACCAGAAGCAATTCCAATATTTGTCACTAGTAGAGGGAATCAACTGTGGCACGTTCACGGAATGACATTCTAGTATGGTAATCAACACAAATGAACTAAAGTGATATGCAACTAATGGTAAGCATCTCACAGGTAATCAGATGATAGAAAATGAAATAAATCAGACACAACCATTTGCATAAAATCCAAAAAAACAGGAGCGCCTGGGTGGCTCTGTCGGTTGGGCGTCCAACTGTTGATTTCAGCTCGGGTCATGATCTCGTGGTTTGTGAGACTGAGCCCCGACAGTGTGGAGCCTGCTTGGGATTCTCTCTCTCCCTCTTTCTGCTCCTCCCCTGCTCACGTGTGCACACACTCTCTCTCTCTCTCACACACAAAATAAGAAAATAAACATCTAGAAAAAATCCAAAAAAACAGGGAAAGCCAGTCTTTGGTGGCAGAGTGAGAATAGGAAGTGATGCTGGGAGGTGGGTGGCTGGAAGGGGGCCCTGGGGTCCCAGGGTGGTGACGCTGTCCTGTAGCTCCAACCATCTGTGTGCCAAGTGCACGGGTGCAATCACGTTGTGGAAATTTATCAGGCCGCACTCCCATGATATAAGCACGCTTTTCTGTGTGTGTATTATATGTGCAATCGAAAAGCTTAGTTTAATGAACAAAAGCCAGGGGTCAATTTTATATAGTTGGGGAGGAGCCTGAACCCTTTCAGAAGAATCTAGAACACCATCTCTATTTACATCCCGAGGGCAGGCACTGTTGTCCCTCCATCCAGCCTTGAGTTATTCACCGATCCCAGAGCAGTAACTGACTCATGGCGACTCAGGGGTCAGTAGATCTTTGATGAATGAGAAGCAAGAAAGATGCTTTCCCTTGCTGTTGAAATTCTCAGGACAACGGTTCTCTTCCGAATATGGAGTCTAATTTGCCACTTCTTGAGCCTGGGCTGGTCTTGTGTTCTGCTCTGGCCAACAGGAAGCGGCAGAAGCAAGCGGTATGGGGCCAGTCTGGAGGGGGGCCAAAGCACCCAGCTGATAGCTCCTCAGCCTCCAGATGCAGAACCCCTTGGCTGAACTGCAGGGAACCGCAGAAGCCTGAGGCAGAACCACCCACGCCCAGGCAGGCCCACCACCACCCAAATGACCCAAAGACCTGTAGGCAGCCATCAACGGGGTTGCTCTGAGCGACGAAATGAAACAGTCTGCTACTCAGAAATAGTGACCTGATTAAACAGTCCCCCCGAGGAGGCTTTCCCAGACACTACAATAAAAATGATGCCCCTTATGGTTTACTGCAACCTGCATGCCATAGTGGTCCTGGAAAGCAGTGTCGGTGTCTCAGCTGTTTGGACCCGATTTCTAGCCTCTTCTCCCCTGCCTGCCTTTTCTACAGATGCCACAAATGCTACAGCTGATGTCCCAGCTTCTTCTGCAGCCAGGTGTGGCCTGGGGCCTGCTGGCCACGTAGATATATGCAGGAATCTGCTCTTAAGCCTTCCCTTCCTCTCTCTTCTTAAGCATGCCTGTGACCCCTCGAGGTGCCACAGTCATTCCTAAGGCAACGTTGAAAGAGCCCCTTATGGTGTCAATGAATAGAGTGGCCAGATTTAGAAAAACAATTAATTGTTAACTAGAAGAAATACAGGATGTCCTGGTCGACTGGAATTTTAGATAAACAAAGAGTAGCAATGTTTCAGTAGACGTACGCCCCACATATATCATTGTTCCAAAGCCTGTCACGGAGACGCACATCAGCCCTGGGGTTAAACCCGCATTTGCTTCCTCCCTCTCCCAGCCTCATACAATCCTAACCGGTGTTTTCAAACCGACCAACGTCTCTGCTAACCCAGCTGGCTCGCTTGGCACCCACTTCCTGTCAATACTTCATAGATATTGTTCCGCCATCTTCTGTCTGCCAATGGCTCCAGAGAAACCTCTGACGGCCGTCCTATTTTCTTCCAAATCTGGAAATAACAATTCTTTCCCGTGGGAAGCTTCTGGGATCTTCTGCTCACCCCTGGAAGGCAGTGGCATTGCCATCCTGGGTCTGTGAGTGTGGCTTTTCATGAGTCCCCGCTGGAACTCAGCTGACCCTTCTCGTCTCTAGACTCAAGCCCTCTACCGCATGCGGAGTGTGTTCTAACATCTGCACAGATAATGCCTCTCCTCCAAAGTTACTCTATCATCTGTATATGAGCTGTCAGGGCTCAAGCATGCAGGTTTCTCCTTTTACTTCCCCCTTGTGATTTTTATCTCTAACTCTTTCTCTGGGTTTTGAGATATGTCTTCCACTTCACCTTCCAGACCACTAATTTGGGTCCAAATGGAAGCCATCATCTCTTTGAAGATAGGTACTTAATTTTTTTTTTAATTCAAAGTAATTCTTCAGCTCCAGTCCATGCCGTGATGGAATCAAGTATTCTTGCTGTTTTTTAGGGCAGCTGCTTTTCTGTCTTCTGTAGAGGGACTTTTTCTGGCTAGTTGATAGTTTATTCTTCCTCTCCCAGCCTGCTGGGATCCCTGAACTCCTTGTTTTTCTTCATTGCCTACTTGAAGCTCTCCTCACCCTTGAAGCCATGCCTTGTTGCTGGGGCGCCTCAGTGGTGGTAGCCCCCGAGTGGTGGGGACTCAACAGACTCTGTGGTGTCTGCTCAGGTCCCTGCCTGCAGCTGGGCACTGGCCCCAACTCCCAATTTCCCCAGCTGCAAGGTCGTTGCTCTCTCCATCTCAGAAATGGGCCACTGGGCTCACCTGATCAGCTTCCCTGAGCCATTGGATCCTCCAGGGTGGGGCTTACTGGCTGGCTCCACCCTTCCAAGTGGGTGTAGGGATCTCTATGAGCTGGCACTGTAGAGCCTGAGCTTCACCCCAGGGCTCTGCCCAGAGAGGTCCAGCCTCCAGCCTCTACGTCTGCCTTACACCTTGTGGGCCTCTCCTGAGCCCAGGAGAGGCAGCTGAAGGTTGAGTCAAGAGACTGAGAAAATAGTATCAGGGGTATGTTTTCCACCACTATCTCCCCATAAATGCCCTCCACTTTTTATTCTAGAGTGTTGAACTTTGTATGATGGTACATTACATTTTTAATCAGAAAAAAAAGAAATATTTTAATACCAAAAAGAGCTTTAGTTAAAGCATCACAAAAGGAGAAACAGGGATGCCTGGGTGGCTCAGTCAGTTAAGCGTCCGACTCGATTTGGGCTCAGGTCATGACCCCAGGGTTCATCAGATTGAGCCCTGAGTCGGGCTCCACGCTGGGTGTGGAAGCTGCTTAAAATTCTCTCTCTCCCCCTCTCTCTCTGCCCCTCCCACACTCAAGCTCTCTCTCTCCCCAAAAAACAGAAATAAGTTGTAAAAAATTAAAAAATAAAGAGAGAAACAAATGTATTTGACTTCATTAGGTCAGAATTTCTAAGTCTCCTACTTCCAAGATCATGTCCAACAAAAGACTGGCAGCCACTGTGTGCAGCAACCATGGACTGGTTACATGAAATACTGCGTGTCCGTACGGAATGTAGTCTGTACCACGTGTCCGTACAGAATGTAGTCTGTACCGCGTGTCCGTACGGAATGTAGTCCGTACTATGACTACAAAGCTATAAAGATAGACGAAGATCTGTGTGCACTGACTCAGAAAAAACACCTGCTTTTTAATGGCAAGGAGAAAGCGTGGGGCAGAGTAGTGTGTGGTGTTTTTCTGTAAAGGGTCAGCCAGGAAATATTTTAGGCTTACGGACCACAGGGACACCGGGTCATAACCACCCAACTGTGCCGTGTTAGCAAGAAAGCAATCATGGACAGCACGCAAACGCATGCCTATGGCTGTGTTCCAATAAAACTTTATTTGCCCGGGTTTGCCCCAGGGACCATCGCTTGCCAACGCCTAGTATAGCAGAGAAGCCCTCGAGTGATTTCCCATGAGCTATACTCTTATATAATCTAGTTCCCTCGGGTGTACTGAGTCTTTCTTCTCAGCCAATACAAGATGGCAAAAAGAAGTTTTGCAGATGTAATTAAGATCCCAAATCAGTTGGTTCTGAGTTAATCAAAGGGGAGCTCGTCCTGGGAGATCTTAACCTAATCAAGTGAAAGCCCTCATAAGAGACTCTTTTTGAGAATAGAGATTCTTTTGCCAGCTTTGAAGAAACAAACCGCCACGACTTCATAGCTGCGAGAAGATGAAGTCAGCCGACAGCTTGAGGGAGGTTGGAAGCAGGTCTTTCTAGAATTGAGCCTGTGAAGAGAATACAGTCCAGCCAACGTGGTTTTTTTTTTTTAGTTTTTTAATGTTTATTTATTTTTGAGAAAGAGAGAGACAGTGTGAGCAGGGGAGGGGCAGAGAGACAGGGAGACACAGAATCCGAAGCAGGCTTCAAGCTTCAAGCTGTCAACACAGAACCCAACGCGGGGCTCGAACTCACAAACCCTGAGATCATGACCTGAGCTGAAGCTGGATGCTTAACCGCCTGAGCCACCCAGGGGCCCCCAGTCAACATGTTGATGGCCACCTTGTGAGACCCTGTGTGAGACCCTGGCTAAGCAACACTCTTGTTCCTGACCCACAGACACTGAGATAATAAATACGCATTGTGTGAAGCCAGTAAGTTTGCACTAATTTGCTACACAGCCTAGAAAACCAATATGCCCATTGTACGAAGTCTGCCCTCATTTACGTAAGAAGGGAAGAAAATAATAATATACGTGCACCTATTCTTAACTTTTTATAAAGGAACATTGGAAAGATAAACAGGAAATTAATCAAATTACCCACAGAGCGAGGGAGAAATGGTCGTGTATCCAAGGGCTGGGGAGCAAGACTTTTCAGACCATAATATTTTGTATTGTGTGGCTATTTCAACCGCCTAAACTGATTATCTATTCCAAAAACTAAATTAAATTTTGAAAGAAATCTGCTTTCCCATTTAGTAATCACATACCAGCTTTCAGATATGCACCTCTCATGCTTTACAGTTACCACTTACGTTCATGATATCTTTTGCCTTGATTCTTTTCTGTATCAACGCTACTAATATAACCTGTTTCTTTTTCCTTCAGAATGTCTTCTTTTAATCTCACATGGCCGCCTTCCTCATTGTTGTTCTCATGGCCCCCGACACAGGGACCAGCATGAGGGACACCCCGGTGGATGCTTGCCAAATGAATGAATGAATGAATGAATGAATCATGACAACCCTCATCTGGGTGGTTTTCTTCATGGTGAGCCCACTTGAACAACTTCTGGTCTACAAAACCCTTCCCCCTGTGGTCCCGAATTTACTCTGTACTTGAAATAAAGCATCTTCACAGAACAAGCCGCCTCACCGCCTTCTTACCACCCACCTACCGTCAAGAGATGTTGATGAAACATGATTCCTTAAGCATTTTAAACATCTTTCGGGAATATGTTATGCAGAAAAGACATAGTGATGGCAACAGCAAAACACGGGCATCTGTTATTCACTGGCTCGTTTTCTGAAAACAACTTTCCATTTTTCCAATCTGCTCACTCTCAGCTGAGCCATCTCGAAGAGGTCACCGCACACGGGGACCGAGTTGGAAGATTTGGCACAGCCACTGTGCCCTCTCTTCCTCACTCCAGCCTAGCTCTGCCCTGATCAAAGTTCAATTTGGGAGGCCCAGCTACTCTACTCTCCAGTCTATCAGGCTCTTCATTTGCTTGGCAAGTGGACCTCTGTCTTGTTCCAGAGACAGAGGCCCAAGTGCAATGTGTTCCCCCAGAACCAAGAATCTAGATTTTTTCCCCTTTTATTCTCTTCTGTGGACTAGAATCCTCTCTCCTTAGCCCATGATGGCTCTCTGGAGCCAAAATGAGGGTGGTGGGAGTTGAAAGGAGAGATAAAGAAGGGCAAAGGACAGGTTGGGCCAAACCACCAGGAACCCAGGAAGGCATCCTTAACTGTGGGTGAAGGTTGAAGGGTCGGGCTGTCCTCAAGCTTCCACTGGGCTCTAGCAAGGAGTTCTCTTGGCCTGACTCAAAAGTGATACAATCTGAGATGTGGGGGTGGGCCTGGGAGTGGAGACAACTTCTGGTACAAGTGCACATGCACATGGGCACACACACACACACCCCACAAGGGCTTTTCCTGGCAGTTAGATGCCTTACAATGCTCCCCCAGAGGTCTGCTAATCTGTCCTATCAGTAGCAGGTGCGTTGGAGCCCCCATGGGCACTCTGGGGTGATCACCATCTGCTGGAGCACTTACCAAGTTCCTGTCACGTGCTCCTTGGCCTGTTAAGCAAAGACTGTCTAGACCCCAGTACCCTGTGCTCTTTTTTTTTTAGTCCTATCTTAGTATCACCCAAGCTCCCAAACCCAGAGAGATGGCATTAAACAGCCCCCGGCTAGAGGTGGGGAAAGGGGTAACCATCAGCACACGAACATACAAGATTTCCCAGGTGGCAATAAAAAGTTCCCAGCTGAATCCAAAGAACCAATATGGAGAAGAAAATGTTCACAATATATTGTTAAGCTAAAAACAAGGAGGTTATAAAGCATTGTGTTCTACAATCCCATTTTTCCAAATGTATCCATTTTTACAGTTATCTTAAGTTTCCCCAGCACCTTAGATTCACCTACCAGACCATCGTTTCTGCATGTCTACCAGTGTGTCTGCTGTCACTTCCAACATGACATGTCCTAAACTGGAGTGAGGGCTCACCCTTCTGTCTGCTCCTCCTACAGCTGCCTCCGTACCAGGAGAAGGCGGCCCCATTCTTCTCGATGATTAAAGCCACCATAGCTCTTCTTTCTTTTTCAGCAGGTGGTCAATTCATCAGTTGCAATAAAGTTGAAACAATCTCCTGGAGAGTAGATAGCAACAAAGACAGAGGAAACAGGAGGAAATAAATGAGAAAATTAGACATTCAGGCTAAGAGATACAACAGCCTAAGAAGTACAGTCACTGTTGCATGGGGTAAAAAAGACAGAAAATGAAAGAGGGGAAATTATTATTTTTTAAAAACTGATAGAAGTTTTTCAAGGACTAACAGATCTGAGTTTCCAGATTGAAGACTTTTTTTTGCAAGTTCTCAGCATGAATGAATGAAAATACATCCACGTCACAGCCCATCACTGGGAAATTTAGAGTCCAGGAATGCAGAGAAGATCCTAAAATGTCCAGAGAGAAAATTCAGGCCGTGAGCAAGGAGTCAGGAACTGGAACAGTGTTCAGTCTCAAAAGAGAAGCTCTAGAATTGAAAAGAAAGAGGAGTGATGCCTTCAAACTTCTAAGGGGAACTTATACCAAGCCAAACATATTTGGAGAGAGAATAAAGACATTTTCAGACATGCAAGTTCTCCAAACATTCCCCCCCCCCCCCGCCCCGAGGACTCTTATTAAAAAACCACTGCAGGGTGTGTTCCACCAAAACAAAGGAGTAAACCACAAAAGAAGAGAAGGGTTCTAGAAAGCAGGAGTCCATCATAGGAGACAAGAGAAAGTATTCTCAAGATTATGGTAAAAAGAGGCCTGAGATGCCAATGATGCAGTCAGGGTGGAAAATAACCAATGCAGATGGAAAACATGAGGGCTGGAGTGGAGAGAACCCACCAAGAAAAAAGTGGACCTGAGAAGTTATCAGTATGTTTCTCCACACAGAGTTTTGACAGACTTTGAAGACAAAATACTGACACAAAGTACAAAGAGACTAGGAAAAACAAGGCAGTTATTAACTCCAGGGAAAAAAAAAGTTACATAAGGAAAGAAATGATGTCATAGGATATATATATATATGTTTCAACTGTGAATCATGTAAATATTACCAAAATATAGTCAAGATAATATAAATGCCAAAGGCCAGTCTGAGAAATTATAACATTACATGTTGAAAGGACGTGGTGAGGGAAGCAGAGAGGAGGCTGGTGTAAAAAAGCCACAGCGTCCTCCTTTCTCATGGAGGAAAGTCATTAGAGACTAATGAAAAGCAAGAGCAGAATATTCTTGTTATTTAGAAATATGGAAGATCAGAAAAAAATAAGACACCTAAAATTGATGAAATTGATCACCTCTCAAAAGTGTTCATGGGGGTGAGGAAGAGAGGGATAGTGGACTTTGTTTTTATCATAAACCTCATAGTACCTTTTAAACTATGTATACTTTTATGTATACGTATTATTTTTTAAGTTTATTTATTTACTTTGAGAGAGAAGAGACTGTGTGCATATGCACACACACACACACACACACGAGCACGTGAGGGGCAGGGAGAGAGAGGAAGAGAGAGAATCCCAACCAGGCTCCATGCTGTCAGCATGGGCCCAATCTCACAAACTGTAAGTGAGATCGTGTCCTGAGCCAAAATCAAGAATCGGATGCTTAACCAACTGAGCCACCTAGGCGCCCCCACACTTACTATTTTGATTTAAAAAATTGTTCAAAATAATACAAAGTCACAATGGAGGTCACCACAAATTTCCCCAAAATAAAAAAAACTTCAATTTTATAAAAATAGAGAAGAAATTTAAACTCAACAAAAATTTAAATCAACAAGAACAGGAAAATTAACATTCTACAGAATTTTTTACTCTGGTCTAATCTATTTTCTCTCAGTGAATAGGTTTTGTTGCCACTGATTTGTTTTACTCCTTTTATATAAATTCTGAGACATCATAATACAAATTTGAGGTTTTTATATAAATCAGGCATATATATTACTCAGTGCTGTGTTTTGGTAGCTGGCACCGTGCCCAGCATCTAGCAGCTTCTCAAGGAATATTTGTTGACTTGAGTTAAAGGAACCTGATCTTCTTTGGGTCTAAATTTCCTCAGAGTTTCTCAGGGGTTCCTTTAAGAACCATCTCCATGAAAAACATTTCTAAAATTTCTGTGAAACTTTGCAGAGACATTACTCATTAACTGGCTTAATGTTCCTTTCAGAAGGATCCACGAGATAAATTTTTCTCTGAATTTAAAACCCACCAAAAGAGTCAGTCTTCTGATAAAATGGTATCTAGTGATGAGAATTATGTAACCTCACTTTTGCCTTAACTCCTGAGGCTGGAAGTCTACCTTAGGTTAATAACTTGGAGCAGCTTAGATTTGATAGACTCTAAATTTTTTTAATGCGTATTCAGGAGATAGAGAAGGAGTGATTTTCTCCTTTTTCTAAGGTATTGATTTTTAAATAGATATTTATTCTTGAGACCAGGAATTGCTTTTTCCACTTTTTTACAGACCTGGTAGTGGAAAAGTTTCATTTCTTTTCCTGAATGGACATCCAAGTATCAGAAGCCCTGGAATTCATACAACTAAAATACTGCCACTGTATAGAGTTCGCAACAAACTACATTCTTCATGTTTGACTAGCTGGGTAGAATATGCATTTACTGGTCTTGATAATGGCTCCAGGACCATCACAGGAACTCGGCCCCAAAGAAATCCTAGGGGGTCCCCCTTGGGATCCCATCCGGACAGACTTAGGATGCTGGGTTGGCAAGATGCTCTCCAGATTTTTCCTTTTGGAAACTCCTGTTCTCGGTAGGCTGACTCTTGCCCTGCCAGTCAATGATTTCACTGCACTTGTATTAAAGACTTTCATCTTCCACCGTGGCTTCTCATTGGAAGCACAGGATTTGAGTGAATTGTCAGAAGAAAATTGTCTCCGTGTTTCTCATCTTCAGTCTGTGCCCCTTAGCCCCCTGTACTATGAACTCAATATCTTCCTCTCTCAAACAGCATCTTTCATCCTTAGTGATTATGAGCTTTGTCCGTGCTTGACTCTGAAAACAATGGGCTTGCCATTGGCTTCATTGCCATGGCATCCATCCGTTAGAAAAATGCCATGAACTATCAAGCAAGCTGTCAGTGATCATTGCTCATTTTCTTTCATAAATTTGAGTGAGTGTACCAGCTGGTTGTCTGACCAGCGGAGAGAATCTGCATTGCTTTGTGGCACGTAAGATCAGGACAGTTATGATTTCATCAGAGACTTCCATTCTGAGGGTCCGATCCCCAAGCAAAATGACATGCTAAACATCTTCAGATCTGTTCCAGAAAAAATGGTGATCCAGACAACTTTACCTAGGTGACAGCCTCATCTTGCCTTTGAGAATCCTGCATAGATTTCTTATTCTTGGATATGTATAAACAGAGTGCCTGCCATAATAGTGTCATGGATCTGTGGCTTACTGAACTTGACATTTTGAAGGACCTGGTCGACAGAGGCCAGTGGACAAAACAGCACTCAATTTTTCAAGTTGAGGACGGGTACGTAGAATCTGTCTCTTCAGAAGGAACTCAGTCAAGTGTCTGCAGTGAGAATGTGGAGGTCTGTCTTTCTAACACTTGAACTTGGCAATGAGATGGTTCCAATTGTTGAAATCCTCTTCACCCAAGTGGATTTCTCCAGATGAAGATTTGATATAAAAGATTCTATCATCTGAAGGGAAACAGGCACAACAAAATGCTCTTTCCAAGATCCAAGATCAATATAACTCTTTTATCACCAATCTTCTTGTCCAGGCCATGAGCAGAGGTGATGCCTGGTTCCAGCAAAGAGCTTTTAAAGTAAGCTAAAACTGAAATAAAAAGACAGTAACAATCCTCCTGCAATTTCCTTCATCGTTTCCAGAAACGCAGAAGGGAACTTCTCAAGACTTTGCTCTCCTTCCCTGTACTCCACATGGGACCACCACTTTCTTGTGTCATTCACATATACCATTGCCCACCGTTACCACCATCACGGCTATCACCATCATTATGCGAACCCAAAAATATCCAAATAAATCCTCAGCGATGAAATGGTTTCCGTGGGTTTCACGGTAGTTTGATTCACGGCACCACTACTAATCATTTGATGAATCATTCTGTGTTTGTAAAGACCGCAGAGCTTGGGATCAGTTTCCCTTATCATTGGCTGTGATCTCCATATTCCTTCAATAGGAGACACCCACATAAAGATTAATGTTGCCAGGATCAACAACAACCTCAGATCCATCAAATATTATTGCAATTCCTCAACCAGGAGAGCACAAAGCTCCAGAGAGGATGAGTCTGGCTGATGGAAGAGTAATATAGGAAAATAGGAGATCTGCCTTGTGGACTAAACAAAAGCTGACTTACGATAATTGAAAGTTTTACGTCTCTTTATAGTCTAAACTAGAGATTTGTTTCACCTTGGATGTAACATAGCATTTTAGCTCTTTGAAATTATCTTGCATCTGACGGTTTGTCCATTAGTCATAACTAGGTTACATTAGTCACTGACTAAGACTAGAGATGATTCTACATGGTAACAAAGTCATGTTTAAAAGAGGCTCAGAAATGTTTTTTTTTTTCCTGTCTTTTATGTTGACAAAATGTTTCCCAGTATTATGCAGCTCTTGTTCTCTTTTCTATTTTTTTAAATAATTTTCTTAACAAGGCCTCATCTTTTAAGAGGAATATTGTATGTTTTTCACGTAGAAGAGAACACAAATGACTCATTCCTCTACAACAGGACTGTCACATTTGCTATTTGGTTCTAGGCTTTCTAGAGACTACAACAGCTCACTTTGAGCAAATGTCGCATATTGGATTCAAGTTACAGGGAAGACCTATTTGTCACCCAAGGCTCTCAGTCACGGTAGATCTAGGCCTAAACCAGGACTGTTTGGCCATGTTGTGTTCTATTTGCCTCAGAGAGCTGATACCTCTGCTTCTGTGGAAATAGCACCGAATGGCACTCTTCACCATGTGAAGGGTTGCATAAGAAAACCTGAATTAGGGGCGCTTGGGTGGCTCAGTTGGTTAGGCGACCAACTTCACCTCAGGTCATGATCTCATGGTTCGTGAGTTCGAGCCCCGTGTCAGGCTCTGTGCTGACAGCTCAGAGCCTGAAGCCTGCTTCAGATTCTGTGTCTCCCTCTCTTTCTCTCTCTCTCTCTGCCCCTTCCCCACTCATGTTCTGTCTCTGCCTGTGTCTCTCAAAAATAAACGTAAAAATTAAAAAAAAAACCCTGAATTAACTGCACCATGTTTTAAGTTTATTCCAAGAATGAATAAATAAATAGACACTTGTTTTGTGTTCTGTCTTCATTTATTAGAACAGAACTTGACGCATGAGAAATCCTTAGTAATTGTTAGCTATGCAGTTATGATTATCTTGTCCCTTTGCCATTCTGTTTCACACTTTCTCTCTCACTCTGACTCTTGAATTTCCTCGCTCTTTTCTCGTTCCCTCTAGTCATTTGTTTTGCATATTGGATGTCCTGAGAGACCTTATACATGAGTGTCACCAACAAGATTTATCTAAAGGGATGCTCACAGAGTGTGCATGGTGACAGAAAATGTGGGGTCTAAAGAAGGGTCGGGACAGCACCTTCTAATGGACTCATTAGTTAGGAAGCTGTCCCTGTCACGTTGGCCAAAGCGATTTCCCAAAGACTGCCTTTTTTTTTTTTGAGAGAGAGGATCTTAAGCTCCTATAGGAGTTTATCACCTGACTTGGTCCACAATAGTAGGAAGCTGGTGGATTGGTTCGACCATCAATCCAATCATAAGGAGGGAGCAAAAGTCCGGAATAAAATAATTTAAAAATCTTTAAAATGCACTCACAGCCTGGCGAAAATATCAGACATATATAGTGGGTTGAATAGCGTCCTCCCAAATTTCATGCACACCCAGACCTGTGGATGAAAACTTATCTGCAAGTTTTTTGCAGACATAATTAAAAGATGAGGTCATACTGGATTAGAGTGGACCCTAACACAGTGACAGGTGTCTTTATAAGAAAAGGGACATTTGGGGATAGAGAGACACAGAAGGAAGATGGCCGTGTGAAGAGGCAAGTAGAGGTTGGAGTTCTGGTACCAAAGCCAGGGAACACCAGAGACTGTCAGCAACTTCCTGAAGTTGGGAGAGTCAAGGAAGGATTCTCTCCTAGGCTTCTCAGAGGCAGCATGGCCCTGCCTACACCTCGATTTCAGACTGCTAGCCTTCAGAATCATGAGAGAATAAATTCTCACTGTTTTAAACCACTCTCTTTGTGGCAATTTGTCACAGCAGCCCTGAAAAACGAACACGACAGAAAGTGAATTCACTTTGAGGGCATTGGTTAAATCAAGGTAAACTAGAGCCTTGGTTCCCACGGGCTCAGAAGATGTGGTGAGCAAGAGAGAAGGCCCAGGACCCCTTAAGGTGAGAAATTAAATAGGAATCTCCACTCAGTTCATAAAGTAGGACCCAATAGTATATGGGGAAACCAGCAAGAAAGCTACCCCCACCAGAGGCCACTGACAGGAAATTGTCTCCAAAACTGGTACTGGGTGAAAAGGAGCAAAACTCCACCCTGAAAATCTGTGGCAGAAATCAGTCCTCACGCAGTTTGAGGTCTGAAGTCACATGCCCGGATTGTGTGAAAGGTCTGTGAGTCTAAGAATCAAGGTCAGGGTGAGTTGAGGCTGATGATCCCCTAAACGTCTGCAGAAGCAAATGTAAGTTTGTTCTGGTGCCCCCCCTCCCGATCAGCCACATCGCGAAGAACTCCTAAACACAAACTCAGCTCACTTCTAAGAGTCACAAAACACAAAAAGAAATAAGGCAACACAACCCTGAGAGAGCAGAATCCTCAACCAGCTGAGTCAGACCTGCAAAGACTTCTGCCCTTGAATTATCCGATGCAGTGGATGGAATTGGTCGTTTAAGAAATTAAGACAATAGGGGCGCCTGGGCGGCTCAGTCAGTTGAGCAACTGACTTCAGCTCAGGTCATGATCTTGCAGTCTGTGAGTTCAGGCCCTGCATCGGGCTCTGTGCTGACAGCTCGGAGCCTGGAGCCTGCTTCGGATTCTGGGTCTCCCTCTCTGTCTGCCTCTCCCCCTCTCATGCTCTCTCTCTCTCTCTCTGCCAAAATTTATTTCAAAAATAAATAAACATTTAAAAATTTTAAGAAAAAAAAAGAAATTAAGACAGTAAAAGAAAATTAAAGACCTGAATTAGTATAAGAGTCCATAAATATGAACAAGGAGGTTTAGAAAACAAACTTGAACTCGTGTAAATAAAAGCACAATAATTCAAGTGAGAACCTCAATTAGACACAGGTGAAGAGAGAATTAGCGAGCTAAAAGATGGGCTGGAAGAAATCTCCAGTGTGGAGATGCTAAGAATCAGAAAAGTCAGGAAATACGGAGGATCCAGTAAAGAGACTGAGCATGCAGGTAACCACAGTTCCATAGGGGGAAAAAAATAAGAGATAGTTCCAATATTTGAAAAGATAATAGCTGAATGAATTCCAAGCTAGGACAGATAAAGAGAAATCCTCACCTAGCAAATAGTGCAATTTTCAGCACACCACAGACAAAGAAATAAAAGCCAATCGCCTTCGAAGGGATGACAAACTGGGGAGACAGCTGATTTCTCGACAGCAATAAAAAAAAAGCTGCAAGACAGTAGAATGATATCTTCAATAAACTGTGAGACAATAACAGTCAAATAAAATTTTATATCCTGTGGGAGGGGAAAAATGGCTTTCAAGAATGAGAACAAAATGAGGTCATTTTCAGATCAGGAAAAACCGAGAAAGTTTACTACCAACAGAACTTCACTAGAGGACAGTAGAATGGAGGTACTTCAGGCAGAAAGAAAGTAATTGCACGTTGATGGTGCGAAATGAGAAAAAGTAATGGGTAAAGACACGGGTGGCTAGAGACGAATCTAAACAAAATTGACTACATAAAGGAAGAATAATTTCTTGGGGGATTAAACATTTTTAAAAAGATAGGGCTAAAATATATAATATGTCACTGGGGAGGGGAATAAATGGGGCTAAACTCTTCTGGTGCCCTTATAGTGGTCAAGATTGTCAGAAGTGGGTATTCGCATTAAAATTAATTTCTAGAGTAAATGAAAGGGACACGTGCAACAAACTAGCACAGGGACAGACGAAATAGAACAACTATTCAATGATGAATTCAAAGCAAGCAAGACAGGAGGTGGTAAGCAAAAAAAAAAAAAAAGAGAGAGAGAGAATAAATAGAAAGCACAAATGAAGATGTTAGAAATGCCTCCAAATCTCTCAATTACTACATTTTTAAAAGGGACTGGATATTTCAGGTTTAAAAAACATATCAAGTTGTATTTTTAAATCCGACTGGCTCTAAACATCCAGCTACCTCTTTTTATAAGACACACACTAGGGGCACCTGGGTGGCTCAGTCGTTTGAGCATTGACTTCTGCTCAGGTCATGATCTCACAGCTTGTGGGTTCGAGCCCCACGTCGGGCTCTGTGCTGACAGCTCAGAGCCTGGAGCCAGCTTCGGATTCTGTGTCTCCCTCTCTCTCTACCCCTCCCCTGCTCGAGCTCTGTCTTTCTGTCTCTCTCAAAAGTAAGTAAACAATTAAAACAAATTATGAGACACACACTAAATCATCTTGCTACAAAGAGATTACAAATAAAAGGCTGAACAATACATATTAGGAAAATATTAAACAAAAAGTAAACTAAGGGGGTGCCTGGGTGGCTTAGTCAGTTGAGCATCTGACTCTTGATCTCGGCTCAGGTGTTGATCTCAGGGTCATGAGTTCAAGCCCCGTGTTGAGCTCTGTGCTGGGCTTGGAGCCTACATAAATAAATAAATAAATAAATAAATAAATAAGAAGTCAAGCAAACAAAGAGACTAGGATATTTAATTAGCTACTGATAGCTAAAACTTAAGGCAAAAAATGCGAATGGAAATAAGGTTACCATAAAAAACTCAAGTATGGTTCACCTGGCAGATATACCTATTAACAGAGCTTACACATAGAACAAAAATGGGCAGAACTACAGAAGGAAACAAAAATACTCAGTATCGTAGAGAGAGACTTTAACATGCCTCTTCTAGTAATTAACTGACCACCCACTAAGAAGTTGGCGCCAGGACTGTGGCAGGGGAAATACAAGATAAGTCACCGTGCCAAAAAAACATGGATGTGCTCAAGGAAGGATGGGGTCACGTCAAAAGAATATACAAGTCACTTCGAAGGGGCTCCCATTGGCCAAATCTCAGACAATTTGAGTATCAAAATTTAAAAAAAAAATGATAGTAATAGATGACTACTCTTTGACTAAAATACAAATCTATTATATATATATATATATATATATATATATATATATATATATCAATTAGTAATTAATCGGTAAAAGAGAAAGAGAGGTTCTCCTTTACAACAGAATGCCAACTAACAAATCCCAGAGATCATAGAATTAGAAAATTGTTATTTGGCAACCTAATAATAATAATAATAATAATCGATCCAGGTGAAAATTATCAACAGATGCCAAATCTGAAGAAGTAAAGCCTGATGGGGAATAAAATATTTACATGGTCTCCAAGTATCTCCCCACAGGATATTTATTAATTACTTATCAATTGAGAAATTCATCAAACATATTAATTAACTACACAGCAGAGAAACCTGACAAATACCTGAACCAGGTGGGGGAAGAGCTAACATCAGGCACGGTACCCGCTGCCCACTCTGTGTCCCGACGTGAGGCACCGAGAAGACACAGCGTCACTTCTGGGAGATTCCTGCCTGCACGGCATCACCCGAATCACACACGAGGAAACGTGAGACAAAGGCGAACTAGGAGACACTGCACAAGGAGAGGTTTGGACCCTTCAAGAAGCTCCAAGTCAGAGAAAGAGGAGGAACGGAATGAAGGAGACCAAAGAGGTGTGGCCACCGAATGCAGCCGGTGATCCTGGACTGGATCCCGACCCGCGAAGGACACTGTTGGGAGCTCTGGAGGGTTTGGTGCTGTCCCTGCGTCACTGCTGATGTCCTGGTTTTAACAGCCGAACCTTGTGTACAGAAGCATTGCACGCAGGGAATACACCAAAGTGGACAGGATGCCAATCCCTCATGTCCGCGGCTTATGCCCAGTAAAGCCAACGCCCATCGACCGGGAAAAATCCTCTCTGCCGTTCTAGAATATGGCAGCTGGGCGTTCTCTCCCACCTCCGTTTTATTACCACAATGAACACCCTCCCCAGAGCCGATGAATACGCTCACCGGAGAGCTGGGAGCTCAGTCTGACTTTCCAAACATCCAGGACAGATTGCGACACATGCAAATACAGAAAGAAGTGAGAAGAAGGGACAGTGAGAAACCTTGGGACGGAAATCACCCCCCAGAACAAAACCACCAGGCCTCTCCTCGCTTCGCAAAATGCCCGGTGCTTGAAATTGATATTCTTTCTTCAACCGTCGGTCGGAACTGAAATGAGCCTTCTTGCCCTGGAGGAGAGTAAACTTTGCGCGCTGTGACCTCCCAAACACTGGTTATAGTCCTACGATTCTCTGTGCGAACGGAATCGCCACCACGTGCTACACAGCATACTGTGGAGGAGACAAAAAACTCCAGGTTCCAAAAACCACATCAGATGCTTCTCAGTCGGCTTCCTCGTCCAGAAAGCAGGGTTAATACAAGCAGCCTCAGAAGATCGGCTCCGGGGCTCAAACGCAGCAACGGGGCAGAGAGCCCGCACATACAAAATTATGTAAACTATTCAGTAAAAAAGTCGGTAAATGATACCTGTTTTTATTCTCACTTATTTGTGCGGATGCATTGCTATTTTCCCCAGAGCATTTGGGGATGAAGAGACGTCGAAGGTGCTCCCCTTTGCATTCAGCCTGTTACGCTGTTTAATAACCCATCGGTAAGAGAAAAAAAATTTTTGCGTGTGTTTATTTATTTTTGAGAGACAGAGAGAGCGTGGGGGAGGAGCAGAGAGAGGGAGACAGAGGATCCGAAGCAGGCTCCACACTGACAGCCCAGAGCCCGACGCGGGGCTCGAACTCACAAACCGTGAGATCATGACCTGAGCCGAAGTCAGATGCTTAACCGACTGAGCCCCCCAGGAGCCCCAATCTCAGGCCTTTTTTAAAAAAAATAAGTAAAATTGCTTTTTAATGACCAAGTCTTCATTTAACTAAACCCGAATCCTGACACCTTCGCCAGTCATTTGTTTGAGTCATGAGTTTAGCGATCAGATTTCATCGGTATCCAAATTTGAGTAAATGCATCAGTTTTCAAATATCACATTACTGAGCTGGCAGGCAATGAAAGGAAAAGGGAGAAGCGTGAGCGCCAAATGTTAACTCACATCCCAGAAAGAAAAGCGACGATGAACTAATTCTCTTGAGACTTAGCGGACGCTTAGAAAGCGGTGTGAGGCCTGACGCGGAAAGGAAGGAGCTTCGGGAGAAGCCCGAGGTCTAGCTGACCGGCTGAGCCATCTAGATATTGGCCTAGGATTTACCTTGATATAAAAATCTGAAGTAAGTCCAGGAGTGTTAGCCTTTCACATTGCAAGAGTTTAGGGCTGGGGAAGGATCACAGTGCAATTATAACGTACGTGGCTATAGTTAAGATCTTCTCTAATTAGCGAACAATCTTGCTGGGGCTTGTCACGCCCCCCACGGTGCTCTCCTCACGGCACCCTGGGAAGTCCTTTAACCGAAATCCCATCACGTTCCCTTCCTCACCCTGCACGGCTCCACATTTTCCTAAGAAGAAAGATAAGTCTTTGCATCTTTTCAACAGCCTCACCAGCCGTGTGCGATCTGCCTCCCTTCTTGGCCTCGCCTCCTTCTGTGTCCCCCGCCCTCGCTTCAGTCTGGCCACACCATCCCCCTGCCCATTGTCCCTCTGACAAGTCCAGCACGAAGCTGCCACAGTGCCTTTGCACTGGTTGTTCCCGCTGCCTGCAATGCTCCTCTCCAAAACAGACACCTGGCTCAGTCCCTCCCCTTCTTCACCTGTTTACTCAAATGCCACCTTTTCCATCAGGCTAACCTGCTCGCTCAAGACAGACCTGCAGCCTCCCCAGCCCCCCCACCACCACCTTCTCAGTCCTAATCTTTATCCCAAACCCACTTTCCTTGTCTTCCCTAGCCTCACCTCCTTCAAGTATTCTATTATACTTTTCTTACTGCGCTCTCTGCCTCTCTGCCCTTGCCAAAAATAAGCTCCCAAGAACAGGGAAATACTTTTTTTTTTTCCACTGGCGGGCTCAGGTACTTGATCAGGGCCTGGAACAAAGACGACAGTTGATAGATATTTTGTGATTTATAGACGGGAGTTGTGGCAGACCAGGACAGGCAAGTTTTCATGAACTCTTACTCCCTCAAAGTGTGTAACGAGGCAGAGTCTCGTTATGAAATATCTGTTCAGCCGGCCTTTTCCAAGAAGGCTAATCTACCTGCCCCATATATCAAGTGTTCATCAGAGGGCTGCGGGGAGGGGGGCAGAAAAATAATCGCTGCGGGGACTCATTGTCCTCGATCTCGCAGCGGTAATGAGAACAAAGGTTTGTAGTGTGTGTGCAGTTTACAAAGAATTTGCACATCCACGCTGTCATCGGAACCTCTGCATCTCTGTGAATTATGTATTAATCATGTTGCACACCCTTCACCCTTGATAAAAACCGATGTTTGGAGAGGCGCAAGGTCACCTGGCTAACAAAGGCTCCGGGGGCGGCGGGGTGGGTGGGGGGGGGGGGTCGGGTTGGGGAATGGAAATGCCTGTTTCGAAACGACCCCACTCTGTGCACCTGCCTCGCTGAGATAATCAACACCCGCGAGACTGTTGGTAGGATTAACCATTCAGGGAACTTTCGTCGCTGTTGTTGTTACTTGTTTGCGTTCACCTTTTTACCTTTCGCGTAGAATAACGCAGATGCAGGAACTCGCGCTGAGCAGATGGGCGATTTAGTGAACTGTTATGGGATGAACCTTGTAACCACCACCCAGGGCAAGAAATAGAGCTTTGCAGTCACCCCAAAAGTCCCCCGGGGGTGGCGAGCCCTCCCTGTCCAGACCCTCCCTCCCACCAAAGGTGACAATCATCTCAGCTCCTGTAGCAAAAACGTTCTCACGTTTCTTTTTAGTTTACCACCCAATGTGTGTCCTCAGACACTACAGTTTAGTTTTTAGCCATTTTTCAAAACTTGGTAAATCTCTCAATCAATAGTTGTCCCTGCCATTATCTCTCTTCCTTAAGTATATCTACCGAAGAATTTATTTTATTTTATTTTTTTTAGTTTATTTATGCATTTTTGAGACAGAGAACACAAGCAGGGGAGGGGCAGAGATAGGGAGAGAGAGAGAGAATCCCAAGCAGGCTTTGCACTGTCAGTGCAGAGCCCGACCCAGGGGTCCATCCCACGAACCATGAGATCGTGACCTGAGCCGAAAACTACAGTTGGATGCTTAACCGACTGAGCCATTCTCATCCACACGACCCAGAACACTAACCCTGGCACCACCAGGAAGAATGGCTGAAAATGGCCAAGACAAAAACAAACACAAACAAAACAAACCCCAGCAAAATACCCCCCACAAACCTCCTTTTTCAAAGGTGGTGCTATATCTTAGTTCTCAGAATGAGAGGTGTTGCACAGCGTACTCTCCCTTTTAACCTTCACTTAGCACGTCATTGTTTTTAAGACTGATGTGTAACTGACCTAGAACATCATATTAGCTCACGTGCACAACATGATCGTTTGGTACACGTACGTATTGAAAAATGTCCACCACCAGGACTGTGACGTGGTATTCTGCTCATTTGAAAGGCGTTCCATAGTGGCGTTCCTCGGAAGGGCTCACGGGAATAGTTGTCCCCAAAGCCTTTCCTGCTGATAACCATTCATCAAGCCCTTTATACTTGATGGCCAGTTTATTGGCTGAAGAATCCAGTATTTTCATTTTTTTCCCTTGAGTGTATTACATGCTTCCTTCCCATTTTGCAGGGGAAGGGGGCACAAAAGGCTCATGACATGGACTCTTATTTCCATTTTTTTTTTTAAGTAGTCCCTGCCCCCAGCACAGCGCCCAATGTCAGGCTTGAACTTAAGACCCTGAGATCAAGACCTGAGCTGAAATCAAGAGTCAGACACCTAACTGACTGAGCCACCCAGGCATCCCTCTTCTTTCCTTATTGAATGAAGTCCTCCCTTTGCCTGGTTGGCCCAAAGAGGTTTTCTTTTTCTTTTTCTCTTTCTTTCTTTCTTTCTTTCTTTCTTTCTTTCTTTCTTTCTTTCTTTTTACCTTTTTCTTTAGAGTCTAATAATTGTATTAGAATGTCTTGATGTTGGTTGTTCTGTATTGATCATCTCAGGGCACAGAGATTCCTTTGAATACAAAGTTTCAAATATGTATTTTTTAATCTCCAGCAACTTTTCTTGAGGTATCACTATTGATACTAAGTTGCAGTGTCTTCTCCATGGACTCTGATTACCCGCTTATCCTCTTTGCCTGTCTTCAACGTTGGCCACCTTTTCTCTAACATTTTTGCTCTCTTCATTTCTTTTTCTTTTTTAATAATGACATATAACTGACACAGAACATTATATTAGTTTCAGGTGCACAACATGATCATTCGGTACACGTATGTATTGAAAAGTGACCATGGCCATAAGCCTATTTACCATTCCATTTCTTTTTTATTTAAAAATTCACCCTTTCACTCCTCATTTCTCGTAAGGCACTGCTGGTCATTCCATTTGCTCCTATTTTCCTTCTAGCTTAGTCTTCACAACCAATTTTCCTTCTTATTTCCAACTCTTTATCAAGGTACATTCCTTCATTCTAAGCTTTTCTCGGGGTGCCTAGGTGGCTCAGTCGGTTGAGTGTCCGACTTCAGCTCAGGTCATGATCTCACAGTCTGAGTTCGAGCCCCAAGTTGGGCTCTGTGCTGACAGCTCAGAGCCTGGAGCCTGCTTCTGATTCTGTGTCTCCCTCTCTCTCTGTCCCTCCCCCACTCATGTGCTCGCTCTCTCTCTCTCTCTCTCTCTGTCAAAAATAAATAAACTTTAAAAAAAATTTAAGCTTTTCTCATTTATGTACTGTATCATCTTCTTGATACCTTTCTTGAGCTCTCATTTTGAAAAGGCATGTCAAAGTTTTGATCTGTTATTTGTATGTTTTTAAAAAAATATTTTAATGTTTTATTTCTTTATTTAAATTTTTTTATGTTTATTTATTTTTGAGAGAGGGAGACAGAGCGTGAGTGGGGTAGCTGTCAGCACAGAGCCTGATGCGGGGCTCAAACCCACTGTGAGATCCTGACCTGAGCCGAAGTTGGATGCTTAACCAATAGATCCACCCAGATACAGCAATGTTTATTTATTTTTGAGAGAGAAAGAGAGAGAGACAGAGCATGAGCGGGAAAGGAGCAAAGAGAGAGGGAGCATTTGCTTTTTAAAACATGAGTGGTTCAGCAAATTAGACATTGGTAGGATATGTTATGTTATGTTATGTTATGTTATACTACATTATGATCTACTATATACATATGTATTTAATATATTTTCAGAGACACTTCTATGTTTACATAAGCCGACAAGACATCCCTTAACTTCTTCCCTCCCCAGTAGGCAAGGGCGGCACATCCTGTCACTAATGGGTGTACGATCCGGACAGAAATCTAATGCGGGTTCTGGTCCAGTGCGTCTGGGGTAGGACCAGAGCTTCCGCATCTCTACCAGCTCCCAGGTCATGTCATGCAGGTGGTCCACACACCACAGCCGGGCCAGTGAAGGTCTGGGTGTCAGCAAATTGTCGACACATTGCCGGAAGTTCAGCCCACACACGATTCTAATGAAGGATCGCTCTCAGATATTTCCCCCAATAGGCGCTACTCCCGGAAGAGTTGTTTATTCTTTTTAATAATAAAAAGAAACCTGAAATCCGGTCCAGGCTACTCTGAGGCCAGTATTATGCTGTGCAATATCACACTTTCTCACTTAATCCTCACTTGGTTCATTTTTATAAATGCTAAGGTAATTCTCAGATTCGTTTGCACTTTGGCTGGAATTGGGGGGCACACCTGAGTTTGTGCCTCCAGACTCCTGTCTCCTCCTGCTGCGCCCTGCTGCACCTTGTACACCATTCGCTTTTCTGGACTTTTGTCATCTGGACCCGATTTTTTCTTCATTTCGATCCCAAATAGTCATCACATTTTTAACAAGGTCTCTCTCCCCTGGTTTCACCATGTGCACCAATTTGGGGGCGGCGCTTCGCAAACTCAGCCTCATCCTGCCCAGAGCTATCAACTCCGTCACCACGGCTGCCATTTAGAAAGCGAGAAAACCAATACGTGGCACGAGAACATCGTTCCTTCGCTAAAGGGCATTCTCAAGGCATCACCGTGGCGTTTCTCGCTACTTGACGTTGAAGGAAAGCTCATCAAACACGGCAGGCGTACAGGTGTCATTGATTCCGCCACCGCCCTCCGTTCATGTTCAATGAATAATGTTACTCGTCTCTGGAATTTAGGAATGCGGGGAGAATAGGAGAGTTTGATAGCTGGAGAAGAAAGGAAACATGCCAGTTTTATAAACCAGGAGCAGGGTTGTGCCTTCTTCACTGCAGAACGGGGTAGCCAACCCACTGGAGGGTATCTGCCTACATGCACACCTCCAGCCCTACCCTCCGCGTCTGGCTGCGGAGGTCGGGGAGCCTTGGAACCGCGTTTGGGACAACCCTCCAGTGATTCCGATGCTCAGCCCGAGTGAGAAATCGCTGGTGGCAGGCTCCCTGTGCAGGACGCCCCCAGGACACGCTTGGCCGGCTTGCACCGTCATACCACAGGCGACTGTGACCCAAATGCAACCTCCCTTGCCTCGCCCACCGTCCCGGCCAGCTTTGCTCAGCAGAGGGGTGTTCTCTGGCCCCCGACTGCACACTCCAGCAGCCCCTCTGCTTCCTTTCACTCGTGTCTAATTGACAGTCCAGCCTTACAGCCATTATAGTTTTCTAGCAGAGCTGTTGGAATGATGGATTCTAGAATTCAAATTTTCAGATTATTCGTGTCTCATCCAGGGGTGCTGCAGCAAAGCACCACAGAAAAGGGGTGCCATAAACAACGGGCGTTGACGGCCCGCCGTTCTGGAGGTTACGAGTCTGAAATCGAGATACGGGCAGGGTTGTTTCCTTCCTAGGGCCATGAAGGGAGGAGCTATTCTCAGCCTCTCCCCTCGGCTTGTAGATGGACATGGCTCTGGCTTCCTCCCACCCCTCCCCCCTCATGGTCTCCCTCTCTGTCCGTTGCTCTCTGTGTCCAAATTTCCCCTCTTACCAGTTGTATTGAACTAGCACCCTCCTCCGCCATGACCTCATCTTAATTTGATCACCAGCAAAGACCCTATTGCAAAATAAGGTCGCATTTGCAGGAATTGGGGTTAGGACTACGACATCCTTTGGGAAAATCCGATTCAACTGGAACCACCCGTTAGGCTATTGCACTTGAAAAGATCACTGTGATCAGAAGAGCATGTTACGGACTTTAGAAACTGTGGGCGAGGAGCCATTTAAATGAGTCCGATTGAATCGGGTATACTCACAATTCATTGCATAATTGCATTATCTTCCTGCTGGTTCCTGCTCCAAGGGCCCCTGTCGACGTGTTTATGACTATCCCCTCCTTGTTCACTAAGTGATGAGTTGGGGAATCCCTCTTACCCACAACAAGGAAATATTCTTTGCCCCAGACATGCTATCTTGCAAGCACTGTAAGCCACATTGTTATTAGGAAGACTAATTAATGTGGAACATGTCAACTGGCACAAAGTCAGTGTTTGGCAGGTGAATCGGGTAAATTCCCAATCTTTTAAGTGTCCATCTGGACCAAGTTCTTGGTCTTGGTCTTCTCCCGGTGAGTGAAGCTAAGAAAATCAGGCCCTGCCGTCACCCCTTCTCCTATGTCCTGTGCCCTGTGTCCCCGCGCCCCCTCGGTGTCCCAGGGACCCAACGGATTCCTGCCTTCCCTCCGTGTAACCCCCGGGTGCTGACTTGTACAGCCCATTTCGAGTTGCGCCTGGCTCCCTGTTCAGGTGTGGTCTGCAGGTGATCTGAGGGGCATCACAGGCCCCCGAGGGTCAGCAGAGCAGGAGTCTGGGGTGGCCCCATGGTTCCTAGCTGGCGTGCAGCTGCAGAAAGACAGACAGAAATGCTGCGCAGAGATTTCAAAGCTTAGAGCCACTCCGGGTGTTTCCATCAACTGCATTCATTTTACGCCGCTTGCCAGCTCTCCCACCGGACCTCCTGCTCCTCCTGAGTGCCCCCCGATTCCGTAGGAGAAGACCATCGCCCACACCCCCCAGCCAGTCACGCTAGACTCCTCTCCACCTGCTCTGCCCAATCAGCTGCCGCATCCGAGCTGTTGGCCCTCTGACCACCCACCTCTCTGTGGCCCCACTGCCCTCACTCAGATCTTTATCCACCCCCCACCAAACTACTACATACTGCAATAGCCTCTCGCTGTGCAGATCAAGGAGGACAGAATTTGCCACCCTAAAATGTGTCTCCTTGGCGTGGGGATTACTTTAAGCTGGTTATTTTTAAGAAAATGCAGGCACAAGGGAAGCTCTGAAAATCTTGAGTAGAAGTACCCTTGTGTAAGAAACGCTTAACATTCGGGAAATCTCCACTCGTCACCATGTCTCCCGGTGATCCCAGGAAGAGGGGGATGCCTCAGTCTCCAGAAACTCTTTTTTTTTAATTTTTTAAATCTTTATTTTTGAGAGAGAAAGAGAGAGAGAGCATGAGCAGAGGACGGGCAGAGAGAGAGAGAGTCAGACAGACAGACAGAATCCGAAGCAGGCTCCAGGCTCTGAGTTGTCAGCACAGAGCCCGACACGGGGCTTGAACTCACGGACCGCAGGATCATGACCTGAGCTGAAGTTGGACACTTAACCGACTGAGCCACTCAGGCGCCCCTCTAGAAACTCTCATCAATGGGAAGGCAAGGACTTATGTCTGCACACCAACCTTATCCTTGTTTACAGAGCTTTTCCCAGCCACCAGCCCCCCCCCCCACCACCACAACTGTACCCCACCCTCTCCTTTGGTCTCTAGCTGAAGATAGTATTTAAGGAGATGATGGTTTGGGCCACTCTGGGGAGTCACTCGGCTTTCCTGGGGCTCTCCCACAGATAAAGGAGACAAACGTGTCTTAAACTCGCTTTCGTTTTTATTTCTGTTCATCTGTCTTATATCCATTTAATTATTAGACCGTCCACAGAATCTAGAAGAGAAGCAAGGAATATTTTTCCACCCTTACCCGGACTACCTCTATTTCTTCGAGCAGAAGCGAGTCTTTGAACAGGGCCCCAGGACTGGACCGGGAAGCCAGGAGTGCAAAGCAAGATGTCAGCGGGCCTCACTGTCACCGAAGTTTCTAGGGAAGATTCCTTCCTTGTTTCTTCTTGGTGCTGGTGGTCACGGTGCTCATTGGCTTGTGACAACATCATTCCAATCCCTGCTCCTGTCTTCATGTGGCTTCCTGTGTGTGTGTGTGTGTGTGTGTCTTCTCTTTTTATAAGGACACCAGTAACATTGGATTAACGACTCATCTTACTCTTAAGAGTAAGTAAGAGTAAGTAAGAGTAGAGTATGACCTCTACTTAAGTAATTGTATCTTCACTGACTCTGCTTCCAGATCAGGTCACATCCTCCAGCTGGGGGTTGCGGGGGGCGGGGTTCAGGCTTGGACATAATCTGGGCCTATGGGTCTGGACAATTCAAACCATAATGGGCAATACATTCACTTTTAAACTTTTCAGTGACAAGAGGAAAGTCGATATTAGAGCACGTATCACCCCGGTCAGGCACTGGACCCGTCCTCTTCCTGCCTCAAGCTACTCTTTGGAACAGCAGGAGACTCACAGAGGAGGCCGAGGACATGGAAATCCTTGGGCGGCTTCTTGGAAGCACCTTGGGAATCATCAGAGGGGTCACATTCCCGCCTTTGTTTCTGGGTCTCAAAGCAGTTCAGTCTGAGCCAATACAACACAAACCTCCTCGCAACATCCGTCAGCACCCGTGGTCTCTCTTAGATTTACACAAAACCAAGTCAAATGTTCGGCCCGAATCTCTCCCCTGGGGATGAGCCGGGCGGTGGCTGGTGGTCACAGCAGGCGGTGGGAGCGGCTGCATTTAGCTGCAGACACATTCGTACCTTCGCTTGTTTTCCTGTAATGAGCCCAGCTCCCCAGGTGGTAGAGGAGCCCACAGTCCCAGGACCCCAGAAGCCGTCACGGGGCCAAACCCAGCACTGGGTCCGGGGTTAATGTACGTGTGCCAATGGCAACAAATACTGGCTCCTGGGGTTGCCAGGCTGGGGGGGGAGGGGTGTCCGTGAAGTTGGATCTCACCACTTTCTTCCCCCAAGGAGAAGATGCTTCTGCGGTGAGAGCAAGTGAAACCAGGCAGGGGTGCGTGGGGTCAGAGACGAGAGAGCCTGTGAGCTGTCCTGGGCGAACGGAGTTTCGTCCCGCGCCAACCACACTGGGTCTTTAGCCCTGCCCGCCCTCACGGAGCCACATCCTCATTCCTAAGACCCTAAACCTATTGGTAGGTCGCTTCTTTTCTTTTTAATATTTATTTTTATTTTGGAGAGAGAGAGAGAGAGAGAGCCAGCGGGGGAGGGACAGAGAGAGGGGGGCAGAGGATCCGAAGCAGGCTCTGCTCTGACAGCAGAGAGCCTGAGGCGGGGTTTGAACTCACACACTGCGAGGTCACGAGCTGAGCCGAAGTCTGATGCTTAACTGACTGAGCCACCCAGGCGCCCCTTCAGTTCTGATGGCATCCCTGAGTCGTCGCTCCTGCCGCGGACACTTGCCCATCGAGCTGGCCCTCCAGCCCCAGGCCTGGCTGCCACCTGCTCCGGACGGTCCCCCAGCCACACTCCACCTGCCTCCATCACCTGCCCTGCGGGATGCAGGAAACACAAATACTTGAGGCATGATACATTTACATTAATTTCAAATTAATTAACAGTAATTTGGCTCATCTCCTTAGAATTCAGTTAATTAATTAGGTAGGCCGTGACTGTACGTTTTTTTATGCCAGGGAAAGACCGAACAAGGCTTCTTTTCTTTCTCCGGCTTGAACGTCGCCCGAGATCCCGCTCGTGTAGCTGCCCTCCCATCAGGGCGGACATTTCCCAAGGGCCCATCGCTGGATGTAAGTATTTTAGGCCCCACAGAGGACCTCGGAGGTCACTGTCTGAAAAGAGCTGAGCGGCCGGCTGGGGACCTGAACACTGATGAGAGAGAGAGAGAGAGAGAGAGAGAGATGCTTGGCCACCTCCCACAGCTGCCAGCTGATGGGGACCGCCACCCTTCCCACAGCCTCCCTGAGGCCCTGACCGGCCGCAGCTGCTCAGAGCACAGTCGGCCTTTGTGGAAACCAGAGAACGAGCAAGTCAAAGGGGCAGGGGGATTGGAACCAGTGAGTCAGCTGAGTGTGCCCCAGGAGCTCAGCAGGGGACAACCGGGTCCCCTTTCTCTGCCCGGCCTGCACGTCTGCGGCACGGGAAACGCAGGTCCGCAAAGGGGACCACAAGGCGACGACAGCACAGAGCTTCCCCCTGGAGGCGAGGCCAGCCTCCCCGCGTGGCCCTGCGCCCCCTCCGCGCTGGCATCCACGCATCTCCGGCTGGCCCCGGGGACGCACACCGCCTCCAAAGTCAAGAAGCCCGTGGCCTCAGAAGCTGAGCCAGCCCACCAGCTGCTGAGTGGGGGAGCTGGGGTCAAGGTCAGGCCTGCCTGCCCCACCGCCCGGCCTGACCTTCCTGGTACAGTGACTTCCCAGACGGGTCCCCTGCTGATCTGGGGACCCGACGTTGAGATGGGCGTCTTAATCACGCAGAGCTGCCGATGGCCCCGCGACGGGGATGGCTCTCACGGGGGGGGGGGGGGGGGAGTTTGCCCCCTGGGGGGACATTTGGCAGCGTCTGGAGGCATTTTGGGTTGTCACAACCTGAGGTGGGGGGAGTTTGCTGCGGGCATCTAGCAGAGGACGGTCAGAGACGCTGTCAAACATCCTACGAGGCGCAGGACGGCCCCCAGCGCAAAGAACTATCCAGCCCGAAACGTCCATTGTGCTCAGGTCGAAACACCCGCCCTACAAAATCTTGCGGGAACAAAGTCCATACCGGTATTCTGAATGAGCCAAAAACATGGTTAAGGGAGAGCACAGCCTGCTGTCCCCAATTATTCATTCATTTACCAGTATTTACCGGGCGCCCCCTATGAGCCAGACATTCCTCTGACTGCTGGGGATGTAACAGTGAACCAGACGGACAAGGCCCTGGGCGCCTCCAGGAGACGTTAAAAGAGTGGACCCGAGGGAGAAGACAGAAACAAAGCTAATCAATGCATTTTTTAAAGGCCAGACCCAGATAGGGGCAATCCAAGAATCGCCACAAAGTAGTGTAACAGGGAGGGATTTTGATCTGGTGGTCAAAGTGGCCCCCTGCAGAAGTGGCGTGTAGGCTGAGGTCTGAACCACCAGAAGGAGCCAGCCCCTGACCGACCAATCAGGAGAGAGAGCTTTCTAAGACCGGAAAGATGTGCGGCAGGAAGGGGCTTGAAGTGTCTGAGGAACAGACAAAAGGCCAGTGTGGGAAAGGAAGAAGGGAAGGAGGGGGTGGGGACAAAACCCTCAGGGCGAGAGGCAAGGGGCTTAGATTTTCATCTGGGCGCAAGAGAATTGGCTGCAGGGCTTGAGGGAGGAGGGCGAGGGCTCCCGTCTGCTTCCGAAGATTATCCACTGATGGAGGAGAAGGGATCACAGGCGGGCAGGGCAGTCTATTGAGATGGTTGGTTACCGCGTAATCCGGGGGGGGGGGGGGGGGGAGTGGGGCGAGGCTTAGACGGTGTCACAGTGCGGTAGAGAGACGCGTGACCGTGCACAGATCGGGGGCGTATTTCAGAATTAGGGGCTGCTTACAGAGGGAGAGGTGAGGGCAGCTCACGAGCCCAGCACAACTCCTATGTTTGGCTTATGCCACGGAGAGCTAGAAGAGAAGCAGAGCGGGGTGGGGGGTGCGGTGAAAACTGAGCGGTTGGTTTCGGCCACTTCCGTTTCAGGTGCACAAGCGACCCCCGGGGGGGGCTGTGAGCAGGCAGCTGGATCGGGAGCTCCCACCACCGCGGGGCTGGAGAGAGAACGTCGAAGCTTCTCGGAAGTTACCGACACGGATCCTCCTCCCCGTCTGGCTTGCGCCACTAAATGGGGCAAGAGCTGCCACGAAGTAAGCCGGGTAAGTCCCCAACACCTGCCACTGTGTTCTTTCCAAGCAGAGCAGGTGACTCTCTTCCTCTCCCTGTGACCGCGTGCAGACCGCCCTCTGGAAGCAGCCAGCTCGGGGCTCTGATGCCCGGTAAGTGAGCGGGAGAGGGGGAATGGGCGCTGGAGAGGAGCAGGGGCGTGGGGAAGGACAAGAGCAAACGTCACCGGCTGCTGGGACCCGGGCACACACACTCTGACATTTCCATGGACTCGGCCCCACAGAACGGACAGGCCTTCGCTGCCCTTGAGGGAGGAGGGAACACAGCGAACTTGCAGTTCCGGGAAATGTGCAAACGTGCCTGGAATTCTGGAAGCGGACCTGGTCTTTCTTGAGGAAGTGGCTCCCCTGACCTTGTAATAATGCCCGCCAACGCGGTGGCTGGAGCCCGAGGCCCCGCCGGCCCTCAGCGAAGGCTCCCCAGGCATCCCGCCGGGTCTCCCGCCTCTCACACACCACGACAGAGGCAAGGGATGGCCCGCTCATGACCAGGGACTAAGGTCTTCGAGTTAATGACCTTTTAAAAAAGAAACAGCTCGGCCTTGTCTGATACGATGGTTCCCGAATTCTTGGGGGAAGTAGCTGGGCCGAGACCTGCTTCGAGGACATGCCGCGGAGGGCAGAGATGGAAGCGGAGAAGAAAGAAAAGGAACGTTTCCTCGCTGTCGAGTACATTCCGAGCACACTCAGCGAAGCAAGATGTACTTTTTCATCGGCATTCCCAACAACCCTCCCGGCCGGGTGATCGGCTACTGAGATTCAGAGAGGTTGCATAACTTGCTCAAGTGGCTTAAAAACAATGGGGGACAGCAGGGAGAGGACCTCTCGACCCTGGGGTCTTCACAAACACCTGGGGCCGCTCTCCTGCTGTCCTCGTGGCTCTTGCAAGCTGACACATTGCCCTTGACTTCTTGGCCGGCAAGCAGACCTTCGGGTCTCTAATGACATTTCTGGTGACCAAGCGCAGCCACTTATGGTGCATAGTTCGAGAGTCACCAGATAACCATGGCTGGTCGGCGCAGTGGCCGCTCCCTCTCCAAAGGCTTGTGGTGTTGGAGGCTCACGGCTACCATGTTCCTGTCCCATCCCATCAACCAGCCAGCTCTGCCCCCATCCACTTTCCAATCCCTCATCCCGACTTGACAATATCTAGATTGCAAGTCTTGAAAGATTTGAATAACCTAATTAGCTTTGCTATTTGCCTTTGGGTTGGGGAGTTTCCATTTTTAGCAAAGTAGAAGGTGATCCACGAGAGGTTATTTATATTGGGCAGCTCTCTGCAACCCAAGGCAAATAGAGGGGGAATAAACTCACTGACACCGACAAGGCCGAGAAAACTGTCAGGAGCACTTCACTCTAACCAGGGATCAACTCTCGTCTACGTGAAGTCAAAAGGTAGATGTTACTCTTGGTTCTGAACCAATGCAAAGTGTTTTTCTCGTGTGTTTACGATTTCTTTTTCCAGTGAATCTCACTGTAAGATGACTTTTATTGAACAAATTTCAACGAATTTGTTTTATTGAACAAACGTATCTATGCCGGATACTATTCTATGAGATCTACGAGTATTGTCTCAGTCGTTCTGTTAGTAACACGCTGAGGTAGATACTTCTGCTACTTATGTATCGTCGATGAGGAAACCCAGGCAGAGAAGCACCCACGTTCACCAGCAATCAGGTGACGTTTCCAGGATCCAAACTCAAGCTCCACTCTGCTACATCTAAAATGGAGAAAACACAACAACAAAAAAAGGAGTCCCTATTTTTAAAATAAATTGGAGAGAATCACTCTGATGTCCCCAGGCATATTCCAATATCTTTCTTCTTTCTAAACCACACACTCCATAATCGTGCAACTCTGCCCTCAGGGCTGGCAATCACCAAGTCCTTCTCTTTGGTTCGGAAAAATATTCTGTAGCCTATTAATAAACAGATTCCCTTTTAGATTAAGTTATTACTCATAACACAGAGAACAAAATGGACCTGTTTGATTCTTGGCGAATAGTACTTCTGTTAAGTTGTCGGAGTGACAAGATCATATCTGATCGATGAAAACAATTAAGTGCAAGGATCGGCTCTGATAAATTATTGCATTAGAAGGCAGACTCTTTTTTTATTCCAAGACCTCTGAAGAGTGTTAAGAGTAGATTAAACACATTCCTGTAGGAGAAACGTAGGTTATCAGAAAATTCTGCCTTCGAGTCTGATGAATTGATATTTATTGGAATGGAAGTAGGGGAAGTCCTCTATATTAAGAATGTGTCTCCTGAGTCATTAGTAACCATTTATCATGCAGCATCTCATATTGGAAGCCCTGGATTGTGCATTTTACCACCATTTGATATATTTATTTGTCCCCTTCTGTCATCCTTCTCCGCCCCTGCTTACCTAGCCCGGATCCCACCATTTAGCAGATATATTATTATCTTATTCAAACTCCTACTCCCTGTACCCTGTCCTTTTTCCACACTCCCAGAAAAATGCCGTATCCTGGTCTAGCGCCACAGTCTGCCAACTTGGTTTCTTGATCTCAGTTCCTAATGTCCTAAATTGGAGATTCGGGCCACAGGCGGTTCACGGTCTCCAGCCTCAGCTGGACCTGAGTGCTCTTCTCAGTTCTTTTACTTGTTCTCCAGTATGCACTGTAGTGGGCAAAATGAGAGCTCCCAAAGATGTCCACTCCTAGTCCCTGAAACCCAGACTATACTACCTGGCATGGCAAAAGGGACTTTGCCAATGTGATGAAGTTAAGGAACCAGAGATGGGGAGACGATAGGGGTTCTAATGACAGGTAGGCCAGAGGGTCAGAGTCAGAGAAGGAGATGTGACCATGGAAGCAACAATTAGAGACAAAGAGAGAAATTAGAAGCTGTTACACTGCTGGCTTGGAAGATGGGGTACGGGACATTGAGCCAAGGACTAGGCACGGCCTCTAGAAGCTGGAAAAGTCTAGAATACAGACCCTCTCCTAGAGCATCCAAAAGGAACAGAGCCCCACCGACACCTTGATTTTAGCCCAGCAAGACCTGTTTGGGATTTCTCATGTCCAGAACTGTAAGAGTAAATTTGTGTTGTTAAGTCCACAAAGTTTATTGTAATTTGTTACAGCAGCAGTAGGAAACTAATATACTTATTATTCTCATGCCTTCAGAAAATACACCAGAACGTCACCTCTCTCTTCACCAGCTCTAGAGTTTTGTGTACTTCTCAGTGGACCATCCCACCTACCATTTTATACTCACAAAACATTAAGTTAGATATTCTTTCATCAGCGACTCACAGATCCCTCTCCTACCCCCACCGTACGTACACACAAACCCCTGTTCCTGACCCTATGTCTTGTAAACAACCCTAAGACCATTGGTTCCATTGGTCTTTCTCTATAATCTCTCTGTTTTCAATTTTATCAGTTCTGCTTGTGTCTTTATTAGCTCTTTCCTTCTACTATTTTTGGGGTTAATTTGCTTTATTTTCCAATTTCTTACATTTCTTAAAGTGGAAGCATGGATTATTCATTTGAGAACTTTCTTCTAATATAAGCACTTAATGCCATTAATTTTCCTCTCAACACTGCTTTAGCTGCATCCTACAAATCTTGAAATTTTGTGTTTTCATTTTCATTCAATTCAGACTATTGCCTAATATCCCTCGTGACTTCCTTTTTGACTCACGGTTATTTCGATGCTTCTGGTTTGATTTGCCAATACTTGAGGTTTTCCCAGATACTTTGATTTTAATTTCTAGCTTGATTACATTATGATCAGAAAAATTCTTCTTTTTCATGCCAGTTTCTTTCTGTCTGTCAACACAAGTGTTCTTGCCTTACCCATTCTTAAAAAGAGACCTAATCTTGTATCTTACTTTGCCATACCTATTATTCTCTAAACTTCATTTATCCGTGTCTCCTTTTATTCCCTCTTATTCCCTCCCGAGCCCTCCAGTGATTTCTGGTTTCCTCCTACTTTCCCAAGCCTGGGCCTCAGGACTCCCACTGATTCCATGAGCTTCCATAGCCTTCTAAGAATTATTCGTTTTCATTTAAAATATCCAGAGTTTGTTTCATTTGCTTCTAACCGGGCATCCTAACAGATGTCACTTAAAAGCACCAGAAATGTGCCCTTCAGCCACACCGTGTCATAAATCCTCTCCCAGTTTCAGCGTCTCGTCACCATAGGAACCACATCTTGTGATGTGTAGCAGCCGATACAGAAGCGTAGTGTTACAGCAGCCAAGTGGGGAGACCATTTCAAGAAGGAAGGGATAACAGATTAGGGCACGTTCGGTTGAGAGGCCAAGTAAGGTGGAGGGGAGCCAATGACCCTTATCCCAATGGGCTGTGGGAGTGGGGGCCCTAGATGGAGGATGAGAAGTCACCGTACAAAGCTTAGTAAAGAGAGGAGCCAGGGAAGGGAAGTGTGACGAGAACGTGTACTAGGCAGGCAGGTGTCTGGGGGGAACTTGAGTGTGGAAGACACATCCTTGGCTGGGTTTTTAACCCCCCAACACTTGTTCTTGGGGATGGATGAGGCCCATTCCAGCCTGCAGTACTCCTAAACCAGGCAGGCTCTGGACGAGCCATCAAACTGGGGCTCTTACCCTGAGGCTCCCTCCTCACACGCTCTGAGCCCCGTGCACAAGCCTGGGACATGTTTACAACAGCTTCGGACCCTAGTCAGTGAGGTGTCATTCATCGGGCTCCTCGATGACACCATCAACAAGGTCTGCAGCATACACTTCAAAGGGCAACTTTTCCAAGGTCTCACTGAATTTCTCCGATAACCCGAGACAACACAGGGCTCCCAGGAGAACCACCATCCCCCGTCGGCCCCAGCCTGAAAAGCCAGGCTATACTTCACTTCATTCATAGCAAAGGGGTCAGAGCTCAAAACTGTCTGGGTTTGGGGCACCTGGGTGGCTCAGCTGGTTATGTATCTGACTCTTGATATTGGCTCAGGTCATGATCTCACAGCTATGCGATCGAGCCCCTCATCAGGCTCTGCAATGAGCCTGAAGGCTGCTCGGGGTTCTCTTTCTCCTTCTCCCTCCGCCCCCTCCCCGACTCGCGCTCTCTCTCTCTCTCTCTCTCTCTCAAAATAAATAAATAAATAAACATTTAAATACAACCGTCCGGGTTTGAATTTTACTAGCTCTGTACCCTTTGGAAAATGCATCCCTCTATGCCTCAGTTTCCTGAGAATTCCTCAAGAATTAAGCTGCATCCCCGTGATTTCTGACCAGCTGAGGAGCCCTGGGACGTGGCCAACAGTCAGCAGCAGAACGTTCCCGGGGTCCTGGCGGGCACGAGGGGAGTGCGTGCAGGTGTGAGAAGGTGTGTGCAGGTCCGAGGCCAGAGCCAAGGAGAAAGGGAGGGACGAAGGGGTTGGAAGGCAAAGACTGTGGGGAGGCGGGAGGGGAGGAGAGGAGAAAAAAGAAGGAAACGCAGCACATCATCTTGCGTAGTTTACAAAAATAATTCCCGTTAGTAACCTGTCAGCGTGCTCAGGATTCGCTTCTCCGTGTGTCTTCCCGTGGTGATGCCCTCATCCAGCCAGGGTCTGGGTTTCAATTAACTCAAGGTAAAGCTTAATATTGTATTCGGCCCCGGCCTTCATGTGACTGAGACTAAGCCTGGGGAGGCGTAAAGATGATTAAGTGAAGAAACAGGACATAAAGGTAGATTCTGACGGGAAGGAAGGGCCCACCGGAGACTTACAATGCTAATTGCACGACGCAAGTGATCTCTGCAGAGGGACCGGAGCCTCTGTTTCCTTTGAAGCTTCTCTCCTTCTGATCCTTCTGTTTATCCAAATGGTATCCCATAACAAAGCGGAGAGCCGAAACTGCAGAAAAGTAGAATCCTAACGTTGCCGCGATCTCACTGGAATTGGGTTCCAGAGGATCCTGAATTCGGAAGGAGGTCGGGGAAGGAGGGAGAGAATTTCCTTCGCGGCTCTCGTGTGCGGGCCACGACTCCCGGAGAAGCCTGACCGACATCTCTCCGCAGTGGGAGTGGCTTGTCTTCTTTCCCAAGGTTGCCCCCAGAGAGGGTTTGCGTGTGACTTTCCGATGCACGAGGTGATAGCAAGAAGGGCCGTTATTCTGATTACGGGTCTTGCCTGTTGGGAGCACAGGGCGTCTGGTTGACAATATAACCTGGTTCCTGCCCAGCCAGGCAGCTGAAATGCAGTCAAACTGGCAGCAAAGCGGGTGGACAGGTCTCCCTCCCACTCTTCTGATGCAGGGTCCGAGTCCCCCCCAGACTCCCCACTCAGTTCCGGCAGCCCCCCGGGGTCTACTGTGCTCAGGATGTCTCTGGCCATCACGGGGGTGGTCCTGCAGGCCCCACATGGGGCTGGTCTGGGTGAGAACACTGACCCTGACCGGCTCCCAGGCCCAGGATGCCCGGCACCTCCCGAGGTCTCTGCACAGTGCGCCCCCTGCCTCTCTCCCTGCGAGGACCCCTGGGGGAGTGTTCTGGGGTTCTGGTCCCCCCCGGCCCCGCACCTGCGCCGCTCCCACCTCCAGGAAACGGCACTGGAAACATCACCCCTCAGGGCCCAGATCTGGTCCGTGGGGCTGAGCGGGGGAACAGAACAGACCCCATGTTGTCCCCTCCATGGCCGGTCCCCATCTCTCGTCCTATCCTTCCCCCTTTCAGACCAACCTGTGGAAAACAGCAGTGTGGGCCTCGGTCACACCAGCACCACAGACGCCCTGTGTCTGGGCCCTCGATAGGCTGTGGCCAGATCTCTATCTGGTCCACGAAGTAGAAGGAGCTGTCGGTGTGGGAGGGGGGACAGCAGAGGGGCAAGTCAGAACACCCCTGTCTTCTGCTTCCTCAGCAGTGACCTCTGGGCAGCCCTGTGACCTTGGCCTCAGACAGGTGGGCCAAGGGCCGATCCCAGCACCTGCCCTGCCCTCTCGGAGGAGCAGATCACATATGAGCACATGACCCAGAGATCACAATGTGCTGTGCAAATGTTAGCTTACTGTCATGAGTAACAATGACACTGAGAATAACATTAACGGTGACAGATCGGAATACTCTGAAGAAAACCTCATTGGATGAGCTGAGTCCCTCTGCTTTACCCAAGGAAGAAAGCAGCCAAGGCCCAAGCCCATCTCGAGGAAGCAGAGGGCACGGCTCCTCACGTGTCCCCCACCCCCACCCCGCGGCTCCCAGGACGGGAACAACAAGGAAGGGGTGGGGTGGCAGGGTGTGCTGGTTCTGATAAGCTGGTGGAGCCGGGTGGGACTTTGCTAGGGGAGGAGGGCCCTCTTTGGTAAAAGTGCAGCTTAGCGAAATCCCCCCTTGCATGTTGCATGCTGCTGTAGCAAAACATCAGACACCAGAAGGCTAAAATAACAGCCATGTGTTCAAATACAGCCACCGTCCCAGGCCCTGGGAGCTAAGACTTCAACATAGGAATTGGGGGAGGGACACGGTTCAGCTCCTCATTGATTATTATTTCGTCTTCCCACAGCGCAGTGAAAAAAAGGTCATGAAAGATAAGGAAACCGAGGACCACAAAATTTCTTTAACCGCCAGGGGCCCTCGGAACCCGCTGCCAGCTGCAGGGCGTGGGCGGGGACACCAAGGCTGTGCCCAGATCAAGGGGTCCCTGGTGGCCCTCCCGGTGACCGAGCGCAGCGTGGAGAAGGGCTTGCCCGCTTTCTATCCACACAGGTCACACGAAAGGGCAGGTCTGTGCCGGGTCCCCTGGACTGGCAGGGACTTTGCAAGGTCCGCATCGGGCAGGGTCTGGGGTTCCCCCTGAACAACCTCCCTCCCCAACAAACCTCGTGCTCCTCATTGCCCCCCCCACCTCAGTTCCCACAGACGGTACGAGGGTCCAGACCGGCAGATTTCGGGAAGACAGATGAACCACCCAACTTCCTCTGATGCTCAGTCATCCTTGGACGTGTGGGTTGGGGCGAGGGACATGGGTGTCACGTACGTGGTGAGTATCATAAGCCCCTTAAATATACTGAAAGTTGGTCCAAACTGATATTATTTACCTAGTGTACCTACGGACGTTTTCTGGAAGGACACGCTGGAAAGAGGTCCCAGGTGTCACAAGAGAAGAGCTGGGGGCGGGGACGGGGCAGGAAGGGGCTTCTGCCCAGCAGGCAGGACACTGCGAAGGCTCAGGCTCAGGGGCTCCCGGTAGCGGTGGGGTCCCAGCCGTGCGCTCACACAGACCCGCGTTTTTGTGAGACTCACCAGCACCACTCACTGTGTTCTTTTCCTGGGCCGGGAGCCTTTGAATTATATAAACCTCTGGCCCCCCGCCCCCAGAAGCTGACGGCACCCCGCTTTTCACAACCATGCTTTTGGACACTTTGAATTTTTCCCACGTGGGCGTATTATAGTGTAACTTTGTTTCAGTCGCTGTGTCACAGCCCGGAACCACCCGGCGGAAAGGGGAAAGGAAGAGAAGAAAATGAACACGCGGGTCAACTGCTACAGAAAGATCTCGATGTCTCAAACAAGGGGATGTGCAGGACACGGGAAAGGGGAGTTGTTTCTTTGTTGTTGTTTTTTTTTTTTTTTTCACAAACCCAAAACTCAAATGAAATGACCCATCAGAATCCCTTTCAGTAGTTACTGCCCGGGACGGGAAGACAGCAGCGTTGGTGAAGCATCTTTCCCGGCCCCCTTGGGTGTGCATTCCGTGCCTGCGGGGGACCCCGGTCCACAGATAGGGAGCTGTGCTCCCCTTCTGGCTGAGAGCGGCTCACAGACCCAGCAGGAGCCCAGTGGCTGGGCCCACCCAGCAGGTGTCTGCAGCAAGAAAGGAACAGAATCCCTCCCAATCAATCTCCCTTTTAGGAAGCCCTTCAAAGCCGGCTTCCCAGAAAGGGAATTAGAGCCCGGCAAGACAAAGGCTGCCTTGCAAGGCGCCTGCGAGACAGGGCGGGGAGGCAGGCCCTCCTCCAGGGATGTCCAGTGTTCCCATGAAGGGGAAACAATACCAGACTGTGTTCGGGCCCCCAGCTGCACCGATCGGCTCAATGCGCGGCTCCGGACTTCTCGCTCAGCTCCTGTCCCGGCTGCCCCTCTTGAAAAAGGGAATCACCACGTTGAAGAAGCTTAGACGCCCTCACGCCGATGACACAGCGCGAAAACCAGACGGTGCTCTCCAAACGTGAAGTCTCTCTCTTTTGTGTCGTCCAGTCTCCGTGTGTGAGTGGTGGTTGCAACTTAACCCAGACACGGACTGGAGCGCAGACCCCAGATTTGCTAGAAAAACCCTCTCTGGGGAGATCCTAACTCCTGTGTGAGGTCAGCGCCTCTGCGGGCCTTACCCCGTTTCTGTGCGTGTATCCATTCGTCTTTCAGACCCTTTGGCTTGATCAGGTTGCCCCTCCCACGGCCCCCCGTTTCACTCCTCCCCTCTGTTCATAATTCTGTCCCGCTTGCTAGATGGATCGCTTTGGGCCACACGCTTCACAAACCACCGGGCAGGCCTGTGCTCGACCAGACCCCTGGAGGAAGCATCGGGCCATCAGGGGTGATGACTCAGGGCAGTAACTCCTGGGAGGGGGCTGGGTACACGGGCCCCGGAAACGTGGCGGAGGGGTCACTGCTGAACACAACTGGGCTTCGTGGGTATCTTTATTCCTCTTCCCTGAAGGCTTGGGATGTGCACATAGTCACCTCGAGGTGCCCAGATTTTGATGAGTTGGTCTAAAATGAATTAGAAAACAGGGGCGCCTCGGTGGCCGTTGAGTGTCTGACTTTGGCTCAAGTCATGATCTCACTGTTCATAAATTGGAGCCCTGCATTGGGCTCTGTGCTGACAGTGTGGAGCCTGCTTCGGATTCTCTGTCTCCCTGTCTGTCTTTCCCCTCCCCTGCTCGCACTCTCAAAAATAAATAGGGGCCCTTGGGGGCTCAGCCGGTTGAGCGTCTGACTTTGGCTCAGGTCACGATCTCGTGGTTTGTGAGTTCGAGCCCCACGTCGGGCTCTGTGCTGACGGCTCGGAGCCTGGATCCTGCTTCGGATTCTGTGTCTCCCTCTCTCTCTGCCCCTCCCCCACTTGTGCTCTGTCTCTCTCTGTCTATCAAAAATAAATAAATGTAAAAAATTTTTTTTCTTAATAAATAAACATTTTTAAAAAACGAATTGGAAAACAAGGGCACCTGGGTGGCTCAGTCCTCAGTCGGTTGAGTGTCTGACTTCAGCACAGGTCACGATCTCACGGTTTGTGAGATTGAGCCCCGCGTCGGGGTCCGTGCTAAGAGCGCAGAGGTGCTTGGGATCCTCTCTCCCTCTCTCTCTGTCCCTACCCGGCTTGCACTCTTTCAAAAATAAATAGACATTTTTTAAATGAATTTGAAAACAGAGGGGCGTACCTGAAAATGCCCTAGATGGCTTAGAGAAGCACATTCCAGGCCTAATCTGGTCATCATCAGCGTAAGTAGCTGGTGATCCAGGGACGCTCTGTCCACTCCAGAACTTCAGAAGGAACAGAGCAGGTCTTCACTTGCGTAAAGACACGGGCACACGGTACACGTGAGCCCAAAAAGACGCTCGGCCAACAGGGACCTCTAGTCCCAATCTTTCAGACCGGTTCTTGAGGATTTATGCACCAAAATGTTCATGTCGTAGGATTAACAGAGCCGCGTAAACTGGCTTTGAGTCAGGCATTGTGTCTGCTGTGAAGTTATGGGACTAGAACGCGTGGTCACAGCACAATAGGGTCTCATCTGGTGGAAACGAGGGCAGGACCATCACTCCTGACTGTTCTGCTTGATATTTTTGGGAGCAAACAATTCTAGAAGCACAATCCCCAGAGGCCGTGAGGCATTAAATGGAACACCGTACTCTGTGTGATGTGTGGAAACCCACGCAGGGAAAGACTTGCATGGGCCCCATTCCAGAATGTTCATTCCTGGATCGGCCCGCCCTGGGAACCTGATTCTGCCCCCCTGGGGCTGCCGGTTGGGATGCCCACCCTTATCCCAGGACCCCGTTCAGATACCAGCCCGGTTACTCCCAGGACCCCATTCCAATCCCAGCCCGGTTACCCCCAGCCCTGCAGGCTGGGTAACTTCCGTGTTCATTTCTCAACTAAGCCAGAAATAGAGGTGTGGGCTTTGGCGTTGCTACGGGAACTCACTGTGATACTGTGTGCTTAGCCCGATGGCCCTTGGTAAGTGCTGAACAGAAGATAAATATTATCGTAAAAGAGAGATGTTATTATTCATCAATGCTCCGAAGGAGCCCTCTGAACAAAACGTTGCCCGATAGCAGGAAGGATTGGTGTGGGATGAAGGGCATCACGTCCAGGACAAATCGTTAACCAAAGAAATGCCCCCGCCTGGCTCCTGTGGAGCAGACCCTCCTCCTAGTCGCCACCCCGGCTCTCGTGAACCCCATACGCCCCTGGACACCCGAGCGCTCTGTGCAACTTTGCAGCGAGGAGTTAATACAAACCACAGCCCCTTCCCGGGTCTTGCTCTCTCTTTCTCTTCCAGCTGCTGGAGGTTCACAATTTAAGTTGAGCCCCCAAGTCTTCATCATGTGTATTTCTCTACCTTTGGATTCTTTTTTTTTTTAATTTTTTTTTTAGTGTTTATTTATTTTTGAGACAGAGAGAGACAGAGCATGAGCAGGGGAGGGGCAGAGAGAGAGGGAGGCACAGAAACTGAAGCAGGCTCCAGGCTCTGAGCCATTAGCCCAGAGCCCGACGCGGGGCTCGAACTCACGGACCGCGAGATTGTGATCTGAGCCGAAGTTGGCCGCCCAACCGACTGAGCCACCCAGGTGCCCCTCTACCTTTGGATTCTTTACACGCTAAAGACTACTGCACCGATCTGAGCAGTGCAGGAAACTAATGAAATTCACTTTTCTTTCAGGGTGCTCCAAGGAAGAGGAGCCGTCACGCCTGGGGGAGGAGCGCTCTGTGCTTTCAAGCCCCCCACAACTCCAGGTGGAACAGAAGCACATGGAAGGCCCCTTGTGTCTTTGTGTGTGTGTGTGTGTGCGTGTGTGTGTGTGTTTTCATGGGAAGAGAATTTCCAGATGAGGTGTTGTGTTCCTTAATAGCACAGAGGTCCCTGTTACCTCTTGTGTGTTTCTTCATCACTCCCCACCCCCCCCTTCCCCACGGCAACAACAGCCTGAGGTTTTGCTTTAAAGAGTAAACACTTATTTAAAAGTTGTTGTGCTGCCAACCGAAGTTTATAAGGTTATCGATATCTTCCTGGATCTGTATCTACATATTATATACATCTATCTCATAAATCTTATCTTAATACCTATGATATATTATCTCTCTAAATCTCTCCATGTCCTATTATACATGATCTCTCTCTATATCTACGTATTAAATGCAATTTGGGACGTGTCCCTGAGCCTCTGTCACTTGGCGTTTGCTGTTCATACATGGGCTTTGCTGTTGGCACAGTTGTGTGTTTGTGGTTGTAGAGCTCATCCGTGTGTCCAAATGTGCATTTCTAAGACGCGGCATTCTGTTCTCCACATGCTTCCCAAAGCACTCCCTCCTCTTACACACAGAACTAAGATCCAGAGAGAGTCCCTATTTGGGAACACTGCCTATTTCCGCAGACACAGATTTCTGTTCCTATTATCAGAGCTAATGAAGTCTATCCAGCGTAACCTCGGATCTAGAATGCTCTCTCTCAGACAAAAGAGAGAGAGAGAGAGAGATAATACCCAACGCGAAAAGCTCGTGTTCAGCCAGCGATCTCAGTGATGATTCCAAGAAGCAGACCCCGCAGAAGAGACGCAGCTCATGGGTCTGCTTCCATACACAGAGCGTTTGCGGCTGGCTCTCTGGTGACACTGGACGGAGAAGCCTCCGTTCCAATGGTCCCTCTGCCCGACCGGTTTTGCATATGACCAGGCTGCGGCCTCCACGCAGTCTCGGGGGCGATCCCGGACCGCCGTCCTCTGTATGCACAGCCCCGCCTGTAACTGACTGCACAGTTTGCCAACACCACACAAACGTCTGCGGGGCCTGCTTTTAATAAACAAAGAGGGACGGGCAAAGGGCCAGAGAAGAAAAGGGTGAGCCACAGAAAGCATCTCTCAGATAGCTAGCTCTCTCTCTTCTGACTGAAGCCCCCGCTCCCCGCCCGCCCCCCGCTCCTACTAACCACAATCATTTGCCGTGACTCACCCGCTCCTTAAAGAAAATATTAAATATGGTCTTATCCACGCAAAAAGCGGAGATACAGTATGATAACCTGCCCAGGGGTAGCATGTGTTTTAAAATCTGGAGTTGGCGGGTTAATTAAAGGTAGCGGTTTTTAACATATATTGCTTCCGTGAGAGGGAGAGCGTGTGTTCTACGAAAGGAAGTTATGAAGACAATGGATTTACAGTGTCTCTGTTGGGGTTCCTCCGGATCATTAATATGCTCATGAGAACCGGGTCTCCAAGAAAGAGCTGGTAGGTTCACCATTTCCCACCTGTCTTTGACCACAGATCCCTTTTTTGAAAGAGTATCTTTCTGGACGGAGGAGTTGTTCGGGTGATTGGCTTTGGAAACACTGATCTAAGAATGCGCTTCCGAGGGTGAAAGGGAGGTCCTCGAGGCATAATCGCCTTCCCAGTCGCTCGCTTTGTGTGGCAGCAAAGGTGGCCAAGTTGGGAAGATGCGTGGCCTCGTGGGCCGTGGCAGGGCGCCTGGGTGGCTCAGTCGGTTGAGCGTCAGACTTCAGCTCAGGTCATGATCTCACGGTTCGTGGGTTCAAACCCTGCGTCGGGCTCCGGGCTGACAGCTCAGAGCCTGGAGCTTGCTTTGGATTCTGTGTCTCCCTCTTTATCTGCCCCTCCCCCACTTATGCTCTGTCTCTCTGTCTCTGAAATATAAATAGATATTAACATTTTTTTTAAAGTGCCCCCTGGTCCAATGCCCAGCATCAGAAGACCTATGTGGCCAGAAAATCAAAGAACACAGACAAGTCAGATGGATGAGAAGGTGGCACTGAAGACAGTCCCCGGCCGCTGGTCTCCCGCCAGGACACCTAGCCCCCTCCCCTGAAAGGCTGATATTGTTCTCCCCATTTGGTAGATGGAAAAACTGAGAACAGGAAGGGACCCCCACCACCTTAAGAGTCCGGAACACATTAGAGGTTCATTAAACCTTTGTTGAGGGTGGAAACATTGTTGAGGACATGTCCTTGCTCCGTTGCACTGAATGCAGGTTTTGAGACAAGATAACAGACGACCTACACCGTCCTGGGCGTGAAATGCTTGGACATCGGCCATGCATTCAACAAACGTTTATTGGGCCCCTTCCATATACAAGACCGTCCTGGGTGCAGGGGTCCCCTCACAGTCCCCAAGCTGCAGATCGTGGGCGACATTGCTGGGATTCCTGGGATGCAGGTATCACCGTCCGTCTCCACACACGATCCATTCTCAGTGGGGACCCCCAACCGAGAAACTCCTGTCTTTCCAAAGGGAATAAACAGATTACACAAACCCTCTGACCGCCCCAGCCCAGGAACACGCACTGACTGTCCTACAGACGCACCGACAAAGCTTGCTGAGATGAAACACGGAGCTACTTTGGTGAAAACAAGTCAGGCAGACGGCCAGCACCCTTACAGAGCAGCCTGGAAGGAGTCCCCCTAGCAATCTATTGATGTCTGCTTAAAGTGAACTTTGAGCTTTTTGTATTAGAGCTGAGGCTGAAAATTACTCCTCAGCAGATATAAGGAGGCTTTAAAATGAAAGAGCTGTATTCTTAGCACCGTCTGTATGGGACGGAAACAATGAGAAACACAGAGGGGAAAATCAGCAGAAATGGGGAGAAGGGAAAACCAGACGGGTCAGCACCGAGGCAATCCCCTTTGCCCCAGGGGACAAGGGTTGTCACGACCTCTCGTGAGGAGGAAACGGAGTCTTCCTGGTTGTTGTAGATGATTGTACTTAGTTACGTTACCGTAACTGCCGTGTGGTCCTGAACTCAGTATCATCAACAAAATCTTGTCATTTTGTGCGGCCTCAATTAAGGACACCCACCAGGCATTGACACATAGTCCCCTAGGCGTGGAGGGTCTTAACCGATAACTAGTTGAGACTCTGGTCCCCAGAGCTCAAGCAAACTCCCTTTGAGGATTCTGTCTTCACAAGACTTCTTGCTTTGTGTGTGTGGTACGCATTGCAAGCTGACACCTTCACGGGGAGCCGAACAGATCGCAAGAATCCGCAAGACTAGAAATAGAATTTTAATAAAATTGATACAAACGTTTCACACCTTGCAGAATTCGTTCGGCCATGTGAAAGTTGGTCGAAGAAATGGATCCAAGGCACTGTGAGCTGTGGTTGCGGGGAACACTGGTGACACAGAACTTACAGACAAGGCCGGCATTAGAACACGCAGCAAAATACAGAACCTGCAAACACTATTTAGAAAACAGTATGATTCTCGGAGGCAGATGAATTTGATGCATTCATCTAACCTGCATCTACTTTGTGCCCGGCACTGTTCTAGGCGTTGGAAATACAATGAAGAATAGGACAGAGGTGCCTGGGGGGCTCAGTCGGTGAAGCATCCGACTTCGGCTCAGGCCGTGATCTCGCGGTTCGTGGGTTCGAGTCCCGTGTCGGGCTCTGTGCTGACAGCTCAGAGCCTGGAACCTGCTTCGGGTTCTGTGTCTCCCTCTGCCTCTGCCCCTCCCCCTGCTCCTGCTCTGTCTCAAAAATAAACATTGAAAAAAATGTAATGAAAAAACAGAATAGGATGGACAGCTTCCCCGCTCTCATGTCACTAAGGATCGATGGCCTATTCTGTCACCCTAAATTGTTGCTAGTGAGGATCTAAATAGAAATATGCCCTTTCCTTGTGCCGTCTCTGTGCTAAAAGGCACACAGTGTCGGGTTAACAGCAAGTGAGGACAGTCCCTAAGAAGGCACTTGGGAGAGAAAAGAAAGCCAGTGTCAGGGGGGCTTGGCCCTCTGGTCTATGCATCTCCCGCCCCCGGGATTCACTGCCCAGCACTGTTATCTTGGAGGCTGCACTCCAGGCTCCAGAATGGCGAGGGGCTCCACACCTCTTGGACGGATTCCCCCAGAAGTAGAATCAGAGATATACATTCCAGTGCAGGGGTGGGGGGGGGTGGGGGGTGGTGATACCAGGACACACAGGTATGGGAGGGGGCGGTGAGAGAGACAGGCAGAAAGCCAGGAAGGGGTCTGTTGTCAAATAAGTTTCTACTGTGGCTCAGTCCTCTGGGGACTCTGGATGCCACCCGGGATCATGACCGGGGGTTATCTCGCGTCCCATGCTGGGGGGAGGGACCTGGGCATTTATCCACCAGCTCCCCTCAGTCAGGGCTTCGGGGCTGCCTGAGCGGGGAGGGCACCTCCCCGGCACTTCCAGCCCACCCAGCGTGTGGGCAACGTAGGCACGGTGATACAGATGGTCGCCGTTGGGAGTCTACCGGCTGCACAGAAACATAGGAGCCAAGGGATGGGGGAGAGGCCGTCACCAACCGCATCAGTGAAGTCTCGGCTGCAACCCGCCGTGCATTTGTCCAACACGCGCTTAACTGAGACCCGACCAGCGGCCAGGCCTTCTCTGGCCACGGTTCCTTGTCTAGAGCTGGCTGGGGGGCACTTTGGACGTATCGCGGCCAGACCGTCACCTTCGACAGAGGCCACTGCCCGTGCTGCACTGAGTTTGTGCCTGACCAGTCTGAGTGAAGAGGCATGTTCCTCCAGTGAGGCCCCGGCTGTTTGGCCTGTAGTATCTTCACATCCATCCCTGTTGCCTCTCCGGCCTTCTCTCTTCCTAAAGCTCCAGTCACCAAAGGTGTCTCTATTTTGAGCTGGAGGGACACAAGAGAGGGCAGACAGAATGAGAGGTGGGATTCATTAATCGCTCACTGGCGGTCGGCATCGTGTCCGTCACCTTCCTAATTCCAGTCTTCCCCCCTCAGAATCCCACCTCAATGTCTCTGTCCTCCGAGGGTCTCTGGACCCACCCCACCTGTCAGGTCCCCTCTGCTCTCCGACACATCCTGGGTCACGCCTGCCTCTGCCAACCATGCCTCTCACTCACTGAAGCTTAGCCAAAGAAGGACAGAAGAATGAGCAGGGACACCTAGAAATTGAGAGAAGAGCGGAATTGGCAGGAAGAGGATTTTGCTGCCACGGATGATGAGGCCTGTTGAACATGGCTGTCAACGTGGCAGGAAGTGTGTGAAGCAAAAGGCAGGTAGAGAGGAACCCAAACTCATTACCTTAGAAGCTGCCTGCCCAAGGGTGACTGGGCATCAGTGTGTCTGACTGTGGCACCCGATGGACGGAATCGAAAGCCGTCCTCTTCCCGGCCACACCGCCGCGCATGTGCGATCATTTGCCATGAAGGCTGAGACAAGGACACAGGCAGCTGACTGCGGGCCACTTTGGAGAGTCCCCATTTCTGTACCCACACCGAGGAGTTCTAACCTATTTCCTGTCTCTAATATAAATTAAAAGCGCCTCATTTTTCAAGATGTACTGCTTATTTGGTTATCAGCAACACTGAACATTTTCTCCATTAGCTATTTGTCCCTTTACATTTTTTATCTTTTGTGAATCCCCTCTTCGTGATCTTTACCAATATTTCTTTGGGTCGTTATTTTCCTTATTGTTTTTTTTTTTTTTCTGTCAGAGACGATTCGAGTATTTTCTCTTGGTTTTATTGGCCTCCTAAATTTTTAGCATTTCTTACCATTCACAAGTTTTGTGATGTTATGGTTTAGTTTGTGTTGAGTTTGGTCTTTGAAGTTTCATGCAGCCGCGAATTAATCATTTTAGCCTCGGTGTCCCATCAAGAATGGCCCTCTTCCTCCCAGAATTATAAATCAGCTTGGTTTTGCCGCCTTCCAGGGCGAAGGGTTTTTTTATTTGTTTTTGTTGGGAAGGAAGCAGCTGTTGTTAATTTACTCTTTAATTCAAATGCATGAATCATTGCTCTTAGAGCAAGAAAGAAACTCAGACAATAACACGGCTCACACATCATGTGAGTAAGAGGTGTTTGCCGCCCTTCAGGGGACGGCAATGACGTGACCGGGGCAAGTCCCGTGCACGGTGACAGCAAGAGGAGCTTAGGACACAGCCCTCTGCTTTGTAGTTCTGGAAGATTCTGGCTCTACCACCTCCATGAGTCACTGCTTTTATGAAGTTCCCTCCATTCGGCTGCCCCGCCCGGCGGGGGTTAACATCTCCTAGCAACGATGGGTTCACCAGTAGGTCCCACATTCACGCTGCCCACCCAGCCTCCACCACCAAGAAGAAGCGAGCCCCGCATGCCTCCAGGATGCAGCCAGACCCCCCTCATGAGGGCTCAGAACACTGGCAATCCCAGGCTCCTCCCTTCCTGCCCACACCCCACCGTTCCATCTGGCTGCCCCCCTCCAGATGTTCCACCTGCCGTTCCCAGGCCCCATCTCCGAGAAGCCAGTCCTGAAATCGTTCTGACATTCCCAAAACAGCCAAGTCCAAACGACTTTCCCAATCGCTTCGTTGTCGGGCACTTTGTTGCTGGGAATTGTACCCTATTGAATATCACTTGAATAAGATAGATTTATGAAAGATTTCTCTACGCAGTGATTTTCAGTTTAATGTCACCTAAACTGTCATCGATGTTTTAAAGGATCCTCACTTAATAACCCTCTCCACCTCACACTGAGAAAACGCATTCCTTCAAACCCCAAAATCAAGCCTACAGATTTCGGACGCTTACTGGGTATCACAAGTGGTGTTCGATTTACGGCAAATTCGGTCCCCGGGTCCGCGTCCTCTGCAAGGGGGGCTTGCCGGCCCCTCGCGTCAAGAAGCAGAGTCTGTTCACCTGCCCTTGAATCTGGGCCGGCTCTGTGGCGAGCTGCGGTGAAGAGGGTGAGTCAGAGGTGGCCCTGTTCACAGGAGCCCGTGGGATTCTGTCTCTCTTTCTCAAACCTTCCCGTCGCGATGCTGACAAGCCCAGGCTTGTCTGCTGGAGGGACGTGAGGAGTCTCATAGCCAAGCCAACTCCTCTCAGTTGTCCCCACCGAGCTCCAGATGTGCAGAGAGCCCGGCCAAGTTCAGCAGAGCCTCTGAGCTAAGCCCAGCACGGGTCAGCGGAACGGCCCCATGGACCCACAGCACTTGGAGCAAACATTGATGTTTACTGTCCTGTGCCACCGGGGTCTGCTCGTTATTACCCAGGATCATTGCAGCAATAAATAACGGGTGGCAACGTGGATGCCGATGGCTCAAAAACATACACCGATGCCGTGCATTCAAGTGGTAAAAGGACAACCAAGTCCTGCCCTCCAGGAAGGTACAGCCTCGTGCAAGCCTATAAAACAGCACCCAGGATCTCCTGTGCTGCGCCCTATTAGGTAGTGACACAAAGCATGCTCTGTTGGCACGGAAAGGGGTGTCCTCAAGGATCAGGGCTCCAGAGAAGACTTCCGGGACCCAGGAGATACGTCTGGAAGGATGATCTTTGACTTTGCACGTGCAAAGGCCCGGGGCTTAACGTGCCACAACAGCATGGCATTTGGGCCTAACCGAAGCACAGAACGGTGCGGTGCAGTGTTCTCCCTCCGAGTCTCCTGGAAGGCCTAAGAGGACTCACGTCTCTGAGCTCCAGCCCGCAGTTGCTGATTCAGGGGGTCTGGGCTGGAGCCCAGGGCTTTGCATTTCTAACAAGTGCCCAGGTGATGCTGAGGCTGCCGATCCAAGACCCACAGGCATAGGGGTTAAGAGCCCAGCGCGACTTCACCGGAGGGACCTAGGACGCGGTTCTGGTAGGCTCTTGCCATTTCCGCCACTGGGAAGCAGGAATCATAACGCTCACGGCCTCGTGGGGCTGATCAGCGAGCAGTGAAAGAGCTGATGCGTAAAAAGCCCGCAGCCCAGAGCTGGGTGCACCGGGGGGCATTCGGGAAGATGAACAGTCATTGTCATCGGTGTTCTTTGAATTGTCACTGTTGTTGGAGCACCGCACAGCCCCGGAGCGGGGAGTAGACGGGCCAGGCCAGGAGGGGCCCAGGTTGGGTTTGACCCCAGGGACACACGGAGACTTAGAGGGTCGTACGGTGGCGGTACCACCTTTAGACTCACATCGCAGGACGATCGCATGGGCACCAGAGTGAAGGATGAACTGGTGGAGAACGGTGAGCCCGGAAGGATCAGAAGCTGTTGGAGGGGCATCTGGTCATTTCTGCGCGCACCTCGAAGAGTGACGGGGGCCGAGAGGGCACATGCCGATGGGAGCCTCCTGCCCCTCCTTTGATGTGGGCGCTCCGAAATGTCCCTCGTGTGGATGCCACGTGGCCGTCTAAGGGCCAGAACAGACGCCTCCCAGGGATCACATGGGCCCACCCGCCCGCTGCCGGTCTGTCCACTGCAGGAAGTGGACACCGAGCTTCCGAGAGCTTCCGGGTCAAATGCCTCAGAGTCCTGCCTTCCTTCCCTCGGCCCCCTCTCTCCCTGTCTGTCTCCTTCTTCCTCCGCCTCTGTCCGTCTCTCTGTCTCTGTCTCCCAGCGTCCAGTCCTTCAGCAGACCCTACAGCCCAGCATCTACGACATAACGGGACTTTCCCATTTCCAGGGACCTGCTCTGCTCTCCTGAGGCAGCCCTTGGTCACCTCTGTCCTAAATTACACCAGGTCCCTCCTTACTGCACCCTGTTTCCTCTCTTTGCCCCTCTAAGATTAGAACCCTCCAAATGGCAGCCAGAATGCCCTTGAAGTGGCAGTCAAGCGGGTCCCAATGACCCTCATGACTCACAATCTGAAGCCCGCACAGCCCACACGGCCTCGCCAGCCACGTTCCACACCCGCCCCTCTCTCTACGGGCTCCATCCATGCCGGCCCCTCGCCGTGCCTCCAGCTTCACACACCTACCTCGGGGCCTTTGCACTGGCTGTCTCCTTGGCCGAGACAGTTCTTCCAAGGGCATATGTGCCACTAATGCCCTGTCTTCACTCGCAACCCTCTTTCTCACCACCTGAGCATCTCCCTTCTCCCACAGATTTCTCATCTCTTGTTGGGCTCCTCACTGCCTTGTGTACCTGCTCACAGTCTGCGTCCTTGCTTACAGGACAGTCCAGGAGGGAGAAGACGCGCCTGCTCTGCTCGGGGCTTACCCCTGGCTGCTGGACAGTGCCTGGCATCATCGGCCACCGTCACTGAACATGTCCCCGAAGACAGAGCACCTGCCCCTGCATGACAAAGGCAGCCCCATCGCGGCCTCCAGCCCCGTCCCTTCACCCGGGCCGCAAAGAGAAGCACCTGGTCTGCCACAGTAACAGCGGGACTCTTTGGCCTGACTCGAGTCCGGGAAAGACAGCGGTTTTTATGAAGTTTCGTGCGTCTAGGGCACGGATATCACTTGCCTGTATCTGCAGTGAGATCTCATCCGTCAGCACAGCCTCGGGGGGGAACCGAATTTCATCACTGGGACTCATGTTAAGGGGAAAATATGTATGTCAAGACACGATTTCTTTACATTTCTCTCCATCTCTCATGACTATAAGACATTCTGTTTGGACAGTTTTGTGACTTGGAAGCAGCACTGAGGCTCCCTCCCCGCCCAGGTCCCGGCATCAGGAATGATGAATGGAAGGCCAGGAACGAAGCTGTGTTTATTTGACTAAAGGCTCCGAGTTCCCAAGCAACGAGGAGAAGAGGTTGATCAAATCCCTCCCATCTGCTGGGGGCAAAACCTTTTGCTGACAGGTGGCCTCACTGTCCATATTAACAGAGCCCCGGGACAGAAACTAGCCTTCCGGAATATTCTCAGGGCAAGCTCCACTCAAAGTTCAAAGCCAACTGCGCGTGTTTAAGACTTGTCAATGGATTAAAGTGGAAAATCAAGAACACTCTGTTTTACAATTTTTAGTTAAAAGGGAAAGACATTAAAGTTTTAAAACCTTGAATTAAGAATAGATCATTTCTGGCGTGGGAACCATAGCGTCCAAACTTCAACAACCAAAAGTGCGTCAGACTTAGGAAGAAACAAGAGCTTTGTTCTCACTGAAGGTTTGTGCCACCAGTTTGGGAAATCCCCCAGGAAACTGGCCTTGACCGTTTCCTCTCCTTTCCCTGTGATTGCGGCTGACGGGGAATGAAATTAGGGAAGCGATTCACTGTTGTCTGTGCCTCAACACCGTTAGGAGCTCACCGCCATGCTGTGCAGAAAGAACATAATTTACACTTCCAACAGCCATCAGACCCCAACAACCTGATCCTTACAAATGTCAACGGCAATGAAATATGCCACTTACGCAAACGTCATGATGGATACGGGTCTCAGAATTCTAACCCACACTCCTTCAGACTTTCTTCAATCCATGGGAAAACTCTGACGAATCTGACAAGAGGATTTGGGCTGGTTTATCGTGTCTGGGGCCAAAACATCACAGGTCGTGACTGCATAAAACACCGTTCTGTTCCAGATTTTTCCAGCCTCTGGACGCACGTGACTGTCTTCAGTGCACACGGTCGGCTTGAACTATTTGGCTTTAACAAATCAAGCACCTGTGTTTGTAAACTCCAGATGTGTGTTTCCGTCTCAGTTCAACTGATTTGTTAATTTTCTATGGCTACTGGAGCAAATCACCACAAAAACAACGGCTTAAGACAATACCAATGTACTTACTATCATACAGTTGTGTAGGTTAGCGGTCCTATGCTGTCCCACTGAGCTAAAGTCAAGGCGTCTTCAGGCGGCTTTCCCTCGTGGAGGCTCCGGTGGGAGAACACATGCCCTTGCCTTTTCCAGGTCCTGGAGGCTGCCTGGTTCCTTGGCTCTCAGTCCCTTCGTCTTGAGGGTCAACCAATAGCATGTGAGTCCTCATTAACCCGTCACTCTGACCTGCTTCTACGGTCACATCTTCTTGGACACTGACTCTTTTCCTCTCCCACTTTTCCTCTCCCACTTTTAAGGCTCCTTGTGGTTACATGGGGGTCCATCGGGATAAGTCAAGAAAATCTCCCTGTTTTAAGGTCAGCTGATTAGCAACCTTAGTTCTATCTGCAACCATAATTCCTTTTTGCCATATAATGTAACAAGCCCACGGGTCAGAGATCAGGACATGGGCATCTTTGGGGGTCATTTTTCTGCCCACTACCTTAACCAAATTAACCACAAAGATACCCCACACTCAAAGATATTTACACACATGCACACTCTATGCACACATGCACGTGCACACACACACACACACACACACACACACACCCTGACAATATTTCAGGCCCTAAACCCCAAGATAAGTAGCCAGCCAGGGTCCAACACAAGCTTGCTGGCCTGCCATGCCCCAGCCAGCACCCACCCTCCTTCTTGTATCATTGTGCTATTTAACCGCAGTGAATGATTGAGGCTTCACCGATATCCGAGCCTTTGAAATGTCAAGACAGCAAGGTATAAAAGCACTCAGGAATATGCAAGTTTAGTATATTCTTGCAGGATGACAAAATGATGTCATAAAGTACAAATTAACTTTAAAACAAAATTTCCGATGATAGAATCCTCTCGTAGACACCAAATAAACTTATGGGTAAAAGCAAATTATTTTAAACATGCCATCCTTCATCTAGTCTTGAAATATGCATTTCTGGTCATGTCTTCAATATGGCACCCACATTGCTAAGGACGTGACAATGCCCTAGAAGAATAAGGCAGCAGAAATAAGTTTATATTCGAGAGAAGAGGACAGGCTGATCACTGTTCCCTCATCCCTATAACAAAATACATCTGATGTGTTAGATATCCCAAATAACAGAACTCAATTATGCACATTGGTGTCATTTTTACTTAACTGACTAATTACATTTACTTCCCTTACACAGTTATGTTGGGGAGTCAAGAGGGCACTCAGTCGGGAGGCAGGAGGGCCGAGGTCCTATGTGAGCCCAGCACCCGCTGAGCATCATGAACAAGAGGCAGCCGCGGAAACTCTCTGGGCCTTTGCCTCCTCACTGGTAATAAGAAGAGAATGGCATTAGCAACTTCCAAGATGTCTCTCGACTTGCTTCTTTATGGTCTAGGCCAGGTTGGAACAAGAGAGACAATGAGGCGGCAAAAATCCTATTGGATTCTCAATATGCAGACACATGAGTGAAATACTATTATTCAAATGGGGGTTGACCAGTTGTCCCCAGCCAGCACCCCACCCCCTCCCAGGTCACAGTAGCTTCTGCTGGTTAGAATGTTTAAAATAGAAAGAATCCCACGAAAGGACTAGCCCTATGCAGAATTCCTCAGGCACTGAGCGTGATTCTGCCTTTGCTGGGTCCATCAGTTCCCGTGGCAGACTGACTCTCTCTGGGCTTTCCCTCCTGCAGCTCCCGTGACCCAGGTGGATGCATCTGGGTTGTGAGCGGTCCTCTGTGTCCATTCTTCCTCCAGCCCCAGGTATCTGCTGGGACCCCTCTGCATGGCCTCTGGGACAAGACCAAGGCAACTCACGTGGTTCTCTTTCCAGGATGGTCCACATCCGGTCACAGGAAATGTCCACATTCCTCATCCTGCCCGTGTCTGGGAGTATGGTCAGTCCCAGCCTGGCCTCTCTGCCAGCCATAGGCTCCCAGGGCTTTCTCAGCCAAGAAGCCCAAGCATCAGGTCCTTCCAGATGCACAGAACACAGTTCAGACGTTCCCCCATCCCTGTGGGTGGGTCGTCCCCTCCTCACTTAAGGCAAGAGGATGGCGGGGGGCTGAGGGGGGGGAAAGATGCTCATAAAACGCTATGGGTCTCTTGTCACACATCTCTTTCTCTCCATCTGATCTCTCTGTACATCCTTAACTCTACATGTGTGCTTAGGAATTGTGAAGCATTGGGGTGCCTGGGTGGCTCATCGGTTAAGCATCTCACTCTTGATTGCGGCTCAGGTCATGATCTCACAGTTCGTGAGATCGAGCCCCATGTCCGGCTCTGCACTGAACCTGCCTGGGATTCTCTCTCCCTCTCTCTGCCCCTCCCCTACTCATGAGCGTGTGCACTCAAGCTCTCTCTCTAAATCGATAAACATTTTTAAAATAGAAATTGTGGGGGCCTTTGGGTGGCCCAGTCAGTTAAGCATCCGACTTCAGCTCAGGTCATGATCTTGCGGTTTGTGGGTTCAAGCCCCGCGCCAGGCTCTGTGCTGACAGCTCAGAGCCTGGAGCCTGCTTCGAAAGAAATCTGTGTGTCCCCCGCCCCTCTCTCTCTGCCCCTCCCCAATTCGTGCTCTTTCTGTCTCTCTCTCTCAAAAATAAATAAACATTTTAAAAATTAAAAAAAAAAAGAATTGTGACACATAGTTCTAGAAAACTTTCTCTTATAAATTTTGTCTGCCAAAGGGTGGCATGGTCTCCCATTTGGTAAATATCTATCACATAGGGACCTTCATCAAATGTTAATTTAACCACCTGGTTTATTTACCTGAGAGAAATGCATCATTAGCTTGGGAGGCAGGCGCTGTAGCAGGCAGTGTGGACCGCCTCTCCACATCCTTCCCCACACGGGTTCTCACCAGGCAGAGCTCCCGCTGTATTCAGAGAGCTCCCTGAAGGATTCGGAGAGCCCAAGGAAGGAGCACTCCTCTAGACAGGAAGGAGAAGCCCACCCTGGATCTCAACACCGTGCCTATCTTTGGATCCGATTCTAGCCCGGGATGCAGGTCTGGTCGGTGAGGTTGAGGAAGAATCTACCAGGGGCTTTGGAAGAGATCTTCCTTGCTCTTTATAAGAGACCAGCAGGATAAGCAAGTGTGTTCCATCCACGTGATGGAATATTATTTGGCCATGAGAAGAAGCAAGGCAGCTATAACGTGCGTGAAGCTTGACGACAGCATGATGCTGAGCGAAGGAAGCCAGACTCGAAAGCCCACCTACCATATGATTCCATTCACATGAAAGCAAACCTTCTTCTAGAGACAGAAAGCAGATCAGTGGCTGCCAGAGCCTGGAAGGAAAGGGGAGTGGGGAGTGACTGCTAACAAGATGCCATTTGGGGTGACAAAAATGTTCTGGAACGAAGTAGAGGTGACGATTGACAACATGGTGAACGATCTAGTGGTACTGAATTACACACTCTAAAATGGTTTAAATGGTGAATTCTGTGTTATGTGAATTTCATGGCAACTGGGGGGAGGGAGGGTGGCGAGGGAGACCGAGAAAGAGTAGGTGTTTTTCTGCAACTCGCGCGACAAAGGAGGACAGTCACGTGACCTGGGGGACAGGCTGGGTTCCAGCCCTGCACCCAGGATGGCCGAGCACAGAAGCGCCCAGAGACGGGACCTTGACGTCTGTCTGAGCCTCCACACTCAATTCTGGAACATTCCAACCTATGGGTTTCTCACTGTGGAAGATTTTTTTTTTTTAATGTGCCGTGTCAAAGCAGAACTCCTTGGAACAATTATTATCTCCTTTCAGACCGCTACACAATTTCCTTTTCAACTAACCGCTGAGCTGAAAAACGCCAGTTTGCCAAGAAACATTCCCTCGAGTTCCCAAAGGATGAGAGACTTCTTTCCTGTCCCCTTGAGAAAGTCTCTACCCAAACAGCGGAACTGAAGGAGAGATTTGATTTCGCGTCCATTCCGGATATGATTCAACCCATTTTGTTATGGGCTGGGGCGGGGGAAGGGCAGGGACGCGGGAGCAGCGGGCCATTGGTGTGGTTGAGTTTGGGGTTTGTTTCCTGCGGCCTCTGGACTTGTGCTGCGGTGTCTCAAGAGTATAAATACGTCCTGCAGCAATCACGGAGTAAGAGCATGCTCGTGGCCTGAAAGAGGCCAGTGTGGCCGGTCCGGCCCCGTGAGGCAGGGACGTGAGGAACAAGGGCTGCACGCGTGCCCAGGATGCTGTCCAGCTGGGAGGTCACTCGGCTCGTGTCTTGCGTCCTTTCTTCAACCGCCCCTCTAGTCAGCGGCCCCAATTAGAATTACTTTCATGGCACTGAGATTCAGAAACTGAAATGAAGTTTGCAACTGAGGGTGAGAATCGTCTACCAGGCAAAAAAAACCAGATCTGGTCCCTGGGGGGGACTTTGCAGGAAACGGCTCCCGGCTGACATGCTCTGCAAGCCCAGCAGAGATTGGTAAAGAAAAGGGAGCAAGGTCTGAGAGCAGATGATAAGAGCCGGGGAGGGGCCCCTGCAGAGCCGATAAACCCACCGCCGGGACTCAGAGCCGACAGCTTCCCCCAGGAGGGCCTGGAAATCAGCTCCTCGGGGGGAACAGGTACGATGACCAGGTGATAACATTTCTGCAGATTTTATTTTCTTCTTCATATTTCTTTCTGATCAGCTCATAGGTCCTGCAATAAACATGGATTGTTTTCAAAATAAGGGGGGGGGGACCCTTACTTTTTAACATATTTTTTAAATTTTTTTTAATGTTTATTTTTGAGAGAGAGACAGACAGAGTGCAAGCAGGGGAGGGGCAGAGAGAGAGGGAGACACAGAATCCGAAGCAGGCTCCAGGCTCCGAGCTGTCAGCACAGAGCCCGACGTGGGGCTCGAACCCACGAACTGTGAGATCATGACCTGAGCCGAAGTCGGGCGCTCAACCGACTGAGCCACCCAGGCGCCCCAAACATATTTTTAATTCACATTGTCTACAAGTGCACGTGAAGATAAGTTCTGAAGGCTAAGTTCTTCCACAGTCTTGCATTTTAAAAACTTTTTTTTTAGCACGTCTTATGACACTCAGCCTACTACGGAAGTGTTTTTCTGGAGTGCGGGTCTGGTGGCAAAGTCATTGTCTTCATTCTCTGCTCTCAGGATGGTGCAGGTGGCTTCACCCAGGCGGCTCTGTCCGCAGCTCGCTGCCCAAAACCTCATTGAAACAGTTGTGAAACATTTACTTTATCTAAACTGACGGTATTCGGCCCATTGAACAAAGTTGGGGGAAACACGTTTCGGAGTTTGATGTTTAAACAAAACCGTAATGCTGCTGGGTGGCGAAGGGGGATGTTGCCCTCGATGATGTTTCTTTCAAAGTACCCGGAATTTGAGGTATTTCCTGTGCTAATATGGTCACAGCAATTCTGGGTGGGCAAATATCTGCAGACCTCATGACCGCCTCTTTACTAATCACCAAGCAGAAGAGGAGAACCACAAGACGATTTCTGACTCAGAGACACTCACATCCAACATGTTGCTTTGCGAGAGACTGCCTTCCTAACATTTACTGTAAACAAAAATGCCAGCCACGCCCCGAGCAAAGATCACTCAAGCTTTGCCTCCACTCTCTGAGTGAGGAGAGAGAGCCCCTTTCTGTCCGCCAAGTATCTTAAGCCTCCTTTAGAACTTGAAAATGTACAGATTTTCATAGATGGTCAACGCCACTCGTGTGAGTAGAGCACTTCTCATATGAAAATACTAACCAAGTTAATAACGGTCATGATCGCAGTCACAAAGCCGATGCGTGAGCCCAGCAGCAAACGTGACCTTCCTCTGTGTATCTTCTCCCAGGATGACGTCATGGGGGAGGGGGAGCTGGCCGGATCCCAGCCACCCCCCTAGTCAGCCACCTTGCACCTTAGTTAAACAGAGGGTGTGTGTGTGTGTGTGTGTGTGTGTGTGTGTGCACGCACATATAAATCTTAAAGGTTTTGATTTCAAAGCTGAGAGTCTGGCCTCTCCCCCATGGTCATTAACGCCTAGCACACGCTGAGTCTTCATGGACCCCGTTTCTAAGGCAGGAGGAGGGGGTACCTGACCCGGTGCATCCCTTCGGAGTGAGCTGCTCCAGTCAGGTGTTTTCCCAGCAGTCAGCTGGCCATTTGTAGAAAACTGCAAGCCCCCTTACCCTCTCTGGTGCATTGGATTACACCCCCCCCCCCAAAAGATATGTCCAAGTCTTAGCTCCCAGTAGTTGCCAATGTGAACGTATTGGGAAATCGTGTTTTTATAGATGTCATTAAGCTAAGGATGTCAAGATGAGCCCAAAATGGATTTAGGGTGGACCGTAACTCCCACGACTGGCGTGCCCCTGTAAGAAAGGAGGGCGAGACTGGAGACACGGAGACAGAGGACACACAGGGAGAGGGAACCAGAGGCAGAGATCGGAGCAGTGCGTCTGAGCCAAGGACTGACAACTGCCCTCAGAAGCTGGGGTAGAAGTTTGGAGAGGGACTTTCCGGAAGGAGCCCACCTTGGAAGCACCTTGACTTTGAATTTCTGGCTCCAGAACAGAGAGAGAACACATGTCTGCCGTTTTAAGCCACAGGGTTTGTGATCAGCTGATATGCAGCCCTAAAACATTAATACATTCTCCTGACCTAGAACCTGGTGGTTCGGCCACAGTCTCCAAACTCTGACTTATTCTGCCTCCTTTTAGCTGCCAGCCCCACGGAGCCCCGCGCTCAGCCTGACCCACTCCAGACTTTTCTGCTTGCTTTCTCCCGCCCACCCATCTGAGCCCTGACTGCACCTGAATTACGGGGAGAGGTTTTTTTTTAATGTTAAAAAAAGATTCAATGCTATAAATGCTCTATACATTTTTTAAGTATTCATTTAAATTCCAGTTAGTTAACATACAATGTAATATTGGTTCAAGGGTACAACGTAGTAATTTAACACCTTCCATACTTCACCCCGCACTCGTCACAAGTGCATTTCTTAATCCCCATAACTTTTTTTTTTTAATTTTAACTTCTTTTATTTTTTATTGTTTTAAATTTACACCCAAATTAGTTAGCATCTAGGGCAACAATGACTTCGGGAGTAGATTCCTTAGTGCCCCTGACCCATTTAGCCCATCCCCCGTCCCCCAATCCCTCCAGCAACCCTCAGTTTGTTCTCTGTATTTAAGAGTCTCTTCTGGTTTGTCCCCCTCCCTGTTTTTCTATTGTTTTTGTTTCCCTTCCCTTATGCTCATCTGTTTTGTCTCTTAAAGCCCTCATAGGAGTGAAGTCATATGATTTTTGTCTTTCTCTAATTTTGCTTAACGTAACACCCTCCAGTTCCATCCACGTAGATGCCAATGGCCAGATTTCATTCTTCTTGATTGCCGAATAATACTCCATTGTGTATATATACCACACCTTCTTTATCCATTCATCCATCCATGGACATGTGGGCTCTTTCCATACTTGGCTATTGTCGATAGTGCTGCTATAAACACGGGGGTGCATGTGTCCCTTCGAAACAGCACACCTGTATCCCTCGGATAAATGCCTAGTAGTGCAATGGCTGGGTCGTAGGGTAGTTCTATTTTTAGTTTTTGGAGGAACCTCCATCCTGTTTTCCAGAGTGGCCGCACCAGCTTGCATGCCCATACAGGGAGAGTTTTTAAGCAATAGAGAGACGAGGGCCCCACCAAAGATCAAAGATCCATTAAGTAAGACTGTCTTGGGGGTAGAGGGGAGGAGGGTGAGGCTCGAACACCTGAATTTTTTAACCACCTCCAGTGTGCTAATGTGTACCCAAAGTACAGGACGCAGCACCAGCCACGGGGACTTCGGCCAGCGGCCACCCCCCCCTTCTCCCCACACACTGTCCCCCGAGGTCTCTTCCACAGCCACAGTGATATGGCTCCCTGCACCGGGTGCCTCAGATTTGAGGTTTGTTGAGAATTTCCCGGGTAGTCTGTCAAAGTGCAAATTCCCTGGACCCCACCCAAAGAGATGAGTCTGTAAATCTGGGGTAGGTCCAAGAATATGAGTTCTTAGAATCGTGAACTTTGTTGTGCATTAGAATCCCCTGGGAGCTTCGCAGGAAAAAAAAAAAAAAAAGTCCAGACCACATCCTCAGACCAATTAAATAAATCAAAAATTCTGGGGGAAGCATAGTGGCATCAGAATTTTTAAAATTTCCCAGCTGATTCCAACAATAAACCACTGTTTCAAGAAGTACCTATGGTGTACCGGGAACAACGATGAGTAAAAGAAACGATCCGTGGCTTCCCGGGGGGTATTATCCAGGAGGATAATGAATATCCAGATACTCTTCATTTACATACACAAATAAATATGCAATTCTAAACCATGCTGGGTACCCTGATGGGAAAGAATATAGTATTCTCAGAAAGACCCCTGTGGGATCAGAAACTGCCCTCTGAGCAGGAGTTGGAGGTAACGAGTGGGTTGGGGGCCGGAACAGCCCAAGTCGAGAGAACATCACATGCAAAGGCCCTGGGGCAGGAGAAAAACGTTACCTTTGAGGAATGCAGGGGCCTTTCAGGAAAACAGAAGTGGGGGTTGGAAGTGGGGGGGAGGGCGGAGGCAGACCGAGCTAGCTGCGTGGGATGTGTTGGTTTGAGACGTGTGGGGGTTACCCACATTGAGATGATAAGCAAACAACTCCATATACTGGTCTGCCCCAGGTTTGGGGACCCAAATCTAGCAGTCCTGCCCTTAGAAGGTGCCGCAACCACGGCCACCTCGGCTCAGTTGAGAATCATCCTAGTTGGCCCCCTCCCTCCCTGTGCCCCCAGCCAGTCGGGTATAGAATCGTTTCAATCCCTGCCCCCCCCCCCCCAGGTCCACCCTCTGATCTTGGTCAGTTGCCACCACGTCTGCCCCCGGCGTCAAATTCAAGAATCCAGTGTCTCTCCTCCCTGATCTGTCCTTTACCCACCCCCCCCCCCCCGGCCCCGCCCCGCCCCACTCCAGAGCAAGCCGATCCAATCATTTCTCCCTCTTGCTCGCGTCTTTGCCACAACTCAGGGTCACCAAGGGGACAAAATAGGACATCCTCGGTACGACGATCTAAGCCCTGTCATCTGGCCTCTGCCTGCCTGTCCAGCCTCGTCTGCACCCCAGACCCTGGGTCCACCTGCTCCCCGGCCTCACTGAGTCACTGGCTGTCACTGGCCACCTCCCCCGCCCCCGCCCCCACATACCGAGCATCCCAGGGAAGCAGGACCTTTGCATGTGTAAAACCCACAGCTCCCTTAGGAGTTTGTCAGGCGGGCACCTGTCTTCTCCTTTAGGGGGGTGTCCTCTTACAACCTCCAACGGGTGATACAGGTGGGAGCCGTTGTCTCCTACATACCCATGGCCACCGCAGCCCTTCCCTGGGACTTGTGAACCTGGGATCAGAGGGAGAGGGCGGTCAGTGCCCTCCTACTCTACAACGAGCAGGGCACGCTCACTGGTGTTCTGGCTTCCCACCAGCGGAGGAGAGCCCATCTCCAGTGCGGAGAACTGAGGCTGGCGTGAGCACAGAGAAACAGGAGGAAAACGTCCCGACGGACGCGCTGACGCCCAGCCCTGGTGCGCACGACGCCGTGCGGGCCTGCCGAGCTTCTCCGCTCAGGTCTGAGCCACTTTGGATTCGAGGACTCTCCTTGGCGGCCTCAACATGTGAATCGGATGGTATTGACAGGGAGAGAGTGGCCAGGAGGTTTGGGGGCAGGTGAGAGCACAGTCCCTACCGGTGAGACGGCTCAAGCTAGGACAGCCGTGGAGCCCAGGAGAGAAGCTGAGGCGGCCGCTCAGCGTCTGGGATCCCGGAGCTTCTGAGCCTTTTGTCCCCCAAAGCTGGGGCTGCCTGTCCGGTGAGGACTTCCTGGTCGGCTGAGGCCCCACGCAGTCCAGCGGTGGACGTCTTCCAGAAAGGCAGCGGTGACAAGGGCAGTCATGACAAGGGTGTGGAATGCTTAACCCTGGTGCCTTCAGACCCCCACTGCCCCAGACACCGTCATCTTTGCCTGCCGAGAATGTACCCTCGAGTGGCCTTTGGGGCCTCCCATCTGCTTCCCCGCCCCCCGCCGCCCCCACAATTTTCCAGTCTCAAACCACCTGCTTCAGTCCCTGGTAAGTGACGCCCGTGGCGACCCTGGTCTCCTCGGATTTCTGCCCTCACGGCTGAGCGACCACCGCACTGGGGGGCCACCGCTTGGCTCAGGATGGAGGGCGGAGAGGACAGGGGTGGGTGGAACTTTATGCCTGACTGTGCTTGCGGCCCGGAGGTCTGTGCCCACACGCTGAGCGCAGACCGAGCATCCAGGAGCTTTCTCCCGCCAAGCCGGGGCCGGGCCCGCCCTCCTGATGCCTTCCAGAACCTCAGTCCAATTCCTGCCCACGTGACACGTCCGAGCGTCCCCAAAAGAAATGAACTCAAGGAAATGTGAGCCGCAGGAAGCCTCTTAGAAAAACTTTGCGTTAAAGAGTTACATATTAGTGCTCGGTGCATAGCTACTTTTTTCTGGGTTTTCGGGCCTATTTTAAACCACGTGTCCTCACCTTTGGCTCTGTTGCTCCCACACACGGTTCTCGAGAAACGTCATCAGGCCACAGCTCTCCGCCTTTCCGGCTCCGGGCAGGTCAGAGCTAAAAGACCAGCAGAAACGGGCACGCCTGTCAGGACGGAGGCCGTCTGCCGGGCGGTCAAGCGTGTGGCAGTCACACAGACAATCTTCGACACAACAGACCCGAAATCAAACTATCCTGGTCACATCAACCCCGGGACACCTGTCCCCCGCCCCCCAGCACCGTCCCCACCCCAGGTGCCCCACCTCTGATCGCCAGATACCCCTGACGCGACAACCCCCGTCCCCTGCTCTGCCCCCTCCACACTTGCTAGGACATCCACCTGTCACCTGTCACCTCTGTGCATGGTGTCTCTCTTTCGCCCCTGCCTGACCATGCACTATTTCTGCTTGAAACCTTTTCGCAGATCCTTGTTTCCCACGGGATATATTCCAAAACACCTCCTCTCGACATCCAAAACCCTGCACTATTTAGCCACCGCCTATCCTTCCAACCACGCCGCTTGGGTGCCCAACTTTGCCAGTTTTTTTGGGACCGAGGAGGTTCCCGGGATTTGGGACCTTTAGTACCAAAGCCAGGAAAATCCCAGGCCAACGGACACACGTTGCTTTCCACTCTGGAAATGCTGAACTGTGCGTAGTTCTAGTATAGGCTGAGTGCTTACGTCATCCCCAAATGTATATGTTGGGGCCCTACCCCTTCGTGGGATGGTATTTGGAATGGGGCCTTCGGGAGGTAATCAGGTTTAGAAGAGGTTTGGATGAGGTTATGGAGGTGGGGCCATGATGAGACTAGTGTACTTATAAGAAAGGGAACACAGAGGTCTCTTGCCCTCTGTCTCTCTCTGTCTGTCTCTCTTTCTGTCCTTCCCCCACCCCTTCCTACCTCTCTCCCCTCCCCACCCCATAAGCTCACACTGAAGAAGGGTGCCGTGAGCACACATTGAGAGGGTGGCCATCTACTAGCCAAGAAGCAAACTCTCTCCGGGCACCTTGACCCTGGACTCCCAGCCCCCAGAACTCTGAGAAGTAAGTGTCTGTTGGTTAAGTCCCCTAGTCTGTGCTATCTTGTGGCAGTGCCCTGGGCTGACGAAGAAAGTTCCCTACAATCTCTCCAGGACTTTCCCACACAAAGTGCTGTTCGAGAGCTTCCCTCAGCCCGGACTCTTCCCTGGTCCCTCTTTTCACCTGGTTCACCACTGTTTATGCTTCAAGACAGTTCAGGAGGCCCGTGGGCCTGGACCTGTTTCTTGACTTCTCCTTGGCACACACATGGCCGAGCGGGCATCTCTCCTCTGTCCCACAGCAGTCTGAGGATGAAGCTATTACAGGGCTGCGGGTGGGCTGACCTCCTCCTTGGGTGTCTGGCTCTCTCGCGAGAGAGGATATCATCACGGGCAGGACCTCTGTCTCGGTCATCTTGTATCCTCAGCCTGGCTGGACGCTGACATGTAGGAGGTGGTCAATCAGCGATTTCAATCAGTTAATCCATGACACCCATGCAGAAACAGCTGCTAAAAAAAAAAACCCAAACTCATTTCCAATTAGCCCTTTGGCCATTTTGAACACACACATTTTCCAGTTGAGCTTTTTAGGTGTGCGGTTTCCATGAGGAAACTGATCCAGAATTGGCCAGCAGTCCTGGAAAGACTTCAGCGTCTAACGACACTGTAATGATTAATTTTGGAAACATGCTCTCAGATGCTTAATTTGCTGAACATTTTGGAGGGGATTGACACAGTCACTAAACATGTTTTAAATTTGACCCTATGAATACGTCCTTGTGATTCTGCAAGGATTGTTACAGATTTAAATGGTACAATAAATATAAAGGTGTTTCAAAATATGTAAGCACTGATACAAATATCGCACACTATCACTGAGGTCCTTCCCCCTCGATATTGCCGTGGTGACGTCTCCCGAAGCACCCAGCATGCTGAGCATAAGAGAAATGGAAGATCCGTAGAGTTCCTCTGCCCACTAGCACGCAGCTCCCCCCAGTGATGACTATGTTCTGACTCTCCAACGCCATCAGACCAAACGGGGCCAACACCATCTACCTTACGGGGTTGGAGTGCAAATAATGAGCTGGTAAATGAACAAAGCCTGAAGCCCCAGAGGAGGATGGTGTCGGTGATAGCGTTGGGTGAGGATGTCCCCGGAGTGGAGTGGAACTGGATAAGATGGTTGACGGTGTTAATGACGCTGGTGTTGGGTGGTGGGTCCCAAGGCTGTCAGGTGGCCTTGACGGGGCTCAGGTGTCCTACTCATAAGGAAAGCGTTCAGTAAATGTTTGCTGACTCATGGACAGAACAAGCGGCTTAAGAGTCATGTTATCCTACCACGCTTTGTCCACCATATTGAATTCAACAGGCTCTAGGATGTATGATATCATCACAGTCCAACCTACATTAAAATAATCATGGCAGCAAGGCTGGCTTTCCAGGGCCTGATTTTCCTACTTGATAATGATAACTCCAACTAAAACATGCTTTCAAATATGAAGATTTTGAATGTTTTGCCTTCTCCCTGGCTTCCTTTGGCCCATCTATGGTCTCAGCTTGTTGTATGATCCCTACCGTACGGCCGGGGACTTTCTGGCCTGGCCTGGTGCAGAAGCTCCTGCCTCCATGCCCGGTGCACCTAAATGTGAACGCACAGAACTGACCTTGCAGCTTCCGGCTGCTTTTCCCTCGAGCACCACTTCCGAGCAGTGACTAGAAGAAAGCTCCAAGCTCGGTTCTAAAATTAGAAAAAGCCACTCTTAATTAAGTCTAGGTTTTGGCAAAGAAGTCATTCAACTCACAGTTGATCTCTGAGAGTAAATCAAGACGTCACCAAAGGCATGTGACTCCTTCTTGGCCAGACTAGAGGGGTCACCGCCCGTGTCTGTGGATCAGAGGGAGTGCCGTCGCTCGGCCAGCTGGTTTTTCCCAACCAGACACCCACACTCCAACTTAATGATTAGCCATTATTCTTCCTTTCCTCCCCTTCTAACCACTCCTGCTTTAGCAAAGTCCAGACTCATTCCACAGATGCTTATGCGAGAGGAAATCTACATTAAACCCAGATGAGAAAAATATGCTTGAAAGACGAAGAAATAATTTAGTGCGATAATTGAAGGCTTAAATGCATATATATTGACATTAGTCTGTGCATAAAAATTGTAATGTACCAGTGATAACCACATGGGAATTCTGTAAGGGAGTCCACATAGCCACAGCATGGGACCGTAGTAAAACAGCATCATAACATGGAATCTGCTTCTAGGTGCAGAATAAATTAGATGTGTTTGCCTGGCTCTTACAGGCTTTACTAATACTGAGCTCTCATTGCATACATTTAAGCTTTCGTGTTGCCATTTGACTTCCTCGAAAATGTTTGTTATTGGCGTTGTTTAACTCAAGATCATGAAACTGGGCTGTAGAAAAAGCCCAGCATTCTAATTGAGGAAAAGAGACACTATGTACTACTCTCAGACATCTCTATTAAAATAGAACCAAAGAAATCAGGGGCGCCTGAGTGTCTCAGTCAGTTGAGCAACTGAGTCTTGATGTCGGCTCAGGTCATGATCCTGCAGTTTGTGAGATCGAGCCCTGCATCAGGCTCTGTACTGACCATGTGGAGGCTGCTTGGGATTCTCTCTCTCCCTCCCTCCCTCCCTCTCCTTCCCTTGCTCATGTTCTCTCTCTCTCTCTCAAAATAAATCAACTTTAAAATGTTTAAAAAAGAACCAAAGAAATCATAACCAAAGTTACCTAATTAAAAGCAAATCCTTATACTAGCAAATCAAATTCAACAGTATATTAAAAGAATTATTCACCATGATCAAGTGGGATTCATTCCTGGGCTGCAGGGCTGGTTCAATATTTGCAAATCAATCAACGTGATACATCGCACTAATAGAAGAAAGGATAAGAACCATACGATCCTGTCAATCGATGCGGAAAAAGCATTTGACAAAATACAGCATCCTTTCTTAATAAAAACCCTCAAGAAAGTCAGGAAGGAAAGAACATACCTTAACATCATAAAAGCCATAGATGAGAGCCCCACAGCTAATCTCATCCTCAGTGGGGAAGAACTGAGAGCTTTCCGCCTGAGATCAGGAGCACGACAGGGATGTCCACTCTCGCCACTGTTGTTCACATAGTGTTGGAAGTCCTAGCCTCAGCAATCAGACAACAATATGAAATCAAAGGCATCCAAATTGACAAAGAAGAAGTCAAACTTTCACTTTTTGCAGATGACATGAGACTCTACGTGGAACACCTGAAAGACCCCCCCAAAAGCTGCTAGAACTGATACATGAATTCAGCAAGTTCACAGGATATAAAATCAATGTACAGAAATCGGTTGCATTTCTATACACCAATAATGAAGCAACAGAAAGAGATATCAAGGAATTGATCCCATTTACAATTGCACCAAGAACCATAAAATACCTAGAAATAAACCTAACAAAAGAAATAAAAGATCTGTATTCTGAAAACTATAGGAAGCTTATGAAGGAAATTGAAGAAGACACAAAGAAATGGAAAAACATCCCGTGCTCATGAATTGGAAGAACAAATATTGTTAAAATGTCAATACTACCCAAAGCAATCTACACAGTCAATACAATTCCAATCAAAAACAGAGCCAGCATTCCTCTCAGAGCTAGAACAAACAATCCTAAAGTTTGTAGGGAACCACAGCAGACCCCAAATAGTCACAGCAATGTTGAAAAAGAAAACCAAAGCTGGCAACATCACAATCCTGGACTTTAGCCTGTACTACAAAGCTGTAATTATCAAGACAGTATGGTATTGGCACAAAAACAGACATACAGACCAATGGAATAAAATAGAGAACCCAGAATTGGACCCACAAATGTATGGCCAACTAATCTTTGACAAAGCCAGAAAGAGTATCCAATGAATAAAAGACAGTCTCTTTAGCAAATGGTGCTGGGAGAACTGGACAGCAACATGCAGAAAAATGAACCTGGACCGCTTTCTTACACCATACACAAAATAAACTCAAAATGGATAAAAGACCTAAAGTGAGACAGGAAACCATCCAAATCCTAGAGAAGAAAAAAGGCACCAACCTCTTTGACCTTGGCTGCAGCAACTTCTTACTTGACATGTCTCCAAAAGCACATGTCAAAACAAAAATGAACTATTGGGACTTTATCAAGATAAAGAGCTTCTGCATAACAAAAGAAACAATCAACAAAGCTAAAAGGCAACCGAAGGAATAGAAGATATTTGCAAACGACATATAAGATAAAGGGTTAGTGTCCAAAATCTATAAGGAACTTACCAAATTCAACACCCAAAAAGCAAAAAACCAGTGAAGAAATGGGCAGAAGAGATGAATAGACATTTTTCCAAAGAAGGCCTCCAAATGGCTAACAGACACATGAAAAGATGCTCAACATCACTTATCATCAGGGAAATACAAATCAAAACCACGCTGAGATACCACCTTGCACCAGTCAGAGTGGGTAAAATTAACAACTCAGGAAACAATAGATGTTGGTGAGGATGTAGAGAAGGGGAACCCTCTTGCACTGCCCGTGGGAATGCAAACTGGTGCAATCACCCTGGAAAACATCGTGGAGATTCCTCAAAAAATTACAAACAGAGCTATCCTACCAACCAGCAATAGCAGGGCTAGGAATTTATCCAAAGGACAGGAGTGCTGATTCATAGGGGCACATGTACCCCAATATTTATAGCAACACTATCAACAACAGCCACATTATGGAAAGAGCCCAAATTTCCATCAACTGATGAATAGATAAAGAAGAGGTGACTTATATATACAATGAAATACTACTGGGTGATGAAAAAGAATGAAACTTTACCATCTGCAGCAACGTGGATGGAACTGGAGGGTATTATGCTAAGTGAAATGAGTCAGTCAGACAAAGACAGATACCATATATTTTCACTCATATGTAGAATTTGAGAAACTTAACAGAAGAACATGGGGGAAGGGAAGGGGAAAAATAGTTTCAAACAGAGCGGGAGGCAAACCATAAGAGAAACTGAGGGTTGATGGGGGTGAGGTGTCAAGGGGGCAGAAAAAATGGGAGATGGGCATTGAGGAAGGCACTTGTTGGGATGAGCACTGGATGTTGTATGTAAGTGATGAATCATGGGAATCTACTCTCGAAACCAAGAGTACCCTGCATACACTCTATGTTAGCTAACTTGATAATAAATTACACACACACACACACACACACACACACATATATATATAGAGAGAGAGAGAGAGGGCATGTACACATCCTCGACTTGAATTGCAATTTTAGTTTTGATGTTTGGTTACTTACATCCGTCACTCGTTCATTGACTCGCTCACTATTTCTTGAGCATTTCTTCTGTGCAGAGCACTGTTGTATGAACAGGATATAATTGTTTAGGCATTTGTTATATTCCAAAGGGAACCTCCCGCAAAAAATTAAGTAAAATAAACTGTAATATGTGATGAAGTTCAAGTTACTGTCTCAAAATCTCATTAAACAAAGCTATAGTATAAACTCAAGTGTAGAGACATCTTGGATACGCTTCATTTCCCTAGATAATGACACTGAGTTTTAAAATGTGGAAATATTTAGGGGTGCCTGAGTGGCTCAGTCAGTTGGGCGTCGGGCTTTGGCTCAGGTCATGATCTCATGGTTTGTGAGTTCGAGCCCCACGTCGGGCTCCGTGCTGACAGCTCAGAGCCTGGAGCCTGCTTCAGATTCTGTGTCTCCCTCTCTCTCTGCCCCTCCCCAACTTGTGCTCTGTCGTTCTCTATCAAAAATAAATAAATGTGAAAAAAAAATTTTAATGTGGAAATATTCATTTCCTTTCATCTAAAAATGTATATAATTTCCTACAGGGGAAGCCATTTTTAGGAGCACTAAGAACCCTGATGCACTTAGACTTTAGTGTCATTTTATTTCACCCCTTAAAATAAAATCTTCTCCAAAGAATGTCCCTCTTTCCAAACATTTCTTTCCAGACATCCTGGGCTTAGTTGTGTCTAAGAAGTATAACCACGAGAACTCATCAATGGCCTGGACTCTAACTCTGGATTTGTTGTCTTAATTCTGCTCCTGGCTCTTCTGGGAGCAGAGCCTGTGTGAGAAAGCAGTTCCTTGAAGGAGAGCTTTCCTGACTTGGAAGCAAAGGCTGTCCTGGTGTCAGTCACCGGAACATTCCTTAAGACAACAGCCTCGAGTGACTCGGAACTGTGACATCGGCAGGTGTCTGGGGTGCATGTGCCAAAAGCCCTGAATGTGTTCGTCACAGGTGTCCTTGCACAGTGATGCAACCCTTTGGGAAAACCATTCCTGCTTCCCAAGTCAAAAAAAAAGTCCTCATTCACTTGAGATGAGTAATTTCAGTCCTGGGAAAGTTTCCCTTTGGAAACAACACCTTCGAAAGCAAATGATGTGTTCATAAGGATGCATGATCCAGCTGTCATCGGGGCATGACCGCTCACGGAGCTCTAATCAACATTGATTGAACTCCTCGCTTTCCAACAGCATGGCCGAGAGCTTGGACTTGAAGGCCCCCCGTGTTCTCATAGTCACTTCAGCCCTCGGGTTCTTGTTTCTACGCACACTGTCTTCACTAACACCACATCCACTCTGAAAGGAAACCCAGTGTCTTCCTCATTGACACATCACATGGACACATGGACGCACCCATGCACGTGTCTTTGAAAGCATCCATGAATGAGTGCAAGGGTAATTTCCGAAGACCAGAATGGCTGGGGGCGGGGGGGAAACTATGTGGGGAAGGGTCTATGTCATGGCCACATAACCAACTTTGAATTGACAATCGGGCATCCTGCTTTGAAAATATCCTTTGGCCATTAAAGAATTTCTACTCAACCCTTTCCCTGTGTTTTTGTCCTCTGCCACCTGACTTCCCCAACCCCTCTCACCTGGGATTATACCTGCTCCCTGGTCTGGAAATAACGCACATGACTCCGAAACTCATTCCCCCTCTTCCAGTGAAATTCTGCCCCAGGCCCTCCTCTGTGCACCCATGCCAGGAAAGTGCTCAGCAGGATCTGGATGATTCCATTGCCAGGGTCCACCTGAAGGGAACAGTGATTATAAGGGAAAACGTATTCTTCCTTTATTGTTGTCCTTGTGGAGCATTGCTCATAATTGTGAAACACTGAAGACAAATGATCAATAATGCAAACATTTAAAAATTAATTCTGCTAGTGGTTACCTAGGGCTGGGGGAGGGGGAGACTTGGGAGTCATAGCTAAAGAGCATGGCGTTTCTCTCCGAAGCGACAAAAAGGTTCTAAAATTTGGGTGGTGGTTGTATACAACTCCATGTATATACTAAACACTTTAATGGCACACTTTAAATGAGTGGATCGTACGCTAAATGAATCCATATCTCAATAATACTATTACCAATACTAATTATGCTGTGTTCTTATGGTGAATATATGTCAAATACAATATATGATAGTGAAGTGATCTGGTCCTCCACCCTCAAGACCACCTGTGTTTTGATCTACTTGTTTGGGCATTCACGTTTCCTATTTGTCATCTGGCTTCTACATTGGCCTGTTCTTTAAACTCAGCTTCTATTACAACTTAGTTTGTTCTTGGATCCCGCTCTCTGCTCTGGCAATGACTTTTGGACTAAAATGCTTGGCCTTGGAGCCCATGAATCTCTGGATTTGATTTTCCTTCTGGACCATTCAAGAATCTTGAGCAATCCAACTAAACACTGGCTTTGCCTGAGAGCTACCCTATATCCACTGTCCCGCTATAAGGCATCCCTGCCCTGCCCAGGACCAGGCTAGGCCAGGGCCAGACAGGTGCTCAGGACACATTTAAGGAGGCACTGACTCTGCAGAGGGTGAGAGCAGGGACAGTGCCCGAGTGTGTGTGCCTCCTTAAGAGAAAGACGCTCACTCAGCATAATACCCTGAGGTTCCATCCACGTTGCTGCAAATGGCAAGGTTTCATTCTTTCTCATTGCCAAGTAGTATTCCATTGTATATATAAACCACATCTTCTCTATCCATTCATCAGTTGATGGACATATGTTTTCACTCATATGTGGAACTTTAGAAACTTAACAGAAGACCATGGGGGAGAGGGAGGGAAAAAAATAGTTACAAACGGAAAGGGAGGGAAGCAAACCATAAAAGACTCTCAAATACAGAGAACAAACTGATGGGGGGCAGGGGGGAAAGGAAAATGGGAGATGGGCATAGAGGAGGGCACTTGCTGGGACGAGGACTGGGCGTTGGATGGAAGCGATGAATCATGGGAATCGACCCCCACCACCAAGAGCACACTGTATACACTGTATGTTAGTCAACTTGACAATAGATTATATTAATAAAAATAATAATAATAAAACAAAGAGAAAGAGTCCCTCGGGTTGGAAAATTCGAAGAGGCATCCCTCTCAGATGTAGATCCTGCTCTTGCAAGGACACGAGAGTGAGCCCCTCATTAAATGTTGTGTCCAGAGTGCCTCTCTACCTCACTGACGCCAACTAACCAGAAGGCAGCAAGATCAGACACCGGGCAGGCAGGGTGTGTTCCGTGCTCAATTAATGGCCTTTATCCCTTTGTTAATACTGTCCTTTTTTCTGCCAACACATTATACGTGCTTAACAGTGTTCACTCTTGCAAAATGTAAGACTCCAAATTTATCTAGTCCATTGAGCAAAATTTGTTTTGAGGTCATAGGAACAGAGCACGATCAGTAGCACAAACGTCCCATGTTTCCCTTAATAAAAACTCAAGAGGTAAGGCAGAGTCCTTGGATAAGACCTCGAGAGTATGCCTCTCTTATTGGAGTCACCCAAGAAATACTGGAACGTATCGCCTGTTCCCTGTCCCAGCCTGGGGACTTCAGGCTGTTCTAGGGGCCGGCTCAGGTCTTTGGAAACTATATTCACATATAGTTTGTATCAGCAGAGTAGAGCAAACCGGTTCCCTCCCCTAATCAACTCTCCTGGAGGAACGATGTCTCTTCCACTCTACTTGGCTTGGGTATCATATGGAATCTGACCCGTGCCAGGCTTCAAGGATCGTCACGTGACCCTGGTATGGCCAATCATTCTTCATTACACCCTTCCTTCCAGAGGGCCCGTGGCTCCGTGGAACCAACCAGAATCCTGCATGACAACTGACACGCACACACAGTGGAGCTGGAGGTAGAGGTGATCTCTCTCCCTGCGAGGTTCTCAAGCTGGTCAGACCCTGCCAGCTGGCAGCGACTGGGGGCACTGCTTGCCAGCATGCTCTGCTGTGGGGTAAAACCACCACTGAGAAGGGCAGCCCCTGAGGATACAGGCAGAGACCGAACCCCGATGGCGGTGTTTCAGTGCTGGATCCAGCTGGACCTTCAGGATGGCGCTGTGGTGGGCCTCAGAAATCTGAGTCACGTTTCTGTCAGTTGTGACTCTGTGCGAAGAAGGCAACCTGAGGCCAAGATCGTACTCTTTCACTCAGCATCTCCCCCTTCCTGTCCATCCTGACTCCTTCACTGTCTTCCCTTCCCGCCTCCTCCATGCTCGCCATCACCAACATTCTTTCTCATTCCGACTCAGCAACTCCTATGACAGACTCACCAGCACAGGCCATCTCTGTGGTCTCCTCATCCGTCAGAACATCTGACTTCACCCGCGGGGTTCAGAATTCACAGTATCGTGGTGTAGACACTGGCCTGTGTGTTGCCCCGGATGCATGAAGCCTCTAGCGCTGGACTCCAGAGAGAATGGCAGGCGTGATGGCGCACGTCCAAGGCTCTCGAGGTCGTGACAGCACGGTGGCCGCTAGCATGTAGCTTTTCTTCATCCCATATGGGCCGAGGTGAGTTGGGAATGGCTTACTTATCAGCTGAGACCATGCTGGGCAGAGCTATCTAATCCAGTACAAGTAGAAGTAGAAGGAGATCATATGCCTCCAAGATTTCTCAGATTAAGACACACAGTGGCTGGCTTCAGCAGGGGCAATGTGAAGAAATGTGGATGCATTACTAAGGAACTGGAAATAAATATTAAATGTTTGTAGTCAATGTTTGAAAAGCCAGATTCGTGCGTCTTCTCATTGAACGGCTAACACAAGTGGGTATCTTCACAGATCCACGAACACTCTTTCCTTGTTAGATATAAAATGGATTTTCTCTTTTTTTAAGTTTGTTTATTTGTTTTGAGACAGAGAGAGAGAGAGAGCACACGCACACACGAGCAGGGGAGGGGCAGAGAAAGAGAATCCCAAGCAGGCTCTGAGTTGACAGTGTGGTACCAGACAGGGGCTCGAACCCACGAACCGTGAGATCATGACCTGAGCCGAAATCAAGAGTCAGACACTCGACCGATAGAGCCACCCAGGTGCCCCTCAACTGGACTTTCTTAAAGGCTATGGAAGTTGTTCAAACACAACAGCCTTGGGATAAAAACATGCGTCATCAAATTAGTCATGGGAATAATAAAAGATTAAACACATCCAAGAGAGAAGGGAGTGGATATTCTGGTCCATGCCATTCGGTGGGCGGCAGGTCTCTGGATAAGGTGTCAAGCAGGAGATCAACTAGGAGTAAGGACCCCCCAGCAAGAGACTTTCCATGGTACCGATTAGGGGCCAATGACTAAAGCCATTTGGTTCAACAAACACTGGAAGCAGAGGAGCCAGTTGAAGGAAGACAGATTCAGAGTCCAAGCAGGACAAGAACAGATAGCGAAAGACCTTGAATACTAAGCTAAAGATTTGGACTTATTCCTGCAGGAGGTAGGAAGCCACAGGAGGTTCTGGGCCAGGTCTGGTGTGAACAGCGGTGTTTCTGGAAGATCATGTGGCCGCACAGAGAGGTAGACAACAAACGGACAAGAAATGCAGGGGTGCCTGGAACCTCAGAACTGGATGGCACAGTGTGGTCGTTTGGATCAGATCCAGCTAGATACTTGAGGCCGGGAACCCCTGGGCTCTGTGGGCATGAGTTGGTTTGTATGAGAGACAGGAATCCTCCTAGGGGGAGATTTCATGCGTGAGCCCCCAGAGATGACAAGATCAAGCCAGAGAAAGGAGCTAGGAGACCTTTTCTTCTCCAGCCCAACCCCAAGAACTGAGGGGACAGGGTTGTGAGCAGAACTCAGATGAGCTGCTCTTGTGAGGACCTTTGCAAGGATCAGGGCTGGGCCAGCTGTCACCTGAATCACCGGGGACACAGAGGGGAACATGAGTCAGAAGGAGAATGTAGCTTCCTCCTGCCCCTCATCGCCTGCCTGGTCCCGGAGAGACTCCAGGTTATGTGGGACTGATGCTCATTTATATACCATACACGCCCTCTCTGACAAAGGGAATCCAAAATCACAATCTAATTGGATGTGAAAAGGAGTACGTCTTTTGCATAAAAAAAAGAACAAGAAATTGTGATTGTTAAGTAACCAACAGATATCACATTGTCCAGAACAGTATTTTATTAATTACCTGACACACTCATGTAATGTGATTTTCTCTTTCCAGATGTTTTGGCCTCATGCTCTCGATGCCTTTTAAATTTGCCAACAACCCGATATCATTTTCTACAGAAAGGAAAAAAGGTAAGTTACGTGGTCAAGCAGGATTAGGGTTTTCGGAGTGATAGCACGAAAAAGTTTCAGCTTCGCAAACCTTTACTGGTAACGTCATATGAATTTTTGGAAATGTTATCAAATCTAGCGACGTTTCTATAAAATTCATATCGAATAGGAGGTGGAAGAATTATTCGGGGGCATTCCAGAATATCTAGTCTGTTAACTAATGCTATTAGTTCATATTTTCTGGATTGATGACATTACTTCAGAATCTTGTCACCGATGTCCTCACTGGAGTGACGCATTACAAGCGTATGGTTTCACTATTGGGATTTTGTATCGAACAGGGAGAAATTAGTAAGATCTCCCAGAGATATGACTGGGCAAGACCTGTCATGCCAACGGAAGAACATGGGCAGAGACCACGTGGCAGGGGCACAAGTTTGCTGGAACGGGAAGCCGGCAGCAGTGGGGGACAGGACTACGCCAGGAGGTAGAAATGCCGGCACATGTTCGATGCTGGCACACGGCTGAGACTTTTCATCCTTTAGGTTAAGAAATCAAACACCAGGTTTTGGACCCAAGCCCAGGAAAGCCAAAGCTAAGTTCATTATCATTTAAATGAGATAATCCAAAATTTGAATCCTAATTGCCACTGACAAGCTTGTGGACTTTGTTGAGAGTAACCAGACTGTCCGTGGAGGTGACTTCACTCTGTGCGCGCTTAAGTAGAGTATATACACAGCACATATATATGGTCTTGACGTCTTCTGGGCTTCTTGGAGGGCCCAGACTAATGCAGTAAATATTTTATTTACATTTATTTTATTTTTCCCCCTTTTTTTTTTTTGAGAGAGAGAGAGAGGGCAAGCAGGGGAGGAGCAGAGTGAGAGGGAGAGAGCAAGGCTCAATCTCAAGACCCTGAGATCACGACCTGAGTCAACATCAAGAGTCGAACACGTAACCGACTGAGCCATCCGAGTGCCCCTGTTTACATTTAGACATTATAATTATCCGTGCAATATTAACATTATCAAAAATTCGAAGGCTAGAAAAATTACCAACGCAATAGTGATAATAGCTAACCATCATGGCGCACGTCCCCATTACCAGCTCTGAGTGACTTCCTACGCTGGTCTCTTCAGACCTCACAGCGTATGAGGAGAGGGGTGCTGCTGGCATCCCCATTTTACAAATGAGGAAACTGAGTCAGGGAGAGGCTAAGAGATTAACCCAGAGTCCCACAGCAGCTAAGTGAAGAAGTCAGAACCGAGCAGGCAGGGGCTCGGCCCCCATCCTGAGCCCCGGCTCTGCCACTCGGGCTTCTGTGCATCCTTCCAGCCTGCAGTGACCTGGCTGGTTAGCTCTCTACCTGCCATGCTCCCTCATTCTCTATCTACTGTGTCCTCTGTGTAGATGCCATGCAACTTATTTAAGCTGTCGTCGCGTCTTCTGGGCCACATACGTAGAACTATCCATTGCTCCTCGTTGGGTCTTTGTTTGCCCCATCCCCGCCTCAATGGACCCCATCCTAGGAGAAAACAGAAGCTGTCCATTAGGATCCAGAGCCCATTCCTTCTGGGCACACGTAGGTGCTCAATAAAACCTCGCCGACCGCTGTTGTACGTCATCAGACTGCATGTAAGATTTCACGCCTGCTTTCCATTGATGTTACGCCATGAACACTTCCCATGCTGCCACAGAGTCTTTGTGACTATGGATTTTAATGACTGGGTCATAGACCTCGGCTACTAGACACGGACATTTAAGTAACCATTCCAAACTGAGACATCCGGAGCTCCCGATGATAAAAGGTAGTGGTATAAAAGGCGATGTGACGAGCATTTCCACGTACACAGCTTTTCTGTTGCAACCAAATTCAAAATAATCTGGGAGCTCAGAGATGAAGAAAGCCCCCAGTTGAGTGTATTTCCGCTTTGACCCACTCTGTCCCCCAAAGCACCCCGACGCGAGGCCTAAGTGCTCATCGCAAGGCGGCAAACAGCTTCGCATTCAATGCCAGACCTCCCTGACCTAGAAGTGTCATCTGAGTCCCTTATGCAGGGCACTGCTTAAGGCTGCTGCTTTCCTGTTAGGTCCTGGCCTCTGCCAGGGGCCTCTGGACCTCCACTTCTCTCCTCCTGGTCCCTCCACCCCTGGTCAGCCTCCCATCTCCTACATTCCTATCACACACACACACACACACACACACACACACACACACCTCAAAATGTTTACAGGCCCACCTTTGCACTTTCCAAAACTCACTAAGGAGCTGCAGAAAATCAAGGAGCCTCAGCAGCTGTCAGTTTTGACATCAGACTTGTCTTTATTGTGGGCAGATTTAGAGGGATGTTCCTGCCTCTCATGCCCCGGGGGCTTGCACCTCTATGTGGCGTCTGAGGTCACCATAGATGTCAGGCCACCGTGCGAGCCCCCGGAAGGAAGCTGCACAGAGCATGATGCTATGGGGCCGGTGCACGCAAGTGGCCTCAGCAAGGCAGGAGCGAGCCTGGTGCTCAGGGGGGCATGAGACGTAGATCCTCAGAGCAGAAGCCACGTAACTGTCCCTCACACACAGCTTGTCACGGTGGTATTTGCAGGCACTTTGTTAAGGTGATCGGTCACCGGGGAGCAAATGCAGCCTCCCTCCTCCTCATGCTGGAAAGTGTTTATAACAGAGTTAGAGCAGCATAAGAAATCCTGGGTGCGGTCGTGGGAGACCAAGGGCCAACATTCATTGAGTACCCTTGAGGTGCCCGGCACTGGGCCAGCCGGCACTCCGCCTGCCCTGTTTCCCCAAGCTGAGTGAGGACAGGGCTTGGTACACAGCCACTCGCTGATTGCACAGCGAGTAACAGAATCCTCAGACCATGACCTGAGTTACTGGTGCCGTCTGCATTTTACAGACTGGGGAACTGGCGCTCCGAGACGTTAAGGTCAAAGAGCTGGTAAACAGGAGGGCCCGGTCCCAGCCTCCAACCGCCCCACCTTCCTGCCGTGATCCTTGTCAGCGGTGCCCCAGATATCCCTGGACATCAGCAGACGGGGTGCTGCGTACCCCATGCGGCTCTTAGGCAAATCTTCGTAAAGAGATGTTTGCCTTCCTAGTGCGCTGTTGAATCACAACTGCACAGGGTATGATTTCCCATGAACTCAGCAGAGGAACTTACATTTGAGTCAGTTCCAAGCCAAATAGTTCAATAGAAGCCCCTAAGATCTATCCCCTGAAGGTGCCGTTCTTTGTGCTGTCTTTGATTCAGACACACACTCTACATATCGGGGGTAGAAAGGAAGACTTGAGAATTCTGCCAACAAGCAATGTGCTTCAGGACTCTGAGACCTGGAGAGCCAAAGAGAATCACGAAAGCCATGTCTGCCAGTATTTGATTTCACGCTTGCTCCTGAGAACCCACTAAGATCACAAGTGCAAGTAGCTTCTGAGTCTGGAGGTTACTGGGTGAACTGTGTTGTAACTCGTGCCGGAGTGACGCTCGTCAAAATCACCTTCAGAAGAGGACTTTCCAGAGGCTGCCAAGGGGAAGATCATTGTGCGGACTTTCCGAAGCAGATTTTATGTCCGACATTCCTAACCTGGGTGATTGTTTTAAAACAAACACAGCAAAGTTGGCCATCAAATTTCCTGTCACGCCCCGTGGCCTCCGGTAAGAAAAGCCCACAAGAGCCTTAGAGCCAGGACGGTGGGGACCGCAGGCCACCGGGGGATATTTGTGGGGAAAAACAGCAAAGCCTGCTTCTCATAAACCGATGAGGTCGACACACCTGATCACTGATCATTGGCTAAAAGTTCCCCTGAAGCACACACCGGACATTCACGCGGGAACTGCTTAGGCAACACAGTGTTTATTTTTATAGCAAAACCAGAATTCTGCCATTATTTGCCTGGTAGAATCCAGACCAACACAACATCAGGCTTTTGAGAAAGTGAAGATGGTGTCTACTTCAGGAAAGGGTCGTAGTGGTGGAAAACGTGGTGGTGAACGCGACGTCATCCCCTGGACAGAGACCAGGTCCCCTCAGAGTCCAGACCAGCTCCTCAAAGGAGCAGGAACCCAGGTGAGAAGTGGGGCCATCGGATAAACACACCCCTCGTGGGTTTTCAGGCTGTACCAGGAGAGTTTTTGGAAGCCTTGTGTGGGTAAGTGAGAGTTGCTCACCATTTCAATAAAAAATAAACGAGCATGCTTTGCCAAAACACATTTACCCAACTGAAACACTGGTTGTGTTTATGGAGCGTGGTTGGTGGATGCGTTTTGCCTAATTCCATCTTCCTCAGAATGACTCAACAGGAGTAGGCACAGATCCACAGGGTTATGCCGTTAAATAAGGTCATGTGACATGACCTGCTCTGGGACACTCAAACCCAAGATCATCCAAGCCCAAGAGCATCCAGGGCAGAAGGGCACCCAAACCAAGGCCATCCAAGCCCAAGCCAACCCAAGCCCAAGCCCACCCAAGCCCAAGCCAACCCAAGCCCAAGGCCATCCAAGCCCAAGCCAACCCAAGCCCAAGCCCACCCAAGCCCAAGCCAACCCAAGCCCAAGCCCACCCAAGCCCAAACCAACCCAAGCCCAAGGCCACACAAGCCCAAGCCAACACAAGCCCAAGCCAACCCAAGTCCAAGGCCACACAAGCCCAAGCCAACACAAGCCCAAGGCCATCCAAGCCCAAACCAACCCAAGCCCAAGGCCACACAAGCCCAAGCCCACCCAAGCCCAAGCCAACCCAAGCCCAAGCCAACCCAAGCCCAAGCCCACCCAAGCCCAAGCCCACCCAAGCCCAAGCCAACCCAAGCCCAAGGCCACACAAGCCCAAGCCCACCCAAGCCCAAGCCAACCCAAGCCCACGGCCATCCAAGCCCAAGCCCACCCAAGCCCAAAGCAACCCAAGCCCAAGCCAACCCAAGTCCAAGCCAACACAAGCCCAAGCCAACCCAAGTCCAAGGCCACACAAGCCCAAGCCAACCCAAGCCCAAGGCCACACAAGCCCAAGCCAACCCAAGCCCAAGGCCATCCAAGCCCAAGCCCACCAAGCCCAAGCCAACCCAAGCCCAAGGCCAACCAAGCCCAAGCCAACCCAAGCCCAAGAGCATCCAAGCCCAAGCCCACCAAGCCCAAGCCAAACCAAGCCCAAGCCCACCCAAGCCCAAGCCAACCCAAGTCCAAGCCCACTCAAGCCCAAGCCAACCTAAGCCCAAGCCCACCCAAGCCCAAGACCATCCAGGACAGAAGTCTTGGGAGGTGAGTCAGGGGTCCTTTTCCTTCCTGCTTGACCTCAGCTGACAGTGAGTTTGACACTGCAAGCTTTGCTGGCCGTCTAGATAGTTTGCCTTGAAGCCAACACTCAAAGACCCTACACAATGTCTGTAAAGAATCTCCTGACAAAGCAAAGAATCCTTTGGTTACATATGTACTCACCTCTTAAATCACATGTTTGCTATAAAACAAACCAGCACAGCTACTGTCTGGTAACCACAAAGGGCAGTAATTTGCTTACAACTCAGAATGAAGATTTATCCTCGAAATGGACCCTTTTCACCCAGTAGTGAATATCTGCATTCAGGGCACTGGGGCTGGAATTGCTTCACTCCCCTTCGGAGATTGTGTTTTCTGGAGCCTCTGGAGTGGCTCAGTGACTCTGTGGAAGTCCACAGCTCGAGCTCTGCCCCTGAGGCCAACGCCCTGTCACCCTGCTCAGCCCACAGCTGTGTGCAGAAACCAGGGGAACAGGTGGCTCTCTCCTCCTGGAACCAGTTACTGGCTTCTACGTTCCTGCTTCTGTACACGGCCCCATGTCCTGAAGCCTCACTTTGAAGACAGCAGCTCCCATGTGAAACCCAGTGGGCAGAGAAGGTGGCAGTGACCGGGATCCCTTCTCCGAGCCACAGCACGGTGGCCTGAGTCTGCCTTATTGTCACTTTCCTCTCCGCCAGGACTCCTGGCCACAGGATTCTGTCTGGAGTCGGTATAGATGACTCATGTTCCAAGAATTCTTGCACTTCACTTGAAAGACCAGCCAAGGAGAGGAAACTCCCTTGCGTCTGGCGTCCTTCTGGGGGCCGTGGGGGATGGTGGTGCTCTCTCCGGCAGGCAGGGAAGGGAAGGCTGTTCTGTCACAAAGCTGTAGATGTATCTGTTTCCTGAAGTTGCTGTTTATTCTGCTGAAGGCTGAGAATACCGGGTGAGAACGTTCGATTTCACCCAGAAATACGGCTCATGTGGATTCTCGGAGGGATTGGTTGATGATAATAGGGCTTTCTGAGACAAGCATCCGTGATGGTCACAAATACCTATGAACATCTGGGGCCTGGTTCTCTCCTTTACATTCAGCAAATAAATAATAGCATAGATCGTTCTAGAAATCTGGCCCCGGTGTCGCATCGCACAAGCTCAAACTAGAGCTCTCAGGTTCCTGCACGGAAGGATTCTTGCCGATATGTGAAAAGAGGGATCCACATGCCAATAAGGGCAGTAATGCAGGTTAAAGAAATCCCTGGGACGCCTGGGTGGCTCAGTCAGTTGAGTGTCTGACTTTAGCTCAGGTCATGACCTCACAGTTTGTGAGTTTGAGCCCCGCGTCAGGCTCTGTGCTGACAGCTCAAAGCCTGGAGCCTGCTTCGGATTCTGGGTCTCCCTCTCTCTCTGCCCCTCCCCCGCTCATGCTCTGTCTCTCTCTCTCAAAAATAAATAAACATAAAAAAAATTTTTTAAGAAATCGCTGTGCCGTCCCCAAATCTAGTTCTGAAGCCCAAGCCGGCAGGAACTACCCCAGAAACTTCGCACAGTGGTACGTGAGCTCATTGCGAGCTGTGTCCGCGTTCACCAGGGCCCCACATCACACCCAGAACCAAGAGAGCCTGAGGTGGGCCCCACGGGGCTCTGCTCAGAGGTGCCTCTCCGAGCACAGATGCCCAGATATGCAAGAGTTGGGTAAGCTACTTGTTAAACTGTTGGTAGCTGGAAATAGTCCGTGGTGGGAGTATTTATACCACAGAAATTGGGAAATGCTACAAATCATAGCTTTCTTTCTTTTTTTTTTTTTTAAAGATGATTTGCCAACACACCATCGCCCGAGCTGGAGTAAAAAGAAGGAAACGGATCCAGCCAGAGGGCAGCACTGGCAGGCGGGTCCCCGGGTTTGAAGGGTGTGAACCACCCAGACGTGGCTTGATGGGTCCCCACGTCTGGACACGTGCAGCCGCGGTGACCGTGGTAACAGGCAACCAGCAAGTGCCAGCTGCGGGTCGGGGAACCGAAGGCTTTTCCCAGGCAGAGTAGATGCGCCCAGCCTGGAGGAAAGCAAGAGGTGACCTGTGAAGACAGCAGCCGTGGAGACAGTGGGCCAAATGAGGGGACAAGGCAGAGCCAGGCACATCCGAGAACAAGGTGCATCTGGACCAGGATCTCCCAGGAAACACATGAAAGGGCAACCTGGTAAAAGGCAGGACTCTGTAAGGCCATACTGGGTCGGGACACGGGCTTACTCAGTTACGCAAAGGTACTGTGGCCACCGCGGCCAGAGAGCTCCCCGCCTACACAGGTCACTAACTAAAATACTATCATGTTAATTGTGTTTATGTAGGACTCGCCCTGCTCCAGGCGCTATTTGGAGAGCTTTACCTGGAATATCTCATTCTGTCTTCACAGACACAGCACGGAATAGAACTTGCCGACTCCATTCTACACACGAGGAAACTCAGGCACAGAGACTTTATTCAGCTACGGGGCAGAAGAGCCAAGGTTGGAACTCAGGCGGTTTGACTCCAGGCCAGCTCTCTGTGCCCCCTCGGGATTTGCCGGTCTCTGCTTCTTGCAAACTTTCACCCACCGGTTACAGTCTCACCCTCTAGAGGCCAGAACGGAACAGTGGTTGCTCTCTCTACAAGCCTTCAGGTACTTGAATGCAACTGTCATACCCCCCGAGTCCCCTTCTGTTCTCCGGGCTACACATCCGTTGTTCCCTGGGCCACTCCTCCGGGGACACGGCTTGGATTCCCCACGCGGTGAGCTGGCCGTGGACAATCCAGCAGGCCACTCTCTGTGGGCAAGATCAGGGATCCGTAGAGTGTGGGCACCACGTCCTTTCTTCCATCGTTGGCAACCTCTATTAAAACGCTAGCCAGTGAAAAAAGGACAAACTTCAGAACCGTGTGTTGCGGGGCCGGTGGGGGGGGGGGCATGCCTGGGTGGCTCGGTCGGTTAAGCATCTGACTCTTGGTTTCGGCTCAGGTCATGATCTCACGGCGTGTGGGTTCGAGCCCCACATCGGGCTCTGCGCTGACAGCGCGAAGCCTGTGTGGGATTTCTTTCTCTCTCTCTCTTTCTCTCTCTGTCCCTCCCAGCTTGCTCTCTCTTTCTCTCTCAACAGATAAACATTAAAAAATTTAAAAAAATAATAACAGTACGCTGGTAGGGTTTCCCTTCTGTAAAGTAGCTGTTTGTGTCTGATAACATACGTGTGCACGCACATAGTGTCTAATCTGTGCAGAAAAAAGTCTCCCAGAGGAGAAGACGGCACCGCCCCCTGCCATTAGACATGGGGGGTAAGACTGGGGATGGGAGCAGGCAATGGAGGGATTCCACACAAAACATGCTTCTGCGGGGACTGAAGCTTGTGTAACAATCATGTATTGTTTTATTTAAAAATCAGGATAAAAAACATGGACTTCTGGAAGCCCTTCCTTGACTCTCCTTTTTAAAAGAAGCGATTTAGAAGCTGTGTTTCGTAACGCGAAGATGGAATCTGCAAGAAACCAAGCAGAAACCTGCTCACATCCTAATTTCATTCTGACTATCACGATACAATTCGATTTCAACTCACCCTTTTCCCCAAAAGGCTAATACGAAATTTTGAAATTCATGGTCCCCAGCTCCTGCTGGGGTCCTCGAGCAGCAAGACAATTTTCCAAAGATGTGATAGATGCACAGTCTCCCCCCCACCCCACCCCCGAGGCGTGTCTGGGTGTCTGGGACCACACGCCTGGCAGCTTCGCGCTTTATTGGCCGTTTCCAAGCCCGTGCCGTCGAGGGGAATAGCAAAGCAGCCGATGATGTCGCAAACCCTTCCAAATGTGATACGTGGTACTCTTCCCCGTCACCTGCTTCTGGGGGTGCTCAAGGTCTTCGTGACCCCACAGGGAAAGAGGACAAGACCTCCGGCAGGCCTGGAGCAGACGCTTCACGAAGCTGCCCGGTGGGGAATGTTCTGGAGCTGACGAGGCATGGCGTCCCATGCCTCACCAGCTGCGGTGCTGCATGGAGCCTCGGTATCACCTTTCCAAGGCATGGAAACCAAGCTCCGTGGAGGGCAAGTGAGTTGCCCCAGTTCCAACCACTGGGGCCAGCTACATTCTTTCCGGCCCACAACCACACATTTGAGCCAGAATGTGGACAGTCTGGAGCCTGCCTCGAATACCACTGGGGGGTTAAACTATGTCAGCCTCTTCAGGAAGCAATTTGGAAAGATCTGTCAACGTTGAAAACTCTCATGCCCTCTGACAGCTTCGCTTCCAGGAATCTATCACACACATACTCCAATGTGTTGAAACGATACGTGTCCATGCACATTCGCTGTAGCATGGTGTGTATTAGAAACCAATTAAAAAATTTTTTTTCAACGTTTTTTATTTATTTTGGGGACAGAGAGAGACAGAGCATGAACGGGGGAGGGGCAGAGAGAGAGGGAGACACAGAATCCGAAACAGGCTCCAGGCTCCGAGCCATCAGCCCAGAGCCTGACGCGGGGCTCGAACTCATGGACCGCGAGATCGTGACCTGGCTGAAGTCGGACGCTTAACCGGCTGCGCCACCCAGGCGCCCCTAGAAACCAATTAGAAATGACCTAAATATCCTTCCAAAAGCAATATTCAAATACATCAGGGCACATAAGATGGGATCTATGTAGGCTTTTAAATAAGAAGGGGGGCACCTGGGTGGCTCAGTCGGTTGAGCATCTGACTTCAGCTCAGGTCATGATCTTGTGGTTTGTAGGTTCGAGTCCCGCGTTGGGCTCTGTGCCGACAGCTCGGAGCCTGGAGCCTGCTTCAGATTCTGTGTCTCCCTCTCTCTCTGCCCCTCCTCCACACACATGCTCTCTCTCTCTCTCTCTCTCTCTCAAAAATAAATATTTTTCAAAAATTAAAGAAGGAAGCAGTTTGAGGGGTGCCTGGGTGGCTCAGTCAGTTAAGCAGCTGACTCTTGGCTTCAGCTCAGGTCATGATCTCACAGTTTGTGAGTTTGAGCCCTGCATCGGGCTTTGCACTGACTGTGCAGAGCCTGCTTGGGATTCTCCGTCTCTCCCTCTCTGCCCCTCTCCCTCTCATTGTCTCTCTCTCTCAATAAATAAACTTAAAAACAAAACAAAAAAAAAAAGGAAGAAGATTGATACACCCCGATGTGGAATGAGCCCTGAGAGGTAGCATTAGGTATCAGAGGAGGGAAACCTGTTTGAAAAGTATGCATGGGTGTGTGTGTACAAAGGGGACAAAGTTGTCCAGGCTCAGGATGCATCTCATATGCTTGGACTATGTCTAGAAGGGGACACAAACACAGGCAATCCCTCTTGATTGCCACAGAGAGAGGGAACAAGGCACGAGGGGGACCGGAACCAGGGGCAGGAGGCCTAATATTTACTCTCAGCCACTTTTATTTTTTTTTTAATTTTTTAGTAATGTTTATTCATTTTTGAGAGACAGACAGAGAGAAAGACATATAGCATGAGTGGGAGAGGGACAGAGAGAGAGGGAGACACAGAATCCGAAGCGGGCTCCAGGCTCCGAGCTGTCGTGGGGCTCGAGCTCACGGACTGTGAGATCATGACCTGAGCTGAAGTCGGCTGCCCAACTGACTGAGCCACCCAGGCGCCCCGCTCTTGTGCCCTTTTAAATCTTCTGAATTGTGTGTGTTGTTTATGTATTACCTATTTAAAATTTTTGTGAATAATTAAAGAAGGAAGGGAAGTCTTTGCCCATGAACTTTGGCTGACTCTCCAGACCCTACGGTCACCGTAGGGTGACCCTACGGTTTCACTGGGCAGAGAGCTGCCTTGGACCCAGGGCTGTGACAAGAGGAGAGGGGTCCAGGAAGGAGTGATAGAATCCCGCTCCAGGAGAGGGAGCGAAGGGGCTTCGTGCATGAGTCCTGAGTGCTCATGGAATCTCGGGTCGGAACAGGCCCTGGGGTCCTGGAGCCCAAATCTCTGCCAGACGTGGGAACCCCCCCCACAATATCCCAACACTGACCTTCAGCTCCAACACCTGCATCTAAAAAGCAGGGATGCCCAGCTCACGTCTGCCACGAGCATTCAAAGGAAGACACACGATAATACCTCCCGGTGCCTGGCACGTAGTACGTGCTCCGTAAAACGTTCGACCTGTTGAACGTGAACAGCGCAGAACATCGCAGACCTGGGAACAGGCCCTACACCCTCTGAAATTCCGCCCGTTCAGCCCTGGCACGAGCAATTCCCCTGTGTCGTCCCGCATGGCTGCCTGATATTCCACTGCCGGGAACTACCATTTTCTTAGCGGCACGTTTACTTTGCTTTGAAATTTTCAGAGGTAAAAATACAGACTAAGATAAGCATCTTTGTGTGCATAGTACATATCTTTTTTTCAAACGTCCTTATTTTAGGGGCACAACTTTCAGACAAAGGGGCGAACTTTTTGGGCCGGTTGGGGGTTCGTGAACTGTAACGCATTGCTACGACGTTGACATTCAGAGGCACCTGTTCTAAAAACAAAAGTCCAAAAGGAACAAGTACGGGAGGCAGGGGAACAAATATGGCCATAAGCAAATATGGAGCCCGGGTTAGAAAGAAAAAGGAGTCAAGGTTAGTCTGGATGGGAGAACCAGGTGTCTGCTTAAATCTTCAAACCCCAAACCATCTCTGGGACGACCAGAGTCCTGTGACATTTTGGGACCTGTGCGCAACCTTTTGGCTAAAAGCAGGATCAGCGGAAGGCCTGGCGTGTCAAAAGCGTAAAGACGCATGACATCAAAATGCAAAAAGCTTTCATTTCCTCTGTCCCCCAGAAAGAAGTCTTTTACCTGTTGAAAGAACAGCATCTTACAGGCGGAAGAGTGGGAGGCTCCCATGCCCAGGCAGGAGGCCGGGGTACCGGGGGGAATGGGAGCTTTGCTGGGGGGCTGTGGGGTCACAGGGGCCGGTGGCCTTGGACGAGGCAGTTTCTCTGCCCACGGCGCCCCGAGCCCCCTCTTGCCTCTGTCCCCACGCCTCCCTCTCCAAGAGCCCCAGCCTCTCCCAGCCACACTCTCTCCCACACGGGCTGTCAGGCTCCCTGTCTTCCCACCCACCCTCTCTGGGAGCTCCGCATTGCACAGCAGGGGAAACTGAGGCCACACTCGCTCTGTCGAAGCTGAGTGCGGCCCTGGGCCCTCGCCTCCCACTCGCGGTGGGACCCACGACGCTGGTGCTCTCCCTCCCGCCCCCTCCTCTTCCTCTGTAGGTCCTCACGGCAGACCTCAGAGCCCTGTCTTCACCACCTGGCTTCCAGAACTGTGGCGATTAATTCCATCCCAGCACATCCCGTGGCAACAGGAGGGGGTTTCATTTCTCTGGACGATGCCCTCCACCTGGCAGCAGTTTTGACATCACTTTCTTGCCCCCGTGACCGGGGTGGCCACCCTTCAGCTCACCCCAAATCTCACCGTCCTGGCCTCACTCCCCTTCTGGGTGGTAGCTTCTGCCTGCCTTTCGTGCCTCGCCGAGAGTGCTTTGCACTTGACCCCTCTCCCGGGTCAGATCTGGGAATATACACAGAACAAACTCCCAAGACAGATGCTTTCATAAGCACCAGAAACGTTTATTTTTATTCTTTAGAAACATCAAAGTGACCACTCACTATGTGGGTTTTTTTCAACTTAATTTTACTTTTTAAATCAAATATGGGTCCTTCTCACCCGAGTGGGAGGCCTCTGGCTTTTAAACTCGATGTTTCTCTTTTCCACAGAGATCCAGACATCAAAATGGTAACTGCTGGAGTTTCAACCATGACCATGACCTCATTTTAAAATCCAATGTCGTCTGGCTTGGACCGAGTGGCCAACAGTATTCAGCTCTCCGACCTCCTGATGGAAAAATATCTCTGGTGGCCTTGTTACAGGGAAGAGGTGAAAAGAGGATTCTCCAGGGGCTCCTGGGTGGTTCAACTGGCTGAACGTCCAGCTCTTGATGTCAGCTCAGGTCATGATCTCACGGTTCGGGGGTTCGAGCCCCATGTCGGGCCCTGTGCTATCAGCGAGGAGCCTGCTTGGGATTTTCTCTCTCCCTGTCTCTCTCTCTGCCCTCCTCTGCTCGCTCACTCTCGCAAAATAAATAAATAAACTTAAAAATGTTTTAAATTTTTACAAAGAGGGGTGCCTGGGTGGCTCAGTCCATTAAGTGTCCGACTTCGTCTCAGGTCGTGATCTCGCGGTTCGTGAGTTCGAGCCCCGCGTCGGGCTCCGTGCTGACAGCTCAGAGCCTGGAGCCTGTTTCAGATTCTGTGTCTCCCTCTCTCTCTGGCCCTCCCCCGTTCATGCTCTGTTTCTCTCTGTCTCAAAAATAAATAAATGTTAAAAAATTTTTAAAAAAATAATAATATAGTTTTACAAGGAAAAGAGCATCCTCCAAAAATCCAGTTGTGAGTTTCCTCATCCAACCCTCGCTCAGAAGGTGTCATTCTGTGCTCAGTGGTCCAGATTCCGCAAAATAGCCCACAACTCCCAGGATCGAGGTCAGAGCTCCCATCCAAAGACCCTCAGAGCATGGCTGCAGTCTCACATTCTGCTCCTACCCTGGAAGGTTCCGGAAATAACAAACCCCTTCCACCATGGTACACCATCTCCTGGGGGGTTTAGGATTTTTTTTTTAAATCATTTCATTAATTTTGCACATTACTTGATAAAGAAATAGTTTAAGGTGTAAATAGCTACTCTTTATTTTAGATGGGTACATTATCAGAGATTCATTATAGGTTTACAACCCTGTACTCACAACTGCAGAACCCAAAAAGCTCTGATAAAGAGAAGTTCTTTCTGTGTTTAGCATAAATTTGTCTGCAAATCTGACCTTAACTGCCATGAGGCTATTCAGAGTCTATATTTATCCTACGTGGTATGAATATTCAGCGGATTCACTACAGAAATATTAATGTCCTTAATTACAGGCTATAGCCTCAAACCCCGCTACGGGGTGTTATATAACATAGGACACACACAGTGTATTACTTCTTTAAAATGTTAAAAATTCTGAAGTCTGAAACACATCTGCCTTAAGATTTTTGGCTAAGGGGTTTTGGACCAGTATAAATGTATTGTACTATAGCTCTTAGGAACATATGAAATATGTCTTTAAAAATCTAGAGGGTCAGGGCACCTGGGTGGCTCGGTCAGTTGGGCATCCGACTTTGGCTCAGGTCATGATCTCACGGTCCGTGAGTTCGAGCCCCGTGTCGGGCTCTGCGCGGACAGCTCGGAGCCTGGAGCCTGCTTCGGATTCTGCGTCTCCCTCTCTCTCTGCCCCTCCCCTGCTCATGCTCCGTCTCTCCCTGTCTCTCAAAAATGAATAAACGTTAAAAGACTTTTTTAAAAAATAAACATCTTTGGGGCGCCTGGGTGGCGCAGTCGGTTAAGCGTCCGACTTCAGCCAGGTCACGATCTCGCGGTCTGTGAGTTCGAGCCCCGCGTCGGGCTCTGAGCTGATGGCTCGGAGCCTGGAGCCTGTTTCCGATTCTGTGTCTCCATCTCTCTCTGCCCCTCCCCCGTTCATGCTCTGTCTCTCTCTGTCCCAAAAATAAATTAAAAAAATAAAATAAAATAAATAAATAAATAAATAAACATCTTTTCCTATGTAAAGTAATGCCAACCCCCACTTTTCTTCCTTGTAGTAGCTTAAAAAAAATACAGCCACCTTCTAAAGATGGAACTTGATTCTCCTCCCCTTGAACGAGGACCAGAATAAGAGCCTCACTTCTAATGAAGCAAATACGTAGAAGGGCTAACGTGTCATTCCAAACTAGGTGAGAAAAGCGATGCGGCTTCCATCGTGGATGCACATGGTCCCTTACGCTCTGTCTCTCTCAAACCACTCCTCTGGGGGAAGACAGCTGCTACGGAGTGAGCTGTCCCGTGGAGGAAAGGATCAAATGTTGAGTAACTGTGGGCGAGGGGGGCTTCAGCCAACATCTAGCCAAGAACTGAGGCCCTCAGCCCCACAAAGCATTCAGATCTGAGGTCTGTCAACAACCCCAGAAGTGAGCTCAGAATTAGCTCTCAGCCCCAGTTAAGCCTTAAGATGAGAGCCGAGGCCAGGGCAACACCTTGACTAAAGCTTCATGACAGCTCCTGAGCCAGACTCCCCCACCCACCCCGGCCCCTGCCCGGCTAAGCTACTCCCGGAGTCCTGATTCACAGAATCTGAAATAACAGATGGTTGTTGTTCAAAGCTGCTAAGCGTGGGGTAATTTGTTACACGGCAATAGATAGCTAATACATCTCTCAGTGTTTTCTACCTAAGCATCCTAGTTCTTTCTTCATTGCACATGATCGCAAGCTGAAGATTTATTTAGTTTTTCATTTAGTTGCTTGTTGTTTATCTTCTCCTATGAAGGAGGAGCCAGAGGGTGTATTCAAAGTTGTACTCACACCCATGTAATGCAGGGCCTGGCTCACAGATGTTGAATGTGCACGGAAGGATGAAAGGAGAGGGAGGAAAGAAAATTATTCTGGGGATAGAACCGGGGAGGCAGTGATCATTTGAAAGCTCCAAACCCCAGAGAACAGTCCTCCCCTTCTCCTCACCTCGTCTAGGTGGTCACCAGGCCTTGTGGACTCTGCCCTCTCCTCCCTCGGGCATGTCCCCTCCCCGCCGGCCTCACCGCCAGCCTCCATCGCTCCTCACCAGTGTCCTCACGGGTCTCCCTGCTCCCACCCACCCCCAGTAATCCATTCCAAACACTGAACTGTGCACCAGTTGGGGGAAAGGAGAGAATACAGGGTAGTCTAAGGTCCGTCTCTTTCTTCAGGGTCTTAAAGGAGCCTATAACCACCCCCCAAAAAACTAAGAACCAGTGGCTCAGTATGAGATTTCTCTCCTACCACACTCCTTCAACAAGACAAGAGGAGAAAGTTAAGCCAAAGTATCATCAGTTCTAGACAGAGTGACAGCAGCTCCCCTCCTGCTCAGGAGCGTAAACCACACCATCTTTCCAGAAAGTCGTTTAGCCATAGGTTCACAAAGACTTAGAACCATCATACTCTGCCTCCCAGTGATTCCACCCCTAAGATTCCAGCTCGAAGGTGCATCCTGGGACTGAGCACAAGTTTGAATAAAGATCCACGTACGCACATGTGCAGCTCAGTTAGCTTGTAGCAGATTGGAAGCAACCTGGGCACCCGACGATGGCGGAAGGAATACATAAACTAGGAATTAGCCTTTAAGTGAACGTTATTCACCCAGTGGAATTATCCTTTCACGTATTTTAATGACAGGAGAAAATGCTCACACCAGAATATAATGAGGTGTTCCGTATAAATGCACCTCTATTCTCTAATGCACACACAACGACTGAAAAAGTACATCACGCTGTGGCCACCGATGATCTCTGAACAAAGAAGTAAGGGACGGACGATCTTCATCTTTCTCGTTCCATGCATGGTCCCCATTTTCTACGTTGAGCAAGGATTGCTTTAACATGCAGCCAAGAATTAGCATTTTCTTAAGAGCGAGGAGGAAAACAATCTGAAATAACATCAAAGGGCCTTGTTTGCAGTCTCCGTGCGACGTGCCTGCAGTGACAGTGCCACGACCAGCAGTCGTGTCCACGGGGAGACTGAAATCCAGGTGATGGGAAGGCGCCACCCTCTCCCTGAGTGTCCAGTCCTTCGACTTCAGGGACAGCCCAGCAGTGCCGAGTCCGGGAAGGCTGCTGTCAGGGACGGGGCTGGAATCCGGTGGGCCGAACGCAGCAAAGGTTGACTTTCTGCCGGCTCTTTGGGGGTGGGGACGTGACATGGGGGGACGTTACCCCACACCACCCTCCGGCACTCAACTCACTCTTCTCTGGAGGTGCTGCCACACGTGACTCACAACGTCCTCCGGGTATGGATCCTCAGAGAAGGCAGGGGTGAGGGGATCCTGCAGGGGAGACTTGGTGGCCGGGCTAGGACGTGGACTTCGGCATTTCTGCCGAGTTCCACAAGCCCCATCTCAGTCCTGTGGCTCCCGCTGCCTGCAGGGGAGCACTGAGAAGTGCGCTTCAGCTGGACGCCCAGGAGGAAAGGAGAACAACTCTTCCCGGGTGTCGAGGAGCCCAGCACCATCCCTCACCACCTCCCAGATGTCAGCTGGGCAGAATCTGCCATCTACAAGGCAGACGGCATCAATTTCTGGGCGTGTGGCTCGCGGCAGCCTGGACCCAGGTCCGTGTCAGCCAGGTCCTCGGCTGCAAAGTCCGTCTCTCATCTACTGATCCAATTTCCACCACTCCTCTTTGCTGGAAGGCAAGGGTGGATGTGGGTGGCCGATCGAGAGCAAGAAAGCCGGATGGAAACCAGGCTTCTCTCTCGCAGAGTGCTCCCGCCCGCCAAGTCCTCCTCCCTACGTCTGCCCTCCCCACGGGGGCAGAAGGAGGGAGGGTGCAGGCACCAGGTGATGGCCTCCCTCCGGCCATCTCATCTCCATATAGAACGAACCGTGCACAGTCCCCCCAGTCACACGACACGACCCAGGCGAAGCCCCAAAGGAAACAGGTAAAAGAGAAGGTGTGGGCTGTGGGCGCGTTAATGCCGAGCTTGTGGCAAACTCTTTGGCAAGAAGTGGGCGTCGCACTAAAATACATTTATTGTTTCAACCCTATGGGGGGGCTCAAGATTATTTGCTACGGCGAAAGTCTTTAGAAATCAAGTCTCTCTTTAAAGTCTAATTGGATCCTCAGGGGCTGCAGATTTATTCTGCAGAGGAGATTCAGTAAATGTGCCTCGGGCTCCCAAGGAGAATCCCGGGGCGAGCTGCTCCCACAGGGGCATGAAGCTTCAGCCCAACAGAGGGCTCTGCAGAAGGGGCCAAGGTCACGGAGGACAGACCCCGGGAAGTCACACGGCCAGCAGCCGGTCCCAGGCGAGCATGCGAGTAAATGCCCAGACACAGCACTGCTCAAAATTTCCCAGCCAAGCATTTCAAAGACAGAACGGCCATGTGGGGGCTGGAGCTCTAGCCCTAAGGGGGTGGCCTAGAGTAGATTTCTTTATTTATATTAAAAATGATCAGGAGGGACGCCTGGGTTAAGCACCTGACTCTTGATGTCGCCTCAGGTCATGATCTCGCAGTTTGTGAGTTCAAGCCCCACGTCAGGTTCTGCGCTGACAGCTCAGAGCCTGGAGCCTGCTTCGGATTCTGTGTCTCCCCCTCTCTCTCTGACCCGCCCTGGCTCACACTCTGTCTCTCTCTATCTCAAAAATAAATGAACATGAAAAAAATTTTTTTAAACATACACAAACTTAAAAGAATAAGAAAATAAATAAAATGCATGGGAACCCTTTATCCACTTACATATTCTTATACTCATATATAAAAATATATATTGTACACTTTATATACATTATTATATATTGTATATAAGTAATAAATATTTTAATATAGTGTACACCAATAATAAATACATATATTCGTTTAACATCACAAAAATTACCACCAAGCTACTGTTAATGTGCTATGGGTTTCCTGAGGTTTCATTTCATAGCTTAGTCTGGCACCTGCCCTACTCCAAGTGTGGACCCCAACTGCCAGCCTCAGCATGCCCCCACCCCCATCTGGAGCTGTGGGAAATGCAGAACTTTGGTCCCATCCCAGCACTGTAACCAGATCCTGGGGTGACTCATTTGCACATCAAAACTCAGGACATGCTGCTCCGCCAGGTGCTTCGAAGAGTGTGGTCGCCCTAACTCGGGAAGCATGGCTGTATAGGACCTTCCGGAAGTTCTGTCTGTGATTCTTACAGCCCTCTACCTCATTCTCCAGTTTAATTTTCTCCAGAGCACGTATTTGTGTGTACGTTTAGAAAATAAACTGCAGGAGGCAGGATCTGTGGCAGATCCTTACCCAGAGAATCTTGCCTGTAGTAAGTGTTCACTAAAAAGGAATTTGAGGGGCGCCTGGGTGGCTCAGTCGGTTAAGCGTCCGACTTCGGCTCAGGTCATGATCTCGCGGTCTGTGAGTTTGAGCCCCGCGTCGGGCTCTGTGCTGACAGCTCAGAGCCTGGAGCCTGCTTCCGATTCTGTGTCTCCCTCTCTCTCTGACCCTCCCCTGTTCATGCTCTGTCTCTCTCTGTCTCAAAAATAAATAAACGTTAAAAAAAAAAGGAATTTGAGTGAATGGATCTAACTGGAGGAAAGGAGAAGAGCTGGATGTGAAAGGTAAATCAGGTGTTAGTCTTTTTATGGGAATTTCTCTATAAAGAGTAATTTTTTTTTCTCTTCTGAAAATCAGAAGCAAAAAGTCGTCCTGGAATTTTCACGCAAAAACCTCTACCTAAATGTTCAGCGTGGCTTTATTCATGATAGTAAAAAACTAGAAACAAGTAAATAGACGGTGGTACATATACACCACGGGACACTCCTTGGCGATAAGGAGTGGACTACTGATGCCCTCAACAGCTTGGATGGGTCTCAGGGCCGTTACAGTGAATGACAAAAGCCAATCCCCCCAAAAAGATATCGTTATACATTGAATGTCTGTGTTTCCTCCAAAATTCAGATGTTGAAAGACTAGCTCTCAAGACGATGATATTAGGAGATGGGAGGGATTATTTGGGGAGGGGATTAGGTCATGAAGACAGAGCTCTGATGAAGGCAGTTAACGCCCTCATAAGAGAGACCCCAGGGGGGTCCCCCACCTTCCACCGTGTGAGATCACAGCAAGAAGTCTGAAAGCCAGGAAGAGAGCTCGCATCAGACACTGGGTCTGTCGGAGTCTTGATCTTGGACTCCCCAGCCCCCAGAAGTGTGAGAAATAGATTTCCACTTTTATAAGCCCACCAGTTTATGATATGTTGTTATAGCAGTGGTGACAGGCTAAAACAGGAATTATACCATTCCATTTACAGACTAGTGGTTGCCCAGGTTGACGAGGGAGGAAGGATGTGAAAGGGCAGCACGAGGGATCTTTGGAAGGACAGAACAGTTCTGCATCTTAACTGGGGTGATCACACATCTGCACAGGTGATCAGGTGGTGTAGGACCATAAACACACACACACACACACACACACACACACACACACACACACGTGCAGGTAAGACCAATGAGATCTGAATAAGGTCTGTGTAGCATACCTATGTCAATTCCTGCATCAGTTTCCTGGCTTTGATATTATGCTATAAATATGTAAGATGTCACCATTGAGGGAAAGCGGGTTTAAGCATACACGAGGCCATTCTGTACTAGTTTCGCGACTTCCCGTGAATCCCTGTTTCAAAATAAAAATTTTTAAAGGTTTTATTGAAATGTTCACGGTTGAGAGAGGGAGGATGTCTTGTTTGAAAACATTTAAGAGGGGCGCCTGGGTGGCTCAGTCGGTTGAGAGTCCACCTTCGGCTCAGGTCATGATCTCACGGTTCCCGAGTTCGAACCCCACGTCGGGCTCTGTGCTGACAATTCGGAGCCTGGAGCCTGCTTCGGATTCTGTGTCTCCCTCTCTGCCCCTCCCCTTCTTGTGCTCTGTCTCTTTCTCTCTCAAAAATAAATAAACATTTAAAAATTAAAAAATAATAATAATAAATAAACAAACAAACATTAAAAAAATTCTTTTTGGCTTTGAAGAGAGAATTGTGTACTGTTGAGCATGACCTACCCATAGATGTGCTTGGGTTTCTGCTGTACAGAATGTCTCCCTAAGAGAGAGCGGCAGAGCCAAAAGTAACGAAGCCTCTATTTTCACCTGAGTTTAGAAGAAAACAACCCACGAGGACTCAGCGTCTTACTCCGCACGTGCCAGTCCTGGGGCAAAGTCTGGGCAGAGAACTGCCCTGTTCAGGTGCGGGAGGACCGAAAAGACACACGAAGAAGGCTGCACCCGGCTTGGGAGTGACAGTGACTGAGACCTGCCAGGAGCCCCACGACTCAAGCAATGGACAATGGTGTCCATCCAGGGAGCCACCTCCTTGTCCAAGAGGAGCCATCGCGTCACCTCCGTCACCAGCCACATTCTTCCTGAGGAAGCGGCACCACGGGGAGAATCTCTCCCCGACCTGGACCCGCCGTGTGGAGGGAGGAAATGGGGGCAGGCCACTGGCGACCTTCACCTGCCCTTTCCTACTCTTCGTCCCTCCACACGGAGCCCGTCCCTCTTCATGTCTGGGCACACGGTTCTCGCTCGGGTCAGACTGTGTGTGGCCTAGAGGAAATGAAGGAGAGCTCCAGAAATAACGGCGCTATTCTGAAGGCAGATACGACAAAGGCAGGCCTTGAAAACTCAGAAGCCCGCGGGGGCTGGACAGGAAAGAGAGCGAGGGGGACCACGTAGGCTCTGTGAGCCGGACAGCACACACCCCATCTGACGGGAGCAGCGGCCGACCGCTCCCTGGGGACCCAGAACACCCGGACTGTCCACTTCCCAAGACAAGCTGGAAACCTGGATTTTTGTGTCAACTGTACTGTTTCATTTTTCTTTTTTTAAGATTTTTTTTTTAAACGTTTATTTATTTTTGAGACAGAGAGAGAGCATGAACGGGGGAGGGTCAGAGAGAGAGAGAGAGACAGAATCGGAAGCAGGCTCCAGGCTCTGAGCCATCAGCCCAGAGCCCGACGCGGGGCTCGAACTCACGGACCGTGAGATCGTGACCTGAGCCGAAGTCGGACGCTCAACCGACTGAGCCACCCAGGCGCCCCTGTACTGTTTTATATGTAACGACAATGTGTAAGACACCACTTATGCCAACAACATCTCGCTGGTTCCTACCAGCCCCCCATGACACCCTGGGGAAGGAGGCAGGGACCACAGCGGGGCCAAGAAGTGCGGCCAGGGGACGCCAGCTCTCGTGGCTCCCGGTGGCGACTGTCTTATAAATGACAAGGTCATTTAGGATGACCAAGGCCAAGTGGGGGCAGAGCTGCTGGCCCCCTTCCCAGCCTGTCTGGGAGGAGAGGAACTCCCGAGTAATTTAAGGGCAAAAGACTGGTGTGGGGTGAGGACACAGCGTGAGGAAAAGCTCAGTTCACCGCTGGCATGGGGGCTGGTCAGGACAGAAGCAGAAGCCGGGCAGAAGCCCATTCTGAGAAAGGACTGGCAGCAGAGTCTATTGGGATGGAATTTTCCCAAAATAGAGTCAGGAGGAAGATGGGGCTGGAACAAAGCCTTAGTCATCAGAGGACGACAGACTCCAAGCCCAGGGGGACCCTGATCCAGCCCAGAGATGCCTGATTGAAATCCTGGGGACAGGAGACTTGGAGCTGAGACGCAAAGAGGGATCCTCATCACAAACCAGCTAGACCTGGGCGGGGGGGGGGGGGGGGGGGTGGTGCCAGGAGAAGAGACAGGGCTTTGTCCCCACTTGTCCCCAGAGAAGCCCACACAGTGCTCCCACCCCCACCCCCACTGGCGTCAGCAGAAGGGTCAGGGGAGCAGCTGGGTGCCCACAGAGGGGCCAGAGCCTCCTGTCCTTAAATGCAGATGCGACATTTCTAAGAAAGCCCCGAATGAAGGGGGGAGAGGGCGCCAGCCATCAGATAATGGTGGCAAGAAGCTACGTGTTTCATTGTGGAAACCGTACACATTCGACTTCGCTCTTGGGGCCAAGAAAGCACAGCAACCATTTGGGGCGTAACGTTTCACTTCCCTGAGGTCACGGCCTCCTTGAAGGCAGGCACGTCTGTCTCCTTCATTGAAGCCTCTCTCCAGCCACTAGAAACACGTCTGTATTTGGTCACGTCGATACTTAACCGGTCGAATAAGTTCCCCCATAGCGTTTTGCCACTGTAGACCCTCACGTGAACAGCCCTTAGGCTCTCTGGGGCAGCCAACCAGTTTCCGGACATTGAACTTCAGGTGCGAGCAAAAACGAGAAACAGAGAAGCGGGAAGCTACCCCTCTTGCAGAAGACACGGAGGGACGGGTCCCCTCCGCCAACCCTACGAATCCATCAGGCAGTTCCTGGGGCTACAGACATCACGGCTTGAAACACAAGCAAGGTCATGTGGTCCAAAGGGACATCACGTTGTACAAGGTCATGCTGTACAAGCAAGGTCGCGTTGTGCACGGACAAAGATGCCAGTGTGACCTCTCCCTCGGGTGGCAGCTGCCTAAACTCAAGAGACGAGGCCCCTTGGGAAGGTATTAGTGATACCCGAGCACCTGCATCGACGGAGGCAGGAAAGTCAGAGCAGCCTTTACTCAGCAGCGAAATCAAACCGCAGAACATCAGCCTCCTCCAGCCAAGGGGTCAGCGGCACCCAGCAGGCACTCACCCCTCATACATATTAATGCCATTGGCTCAGCAGTTTCTGAACGTTCTTGAGTTTCGGCTCTGCCCCAGCGCTTCCTGGGACAAGGAGCCAGGTTGAACTAAGGCACAACCCTCACGGTGGTGTAAAATGTTGAGTTTCACTCGATTATTATTTTGTCCTTCCCACCCAAACCTCGAAGTCTGCATTTACCTGGAGTTATTCCTGACCAGGGCTAGTCACGGTGTCCCTGTTGAGACGCATTCCAAGCAGCTGAGGTGACCCTCTGCTCCACATCAGCATCTCTTCACGTTGACCAAGTCTAATTCCAAAGGGAAAATGACACGAGGTCATTCTCCCAGTGGAAAACCAGCTTCCTTGAGCCGCGTGGTGTAGACCCAGCGACGTACGGACTTGGAGCGGCATTTCGGCTCTGCTGTTTTTTGCCTGCGAGCGTTGCTGATCTGGGCAAGTCACTTGGTTTTTTTAAGTCTCGGTTCAGCACCTCTAAGGTGTGGAAAATAATACGTGTATCAGTTTCCTATCACTCCTGTAACACAGTATCGCAAACGTGGGCGATTAAAACAACCCAAACTTATTATCTTATAGTTCTGGGGGGCCAGAGTCTGAAATGGGTCCCACTGGGCTAAAATCAAGGAGTCAGCAGGGCCGTCCGTATTCCTTCTGGAGGCTGCAGTGGGGAATGCCTTGCCTTTTCCAGCTTCCAGAGGCAGCTCAAGTTCCTTGACGTGCCGCCTCTCCTCTGTCTTCAAAGCCAGCGATGACCGGTTGAGCGCTTCCCACACTGGGTCACTAATTTCTGCCTGCCACTTCCCTTTATAAGGGCCCTTGGGCCCACGTGGATCATCTAGGATAAGCTCTCTCTTTTAAGATAAACTGATCAGCAATCTTGATTCCCCTTTGCCACATAAGGTAGTATGATCCAGGGATTAGGAAGAGGACATCCGAAGGGGCCATGATTCTATTGACCACAATATTTATCTCACGGCATGACCTAAGGTTGGCATGGGGGCAAACGGCACTGTGCTCGCCATAGGCTTTCTCCGGAAGCTGGATACACTGGGGCGTTTTAATGCCGGAAGCTGGAAAACATGCACAGTCCTTCATCGTTCCTTCCACCTGCTCGTTCTAGTAAGGGCGGCTACCTCACGCTGCCCACCCAGCGTACCAGGACAGAGCAACCATCCATCATGGTCCAGCCAACCTCCTTTTGCCTTCCTTTGCCTGGAATTAAGATGACAGCCACACTCATTGTCCAAACTCACTTACTTTCCACCTCCCCACCAGCAGCAATGACACCAAGTAGGGCACCCACAGGACAGACACATCAGACCACATGTCCATGAACCTTTCCTTTTGACATTTGGGAGGTAAACCCCAGGATCCCTCCTGGAGAAGACAACCCCCTCATACACTCTTGAAGCCACTAAGCCCACGTCTCAGGAGACACGTTCTGTGGCCAGTCTCTTCTTGACCCAATGGATGCGCAGGAAGCCTCCACATGGACATGAGTGGCCGGGTTGTGCAACAATCCCAGTTCTCATTCACTCTGAGTCCCTCCCTCCATCCTTGTCCTCTAAAGCCTGAACACTACCGAACGGACAGGACATCCACATTTTCAGGTGGCCTTTCTGCTTAATATACGCACCATTCACCAAGCTAACAGTCTGTGCAGCCCACATAACCAAAAGTCCCGCTAAATTGTCCAGGGAAGTTTCTGGAAATGAGTCAACTCTATAGCATCCAGTTATCATAGCTATACGACTTGAAGGGCATGAAAGGAGAAGAGAAGTCTATGTATTCTCCCATCAAATGACCAAGTTAGGAGCCGCCGATGTCTCTTCAGCAGACAATGTGGTACAGGAACAAGAGTGTGGGTTTGGACGAAGTCAATGTTGGGTTGAATCGTTACGTCACCATTTTAGAACCGTGTGACCTTGAGCTGGTTAAACTCTCTGGATCTCTGTGTCCTCACCTGTACATTCTCAAGAATACCTACTTTGCGGTATTATCCTCAGAAAGGAAAGAGAGAACACCTACCAAAGTTAGCACAGCTGGTACCAAATTCTGCTCTCACTGCCTGTGGCTGCATCTCCAATGACCCCAGCACACGGTGGATGAAACAGCAACCATTTTATCATATCTCACATTCAAAGAGCAGGAGCTCAGGCCGGCCTTAGCCAGCAGACTTCCCCCACCGCTCATGTTGTTGGCTGGTGTCCCTCAGCATTACTCAGCTGGTGACAGACTGGCCTCGAGGATGCACAACAGATTCATTGATAAACAGTCACGTCTCATCATTCACACTAGCTGTGTCCTATAAAACTGCCCTGAACCCTGAACTAGTGAATCCTGAGCCACAGATCCTAGGGGAAATTCAAGGTTCGGTCCCTGAGAGCCTCTGCTCCCCAAATTTGTGTCAACTGGTCCATATTTAACCTTGTTTTATGAGTGTTTCTGTTTAAAGACACTTTATTTGATATATGTTTCTTCAAAATAATTAGACTTGTTATAATTATAATCTAGCAGTGATTCTTTATGTAAAATCTTAAAACCCTAGCTGAGAAGGGTTTAACATCCTCCTGACCCCGAGTAATGTGACCGTGAGTTTCTTTGGCAGCACCACAGTGCTGCCTACCATGTTTCGTTTATTTTTCTTAAATCGGCCACCATCTCCTGAATCCACGGATTTAGCTGCCTTTCCGTAGCATCATCACACATATACACACTCTGTTAGCACTTTCAGAAGTGGCCTCACGTACAAATTGGCAAACTTCCCCTTTCTTTTCCGCAATGTGCCATATTGTTGATTCATTAACTCTGAACTCACGGCCAACAGCACCAGAACCCGTGGCTGAACGAAGCTTCTCCAACTCTCGTATTTTCTCCATAAGCACGTCACAGCCTTCCTGAGCGTGGGAGTGCTAGACAGCTCTTCGGCACTACCCTTGAGGCCACTTGAAACAGCGAAGCCACCGACACACAGCACAAAAATGAAGGAAACATGGCACTAAGTGGACCGTGAAAAGGACCCTCGTCTACAATATGAGAGCGGAAATAAGAAAGACTTGCTCATCTTCTGCTGGGCACGTGCATGTCCGGAGACAAATTCTTTCGCCCCACTGCACACATCCGTGAATGACCACGAAGGTGCTGCAAGCATTGATTTGGAATTACAGATAAATTTTAGTGAGCAGGAAAATCCGCAAACTCAGGGCCTTTGAATAATGAAGATCAACTCTGGTGTTTTCTTGTGTGGTAATGGCTGGAGGGCCACGAAGTCTGTCCACCAGGGCGTCTGCAGGTGGCTCTCCAACATGGTGGCCTAAAGGTAGCTGGCCTTCATGTGTAGTGGCTGGCTTTCCCCAACGTGGGCGTCCTAAGAGAACAAGGAAGCAGTTTCATGATCATTCCTGACCTAATTCTAGAAGCCACGCAGTGTCACTTCCGCCACATTCTGTTGGTTGCAGGAGAGCCCAGCTCCAAAGAGAGGAGAATCTTTGTCAAATACAGTCTGCTGTGAAACCGGAAGAAACAGCAGCTATTATCTGATGCAAAACAACAACAACAAAAGGTGTTTCAACCAAATGCCCCCAAGCTTAGAAGCAACTACTCAGAAGGATCGCCTTTTTAATCTCCTCCTACCCCACAAGACTTTGACAGCTGGCAGGATCTCTGCCCTGGCTACATCTTCAAGGAAAAGATAGATTGGAGCTGAGGAGAATGGCAAGGAAGCCAGACAGTCCTATAATCCAGGATTTGGGGAAAAAAAATCTTAGAAGTCTTTAAACCCAATTAGGACCATAGTCTGGTCCCAGCCAGGAGTAAGGAATTCACATTTGAACCACCATGATCTAGAGCATTGGTTTACTGAGGAACAAGCATCTGGAAAGAGTGTTAAAACGTGGGCTCGGGCAACCTTGACTTAAATATATGAATCCGTAGGTCTGTAGTGTTGTTTTTTTTTTTTAATTTTTTTTTTCAACGTTTTTTATTTATTTTTGGGACAGAGAGAGACAGAGCATGAACGGGGGAGGGGCAGAGAGAGAGGGAGACACAGAGTCGGAAACAGGCTCCAGGCTCCGAGCCATCAGCCCAGAGCCCGGTGCGGGGCTCGAACTCACGGACCGCGAGATTGTGACCTGGCTGAAGTCGGAGGCTTAACCAACTGCGCCACCCAGGCGCCCCGGTCTGTAGTGTTTTTGACAAATACTCCAAGTTATCTCGGCAGAGCCACAGGAACAGGTGCCCTTCTCCAACCCAGGAACCTGGAGGAAACAATCAGCCCCCCTACCATCAACTCAACTCAGCTCCTTCAGGAGCTATCAGAGATCATTGCGAGGCACTTGTAGACGCCCGGGTCTACCGAAATGGCTGTTGGGCCAGGCCCATTTCCCCAGCTGACATAAAGGCTCCGGGTCTCCCTGACTCTGCCATGGAGCTGGAGGGGATGATGTCACACGTTCCAGTGGGACAACGGAAATCCTCCCTGAGGGGCACCGCGCTGCCAGCCACGTCATATGGTCAGCAGAATGATGCTCCCACCAATACCTGTCCCCATACCTGGAACTTACGGATATGTCACCGCACTGGCAAGGGAATTAAGTTGCAGATGGAATTAAACAAGTCCTGCATTGTACAGTCACTAACTTTTCATGCTGAAAAAAATACAACACAATGGATGATTGGCATAGCGTGGGGGTTCAGTACGTGGCAAAGAAAATGACTGGAGGGCTTCTTTACTTTGCCTTATTCTTATCTTCCAACACGTTAAACTAAGCATTCAATTTTGCGTTAGTAAAAGAATAGTTAATGCAAGAGAATTTTGCAGAAAGCATGCAGTAAGGCAGTCAACACAGGCTTGAAGGGTTAACATGGAGCTTTTCTGTAAACATCAGTGACCAGTAGTCTGCTTTGAATTCGTCCAGATTCTAGAATCACTTCCAGTCTTTATAATCAAAGGTGATAGAAACATATACAAGCATACAAGAAATATTTCCAACTCAAATCACAGGCAAAGGGCCGATCTCCCTACTACGTATCGAGATCCTAGAAAGTATTAAGAAAAAGACCTTAAAGAACGAAACGGAAGCAAGGACAAATGACGTGAAGGATATGAATAGCTACTTGACGGAAAAGAAAGTACAAAGGGCTGTTGACACAATTCAAATGCCCTGAGCCTCTCCCATAATAAGAGAAAAGCAAATCAAGAGTGTACGAGAACCCAAAGTTTAATAACACTGCCGGCAAAGTTCTCAGGGAGCAAGTACCCTCATGCGCAGCCAATGGAAATGGAAGTTTGTAGAGTCCCAACGGAGAGTCAGTGGACAGTATCTGTCAAAATAACAGGTCAGTCACTCACCCCACTGAGCCACCCAGGTGCCCCTAAAAGCATTATCTAGTAATTAAAAATTTTAACGTTCCAAATTGCAAACAACAGATGTGTCTTGAAGAAGATAAGGAGTGTGACAGAATGGTTAACAGTAAAGTACCTTCCCCTCATGGAAACACAAACAAGTAGCTTGTTACAGGAGAGATGCGGTCATTAAAGTTTAGAAGCACAGATCATGTTAGCTTTTTAAAAAAAAATTTCGTTTTAGTTTATTTTGAGAGAGACAGAGAGAGCGTGCTGGCATAAGGGGGGAGGGGCAGAGAGAAAGAGAGACAGTATCCCAAGCAGGGCTCCCGGCCGTCAGCGCAGAGCCTGATGCAGGGCTTGAACTCATGAACCGCGAGGCCATGACCTGAGCCCAGATCAACAGTCAGATGCTTAACTGACTGCGCCATCCAGGCGCCCAAGATCACGTCGGCTTTAAGTTCTGTTTCCAAGTAAAATATATTTCAGTCGTGGTTTTGAGACATAATAGAAGTCTGCTTTTCCTGATTTTCCTCCTACAAAAGCGTGTGTGAGCGTATGCACACGCGCGTGTGTGTGTGTGTGTGTGTGAGAGAGAGAGAGAGAGAGAGCACTTAACTAATGCCTGTAAGAGGACTGATTGCGTTACTCTGTATTCATTTTCAAATATGTTAAGGACAAAATTCCATGACCTGTTTAGTAGAAAAAAACTTTCCATAAAAGGACCACGATTTCCCCTAAAATATGCATTCTTCCAAATGCTTCTAGTTGTACTTGGTTTTCAGCATAAGGAATCTTACACACAAAAAATAATTGTTTTAATTTGTTAACGTTTATTTATTTTTGAGAGAGAGAGAGAGAGAGAGAGCATGAAGGGGGAGGGGCAGAGAGAGAGGGAAACACAGAATCCGAAGCAGGTTCCAGGCCCTGAGCTGTCAGCACAGAGCCCGACGCGGGGCTCGAACTCACAAACCGCGAGATCATGACCTGAGCCGAAGTCAGACACTTAACCAACTGAGCCACCCAGGCGCCCCTACGAAAAACACAATTGTATTACGGTTAGATCAAAATGCGTTAAAGGGAGACGTTCTTGGATTGTGTTCTGCATTGGTCCCTTAAGAAATGACCAGATTTGACGTATTTTTAGAACAGAAGTCCATCACCAAATCGTGCCCTTTTAGTTACACAAACTTGCGTCCGACCACAGTCTTTCCTAATTCCTCGATTAGGAATTAGGTTCAAATCATTTATCGTCCACCTGGGATTAGGAATTAGGAATTAGGATCAAATCTTTTATCATCCACCTGGGACACTTTTTGGAGCTAAAACGACACTCGGTAATTGTGCAGGGACAAAGACCTAACCCAGGCTGCCAATGCAAACAGAGACACTTTATCTGTTATGGAATTCATTATAAATGTAAGCCGCAGAATATTTATAAGGCTGGTTTGGCTGCAATGAGTCGCATCCCTCCAATTATGATACGAATTGCTTCCAAAGGGCGTAGGTTGAACTATTCCCTGTAAAAGCACATTGCACAGGCCTGAATCCGTTCACAAGCCCCCTGCAAACTCTCTAGAGATCTATCCGCAAAAGCACCCGACTTCGGTCAAAATGAAAGATGTGTCCACGATGATTAATGACCGCCTGGGTAAGTGAGATGACGCCTTTCTAACGTTGCTCTTGCTGTGGTTTGCTGGAATTTACTGCGGTGACATCACAAGGGTTGCAATCGCTTTTCAAAAGTGACCTTCTCCCACGTTCGTGTCGCTCCAGTATCAGAAAAGAAAAGTTCTCCCTGACTGCGTCGCACCAATGCACTGGTGGTGAATGAAAATCCACACGTACCGGGTTAGAGTAGACATTAAGTCTTGCCTTTCTAATATCTGTTTTGACAGACACTATTTGGTAAAGAAAGAAAAACTGGCCGTTTGATACAAGTAAAATGCAAAACAAATTTTCAAGAAATAACTCAGGAATCTCTGAAATCCTAATCTGCCTTTAAGCATTCCACAGCCTCGGAAATAATAAATGCTTGTGGGGGGGACCTGAGTTAGCTCATTGGATCCGGGGACAGGCCGGGGACACTGCCGCCTTGCCGGGGAATACCCCCCGGGGGACCTTGGTTAGCACTCTGCCCAGCTGGTTGAACCACGTTCAGAGATTCTAAACGGATCTCAGGCCTCCTTTAGAATAGATTTCTCGCAATGTCCTCCCTCCCTCATTTGTTAAAAAGCTCAGACTAAATCACTCACCCGAGGGAGGTCTCGAGGTAACGCCACCTTCCGCCTTCTCGGGATGAAATTCGGAGAAGCGGCCAGACTTCCGCATCGCCCTTCGCGACGGACCCTTGTTCTGTTTGACCTTCTCGTACACAACGCGCCCAGAGGGACCCAGGACGGTTTGCAGTTCTGATGCATTTTTCCCGGCCGGTGAGCCTGCAGATAACGCTCTGCTTCTTCTGCGCAACAAGGGAAGTGTCTGTGCCCGGTGCACTGTGACTCTTGTCTCAATCTTTGGGTCACGTGGGTTAGGAATTGGAAGCTCAGTGAATGGTGCCTCTGGTAGGCTCCGTCCCAAAGCCGCGAGAATTCGCCCCATTTTATGTCAGTAACTGCCTTTGCCAGCTTTACTTGGCCTTCTTCGTAACAACAAAACAGAACGAATGACTACAGTCGGTTTCAGAGCCAAGGGGCCGGCAAGAGGATCGGTGCTGAAGCCTCTGGAACGTTTAGCCAAGGGCCAGCGATGTCTCCACCGGCGTTAAGTCACCATCGGCGGGCCTGACTTCACTCTGAAGTCACAGCCTGTGTGGTTGGGACGCTCTTTTCCAACACTAGGGCATGAAGAAACGTGTGATTTAGTTTAAACTAAAGCTGCTCTTTCTTTTTATTTTATTATTATTATTATTATTATTATTTTGAGATAGCATGAGCGGGGGACGAGCATAGAGAGAGGGAGAGAGAGAGAATCCCAAGCAGGCTCCGCGCTGTCAGCACAGAGCCCGACGCGGGGCTTGAACTCACACACCAGGAGATCGTGACCCTAGCCAAAGTGGGACGCTTAACAGACTGAGCCACCCAGGCGCCTCGAAGTGCCGGTTTAAACCGGCCGCGTTCTGCCCCTGCCGCGAGCCGGCGGGCGGGCCCCCACCTTCCTTAGCCCTGCTGCTTCTCAGGGAGATGGTCACACATTCGTCTCCACGACACTTTCAGAAACACGCTGGTTTCCTGCCTCTTAACGACCATCCACATGTCCGCTTCCTGGATCTTCTTTAACCCAAACTATTTCAAATCTATTGCCCGCACAAACCTCACGGCCTCCTATCCCAAATGGCACAAAGGGCCAGAGGAGAACTTGTGTGTCTTCTGAATCTGAAGCAACGTTATCTGTGACGACGTTAGTCGTACGTCTCAGAAAATGCAAAAATGGTATTTGTCAGACACACTAAGGTGATTATTTCTGCCTTCCAAATAATAACACTTTATACATATATAATAGCTTCGCATCAAAGTTGATCTATGTTCCAAAACCTCTGGGCCCTGTCTGAACACTCAGATATGGGACTTGGGACAAGGCAGGGAAAAAATAAAACAAAGTGCCTGGGTGTTGAGTCTCTCCTGTGTTATTGCATTTTTTATCTCATTTAATTCACAACAGCCCAGAACTTGATATTATCATTTTCCTATTACAGATGAGGAAACTGAGGCTTAATGAAGTTCCATACCTTGCCTGTCCTTCCAGCTAGTGGAGTCCAGATTCGAACCATATTTGACTCCCTGTGAGCCCATGTCCCTGGGGTGAGAGATAAAGGACAGTCCCTTGAGACACAGAACCTTGAGCGGTAAACCAACTTCCTGCCAAATAATCTAGCGTGTGGCCTAAACCAGAGTATTAGCTTCGTTTTTTCTTTTTAATTTTTTTAAATTTTATTTATTTGAGAGAGAGAGTGGGGGAGGGGTAGAGAGAGACAGAGAATGCCAAGAATCCTGATGTGGGCCTCGAACTCAGGAACCAGGAGATGATGATCTGAGCCGAAACCAGGAGTCGGATGCTTAACCGATTGAGCCACCAGGCGCCCCTAAACTGGACTATTAAGTATTCAGACAGAAAAAGAATCATCCATGAAACAGTGGTAAAAGCCTATCTTCAGATATGACCTAAACCTGGTCCTCAAAGGACACCTGGGGGGCCTTGGTGACCCTGTCATACCGATGGGACAGCTTGCGGCCGTCTGGTCAGGAGGCATCACAGCTTCAACATATATCCAGGGTAGGAAAGAAAGTCACGCCGGGGAAAGGGATTATCTCCATAGGCTGAGCTGAACTGTGTCTTAGGACACAGTAAGGTCACACTGATCAGGGGAGGGTCCAAGACTCAGGAAAAACCAATGGTATTGGAAAAATCAGAGAGCAAGCTTAGAGGAAGCCGGGACAGACCCCAGGGGAGCGGCAGGTGCCCAGCTGCTGGGCTATTGGAACGAGGGGTGAAGTCACTTGGCAGGGAGCCTCCGTCCTGGGGCACCCGGCATGCTCAGCATTGCCTTGGAAACTCAGCAGGGAAAAGGCCCCGGCCATTGGCCTCACCACCCCCGCTGCCCAGCTCTGAGGAAGCACGCGCGACAAGAATCCTCAGGACAGATGCGGGAAGGCTCTGGAAGCCAGCGGCAAATGCGTCCAAAGCCAGTCCGCTGGGCAATCAGAAAAGAAATAGAAATTTCTTATAAGCAAAAAAAAAAAAAAAACCTGACTACACATCTTCCCCAACTTGTGAAGGGATTATGTGCCGCTAAACCCGTCCGCAGCGGAAAACACCGCAAATCGAAAATGCGTCTAATACATCCAGCCCACCAGACCTCAGAGCTTAGCCTAGCTGACCCCGAACGTGCTCGGAACACTTACAATTTGCCTACAGTTGCCCCAAATCATCTGACACAAAGCCTGCTTGACAATGAAAGTGCTGATATGTCATGTGAGGCACTGAATACTGTGCTACAAGTGACAGAACAGCTGTGTGGGCACAGAGCGGTTGTCAGGGTATCGGTTGTTGACTCTGGTCATCGCTGGCTGACTGGGAGCCACGGCCGGCCAGCATCACGAGAGAGGCTCAGGTCGCACGTCGCCGGCCCGGGGAAAAGATCCAAATTCCAAATTCCGAGCACGGTTTCTCCTGAACGCCTGTCGCTTTCACGCCCTTGTAAAGTCCTAAAGCCAGAAGTCGAACCATCGTACTCTGGGGACCATCCGTAGAAGTCTAAGAATCAAAAATTGGAGTCTTCTCCTTTGGAAAACATGTCACCTACAGCGGCTTTATTTCTCAGCTGGTGCCCAGCTCGGCCACAAAGCATAGCAGGTGTCTCCCGCTTGGACAGAACGGGCAGAACGGAGTGGATTCCAGGTGGAAAGAAGATGAACGGAGGTGGAAACGTTGGAAAACACAGTGGGTGTTTGGGTGATATTGAGCCAAACGGCGTTTCAGGCATGGGCTGCATCCCGGAGGAGGGGTGTGTGCAGAGTGGGGCTCGGGTGCCTTCTCGGCTGTCACCTCCTCCAGCCGGGCTCGAGGCTGAATCCCATGCCAGGTGAGCCAAATGGGATTCTTTTGCTGCTCCGTGACTTGCTGAGTCGCCTGTCTGAACTTCCCCTCCGAGCAGAAGTGCGGACGCTGCCTCGGTAACACGCAGTGCCCAGGAACCTTGGAAAGGAATAGGGAGGGCGTGTCCACCAGGTGCTTCCAGAGACTTCTGGACAGCGTGATGCAAACCTTTGGCATGTCCACATGTGTCGTTGAGCTCAACATACCAGCAAACATGTTTCTGAGATGCTTAGAAAGGAAGACCTCTTCCCTGCGTTGCTTGAAAGGAAAAGTCTGGACTTCTCTCTCTGCGGACGCAGAAGCATTATTTTCTCCATTTTGCTACGTTTTTCTCTGTTCCGGTGTTTCTGTGGCTTATTTACTAATATTTATTTTATTAGTAAGAGGTGCTTTTAAATTTGCCCTCGTGAAGAAGTGGAATTGAGAGCTTCTTTCCTCTACATTTCCAGTGTTGAGCTGTCCTCTGCCTTGCCTGTCCAAACGCACCACCTTTGTTCTCTAGACGGTTGTTTCCGAATGACTTTCGCTCAAAATTCTAAGGACGCCACTCCACGGCTTTCTGGATTTTTGACTCGGTGGAGAAGTCAGGAGCCATGCTGATTTCTCACTCTTTGGGGGTTTTCCGATTTGTTTTTGTTTTCTTTGCTGCCTTTTTTTTTTTTTCTGTTTGTTAAGAGTCCCTTCTTTACATCTGAAATAAGACAATGTCCAGATGTTGGACTCTTTTCATGAATTTTGCTTTAATTTTAATGAGCCTCTTCAATCTGAAGGACCAATTTTCTTTCACTCAAGAAAATTCCTATTTGTTTACGGCTTCTTTTCCATTTGCTCTATACTTGCTGACCTGCACATGAGGTCCCCCTGAACTGTCCTCTGTCCCTTGTTTGTGCCCATCACTTTCCTTCCTCATGTTTTTCATGTCCGTGACCTTCATTCTTAGGTACAAGGAGAATTTCTCATGTACAGTATCTACTTCACTGATCCAGTTTTCTACTGCATAGAATCTGTTACTCACTGCTTCCATTTAGGATTTTAAATTCCACTATTCTGTTTTTCGTCTCCACACTTTCTTGCCTGATCCCACGAGTCTTCCTCTAGGATGGCCCGCTCAACTTTCACAGGTTGAATCTCTTCCTGAATGTTCTCAGGAATGCACACTAGCAAACTTGCAACCTTTTCTCCTATTCCTTACAGAACACCATTTCATTGGAAAACATCTGTTCTGGTTTCTTTTGAAGCAGGTTTTTGTATTTGCACTGGTTAGTGACTTTTTTTCTATAATATCACTTTATAAGGCTGTTCGGTTTTTTTTCCGCCTCTGTTAATGCTTACAAACTGTTTGTTTATTACCAGGAATCAACATGAATTCTGACATATATTGTTCAAATCCCTCCAAATGCCTTGGACTCAATGAAATTGAAAAACATTTATAGAGATGTAGCCAGCCAGATCAGGTAGGCAGCACTGTAGAAGGAAGAAACCTGGATCAGCACTGTGGCAACCCAGAGCATCATCTCTGTACCAGAGAGCCTCTTCCCAGCAATGAACACTAGATTTATGCTTCAAAAATATCCAAAATAGCTTGACTTAATCTAAACATATCTTGAGTTATAAAAGCAAATTAAAAAATAGTACAGTTGTCCACCACATCAACACAGTAAAAAAAGAAGAATCACGTGATCATGCTAACAGATCGGAAAAAGCATTTGACAAAATCCAACTTACGTTCATGGTAAAATTTTTCAGTAAACTAGGAATGGAGGGGAACTTTCTCAACTCTATAAGGAATAGCCGTAAAAAACTGACAGCTGACATCACACTAAATGGTGAGAGACTAGAAACTTTTCAACTAAGATCGAGTACAAGGCTTGTCGCCTCTCCCCACTCCTTTTCAATACTGTATTAGAAGTCTTCGCTAATGCAATAAGGCAAGAAAAGGAAATAAGAGGTAGACTGATTGGGAAGGAAAACATAAAAACTGTCTTTGTAGATGACCTGATTATCTTTGTAGAAAATCCAAAAGAACCGACCAAAAAACTCCTGGAACTAAACATAAGCAATTATAGCAAAGTTGCAGGGTACATGGAGAAGTAATAATTATAGTATACAAAACTATACTGTTGTGTTATAAAGGGATAATACCGTAGAGAGTATTTTGTAACTTGTTTTTTTCACTTAATGGCATACCTTAGACATCTTTCCACTTCAGCACATGTAGGGCTCCTTCCTTTTTCATAGGTGTCTAGCATTCCATTACGTGATATCAAATTCGTTCACCCAGCATTGTACCGATGACCATTAAGTTGCTTCAGGATTCATCGGTTAGTTGATTGGTTGGTTTTTGCTTGCAGTATGATTTCATAGCCCCCCTTATTACTTAAGTTTTCTTTAAATCTTTTCAAAACACAAAGGCATTTACAAAAATGTGTCTATTAATGTAAAGAAAAGTTTTCGAATAACGCCGTTAACAACGATTACCTCTGAGACGTGAGATCGGAGAGGTGGGTCATGTGGCAGAAACGTGCTAACATATTTCCTTTTATATCCTTTTCTACCATCAGAGTTCTTATAAATGAATGTAATGCTTTTCTAATTTTCATTCAAACGGTAAATCAATAAGGCTCCAATACCAGTTGCACAAATTGTTCTTCTTCTGTAGGGCTACGTCTCAAGGGAAGTATCCAGAAGTTAGCTTACAGGGCTAAATGGTATGCTCTTGACAGTGTTGTGCCGACTCTCGTGTTCCGGAGGGATTCCAGAGGTTCAGCATTCTGGGTTCCCACCAGCAGGAAAAAAAGAGTGGAAGTTTCATCCGTGCGTCTAGTGCAGAGGATTTGGTCTTAAAATCCATCAGAAACGATCGATGGAAATGCTGAAGCAGGTGCTGTGTGATACAGCTGCTTTCTTATCTGGTTGCAGATCTGGATCAAAACCCTGAGGGGAGCACCAGTGACCGTCTCTTCTTAGGAAAGCTCGGAGAGGTAGCTGGGGCGCGGAAGGGTGGCAGAATGGTCAGGTAACTGACGAGTGGAGCTCGGGCTTTGTCCAGACAGGGTTCCCACCTGTTTCTTAGAGATCCTCAGTTCTACCCTTTCTGTCGCTGGCTTCTCTTGAGATCACAAGGCACCTTCCACAGCAGCCAGGGCTTCGGCTACTTAGCTCAAATACGCAGGGAGGAAAATAAGTTGCTGAGCTCTTTGGCTGATGGGGCCACCTCTGAGCCAATCGCTGCGGCCAGGTGACTGACATGCCGACCAGCTGCGGTCAGCAGTTGTTAAGAATCGATCACACTCGCAGGAGGAGAAACAGGTAACTGTAATTAGCTGAGATCGATCAAGACAGGGCCCTGCCACCCTGGAGGAGCTCCCTCCCCGCCCGAACCAATCCGTGCCACTGCACAGCGACAGAGGTGGCCGGGCACGGTGGCGGGAAACTCACTCCGTGTAGCACATCGGTATTTTCCGTGGATGGAAATGAGAAAAAGAACAACATGTACTGAGCCTATATTACATGCTAAGCAATGAATGGGGCCTTTATTATTGAATCTAAGCCTCACCACAATCCTTTGAGATAGGCGCTGTGACTTTTATTGCACAGATAAGAAAACTTTGGCTCAGAGAGTTTGAGTCATTTGCCTAAGGTCACACAGCTAATATGCATCAAAGCTTATCTCGCTGATTTCATATGCTGCTTGGCACAGCTGGCTAATAACCTTGAAGTGCGTCCAAGTTCAGCAAGATAAATACATTTTAGATCTTATTCCTTTGAGGTCTTTTTTTTTGGTTATTGTTATTTAAAAGTCATGTGGAGTTATTTGGAATATATATATATATATTTAAGTCTAAAGTCAGAAGGAAAGGTTTGTTTTGTTTTTTCCAATTAAGCGTCTTCTAGCAGTCGAAGTATTTGGTTTGCGTTATCAGATTCTGGCCTGGAACCAGACAATAGGAATGAATCACAGCTAGTGTGCTATGAATACGCGCCTTGTAGAGCTGTTATGCGGCACCCAGGTGCTCTGCACTTTACAATGTGAAATCAAATCTCTGCCCTTGTCTCGGGTGAGCAATTATGACATCACGGACTGGGCGCTTGGATGCAGTTCAAAGAGCCGAGGACACGTTACGAAACCCGGGAGAAGCACACGCTAGAATTCCAGAGAGGTCACACAATCGCCCCCAGGCTTGCAAAGCTGCTGATAGCAACTCTCGGCGGGACCTGGTGGAGAAAAGCGACGAGTGCACCTTTGTGCCTTTTCCCGGCGAGAACAAGCGTCGTCGAGAGCTGTGTCGCTTCGGCTACAGTGAGTCTCCCAGAAAACCTGTTCCCCAAGGACTTCGTGGGAGAAGAAAGCCCACAGTCCCTGCAAACTTGGGGCTCCCTGCTCCATCACCAGCATGTGAGATCGGACCAAGAGTATCTGATGGAAGTTCTGGGTGCGGGGAGGGAAATCGCGCGGGGGTGAGCAGGGGGGGTGGAGGCGGGCGCCTGGGTACGTGCACCGCCATACACACCCCTGTGTGGATGGTCGTCTCTGCCCACGTAGGGGAACATTCCTGTGCAGCAACAGGGGGGAAGCAGCCAGAGAAGGAAGGGTTAGACAGCCTCAATTCTCTGTGCTCAGGAAGAACTACAGTTAGCTGTTGCCTATGAAGGAGGAGTTATTCCACAGATCTGCACATCTAAGCAACAAAGAAACAAAGACCAAAAACAAAACCAAAACCAAAAAAAAAGATTTGAAGGCCTAATATTTCCTCAGGATCCATTTTTCTCTCTCTTTTTAAAGTTTGTATTTGTTTTGGGGAGACAAAGAGAGCAAGCAGGGGAGGGGCAGAGAGAGAGGAGAGAGAGAATCCCAAGCAGGCTCCGTGCTGTCAGCACAGAGCCCGACGTGGGGCTTGACCCATGGTCATTTGTGTTTCTGACTGCGATTGACTCCTTCCTGCTTTTTTAAGCAAGTTCCGCATCTAATGGAAAGTATGCCTCGTGGGGTCGTCTCTGTCTCCCTCCCCGAATCCAGCCAGAGATGCAGGAAGATTATCACTTACCTTTTACGCACTTTGAGTCTCCCTGAACTCCCCTTGCAGCCTGGATCCCCGGGATTCTGGGAATTCTGGGCGCGTGGGGCATCACAAAAGCTGCATGGGCATGGGGACACACACATTGTGTGCACCTCCTCCGGGCACACTTGCGCTCCATTGTCCCACTGGGTTTTGCTTACAAAACACCAGTTCAACCCAATAATTCGAAGGAGCAAATAATTTAATAATGAGTGATAATTATTAATTTCAAGTTAATAATTTCAAGTAGCAAAGTATCAAACCAAGCACAGGGAATCTCGGAGCACAGGGGTCACCTGGCCACAAAGCTGGCCCTGCTCCTGGTAACAAACATCACAGTAAGTAGTTTGGCCAATCAGATTGTCTCTGTCGGGAATTTATTTATTTTTTTTTTCAACGGTTTTTTTTTATTTATTTTTGGGACAGAGAGAGACAGAGCATGAACGGGGGAGGGGCAGAGAGAGAGGGAGACACAGAATCGGAAACAGGCTCCAGGCTCTGAGCCATCAGCCCAGAGCCTGACGAGGGGCTCGAACTCACGGACAGCGAGATCGTGACCTGGCTGAAGTCGGACGCTTAACCGACTGCGCCACCCAGGCGCCCCTCTGTCGGGAATTTAAACACAGGTGTAACAAGGAGAGAAGCATCAGTCACCTTGAACCCGGAGGAGGAGCAGAGGAAGGAAATACCTGAGCCACAGAGGAAGCACCGTGACGACTATTCATAAACTTCTGGTCCTGAGGTATCTGGAATTTTCCTTAGCTTCCCGTTTCTATCTCTGCGTGCTCTGCGCTCCATCACAGTTTCTGCGTTTTGCATGAGGTCCGGATGTGTGGCTCAAGCTTTGCTTCTTATCACACTTATCCTTGTGATCCGTCTGTCATTATCCAGCATAATGTGACTAATTATTTGTGTCTTGCAGCCAGGAGCTCGATAAACACTTAACGTAAATGGTTGCTATTGGTATTCTAATTTTTTCGCAAGAGGACGAAAGACAGCTGGATTTAGATAAAGGAACCCCAAGAAGGAATGTGTCAGTGTCCCTAGCAAGCGAGCTGAGATGGTACCTGTTCAAATAGCAACTTCCTTTGTTAGACAAACAGATGAAATGGTGCCTGTAGTTACCGGATTATTCAACTGACTCCCTCTCTCTCACTTTCGTATATATTCATATACATATATATATGTGTGTGTGTGTGTGCGTGTGTGTGTGTGTGTGTGTGTGTATACACATATATATACACAAAATCACAAACAACCTGAACGTCCGACAATATAAGATTAGCTAAAGAGATTATGTCATTTGGATGATAATTTCTTCGGGCAACAAAAAGCGTGTTTGTTTAAAAAAAACTATTTAGCGGCATACCTGCGAAGATGGTCATAATATAACTGGAAAAGCAGAATAAACATGTGTACGTACCTTGACATTGAGAAGGATGTTCTGAAAGTAAAATATTTGTTTATTTATTTATATGAATAGAACAAAAAACTATAAAGCTACAAGCTATTTGTCTCTGGACTGAAGGATTTCTAGTTGTTGTTGTTTTTGTTCTATTTTCCATTTTGAAACTTTTAATATTTAGGTCTATTTGAGGAGATGATATAAAATTAGTAAATTGCTCCAAGAAATCGAATCAATTCCGATCATTGTCATGCCACACTCAATAAATAACGTTATAATTATGATTTGACCTCTCATGCAGTTAAGTAGAATGATTAAGACGATGTGTCTCTGAAGTCAAAGAGCCCTTGGCTCAAACTGTGGGTCTGTCATTTTCTAGCTCTTTGACCTTGAGCAGGAAAACTTAATCAGCCTGTTTCCTTATCCCTTAGATGAAGTTTTTAATAAATAACCACTTTTAGGACGGTACTTCTTTTTTTTAAGTTTATGTAGTAATTTTGAGAGAGAAGGAGAGAGCACGAGTGGGGAAGGGGCAGAGAGAGAAAGGGAGAGAATCCCAAGCAGGCTCCGCGCTATGCTGTTAGCACAGACCCTTGCACGGGACACAAACCCCCGAACCATGAGATCAGGACCTGAGCGGAAATCAAGGGTCAGGCACTTAACCGACTGAGCCTCAGGGTGGTATTTCTTACAAGAAGTAAATGAGATGATTCATTCCCTTCCTCTTTTCATCCCTTGTTCATTGTGTATCCGAGTGACTAGGGTCGTGGCTGGCACGTAGTTGTTGCTTTATAAATAAATATTCAGTGAGTGAGTGGACACATACAAATTCACATGCACGCTGTGTGAAGGTAATGGGAATCACAACAAAATCAGGCCAGTGTAATTTTATTTTATTTGCCACCTTTTTTTTTTTTTTTTTTTTTGCTGACATTTTGTGTGACCTGTGTTATGTAAAAATAAATATCAACTTCGGCTTCCTTTTTAAAGTTTTTTTTTGATATTTGTTCATTTATTTTGAGAGAGAGAGAAAGCGTTCAAGCAGGGGAGGGGCAGAGAGAAAAGGAGAGAGAAAATCCCAAACAGGATCCACACTGCCAGCTCAGAGCCTGATGCAGGGCTCGAACTCAAAAACTGTGAGATCACGACCTGAGCCGAAATCAAGAGTCAGACGCTTAACTGACTGAGCCACCCAGGCCCCCAACTTCAGCTTCCTTTTCTTAAAAAAATCGTAATGTTGTTTTATGTTTTGTCTATAATCTTTCGGTCGAAGATCCGAGGTGACAGTATAACTGATGATACCTCCATTTTACTCTTTCTAATTAAATTTGTTTATTTAATATTTAGTAAGTAACTGATTCACTGGGTTCAAAACTTTAAATGGCTTAAAAATGGTAAAGAGGCAATATCTCCTTTCTTCTCCTGTTTTGGTCTCTCCTCTTCCTATCATTCTCTCCAAACAGATAACCAGTTGTCAATCTCTTAGGTGCTTTTCCGGAGATTTTTAAATCTATTGTCATTTAAATTTTGGTCCCCCCAAAATACATCCAAGCCTAATACCCAGTACCTATGAATGTGACCCTATCTGGAAATAAGGTCTTTGCAGGTATAATTAAGTTAAGGATCTAAAATGAGACCTTCCTGGAGTTAGAGTGGCCCATGTGTTATCTATACTGTTGTTCCCCAAAGTCAAAACCCTGAACAGTTTTTAAACCATAGGAAAGTTGGGCGAGAAAAATCTTTGCTACTCTTTGACAAAGCTGGGGCTTAATTAGATGTTTCTTGAGCTGTCGCCTCCGGGAATTTCACAACACATAATTTAGCCTTCTTTACCGTATGAAATATTCTATTAGAACAAACAAGATCAGGGCTCTTATATTCAGTTCATCTTACCCAGAAGGCAGGCGTTAACCCTTCGGTCTCGAGAGAGTGGGAACGGGATGGAAGGCGCATCCGGGGGGCACTGGGGCGGTCAGCGCCCTGAGGAGCTCCGGGGGCGGGCAGAGGGGGCTTGGGAGGGCCGTCATTTACAAACAGAAGCACTTCAACAGTTAGCAGCGTGCAACGTGCTGGTGCGTGGTGGTTCCAGTGGGATTAGTATGAGCGTGCATCGCCAGATCCTTCCACCCCCGTCACCCTGTCTGACTCTACAGTAGTGCTCTAAGGTCACCTGCTCTCCCCATTTCACAGATGCAACCACTGAGGCAGCCAGGATATAAAATGGCTTGCACCAGGGTGGACCCAATAGTAAGCTGTATGCTTGCACCCGTATTTTGGGATTCCAAATTCATTCCTTCGTCCTGTTAAACAACAGCTGCTTTTTCAAGGACAGCAAATCCGCCCCGCTCAGGTGCACGACTCTGTGCATCCCATCTGAGACGAGAGAAGCAAACAGAGCTGGCCCGGGGCGCGAGGACCGGAAGAGAAGTTGGCGTCAAGGGTGCCGCGGGGGCTTTCGTGAGGACCAGCTTTCCAAATGAAGCACTCTCAAGGCTGTGCCCTTGACCCTGACATCACGATGGGGGTGGGCTAGGTGGGCGGACGGACCTCCTCAGTGAATTACCGGAGAGGGGTCCTCATCAGAGCGAGAAAACGTGCCCACTTCACCCCATACGTAGCAGAACGTGGTAACTCAAAACGCCAAACGAAACATTTCAAAGGGAGCTGCGTTAATACGCAGGTGCTATCCAACAGGGATTGTGTTATGGGAGAAGGGCACCTAGTTGCATTTGAAGCTGCTAACAAAGCACCCCGTTACCCTCCAGCAGGGGAAACCGCAAGGCCGGCCCGACCCAAGGCCTCCAAGGGAGGTGGGTCTCGTGTTCTCGGGCTGCCTCGTGCTGATGAGGGTATCTCTGAAGGTCACCTCGGAAGATAAACCGTTGGTCCGGCAGTCTTGTCTGAGAAACGCCGGGCCGTGGCTGAGGTCGGCATCTCTTTCTACAGGCTTGCAGGCCGAGGAAATGAAGCATCTCTCTCTTTCTAAAACTCCGGTGGGCCCAGCAGTTGCCAGAATTGAAGCAGGATGTGTGCTGGGTGCGCAGTTTTACATGCTGCATTTGCATATTTTATTCCTGTTTGAAGGTTGAATAACGGATTCAGGTTCTGAGCAGTCGAAACTCTACATAAATCATCAGCCAGGCTGTGCTCAGGTGAACCTTGCCCCACTTTCGCTTCCGCTGGTCTCCAAGAATGAACCCCAGGCGGACGCCTCTGAAGATGGAGGTCCGGGGGCTCAGAGGGGTCCGGGGGAGGCCGATGTTTTTCCCGATGGCCAAGGAGCGTGTGGTCTGTGGAACGTCAAACGGCGCGGGAGGCCGGCATTGCCCTGCTTAACCCGAGCAAGGGCTGAAGGCCGTCCCGTGCTGGCAAACGCTGCCAGTCCTTGTCACGTGACACTAGGGGGCTAGATGATCTCCGCGGAACACACGACAACGCTGGGAGATACCTTCGTGACCACGACTCAGGAAAAGATGTATTCGGGCCCACCATTAATGACCTACCTGATGTTCTATGGTGTGTTTAGGATGAGAGATAAAGGGAAAAGAGTCTCCACCCAAAATATAGTAAATTGACTACATGTTATCAAAACTAATAAGAAAGGTGGGGCGCCTGGGGGGCTCCGTCGGTTGAGCGTCGGACTTCGGCTCAGGTCACGATCTCGCGGTTCGTGAGTTCGAGCCCCGCGTCGGGCTCTGTGCTGACAGCTCGGAGCCTGGAACCTGCTTCGCATTCTGTGTCTCCCTCTCTCTCTGCCCCTCCCCCGCTCCCACTCTCTTTCTCTCTCAAAAATAAACATTAAAACTTATTTTCAAAAAAAAGCTAGTAAGAAAAGTTAAGTAAGCTGTTGGGCCCAAAATTAACATGAAAGTGTCCATGGAGGAAATGATATGAAATCCAGGATTTACTCTACAATCGTTGGGCAGGGAGGGGGCGGGGGATTTGGTGAGACAGAGAGGAAGTGAGTTAGTAGTTGTTGAGGCTTGGGTTTCAGTCCATTAGGGTTTCTTTTTCTATCAAGTTGTAAATGCTTCCGAAACTTCCCACGGTAGAAAAAAGAATTTAATATTTTATTTACAAAACCCGTCAGACACATTAAATTAAACCCTCCAAGAATTGTGATGCACCTATAAAGAGAAATCTGTCTATAAAGAGACAGACACAATATTCCTGGATGGGAATTTTTGCTATCGTAACGACATCGATGTTCACCCTAATTAATCTATTAACTCAATATAGTCCCAGGCAAAATTCCGACAGGCATTTATTGGAACTTGATTCTTCAGTTCATATGAAGAAAACATGTAGGAAAAGCAATACAATTGAAAAAAAAAAAAGCATTGCACTGCTTCTCATCAAATTATTTCAACTATTTTTTTGCTTCGGAACATTCCTAATTCTTCTAGAATGGAAAGTTCTTAAGGCGACTTCAGATCAAAGAACTGATCTTCTATCAAAGTTTTCAAATCGTTTCTTATCCCTGTGACTCTGGAAACCCTTGATCGTGTTATGGATGTGGCCGTCAGGAACAGCCCAGGTTGGGCGCCGGGGGGTGTCCTTGCAGCCAGAACATTCTCAGCCCTCCCAGAGGGGAGGAGGGGCAGTGGGGCCAGAGGTGGCACAGACCAGAGAAGGTAAAGCCTGGGGAAGGGCGGTGGATTCCTGTCTCCCGGCAACAGCCAGGGAGGGCGCCAGAGGATGAACCGGGCTGAAGAAATGATGTGGTCGAAGGCTGGCGAAAGCAGTCCGTGCCTAGTGGTGCCGCCATACAGGTCCCAGGCGAGTAGAGAAGTCACCCTGGGTGTCACAGCATGAGTGTCATGGGACAGAGCACTGGGAGTGTGAATGCAGTTACCTGCCTCTTTGTCCACCATCAGCCAGCTGTCAGTCACTGTCACAGCAGAATTTCACCCCTTGATGGAAGACGGGGCATTGCCAAGTGCATGTCAGAACCATCAGTGCCATTCCAGGGGTGCCTGGGGGGCTCAGTCGGTTAAGCGTCCGACTTCGGCTCAGGTCACGATCTCACGGTTCATGAGTTCGAGCCCCACGTCGGGCCCTGTGCTGACGGCTCGGAGCCCGGAACCTGCTTCGGATTCTGTGTCTCCCTCTCTCTCTGCCCCTCCCCCGCTCCCAGTCTCTGTCTCCCAAAAAATAAAAACATTCAAAAGAATTTTTTTTTAATTTAAAGAAAGAAAAAGAGAACCATCAGTAGCATTCTAGAAGAGCCCTTTCCATATTCCGCTTGGAAAGAGAGGCGTACAACCAGTATGTATCAAAGTAATTACCTGGAGGCGTTGTTTTTCAAGAAACAATAAAAATTATATAAAAACAGGGGCTGCCAAGACAGGGCCTTGTAATGATGATGATACGTACAGGGTTTTAGCTTCTTGAATTGCAAGTCTGTGACCCACAGAAGTGGGTGTGAGTATAGCCGGTACAGTTGTTTGCCGAGAAAATGTCACGCTAAATATAATTATTTTCTGAATACCCTCTTCCCGTCTCCAGTGTGCAATAAGATGGAAATCACCAGGTATCTCTGGAAATCATCTCTGAGTTGGAAACATTTGGGTATTACAGAAAATTGAAAAATTTACTGGGGGGAAAAATTACCCTACTTTTCATATATTGTGCAACCGGGACAAGAACCTACAAATAAAATAAGGCTTCTTCTTACGGCAGCCATCAAAAAAACCCACAAAACAAAAAACTCTGGCATCATCGTAGCAGAAATCAGTGTGTTTTGAAGGGCAAAAAAATACGAATTGGAAAGAATTTTGCTATTGCCTAACAGATACGGACCCCAACCGACATCATTTATTTTCTCAACTTTGGGGTTATTCCGTGGCTGAGCGATCGTCCCCTGCACAACTATGGTCAAGCACAAGTGTGGCTTCTAGGCACTGAGAGGGATCGGAGGCAGGTACAGCCTCTGGAATGAAGGGCGATACTGCATTCCAAGCCCATTATCAGTCCCTTTGAACTCGTCTCTAGCTATATACCACATGTCTTTGCAAATGGAACGGGTGACTAAGACATATAATAGGCGTTGTAAATATGTATAAACATGAACCATCTTGAATGTCAAATATTCTAATAAAAGCAGATAGGTTTTCCTCATTACCCACTCAAATATATTCTAGTCCTTTTGTTTGATAATGAACTTCTTACTCTGTGCTGGCTCATTCCGCTTCCTGGACTGGTTCTCACTTCTCCTTTTATTTTAAAATTTTTTTGAGAGAGAGGTGGGGGGAAGGGGGACAGAGAGAGGGGGACGGAGGATCTGAAGTGGAATCTGCGTGGACAGCAGCGAGCCCGATGTGTGGCTTGAACTCAGGAACCACGAGATCGTGACCTGACGCTCAACCGACTGAGCCACCCAGGTGTCCCTCTTATTTCTCCTTCTGGAAAGACCCGATGAGAGTCTTCAATCGGAGGCGGCTGGAGGCAGAGGCAGCCATGAAAACAGAAGGCACATACATACAAATGTCTTCTTTCCAGGTGACGTTTCGTCCTGACTTCCGGGTCTCCAGCCATTGTGACAGGGGCCCTGGTAACCCAGAAAGCCCACAGGCTATGCCCTACACCGTAGCTGGCCTTGTACCCCATCTGGAACCCCATCACTCATGCTTGGAAGTCTGAGATCTTGAGATGAATAATGATTAACCAAGACTAAATGTTCGGAGTTCCCCTTGCTGGAACAGCTCGGGCGGAACCCGTAAGAGAGGTCACGGGAAATGGTACCCCCCGTGAGGGGAGCAGCTGGCATTCACACAGGGAAACTCGGAGGGGCTGGGGGCTCAGACACCACTGATGGAGAGGGGCTATAAACAATCCGTGCCTTTCACATTTTCTCTCTAGCTGCTCGGAGTGGTAACACCTAACGGCTCAGCATGACCATCTGTATCATGGCCACTAGGAGCCTGGGGAGAGCTCTCACTTATTAACCACTGACTCATATTATTAACTGTCCCCAGGTGACCAAGGAGGCAAACAAGGACGAGAAGTTTGGGGCACTTACTGGAAGTCACTTAGAGGTAGAAAGAGGAAAAGCTATAATACAGGGTGGAGGGCGGGCGGGGTCCAGCAGGTTCACTGCTCTGCGCCTCCCCTGCGCTTAGTAGGTGCTTTGGAAACCGCACTGAGCAGGTTGCAATCAGTAGGAAGGAAGCGGTACCCCTGGGCTGGGCTGCACAGAGTCGCAGCCAAGGAAACCAAAACACGAAAGGAATTCATGTCTTCACTCTGTGTCTCAAAAATGCCAAAGGGAAAATAGACAAGCACTGAGAGGCAAACCTTCTTTGACATCCTTTTCCTTCTCGACTCTTCCTCGTCTTGCGCCAACAGCTGCCCACTGCTTCCAAAACTGACATTCTGCTCTTCAAATCTGCCCCTGGAGAAGCCCACTCTGAAATCCAGCCCTAATGACTCCCAACCTTTCCTTCCCCCTGCCCTTTTACCAGAACGTGTAGATTCTCTTCCTGCTAAACACGCCTTCTCTTTCCAAATCTTCACTACTGGGGCGTCTGGGTGGCTCAGTCGGTGAAGCGTCCGACATCGGCTCAGGTCACGATCTTGCGGTTCGTGAGTTCGAGCCCCGCGTCGGGCTCTGTGCTGACAGCTCGGGGCCTGGAGCCTGTTTCAGATTCTGTGTCTCCCTCTCTCTGACCCTCCCCTGCTCATGCTCTGTCTCTCTCTGTCTCTCAAAAACAAATAAATGTTAAAAAAAAAATTTAACAGAATCTTCACTACCTTCTCAAGGGTCCAGGCTGTGAACCCACCGGCACACACACGCGCGTGCACACACAGTCACCAGGTTGGAAAGAAGGAAGCAGTGTGTTCAGCAAGAATTTCCCCACGCAGAACGCTGGGCATCAGATGCTGTGCCTTGACTTGATGACATTATTTGGACCCAGGTCAACCCACGCGCCCCTTTGGCTCCCTGCCCTGAAGGCCACCGTCAAGGGGTCTCTCTCAGCCTGAATAAGTTGTTTCAGGGTGTTTAGCACACCTACTCTTCCATTTGTTTGTTCGTTTCTGATTTTGTTTTCCAGAAACGTTGCGTTTTTGTTTCAGTTGGTCACATAAAAGATTTCTGTTCGAGAATATAGTCTAGACTTATGAAATGTAACTCTCACCGTTTTTTTTAAACGTTGATTTAATTTTGAGAGGGGGGAAGGCCGGGGGGGTCGCGACAGAGGATCCAAAGCGGGCTCTGGGCTGACAGCCAAGAGCCCGATGCAGGGCTCAAACTCAAAACTCATGGGATCATGACCTGAGCTCAAGTCGGAAGCCTAACCCGCTTCCGCCCCCGCCCCAACCAAATTTCTTGTGTTGCAACCTTGACTCCACGGTCTCAAAATGTGAATTTATTTGGAAATAAGATCATTGCAGATATAATTAGTTAAGATGAGGTCATACTAGCCTAGATGGGTCCTGATCCGACACGACTGTATCCTTAGAAAAGGGCAAATCTAGGGGGCACCTGGGTGGCTCAGTCCGTTAAGCATCTGACTCTTGACTTTGGCTCAGGTCATGATCTCACAGCTTATGAGTTCAAGTCCTATATTGGGCCCTGTGCTGACAGTGTGGAGCCTGCTTGGGATTCTCTCTCTCCCCCTCTATCTCTGCCCCTCCCTCACTCTCTCTTGCACTGGTGCTCAATCTCTCTCTCTCTCTCTCTCAAATAAATAAACTTAAAAAAAAAAGGAGAAGAAGAAGAGAAATTTTGACAGAGGCACACACAGGGAGGATGCCGCGTGAGCACGAAAGCTGGGAACGCACTATGTTTCTACAAGCCAAGGGACACCAACGATGGCCGGCAAACCACCAGAAACTCGGGGAGGGGCCTGGAACAGATTCTGTCTCATGGCCGCAGAACAAACCGACCCTACAGACACCTTCACCTGGCACTTCCGGCCTCCAGAACCGGGACGCCCAGTTTGTGACCCGTTGTTATGCGACCCTAGCGAACGAATACGGACTAATACGGATAATCTCCTGTTCTCCCTCCACTCCTGACCCTTACATTCTGTTGTCATCCTTACGTCTCTTTCTCTTCCTTTTGATTTGATCTATCTGAATACCTCAATCTTGTAGTATTCAAACTTTGGATCTCTGCTCCTTTGTTTTTTTGGTTCTTTGGGTGACGTATCCTCCTTGGCCTCTGGGCCTCTCAGTAATTTATCAGGTGGGTTTTATCAACTTTTGGCCCTGTCGTCAGCAATGACTTCTTCTCACTGTAGCCGGGAGCGACGGTGCAACAGAAGTGTGCCCCCCACAAGCCCCCAGGGTAGTTAGTGCTTTCTTCCTTTTCTCTGTGTCCACAAATTTTCCTTAATGGATCTTCCATTTCTTTCAGTGTTGATCTTCTAAATATTTTCAGCGTGTTTATCTTGAGGCTCTCCCGCCAAAAGACTTCCCCCGGGACAATGATGATTCTCTCTGCCCAGATTAAACCCTGGGTCGTTGGAATGTGTTGTTTCGTACGCCATCCATCAACACGTCCCTTTCGGAGAGAGAGCCACCCCACGCGCAGGCAACCCCCACGGTCTCACGGGGGCCAGTGCTAGGTTGAACGCTCTGCACTTGCATTTTGAACTTTCCGCACGGGGCCCTGCAAATCAACTTGTCTTGTTCGGAGAGGAGCGTTTTCTAACCTCCAGAGCTTTGTGTCTTTAACCACTTGTGCGCCGAGCAAGTTGCACACACGTCGTGTTATACGACAGCAGGTCCGCCAGGAAAGGAGCACCCGTGTGAGCCACGGGCAGGTTGTCCTGAATGTCCCGCTTGGTTTTCATGGAAGGAAGCCCAGAAGAGGCTCTGCGGTCAGTCTTTTCAAAGCATTTCTAGGCAGCCTGCCTTGAAAGTGGAGTATTTCCAGTAGGACTGGAGTTCATCAATACACAAAAATACGTTGTTACAGTCTTCGATGCCTGAAAGAGAAGTTTAAGCGAAAAGAATTCTCTTTTTTTTTTTTTTTTTTTTTAAGATCTGATGTTTAAGTAATCTCTACACCCAACATGGAGCTCGAACGCACAGCCTCGAAACGAGGAGTCACGCACTCCACCGACGGAGCCAGCCAGGCGAACAAAAGAGAATTCGACAGCCGGATGCCGGGCTGTTGAGTGACACTCCAGCTCTCGCTGGAAAGATCACGAGGCCTGTAGGTTTGGCGAACTCCAGGACCCCAGCTTGCAGCAGCCCCGTATCCCCCACAGGCCCCACGGCGCCGTGCGTCTTCTGTCCACAGAGATCTCAGCGGCCGCCAGCTATCTGGGCCCACCTCGGCTTACCTCCCACCCTAAGTCACCCCGGAGACTCAGGCCCATCTTGACCCGCTGGTTACATCCCTGCCTCCCTCCTCCTCCTTTCCAGACCCCTCCCCTGTGTGGCCCTGCTCTCGCTGTACAGACCCCTGGAAACACAGTAACACCCACTTTCTTAGTAGCGGTGGCCTCAGAGAATGTCTTCTTGATCTGCTGGGGTTTTCAGAGCGGGCCTCCCTGTCCACCGTCCTCCCCTACTGGCCTTCTCGCAGCTGAACAAAGCCAGCCTCCCCAACCCAGTGAGGGGCCCTCAGCCTATGCACAGGCCTTGACTCCTGACAGATTCCCAGCATGCCCCAGTTTCCTCTCATAAAACAAAGCAGAACGGAACTCATCAATATGCAAAAATGTGTTTTCATAGTCTCCAAAGCCTGAAAGAAAAGATTTTTTAAAAAAATAATGCCATAAGAGCTGTCGGTTAAATTTTCTTTCTCTTGTATCCCAAAAATACTATAAATATTTTTGTTTTCATTTCCTTTTTTTTTTAATTTTTTTTAACGTTTATTTATTTTTGAGACAGAGAGAGACAGAGCATGAACAGGCGAGGGGCAGAGAGAGAAGGAGACACAGAATCTGAAACAGGCTCCAGGCTCTGAGCGGTCAGGACAGAGCCCGACGCGGGGCTCGAACTCACGGACCGTGAGATCATGACCTGAGCCGAAGTCAGACGCTCAACCGACCAAGCCACCCAGGTGCCCTTTTGTTTTCATTTCAACAAGGAAGAAAACTGTATTTGACTTGCCAAACATTGCAAAATTCATCTGGCAAATAAATGTTTAAGAACATCTAATATGTTTTTGAAGAAGAAAGGTGCTGAACTGAGACGTATTCTAAAGAATACCTTAAAAACATACCCTGAAAGCAAAACAATGATGATTGAAAAGGAGAAAAGAAAAAGAATGACAACAATGCAGTGATGGCCCAGAAACAGAAAGGACAAAAGCACATGCTATAAATAAATGTAACATATTATAAAGGTCAAGTCACAAATTAGTGAAGAAGTGAAACATTTTTCAGCCAAACCACATGTGTAAAATTGACTAAGAATTTGGGAGACAGAATTAAGTTCTTACTTTTCATCTTAAAACCAAATGAATTCCAGACGGAGTAAGGATGTATATAAAACAAAGCCATAAAAATAAGAGGGGGAAAAAATGTGGTGAAAAATTTATGTCACATCAAGGTGAAAAGGGGACTTCTAAGCTTGACACCAAAGATAGACATGTTGACTGGATCGTTTTGACCAGGATTGCCAGACATTTACGAGGCCAGAAATACAGATTACAAATCACAGCCCACGTATCACAAGTATAAATATCCGAAAGTTACAAATCAAGCTAACACACTGTTAAGTGAAATCTGTTTTATCCTTCTAGTTTGACAAATATACTGTCATAACAACAGAAACAGAAATTTGCATAAGGCTATGGTTTCCATAGGATCGGAAGTCGCCAACGTATCCAAGACGGAATTTAATAATTATTGTGCGTATCTGGTGTTCTGTCGCTGAGCCAGCAATATTTGGGCCAGCCACACAACAAATATATACATAACTAGTAAAATCTGTTATATTTTTTCTATAAAAATGCTTTTCGTATCTTCACTTCAGCAAAAATCACTGTGTTTATTTTTTAAATTTTCCACAGAATTTACACTCCGTTGACATTAATGTTCTAAGGGATTAAAAAGCGAAACTTAGGGGCACCCGAGTGGCTCAGTCGTTTAAGTGCCCAGCTCTTGACTTCGGCTCAGGTCATGATCTCACGGCTCATGAGATCAAGCCCTACATTGGCCTCCGTGCTGACAATGTGGAGCCTCCTTGGGATTCCTTCTCTCCCCCTCTCTCTCAAATAAACGTTACAAAAATAACATGTAAAATTTAATTACATTCCAGATGTACAAAATTTGAGTGACGTTAGTACATTTTCAAATAATAGTTTTCTTCTAAAACATCCAAGATCACCTATTACAATTACAAGGCCAAGTTCTAATTCATGGCCATCAGAATTTTAAATGATCATTATTTATGTAGAGCAGCATTTTCACACGTATTTTCATTAAGTCTTACAAAATATTTTTTATTTGTTTTGTATTAAACATAATTTATTGTCAAATTGGTTTCCATTCAACCCCCAGTACTTATCCCAACAGGTGCCCTCCTCAATGCCCATCACCCACCTTCCCCTCTCCCCCACCCCCCATCAAAATATTGTAATAAAAATAACGCTATTTGCAAGTTCAGCATTCACAGTCATGGTTGCCAACATAAAACAATGGAATCACACTCCACACTTACGTTCACATGTGTGTGTGAGAGAGACAGTAACCCTTACCGAGAAAGTAATGTGTGTGTGCACATTGGTCTGGAGACAAGGAGACTGCGAATTATTTAGGATTACAACATGCCCATTGCCACCACACGAAATCATGAATGTCCTGCTAATCTGGAAAGACCTCCAGATTCAAGAACTTGCAGGTGCAAAGAAGAGAGGAAATGGACCCTCAATCCAAGCAAAAACTTACACTTTAATATGCAAGAGTGTGTTTAATTCGTACTCCACAAGAGGCAGGTTTTGACTAATCTGTCCTTTTTCTTCCCAAAGCGCTCATATGCCCTAGTGGTCCCCGCTCAGGAGCAGAGGCTCCCCTCCACTTTAACAATTGCCCAACACACATCTTCGGGACGTGATCACCTTTTATCGCAGAAATAGGCAAGAGGTGAGAAATTTTTTCTAGGAACGGGAGTGACGGTGGTCACAACAGCTGTCCTTTCGGGTATGGACCCCACTGTACCAATGGCAAGCATTTCCACCTCATAAAGGGCGTTGGCTTGGGCAACATTTTAAAAAATCACCTTCTTATAAAACAAACAAAACAAAACACCCATGAATGAAATAAAAAAGCAAACTAGAATACACATGGCTATGTACACACGAAACCAAGGATTAACACCATTGCTATGTTTAAAAAAAACTCTTACAAATGATTTTACACATACCAGCCCCCAAAGAAAAACGTCCAAAGATTAACAGCATCAAACACTTCACTAAAGGAAAACTATAGATGGCAAATATATATACATACATACATATATATGTGTGTATATGTATGTATATGTGTATGTACATATATATATGTATGTATATGTGTGTGTATATATTTGTGTGTATGTATATATCATTCAAACTTATTAAAGTCTCACCTTCCAGGTAAAAGGGTCTTGATGGAAATCCTAAGTGGCCTAAAGGCTTGCCATTTGCAAGTTTGAGAGCAGCAGGAATCGGAATCCACAAGGACGTGGGGGTTAGGGGAGAACTGAAGGCACCGAGGATCTCAGGAGGCAGGGGGGGTGCAGGTCACAGGCCACAGAGAGGTCCAGGATAGAGGGACCTGTCGACTTCACCACTGGAGTCTGGAGAGGAAGGAACAGAGCGGCTACGCTATATCCCGCAGGGTATTTTCTGCGGCCCCGGATGACCAATCACCGCCATGGTTGTTCTGCTGGTCCGTTATGTGTCACACATGGTGCTAGACGCTCGCCGGGGCCCTTGTTTGGAATCTGGCAACCTTTACTTATTCCTTTGCCCGGAGACAAAATACGGTGCATGGCTCTTGGGAGGTCACCGGGGATCCCTGAAAGAGTGACTCAGTAATCTGATGGCTTTTGCCAAATGCAGGTTCGCTAACCAGGGACCCGACGCTGGTTTAATTAGCCACGTCTTCTACTAGCTTGGAAGTTTAAATAGCTGCTTATAGTTATTTGCCCTCTACATATAAAGCATCACTTCTTGTTTTTAATAAAACACATGGCTAAAAAATGTTCTGCTACCACAGCTAATTTCAACTAGCAATAAACACTTAAACTAGAATTTCAGGACGAATAGGTAGTGAGTCTAAAAATAATTTCTTTTTATTTGACATTAACTGTGCTAAGCACCTTTTTGTTTAACAAAGGACTTTAGAAGTCCTTATTAAAAGGAAATATTACAAAAGCCAGCTCTTGGAAACCTATCATAGATTTACATATTAAATAAGAGTAGCCCAGATAAAATTATAACACCCTTTCCCAAGTCATCCCTTGCCTAGCCATATTCTCATTGGGATACTGTGCTAAAGAAAGTGGAAATAATATTATCCTACATTCAACTAAACTAAGATCATCGCAACCTTAAATTTCAGTTTACAAAAACACTGTGCTCGGTGTGTCTGGGGGGCTCGGTCGGTTAAGTGTCTGAGTCTTGATTTCAGGCTCAGGTCATGATCTCACAGTGTGTGAGACTGAGCCCCACATCACCCTGCACTCATAGCATGGAGCCTGTTTGGGATTTTGTCTCTCTCTCCCCCTCTTTCTCTGCATGCCCCCCCACACACTCTCCAAATTATAAATAAATGAACTTAAAAAAGTAAAAACATTGATTGTCCATTGATCCAGTAGATTATTGCACGATGCTACTCTCCTGGACCTCCCACCGGCATATTACCACTTCTACTTCATAGAGAAACTCTTCATGGAAATTACATTTGATCTTGGAAGTAACAGAAGAATTGCAAACAAAACTGTTAATCACTTACACCTTTGGAAATGAAAGACCCATATATTGAAAACTACAAGACATTAATGAAAGCAATGGAAAAAGACACAAATAAATGGAAAGGTATTCCATGTTCGTGGACTGCAAGAATTGTTATTGTTAAAACGTCCATACTACCCAAAGCAATACACAGATTCGGTGCAATCCTTATCAAAATTCCAGAGGTATTTTTCACAGAAATAGAACAATCTTAAATTTTGTATGGAAACGTGAAAGGCCACAAATAGCTAAAGCAATCTTGAGAAAGAAAAACAGAGCTGGAAACATCACGCTCCCTGATTTTAAACTATATTACAAAGCTATAGTGAACACTATGGTGATGCCATAAAAACATACACAGATCAATGGAACAGAATAGAGAGCCCAGAAATAAACCCATGCATAAATGGTCAATTAATTTACAATAAAGGAACCAAGAATATAAAATAGGGAAAGGACAGTCTATCTGATAAGTAATGTTGGGAAAATTGGACAGTCACGTGCAAAGAATGAAACTAGACCACCGTCTTAACACCACACACAAAAATTAACTCAAAGTGGATTAAAGGTTTGAACATAAGACCTGAAACCATAAAGCTCATAGAAGAAAACGTAGGTGGTGAGCTCCTTGACCTAGGTCGTGGCGATGATCTTTTGAATCTGCCACCAAAAGCAAAAGCAACAAAAGATAAAACAAGTAGGACTATGTCAAACCAAAAGGCTTCTGCACAACAAAGGAAACAGTCAACAAAATGAAAGGGCAACCTACCGAATGGGAGAGAAGAATCGCACATCGTATATCTGATAAGAGGTTAATATCCAAAACACAACATACAGCTCAAGAGCAAAACGATAAGCAATTTAATTTTAAAAAGTGGACAGAGGACTCGAATAGACATTTTCCCAAAGAAGACATCCAGATGGCCAACAGGTGCATGAGAAGACACTCAGCATCCCTGATCATCAGGGAAATGCAAATCGAAACCACAATGAGATAGTGCCAGCCACGTGCTAGAACAGCTAGCAACAAAAAGACAAGAAATAACAAGTGTTGGCAAAGATGTGGAGAAACGGGAACCTTCATGCGCTGTTGGCAGGAATGCAAATTGGTGTAGCCACTGTGGACAACAGGATGGGGGCTCTTCCAAAATTAAAAATAGGACTACCGTAGGATCCAGCAATTTCACTACTAGGTATTCATCCAAAGAAAGTGAAAACACTTACTTGAAGAGATATCTGCACTCCTATGTTCTTGGCAACATTATTGACAAAAGCCAAGATATGCAACCCACCTAAGAGTCCACTGATGGATAAATGAGTAAAGAAATTGTAGTGTTCATATATACATATATATATAATATATATATTATGATAATGGGATATTATTCAGCCATGAGATAGAAGGACATCCTGTCATTTGAGATGACATGGATGGACATTGAGAGTATTGTGCTAAGTGGAATAAGTCAGACAGAGAAAGACAAATGCCGTGTGATCTCTCTCATAAGTGGAATTGAAAGGAAAGGAAAGGAAAAGAAAGGAAAGGAAAGGAAAGGAAAGGAAAGGAAAGGAAAGGAAAGGAAAAGAAAAGAAAAGAAAAGAAAAAAGAGAAAAACCCAAGCTCAGAGATATAGGAAATAATGGTTGCAAGAGGCAGGAGATGGGGGTAGAAGAAATCAATAAGTTGTTTTGTTATGTTTTGTTTTTAGTTTAAATAAAATTCATAACAATTTCAAAAAAAATCATATATACATTTCACTGAAATTACAAAAAAAAAAAATCCTGAGATGATGTTTTTCCCTGGATCACACTGCTGGTGGTCATGTGTGGCTGTACTTCAACCATTGGTCTAAGTTCACATCACACCAAACAGTTCTGTGTCCTGAGGGTTAAGGAGAACAAGCCTAATAGTGCAGGCACATAGTAGGTGCTTATAAAATACCTGTCTAATGAATGCTAATGAACTGTGTGCTCGCTAGACCTCTCTGTGCTTATGACTGTTTCCAAGAGCACAAAACGTTCTTGAGATCTGGAACCGCTGACCCCTTATAGTCAGTTGTGCGGGAGAGAAGCCCATGGCTTGCGCCCCAGACCCTGCACTGGGGTGGGGCGGACGCAGGGGGAACCCGCAGAGATGCTCCGTCCAGCGGGAACCATCACTGTGTCAAAGGGACGCAAAGTTCTCCAGACGGGGCTCGGGAAATCGACGATGAGACCACACAGGGCGACTTGCTGATGTGTGACGGGAAAAGGGCAGGCGTCAGGCAGGAAGGAAGTGAACACTGGGCTGGGTGAACAGAGGGAGCATGGGGATGTGTTAGGTCTTCCGTCCCTGGGATGAGCACACCCAAAGCCAGGAGGGAAGGATCATGAATGGAAGCGGGACAGACAGTAGACCCATCACAGAAATGAAAATAAGGCCCAAAGCCAAGGTCCAGGTGGAATGACTCGGACCTGCAGGAGGTATGGGGCTCAAAAATAAAGGAGGGGTCACTTATAACGACCTGCCCCAGACAGACTAGCTGCAAAGGGGAAAGCTCGCTAAGCCTCTCAGGGCCGTTCTGGCCACGTTTCGATATCTGTCCAAGAAGTAAAATGCAGTGCAGTCGGGGGGGGGGGGGGTGGTGGGGAGGATTGTCCTTGGGACCCCAGCTAAAGGAAGAGGAGGGTCTTTGAGGCTGGGCTACAGAAGTGGGAGCCGACACAGAAAATTACCGTTGGACGGAAGTCATTCGACCAAGGGTATAAAATCATTTCATTTGACCCAGCGTGTTTATAAAAACAGGGACAAAGGGGAGGGTGCGGTAATCAGGCGGGAGTTGGGCAGTACGAGGTAGCCCGTACGGATGCACAAGAGAAGACAGTTACAAAGAACCTTTTGTTTAAACGTCTGTTATAGAGACTCTCCATTCTTAAGCCACACCTGTCACTTCCTACCGCCGTCAGGAAGGCTTTTGACAGACTTTGAAGAGTACAACAACAACAAAAAAAGGTTGCCGTGTGTCCCGTCTAGCACACCTTTCCAGGGTCTCCGCTCACTGCCTTTGAGCTACGTTACAAGTCTGTAAGTTGTAGAACAGAAGTACCAATGCAATTTTCTCTTTTTGTGCGTAAAAATGCAAATTAGTGGTGTCTCCCGGAACGCGACTGATCGCCGACCGGTTTACGCCTCTTTGTGAAATCGTTTCTGCATCTTGCCTGCTGTTGTCTGTATGATAGTTTGTATTCTCCTTTGAACAGGTTGTAATATCTTGCTGGTTCCCTCATTCATCAATGAGTTACAAGAATTCTTTTTATTTTTATTCTTTTTTTAGAGAGAGAGAGAGAGAGAACGCAAGAAGGGGAGGGGCAGAGAGAGAGGGAGACACAGAATCCGAAGCAGAATCTGCCAGCGCAGAGCCCGGCGTGGGGCTCAAACTCACAGACCGTGAGATCATGACCTGAGCCAAAGCCCGATGCTTAACCGGGGCTCATAACCAAGCCCTGGCAAGTTTGAATTTGAAATAAAGGAGAGGGTAGGACAGAACTGACAAAGTGAAGTCCATTCGCTGGGAACACATATATCTATATATTCAGAACCGCCAACAGTTCCAAATATCCATGAAATTTTCAAAAGTTATTCTTTTGCAAATCTTTGATGAGTATTTATAGGCCCGCATTTAGCTGGGCAGGAAGGTGGGGAGTGGGGGCGAAAAGGACTTACCAGCTGGCCGCCGCATTGGGACAGGCGGCCTGTCTCACAGGACAGCTTTAGAGATACTTTCAGAAGTGATTACAAATCTGAACGGTCCACCCACAGGGAGGAGGAGAGGCTGGAGCTCCGAGGTCACTCACCAGAGCACTTGACCCTGAACTTGTGGGTTGGGCGTGCAGGCACCTGGTGGGTCCTAGCTGGTCAATCCTTGGTGACGACAGGGATACTGGAGGCAAGAAAAGAGAGACACGTGCCGTGAGCGCAAGGCAGGACGCCATCCGGTCCTGCCCTCGGGCCACAGGAAGGACTGGGGTGGCCACCTTGGTGGCTCCCTAAGGTGCCCATGGCCTGGCTCCCTGTCACTGCCAGAGCCGCTCTGGTCAGAAATCAAGGCACGCACACAGCTGCGGGAGGCGCGGACCTGGTCCGAATACATGGTAATGTTCCCGTGGTCTTTAGATGTCATTCTGTCCGGCTTCATTTGCCCTCTTCCTTTTTCCAGGAGAAAAATGCCTGATCACTCCCATGTTCATGCCTCAAAGGAGAGGCCTCGATTTCTCATTCCCCTCGCTCTGCTTCGCGAGTCGACACGAAATATATTTTACAACAACCCCGTAAGGAGAGCCGCATTTTCGGCCTGCACACAGCCCGGGTAAAATCACCTCTTACGCCAGAAAGTTTACTGCCATAAGTTCAAGTTGTCCCCCGAGCCAGGAAGATCCTGTTCCTAGAACCTGCGTATGTTTTATGACTCGCTTCCCGTCACCAGGACCTAAATCTTCCGGAAAGGAGTCATTAAACCGGAGGAATGTTAACCAGCAGATGGGTCTCGTTTTCCCACATCTGGCCCAGCGCACATTTCCAGTTGGACGAATGGTGGTGGTAGTTCGCACTCACTCCTTCCAAGTTCCATTTGACGCAAGTCTGCAGCTGTGTGCAGCACAGGCCTGGCCTGGTTTCTGAGTTGTCCCCTCAGCAACGCTTCCCTCCTTCTTCTGATGCTGTGGCTGGTCTCTCATCTTAGGGGTTGTGCTTCCGGTCCTCTCTGCCGATGCAAAAATGGGTCAGAGAGGAAATGTGAGCTCCCTGGCTTGTGTTCGTCGTAGCATGGCACGTGGCTCAGCGTGACAGATGAAAAGGACCTCGTCAGTTTTAAAGAGCTACATGAGGTCCGTGGCCCGGGTGACACCACGCCGGAGATAAATTCAATCGCAGTAAGTCATTCGCAGAGATTAGTTTGCTCTGGCCGCCATCTGCTGTGTGAGCTCCCGACCTTTCCTTCCACCCGCTCCCCCCTGCTCCCCGGTCGTCGCTGGGGTGTCTCCCGGGGAAGCCTCACGCGGGCCACGTGCAGATTCTCATCCTTCCGCTGGTTTGCAGCTGAGTGTCCGGTTATGGGCGAACGAAGCTCAGATTCAAGCGGAGGCCCGTGTTTCCCCCTCCCAGGTAAAACTTGGCCATCTTGGCAAATTTGTCTTTTCTTGCTCAAGGATCCTTGTCTGCAAGGAGGCGTGGAACGATGAGCCACCTTCGCAGTGAGTTCTCAGCGGCTCTCCTGGCATCGCCTCTCGGGTTCCCCAACTCTTGAGCGAGGTTTGGCGGAACGGGGGATTCCTTCGAGAGGTGTTGCCGAAGCCACTGGCATCCCCTCGCCTACACCGTGGTCCGTACAGAAAGTTGGCTCCTTGTTACAGAGCTCAACCTCATTTAGCTCTAAAGAACCTCAAGCTTGGAGTGTCCCGAGTCTCACCTGGGTGGCCAACGGGTCTCGAGACCCCCGGGGGAGGATCGTGCTTCAGAAAAACGAGAAGTCTGAGCCCAGAGCCTGGGTCTGCACCCAGAGAGAGCAACTTGTCTTGATTTGCCAAGGACATGTCCAGGGAATTGACTTGGTCCCAGGAAAATGAGACAATTGGTCACCCTACCTGTATTTCACGTGTTCACTGGTGGCAGCGGTGGGTACCTTTCTGACCTGTTTGCTCCACAGGCATGAGAGCGTTCCAAGGGAAAAGCATCTCTTTCCTGGAACAACCTCTTCCACCATCAACACGCACGTCCCTACCTCCGTGGGAAGTCCATCCTTCTCCCTCTTGTGACTTCTACGAGGACACAGAAGCTTCCCTCTTCTAGAAGTGTTGCAAGGTGCTGCGATAACCAAACTAGGACTCTTGGTTTGAAGGCACATTGGGTATGGCCCCCAATGCCCATTCCAAAATAAAAATGCTCTACACCCCCAATGCCCGTTCCAAAATAAAGGTCAGTGGGAAAGAAAGATTCCTGACCAAGTATCATAAGACACTGTAAATGCCAGGCATAGCTGCTGATCCCTCCGCTTCGCCAAGCCTGCTTTCACCTCAGTCCCCTTGCATTAGCTCTTCTTTCTACTTGAAATAGGTTCTCACCCTTCAAATCTTTGCATGGGTCACTTCTGCACTTCATCCAGATCTCTGCACAACGTCACCTCCTTAGAGAGAGTTTCCGTGATTAATACAGCTGCAAGTAGGCTTCCCCGTTCATACTCTGCCTTGTTTGTCTTCACGGCCTTAATACTGTCCACACTGTATGTCTCAATTTGCCTGTGATACGTCTTCTCCACTAACATGTAACCTTTATCGAGGAAGGGACTAATCACGTTCATCACTATTGTGCCCCAGTCCCTGCGACACTGCTTGTAAAATAGTGGATGCTCAGTTCAAAACGCCAGTGTCATGGAAAGAAGTGTCACTTGGTTTCTTGGGTTCCAGATAAGATTTAGCATATCACACTCCGTACATATTATATAGTAATGGTCCGGTGACCTCCCCTGAAAGCCTTCTCCACATTCTCTAGGGAGGCCCAGACATTTCATGGATACTTCTGGTACTCACCATCTGGGATTTCTAACATTGTTCAGTTTAAGTGGCTCGCCTCCACGCAATTTCAGTCTTTTAAATTGGTCCAATCCATGAGACGCTCAGAAAAGTCCCTTGTGTCAAGGAAGATGGAGATCACTATACTGTGGCAATGCTAGCAACTTAAAAAAGAGTGCTGAAAGAAAGTCAGCAAGACAGAGGTGCAAAGAACACCATAAATTTGCATGATGCAATCGATGCGATTGACTACCCAACAGCAGAACACACATTTTTTGCAAATGCATACGGACCATCCGCTGATATAAACCATGTGCTGTCTACAAAGCAAGTCTTAATAAGTAAGAAGGGTTAAAATCATATAGAGTTTAACGGACAGAATATTTGAATAGGCTCTTCACAAAGGAAGATGTATGAATGGACAAAAAAATATCATGAAACGAGTTCATTAGCATTCGCAATTCCGCGGGAGAATGATAATGAAAACCGTCGTAAGGTACCAACCACACTCACTGAAATACCTAAAATTAGCAAGACTGACAATACCATGTACCGGAGAGATGGTGCACCCTCTTTGGAAAACCAACCAGCACTCCCTTGCGAAGTGAGACATGTACCCACACCGCCCCCCCACGATTCCACTGCTGGGATTTATCCAAGATCACTGAGAGCATCCTTTCGGAAGACTCGCGCAAGAATGCTCGCAGCACCTTTCTTCCTAACTGCCAAATCGGGACCACAAAACTCAGGTCTCCACTCACAGGAGGACCGAAAAAGCAACCACTGTGGTGTATTCATACAATGACTGGTACTTAGAGACCAAGTACCGACTCACTACTGATCCATACAACATGGATCGCAAATCTCCGTGATCCCAGATACACCCTGCATGGTTCATTTGCATAAAGCTGGAGAAACGACAGATGAGCCACAGTTACAGAAATCAGAGCTGTAGTGCCTCTATGAGGCGGGGCGTTGACAAAAGGTGGCAAGAGGGAAGCTTCCGGAGTGATTGGCGTATCGTATATTTTGACCGGAATGTTGGTTTTGCAACCATCAAACCGAACACTTAAGATCTAAGCGTTATGTTCCATGTAAGTGTTTCCAGACGATACTAAGCTAGATTTTTAGTGATGCAAAAGTCAAAGCAAAGAAAAGATCTCATCAAAAACATGAGAGTAGCAGGTGTCCTGGGGGAGAAACACATTTGGGGGGCTTGGAGTCCTGGAACACTCTCATCCTCCACCTTGGACAGGACTTTTCGTTTCATATTTGTTAAAACACATATTCTCGGGGAGCCTGGGTGGCTCAGTCGGTTAAGCATCCGACTTCGGCTCAGGTCATGATCTCACGGCTCGTGAGTTTGAACCCCAAGTCAGGCTCTGTGCTGACAGCTCAGAGCCTGGAGCCTGCTTCTGCTTCTGTGTGTCCCTCTCTCTCTGCCCCTAACCCACTCATGTTCTGTCTCTCTGTGTCTCTCAAAAATAAACATTGAGAAAAAAATTTTTTTAAAGAATACTGCATTTTCGGGATTCCAGGATAACACGATCCTAATACTTCATTCTCGGTTAGGAAGTCCCAGTTTCTATGACGATGTACTACCCCCAGCCATCACCACCTTTTTCTGAGATCCCTTATAAATGAGCTATGACATTTGGTAGCAAATCCTGGATACGCAGCCGAGGGAATAGTACATGATTTTGACAATGCATTTTACGCTGGAACGCAAATGGGTGTGCATTCAGACTTACATCACACACACTTGTAGGGTGTTAACTATTTGGAAAATGGAAATGCAGTGTTAGCGCCCTTCAGAGCTCAGATCTGTCCTCAGTTGAAAAGGGGTGAGTATAAGCAGCCTCTGTCTCCAGGTCCATTGACAGGCAGATTCCTGGAAATACCAGGGGACTCATAACGAAACCTTGCTTCTCAACATAATCCCAAAGCGTAGAGTCTGTTACTAAAACAGCAAGACTTCAATATACAGCTTTATGTTCAGCCTATTTTAGGACACCAAAAGTATGAAGATTCGTGGGCATTTTGTAATTTGTTCCTGATTTCTTTCCATCGCTTTAGAAATTGCATTCATCTGTATGATTTTAGTCCCTGGGGTATTTAAAAAAAAAAAAAAGACAAGAAAAAGCACGGAGCATAGGTCTCAGGCATCTATCCAAAGGTGGCCTCACTACTAAGCTAGCCCCCCGGGAATGAGCTGGGCTCACTGACGAACGGGTTCAAGGGGGTCATGCCAGATTCGGGAGGCCATTCTAGCACAAAAGGCATGCTCGACATTATCTGCCATTCTCTGCAGAAATACCTACTGAGCCCAGGTAAGGGGGGACCACAGAAGAAAGCAGCCTTTGCATCAGCGTGCACCAGTGAGCCCTGCCCCATCTGCCCGTTCCATCCATATCAAATCCTAGTTGCACAGCTTGGGGAAGAGCCCATCATTCCAATGATGCGTTTTACAGTGAAACCCCACGGCTCACCGTTGTTCAGAGACGACCAGTAAAGACAGAGCACCGGACTCCTTGGGGTCAGCCAACAAGGAGCCACGCTCTAGCACCGGGTAAAGGAGGGCAGGATGGGGGCCCCGTGAGCCCTGAACGCAGTCATCCAAGCAGTCCAGGCTTTGAACAAATGTAGCAACACACCTTCACCACTGTGGCCCAGTCTTGTGGTTGGTTCCCCCAGTATGAGGTCATGCTCTCTGCACCCCAGTTCTGGGGCGTGGGTCCTGTCTGTATAGAGAGCAGTGATGGTACCGAAAGTTGCCCAAAGCTACCCCATACTCTCGATTATGACATTCGTTAGGGGCCGGATCGTGTCCCCTCAAAATGCAGAGGTTGAATTCGGAGTGCCTCAGAATGTGAGCATGACCTCCGAGAGTTCTACGAACGTGGGATCCGAAAATCTGTTCTGTAGCTCTGAGAGTGGCAAACTGAATTAAAATTCACTGGAACTCTCCTCTGGGTAGGCACAGTTCTTGGCACGTGAGAGCACCCCGGTTAGGAAAAGACAGAGTCCTTGTCATTGAAAAGATGAGAAACAAACACGCAAAAAAATTGAATAATCAAAATTCTGAGTAACAGCTCAAGGGTCACAACTGGGTAGATACCATGTTGCGGCCCAAGGATAATCTCTAGATGACTTAAAAGATGAAATTGCTATTGGAAGAATATCGAATTTTAGACCAAGTCCCCGGGACATCTAGAAAACATATTTTCCAGCAGAGTGACTAATTAGGACACATCTGCTATGTGGTCAGTTTCGTGAAATCTTGGTGACACCACCCAGTGTTAGGACCTTGATAAATTGTGACGTTTCTAGACTTGGACACAGCATTGGCTTCTGTTTGTCTGTTTTTCACCAACACTCAACTCAGGGAATGCAGATGTGTCCGATTTGTGGATTTCTATAATAAATATGAGGTTCCGATGTTTCCGCTCTAGCCACTTTGGAAGCGACAGTTTCCTGTGCGTGGGTAGGGCTTGCTCAGCACCCATAGGAAGGTGTGCTCCTAATCCCCACTTAAGAAAATACACTTGGGTGGGACAGCTGGTTGGAGGCACCCAGGGACACACTCTGAAGCTGAAAATAAAGACCCTTAGGTTTAGTGCCCATGTTGCGTTACCTTCTCATTACCTCCTCCATTAGCACAAATCACTTAGCGGTAGAAAGCACGTCAAAACTATTACGCAAGCGCGCATCTTGTCATAAACTCTCCTCCGAGCTCTGCGGAAGGGTTTCCGTAGCCCCGTCAGACGAGTTCTTTTCCCAGAACTGCCCCTGTCACCTCAGGGAGAAAGGAAAGGGCTGGAAGCATTTTTTGGAAAGCAAGTGACATAACGCAGGCTTTCTCGAGCTTGACTTCCCGAGTTACACTTGACCAGAGGATGCTCACAGGCGTGACACAGCCCCCGGGGGCTTTGCCGGGGCGGAGGGGCAAGCCACCCCTCTCTGGCTGTCACTCCGATGCTTTTCTTCCAACCCAGCAAAACGGATGCCAGCGAGTGAGGATGCTGTCCTGGAGGTAGCAGCTCAATTTATTCTGATGCAGATCGTTAGCTAACTTTGGTCCTTTACGTATCTGCCGTAACAAATTGTGCGGGGTGTACCAAATGCGTCTGATCCCCACCCATGGGTTGCAAACCCCGGACGGAAAGAGCTAACACAGAGTATAGAATAAAGCAGCCCCCACCATTTGAAGTAACGCACGCCAAAGAAAAAACAAGAGTCGCATTTATTTTGCAGGCATACGCAAAACTTCAGCGCAAAGCCTCAGAGCCTTGGGTGTAGACGTGCTTAAGGGAACCCTTTCTCTCTTACCAAGTGAGGTGCTGAAGGCACCAGTGAGGGAGGATCACAATTTTCACGCCAAAAACTGGAATACATCTGCTACAGGCAGCTAGAAAACAGACGAACTATCTAAATTCCAGATGGTTCTGTAAGATCTAAGAGATGTCGTGAAGTCAGGAGAGGGAAGGCCGGTGCCATCCAGCCAAGAGGGGGACAAAGGTGGACCATTAGGAATAGGAGAGGTTCTGGAGAGGCAGCAAGGACCCGAGGCGCTGCCCTAACCATGTGACGAGGGGTGCGTGTTTTGTGTCCTGGTGCCCAGGGTGGCGGCACTGGGTCGTGTCCATCGGGCGCAGCCGTGAACCAAACGTTGGAATCTCCACCTGTGATGCTGAGGTGCCCCTCTCCTCTACGGGACGGTGAGGATGCCACAGATACCTGCCTGCGTCTCTTGTTGGATAAGCGTTTCTGAACATGGCGGCCACTGCACAGAACATAGCAGAACCGAATCTATTCACAAGATGGTGGGGGCGCCGACGGCCAAACACATTTCCAGCGCTGCTGTGAAAACCGCTGCAGGCCTGTGAAGTTGACATTGTTCTCACTTCTTCCTGGCGATCCTATAAACTGAACTTTGCAAGCCGATTCCTAAAACGTAAATATTTAGAAGGCGTGCTTGGTGATAAAAATACTCCATTAATAAATATTTAGGGAAACCAAAGTGTTTCTGCAAATGGTACCAAGATGAGAAATTCTTACAGCAAGAGAAAAAAAAAAAAAAGTCTGAGGTTACTCATAAATGGCCAAGCCACTTGAATTCTTTGTTTTGAGAATCGAAACTTCCTCCACAAAGTTGAAGGAATCCAAAATCCCCAGAAACTGAAATGCGTGCAAGGGTTAAACCTCTGGGCAGCGAAACAAAGGATACAAATTGAAAGGCGGCGGGAGAGTTTTGAGGAGATGGAGGCGCTCCAGAATGTTCTCTGTAGAAGATGGCCAAACGGAACACACACACGCACGCGCTCATGCACACACACACACACACACACACACACACACACACACGCAGTTATGTTTTGTCATTGGATACTTTTTGAAATATGTATTTAAAGGAGCAAAAGTTTTGGGGGTTGTGGGTGGCTCAGCCGGTTAAGCTCAGGTCATGATCTCACGGTTTGTGAGTCCGAGCCCCACAGCAGGTTCTGGACTGACTGTGTGGAGCCTGCCTGGGGTTCTCGTTCTCTCTCTCTCTCTCTCTCTCCCAAAATAAATAAATAAACTTTGATAAAATGAAAGTAAATAAACATAGGAGCAAATTTTCGGAAGCTGCTGCAGCACAAGTAGGTTCCTGACTATTGTGCCATCACCATTCTCGTGCTCTTTCGTGCAGTGGGTACTGACTGAGCCCTGAGACACCGAGGGAGAGGGTGGGACTCAAAGGCAAAAGACCCCAAGCGCAGGCTTCGCCCTCCTGGGCTTGGGGACAAAGGGAACACACCCAGGCCTGAGGTACAACCTGCAGTGAGCATCCCCCATTGTCGTGAGAACAGCAGCAGGGGGACTTCTCTGTGGCGGGAGACTCAGGTGGCCCGACCTTCCTGGTGCGCCTGGGACTGCCCAACCGAGTACCCAAAGTCCCTGGAAAGTGCATGGTCCTGGGCCAGTGGCCGGGTGGCGGGCAGGCAGGTGTTCGGGTCAGGGAGGAACAGGGTGCCGAGATGACAGGAGAGAACCGAACCTGGGTGTAAGTTGGGGATCGTCAGCACGAGGATAACACAGATGGTACCCAACCGCGGGGCAGGGGTTTGGGCCCCCTCCCCGGGACACGGTGTGCGTGCGTCTGGGACCCAGGCTCCGGGATCGCCCTTCCCCTGGGAGGCTTTTCCCTCCGGGCTCCGATGTCCACATGCCCCGTCTCCCTTTCCAGTTCTCTTCCAACTGGCGCATGTTTACCCCTGTTTACCCCCGTCTCACCACATTTAGCCCTTCCCTTTGTGAGGGCATCGCGGGGCTCTGTTTTTCTAATTCCGATTTTTTCCTTTGACTTGGAGAGCGAACCCATTGCTACTCCTTTCTCCCTTCCAGTCAGCTCAGCCACTACCACAAACACCAGAGACACTGACTTGTCACAGTTCCGGGGAATGGGAGTCCCGGATGGGCCCAGCTTGGGGGGGGTGGGGGGGCTGGGCCCGCTCTGCGGAGATCCCTCCTCCAGGTCTGGGGCCCGCCCCTTCCCGCTGTGACCCCCATGTGGTGGGAAGTGGGGAGACAAGGGAGCTCTCTGGGGGTCTCCCACTCAGGCGCTAGTCCCACAAGGAAGACTCCACCCTCGTGACCTAATTACCTCCCAAAGGCCCCACCTCCAAACACCATCCCAGGTCGGTGAGGGGTTAGGATTCCAACATACCAATTTGGGGAAGACACAAGCATACACTTATGTTCTCCTGTATTAGACAGTGGGCTGTGGTCCTTCTGTTTGCTTCTATCAGCACTCTCCCCGGCAGAAAACAGGTATTTACCAAAGCCAATTTTCTCCAAATCCCACTTAATGGGAACCAGGAGCAGTGGAAGTGATGAGGCAGGAGGAGAGCGTCTAATCCAGACTTGACCTCGGACAGGCGAATGGATGCATGAGGAAGACGCAGACAGACACAGAGCCACCGTGCTCCCTCCCGTCACCCGGCCTTCGTGGCCACCATCCCAAATACCCCCACCTCCGAAATGGTGCTCCCCAGGGTCCCATTCAGACTGTGCCTTCTCCTTTATCCGAATGTTGCGCCCCCTGGCAACATACAGCAAGTTGGAAAACAAAACCTGGTCACCCTCTTGCTATCCTCCTCCTTGACCTCACGCGTTGAGGAAGTCCTGAGTGCTGGCCGTCCGCCTTCACCTCCCAGACCTCCTCCAACCCTCCGTCGTCTGCCCTCTGCCCCCCTGCCCCTCCTCCATGGCTATTGCTAAAGTGATTCATTTTCCCGCTGCCAATCCAAAGGATGTTTTCCTGCGTTTCTCTTTTTAACCATCCTGCTGACACCGGACCCTGCTGATGCGCTCCTATACTTGAAATCTTTTCTCTACCTGTCTCGAAGTCTCCTATCTACCCCGGATCCCTATTATCTTTGACTGCCCTTCCTTAGCCTTCTTCCAACTCCTCTTTGGATGCTCATTTACTCACTCAACAAACAGCTATGCAACATCACCTATTTGCCGGTGCATAAAGCCGTGGCAGTAGCCTCTTTTCTGGCAGAATTTCAATCCAACATGCAGGGGGAGGGAGGGAGAGCAAGGGGTGACGGACAAACACGGAATGAACAAGTGTGCAATCTGATGTCAAAGAACTCTGTGTGTAGGCAAAGTCAGAGCTGGTCAAGGGTAGCGGTCGAGGAGGTCTCTAAAGGGAGAGAGGCGGTCGGAGAAGTTGTCTCCAAGAAGGACACAGTCGATCAGAGATGGGACAGGGCGAGGGTCTGGGGGAGCGCGGGTCTGACAAACAGAACAGCAAGTCTGGGACGCCGAGCAGGTGCCTGGTAGATTGGAGGGAACGTGAAGGCCAAGGTGCTTGGGCGTAAGTGACAAAGTCAGGGCCTGCACACGGAGGAAAAAATGCCAGCGTTCTCCAGGCTGCTGTCTGAGCCTTCTCTCTCTTACATTTTCGTAAAGGAGCCTTCTCATCCATCTTCAATTAAGCTTCTGTTAAGCCCTTCATCCCGTTGACTCCAAATCTACAACTCCAGCCCGTACCTCTCAGTCAAGCGTCAGACCCGTAGTTAAGGCATCCGAGACATGACGCATCCAAACCTGACCTCAGCATTTCCTCCCAAACCGCCACCGCTCCTCTTCTGGGATTCTCCATTCCCCGGGAGTGGGGGGGGGGGGAGGGGGGACACGTGGTCCACTAGGAAACTGGGGCCCCTTCACTCAGCCACCAAACCGTGGTTTCCGCCTCCACAATCTTTACTACTTTGGGGGAGGGGGACACACAAGGTAGTCCGTAACGGCTCGTAAATATTTGTTAAATGAAAAAATGAACCTGGAATCTTGGGGCTGGTGGGGACTTCAGAGGCGGTCTAGCCCATCTGCTTATGGGACCCAAACTGAGAGGACAGAGTGAGCTATTCCGGGTCACGCAGGCAGCAGGGAGCAACACGAAGGACTGCACAGGCTTCACTTGTTAGGAAGCAGCAGCAGGTGCACGGCTTGCTGGGAAGGACATCGGATGTCCAAGAGACCTGGGTTCTGGGTACTTGGGTGGCTCAGTTGGCAAAGCGTCCAACTTTGGCTCAGGTCACGATCTCACGGTTCGTGGGTTCAAACCCCACATCACGCTCTGTGCTGACGGCTCAGCGCCTGGAGCCTGCTTCTGATTCTATGTCTCTCTCTCTCTCTCAAAAATATACAACCATGAAAAAAAAACTGTTTAAAGAAACCCGGATTCAAGTTTCTGACAATGCCATTTTCTGGCTCTGTGCGATCTCGAGCAAACCTAATTAATCATCGAGAACGATTTCGGCAGAAGGGAAAATAATACGAGGTAAAATGTTAGCATCACACCTGCAACGCTAGAAAGTCTCAAGAACGGTGAGTTAAATTTGACTCGGTGCTTCCTGGGGGAAGGTGCTGCCCTGGAAAGTGCGCTGTGGCTCCTAAGATGATGCAGACAGTCTGTGCCTTTGACGGCCTCTTCCTGCGGCTGCTGGAGAGACGGGACGTGACGGTGAGGCGGGCAGAGAGTCCCCACGCTGGGGCTGGGGGGTCCCCCTGCAAGGCACGGAGCAGAATAAATGTCGGGAAGAGTTTCTCGTGGAAACTGACGAAGCCTTGGGAACTCGAGGTCTGCATTCTGAGCAAGGGCATGAACAGAGGACCCATCACCCGAGAGTGCAAGTCCCCGCGTGACAGATGCAATAACAAGACCGAGTCAAGGGGGGCTTGTGCAGGCGACATGGGTCAGGTCTACGAAGGACGAGGAAGCCTCCCACCGCCTGAGCTCCACACCACAGCCTCTGGGAGGAAGAGACTGGAAGTTGCATCGGACGCGGAGGTTTGGGGACTCTTTTAGTGCGCAGTCTGGAGTTGTACGTTTCGAATACACTTCGGTACTGGATGCACACTTCGAGAGCAAGTGTTTTGCTGTCGAAGAGAACCCTCACGTCTTAGACTCCAGAAACAGATGGTCCCCCTCCCTCAGTCTATGAGAGCTTAGATTCTGATGCTCAGGGGAAAAGACAAGGTAACCTCGCTGACCCCCTTGCCCAGTGTGCCCTCTCTGAACCCGGCCAGTTACCCGGAGAGGGAGCAGGGTGAACTCTGCGGGTCACCTGCCGCCTACCCTCTGACCCACCTGATCCCTGATGTGGCCTTGTCCCGGGAGAGCAGTTGGGGGGCCCTTCAGGCTGATACCCTGAATAATCAGCCTAGAGGGAGGCCACTGGAGAGGGATCACCCCAAGGCCAACCCCATAGCAGGCTGCCTCCCAACACCGTCCCCTCCTCCTATGTAATGGTTCCAGCGAATGCTAAACACTCCGCTGGCCAGAGCAGAGGTCTGCTGACAGCTTCTGGATTCATCTCCGGGGCGAGCTGCCTGCTTTCAGATAAGCAGCGAGGGCTGTTGGCAGCCAGGGAGGAATGAATCATGAGGGAAAGACCTAGACTATCTTAGAGTCATGACAAGCATGACCCTCCCCTTCGATGCCAGGAGAACTAGAGCAACGGGTATCCAGGCACCGAACGGTGGCTGGAATCTCAGAATCTGGTGTGAGGCCCACCCACAGCTCAGTTCTCCCTCTCTTCTAGCCGGGATCTCTTCTGAGTCATCCAAATTCCCTGAGCCTTGGTTTCTGTATTAACCACATCTTTGATTTCCTGGGTTCCGATACTCGGACATTCGATGCTCAAGAGAGTGAACAACTTGCCTGCCAGGACAGGATTCAGTCAATCCAGATCTCATACTCTTTATTGGGCCTCCAGCTCCTAAGCCCCTTTCCAGTGGCCCTAATCACCCTCCAGCCGGGTCCCAGACAGCTAGTGACAGTCCTCGCGCCCCAGAGTCTGAGGCGGTTTTTCTAAACGACTAACCCAAAGCCTGTTCACCCTGCCTTGACCGTCCCTTCCTGTTCCTCACCCACATCTCCCACTCTCTCTGCCTCCCCACTGACCCTGGTTCTTCTCCACGTGGCCGTGTGTCCCATCCTTCTCTAAGGGACCGTATGATAAACTTCCTCCTTCATGACCGTCATTTCCATGTCCGTGTGTCTTACCATACCTGATTAAAACAAGTCCTGGGTACTCTCTCTTTAAATTTTATTTTAGAGAAAACGAGAATGCAGCCGGGGGAAGGGGCAGAGGGAGGGAGAGAAAGAGAGAGAGAGAGAGAGAGAGAGAGAGAGAGAGAGAGAAAGAGAGAGAGTCTGAAGCAGGCTCCACGCTGAACACGGAGCCCAATGGGGGTTTGATCCCACGACCCACGGATCATGACCTGAGTGGAAATCAGGAGTCAAATGCTCCACTGACGGAGACACCCAGGTGCCCCAAGGCAAATCGTGGGTACTCTTAAAATAGTTTCCATAACTTCAAAGAAGGGATGATGAAAATTATGTCTTCCTCAAAGGGTGGCTATGGGGATTGAGTATAGTTGCCCACCTAAGGGACTTGGCATAAGGTCCCTGTCGGAGCCTGATAAAGCACAGTGATTATCACCTTCATTAGCACCTGGAAATTTCTATATGCCTGGGCTTCCAATGATGCTGCCAGAACGTGTCTCCATCCCAGGTTCCTCTTTCCCTTTTAATGGGCTCAGGTGGGCCCTCTCCTGGCAACAGCAAAAGGCCACCATGCTTCCAGGCAGCTTCTGTCCCACCGTGCTTCCAGAAAAAGTCTGAGGTTCATGCCCCATTGGCTTACTTGAGTCACGAGTCCCTCCCTAAGGTTTGGAGGTTCTGATGGGCAGGGCCAGAAGTTGGGGGTGGGGTCATCCCCATCAGAAGCACACATACGAGAGGGTGACTCCTTAGAGGAAAACTGGGGTACATGAGTGAGGGGTTCTCTCTCTCAAAAATAAATAAATAAACTTAAAAATTTTTTAAATAGCAATCTCAAGTCCCCAGAAAGGGCAATGAAGACAAAAATGAGGCTAAGATGGCCAAGAGACAAAGAAAGCTTCTTATCACACAATAGTATAAGAGGAAGGAAGGAAGGAGGGAAGGAAGGAAAGAAGGAAGGAGGGAAGGGAGGAAGGAAGGAAGGAAGGAAGGAAGGAAGGAAGGAAGGAAGGAAGGGAGGAAGGGAAGAGGGGAGGGAGGGAGGGAGGAAGGGAGGGAGGGAGGGAGGAGGGGTGAGAAGGCCCTTCCTAACATCTTATCCATGGAAAAACCCACTCCACCAGCAGACATAACAGCAGAACAGAAGAAAAACTTAGAGGTTTTACTAAGGAGTATCTGTCCACCTCCGTGCTCTGTCATTAGGAAGAGATTCAAATGTTGCCTGTGGCTTCCTTATAAATTAAAAAATTTATATTTGTAGTTAGATTTTATATAGGTCATGGTTTTTGGACTGAGGTGCTATTTTACGGTACGATCCTCCCTTTCTGACAAATAATTATTTCTTGGGAACAATAATTTCCTCCTGTAAGGCTTTAGACATCCGGGATTCTGAAGGTTCCCAAGGTTCTCCTTCCCACCGCATGGACATCCTTGGGTCTTTCTGGGGTGACTGCTGGACAGGACGGGGAAGCAGTGTGCTTCACGGTGAGGACAGCACAGAAAAGGAAGCCGCATTCCCCACTGCTGCATGGTGGTGGTCTTCCCAGGTTCTGGAAAGTCTAACCCCAATTTAAAGCCGTATTTAAGCCCAATCTAAACCTACGTTGGTATGACCGGTAGTAACCGATTGAAAAAAGAAGAAGAAAGAAAGAAAGCTACTGCCCTGGGCCATGTGGCCAAGCCACTTACAGAGAGCAGGTAAATATCAGCCTCCCGGTAGACGTTTTTGCTGATCGCACTGTTTCCTCCCCACAAAATTGGCCACGGGTTGTAGAACTGTCATCTCTGCTGTCTATTCCCAAGCCGACTGAGCACTTTTATTAAATTCTCACGGTGTGACATTGAAATACTCCCTGTGGGGAGGCCTGGCCTTGCGCACTTGGGGTGCTCTGGGCTGCACAGGACTCCCCGGGGTTAGAGCTACACTTTGCGTCCGGCCCGTGGACACATCCCGAGCCACGCCGCACACGCAGGCTGTCCCCTCCGAGCCCACAGCCCCTCCAGCCTCCAAGCCTGGCACTCGCACTTTCCACCTGGATGCCGCCCCCTGTTCCCTGTTCCTACACCTGTCACAGTTGCATTCAGTCTCAGCCATCCAGCCATGAGGGTCCCCGCCCCCTCATCTAGGCTGGGTCAGGTGGCTGTCCTGTGTGCATCCTGCCACTTACTTGACTACCTAACACTCTACAGCATAAGTGCTTGTTCTCACAACTTCCTAGCCAGAAAGATCTAGAATGCACTTCTTTTCTTATCCCCGGGTCTAGCATGTTACCTGACATACAATAAGCTGTAGCCCAGACACTAACTGTTAAATGAATCACTGAATAAATGAGTAGGACTAGGAGTGTCTACTTAGAAGTATTTCTAGAAGTTTCCTGAAAACCCCAGAACTCCCCTCAGCTGACTATTTTGTCCGCGTCCCTTCTGGACTCTGCACGAGAGACTCGCGTGCTCCGGTGATGCCCTAGTTATGCCCTTGTGTGTACGGATTAATTAAGGACAACCAGCAAGATGGAGGGCTAGGTGTCACAGCATCTCAGAGGCTCCCCAGAATGGCAAACGGGTCACCCAACATTTTCTGACTAAAACAGACAGTCTCTCGTAAAGCTAGTGCCTGACGGATTTCTTGGCAAAGCAATTTTCTCTGAGCTGCCGTAGGAGTGGCAGAGGACGGGGCAGTAACTGGACGCCCCACATCCCTATACAGGCGATAGGCTTTGGGGACCCAGCACCCACCATCTCTCTGTCCTCACCTGTCCCTCTGTCTTCAGCTCACTTTTTCACCCCAGACACATAGGGCATCATTTCAGCTTCCTAAAGGTGAAAAGCTCTTTCTGGCTTCAGGGTCTTCGCACATGCTGTTCCCTCTGCCTGGCATGCTCTTTCCTGGCTCCTTTCACTTTGTCTGATGTCACCTCTCTTGAGAGGGCCCTGCCTGGCCGTCATACCTAAGGCAGGTGTCTCCTTTCTCAGCCTCTGGTGCTTGCCTTTAGGGCAGGTACCACGAGCAAGCTGGCCCCTTTCCTGTCTCAAACCACTTCTGGTCTCTCGGCACCACGAGAGCAGAGCTGATCCTGTCTCTCCCAGCCTCATATTCTCAGGGCCTGGCACACAGTAGGTGTTCAAGAAATATTTCTCAAGTACACAAACCTCATTCTTCAGGCTTATGAATCATGCAAAGACCACCTTCTCCCTCCACTTAAGTCCACAGAGGGCATTTATTCAGGCTACGGTTTTCACATTCTGAGTTGCAGACAACAAATGTGAAATTCCATTTGGCCACGTTGATGATTCAGTGCCGGTTTTATGGAGTCGATTGGAAAAAAAAAATGCCTTATGCCTTATACTCTTTTCTCCCTTAGCTGTGTTTTGTATCTTTTTATTCTATTTTCTTCTTCTCATGGGCAATTTGGTCATTCCTGATTTCACGTCACCAAAAGAACAGTATTCTTTTTATTTCCTTGTTGAGAACGCCCTCGTCCATAGAGAGACACTTTCATGATGGGCCTACGTGAAATTTCTGGGTGCTTCCACCCTAACGGGAAGTGTATTTTGCAGGTGGCCAGAACGCTATAACATGAGCAAGTTTGGGCAGAGTTCAGGACCATATGTGGCCCTTGGGAGTTTTCTTCTTTGACCTGCTATCTCTGGGGCCGCTGTGTCTATTTTGAGAAGCACTTAGAGTGAATCTTCGGTGGTGGCGATTGGTGCGGATTAAGCTTAAACTACTGCGGGTTGAAATAACAGAGGCACGTGTTGACAGTCCAAACCATCCCACTCCCTTCCTCTAACCTATCTGTGCATTTTGCTTTCCTACGCTCAAGAATCTTCCTAGAGGGGCGCCTGGGTGGCGCAGTCGGTTAAGCGTCCGACTTCAGCCAGGTCACGATCTCACGGTCCGTGAGTTCGAGCCCCGCGTCAGGCTCTGGGCTGATGGCTCAGAGCCTGGAGCCTGTTTCCGATTCTGTGTCTCCCTCTCTCTCTGTCCCTCCCCCGTTCATGCTCTGTCTCTCTCTGTCCCAAAAATAAATAAACGTTGAAAAAAAAAAAAAATTAAAAAAAAGAATCTTCCTAGAATGGCATTTTTCCTACGCACAGAATACAGACCCTTCTAGAAGAGCCCACACTCGTGGAGGAATCCTTTTGTGAAGTCTGAAGTTCGCTTTCTCAGCCTGTCTCCTCGACTCTTTTCCCTCAGAGCAAAGTTACCAAGTTGTCCCCTTCATAACTACAGGGACTTGAAAAAAAGGTATTTCTGTGCACAGATGATACAAACCTAAGCTTGCTCTCTTGGGTTTTATGTGACTCAAAGCACACGTGTAGATATGTGCGTGTGTAAGTAATGATGACAAGGGCTTATGTGTATAAATAATATACACACAACACGGAGCAATCTGCATGCATTCTCTCCCATCGAATCCTTGCGAGCACTGCACCCATTTTCAGATGAGTAAACACCCAGCCATTCAGCGGTGCGGCTGGCATTCAGCCACGGGAAGCCCCATCTCAGTGCCCATTACAGCCAGCCTGGCTTCCTCTGTGTACTTGAGCTTGTGTTTACACATACGAGAGTGAAGACACACATTCACATCACACACCCGTGTAAGATAAATTCAGGCACAAACACACTAACGCATATGTAAATGCTTAGGAAATGTTTCTGCAGGGACATATAATAATGCACTTTTAACCTGTGGACTCCCGGGAGAAGGTATGAAATGGTTACACTACACACTTTTCTAATCATCCCTGTCCTTTGAAACAAACATGCGTTAGTTTCGTACCTAAAACCCCAACTTACTGATTTTGCTGTACATGTTCCCACTAGAAATGGTTGTTGGGTCATTGAACGTTAGGAATAGCTTACGTGTTTGTTTCTTTGTTTCTTTTGTCTTTGGAAGGGCAAGGAATAAAAATTGGTGGGACGAGAAAGCATACATTCAACAGGAAGCAACCTCTTGAGACCTCCTTGCCTTCAAGAACAGGAAAGGCAAAAAGAGTCCGCACACAACTTACCCTAAACGTGCAACATTGTCGCCCAGCTTCTCCCAGACCCGACTCTGGCTTTCTTATTTATTATTTCTGTGTGTTGAATGCTGATCTGTGCTAATCTGCTAAACAGTTTACATGCAGCATTTAATTTTCATATTTGTTTAGGAAACTGAGTCACAGAGAGGTAAAACAGCCAGAGATTCAAGCCCAGCAGGCTGGCTCCCAGGTCAGTGCTCTTAGCCTGTCCAGATACCATTGAGAATTTCCTGGGCCCCCCAAATGCCCCTTTGATGTTCTCTTCCTCTCTGAGTCTTCTCTACCTGCCCTTTCAGGGTGACTGCCTCCTTTTAAAAGTTGCAACATACATTTTAGGGCTAATTGTATCATTTGCAGGAATTCAGTTGCCCACACCAAAATCAGAACACCAATATTCACCCTTCTTGAACCATGTCTCTGTCTTCCTGTGTCCTCTGAAAATCCAGGGTTTGCATTTAGAATCCTGTGCTCCCATGAGATCCTGATACAGCACATAAAATGAGCATAATAAGGGGCGTGTGGGTGGCTCAGTCAGTTAAGTCTCCGACAGGCTCAGGTCGTAATCTCATGGTTCCTGAGTTTGAGCCCAGCATCAGGGACAGCTCAAGCCTGGAGCCTGCTTTAGATTCTGTGTCTCCCTCTCTCTCAGCCCCTCCCCTACTCATGCTCTGTCTCCCCCTCTCTCTCTCTCTCTAAAATAAATAAACATTAAATTTTTTTTTAAAATGAGAATAATAAAAGTATCTGCCCTACTGGTTAATGGCGAAAAAGGACTCAAGGGGTAACTAGCTATGGACCTTGGTCAGCCAATGATAGCTTTTGTCCCAGGAAAGACCCCTGATTCCTCCAGGTTTCTGCATTGTGAGGGCCTTCAGTCGTGCAGGGGGGACTCCCGTGCTGCAGTAAGAAGGCTGGCAATTGCCGGAAGTGGTTAGAATCCAGTCTCCAGAGTGGTCTCAGGTCAAATTCTGGTTCTATTACTTTCTTGCTGTCCAATCAAACCCTGGAGCTTCAGTCTATGCAAGTGTGAAATGGACTAAAGAGAGTAGCCAAGTATGGGATTTAGGATTAAGTGTGTCACCCCATGGAAAGTGCTTGCCACGCAGTAAGTCAGTGGTGGTTCAATTTACTGAGCATTTATTGAGCGCTTATTGCATGCCTGGCTTAGGGACACAGGCTTGGCGAAACGTAAACGGTTATGATGCTACGTATTCCACTTGCATTTTGCGCAGCAGGAAGTACTCCTTTGTAACGTTCACCGTGACTGCCTTTCTTTTCGTCTTACTTTTCCATTTTGCACTTGCCCTCACAGCCCCGCAACCGCCTGCATTCCACCGTCCTCGACCGGTGTTAGAAACAGGATTCTCAGAGTTAGGCACCACCCTCCGCGTTCTGGCCGACGCTGGAGGATCCAAACCTCACCCAGGGGTCCCTCTTGGAGTTCTCCAAGAAGGGGTGGAAGGACGGGGTGCGGGAAGCACAGGAGCGTGACCGAAAGGTCACTGTGAACCAGGCGCATCTAGATCTGCTCGGTGCCAGGGACCACGACCCCGGGGGCGCCCGGCGACCGGGACCCCATTCTCCGGGCTGGCGCCGGGAAGAGGAAGAGGAGGAGGCACCGAGGCCAGGTCCCCGCCAGGGGTAGGAGAGCCGCGGCGCCACCCCCCGCCGGCACGCTCTCTCCCGGGCGGGCCTCCGGCGGCCCCGGCACAGCCCCGCCCCTGCAAACCACACCCGGCTCCGGCCTCCCGGAGGCCCCGTCGGCCCCGCCCCCTTCGCGCTCGCCCCACCCCCGGCCTCCGGCGACAACGGCTCGGCCACGCCCCCTAATTATCCACATTCCGCCCCTCGGCCTCTCGGCTGCCGCAGCGAGGTCCGCCCCTCCATGTTGGCCCGCCCCCTACTTATTCCTACCCCGCCCCGGCCTAGCAGCCGCCTGTGCTAAACCCCGCCCCCACGGCCTCGGGGGAGCGGGGGGACCCGCTGGTCCACACCCCGCCCCTGCCTCTGGCCCCCCCGGCCCCATGATCGGCCACGCCCCCTCCGCTCTTGCCCCGCCTCCGTCCGATAGGCCTGCGGAGGCCTGCTCCCTGCTCCCCCTCCCTGTCCCCCTTTTCTCCCTCACTCCCCGTCTCCCAAGTGGCCTCGGCTCAGGCACCGCCCTGCCCCCAGGCCCCGCCCCGGCGCGGAGACCACCCTCCCCTCCGAGCCCGGGTCCCCGCCTCGCGCGCCCCGCCCCCGCTCCCGCCCCCGCCCTCGCGGCCCCGCCCCGGCGCGGGGACCACCCTCCGCCCGCGGAGGCGCGGGCCGAGCGCTCGGGGCACTCTCGGCGGTCCCGGCCGTTCGCCGCCGCCGCGCGGAGATTCGCGCGGAGATTCCGCGGAGCCGCGCGCGTCCCCGGCCGGGCTGAGCTCCCAGACCGCGACGAGAGCCGCAGGAGCCCGCGGGGACGCAGTGCGAGCCAGGTAAGCTGGCGGCAGCCCGGCCGTCCCCTGCGGGCCGCTCCCGCCCCGCGCCCGGCCTCGCTCCCGCGGCGCCTGCCGGGGCTCGGCGGGCTCGCACCCTCGTGGGCGCCGATCGCTCGCCCGTCGCCTGAGTTCGGAGCTCCGGCTGCCTGGGCACGGCCGGCGCCGGGAGGCTTCGGGAAGACTCGCGCCCCTGGCCGCCTCCTGGGCTCCCGAGTCACCCCGGCGCAGGCGGCCGGGCCGGGGTTCCGGGCGCCGAGCCGCTGTCGGAGCCCCCCTCTCCTGGCCCTGGCGCCTCCCAGGCAGGCCCTGCGGGGTGGCCCGGCTCGGTGACCGCACGCGTCCCCGGGGCGCCCCCTCGCGCGGCTCTGGGGAGGAGAGGGGGCGCGCGGTCCCGGGTTAAACTTGTTGGTGACAATGCATATTTCAACTTCGGAGATCCCTCGTTTTAGGATGGAAATGAAAATCCCGGGTTCTGGCCCGGCTGTCCGGTGAGCGAGCAGCCGCGAGCTGATAGCGCGGGCGGCCGGCGGGTGGGGACGGCCGGGAGAGAGGCACGTTGTTCTCCCAAGTGATGTTTCCCGGGAAGCCGGCTCCGCGCTGCGGATTGGTGGTGCCCGGGAGTGCGGGCGGCTCCTGGCCCGCGGCCGCTCCTGCAGCCGGGGGACCAGGCCGGCGCTGGCCCTTCCCCGGGGTGCCGGGCGGCGCGCGGGCGGCGGGCCCTCTACGTGCCGAGAGGCCGGGGAAGTCTCCCGGCCAGTGAGATTCAAGAAGGGGACGTTGGGCTGGTTTTTATTCGTGCCGATTCTTGGCAAGTTAATGCAGCAGATTTGCACTGTGTCCTCCATCAGTAATAAGTTCGTGTAACTTTTGATCACAAAAGCAGTATATGCTTTGGGTAGAAAACGTAATAAAGAGAAACAGAAACAGTAAAACAGAAACCATCCGTGATCGCACTCTTCCTACCTGCCTTCAATGTTTACATTCTTGGGGTCACAGGCTTGGCGATTTAATGAGTAAGTTACAACTGGAGCCTCTCCTGCCTAAATCAAAGTAATCGCTTTACGCGACTCTGCCCTTCCCCACCCTTCCAAGTGTGATGGTCTCTGAACACCAAAGTTTGGGTTTATTGGCCTGGCTCCCTTCTCAGCTGGCCACGGGTTCCCTTCCTGCAGGCCTGAGGTGGAGAGAGAGGGCGCAGTCAGCTTAGAACACTGGGTAAGACTTGATTGGCCTGGTGCCTCTCCACCTTCCCCTGTGGTTTTGGTTCCTTGCCTTGTAATAATGAAGGTAATGATTCTCAATCTGCTTCTCAGGCCACCATAAAAATTAATGGGTGGTTTGCAAAGCGTTTTGACATTCTTGGATGGACAGCGGCTGTACTTTAAGGGGCTAGGGAGCATTTTGGTGTTCCACGTTGCTGTCGTCATCAAATAAAAACAGTCTACCTCCCACCTGGCTGCCCTGACCAGGAAACAGTCTCTACTGATGTCCGGTGGAGCCTGGAGAACGTTCCCGGCTCCCTGCTCAGTGCATTCTGTCCAACAGGTCGGGGAGGGGGCGGGGGCTTGGAAGGAGACAGCACCCCCCAATCCGCCTCCTCGCTCTGCTTTCTGCATGTGGGCGGATGTGGGGAGGGTGAGGGGAGACTGACATTAAGTGGGCCCCCCGTTGCACAGGCCCCCGTGCCTGTCCATCTGTGGAATGCCAAGGCCACGCTGATCCCAGAAGGAACAGTTAGTTCTGGGAGGACTCAGAAAGTGAACAAACCTGGCTTCCTAGGGATTTGTCTTACAGCTCGCTTGTTTACTAAACGAACAATGAGCAGCTCAGATCGGCGGTGCCGGAGAAGCTTCTGTGAGCTTTAGTTTTTTTCCTGTTGTTCCAAGACGCAGGCCCCACACTTTGTGGCCTTTGAAAACAATTACTAGGGACTCGGACCTGGTGTGCGAAGCCCGCGTGGGGAGCGGTGCACGCACGTTGCCTTTTGTTCCCCCGGCGGAGAAACCACGGTGGCAGAGCCTCTCTGTAGGCCGGTCTGCAGGGCGCCTGTTTGTCATTTGATAGTTTCGTGTGTTTATTGTTGCTACCACCAGCACTTTGATCTGCCCAAGGTCTAGCTGATCGCAGCCCAGACACAGGGGGATTTCCAGAAGGACCCAGAATGGGGGCTGGACAAATTGCAGCTAAGTGTCCTTAACTGGGCCGTCTGCCAATTAGTGTTATGCTCTTAATTTTCTCGGTGGAGGGAGGAAGAGGCAGTCTTCCTGAATTTTCTCCCTTGCTGTTGTTTGCTAACTTGATTTCTGGTTACCCAGCAGCCTGGAATTACTTTCCTGCGGCTGCTGGTGCAGACTTTTTTCTTATTCTAATGGCTTCTAGTCCGTCGATAAGGTATGCTAATGTGAATGGGGTTTACGCCCTTGGGTCCTGGGAGGCCGCTCCCACATTTAAATCTTCAGATCGCAGCCAGTTCCTTGTGGGAGGAGGCGCCCTGGCTTCCCTCAGCTTCTTAGGGGAAGCCCTTGACCCAAACAAGGTTAAGAATCCCTGAGTTCGACCCTTGCCGACCTCATGCCGGGCTCCACGCAAATGTCTGTGGCTCCCTGTTTAGGGCGTCAGCCTTGTTTTGACTGAGTAGAAGCTGCTGTTGTAGCGAGCGGGCCTTGGGCCAGCCACGTGGGTTTTCCTTAGGTCTGTTATTTTCAAATTCAACACCTGAACCGGGCAGTGCTGTGACTTTTCTTCTGAGAACTGGAGTCAGGCCCCCGGGATATTTTCGAAGGCCCTGGAGATGCACACCGGGGCATCTTTGCCCCGAGGTCACTGCCTGACAACCCAGTTACTGGGAAAAGGGTCACCGAGCAGCTGCCTAGACATCACCCAGAGTGCTCTGGCTGGCTTTGCTCCTGGCCCAGAGGGGAGCCCGGGGTCTTTCAGTGTTTACACTCAGCTCCCAGGACTCTGCGCCTCCGGCCTCCCCAGCTATTGGCACAATAGAAGCCCCACCTTCCGCCTTCACCCTCCGCGGGATGGTCAGAAAAATAATTCACCGAGTCCCCGAACACCCAGGGCACAGTCCCGCGACTTATTCAGGATCTCTCAGGAAGCCTGAGCCTGCTTTTCAGTGGGCCCTGGGGCATCCGTGTGTTACGTAACGGCACCTGGTGCCATCTGGCCGCACGTCTTAAGGGAGAGGATGTCCGTATTCGGCCTTTTGAAGGCAAGAGAATGCAGAAGGTATTTTAGAAATAAAGGGGTGTTTCAGGGAGGGAAGGGTGAACCCCACCCAGGGCATCACGGCCCCCCATCCGCCAGGTGACCCAGTGCCCGCCCGAACCAAACGCTCAGTAAGCGAGTAAGATTTCAGGAAGTAGAGAGGTGGGCTGGGTTCACCTAATTGGAGTTGAAATTTGGGGCGGTTTGGGGGCAAGAAGGGCTTACGAAGCATCGGGCCTGGAGTGCACGCTTAAAAATCCTTCCAGACACCGCGAGGGGTTCCATTTTACAAGGAAGCTACGAGAATGTAAGCAGCTCTCACAACACAGTGGTCCAAAAAGTGCTCGAGCTGAGAAATCAGCCTATATCTGCCTGAGCCCAGAGCTCGTGATCGCATCTCCCAGTGTGCTAAAATGAAAGGCATTCATACCTTTGGGTCACATGAAGCCACGCACAGGAAAATAGCAGAGTACCTGCCTCCCTTGCACAATTCTAAAAAAGCTTGCACTCTGAAGGTGAGACATCTCTAAAACCCGTAAAAATCTCTGCAGCCTAAATGGAAGGCAGCCGGTTGGCACCTTTATTCCCCGGGGTGGGGTGGGGGGGTGGCTGTGTCCCGCCCTGTCCGCAGGGTCAAGGTTGATTTCTTTGGAAGACTGAGGTTTTGAAGTTGGGGTGACTCGGACAGGAGCCACCGTGAAGTCTGTTCTGGTACCAGGAAGCGAGGGTATTCCGGGCAGATGAGGTCACTAGAACAAGGTAAAGATTATGGGAAGTCTGTTAAGTCAATGTGAGATAAGGATTCCGCCTTCCGCGTCGTAATCAAATAAATGACATGCCCCGCGATTATGCTTATCTGCTCATTAAAAGCTTGTCTCTGGAGAAACTCTCTGCTGGTTCCTGTTAGCCCCACTCCTCTGAACAAATTGAGAAGAAAACTTCCCGTGGAAGGCTTCTGTGGTTCCAGAATTCCTGGTATTCATTTCTCCGCTCTCTGTCTTCCTCTTTCCCCCAGTCTGTGGGACTGAGGCAGGAAACCCTGTCCCATTTTTAGGAACACGCAAGCCTGCTCTGGTCCCCGGGCCCGTGCTCCACTGAAAACCCCCCTCTCCGAGGAGAGGAACAAAGAGCCTTTCTGGCGGCACCTGCCGGTTAGGGTGCTGTGGTGTCAACACCCCACTGGCACCAGCTGTGGCACTAAATGTCGCACAACCTGCGGGAGCCAGTGGGAGCCGGCTGCAGCCCGCCTTTCGTTGCACTGAGCCTCCGCAGCCGGCCCCCTTACCGAGTGGGGGAACCCGTGACCCAGTCGCCTGGCTTCTGCCCGGACCGCGTGTGCCCGGCAGCTGGGCCGGGAGAGGACGCAGATGTCGCTGGTAGCCTGATTCGGCCAGCCTCAAAACGTACTGGACGTGGAAATCTCCTGGGAGATTTTGTAAAAATCCACCTTCGCCAGCCTGGTGCCCAGGGAATCCAGATCTCTGAGGGTGGGGCCCAGACACGGGCAGTTTCTACAAACTCCCCATGAAAATCCCCGTTCTACTCTAGTACTCAGGGCTCCACTCCGCCGAGGTGGGGGAATTTGTAGGAAGGACTGGAGATGTGGTTTGGGACCGGGTGGGGCAGACCCGGTATTTGAGGCCAGGGAAGGTTTTTAGGGCCAGGTTCTTGGAAAGGCAGGCAGAGGTCCCCGATCTTTCCAGTTGCCGTTTGGAGACCTTACTCCGTCGGCCCTTTCCTTCCGTGGGTGGCGATCAGCATACTTCCTGGTGGTGCCTTGGTCTCTCCCGCTGGTCTAGAACAGAGAAGGGTGTTCGTGGACAAAGGGATCAGGATCAAGCCAGGAGGCCTGTCCTTGGGGCGATCGCTTCTTGGGTGGGTTTTTGAAGAGCTGATTTTAAAGCAGAGTGCCAGAGTCGAGAGGAGCTTCCCAGGACCACCCAAGCGAAGAAAGGAGAGACTAAGGGCTTTGTGAGTCTGAGCTTGGTTACACACATAATCTGATTATTTGTTCTCTATCATCATTAGCAGCCAAATTATTTTAAAACAGCGAGAGCTCCTTGGGAGACAGCAAGCACGTGGGAAGGGTGAACTTCTGAGCCAGGCTTGTTAGCAGGCCTGTTAGCAGGAAGAGGGAAGCTAGGCCCCCGGGATGCAGAATTGGAGGAGGCGTCCCTGGGGTTGTTCCCTTACAGGGTGATGAGACGAGGACCGGTTGAGAGCGCCGACTGGGGCCTCGTTTCCTTAGGGTTGAGCCCATGAATGTGGAACAGCTCACTGGAGACTTTGAGTGTGAGCTGGGGCCCCTGGGAGCACGCTTCGGGTCACCCCATGAAGATGGGGCAGGAAAGCCAAGGGGGAGGAGGAAAGAAGCGGCTGGAAGCAGAAGACCACGCAGGCTCTGTGTCCCACCAAGCCAGGCAGGAGAAGATGGGGTGTAGAGGAAGGGGGTTGAGAACCTGACATAAACAGGGTGGTTGTGGGGTTGATCAGAGAAGCAGCATCAGGAAGACAGGGGGCCACTGGGTTTGGCTTGTTAGACCCGTGTGATTGTGGTGGTTGGAAGCTTCTAGAAAAAAATCGAGAACACCGAGCGTGGACCACTGAGAAGAATGTTGGCGGTAAAGGAAATAGGACTGTCGTTTGATGGTGTCGAGACAAGAGGGACCCAGGGCTGGGTCAGAGGGCCTGCGATGCTCCAGGGCAATGAGTGGGTGAGTGGCTCCGGGTCCCCTGAGGGAAGGAGATGGTTGTGGGTGGTTGTCATTGGGAAGAACAGGTTACAGAAGACTTCCCCAAATGCCTTTTCGCCCTGTGCTCATCTGGCTCGTTGTTTTGCTCGCCTTTGGGGGGTGCTGGCTGGGGGACTCCTGGGTGCAGGCCCCTTCTCGAGAATCCCTTCCTGGGTCCCCAAGATGGGGAGCTGACCCTGCTCCCTGCATGTCTGTTGACCCGCTAGGCTGGACACTGCTCAGCACCGGTTACAATTGATCGCCACACCTTCCGTGCACAGACAGTGTGTCCCCTGAACGGGGGAACTGACAGGTGGAGAGAGGGGCTGACCAAGCCGAACACTCAAGGCGGTGACCTCCCGTATAAGCATTTGGGGAGCACGTTAGCATTCTCTTCTTAGACATCTTAACAGTTCAAAACGCACACTGGGTGGCGGAAGTAATTTCTGGCTTTTAAGAATTCTGGCCTGTGAATGGTAATCAGCTTACTTGGAAATGTCGAGTGGCACCTCTGTCACTCTGCCATTTACCGTTTCATTCAGCGAGGCTCACCCCACCTTTGCTTACCCATTTCCCGCCACTGCCCCAAATTCAAATCGAAAGGATTTGAATTTTTAATAGGTTTTGAATACAAAGAAGTAAGTGGGATATGGTAACGCTGCTCATGCGTTCGACTCTCTGTTTCTTATGACCCTGAGAATCGTGGCTTTGGGAAGTGGTATCACATATGTGTACGTGTCCTTTGGGCGAATGGAAAGTCAAGGCGCTGTGTTGAAACTTCACTGGAAACCATCACTGGACCTGATACAATAATACCTGTAAATAACTCACGTAAAGTGCCGGAATCGCTCAGCTGACGGCGTGGAGGTCCATGGTCACAGTCGACACGGTCGTCTGCTGTGCTCTGGTCTCCCTTTTCCTCTCCGTCGCCCCCATCCCGAATACCCCTCGCGGAAGTTGGGCTATTTTTTCACCCCCCTTTGTGGTTTCAGAAATCAGTGTTCAAGACGTTTCCAGGGGAAAAGCTCTGTCCCTCAGAGTCCTGGTGTCCTGGCGACACCTGTTGGATATTTTACCTTTGTAGTGCCGGATGAGGAAACCGCAGTGTCCCATTTTGTTCACGTTTCAGGCCCTCGTCAGAGGGTGCTGGCTCAGGGTGACGTCTCGGGAGATCGGACACTGGCCGTGCATCCAAAATGAATTTCTTCGAGTTCATGCAGCGCACGTGTTTCGCTCGTATTTTATTAGAACCATCTATGATTTCAGGACTGCTCGCCTGGGGACAAGTGTATGCTGGTCACAGAGACAGGTGCCTGAAGGACCTTCTCTGCTCCGTAATCAGGGCTGTGGCGGATGCTGGCAGTCACAGGTGGTATAGTGACTGTGGGAAGAAAGGAAAAGGCCACCCGGAGTTCATTTTCTCCAGGTGCGAGCCTTGTCCTTTCCCTCACTTGTATTTTATTTGTAAATATCTTAAGAGCCCGAGAAATTCGGTTTCAGGTAATTTGACATTTAGATGCTCATCTCTCGGAACTGTAGTTACTGTTTGAAAGGGATACACACACACACACACACACACGCACGCGCACACACTTGAAATACTCCTATCCACCTTTTAACATGGGGATTTTTCTGTGGTTTCAAGTATTCATCGGGCTTTTCCTCCTTGTCAGGCACTGTGCCGAGTCTCCTATAAATGGCCTTTTCTTTTCAGTCAGTTAGGAAACAGCCTGACTTGCACAAGCGAAAGTCACACGTGCTTCAAGGAAAATCTTCAAGGAAAATGAAGAACGAAGCGACCAGCCACCTATCTTGTTCTTCCAGCCCTGTTCTTTGTACACAAGCCGCTGTCCGGGAACAGAAATAGGTGAAACTTAAGTGTTTCACAGACCGGAATCCGGGAAGTTCCTCTTTGCCGTGGTGTCTCCCATGACTCGGGGCACACCTGGGGTTTCTCAGTCCCATGCACCTGTCCGTGTCTGGAACTTGGGCTTTTCTGTTTACTTCTGATTTTGACACCGGACAACTTCGAGACCCGGCTTTCTTGTCTGGGAAAGGGTGGTGTAGTGCTTACTTCTGGGAGCTGGGAGATGTCGACGCGGAGGTGTGGATTTTACCGCATCAGCCCCGTACCTATCCTGGAAGGTTTTTGTGACCGTGGCCTCTTTTGAGTCCTGTGTGCACCGCAGGTGTTTCTTAAATACTGAGTAAATAGAGATTCTTGGGTGATGTCTCGCCATCTGCATTAAACCGGAGTGCAGGGCTTCGATATTTTTAGGTGTTCAGTCTGACCTTTGGACCGCGTACAGGCGCAGACTGATGGTGTGATGTATTGGTAGATGTCTAAATAAGGATCACTTCCCCAATCCTTGCCCCATTCCTCAAATCTCTGGGAGCAGGAGGAAATGGGAGGGATACAGTCAGCAGGTTGTGCCCCAGGCTCAGACCTGGGCTGGATTGTGGCTCTGGCTGGTCTCGCGTGCGAGGGGACCAGCAGCCGGTCACTGGTGGACGCTGAGCCTGCGTTTTAAAAGGCCTGACCTGCCCGGACTACCCTGAGGGCTGCGAGTGGGGGGACTGAGAAGGGAGTTGTGTTTAATGCAAGTACTTTCTAGATAAACACATTTTTCTGAAGGAGTTTATTGTGATTTTTTCCTTCTTTTCTCTTAAAAAAATAAAAAGACCTCTCCCCCTGAGGTTTTTAAAATTAGTCAAGTAATCATATGTTCATCTTAGAAACATTACAAGACGTGGGGCGCCTGGGTGGCTCAGTCGGTTAAGCATTCAGCTCTTGATTTCAGCTCAGGTCGTGATCTCAGCGTTTGTGAGTTCGAGCTCCTTGTCAGCCTGCTTGGGATTCTCTCTCTCCTCTCTCCACCCCTCCCCTGCTCGTGCGTGCTCCCTCCCTCTCTCTCTCTCTCTCTCTCTCCCCTCTCAAAATCAATAAAAGTAAACTTAAAAAAATATATTATAAGATGCAAAAGGAGAAAAAAGTTCACATCACTGGAAGTCGGCCACTCACGATAACCACTCTGGTGTGGACAGGACATTTTTCTTAGGGTCTCTCTGACGTCTTCAGAGGTTAAGTCCAAGCCCTTGCAAACAGACCAGGATAGTAGAGCGGGGACTTGTTCAGTGTGCACCTGATGCATAGCAAGTCCTTATTTTTGAATGAAGTCTATACTTTTGAAAAACTGCTTTTTACCTAAAATTGTTGCTGACGTATTTTCACATCAGCAGACACAGATTTGGACCCCCAAATGACCGTCAGATTTGTACGGGAGGTACCCTCTTTAACAAATCCTTATTCAGAGACCATTTCCAGCTCCTCTGAAATTATCAACAGTACTACAGTGAACATCTCCATACACACATCTTTCTTTCAGTACATGTAAGTTTTTCCTTTGGATGAATTTTTTACCACTATTGTGCTCAAATTCTCCAGAGGACTTCTAATTCTATTAACGGTTGGACGAATGTGTAATCGCTACTCAGAGAAACACCTCCAAAGGCAGTGACCTTGAGAAGAGTTTCTACATCCGATTCATGCAACCGGGTGAACTTTAAGACCAGCCTTAGACCTGCCGGTACCCCAAACCCTCATGCTCTGCATTGGGAGCTTTTGGGGTGGGCTTGGAAACGCACATCTGAGTTTTAGGATGTGCACTTACACGCGGGTTTCAAAAATATTAACATCTGGGGGATGTGTACATCTGAGGACACAGGAGGAGTTTCTGTCGGAGGTCCTAGGGGCCCCCTCCGCCCTGGAAAGGAGTGACTGATGATTTCCTCGCCGGCAGCTTCAGGAACTGTCATTGCTAGGGGCCCCCCCTGCCTCCCAGGGCCATGTCATTCTGGGCACGGGGGTGATTTGTGGGGCGGTGTCTCTGATCAGCTGTGACGAGACAGACTGCGGTTGGATCTGGTGGGTCTGGCCCAGGGCAGCGCCCCAGACTTGGTTTTCAACTTCCAGGTTCATTAAGAGGCGAAAGGGCTTGCTGCCTTCCACGGACAGTGAGGCCGTCCTTTTGATTCCTAACCGCGGTCTGCTGTCACAGGACTTCTTCGTTCTGGCAAGAGAGGAAGACTACGTTCGGGGTGGAATGTGTTTTGGCCTGTGTCCTCAGCGTGGCTTTGCAACGGGGGCCTGGCTGCCTCCTCTTGGCACAGCCGCGGCCATGAGTCACTGCTCACCTATTGTAACATGAGGCAGCACTGTGGAGGCTGACGGGAAGGCCCGGGGACAGCTCCTTCGCTCTGGTTGTTTGTTCTCGGTGGAGTTTGGGGGGCGGGGAGCCCCTAGACTGGGCCTGAGCGCTGAGCCTTTTGTGACTCTCCGGGGCGCTGTCCCTGGCTCTGTTCCCCCCGATTAGCTGTTGTTTGACTCAAAGTCCTTCATTCCCTCACTCACACTGACCCTGCTGTGTGCCAGGCAGGAGGCTGGAGAAACCACCGGAGGAGGCCTCTGTCTAGGGAAGTGGCCACCAGAGTACAGGAGGAGAGGTCAGGGTTCGCGAGGTTAGGGAAGCGGCCACCAGTGTACAGGAGACGAGGTTAGGGAAGTGGCCACCAGAGTACAGGAGGAGAGGTCAGGGTTCGCGAGGTTAGGGAAGCGGCCACCAGTGTACAGGAGACGAGGTTAGGGAAGTGGCCACCAGAGTACAGGAGGAGAGGTCGGGGTTCGCGAGGTTAGGGAAGCGGCCACCAGTGTACAGGAGACGAGGTTAGGGAAGTGGCCACCAGAGTACAGGAGGAGAGGTCAGGGTTCGCGAGGTTAGGGAAGCGGCCACCAGTGTACAGGAGACGAGGTTAGGGAAGTGGCCACCAGAGTACAGGAGGAGAGGTCAGGGCTCACGAGGTTAGGGAAGTGGCCACCAGTACAGGAGGAGAGGTCAGGGTTCACGAGCTGTGCTGGGGGCTCAGGACACTAGGTGAGAGACAAAGAACTGGGCAGGCACCTGCAGGGGGCTTGGGGGCGGGGGCAGTGGGTGGTTGGGTGAGTACAGGAAATCAAAGGTGACTGCTTTCTGGGAGACCCTGGTGGGGGATGCCAGGGGCAGGTGGCTGGATGGAACAGTCCTTCTGGGCTTCATTCAGCTTTGAGCTTCCAGGCCCTGGGAAAACTTGATTAAACATGTGGGCGTGACTTGAGAGGGGTCTGACACCCTCCCCTCACCCCGGATCACCCCCTCACAGCCCTCCTCTCACCACCTGGGACTCTCGTGACCCTGCCGGGTGACCGGCCACTTCTCCCTCCCGACCTATTAGGAAAGTCTCCTAAAATCATCCAACTAAATGACCACTCTGCACGGGGTTGCATTACCTTTGTTAACAGGAATGACACAGGAAGCTAAGGCAGCTGTCAGATTAGTAAGAGAGCCACAGCATTTTTGTGTTCCAGAAAGGAAGAGGTATTGAGGAAGAAGGGGAGGTCTTTCAGCAGAAGCAACATCAGAGGGACCCTGTGACGGAGATCAGAGCACCTCTCCTGGGTCGCTTGTCTCCGACGTGTACACCCAGGCCGTGGCGCACAGGGACATCAGGGTGAGCCCTGGCTTTCCTGGTCAGGCCCAACCCCCCAGGCCAGGCCATCCTTCCCCTCCTGACAGTCCCCTCCTGGGACCGCAGCAGCCTGAGCCGCTGAGAGGCCGTGGCTTTGCTGACCGTCCAGCGGATTTCTGTGTTTAACCCACGTTGACCTGGCTAATCCCGGTTCCGCTTGGGGGGAAACTTCAGTACAGCCTTCTGTCCCAGGAGGACCACCCGCCGTCCTCAACGTGCTCGGGGTAAAACCATTACGTTTTCAAGGTTAAAAGAACCTAACTGAAAAGCTGGAACATGATGTCACAAACACCGCTTTTTTGTCATTAGTGGAATTGTCAAGAAATTGGCTGCTGGCTAAATTGGGAGTCTGATTATTTTTCTGGGAAGGAGCCGGGTTATTTTGATGAGCAGGAAAAGGGAGAGAATGGCAGTGATCCCCTGGGGGGCGGGGGGTGTGCGGAGGCTGGGAGTAACAGGTAAGCCAGGCAGGCAGGACACAATGCCAAATTATGGCTGAGCAGACTACTGGGACTCAGGCACTCGGGGGGGAAAAACCTGAGCGAGTGTGACTTCGAATACGTCAGGTGGTTTGTGGTTGTCCTTTGCCTTCGGGTTTTAGTGCCGGGAATTGCAAATAGGCAGTCGGGGCTGGAGGGGAGCGCCCAGAAGTAAGCAGTAGTCGTTTGGACGTGTACAGGGGCGGGTGAGGGCTGGGGTGGTCGTCACCGGTCTGCCCCCACCCCCCTTCATTGTCTTCCACAAAACAAGTAATCTGCACATTGAAACTGTTTTGGGAGAGGAGAGGAGAGACAAGTGGTAGCTACCTCCCCCTGCACCTGCCCCTGCAGGCAGCGAAACCGTTTGCTCCCGACTTACCAATGAGGACACTGAGGCCAAGAGACTCATGGATGTGTCCGTGGACCCTACGAGGACCTGGAAATACCAGGCAGTGAGGAGTTTTACGTGGTGCCAGTGCCTGGATGTGAACTGACGGGGTTGTTTGCCGAGGCACTTGACCGGGGGGGGGCTCTCCGTGTAATGGTTGTGGATAGCAGAGTGGAAGGGCTCAGATCGCTGAAAATGACCACCCCAGACGCGTCCCTGGAGGACGGTTGTTCACGGGTACTTCTGGGCTCAGCACCGAAGCAGGGTTAACTCGCTTTGACTGCATGTCAGGGGTCGCGCGCTTCTCCCCAGCCCTCCCCCCCCCCCCCCCCCGCAGATTTGAATCCAGGCTGTGGTGCTACACTGCTCTGCCCCCCAGCTGGGTGCCCGGGGCAGGGAACCCCCCAGGGCAAGCGAGGTGATTTCCGGAACCAGACCAGGGAGCAGCGTGGGGGCAGTGCTGTGGGCACACAGGCAAGATGACGTCTCAGGCGAGATGGGCATGGGCAGGTGACAGCCAGGTGGGTAGTCTGGACCGTTCCAGTCCACCAGCAGGAGCCAAGGGTGGAGCAGCCCCTAACGCTGGGAGGTTGGGGACCTGGGCAGGAGAGAGTGTCCACATTCCCTCCCGACGGCGCCCTCACTTGGCGAGCCCACGTGAGCCCTCCCGCTGTGCCGTGTGGCCGTGTGACCATTTCCCTCTCGTTGCCATCGAAGGTGGCACTTGGCAAGAAGTACACCACGTCGGGCACCGTACGGAGCTCTCCGTTGAGATAATCGGGAATCGCGGATCTTCACAGCCCTGAGCGGTAGGTGTTCAGACAGCAGTCTTTGTACCCGAGAGGTCTGCCCTCAGATATTCCCCCATTTTGGGGTACCTTTCTGAATGGCCATTATCCGTTGAACTAAGAATCAGCACAGTACGAGAAGCCCCCTGCCCAGATGGGTGAAGGAGCCCCTGCTTTTCCTGCCACCCTTGGAGAACCCCCGGTGGGGCTTCCCTCCATTAGGTGGTGGCGGCCATGCCCAGGGCCACCTGATCCTCCATAACCTGGCCGCCACTGATGGGATGAATGGTAGGCAGGCCCCCTCTGGGTTGTAGTCGCCCAGAAATCTGGAACTCAGGTTAGCTTGGTGGTAGAGGTGATGACTGATGGAAAGTTCCAGAATGTTGGAACCCAGAGGGAATAAATAGAAATGGCAGCATCAGTAGAACCATGGCGGGGGGGGGGGTGGGGGGGTGGTGTGGTTACAGTTGCTTTTCACAGTGGGGCCTTCCAGACATAGTCACGTGATCAGGGCCTAGAGCCAGGTGGACCCTGAGCTATTCTCTTTGTTCTTTAAGTATTTAGTTTTTTCCCTTTTCTCTTTTTCCCTCTTTCTTCCCTCTTATTTTCTAGTTAGCTTCTGGTATTACTGCATTGGGGCTCAATAAAGGCCTCAGGAATGCTTCCAGTATTTTCGAGTATTCCTTGGATAGTTGCACAGCAATTGCATTTTCTCCAGGACAGGGAGTTTGACGCAGGTCGATGAGATTAAGCTCCTCGATGATGTTGTGGTTTGTGTCGGGTTTTATTTAGGTTGGGTTTATGTGGCTTATGTGTGTTCCGCGTGTGGGCCCATCGGATTTCGAGAGCTGGGCTCACGTTCCTGGAGGGGACCGCGGTTCCGCCGTTTTCTCTGGATGACCGCTAACGGTTTTGGTGAGCATGACAACCAGACCCTTTTGCCACTTTGCGGTTTTCGTTTTGTCAGTGTAAAATTCCTCTTTTGTGTGTGTTCGACATTTCCGGTCCCGTTTTCTGGGTCGTTTTGTTTCTGATGGATTTCACGCCGCGCGTAAGCCATTCGCTGGCGGATGGACCGCCGCTGGCTTTGTCGCCACCTGATCTGAAGAGTTTGCGTCTCGGCCCACTTGGCGAGCTCCTTCTTCCGGACGCGGGGGTTACACCAAGTCCCGGGGCTCTGGTCTACTTAGCTCGAAACGACACGGAGAGCATTCCCGCCGAGGTCACCTGACGTGTGTCGGGACTGCGTGCGGTTCTCGTGGACTGTGCCCCGTGGGCCACGAGAGAGGCTTGGCCGAGCTCCCGTCCGCCACCCCTCCTCTCGTTGGGGCCCCCGGCCCAGTTTTCACCGAGAAGCGTGACTTGTGTGTTGTTGGGTCCGCCGATCCTGTCACCCGGGTTTCGCTGGATGGAGATTCTAATCAGTTGGGTTTTCCAGTCCTGTGTGCGTCTGCTTTTGGTTTGGGGTGTTTAATGCCTTCATCTGGGGGTGCCTCTGGGGTGTGGCGAGGGTCTAGGTCCCAGCCCCTGCCCCGGTGCTCAGAAGCCCCCTTCTCTGTATTTGGGACGTGGCGTTGATATGTGTGCTGGTGGGTTTCTGTGGGACTCCACAGTCGCGTCACATCCCGTGCGCGCTGACGTCAGCTGTGAGCCGTGTGGCTCTGTGACCCGGGCGTCCCCCTTGTTCTAACCGTCCATCCATCCATCCATTCGTTGATTCCCCCAGCGAATGCACGCTGGTGGCTTCAGCCTGCTGGGCACGGTTCACCCCACGGCCTTTGCGTTTTCCCAAGAACTGGAAATACGATCTGGCCTGCAGGTCGCCGAGGCCTTCCTGGCTTTGCAGAGTCAGCCTAAACTTTTCGGTGTGGCCCGCTTCCGGGGACTGGCAGGCTGGTCTCCGAGCAGTTGGGTCTCCCACCTGCTCTTGCCTGCATCCGCCAGGCCCGGCCCCCAGATTCCACGGTGGTCCCCTAAGCGATGCGCGTTCGTACCCCTGGGCTTTGCTTTTGCTGCTTCCTGCCCGGCGGGTCCCTCTGCCTGAGGCTTTAAGGCTACATGGCTGCCCCCCCCCCCCCCCCCAAACAGGGACCCTCGGCGCCTTACGTCTCAGTGCCAGCTGCACTGGTCAGAACTCAGAAGTCACCGGCATTAGCACCGAGCCCGGCACAGGCGCGTTCCTTACTTTTGTTTTGAAGTTGACTCATTTTGAGAGAGAGAGAGAGAGAAAGAGGGGGAGGGACAGAGAGAGAGAGGGAAAGAAAGAATCCCAAGCAAGCTTCACTGTCAGCGCAGAGCCCGACACGGGGCTTCATCCTGGGAACCGTGAGATCGTGACCTGAGCTGAAAACAAACGCCAGACGCTCAACCGTCTGAGCCCCCCAGGCTCCCCACTTTTCCTTGAAGAAAAACCTCAGCAGATTTAAATTTTTTTTTTAGTGTTTATTTAGTTTTGAGAGAGAGAGAGACAGAGCACAAGCAGGGGTGGGGCAGGGAGAGAGGGAGACACAGAATCCGAAGCCGGCTCCAGGCTCCGAGCCGTCAGCACAGAGCCTGACGCGGGGCTCCAACCCACGAACCGTGAGATCATGACCTGAGCCGAACTCAGATGATGTTTAACTGACTGAGCCCCACCCCCCCCCGACCGCCAGGCGCCCCTGAACCTCAGCAGGTCTAGAATATCACCTGTGAGGATTACAAACATTGCTCAGGTCCCTTCCCTAGAGAGTTAGTTGGCCTGGGGCTGGGGTCTCTGCGTCTCTAAATTTAAAAGCATCCTAAGGTGACTGTAGGCCCAGCTGAGAAAATCACCAGGTTAAAGTGACCCCTCCCCCGTGGGAATACACGTCTTGGTTCTCATTCCCAAGATGGTGTTTTTTCTAAACTTTTCGCGTGCCTAAATCTGTATTGTAAGAATAAGAAGTGCTTTTGTAGCCATTCCAAGTACTACGGACACGTAGAAGGTGGAAAGTGAGTCTCGGCTCCAGGGCCTTGGCTGCGTTCCTCGGGCAGGTGACCTTGACTGCCCTTGACCTCTCGGGCCGATTCCACTGAGCCGACCTGCATCGCTCGGGTTTCTGTGTCTGGATTCCCAAGTGCTGTTCAGGTACAGTTTTCTTTTTTTGTTTGTTAGCTTCGGGGAGCAGGGTCACTTTTGCCACGTAAAACAGGGGGAGTGGACGTTCTTTTTTTTTGCTGTTTTTTCCCCGCCGCTTCAGACCCGTCTTGCGGGTACCAGGCCCGACTCGCAAGGAGTCTGGCGCGTGTCGTCGTAGGGCGTGGCCAGACACGAATTTCTTCAGAAACAACATGAGGAAACAAAAGAGGCTGTTGTGTACGACCCTCCTCTCTTACAAACTTTAACTTCTTTTTAATTGTGAACACAACCAAAAAAAACCCCGCCTGATACGAAACTTCCCATCGTAATGGTGTTTAAGTGTAGAGTTCAGTAGTGTAAAGCGTGTTCACACGATCGTGCAACAGATCTCCACAACTTCTTTGCATCTTGCAAAAGCGAAACGTACATCAAACCTCCCCATTTCTCACCCCCCACGCCCCGCCGCCCCCGGGGACCACCTTCCCACCCCCCGATTCTATTGACTGTGTTGGATACCCCCTCCGATGAGTGGAATCATCCAGTGTGTGTCCGTCTGTGACGGGCTTATTTCACTCAGCGTGACGTCGTCCGGGTTCATCCGCGCTGTAGCCTGTGACTGGATCTCTTTTCCCTTTCAAGGCAGAACAACGTTCCACTGTGAGGACAGACCCCCGTTTGCTTCACGCGTTCGTCCACCCCGGGGACATGTGGTTGCACTTCTTGGCTCTTGCACGTAATGCTGCTCTGAACCTGGGTGTGCAAAAATAGCTTTCAAGACCCTGCTTTCCGTTATTTTGGGTGCATACCCAGAGGTGGGGTTGCTGGATCCTATCGGTGGTTCTCGTTTTAATTTCTTTGTTAAGTTAATTTATTTTGTTTTATTTATTTATTTTTTGTTTATTTAGTTTTGAGAGAGAGGGAGACAGACAGAGTGTGAGCAGGGGAGGGGCAGAGAGAGAGGGAGACACAGAATCCGAAGCAGGCTCCAGGCTCCGAGCTGTCAGCACAGAGCCCGACGCGGGGCTCGAACTCACAGACTGTGAGATCGTGACCTGAGCCGAAGTCGGACACTTGACCGACTGAGCCACCCAGGTGCCCCTAAAACTAATTAATTTTAGAGAGACAGAGACAGAGAGGGAGAACAGAAGAGGGGCAGAGAGAGAGGGAGGGAGAGAATCCCAAGCAGGCTCCACGCTGCCAGCACGGAGTCCGACGCGGGGCTCAGACTCACGACCAGCGAGATCATGACCTGAGCCGAAACCAAGAGTCGGGCCCTTAAGCGACTGCGCCCCCCAGGCGCCCCCTAGTTTTAACTTTCCGAAGCACTGCCATCCTGTTTTCACGACGGCTGTACCTTTTTCCATTCTCCGCACCAGGACGCCGGTGTCCCGGGTTCTCCTGTTTTCTGTTTCTGTATGTTTGATCGGAGCCACGCTCACGCAAGTCAAGTGATCCTGGGGGTTTATGATTTGCCCTCAGTGATTATTGACGTGGAGTATCTTTTCATGTGCTTGTTGGAGGGTCTGTGGTTTCCAAGTGGCATTTATTTACTTAGATTTTCCATAAAGTGCTTTTGACAAGCCCTTTTATAGGTACACTTTATGGGTACACACGGCTTGTGGTAAAGACGAAAACTCTCATGAATCGTCCTGTGTGTCCTCCCATCACACAGTAGATTGGGGGGGCTCTTTCCTTTCTTTCTTTCTTTCTTTCTTTCTTTCTTTCTTTCTTTCTTTCTCCTTTTCTTTCTTTCTTTGTTTCGTTCTTTCTTTCTTCCTTTCTTTCTTTCTCCCTTTCTTTCTTTCTCCCTTTCTTTCTCCCTTTCTTTCTTTCTTTCTTTCTCTCTTTCTTTCTCTTTCTTTCTTCCTTTCTCCCTTTCTTTCTTTGTTTCTTTCTTTCTCCCTTTCTTTCTTTCTTTCTCTTTCTTTCTTTATTTCTTTCTCCCTTTCTTTCTCCCTTTCTTTCTTTCTTTCTTTCTTTCTTTCTTTCTTCCCTTCTCTCGTAAGAGAGAGCGCGAGCTTGAGCGGGGGAGGGGTAGAGAGAAAGGGAGAGAGACTCCCAAGCAGGCTCTACATGCCAGCGCAGAGCCTGATGTGGGGCTCGAACCCCCACGAACCATGAGATCATGACTGGAGCTGATATCAAGAGTCGGAAGCTCAACCCGCTGAGCCAGCCAGGCAACCCGGAACCTTATTTCTGAGTAGACCACTTAGAAGAGGAGTTTCTTCGTGAAACGAGGGAACAAGCCTTCCCCTGGCATCGCTCCCAGAGAGCCACCTTCCTTCCCCCTTGCAGATTATTTAAAGAACCTATGTAACGAAAGTCCACTGCGACGAGTAGCCTCTAAAACACCCATGTGTCCCCGGGGACCTGGAATCTGAGACTAAAGGCCACCCAGTGACTGCAAAGCTTGGCCCTTCATTGTCTGTTCTGTTTAGGAGCGATCCATGCTAATCACAGATTTAGAAAACGCAGCCTGCGGAAGAAATGAAAACTCCTCTGACTCCCGGTGGCTCCCTCTCTGCGAGATAAATCACTAGGACGTTCTCAGAAGTAGGGCCCATCGTGCTCAGTCCTGCAAACCTGCCTTTTCACTCCGCGGCCATGGGAACAGCGTTTGCTGGCCGCACCGCGTGCCATTCGGTGATATTGCCGCCCTGGTGTAGGGTGGAATGCTCTCTTCCGGGCGGTGTTACTGGTGGAACCCTTGACGACCCCTGAGTTGACCGCCCCCTCCTGTGAGTGCCCGGCCAGTCTTGCCCGCTGGACGGGTGCCCTCCCTTGGCATAAGTCCTTCAGCACTCTCTCCATCCTGAAGTCAAGCCATCGAGGCATTGGTGACCACCCCTTACGTGGCAGGCACTGGCCTGGGAGCCATTCCGGCTTTGGGAGAAGAAATACACAGTTTGAGCCTTCTGGAACGGACAGGAAATGCTTTCTCGCACTTCCCTCAGCCCTCCTGCCCTTTCTACAGCCTGGATTTGGGGGAACTGCAGGGGGTGCTGCCCCCGTGGACTGCAAGTCCTTTGCCACGTGTTTTTCCGGGTCTAGGTTGACAGGTGCGGTTGGGAGACTTCTCCTGAGCCTCTGACAAGGAATGTTTTCCGTTATCGTGGATCAGCGCCTCGCCAACCCCGGGAACACTCATTCAGAGATCCCCGAGAATGGTGACCTTGGCCCCCGGTGCTCCCCATGAGATACTTCATTGGGCAGAGCAGGTGGGGTGGCTCAGCCTGTGGACACATGGCTCTAAGCTACCAGTGATCTTGACTCACAACTTGGAGGTGGGCATCTCTGGGATCTTCGGCCTGTCTGGGCCCCGAGGCTCCTGCCTTGGTGATGGGCTGGCCCTGTATGTCAGCGTGGCCCTTGGGTGCTCGGGGAGACTGGGGGCTCCTTCCCTCACTGGCATGGGATTTCCTGGCTCAGAAAAAACTCAGGGATTCGTGGCTGGGCACAGCTTCTCCAGCTTCTCTCTACCTCCTCCCTCCCCGTGGCGCCCCGTGTGTTCACTGGGTGGTGTTGGGGTGCTTTTTGGCTGATGAGTGGGAGGCGGGAGGGAGTTAGGTGGGTCCTAGCCAGTCAGTGCGCCCACACTGGAGGGGATACAGTTCATCTTTAGCCACGGCAGGCCTGCCCGTCCGGGACACGTGGCGATTTGTAACGGGGATAATCATAAACTTCACCCTGATTGTAGGCGTGTGTGGCATCCTCCGGGCACACATCTTGGCCTTGCTCCTGGGGATAGGCCACACATGGCCCAGCCAGCAGCTGCCTGGCCCTTTGCGGAGTTTGGGGCCTGGAAAGGGGAAGGCCGGGGGGTAGGGTGCAGGAGCTGAACTGTCACCACCCCGAGGAGCCTCGGGCCACAAGACTAAATGTCATGTGGTGTCCTGGACGGGCTCCTGGAACAGAAGAAAGACACCGGGGAGAAACCCAGGGAATCTGGGTAAAGAACGGACTTGGTTAATTATAATGTATCTGCGTCAGGTACGTTGGACAAATGCGCCCTCCTCACGCGAGAGGTCAGTCACCGGGGAACCCGGGTGTTGGGCAGTAGAGGACAACTCCCTGCGTTTTCTCCCCAGCTTTTCTATAAACCTAAATCTAGTCTGAAAAGAAAGTTCATCTTTAAGAATAGACAAGAAGAGCGGCAGAGAAGCGAGTGGGCAATGGCGGGGTGGCCAGGCTGGCCCTCTGTCCCCGTGTCTGCGATGCCCGGCTCCGCCACAGTCGGTGTCAGCATGAGGGTGTCCGGCCGATGCCGGCCAGTGGTACCAGGTGCCCCCTGCCAGCAGGAGCCCCGGGGCCCCCCGCACCCCGGCCAGAAACGGCCCTTCTCTACAAAGCCAAGTGCAGTGGGCCCGGACCGCTCCGGGTCAGGCCGTGGCCTGTCTCTCTCCGCCAGCACATTCTTTGTTCTCTCCCGGACCAGACGTTTAGAGGTGAGCTGCTCTCCTGGCCAGTGAGGCAGCTGGCTTCTAAACACAAACACGGATCATCTTTTTGCCAGGTGAACTTGAGAAAGGTAGCAGAGCGGCAGAGACAATGGGCCCGTTTATAAGCTGCTCTGAAAATCGGAGTCCAGAACATTGGACTTCGTAGCGAGCACAGGTGTTGGGGGCCAGAGCCCTGCTGGTCCTGTTAGCATCTCGGGGTCGATGCCCGGAAAACAGGGTGAGATTGTCTCCTGTCTGTATGCACAGAGTACACACGGCTGCTCTGAAGTGTGTGCTCCTTGAGACGTTTTTGGTTTATGCGGTGAGTCTGGGTTCAGGGAGCAAGCAATGTTACAGTCCAGCTGCACACGCGTGCGCGCACACACACACACACGCACACACGCACAGACTTGTGGTGCACAGGCTCACAGGCACAGAGTTTGGAGTCTTAGGCAGGAAGGCTTTCTTCCAGGACCCACCTCGAGGAGGCCGGGTGGACAGAATGCTAGTCTCTGGCTGGACCCGACGTCTCCCAGCCCAGCGCTTCTCAGATGTCAGGTGCTCCGGAATCACCCCGGGATCTTGTTAAAATGCAGATTCCGGCACAGAGGGCCTGGGGTAGGTGCATTTCTGACCAGAGACTGCACTTGGAGTGGCCGGGGCCTCCGCGATCAGCAGAGTCTCAGTCTGGGCCCTGGGCTGGCGGTGGCGTGGCATTCGGGAGAAGTGGGCTCGTGCTTCACGCTTCGGGGCCGGGGCTGAAATTTTGCCAGAAGGGTGAACCGGGAGATAAGCCTGGCCGTGCGTAGAGCGACAAGATTCGGCGAGAAGGAGACGAGGAGGTGGCAGGGGGGTAGGAGCAGTAGGCTTGAGAGCGTCCCAGGGGGCCTGTGTGTGTGCACCTGGGGTGCCGTCATCAGAGAATGACAGCTGTGAACACTTCTGTGGCGCTGACCGTGGCCTTGGTGCTGTTCCAAGAGCTTCGCACATGCTGTTCATTCCCCACGGCAGCCCCGTGAGGCGGGCCCCGTTTGTGCCTGTTTTTTGAGATATGAGCGTTTCTGCTGCCCGCTGAAGCCCTGCAGGTAAGAGAGGGTGGGAGCTGGGCCCCTGAACGCTGGGGGGGTCCAACGTCTGCTCGGAGGTGCTCAGGTGGGACAGGTGGCCTTTCCCGGCCGATGCGTCGGCACTCACGTGCATCAAAGCTCTCGGGCCCTGCACTGGGTCAGCGCCAGCCACCTGGGAGCTTCTGGACTCCACTCTGCTCAGGGGCGAGCACTGGGGCCCCGAGGGCTCCCGGGAGGCGACCTAGAGCCGGGAGGGCGCCTTTAGGGTCCTGACTGCACCGGGGACCCCTTCATGGCTGGCCGGGCTTTCCAGAAGGTCCTTCCCCTGGCCTCCCTTTGCTTCTCAAACCCGGGTGTGTGTCTGTCCATCCCCGACCGAGACTGGCGGCACTTTGCGGTTCAAAACCACAACCTTCCCCATCCAGTCCTGGAAGAAGCTCGTCCAGATTCCTTACATGCTTAAGGTATGTGAGGGAAAACACATTTTCTGGTCCCTTCTCTGGTAGAAACAGGCAGTGCGGTTTCTCCCGGAGAAGGCCTGGTGTTTAGGGGGCTGGACTTCCAGAAGTCTTTTCTCCCTTGGGTCCCTTCCTCCCTCTCAAGATGCCGTCGGGCCGCGGGACAGGCGTCCGGAGAACGAGGTGGCCGCCACCGCCATGGGCCTGGCAGGGGGTTCGCTCTGCTGCCCGCAGCAGTTTTGTCTCCCTCAGACGATCCATTTATGGTTGGCGTTTCTTCACGGCATCTGGAGAGGCGCTTCCTTCACCCATTCACTCAACAACCGCTTGAGAGCCGGCTCTGACCAGGGTGCGGAGGGCTGGCCCAAATGCACGGTCCCAGGCGCCGTCTCTGCTCTCAGCCCAGACGCTCTGGCCCGCAAACCCCGGAGGTCAGGCTGGCACACGCTCAGGCCACTTGTGCCCGCCGACCAGTGCCGACCCGGGCGGGAACTCTGGCTGGGCTGGTTCCCTTGCTGCAGACGGCACGTCTCTCTTCTGTAAGCCTGCGTAGAAAGTTCTTTTGTTCGGCAATATTGGCATGACTGAATCGATGCTGCAGCCAAACAGGATGTGGTCTGGGTGGCTCCCAGCTTCCAGCCATCGGTGGTTCTTGTTTGCAGTTGCCTCAGGAGGTAACACCCACCGCCACCGCCCGCCATGGCGGAGCACAGGGCACTTCAAGGCCCTGGAGGGGAGCCTCCGGTCTGATGCAGGGAGACTGAGTTCTGCAGCTCCTCTGACCCCGCCTTTAACTGCAGGGAAACTGCAGGGAAGGGAATGGGGGGAAGAGGCGGGGCCGGTTCTGAGTCATAATCCAGCCTTGGAGGAGAAGGCTTCCAGGTAGAGCTTGGAGGCCTTTGGACTTAGTTTGCTGGGAGGGGAGACGAGGACTTCCAGGTGGACCCCGCTTCTAGGTCGAAGCTGGTCTGTTTCTTTGCAGGGCGGGGAGAACAGGAGGCGGCTGTAGTGTGCGGGGCACCTGTCCTCCCTCTTCCATGAGGTGCCGGAAGGCCGGCGCCGTGGTCCCTAAATCTTGAGAAGATACAAAGAACGCTTTGGGGGATGAACAGGAACTCACAAACGCAATGAGCGCCTGTATAGACGTGTAGCCACTACCCAGGCCAAGACATAGAACTTTACCTTTGAGGTCCCGGGCCCCTCCCCCCGTGCCAGTGTGTTTTATCCAAGATAGCGTAAGCGTTCAAGTAGCCCCTAACCTGAACTTTGTGGTTTCCCCCTGCTATTTATAGTCTTTCCACATTAGCCAGTAAACGTTGGGTCCTTAAGCGCTGCCCTCTGGTTTTCACATCCGTAACGTTTGTACTGATGGAAGCATGCACGTTCTGTTTGAGGCTGGCTGACCCTAATAGGGTCCCCAGTCATCCCCACCTGGGATCCACGCCCTTGGCTCATCCCTCCCCCTGGTGTGGCTGGCCCGGCAACCTGCTTCAGATAGGACTCTTCCGGTGATGGGTGCCATTTAATGATTAGGTTACCTAGATTCTAACTGCTGGATAACAGCCTTTATCTCTTGCTTGCTTTGATAAAGTAGGATGCCGTACAGAGAAGCCCACTTGGCGAAGACCCGAGGCCTTCGGTCCAGTAGCCAGCAAGGGGTTGAATGGCGCCAGTAAGTACGTGAGCATGGACGGGGGGCCTCCAGATGAGCCCCTAGCCCTGGCTGAAGTCCTGAGTGTAGCCTGACGTCACAGCTGAGCCACATCTGGATCCCCGACCGCAGAAGCCCCGAAATAATAAACATGTGTAGTGTGGGGTCATTGGTTACGCAGCGCTGGCTAACTGATGTGTGTTCTTCTGAGAGTTCCTTTCTGGCTGCACACCATGTCCCTGAGGTTCACCTGTGCTGTGATAACATATAGCTGTAGTTTATTGACTTTTACTGCACTGTGGTTTTCCACTGTATGTTAATAACCTAGTTTACTTACTCGCGGGCCCCAGAGCGCATTCACAGCCCTTGCTGTTACAGCCTGCATGCAGATGCCCATCTCTGGGAGCCGTCTAGCAAGGGGCTGGCGTCACTTCCCGCAAGCACTGTTGCGGGTCGTTCGGTTTGCTCCACACCGCCACCATTGTCCCATGTTGTGTGACTTTTCATTTTGGGAGGAGGTCTGATGGAAGGAAGAGGGCATCTGATTTGCTTTAACTTATGCTTTCATGACTATAGCTATATATTAATGTTTATTGGCTTTTCTGGTTTCTTCCGAGGTGAAGGTCCCTTTCAGGGTTTTTAACCCATTTTCCTTATTGGATTGCAGGATATCTTTGAATTTTGCTGGAGAATGAAACTTTCTTGGCTTTGAGTGTTGCAAGTGTTGCTTCCCAGTTTGTTACTGGGCCACGGGGGCGTTAGCAGTCCCAATAACGTACATTCTGAAACCTCTCCCGAGGGGATAATCTGCAGCATTGCTTTGGAGGGTTCCACTTCTGGCCTGTGGTCGGTCCAGTCTCAGGGCCATGGCTGTGCCTGTGAAATTAGGCTCCTGGTCTGGGAGTACTTTCCTGTCCAAGGAGCTCCTGTCAGTCTCTGTCATTCTAGAGAAATCCGTGAGTCAGTGCTGGGACCCGGGTTCCATGTGCGCCGCCCCCCCCCCCCCCCCCCCCCCCGGCAGGTCTAAATCCGCATTTTTCTCTGCGGTCCAGATTGCTCCGCATGTGGGTCTGGGGAGAATGTGCCCCGCGTGTTTAGAACAAGTGCATTCCTAGAGAAAGTTAAAATTAGAAAAAACGGCTACATTTCCTGCCATTCAGTGGCAGTTGGCTTGTGTTTGTTTGCACAAGGATTTTTCTGGTAACAATCTGTAGTCTGTTTCTGGTGGAATGGGAGGCGAAGTCATGATTTTGGGGATGGAGGTGATCTGTTTCCATGGCGATCTTTGTTGCCGGAGAGTGGCTGTATGTTTGTGAGCTCTTGCAGATGATGCAGGAATGGAAAAATATTAATGGAAACAACCCTTTTCTCTAGCCGGCAAGAATTATTTTATTTTTTAACAAAGTTCTTTAGTGGGAAGTTACTATCTGAGAGCGCACGCACCTCTTTGTTGGCGAAGTCTGGCAGGAGTGGCCCTGGCGGGCTTGGCCGCTGATTGCCCTCCTCCTCCCACCACCCCTTGAAGCGAGCCTTCTTGGGAAGTCCCATCTGGCACAGCCTGGAGTGGCCACCCCGTCACCCCCCACCCCTGTAGGGCTGCTAGGTTTAGCAAGTGAAAATGCACGACATCCAGCTATATTTGACTGTTTGGGACATACTTACGCTAACAAAATTATTCGCTGCGGGTTCGAAATTCACATTTAATGGGATGTCTCTGGAGAGCCAGCGTGTGTTCTCTGCCGATCCCATGCCCCCTGAGCCCCGGCTGTGCTTGGCAATCCTGGATCTTGGTCTCTCGTGGTGCCTGGGCCTCTCCCAGGTACGGAGAGGGCATCACCTGCTCGTGGCCGACTGGCTTGTGGCACCTGGGGACACACCTTTGGCTTCCCCGGCTTTGCTCCGTCCTCCTGCCGGCCGCTGTGGGCACCGAGCTGAGGCTGGGAGTCACAGAGATGCCTTAGGGCTCACGGCCTGTCCAGCGGCGGCGGGTAGCTCGTAAACGCAGAGTCGGGTCTGCCTGCTGGAAGGCGCAGGAGCGAGAGAGCCTGGAGACATGTAGCACCTTCTGGAGAGCCGGAGTGCTCATCAGACTCACCCCCAGGGAACAGGGAGGAGCTCACGTGTGCGGGAGGCCCCGGAAGTGCCACCCTCTAAGTGGGGGGTAGGGGGTGTTGCCAAGAGCTGAAGTGACAGGCTTTGTGGGGGGGATGGGTAGGGGCTGGACCCTGGGTTTATTATTTCTTTTGCACGGGCAGGGCAGGGCCTGGGGAGGCCTTCCCTACTGGATGTGTGTGTAGGAGTTTAGGGTCAGGCAGTGGAGCTGGTCAGTGAGAGGAATTGGCAGTGGGTGCTAAGGAGGCTGGGGGTGACACGGGGCCAAAGCGGGGAAGAGCCTTGGGATGGGTCCGGAAGGCGGGGCTCCACGCGGGCAGGTGGCCGGCAAGCAGGGCACCTTGTGTTCAGGAGCCGGGGAAGCGGGTGAGGCGGCGGGCAGGTAGGTGTGCGGAGGACGGGGCGGCTGGGACCCCTTGGGAGGCGGGTGATGAGCTGCTCCAACATCAAACTGCAGATTGTAGCCACCTGGGGGACTTTCTTTTACTATCAGGCGACAGACAGGTCCCGGTGATGGAGCGTCGTCCCCGGGGGCCAGGCGCAGGCCTGGGGCCGGCGACACGGCAGTGAGCGGACAGGCGGCTCCCGCCCCCAGGGGCCCAGCCGGTTAGCTGCCTACAGAGACGGCTGCTGGCTCCTCCAGGGCCTCCCGGAGTGCCCACCGCATGCCAGCTGTGTTCCAGGGCGTTCCGGCTGAACAGGATGAAGTCCCTGCCTTCTCGGAGCATTTTCCTCCGGTGGAAGAGAAAGGAAATAAACAAAACAACAGCACAGAATGTCTAGAGTGATCCGCGAAGCCAGCCGAGGGGGCGGGGGTGGGGGGGGGGTGGAAGCGTGCTGGTTTGGATGGATATGTGGGAGGCTGAACGACGGCCCCCCGAGATTTTCCCATCCTCATCCTAGGACCTGTGAGGGGTTTTATATGGTAAGAAAGGACTTGGCAGATGTGATTAATGGAGAGAGACATCGCCCTGGATTCTCCTAAATATAATGTAGTGACAAGTGTCATTTTAAGAGACAGGCAAAGGGGATCTGACCTTAAAGAAGGCCTCGTGATGACCGAGACCAAGATCGGGGTGGTGGGCTTTGAGGATGGAGGAGGGGCCACAAGCCAGGAACGCAGGTGGCCCCTAGAAGCCGAAAAAGGCCAGGAGACAGATTCTCTCCTTAGAGCCTCCAGAAGGAACGGAACCTGCCATTACCCTGACTTTAGGGACTGGTTTCAGATTTCTGGCTTCCAGACTGAAAGCGAATGAGGTGGTGTTTCAGGCCACCAAGTTCTTGGGGGGGTCGAGGAGGCGACATTTGAGCAGAGCCCTGAATGCGGCTGACTGAAAGTCACAGCTCATGGCGCTTCCAGAAGGCTGGGGTGGGCGTCCCTGCCGGTGTGGGCTGGGGCTGCGGGGCCTGAACCGGGATCCAGGCCCAACTTAGCGTCAGGAACTCCTTGGGAGCCATGGGCTCCGATGGCCTTGGCCTCCAGCCTGCACGTGAGCCACAGCGAATTTATTTTGATGTGAAAGGTCAGTCGGGGTATGAGGACCCTTTGCGTTTCTCCAGTTTAGCTGAATATAAATGTATCTCATTAGTGGGATGGTGGTGGAGAGGGAAAGGTTTCTGTTTCACACTTGCCCTGTGTTCTGGTTTGGGACCCCTGAGTGCAGAGCCTGAGGTGAGGACTTGGGGACCGGTAGCAGGGAGCCAGGAGTGTGAGTTGGGAGTGGGGATAAGCAGGTACAAGGTGAGTGAGTTTCTGAGCTCATGGTCACCGTGATGCTAGGGCTCCTTCATGCGGGGGGTCGTCCTAGGAACCATGTGACTGTGCCATAGAACCGTTCCTTGGAGGACAGGAGGCGGGGGGCACTGACCCAGGGCCGCCCCAAGGAGCGTGTCCCTCCAGGCTGAGTGACGGCTGAGGCCTGGGGTGTTGGGATTGCACCTGTCCGTTTGGAGAGCATCTTTTCAGCACAGCGAGGGGGCAACAGATCCAATACTGTGTGGCCTTCGTGTAGTCTAGACTTGGTGACGGTTCCCTGGGGACGTGAGAAAGGCTGATAGTTCGGCTCCCTCCAGCAAGAGCCGAGACAGCCAGCAAGGTCTGGCTTAATGACTGTCGGCCATCAGTGTGACAGGAGGTGTTCCAAGGATCATCAGAGAACGTTCAGATGTGTGTGGGAATGAGGGCGCAGGGCGCACGGGGATCACGGGCCGCGCACCTGCAGAAGGACTTCTGTGCCGTGTGCCTGGCGTCCTCCCTTGAGACCTGCTGGGTGGCGCCTTCTCTGTGCCCCAGCAGCCCCTTCCCCTCCGAGGAGTCCCTGCTCCTCGTTCTGCGCTCGGACGAGGACTTTGTCTCTCCGTGTTCTTCCGTTTCCAGCCTCGAATGTCCCTGCCTGCTTTCTCTTCCTTCCAGCTCCAGGATGCAAAACCCCAGTTTCTTACTTACCGCGCTGTCCCGCTGTGCTTCACGAGGAGCAGAGGCCCAGTGGGGATCTGTGAGACGACAGAGTGGCCGGTTGGCCCTCGAAGCTCGTGTCCCCCAAACCCGAATGAGCAGCAGCCCCCGAAGCTCGAGCCGCCTTTATAGTGGTGTTAACCTCTCGTGTTTAATCGGTGGTTGCTGATCAGGAAGGCAAGCGGAAGCAGGTGTCCAGAGCAGTCGCTGGGCGGAGACACCGATCACACGGTGCAGGTGGCTTTCTTGGGAAGTGCGAGATGGCAGTGAGAACCCACCTTTCACGCCCCCCGATAACCACCTGGACTGCTGCGTTCTGACCAGGACCCGGTTCCACACGTTCACCCCTGTAGCTGGGAGCTGGGGGGGACCAAGAGGGAGCTGATGTTCCACACAGCTATGCCCTTTGCCAGCCTTGCTGATGGGCAGGGGGGCACGGTGGTCGCCCAACCCCGTGCCCCCAAGGGCGACCTTTCCCCGGGCGCACACCGCTCCGATGGCTTTTCCAAGTTTGCAAGGTTTTCTTAACTCTTTCTTTTTTTCTTGTTTGAAGATTGCGGTTTTTTGTTTTGTTTTTTTTTTAAAGTTTAATAAGTAGGATATTCCCCGAGGATGGGGACTGCTTTGCATTTCGGGATAACAATGTGCTTATCTCAACAAGGAGATCTAGAAACTGCAGATTCATTTCGGGTAAATATTTAAAACTACAGAATGGTCCTCTTGTCACATTCGGGTCTCGGGCTTCAGAAAATGTTTATTCCAGTCAGTGATTCTGTCACTGACCCAGTTTCTATCTATGCTTCGCGGGTAAGGCTTGTTATCTGCGGAGGGGAGCGGTCTGTGATGTGTAGTCAAATTTAACGAATTATGAATCATTTAATGCCCCTAGTCAGTATCCTGCCCTTTGCTCCACCGCTCTGGCTGGGCTTTCTAAACCGTGGGTGTTTCCACGGTCCCCGCGGCGAGGCTGGCGGAGGCCCCCCGGGCCCCTTTACGAGGCTGAATAGCGGAGGGGGCTCTCGAGGGCCTTAGTCTGGGATGAGTCAGGCGTGGAAGGGAACTGGAATCGGTTGGAAAAGCCGACCCCGGGGGGCTCCAGCTGCATTTCTCCCTCTTGTCTCTTTCACTGTTGCTGAGGTGACAGGTTGCCAGGGTGAAGGTTGGACCCCAGGAGGGAGAATCCGAGAGGTCAGGCGGCTGGCGGCCCTGGGCTCTCCCTGCCGTCGGGGAGGGGCGAGCAAACACGGAGGGCGCCCCGGGGGAGGAGGTAGCCGTGGGGTTCTGGAACAAAGCCCGAGTCAGGTGATTCCCCGCCCTGCCCACCGCTGAGGCAAAGGGGTGAGACTTCCCACGGTCACAGCATCCGGACAGAGCCAGGACTCGAGTCCCTGTTCTGTATCTGACAGCGCCCGGGTGTTCAGCACACCAGACTTCGACTTGCGCCCTCGCCCAGGACTCGCTCCTGAACTCCCTTCGCCTCGTTCAAGCGGCCCATTTGACTTCCTCCTGCTTGAAAAGCCCTGAGAGGTGTTTTTAATCTCCCTGCCTTGGAGACGTCAGTCTTACCGCAGCCTGCTCTGTCCTCCTCTGTTGGCTTTGCATTTGACCTTTCTTCTGTGGCTCGGTCACGGGTGCTGGCCTGGCACCGTGCCTCGTGACCCCCGCTCTCCGCCACCGGACCTCGGCTCGGCCATCCAAAGCGTCCAGTCTTCGTTCTCCCATCTCGGAAATGGGCTCAACAGTTCCTGCCTTGCCCCCACCTCACGGTGTCACTGTGGGAAACAGCGAAGAGGCTGAGCGGGAAGGTGTGTGTGCAGCCATCATGCGTTGGTCCAGTGGTTCTCGAAGTCTGTTCCAGGCACCGGTCGCGTCACCGTCACGTGGTGAAGCCTCCAGCGGGTCTGAGCCGGGCTAGTCGGAGAACCGTCGCCTGATGCAAATGTTAAACGTTAGGTTCTCACCCGTCTATTTATTCCCCAGGCGTTTTGGGGGGTCTCTGCTCTTTAGTCGGCACCAAGTATCTGGTCTTGCGCGTTCCAGAGAGAAAAAAGAAAAGCCTAATTGGACGGACTCTAGCATGGCTCCGAGAGCCCTGTTTTACCCTTGAGGAAACCGAGGCGCAGACTCAAGTTAGGCCGTTTACCCGAGGCCGTCGAGCTGGAGAAGGGCCGAGCTGCCCCGTGGGCCCACGGACGTCCTGCATCCACGCGGCTGCCTTCCGCCACCCGGGCCGCTCCCAGACGCCACTCCCTCCCTGACTGGAGCTCGTCTGCCTCCCACTTACTCGGGGGAGAAGTTACGGGGGCCAGACTCAAAAGCCCCGGATGCTGCCCTGGGGAAGCTGTCTCCTTCATTGTCACTTGGCCAGACGCTGAACTTACACTTCTGGTCCCCCACGGGAAGCCCAGGATCACGAGCGGGTCAGATCGCCCGCGTCCTTACGTAACCACCCAGCAAGGTGGAAGAGTTAGTCAAAGCCTGGAAGAACAACTTTTCCTTTTTTTGCTTTTCTTTCTTTCTTTCTTTCTTTCTTTTTTTTTTTTAATGCGAAAGCCCAGGCCCACGCATCTTCCATTGGGTGAAGGTCTTCTCCGAGCGAGTCTGAGAGCAGGGTCCGGCACGAACCACAGCAAACCCCCCTGTTTTCAGGCTTCAAGTCACATAACAGCACAAAGACGCCAGGGAAGCAGCCTGGGTCCAGTCGTCTTATTTTTTCCTCAGGTGTTCAGTGCCGTCTCATTTGGCCACCTGCTCTTGAGCGATTCACCTTCATGGAGCCTTTGCGGAATATTCCAGCTGATTTTCGTGGAAGCTGCCCTTGTGCACACTTGGCCATTTGTTTCATGTGATCGTTAAATACAGAAAGATTTCCGTAACAGCCCCCCCCCCCCCCACCAGCTGCAACCAGAGGGGACAGAAACCCAGAGGACGAGAGGCAGCGTCTGGCCACAGGAGTGCGAATCCACGTGTCTGAAACAGAGAGGGGACAGAGAGTGCCTCTGTCACACACACCAACGGAAGCCTCCCCCTGGGGAGGAGGGACAGCCAGAAACGCCGGCCATCGCACACAGTGACCAACCATGGACTTGTTCCCGCGTCAGGTGCCCCGGAGGAACCCACAAGTCGTGGAGAGTGAACGGGTGGACCCGTAAAGAAACCACCGTGGGTGGCTGGCGGTCTGTCTCAATAAACCCCTGTCCCCTTGTGCTTAATTTTCCGTTTTTTTTTTTTTTTTTTTAATTTTTTTGTGTTTATTTATTTTTGAGAGCGAGAGACCCAGAGCATGAGTGGAGGGAGAAAGAGAGAGGGAGACACGGAATCCAAAGTGGGCTCCAGGCTCCGAGCCGTCGGCACGGAGCCCGACACGGGGCCCGAACCCACGAACCACGAGGTCATGACCCGAGCCGAAGTCGGACGCTCCGCCGACTGAGCCCCCCAGGCGCCCCATTTGTGCTTAACTTTCAATACAGGTTTAATAGAGGAGAGAGGAAAGGCTATTGCTTCTCACATACTCTGTAAGACTTGAAATGTTGTGTAATTATGGGAAAAGTCCGTGAGCCGGGTCCCCATTCTGTGTGAGGAAAGTTCAGCACATGTGTCAGGTGAGATTTCAGACACTTTCACTTGGCTCTGTAATCCACCACCTGGCTAAATACGCTGTCCGTTAACAGTGTCGAGTTTCAATTTTGATAACATTAGATACAAAGGTCGTTGCCCGTTACCAAAGTGCCACGTTTTCAGTTTTATTAATTGGTTATCTTGGAGTGGAATGGTTTTCTTCCGTGATGAAAAGCCTGGGGTGAAGTCCACGGTCAGGCCAGGAGATCCCGCTTTGTCTTGAGGGTCACTTGCATAAAAACTACTGGTGTTGCCCTTGGGGGTCGGGGTCGGGGGTGGGGGTCACCGCTGCCCTTGGGAGGTCAGGGATGCCTCCATTACTGAGGTCAGAGGTAGGTCTAGATAACCATTTTGAATCGATGAAGTTTGCCTTTGGGGCCAGTTCTCTCTTCTGTTTCTGGCCACAACCCCTATTGTTTTCTTTCCCTCCTTGTTGCCATATCTCCTCCTACCTAACATCTTGGCCAGCACGTCTGGCGTTTAGCCAGGCACCTGTGGATATATGCCCACTTCCCCTTGGCCTGAGCCAATCGCGGCCTGGCCCTCTGCCCCATTGCGCAAGTAGGGCCGGGAGGGAAATGGGGTCGGCCGACTTTCCCCGTAGAAGGTCAGACAGTGACTCTTTCCGGCTTCGTGTCCCGTCTCCGGCCCGGCTGCTGAGTCCTGGACATACAAAAGAACTAAGGACAGAACGTACACACACGGGTATGGCTTGTTCAATACAACTTGACTTATGGCCACTGCAACTTGCATTTCATAGAATGCTCACGTCACGAAACATTCTTGTGTTTGTTCCCCCCAAACTATTTACGAATGTAAAAACATTCTTCGTTCGTGGGCCACGCGAAGACAGATGCAGCACCGGATTTGGCCCTTGGGCCAAAGTTTGCCGCTGATAGAGGACGGGAATTTATCTGGTTCTGCTTTCTCCTCTGGTTCTGCTACTGTGGTCCCTTTTAGGACAGCTGTGTGATGAGGGGGAGCCAGTTCCTGTCGTGGAGACACTCCAGAGTCTGGCAGGCTCGGGGTGCGAAGGTTCCTTCAGCACATGGATCCATACCTGTCCCTCCTGGTGGCTTGGAAACCTCAGCAAGTCTGCCATTCCCACAGCAGCCCCTGAGGTGGGCGAGAGGGATCATGGGAATTTCTTTTCCCGTCTCGCAGAGACGGTGTTACGGATTCCTAGGGCTGCTGTAGCCAAGTACGCCGTGGGTGGCTTAAGCACCAGAAATGTACCGTCTCACGGGTCTGGAGGTGAGACGTCTAAGATCGAGCATCGACAGCACTGGAGCTTTCTGAGGGGGTGAGGGCGCGTCTGTCCCACGTTTTCCCCCTGCTTCTGGTGATTCGCTGGCCATCCTTGACGTTCCTTGGCTTGTGGACACATCCCCTGATCTCTGCCTCTACCTTCACATGGCGTTATCCGTGTGCGTGTGTGTGTGTGAGTGTGCATGTGTGTGCATGCATGCGCGCCTCCAGATCTCCCCCTCTGTAAAGTCAGATAGGATCAGGGCCCACCCTAAGGACCTCGTTTTCCTTCCATTCCCTCCGTAAAGACCCTATTTCCAAATAAGGTCACATTCTGAGGTCCTGGGGGTTAGGGCAAGACTCCAACATAGGAACGTGTGGGGCAGGGGGGCACAATTCCCCTGTTACAACAGAGGAAATGGAAGGCCTGGCTGAGCGTCTTGTTGGCGACCGTCCTGGGGTGAGAATGTAGGGCCAAGCTGTCACCTCTGTGTTGGTATGAATATAGTTTCCCGTCTAAATGTCACCAGCCTCTTAGTATTCATGCACCCAGCCTTCCAGACCTTTTTCAAATAGGGTAAACCCTCTGTACTTGTGTCTTCAGCCGAGACCGTAAGCTGCTAAAACAGCTACTGACAGGTGCACAGGGACATTGGACTGTGGGCAGAGACACTTGTGTTTGGAGACTCCCCAGATCAACAGAATCTTGCATATCCTCCGCATTGCTTTTTGACAGCTCGGTGGTTCTTGGAGATTTCCCTTAATTTTGTCCAATGACAGCGTTGACGTTTCTTGAAATAAAACCAGGGAGTGAGGCGTCTTCCCGACTTCAGGACTTGATGCCCACTTGACGAACATGCATTAAGTCCTGTGGTTTCTTCTGGGGGGCCGTGGGGACTGGGGGGCCCACACAGGCATATGGCCACTCCCTGGGGAGAGCAGCGCCTCCCCGAAATATCACACCAGCTCTCCTCCAGGAAAGCTGGTCTCTGTGCAGAAACCTGGGGCTTTTGGAGGGGTGGAGGATGGAGCTAGGGAGTTGGAGAGGGGCCAGCAGGTCCTGTCCACTCAGTCCATCCCTCCTGGACCTCCCGGGCAGGACCATTCACAGCCAGACCCCCTCCCTTCCTGCACTCTCAACACCGAATTGCCAGAGGGTTCCGTGTGCGTGTGTGTGCACGCGCACCAAGTACCTGCCCAGCGTCCAACACAGACAGCTCTGAGCCAGCTTGTTGGGCAACACGGGGTATTAGGTATAAGGTAGGAGCTGACCCAGTCACCCCCCCGTCTGCCAGAGACTCGTGTGATGCAATACAACTCAGCTTCAGGGCCACGGGTCTGTAAGCGAAAGTTCTCTCCCTAAATAATCCTCTGGAAGGAGCGAATGGAGAGCCCAGAGAGCTTGCAAGGTCCTTACCCCAAATGCCGAGTGACTCAGCCCTTCATTCAGCAGTGAGTAAGCGTGTTGTGGTAATCTCTTCACGAAGAAAAATCCTGGCAACGTTCTCGAGTTAAGACGAGGTAGCAGCCTGCAGTTTCCCAGCAGACGTTTATTTTGTGCCTGGGAGATGGGCTCTGGGTAGCCCGGGGCGGGGTGAGCCGCAGCAGGGGTGAGGGAGGCCAAGGCAGGGACCACGTGGAGGTGCTCCTCCAGAACTCCGGCCTCGCCGGCCTCCCAACTACCCAGCCCGCACAGGGACCAGAGCAGGGGAACGAGTCCCCCCCAGAGCTGGCACTCGGTCAGAACGAGGCTCGAGATTCCCAAGACCCCAGCCAAGATTGGAGGGGTTTGGGGAACAGGAAAGGAGGCACCCCGAGTTCTGGCGTAGGCTGGTATCGTGACTTGGGAGGAGTGACTTTTTGCAATGGGAAACGCGGGCTATCCTGTCCTCACCGTCGAACAAATTGGGATCAGAGAAGTCTGAAGACGCAGAAGCCCCCGTGAGCCCCCTTGTGTTAACATTGTCACCACCTCCTGTCCTTTCTCGGCGCCTTGAGCACATTATCCCCTTTTAACGTGATGAGGTCTCCGTTCTGTCTTGCCATCAGTCTTCCAAGGGCCGTGAGCGCCTTGCTGAATATTCGGGGAGTCCCTTGAGTCTCCTTGAGTCTTGGTGAATATTCGGGGCGTTCCTTGGCCCCCGTGGGTAGCAAGGTGGACGCATCCCAAACCAACGTGCCGGGTGGACAGCGGCCTCTGGTTTCCTGTGCCTTGAACATCCTGTCCCCACCCCCCGCCTTTTTCTGACTCTTTTAGGATCTAAATCTTCTGTCGTGTTTGAATATATTTTCTCACATTGTTGCCTTTTTCAGCGCTCGTTGACTTTGATCGAGCTGTCTGCCTTGCCTCTGTGATTTCATTCATTGCTTGCGAAGTTTAGAAGTTCCGTCTACCTCGAGATTAACTGTGTACGTGCCACATTTTCTCTTCGCTTCGGGTTGGTTTCTTCCTCTGTCCCCACGCCCTTCTGTACATCTGGAAATTGTTTACGTTTGAAGCCCCCGGGCGGGGGGGTGGGGTGGGAGGGCAGACAACATACTCCCTGCCCCCGCCCCATCTCAGATCACAGGGAATGATTCCTAATGATGCCCCTTTTCATCGCGTGTGAAATATTTACACGGAAGAGGGTCTGTTCCGGGGAAGGGGCAGGGGGCCAGGGGGCCTTGATTTAAGGAGGGCCTCCAGAATGAGATTTCAGCCTCACATTCCACGACGTGATGGGGCCGGGAGGCAGTGGCTGAGGGTCACGCGTTGGTGACCTTCAGTCCCGCTGCTCTGTCCTGCCATCCCCGCTTCAGGAGTCCTTCGCGGCCGTGGGCTCTGTAGCGTCGCGTTAGTTAGGTGGGATTCGAACCACCTCCTCCTGAGCGGCCCTGCGTGGTGTGCGTGAGGAGGCAAACCCCACTGCCGGCAAGGCAACTGGACTGTGTCTCTGGGGTTCAGCTCCTGAGATTGTCGTGTGGAGCTAAGACTGCCGGTCTCTGCGGCAGATGTAAGAGCAGGTGAGGGAAAACACAGCACTGGGGAAAAAAACAGCCAAGGAAAAAAAAAGCCCTTGTCGCAGGCCGGGCTGCCCGGGAGGCCAACTCTGACACAGGTCTTTGTGTGGGAGGTTGACTGGGGGGGATGCATGCTTGGGGTCCACCCTGCCGGGGCAGGGCTTGCAGAGGGAAAGCGGGGCTGCAGTGGGTCTCAGGGACTCCTGGGGAGTAGGGTGGGGGCGGCTGTCCGGGGAGGGTCCCCAGCATCCCCACCTTGCCGTGCGAACGTGGCTCGGAGCACAGGGGAGTCTAGACCTGGAACGGGTTCCGGCCGACCGACGCCCTGAATCCTAGGCCCCCCCTTGTGTCTTGCAGCCCCCCCTTCTCTGGAAGGAAGGCCGGTTCCCGGGGCTTCTGCTCTGACGTCTGGAAGCCCGTGGCAGGTAAGCCGCGCAGGCAGGGAGTTGGGGTGGGTGGCCGCCCCGGGCCTGCTTCGTGGAGACTGTGTGTGGTGTCGTGGCCAACGTGCACAGACCCGGATGGGGAGATGGGCCCGTACACCTGCAGAGCAACTCCCAAGGGAGGAGTCACTTCTGGAGGCTTCCTGGCCGTTTATCGCACGGCACACATCTCCCTCGGGGCTCTCTTGTCTTCTAATCCTCCTCCGCTCTCAGGGTCCCCAACACGGGAAGGTCAGGTGGCACCGGTGACTTCCCTTTCTGGTGCCAGGAACATTCTCGCTCTACCCAGAAACCAGATGGGCAGCTTGCTCTGTGCCCTGACAGCCATGGGGCAGAGCCCAGGTTGGCTGTCCTTCTGTGTATGCACAAAGGAGTTATTCTTACAACGGGAGAGGTTATGAGCTCCCAAACAATGACCACCGGCGACGGGGTGCGGGTTGAGAGAGTGCCATGTGGCCGCGGTTACGGGTCGCCCACCCCGGAGCTCTGGGAGGGCATTTGTCCCAGAAACGCGTTGGCAGGACGTTAGGAGGAAGCATTACCAGCTGTCACCAGGAGCAGGCGTGCCGCAGCAGCGAGAAAGAGAGAATGGTGTCCTCGTAGAACGTTCCCGGGTATTTTCTTGGCTTTTCCTTTTTTTTTTTTTTTAACTTTTATTATTGAAGGTGCAGTTGACATACAGTGTTACTTCGTGAGTTCCAGGCGCACCATGTCGTGACCGGATAAGTCCGGATGTAACTCCCTGCTCCTCGGGGAAGTGGAGTCCGCATGGGATTCCACTCCAAAGTGGGATCCTAGCAGCTCGTGATTCTTACTCGCTTGGCCAGCCATGGGACAGTCACCTCGGTGGGGTCGTCTACACAGCGTGGTGCAGGCTTCCTGTGTTTAAAAACCACACACGTGTCCTCCCCCGGGTGAAAGGATCAGATAGAATTACATGGAGCCTCTGGGTAGGAGAGGGGAGCTCATAAGGAGTGGCTTAGAGGCTGCTGCCTTCCAGATCGTGTCTGAGTGATAAAAGCCCTTCCAAATGAAGTGGACAGCTGCTTGACTTCTTCCAGGTTTTTCCTTAAGCCTTATGTATCCTCTGTTCAACTGGGGAGGGGGCTAGATGGCTGGATTCTGTTCCAACATTCTTATCCCCCCACCTTGTAGATCAGGTCTCCTTGTTCCCCAGTATCTGCAAGTGCTTTAGGACGGAAAGAATGTTTGGGATGTCTGCAGGTTACGCCCTGGGGGCTTTTAATAGTGATGTAAGGAATTTAGGAGCCTTCTGACCCCAGGGTCAGTGCGGGGGGGGGGGGGGCACCCCCCCGCCCCGCCCCCAACACTGAGGTCTCAGGATTTAAAATACTTCTGCCCTTGCCTTATAAGTACAGCCCCTTGCCCTGGAGGCTGTGGTCTGTTTGGATTGCAGCAAAACCCAGTGAAAGGCATCCAAATTCCTAGCATTCTTCTGGCCTGGCATTGGCCAGAATGCCAGGGGTTCTGAAATCAGCGAGCAAACACGAAGCTTGGTTCTTTTCTCTAGATAAACGTGATAGACACCAGTGGGTTGTACAACACGACTCCCTGTCCGACCCCCACGTGGTCTCATCCCCGGGGTTGGATGCGGGGTGCAGCTTGGCAAGTGCAGGCCACCCCCTCCTGAGTAAACAGCAGGAAGTTAGTGGGAGCCCCTGCCTGGGACCCCTCTCCTACCCCAGCAGCAACCTGAGTGGTATTCACGTGGCTTGCTTTTCCTGGCATTGAACCAGACAGGGTTCCCGGGGCGGCAGGTTGTCTGTGAAGAGGAAGCAGGCTGGTGGGACAGCGCCTTCCTTCTAGACAGGAGCCAGAGTGGTGCCCCTTGTCTCTGTCTTGGCATAAAGGGCTCCCAGGAGCCTGGAGAGCTTGTTTTGGGGGCTGAAATTTAGGGGAGTGGATGTGTGTCCTACAGCATTTAAAGAGATCATCTGTTGGCTGTGGCCAAAAAAAAAAGAGGGGGGAGGTTCTTAACATATGTGGTCAGTGTTTGTGGCTTTCCCCCCACGGGAACATAAATGCAGTTTTTTCTTTGTGCATCTTAATATTCAAGACCTGATTTGTGTCAAGTTCATTGTGCGGTGGGGCTTCCCGGGGTTTCAATGGGGATGTGCAGAGTTTTGCTGGTGCCCGATTCTGTGATTTGCCTGTAATCCCAGCAACTCCGAATTAGAGTCTTAACCTGTTAGCAAGCGCCTTGTTACCACCGCCAGACATGGTTTGTTAAAGCACCTGCTTTAATGTTGGCTGCTCAAGATGATGGACCAAGGCAGGGAGCAGAAATGAGCCCCGACTCTGTTTCTCATCACTTTAAGACCAGTGTGAGTGGCCGTGTTGCCGTGTCTCCAGCAAGTACCAGAACTTGGCCCTACATCTCCTAGGGAAGTGTGCCAGCCAAGGGCAGAGCGCCGTTCCTCCTCCGCAGGGGAGACCGAGGCTCGTTCCCACGGTTCTGCCAGTGCCTGGGAAGGCTTCCAGTCACCACCCTCCGCACGTTGTATCTGCTCAAGCCCTGCGACACTCTTGTTGTCCTGCCCATTTTACAGATCAGAGATGTGGCTCAAGGGAGTACCTCATTCAAGTTCAAGTTCAGAGAGTCACTAGTAAGTAGAGAATCCCAATCCTGGAGCCCACCTCGTGTGCCCTAAGGCACTCCTTCCTTGCCCGCCCCCCTTTACCTTGGTCCTGGGAGGGCACTTCATGGCTCACGTGGGCTAGGTCTCTGGGTCCAGTGCTGGCCAGTGGAAACAAACTGCAAGCCACAAACGTGAGCCACAGAGCTAATTCTTAGGGTAAACAGCTGATCACATTTCTTTTAGAACTCTAAATTTACCTGAAAGTCAAGGATACGATTCAGGAATGAGTTGCTCTTAAAGGAAGCTACCTTCCAGCTACCCGGATTCCTCTTCTGGAGGAGGGCCGGCCCTGGCCAGGCGCCCTCTGTCTAGACCACGTCAGAATCACCTGCTAATTCTTTTCAGGGGCTACTTTTCAGACCGGGGATCTCCAGACCTTTCTGATTGTGTGGGGTTTGGGAGTGTTTTGTGTTGTTTTGCAGTGAAATTCATGTAACATCCAATTCGCCATTGTACTTTATTATTGATTGATTATTTAAAAAAATTTTTTTAATGTTTATTTATCTTTGAGAGAGAGTCAGAGTGTGATCAGTGGAGGGGCAGAGAGAGGGAGGCTCAAAGACATAGAATCCGAAGCAGGCTCCAGGCTCTGGCACACAGCCAGACGCAGGGCTCGAACCCACAATCTGTGAGACCACAGCCTGAGCTGAAGTTGCATGCTTAACCAACTGAGCCACCCAGATGCCTCTATTTTTTTTTTTTTTTTTTAATTTTAGAGAGTGAGAATGCACACACACGTGCACATGGCAGCAAGGAGGGGAGGGACAGAGAGAGAGAGAGAGAGGGAGGGAGAATTTTAAGCAGGCTCCACACTCAGCGCGAGCGTGACGCGGGTCTCGATCCCACGGCCCTGGGATCATGACCTGAGCCGCCCAGGTGCCCCTCAGTTAACCGTTTTAAAGTGTACCATTTCCTGGCATCTAGTGCCTTCCCCGTGTTGTGTAGCCGCTGCCTCTCTCTGGTTTGCAACGTTTTCATCACCCTGGGAGAAGAGCCTGCACCCGATAAGCAGTTACTCCCATCGTCCCCCTGCCCCCCCACCCCCACCCCCTGGCTACCACTAAGCGGTTATTTTTTGCAGTTTGGGTCTGGCCCCAGTGTGTACGGTCGTTGAGAGCCTCTTTCATATGCCCTTGAGACAGAGCAGGCTAAGGCCCGCATTGTCCACGGGGTGACTCCCAGGCCTGCTTGGACTGCCCCTGGCCAGATGACCTAGAGGCACCCGTTCTGCACCTGCCGAGCGTGGACACCCCCTGGGGCAGGGGCTGACCTCACAGGGTCAGAGGGGGTGACCCAGGAGCAGGCAGAGGGCAGCCCCTCAGCCATGCGGCCAACCTGAGACGGCGCTCAGCCTCTTTCAAAACCTCTGCGTGAAAATGCCTCAAAATGCCTCACATCGGTGCCGCCTCATTAAGTCAAGGGTGCAGTTGAATCTGAGTGAGGTCGCGGGCCAGCAAAGTACAATCTGGGGAATGTGGACAGATGAGAAACCCGAGCCACTCCCGGTGAGGGGTTACGCTCAGAATGGCACCTGCCTTCTTAAAAGCCTCCTGTGTTAGTTGTGTTAACCCTCCTACCCGGCCTGCCTGAGGACAGATGAGAAATTTTTAACATACTTGAGGGTTTGGAGATAAAAGGTGTGAGTGAAGGAAGAGTCCACCATTGTTTATTTCAAGAGCCTCCCAATCTCTGGCTAAACCCCCCCCCCCCCCCCCCCAGACGACAAAGAACCGATCTAATCAGAAACTCCCACATTTTCTTATCTCTCTGGCTTGAGTTTACCCCTTTGTTAGTTCATTGTTTAAAGCTGACGGGGCCGGCTGCACTTGGGAAGGGCAGAGTGAGTGTATTTTATTCTCTGGTCAGAAAGCGTCCACGCAAAGAGCTTAGCGCTTTCATCTGTCCTGAGTATAGACGAGTTTCAGTTTTGAGCCTGTGAGCATTTTGCCTACGTTAATTTCCTTGGCCTTCACTTTACTTGTCTGTAAAAATAGAGCCAGTGTCTAGAAAGTTCCTTCAGATCAAATCCAATTAAATATGCACTCCAACTTGCTCAAGAGTGGGGCGCCCGGGTGGCTCAGCAGGTTGAGCAGCTGACTTCGGCTCAGGTCACGAGCTCACGCTGCGTGGGTTCGAGCCCCGCGTCGGGCTCTGTGCTGACAGCTCGGAGCCTGGAGCCTGCTTCAGATTCTGGGTCTCCCTCTCTGTCTCTGTGCCTCTCCCACTTGTGCTCTGTCTCTTTCTCTCTCTCCCTGAAAAATAAGTAAACATTAAAAAACTTTTTTTTAAATAAAAACTTGCTCAAGAGGAAGAAAAAGGATTATTAGAAGGATCGAGACCAAGCATAGTGGGTTACGGAGGACCCGAGAACCAGGATTTGAGAAATGAAGCTGCTTTCCAAGAATTGGATGCCCGCCCCCGCCCCCCTTCTCCTCACCCCTTCATGCTTCTGCCCTGTCACCTGGCCTCTGCTGCGCACCCAGCGTGCACCTGGCCCAGGAATGGCCTCCAGCCAACGCACGGCAGTCCTCAGCGGGACCTGCCCCTGGGCCATGTTGGCTTCCGGCACTCGGGAGTCGCTTGGGCCAGCTCATCTTTTTGGGCCAGTCCTCGCTGAGTCGTTGGGTCAGCAGGCAGGTCGTGGACTGGCTCTCCGGTAGGGGGTGTCCCTCGCGGATCCATCAGGGGGATGGGCGCGGGGCCACGGGCGTGTCCCTGGGCCAGGCAGTGACGGCTGATGGTCCTCCCGGGCAGGTGAGGAGGAGATCTGCATTCACCCTCACCTGGACTTACATGCAGTTTCCTTTCCCTCCTTCCCTCTCGCCTCCCCCCTCCCTCCTCTTCCTTCCTTCGGGACCTGGCCCCACCCCATCATTTTGGACTAGCCATTTAGCCCCTCTGGGCCTTCCTTTTCTCGTGTCTTTATTGAGGGACCGAGCATCCGCCATGTGGCTCCTCCGAACATGCAGTTAATGTGGTCAAGGGGGCAGCCCTCCCCTGACATTTCGGTCCACGCTGCCCGTCAGGCACGTCGCCCTCCCCACCTCGGGCTGTCCCGAGGGTCCCAAAGGTCACAAGAGGGATTAACATGCCCCACTGGCCAGAGTGAATGACTTGGGGCCCCTCTTTCCAAGAAGTGAGCAGCTGGCCTGCGGGACGGCCGGGCAGAGGCGCCAGGCTGGACCTTCCTGGCACACTGTGGCGGTGTTTTGTAGGCTGTCGTCGGGCAGACGCATGTCCTGGAGCTCTACCTGTGATGCGCCCGGGACCTGCTTTCCGCTCTGTCGAGAGCAGGAAGGGACTTAGAAGACCCTGGGGCCAAGCCTTGCATTTGACAGGAGAGGAAGCAGAAACTTAAAAAAAGCCGGTGTCTGTCCAAGCTCAGCATTTTCCCAAGGTCACGGTGTCTTCCCAAGGTCACGGTGTCTTCCCAACATCACGGTGTCTTCCCTTGACCACCTGGCCGTCTGCTATCCCAACAGGTCAGGGGTCCGCCCTGGTGAGGGTCTGTCGTGTTCTACACTGTGTGGTGTGCCTGTCGCCTTGGCTCCTTGTGAACACGGACCCCCGTCCCCCATGCCCCCCATCCACCCCCCAGGCCTCCCTGGACTCTGTGCTCAGTAAACACAACTTGATCCTTTTTCCTTCCTTTTCTGTCGTCACTGGAAATCCTGTTTACACTCTGTTCCCTGTAGGAGCTGGAATGTGCAGCCTCCTTCAGTTGTCCTTGAAATTGTGTCACCGAGTGATGCTTTAGGTTGGCCTAGGCTGGCCTCTGACAGTGTCCACCACCCTCTGGGCTGCTCCTTGTTCTCTCGAACATCATGTTTATCAGAAGCGAGCAGATGTGTTTCACCTGGGGCCCACGGCCTCCTAGCGTGGTCCTTCTAGAGAGTCTGTGGCAGAACTTTACAGGTACAGGTGGTTTTCTGAAGAGAAAGCCTGTAAGCCCTTACCAGGTTTCTCAAAGGATTTGCACCCTCAAAAAGGCAACAGTTCTGGACTTGGAAGAAAGCCCAAGACAGGCTTGGAGATCAGATACATTGGAGATAAATTAAGCGGGGGTCGGGTCCCACCGAGGCACCGAATCTCTCTCCTTGGCTGGAGTACTGAGCGGAAACCGATGTGGAACTGGACAGAAACCGGTTAAATCTCTTCTTTCTTTACCTTCCCTTTATTTCTTTTGCTTTTTGTTCAATGCAGCTATTATTTGCTCAGTTACACAATGGGGAAGACTTGGCTTATGAAAATGCTTTGGATTTTCAAAAAAACAACACACGAAGAGCAAAGGCGCCGTGCAGGTGGCTAATGGAAACCCAGCGTCCAGATCAAGGGGCAGCATCCACATTACCAGCAGGCCATCCGTGGGTCCTCCCGAATTGTTTAGGTTCCACGGCGCTGAGGTCTTGAAGCAGCATTAGAAGACGAATTAATGAATTGTGGCTTTCAAAGGAGGCTGTTTCTTTTTAATGAATGGTACAGGAAGTCCTGGGGCCAAAGTCAGATCTGGCGAAGAGGAAGCTTCAGGGAGAGAAATGTTACTTGTATAGTGTTTGAAGACCTCTTCTGTAGCTTTGTTTCGTATTTAAATTTCGCGCGGCACTTTACAGTTTGCAAAGCTGTCTTAGATTTGTTCTTGATCTCTGCAGGGAGAGGTAGAGCAAGCCACATATTAACTACTAGCCTCGTCATACAGATGAGGGAGATTTGTGCCTCGTAGAAACTGAACGGGGATTAGAGTGAGGTCAGACAGAACCTTCCAACCTCAGCACCATCACCCAGGGTCCCCGTAATAAGAGATCTGGGGTCCCGCGGTGGAAGGCTAAAAGCAGGGTTCTGGAATTGTCCATCTGGAGAAGTCGCCCGACTCTAGCGGAGTCCAGGGGCTCCTGGATGGGCCTGACGGGAACAGTGCTCACCAGATTCCTATCTGGCTTGGATTTCTTGATTTCAGAGGGATTTAATGAGAACCAGGCCCCCATCGGCCAGGGCGTGAAGATTGATCAGGGGGCAGATTTGCATGTAAGTCACCAGAAAATAGTTTGCCCACCTTGGGATGCCAAGTGTCTGTGGAAATTTCAGGGCACCACACGGGAGTCGGCGTCAGAGTGAATCTGAATGAGGCTGCGTGAGGCCCATCGAGGGGCCCTGTGGATGGGGGCGTGGCCGGGAGGCAGAAGGCAGCACCCCCACTTTGCAGTCCTCCGGCAAGGCTGGACCAGCACGACCCAGAGAGTCTCTGCTGGCCCCAGAGTCCAGACTCAGGGGGGGACTTACATCCTACAGACCCAGGCCACGGAGGCCAGGCTCCCGGTTCATGGATTTGGTGTGAGGGGAGCAGACGCTTTGGTGAGCACATCCTGGCTCCGGTGGGGGGGGTGCAGCTGCTGTGTGTTGCTTTACCGGTTGGGAGAAGAAGAACCCTCTTGACCAGTGTGGTTCTGCAGGGCTGCGGTCCAGACCCCGGAGAGAACCTGTCTGGGTGACTAACAGCTGTGTGGCCCCAATGACTGACCCGCCGTTGTGCCTTAATTTGCTCATCCGTAAAATGGGAATGAGGAGCTGCAGTTAGGCGAGCGTGGTGCCTTCACGACTGCGCTCCCACCTGGTACAGAAGCGCGTCTGTGGATAGAGCTGGCCCCGCAGGGACGGTGACAGGGGCTGGAGGCTGGGGGACGTTGCGTGTCCGCGTCCGAGTGGCTCCAGGGCCCAGCCCTGGCCTCCCTCAGCTGGACCATGGGCACCCCCGTGTGTTCCCGCTTTTGCTTAGTGAGCCGGAGTTGGGTCTTGAGAGCCCCAAAAAACACCCGAGCTGGCCCCACACCTGTCTCTGTTCGGGGCGTGGGGCCGCAGCGGGACCCCAGTGCTCCCCGGTTCTCTGTCAGCACCTCTGGCCACTACCGCCTCCATCCCGCCTGTTCGCGGCTTCTTCCTGCACCTGCTTTTCCCCCCGAGTTTTCCTTTCCTTTCTCCTGACTGCACGTTAAGTTCCTTTTGTCCTGTAGTGGTTTCTTCCCGGTTGTAACTGACAGAAGCCTCCGTGTGTACACGCTTCTCAGCGAAGGCATCTTTTCGGACCGTTGGCCCAGCACAGACACAACATTTTAGCCCCTTAATGGGTTCCTGACGGGCGCATTTTGAAAGCGTCCCAATTGAGCGATGTTCGGCATAGTCACGAAGTGGTGCAACCACCACCTCTGTCTAGTTCCAAAACATTTTACCCAGAAAGAGACCTGTGGGCAGCCACTCGACCTCCCTCCGTGGCCCCAGCGCTGGAAACCGCGAACCTGCTCTCCGTCTCTGTGGATATGTGCCTGCCTGGAGCCCCACGATGTGTGACTTTTTGTGACCGTCTTCTTCACACCCCCCAGAGTGTTCTCGGGGGTCGTCCGTGTTGGGGCATGTGTCAGAATTTCCTCTCTTTCGTGAAGAGTAACGACCACTGTGTGGCTGGACCGTGTCTTGTCGGCTTCTTCCATCCGTGGACACTGGGCTGTTTCTTCCTCTTGGTGATTGCATGTAACGCTGAGGCTCATTTCTGTTTTGATGTTCTAACTAAATTCTACGAGCTCTCTTCTCTGCTCCCAGCTCTTGGAGAGAGACCGCTCGCTTTGGGCTCCAGCTCCCCCAACCTGCCCCCGTGCCAGTCCCAAGAACCAGGGCTTGACCCAATTGCTTCTTTGTGAAAGTCCTTTCGAAGGATGCTGATCTGAGCACACCGTCCCCTTCCTGTCGGGACTCTCGAGTGACAGCTCAGCCTGTCCCCACCCAGTGAAACGCCAGGGCAGGGCCCGGGAACCTGCACTTCTCAGACCCCGACTGACCTGGTTGGTCGCTGCCAGTCTCGGCTGCCGGGCGCCCCCTGGTTCGGTTGGGTGAGGAAGCGACTCTTGATCTCAGCGTCGTGAATTCGAGCCCCACGTTGGGTGTAGAGATGATTTAAATAAATAAAAGTTTTTAAAAGGTTTAAAAAATAAGAAGAGGCAGATGTTTACTGAGCCCTTCCCGACAACCGGATGTTAAGCGACCGCACTGGGCATCCCGAGGTCGTGTCCCCGCGCCCCTGACGGTGGGGGTGCCCCTGCAGCTGTCCAGCTCTGGCCCCCCGGCTCCAGCTACTAACTAATCCTGTCCTGGGCTCGTTGTGGTGGAGGACGCCCGAGGATGCTGCCCTCTCCCTACCGGGGCGTGGGCTGGGCACCGACTCTTCTCGCCCACAGAGCAGGTGCAGACGGAAGCCGGACAGCAGGTGGGCGGTGGGGCCTTGGACTTCGCCTCCTTTGTCTCTTCCTGCTTCGAGCCAACCCCAACCAGGCTTTTTCCTCCTCCTCCTTTCTGTCTCCCTTCCTTCCCCTCCCTTCCTTTCCCCTCCCCTCCCGCCCCCTCCCTTTGGAGATGGGTGCCGCCGAGGAAATCTCTGAAGGGCTACTTGCTGCTTTGGGCAGTATCCTACCTAATATTCCTGGGTCTTAGTAAAGAATAGATCAGTCGCAAATCCGCGGAATAGCACTGCTATGGGAAACAGAGCATATTCCCTTTTATTTCTAATGCATTTTTAAGGGTGATACAAAAACTTTCCAGAAAGGAGCCCGTGGGGTGGAGGCAGCCAGTCCTCTAGGATTCTCAGCACCGGCGGTCCCTGCACGCCGAGCTCACCGCACTTGCCCCCTGGGGCCACCAGCCGGGGAGATTCCTGCTCCACCAGCGTCCAGACCACTGAGGGGAGGGCTGCCACAGGCCTCCAGGGCCACCCCTCCATCCTGTGGCTGTGCCCGGGGACCCAGAGGAGGGCAGAGGCCAGGAGGTAATAGGGGAGGGCTTGTGTAGCATCACGGTGAAGGTGAAGGTTGGGGGCATCACACAGCACCTGTGTGTCCTGGGGCGCGTTGCTTCCCCAGATCTGTTTCATCATGTCTACTAATCGAACCTGTCTTGGAGACGTTTATTGGAAGCCAGCCTCGCCCACCCGTTCGTCGTCTGTGCTGTCTTGGCCCTTCGGAGGCGGAGCCGAGGGGTCACAGTAGAGGCCCACAGAGCCTGCGAAACTCCCCGCCTGGCCCTTTGTGTCAATGCTGTCCCGGGGACATTGGGCAGTGTCTGGGGACACGACCGGTGGCCGCAGCTGGGGCTGGGAGTGCTACTGGCATCCGGTGGGTAGAGGCTGGGATGCCACCCGCCTCTCCACGATGCACAGAACAGCCCCACGGCAAGTAACGACCAGGCCCCAGATGGCAGTCGCCCCGAGGTTGAGAAATCCTGTTTTCCAGAAGCGGTTTTCTGTGCTAACTGGTTGGGGAAGGAGGCTAGCTAGGACGGGTGATTCTGAGTGGTGCCCTTTGCCGGGATGGGGATGCAGGGGTGCAGGGGGGGAGGTGAGGCCAGCGTGTCGCCGTCCTGAGTGGGTGTGGGAGGCAGATGGCTGCCATAGAGACGTGAGTTTGGGGATCAGCAGAGACGAGGCGGCCCCGTTGCTCGGGGCGGCCTGGCTGTGGCGAGGCTCACCCCAGCCTCTGGGGGAGGGCAGGCTGGTCTGCTGGAGGTCCTGGAGCCCCTCGCCCTGACGCTTGGGAGCGGGGAGGCCTTGGGCCAGTTCTGTCACTTCTCCGAATCTCAGTTTCTCGACTGTATGGTGGAGGCAGTGATCGTCTGTCTCGGGAACAGGTGCGCGGAAGGCGCCTAGAACAGAGGCTGCCAGTCACTCAGTGTCCAACAGGCGCTGTGCGTGCTCGCGTCCACAGACCGCGTGGCTCAAAACCACGGGAACGAGTTCTCACAGCCAGGAGGCTGCAGGTGTGAAATCCTGCAGGACACCTGCAGGACCACGTTTCTTCTGGAAGAGCCCACCCTTGCCTCTTCCCGGCGTCTGGGAAGTCTCGACGGGTGACCCGCCGTCTTGACGGTCATCGGCTGGTGGCCGCATCTCTCGGATCTGTCTCTGTCTCCACGTGGCCTTCGTCCCTCTGTGTGTGTCTGGGCGTCTCTGTCCCGATCTTCCTCCTCTCAGAGGGACACCTGTGATTGCGTTTAGGGCCCACCCTAATCCGGTCCAACCTTACTTCAACCTGATCGCATCTGCGCGCACCCTGTTTCCAAATACCAAGTTCACAGACGCTGGGGGTCAAGATCTAATGGATCTTTTCGCGGCAGGATCGGGGGAGGGGGTGCATTTAGCTGACAGCGGTGGCTGTGGTTCTCTGGATTGCCTGTGTTACGGTTTCTGTTGGAGTTCGTGTGCCTTCGGCCTTTCCGCGGGCCGGCTCAGCAGGAACAGGCTTACTTCTCTCTGTTCTTGTAGCAGCTGACGTGGCGTGTGGCCGATGCATCTCTGTAGTTGACTGAAATTAAGGAAGACTCCCCCTTCTGACGACCCTCGTCGTTTTCAGAACAGCAGCCTGCGCTAGACAGGCCTCAGGAAGGCCGCGAACCTAGGAAGTCTGGCTTCGGAGAGGCAGCCACATCCCTAACAGTGAGGTTGGGACAACCCACGGGCCATTCACTGGTTCAGGTCTTTGCTGAGCGGCTGTCACTCTCTGCGGGGCGCTATGGGGCTGCCTGCTGGAGGACACGGTCCTCGCCGACCCGGAGTTTGCAGCCCGGCTGGAGAGGCACTCATTTAAAATCATCGTAGTCAAGTGATTAGGTCCCATGGTGCCTGGGGCGCCGGGGCTGGTGACTGCAGATGTTGGCGTTGGCGCCCAGAGAAGCTTGCTGGTGTAAGGGGTCTGGAGCCTCCCGGCAGCTTCCTTTCTGCCCTGCACGGGCTCGCGGAGCACCCCGAGGGACAGCGGGCCGGAGGAGACAGCAAGGACAGGAACTGGGGATGGAGCACCAGCTCCCACGGCGCCCCCTCTGTATCACAGCACAGTTCAGGGCTTGAGGACCAGAGCCGGCGACCCGGTTTGTTGGGCAGGTCACCAGAACGGGCCCTGCGTGCGCCGGTTGAGAAAGGTGCCGGTTAGGGGCTCCGTGAAATTCTTCTCGGGCCTGAGGGAGAAACCAGAGTTAGCCTGTCAAGTGCACCTTGTGTTGTCTTCTCGAACCTGTGTGTCCTCCAGTGTCTCCCAGATGACTTTGCGCCTCTCGTATCTGAGTGGGGCGGGTGGCCCACGTCACCAGGAAAGTGGGCTCTTGCTTTTACCGGTGACCCCTGTGCCCGCGAGGCCTGGCCTCATCCCAAGCCACGCACCGTTTTCCTCTGTTACCTGCCCGGCCCGCCGGGCCCAGGTGCGCACCAGGCTGCCCTGGCAGGAGGCAGCCCCAGGCCCTCTCTCTCACCGTGTCCGTTGATGTGCCAGGTGCGGTGGCCTCGCTCAAAAGCTGTGTCCACCCGGAGCCACGAAAGGTGAACGTAGTTGGAAACAGGGTCTTTGTAGATGTAATCGGTTCTGTTAAGATGAGGTCGTATCTGGGGTGCCTGGGTGGCTCGGTCGGTTAACCACCTGACTCTTGATTTTGGCCCAGATCCCCATCTCGTGGTTCATGAGGTCGAGCCCCACAGCGGGCTCCACGCTGATGGGCGAGGAGCCTGCTTGGGATTCTCTCTCTCCCTCTCTCTGCCCCTTCCCTACTCACAAGTGCACGCGCTCCCTCTCGCTCGCTCTCAAAATAAATAAATAAACTTAAAAAACAAACTGGACGTCACGCCGCAATCGAGTGGGCCCCGATCCCGTGACTTGTGTCCTTAGAAGGCAGCTGTGTGAAGACTGTGGTGTGGAAGCCGAGAGCAGAGCGCCCGGAGTCGAGGAGAGACCAGGATCGACAGAGGGGACAGAGCAGTTCCTTTGATTGAAGCCGCCCAGTTCGTGGCGACTGATTCCAGCGGCCGTGGGAAACAGACCCATCCACCGTGCCCCAGTCTCGCGAGCGGGGAGGCCCTGGGCGGTGCGGGCCGTGGGGCTCAGGGAGTGTGTCCTGTGGGTGAGGGGGCCGGTAACAGTGCCGGCCACGTAAGCCCTTGCCCGGGGCTCTGAAGCCTTCACCCCTCAACCTTGACTAGGAGGAAAGCCTGTCCCCCATCCCCTTTGGCGAATGTGGGCCAGTGGAGGCCAGGTTGGGGCATCGGCTACAGATGATTCTAGCTGATACCAGAGGGTTCTGTCTACTGCAGGGAAGCCCTCCCGTCATTGGAGGCGCCACGGTGGATGTTCTGTCCCTCTGAGAGCCCCCCAGGCTGGGACCCGGAGCCCTGGGTTCTCAGCTCTGCGGGACTGATGAGCTCTCTGACTTGGGGCCAGCGGCTCCGCGTTTCTCTTCTGGTTGCTTCATTATACGCCGAGCGAGGCGTGCTGTCGAGGCGTGCTGTTACTGTATCTGCACACGTGCACTGGTCCCGAGCGCGTGAGCTTTCACGCACCCTTCCACCCGCGTGGCCACCCTCCCGTCGCCGGAGAACCTTCTCCGGGCCCTTCTTCCCTGCCGATCCCGCCGTCTCCCCTCGACCAGTATTCGGGTTCCCAGAGTCCATTTCCACCGTGCTCGTGGGTCACGTGGTGTGCGCTCTCTTGTGTTGGGCTTTTTCTGGGCCATAATTCCCGTGGGCTTCCTCTGTGTTGTCACATGTGAGCGTTTCCAGTTGGTGGACACAGGGCTGTTTCCAGCGTGGGGCCGTTAGGGATAAAACCCCCGCAGACATCGTCAGGCGGGCCCCCTCCGTGGACAGACGCTTCTTTTCTCCCGGGCACGTGGGCCCAGGGGTACGATTGCCGTGTCTGGCACACGGGAAGCATCCCAAAGCGGTGGATGTGACTGACACTTCCGGCCGGACGGATCTCGAGGGATTCGGCCGCCTGGAGCGGGCGGGGGGCAGCCGGTGGGCAGATGGGTGGGACCCGGCTCCTCCTGCAGACGCCTGCCCGGTCCCCCTTTCCACCTACAAACAGAGCTACTGCGTAGTCCCCTCGCCCTTGCCTTGGGCTTCTGCCAAGACCCGAAGGATGGACTCTGCTTCTGAAGATGGAACGCTGTGCCCTCCGGGCCTCACGATGCACAGCGACTGTTCCCAAGCGCTCGACTGTGCGTTTATGTGGTTGGTTCGGTTCAGACCCCGGCCCCCCACAGCGGAGCTGGGCTCGATCGGACCGCAGGTTTATCTGCACGGTAACCACACCAGGAGACCGTCCCGGGGGTCCCTGCTCTGCAGGGACTCACCGTGTCACTTTTCTCTTAGGACACACGCGGATCTTCTCAAGGTCAAAGTGTTCTCTCTCTCTTTTTTTTAATGTTTATTTATTTTTGAGAGAGAGAGAGAGAGGGACAGAGCATGAGCAGGGGAGGGGCAGAGAAAGGGGGAGACACAGAATCCAAAGCAGGCTCCAGGCTCCGAGCCGTCAGCACAGAGCCCGATGCGGGGCTCGAACCCGCGAACTGTGAGATCATGACCTGAGCCACCCAGGCGCTCCTCGAAGCGTTCTTTAAGACAGAGTTGCCCATCCATTGGCAGAGCTCCCATCACCTGGGCATTCGGAGTCTGCACCCGATGGGGGACCAGTGACCCCAAGAGCCCTGTTGTGTGTGCCTTGTGCACATCTGCAAACGAACTTCGCCTCCAAGAGTTTAGTGTGGGGGGGCGTGTTGACTCGGGACCTGTGTGTGACACCCAGAAAGGGCTGCTGTTTCGGGGCGCCTTTGTGCTGGGAGTTGGAGCGGGGGACTCGGTGATGGCAGAGCGGTTTCGGGAGCATCGGTTGAAGGGTTTGGCCAGCAGCAGGCGGGGAGAACCTTCCAGGGAAGGGAAACAGCCTTGGCTGAGCGGGCCGCGTTGGGTTTTCAACAGGGGGGATACTTTTAGCCTGTCAGAGGGTAGGCTGACCCAGCATCACACATGAGGGCTGTCACAGGGGAGAGGCTGGGCGGGAGATAGCGGGGGTGGGTGAGCAGATGTTATCTTGGGGGCAGAACAAATGAGGATTTTTTTCCCAAATAATGAGGCCACAGAGACGGGGGCAGGGATTTCAAGGGTGTCGGGGAAGGGCCACGTCCTTACCCGGTAGAGTTTGTTTGGGTCTCGAGGAGGCCAGGTGGGGGGCACCTCAGCCCATCATTTGCACTTGAGGCTGATCCTGTGTCGGGGCGCAACCCCTCGGTGGGTGGGCGCGTGGGTGCAGGCTGCTCGGCGATTCTCTGTCCTGTCTGTGCGTCGCGGTTACGTGAGAGCCTTGGCAGATCTCTGGATTGGAAAGTATTTGAAGGCCTGCACGGGTGCTTGTCAGCAGCATATCCAGGGTCGAGCAGCGGTGACGGGGACCGCTTTGGGGCTCAGGCACGTGAGGACCGTACCAGCTGGAGGCTGTGGACAGAAGAGAAAGGAGACAGAGAGGGGATCAAGCTGGCCAGTGGCTCCGATCGAAAGGAAAAATAACATTAATCATAGCCCTCACGGAGGATAGCGGTTCTCAAAACGGGTGCTCTCGCCACCGGGGACGTTTGGCAGTGGCCGGAAACATTTTGGGCGGTCTGGAGTGGGGATGCCCCTGGCTGCTAGTGGGGAGACGCCAGGGGTACAGCTGAACGTCCTCCGGGGTGCCTGACAAAGCACGATCCCGTCCAGGATGTTCACGTCCCGAGGCTGGGGACCCCGACCTGGGGAGCCGGCACTTACGTATCAGCACGTTTCATCCCCACGCTTTGCGGAGGTGGATGGTGTTATCCCCGTTTCGTAGAAAGGAAGCGAAGGCACCATGCAGCTGAGAGTTTCAAGCTTGGAGCAGTGACATCACTGAGAAAGTGGGGGCAGGAGGAGGTCCTCAAAGGTGAGAAAGTGGGGACCTTGGTTTTGAATAGACGATGATGTTGCCAAGAGGAAATGCAGAGGATTTGTGGCTTGTGGGACACCACGAAATCGAGTCCCTGGTCCGGAGCTGTGTGGGGACACCAGGGCCGTTCCCATTTGTGTCCGTTCCCCAGGGAACACGGCAGGGAACGATAGACCTCGAGTGCCCGCTGTGGGCCCACCCGGCAGGGCAGGCTTTGCTGTCCTCCTGCAGGTGCCGGAGGCTCAGAGAGGTTCAGTACCTCGGCCAAGAGCACACAGCTCGAGCTGGTGCTCACGCTCAGATTGACCCTGGAGCCCCGTGTCTTCTGTGCCACCTCCCCTAAGTTCAGTCCCCACTGCAGTCCGAGGGTTGGAGGAGGAAGACGCGGGCGATAATTTAATGGTTTACTGAGCATCAGGTGAGGAGACTGAGGCCTGCGGCCGAGGACAGAGCGGGGACTCGGAGCGGGGCCGGCTGTGGGGCTGGAGGCCCGGGCCAAGCGTACGAATGGGGGGCGCAGTGGGTTAAGCGTCCGACTTGGGCTTAACCGACTCACAGTCAGGATCTCACGGTTTGTGAGTTCGAGCCCCATGTCGGGCTCTGTGCTGACAGCTCCGAGCCTGGAGCCTGCTTCGGGTTCTCTCTCTCTCTCTCTCTCTCTGTCTCAGAGGTAAATAAACATTAAAAAAAAATGCCTTTGGAAGGCCACTGAGGTGACTTGGCCAGACTTTTCCAATAACACTTAGGAGGTACAAGTCCACAGTTGCCCTTTGCCTGCCGACCCCCGACTCCTCCTTCAGGAGCCTGAGGTGAGCACTCATCCGCGGTGCCCTGGTCGCTGGGGACCCGGGGATGGAATGTTCTGGAAGTGTGGAGGCAAGGTCACATGTTTCAGTTGAGTCCGTGACTCTCTGTTTTAGGACCTTGACTCTTGTTTGCTTCCTGGCGTTCCGGTCGTATTAGATGTGACGGAGAGGGAGACACGGGGGGAGTACGCTGGGACAGGCGTGCATTTTCCTGGGGCCGCCGTAATAAATTACCGCAGACTGGGCGGCTGAAAGCGACAAGTTCACACTCGGGGCTCCAGAGACCAGACGGCCGAGATCACGGGGTCCGCAGCGTTGTCTCCCTCTGAGGCCGTGAGGCAGACGCCGTGAGAGGCCTCTCCCCCTGGTGTGTGGCCAGCCAGCTTCTTCGCGTGTCCTCCCACTGCCTCGCCTCTGTGCCCAAAATTCCCCTTTATAAGGACCCCAGTCATAGTGCACGAGGGGCCGTCCCAGTCACTTCGTCTGCACCGGATCATCCACCAAGATCCTATTTGCAGTGAAGTCCTATCTGCAGGTATCAGAGGTCGTTTGATGAGGCACCCGTGAACCCACCTTGGTGTAATTCTTCGCCACAGCAAACGGTAGGGCTCTGGACCACGGTGGTGCAGTTGGACAATAGCAAAGAAAAAAAAGGATATTTCGCGGGGACTCCGAGCACTTGTTGATGGAAAGTACAGGGCTTGTATGGGCGCTGGGTCCCGATAACAGCCTCACCTCTGACCTCTGCGGACTGTTTCCTGTGCCTCAGGCCCTGTGCCCCGCGTAAGGGCATCACCTGTCGTGGGAGCTCTCAATACCGCTTTGCCTTCCTCGGGCAGGCGAGGACAATCGGGCACAGAGAGGTCGGGGTGAGTGTGGCTGAGGTGCTGAGTGGTTACACGGGGACCTTCTGAAGCAGTGAGCAAGACCTGAGTGACAACAGCTGTCAGCAAAGTGAAGTTCGGGGGGACGGAGATTGCCCGCCAAAGGGAACTGTCGGTGCCAAGGTCCTGGGGCAGAGATGATTTGCATTCGGAACAGGAAAAGTACCAAGAAGGAAAGAAGGTCACGGAAGGCTGGGTGGGGCCAGATCGTGGAGCCCTGATAAGTCTGTTAGATTTAATCTAAGTGCAGGGAAATGCCACTGGAGACACTTAATTTGTTGAGAGACCTCCAGCTGTTCTAAGGAAAGTGTGTGTTTAGGGGTCAGGGGAGAAGGGAATGAGACGTGGGAGACCAGGTGGGGGGCTGCTGCAGTGAGAGAAGGGTCAGATCAACACACTTTGGAGGCAGAATTGCCTGGATTTGTGACAAAGAATGTGTGGTCCCCAAAGTTTAATTTATTCTTTGTCCTTTACAGAAAGAGTTTGCCAGTCTTTGCTCTGTGCCATCCTGGGACTCATTTAAAAAAATTTGTTTTTGGTTTATGTTTATTTTTAAGAGCGGGAGAGACAGAGTGTGAGCAGGGGAGGGGCAGAGAGAGGGAAGAGACACAGAATCCGAAGCAGGCTCCAAGCTCCGAGCTGTCAGCACAGAGCCCAAGGCGGGGCTTGAACTCACGAAACGGGGAGATCCTGACCTGAGCCGAAGTCGGACGCCCAACCGACTGAGCCACCCAGGCGCCCCCTGGGACTCATTTTTAAATAAATGAGACCCACCATGTTTCTAGAAGAAAATAAAGTATATAAAGATGCCACTTCTTACCGATGCCATGCCAACAAAATCCCAGAGGGGTTACTTTTGTGAGGGAATGAGGAGGTGGGGAGACATTTTATTAGATTTTTTTAACGTGCATTGGGAAGAAACAATAGATAAAAATTGCTGATAAGAGACTTTGAACTACAAAGTTGCTGGACCTTCCAGGTAGGCAAATGTGGCCCAACTTCTACTGTACGAAACACAGGCTGATGTTGTTATAAACGTTTGCAGACCGACGGCACAGAATAGATGGGATTCAAACCCTGGTGTCCGCCCACACTGAGTGCACTGAGATGACATCACATCCATCAGCAGGGGATGAATTGATCGGGAACTGACATAGGAGTGATTGCTTAGCCGTCCGGTAATGAATTTTGTAAAGTTCCTCACCGAGCAGCACAATAAATTTCTTGTACGTTAATGTCACTGTACAAATCATTTTTTTAAATAAAGGAGAATAGATGTGAATGTTTATCAGGTTTTTCATTAAGGTAGGCCTTTCTGTGTTTCCAGGCAAAATCACAAAGGAAAGATTGATACGTGGCTGCATAATTGAGACTTTATCAAGTTAGCAAATGGGTTTGTGCATGTACAAAGCAGCCGAGCGGGGAAGACATTTGCAATGGCTAGGATGAAATTTTAGGCTGTAATTGAGCAAAGGATACGAAATAATAGTCATAAAGCAGGAAATAAGGGGGCCTCTGAGGGGCTCCGTCGGTTAAGCGCCTGGCTCTTGATTTCGGCCCAAGTCATGATCTCACCGTTCATGGGATTGAGCCCCGAATAGGGCTCTGCACCAACAGCTTGAAGCCTGCTTGGGATTCTCTCTCCCTTTCTCGACCCCTCCCCTCCCAAAATAAGCAAATAAGCTTAAATAAAATAAAAAAGCAAGTGCCTATGATTTTTTTAAAACAGAAAGCAGGAAGTAGTAGATATTCGAAAATTTCTGACCGTAGTGGCCAAAGGAATGTGAATTTAAACTTTAGTGTTTGTTTCCAGGAAAGTGTTTGGCAACGCTTCATACTCTTGCTAGAAAGTCGTCCTAAGAGGATAATCCAGAATGCTGAGGAAGATTAGTTATAAAGACGGTCACCACCACTGGGCCATTTATAGCAGCAAAAATCTGGCTCCCGCCAGGAGGAGCGGGGTCAGGGTGTTCTCCGATTGCAGAACCACGGAGAAGGCCCAGCTGGCCGGGTCGGAGCTAGCCAGCCCATTCATGAAACTTTCTGTGTTGACTTTCCTTTCTCACGCTCAGCTCCCATCAGGCAGCCCGCGTTGCAAGGTTCGTTGAATCGGAAAGGCCAGGAGGGAGGCTATGGGTCAGTATGTCTGGCATCCGCTCGCCTTTGTGGCTGGTTTTCAGCTGTGCCGTGTAGCGGGCTCAGCCCTGCTCTCTGCCTGCGGAGTTTTGCACACACGGTCACTCATCCGCGTGGCCCTTTTGGCTTCTGCGGCTCCTGCCATGTCTTGAGGATGTTAAACGCCTGCCTTGAACTTGAGCCTCAGACATGGCCTGCGCGTGTCACGAACGAGAGCGGTCCGTGGGGTCGGGGCAGCGTGGAACCGAGGAAGCCGCCTCCCGTCTCTTCCTTGTCTGAATCTGGCACTTTAATCGGGGTCTCGGAAACAAACCTCAGGGGCAGTCTCTCTCCGTGAAAACCAGATAAGCCTCCGCTTCCTTGTCTGCACAGAGAGTGGCACCGGCCAGGTGTTCGTTTCCCAGAGTGGTATCGAAGACGAACCTTGAAAACGCTGTTTCCGAGTTAATGTATTCTGGAAAAGTTATCCGTGTATCTAAGGAATATTTTTTGAAAGGATCGACTAGCTTCCTCTTCAAAGCAACAGAAAGCTGCCTTTAAAATAACTTCCTTAGGGGCGCCTGGGTGGCCAGTCGGTTGAGTGTCTGACTTCGGCTCAGGTCATGTTCTCACGGTCCGTGAGTTCGAGCCCCACGTCAGGCTCTGTGCTGACAGCTCGGAGCCTGCTTTTGGATTTTGTGTCTCCCTTTCTCTCTGCCCCTCCTCTGCTCACTCTCTTTCTCTCTCTCTCTCTCTCTTTCTCAAAAATAAACATTAAACAAAATTAAAAAAAAAAAAGAAAAATGATTGTTCTTACAGAGCTTCTGCGTAAGAATTTTGTTGGGGGGCACCTGGGTGGCTCAGTCGGTTAAGCGTACAACTTCAGCTCAGAGCACGATCTCATGGCTCATGGGTTGGAGCCCCGTGTCGGGCTCTGTGCTGATGTCCGGAGCCTGGAGCTGGCTTCGGATTCTGTGTCTCCGTCTCTCTCTGCCCCTCCCCCCGTTCATGCTCTGTCTCTCTCTGTCTCAAAAAATAAATAAACATTAAAAAAAATTTAAAAAAAAATAAAATAACTTCCTTAAATACACTTGTTATAAAAAGTGGGTTGATCTAAAGACAACTGCTAATTTAGTTGTTTTTTTTTTTTTTTTTAAGGAAGACCGTTAATCAATGACCCACATTTAGAAATCACAACCCCTTTTAGTGCTGCTGTTTTGCCTTTTGATGACCGTGTCAAACGGGTGTCCGTCCCCTGGCCAGCAGCCCCCAGGCCAGTGAGCGGACCTCTCTTCTCGTCACTATGACTGCATTTCAGAGATGGCCACACTCGTTCTTCCTGGCCACTGGCTGGGGACCAGGGGTGGTGAGTGTTTCTCATCTGGGCTGGTCACAAGACCCTCCCTCACAGCCCGTCTGCCGCCAGGCCCGTCACAAGGTGGCCCGGCCTTCCCATGTGACCCAGCGTGGCAGATCGCAGACCACCAGACCTCCCGAACCCCGCGCTGGACGAGCGCCACATGAGGGTTGTTCTTTGAACTCCTAGCCGTTTTCCGCAGCAGGCTAATGAGACACCATTCGTGGCCAGCCCCATAGCGTGCTCGGGATGACGGGCGAACCGAGAGGTCTGTGGGCCTCCGGTCCCGTGCGTGCCGGGAAGACGCGGTAGAACCCACCTCGTTCTCCTCCTGATGTGTCACGCGTGTTGCTGTCCCAGCCACATGATAAGCGGTGGAGGGAAAGGATGAGGGACTCCACCCGCCTGTGCCTTTTGGCGGCCCTCGGTGCCCCGTGGTGCTGAAGAACTGGTCGCGTGAGACATCCGTCCATTCAGCAGGTGACACGACGCACAGCTTGGGCCAAGCCCCGTGTTCAGTGCCGGGGAATCCAAGGAACCGTGTCCCCCGCTTGCAAGGAAACGAGCGTGGTCGTCAGGGGACCAAGTCACGAGCATGATAACAGCTGAGATGTTCGGGATCAAAGCGGCCGGTGCCCAGAGGGGACACTGAGAGCTCGGAACGGAGATGGGATTCCGTTGGCAAAGGCCCTGTTGGCCGAGGGTCCCTCTCAGATGGGCAGGTTTTAATGGGGGAGAAAGTAGGCCCCCCGGTGAGTTCAGGGGTGCCTCGGAGGCAAACGAGAGGAGCAGCTCCTGTGTTTGGCGAGAGTCCGGGAAATGGGAAGGAGCACGCGGGAAGACTGGGGAGAAGAGCCTGGGACTGCGGTTTTCCCCCCAGGACCCTGGGCGGCAGGGCGCTGGCCGAAGGAGGCCGGGCAGGGGGAAGCTGGGCCGCGGAGGCCCAGCCCTGGGACGCTCCAGATCCGGGGTGTCCTCCTTTGTCGCTGGCCGGAGAAACACGCCGGCTTGCCCGGCCCTCACTCCTTGGACAACAGAAGCATCGAGTGAGAGGTGGGGACGCGGGTGGGCACCCCGCCACCTGAGGGACCCCTGCCACCCGTGGGGCCCTGGGAGGTGCTTCTTGAGCTTTGGAGGAACAGATAAGGGCTTCCGCGCGTGCCCCTTCCCAGCCCGGCATCTGGCACACGGAACCTCCCCTCCTCCAAGCTCTAGGCTCCCAGTGGTGCCTCGGGCGTGGGTGCCTTGAACACGTCTGCTCTCACGTTTCCTTCTGCTGAGCACAGAGCCCTGTTCTAGAAGCCGGCGCTCGGTGGGTTTTCACGGAGGTGCTGGGGGCCCCGAGTGGCCCCTGCTGCCACTGCCCTGAACTAAAACCCGGGCGTCCAGCCTCAGTGAGGCCCACTCCCGACACGGGTCAGGGAAGCTAATTCCCCGGGGCCCCCGCCAGTGGACCCACGCTCTTGGCACCCCCCAGAACGAGGCGCCGTCTCGCGCTGAAGGTGCACACGGCGGCAGAGCCCCGGAGAGGAGACTCCTGAAGCCGCCTGTGCGAGGTGGCGTGGAAGGTTCGGGTTTCTCTGGGCCGGCCGCTCCCCTCTCGTAACTGGAGCCCGTGCCGTCCCTGCCAACCGAGAGCGAGCCTGGAAAGGGGACACGGGTCACGTGCTGGTTTTCCACTTGGGTCGTTGCCCAGCCCGGACGGGTCGGGGGTCAGGACGCAGCAGAGAGCTGGGAAGCTGGGAGGAGTGGGCCTCCTGCAGGGCTGTTTGCCTCAGAGGGAAGAGGTGACCGAGATATTGGCAGGCACACAGGCTTGCCCTGGCCTCGCCGGTTCACCGCCGGGCTCCAACCTTCCGGTGTCCTCAGTGTGACCCCCGTGGGAATCAGGTGTCCCCAACGGCCCCCGCAGGCCCCACAGGCGTGCTGGGACGCGTGGCGGCTTCTCCGCAGCTGGCCCGTGGGGTCAGGGCCCCGGGGCGTCGGGCTCCGGGCTGTTGCTTACGGGGACACAGGTCAGCTAGGGAGGGGGGTCTCCGAATTACCTTGGTTCTCCGGAGGCCGCTGTTGCGTGGGGAGTGAGCCAGGTGGGCACACGGGATGCCGTTTGTGCTGACGGTCCGGGGACCGAAATCACCGAGGGCGGGTTGAAACTCATGCCTGCTTTTTAACCTGGAGGAAATCTGATGCAATCAACACGACACTCTTACTCCAGAAATCAAAATCAAATGTGGAGATGAGTCATCTCCAAGAAGGCACGAACAGAAGTCACCGGGGAGGAACCCAGAGCGGCCCCCCTGGGGCCGGGGCCGGGCCCACAGCTTGCCCTCTGCACCTTCAGGTCGGGGCCACCGGGGGAGCCCCGCGTGTCACACACACACCCTGGGGTCCTGAGTCAGGGACCCTACAGACGCTCGCGTTCTTTGGGTTTTCTCGGTTGCTTTGCTTTTGCGATGTTCCTGGGGTGGGGCCTTGGCAGAGAGGCCCCCACATGAACATTCTGTGAATCTGGAGCCCGAGGAGTGAGGCGGGTCTGCATGGGTGGCCGGTGGGCCGGGCCTAGGTTCCCAAGTTTGCCTCGAGAATCTGGAAGTAATTCTGTGCATGTACAACGATGTCGTCTGTTCCGAGGCCAGCCTCCTCGTTCCCGGGGAAGGCGCTAGGAGCAGGCTCTTGTCTCCGCAGATGAATCAGCCTTTGCGCTAAAGAAAAGAAAAACTCATTAGTTATGAGTCAGACACAAGGAAGCTTTAATGCCCCTTCCCGTCTTCCCAGACTTGACTACTACCAAGGGGGCGGGGGGTTCCCGAGTCCAGGCGTGGCCTGGGGAGGTTGGGGGGGATGGCGTGGCCACACACCTCCCCCCCACTTCTGAGAGGTCCTGAGGTCCCGTGCCAGCCGCCCCGGGCAAGGGTGTGCGCAGCCACAGGCCGTCCTGGAGAATTGACTGACTGTAGCGGAGGGAGGGTGGCCAGACTTGTAGGTCGTGCCATCCAGGCGCATCTGACTGAGGTGTCCCCCCCCCCGCTCCCCCGGGGAACCCATCAGTGATTAAGAATGCGCACGTAGATTTCCAGAATAGGCTAGGATTCTCAGATTCATCCTGCTTTGTATAATCAAGTCACGTGGCCATCTGGGGGACACTAGACATTCACGGGGGATTTTGACTCTTGCAAGATTATCCCAGGGACGCCTTTCAAAATGGTGTCCGAAGCCTTTGTCTTTATTCAAATAGAATTCATTCATTCGTGCTTCATGCGGGTCTCACACAGCAGAGGGGACGCAGAAGCAGAGTGAGTGCTGTGGCCTCCCAGAGCTAACGTTCTCTTGGAGAAATCAGGCTGGAGGCAGGACAGCATGTGATTTGTTGGGTCCATAAGGAAAGTAGGGAGAGAGGGTGGGGTTAGGGATGTTACCGTAGCAGGCACCTGTCCCTGCCGATTTGGTGACATTCGAGCAGGGAGCCAAACGAAGTGAGGGATCAAGCCTGGTGAGCATCTAGGTTTGGGCCTCCCAGGTGAGGGGACAGCAGGTGCAAAGGCCCTGAGGTCGGGAAGAGGGAAAGAACTTCCGGAAAAGGGTCCACAGAGCTAGCGAGGACCTGTCGTATGAGGCCTTGAGGGCATTGTGAGCACACGAAGAGCTAAGAGGCTTTTGCAGGGCGTTGAAGAGAGTCCTGACTTCTAAAATCATTCTGAGGGCTAACTGAGGGGTAGGCTCCCCGAGGGCAGAGTTGGGACACAGGGGACCTGGTGGAATGATGCCGATTACCATAAATGTGGAAGCGCTGAGAAGGTCAGGCGGAGGTGTGTGTGTTCTGAACGGGGCGTGCGTGGCGTTGGGTGTACCCACACTTGCGGGCCCACCGGCCTCCACGGAGTAGGGGGGTGGCTGCTGGGGCACAAGGGAGGAGGGAGGGAGCTGCTGGGGAGGGAGACCGAGCTCTGTGGCTGGTTGAACGTGCCATTCAGCCACGACCGCGGTGGTGAAGCCTGGAGGGGGCCTGAGGCCGCCCCCCGAGCTGGGTTTGGACCTGGGAGGTTCCGTTCTGAGGGGGCCCTCGGTGAGCTGGGTTTGGGGTTTCTTGTCCAGCTGAGCAGGAACCCGGCCGTGTCTCCTTGTGCTGTGAGGGGGCTCAGCGCCTTGGCCATGTGACCCCGTGGCTCCTTAGAGTTTTTTCCCCGGGGCAGAGGGAGACACGTACAACATTCCCTGCCTCTCTCTGGCAAGGCAGGTGATGCATGGTTCCTCACATCACCTCCCTCGTGTTTTTGGTTTGTGTGTTTGATTGCGGGCCCGTTAAAAGACGTACGTACATAGGAAAATGGTAATAAAATCGCGAATAATTTAAAAACAGTAAGATGGGGAGATGTAGACAATAAATGGGGCAAATGGCATCGCGTCTAGCGGATACAATAACACGTGACAACAGTGTCATGTGCAGGAAGGAAGCTTCACGAACTCGAACTCGTTACAAAGCGGATCAGAGCACTGAGCCGTTCAGCCCAACACGACTTTTCTGACCCAAGCAGGGACTGATTCTGGGGGCGTGCTCCTTGAGCTCCGGCAACTTGAATGTGGAACTCGGGGACGATGACTGCAGATCTGAGGCAGCGCATGAGTCACTGGAGAAGCTTGCAGGCCTGTGGGGAGGAGGGTGGAGTGAGAAGGGTGGAGAGGACCGTTTTCCTGGAGGCGCAGGTGAGGGGAGGGTGCTCAGGGAGCAGGAGCCACAGAGCGCCGGGCGCGCCCGAGAGGCAGCAGGTCCGCGTGTGGTCACTGACTCACGTTGGGGTGCAGGTGAGTGACAGGCCCGGAATGGCAGGTGGAAACCGGGTCGTGGGGGGGCTCTGAATGCCGGGGCAGGGAGGTCAAACTTCGCGGATTTAAAAGCAGGAAGCAACACCAGGGAGTTTTGAGCTGGGCAGTGACCTGACGTCGATGGGACAGCCTTGAGACAAAAGGGCGCTTCTGTAAGGGACAGCAGGAGGAATCGGGCATCCCACAGCCGCCGGCAGCACGGGCCCGGTGCACTCTGGGCCTGGAGAGAGGTGGTTAGCAAGGCTAGGGAGAACTCGAGGCATTTTGTCCATGCTGCCTCCTGGAGTTTTACCCGCCCTCTAGAGCATCACTCGCCCTCTAGAGCATCACCCACCCCCTAGAGCATCACTCGCCCCCCTAGAGCATCACCTGCTTCCTGGAGCATCACCCGCTTCCTGGAGCTTCACCGCCTCCTAGAACATCACCCGCCTTCTGGAGCATCACCCGCCTCCTGGGCAGGTTACTCCAGCAATCTCTCCATGCCTGGCTCTGGAATGAGTGGAGATGCGGAGCTTCTCTGGGAACCCTCACCCTGATGGTATCTGGTCAGGGAAGGTTCCAGGTTCCAGGAAGAGAGAGTCTGCCAGGCTTGTCCAGCGAGGGCCGGCTGCCCTCTTTGCTGTCAGGACATGTCCAAGGATGGTCTCCCATTGTCTCTGAAGAAAACTTGCCATTCTGGGCTTTACACAGGGCATTGAGCGCCACGGGACAAGCGTCCCTCTTCCCGGGAAGGGGTAGCATGAACGACTGCGTTGATAACTCGGTGAGCACGCAATGCTTCTGGCTGCCCGGGAACCTCGCTCTGGTGCCTCGACTGAATTCACTCTGGCTGATGAGTGCTGGGCTTGTCAGGATGTACAGTCAGTGGCTTATCTCTTCCTTGAATGGCACCCTCTCTGGGGGTATCTTTGTTTTTAAAAAGGACTGCAGATCTCTTTATGTAACTGCTAACATGCCTTTGTGTCTCTGCTGGTTCAGGGTAAAAAACTAGGTCCCCCATCAACAGTAAACAAAAACAATGATCCATCTCCAGAAATCCCAGTGACGTCCTGAACTGCTTTCTCCTCTGCTCACCCCTAAGCCCGGATTCACCTCCTCCTCCCTCCCTCCCCCCCCCCCCCCCCCCCCCCGCCGCTGCCTTCTCGGTGGTGATAGCGAATGCAGGAATCTGACCACTCGTAAACGTTTATCTCCAGTTCCATCTATCTGCCAGCCCGCAGATTCTCCCGAGCGCTCGCTGGGAAGCCGTGCCCTGTCCTGCAGGCACCTCAGGGGAGCTGCTGGCTCTCCCTCTCCCTGCCCTGCATGAAATCAGCCCCTCCGACGAGCACCACCAAGTCGCCCTGCAGGACTTTGTGGGGGTGTTGGGCAGATGCCCCCTGCCGATCGCCACGTGCACCTGCTCCCCCCCCCCCCACCCCGAGCCCTCTGCAGCCTGTCCATTACCACACTGTCAGTAACGGCATCGCTGCTTCCGTTTTGCTCATCTGTGGCCAGGTGTCCTCCATCAGAAAGCTTCTGTGACTTCCCGTGGTCTCCAAGGTCAACCCCATTGCCACCTGGGCTGCCTTCTCTCTCCTCACTTCGCCGGTCCCCAGCGCTCAGGTAGCCCCCGGCTGCCGACCCTTCCTCGGCCTCCAGACCCTCCGGCATGTCCCCTACTCTGGCTAGCTTTCCGGGCCTCCCCCAGGCAGCTAATCGGGCTGGAATCTCAGTGTTATAGCGCGGGGGGCCCCCCCCAGCCCGCCTCGGGGTCCTCGGGCACAGGGCCACGCCAGCGTGAGAGCGAAGACCTCGCCCTCCCCCTCCCCACCCCGTTCACCCAGTGCCCTGGGCAGCTCTGCAGTGTGGGGGAGGGGGGGCCCTCATGGGACGAGCCGGGTGCCAGTCAGATTTCACCGCCAGCTGGCTTTGGCCGTGTCTGGTCTGTCTGTCTGGCTGCTGTATCTCCAGGAGACACTGTCAGACCTAGAATCTTGGGTGGTTAATTTGCAGGTCTACCCGGCAAGCACAGGTCATGGTCTCAGAACTGTCCTGAAGCTCCCCCCGCACCCCCCCCCCGCCGCTGCCTGTCCTCTCCGATCCCCTCCCCCCAGCCCCACACACGAGGTCCCATTTTCTCTGTTCCTGCCAGTAGGTGAGACCCGTCTTTTGGACCCAAAGGATTCTCACATCCTCTCGTCTCAGTGATGGATCTTATCATCACGCTTCTTTTCTGAAGCCAGGCTGCTCCAGGGGTGGCCTCTGCTTGTATCCCGGGGCCCGCGGGCTCCCCCATGCACGTGGCCACGTCTTGCCTGGTGGGCACAGAGCCGCCTCTGGCCTGGTGACCGGCCTCCGCGGCCAGCTCCGCTCCCCCTTCTCGCCAAGAGCATTCCGGTGAGGAGCGTGGCGCCACGTTCGGTGGTTGAGAAGGAAAGAAGGAAAGAAATCCTCCCCGGGGCCGCGGTGAACCCCTGTTCCCTGTTCCAAGCGCCTTACACGGATTCTCATATTCAGTCTCCCCACACACCAGTGAGGGGCAGTGCTGTCTTGGCCCCGCGTCACAGGTGCATCAACTGAGGCCACCGACTTAAACGCTGAACACAAGACGTCCCCGCGGACGGCAGAGCTTGGACGCAAACCTGCGTGTGTTCGCTGCACGGTTGGCACTGAGCCCCCGGGAGGCTGCGTGCGGAGCCTGGGGGAAGGTAGAGGCGGACGGGCTAGGTCACCCCACCCCCCTGCCGCTGCAGGAGGCGGTGTTGGGGCCATGCGGGTCCCTCTCATTGGTGAAGGCCACTCATCTGAGCCAGAAGCCGTATTCCCAGCTGTCCTTGAAGGGCGCAGCCAGGGAGCCAGGGACCGGAGACCCTTCACACGAGCCGTGTTGAAACAGAGTGCAGTTCTCCTGCCCTCGGGTCCCTCCGTGCCCCGACAGGTGCGGCCAGCTATGGCGTGTCCTGTCCGCCCGTTTCCGGGGAAGAGCATGGGGTATTTGCCGCTTTGAGGTTGGCTCCTGGCTGTTCCTTTCCCCTCCGTGGGCTGGCAAGGGTCATCCCACAGCTGATCACGTCACCATCTCCTGAGAGAGCCCCCCAGATGCCTTTGTGCCCCTTCCGGAAAGAAACAGGCCCGAGAGTGGCTCTGGAGGCTCAGTGACACCGTCTGGGTACATATACCAGCTTCAGGGGCACACGTTCCGCAAAGGCCTCATGCGCAGAAGTGGCGACGTGTGTATCTTACTTAGGACTGTCGGTTGTTGGGGATCCAGGGAGGGTTTTAGGGGAGCATGGGCAGGCAGGGAGCAGCCCCCCCAGCCCCCCCCGAGGCGGGGCCACAAGAGGTGCTGTGCTGAGTGCTGCTTTCCGGAGTATCCAGCATCGCGGCCGGGGCTGTGCCTCTAATGGGACCAGCCATTGTCTGGGCACACGGACTTATTTCTTCTGCCCTGAACCCCGGAACCGGCCACGTGGAGTCTACAGATCCCGTTTGTCCCCCTCTTCGTGATGAACAGGCCGGCCAGGTGCTAGAACAAACTTCACAAGCCCCTTTGTACCCCAGGAAGAGAACAGCAGGCCAGGATGTGCTGCCCGGCTCTGTGCGCCCACACAGCGGGTGAGATGGGCACAGGGTGCTCACAGGATCCGGGGAGTGGGCCCCCCCTCGCTCTCTCGGGCCAGGAAGAATGTCCTGGGTCTGTCTTGACTGGAATGGCCCTGGAAGAAAGAGGACTCCCACTTCCCACAAAATTCCTGTCCAACCTATGTCGCGCTTGCTCAAGGGAAATTCCTTTTTTTTTTTTTTTTTTCCCCTTTTCCCCCACTTTCAGGAAGAAGCACATCGCCCAGTTGACCCGTGTGCGGCATGGTTGCCTGAGGAGAGCTTCAGCGAGCGCTGGGATACCTGGAGGAGGGGATATGACACGTTAGCGGTCCCCCCAGGAAGAAAGTTCGAGATGGCAGCTCAGCGGATCCGAGCGGCCAACTCCGGCGGCCTCCCTCGGTGCAAGTCCGAGGGGACCCTGATTGACCTGACCGAAGGGTTTTCGGAAGCGAGCTTTAATGATGTCAAAGGTGAGCGCTCCCAGGAGACACAACTGTGGCTGAGGGGGCAGATTTGCAAGTGCTCTGAGACCCAAGGACTTCTCTGCCTTCAAGGCTGTCAAGGCCCCATTCAGATGTTAAGTTTTAGCTCTCTAAACTTCCTGATGACACATTCAGCCCTGGGACAATAACCATTTGTTTTGTTTTGTTGGTGGGCTGGGAGGTTATGAATCCCCCGTTGGTTATGAAACTTCTTCATACAGAATATGTTTGTCTTTTCTCCTCTCGTTGAGTTTGGGTGACCTTAAGGTAGGGACCTGGGTCACACAGGGAGTATGTTAATCCTTGTGGGCCCTCCGGGTTCCGTCACACTGTGCCGCGCCAGCTCGAGAGCAGTCACAGGAGAGAGTAAGCCATGGATGTGGCTGTGTTCCAATAAAACTTTATTTACAAAAACAGCAAAGGGGCCGTTGTTCGCTGACCCCTGGTTTAGAGGTGGCCCCAGGGTCAATCACCCTGAGCCTCTGGGTTCCTCTCACAGACACTTACAACTGGGTCAGTGAGATGGATGGGTCATTTTCTTCCTAGAAGTCCACCTTGACCTTACTAGGTGCTTACTGGTGTCATGGGTTACATCCTCATCATCCATCGTTAGGCGCCTTCCCTACAGCGTTTACCACAACGTGTTGAGGTTACCCACTGGGCCGTCCAGAATACAAGCTGAGCAGTGGGAGAGGACCTTTACCCTTGTATCTTTAACTTGGCACAAAGTCAGTGCTAAGTGAATAGTTCTTGAACCAAACTGCTGTCTCCTGGGTCACACTGTGGCCCTCTTCCCTGATGTCCTAACAACCGTATGTCCCCCATTTGTCTCTTCCTAATCCCTTCTCCCTTCACTGTATCCTCAGTTGCTTCCTGTCTCTGCTTTATGCTGGGAGCCTTGAGCACTGCTTTAAATGTTCCTCCAACAAACATACTGGCGAAAGAAATCATGAGATTTTATTAATAACAGTAACAGAGTTACCAGGTAGTTTTATAAATAATGGAACCATTTATTTTTCATAGCCCAGTAATGGGCATTGTTTTCTTACTTTATAGCCTAGCTGATCATGGTTAAAGTTGGAAAACGTGAGCATAAATTGGGTTCGGGCCGGGTTCTCGAAATGAGAGAGCTGAATTTTTAAAAATTATGATAATGATCTGAGAGGCACCAGGGTCCTAAACCCCCCGATTGTGGGAAAAAGATAAAGGAGACATCCTGGGATGTGACCTGGGGCTGGTCCGCTGGGGGGGAGCCCCAAACCCATTTCCCAAGGGCAGCGGGTGGCCTCCCCTGCGTCCCCACGGTAGACAGGTGGGAATGTATTCCAGCCAAAGTGTTCTCTGTGAAGTCCTCTGCCCCCTGATAAATGTTCTGCCCGTATAAGAACCGAGGCGGAGGGGTAAGAAATGTATTATTCAGTGCACTGAACTTCCCGACACACAGGGATTTTTTTTTTTTTTTTTGTATGGAAATCAAGGATAGCTGTGAATCTGAGCAGCGCTCCCCAGAATTCATTAAGATGGGATTCGATAGGGATTCTCCTGCGTTTGATTGGATAGACGCCCCACCAGGTGTCCCTGGGTGCTCTGTGACAGTTGACTGATGGAGGGACCCGTCTGGCAGGAGCTCATACCACAGTCCATTTCCACGGAAGGATCGCCATTTCCCATTGGATGAGCCTGATCCTTGAGTGAAATATGTTACTGCTTCTCTGCTAAGGGGAGTGCTTGGAATTTTAAGTGAAACCATTTTTATTCTTCAGTCTGCTGAAACCAAAGTGATAATTTGCATTGATACGTTCTCTTAGGCTATATACAAAGCCTGCTTAATAGCTTTGGTTTTTAATTTTAAAAATATCACTCTAAGGGAATTGTTCTGGGGAACATAATAGGGATATAACTTCTGAGGGACTCTAACAAGATTTTAATAGCTGGCACGCGCTCTAATTTTCATTTGGTTTTAATTTTTATGTGACATTTGCATTAGACGTGTCAAGGAAACACACAGTGGTTTCTACTGCAGGAGACGGTGGCTGGAAAACAAAGCAAGAGAGGTCTGCTGTTGTCCCCCGACCCCAGCCTGACCCGTCCCCTGTGTCCCCACCTCTCCCTCGGGGTCCTTCTCTTTTACTTGAATGTGTTTATTCACTCCCCTCCCTTCACTGTGAAGTGATTTCTCCTTGGGGTGATTTTATAGCAGGGCACAGCCACGGAGAACTCTGGCTTTGCCTTTGGCCGACACCTTGACCCCAGAACATGACTATGGCCTCTCTGGTGTGTGCATACCGGAGGAGCATTCATTCCACGAATATTTGCCGAACACCTGCTATGTGGCAGGCTGCCTTCCCGGGAATACCACTGTGAGCAAGACACCCTAAGAAGGCTCCCACCCCAATAGGGCGATGCAGCACCCCCCCCCCCACTAAAATATTCGTAGTATATTGGTTAATGATAAGTGCTACGGAGAAAATAAAATTAGGAGGGGTGGCGGCGATGTCTCCTTTAACATAACAGTCTGTGTGTCCTTAGGCATCATTATGCTAAGCACATCATCAGAACGTTATCTCCACCAGAGCCCGTTGAGAGAGTATCTCGGGCTCCTGAGGTCTGGACGGAAGCCCGTGCCCAGTGAACCCAGAGCCAGATTCTCCCCACCGCCCCACATGGAGGGCGGGAGGCGACGGCCTTCACCGCCCAGATGAGCTTTCTACCAAGCTTCTCTCTCTAACTTGGTTCGTGGAAACAAACAGAAACTTCCGGCTTTATTTCCCCAGACTTTGCTAAGGAAATACAATTCCATTTCCATTATTTCTTTTCAAAGGAAAGGGAAACTGGCAGACGCTGTTTTTTTGGAGGGCCAGTTTGGTAGAATAGAACGCTTCTTGACTTAATCGTATATTAGAGAAGATGTGGGTGTAGGTTCCACTAAAAATACGGTCCTTAACGTTTTTTACAGGAAGCCAGAATATCCCTAAACCCTGTGAAACAAGGCACAGCTGGGGTGGGGGCTATCTTTTCTTTCACAAGGCGCTTTCCTCCTCCTCTGGATGTGCTTTGTCACGTATGGGTGGGAGAGAAGACAGGTGTTTCATCGTCCGATATTTTTCAAAACACACACCCCTTGTTGAGCTGACTTTCGTGGTTCCCACTGCTGCCTCCATCGGGAGCACACATAGTTGAACGCCGTGAACCCGAAATTAGCTCGAGTCGCTGTTGAACGAGTTGGGGGTTTTTCAGACTTAAACACTTGCTCGGAGATGACATGAATGACAGTGGACATAAACCTTTCATTTTCAAGACATGCGGGAGAGCCCCTTTCCAAGCTGTCATTTTGAATGATCATTTAAAGGAGGCTGGAAGGCACCGGCCTCAAAAGTCTTACTTTATTTATTTTTTTAAGTGTATTTATCTTAAGAGAGAGAGAGAGAGCGAGAGAGAGCATGAGCAGGGAGGAGGCAGAGAGACAGAATCCCAAGCAGGCTCCATGCTGTCAGCCCAGAGCCCGACACGGGGCTCGAACCCACGAAGCGTGAGATCATGACCCGAGCCGAAGTCAGACGCTTAACCGCCTGAGCCACCCAGGCGCCCTTCCAAAGTCTTATTTTGATGAAGAGTGGGTTCAGCTTGGAAACGTAAGAGACGGGTCTGCTTGTCAGGGAACCTTCCCCCCATTCCCGTGTTCTGCGTTCAAGGCAGAGCGTGGGACCAGCTCACGAACTCAGATCCTATTCCAGGCTCTTCGTGTCCCGTCCCTGGCTACAGGCCGTGGGTCACCCCACTCAGAATGTGACAGGTTTTAAGCCAGTCACTTTCAGCTTCTCTCTCGACCCAGTGGCAGCTCCGGGTAAGTCAGTTACATAAGGAAAACTCTGGCCAAAATCCGATGGCATCGGGGGCGCCCGGCTGGCCCAGTCGGTGGAGCCTGCGACTCTTGATCTCGGGGGTTGTGAGTTCGAGCCCCACGTTGGGTGCAGAGGTGACTTAAAAATAAAATCTTTAGAGCTTAAAAAAGGTTTAAAAACAACATGGCGTTTCAAAAGCGATCCCGGGGAAACGGGGGAATATGAGCCCTCCCGCCCAGTGGGCTGGGACAGCAGTGCCGGCCCTCGGGAGCACAGCGGAGTTCCCTGGGACTTCCTTCTGGCACAGCCGCCTGTCACCCAGAGCGCTCTCCCTCCTCCCTGGTTCCGGCCAGTGCTCCGCGGCGCCCGTGGGCCTCGCCCTCACCCCCTGTTTCTTTGTGTTTTATGCAGTGCCTTCCCCCAGTGCCTTGCTCGTAGACAATCCCACACCGTTCGGGAATGCAAAGGAAGTGATCGCAATCAAGGACTACCACCCAGCCAACTTCACCACCCTCAAGTTCTCCAAGGGCGACCACCTCTACGTCCTGGACGCGTCCGGCGGGGAGTGGTGGTACGCCCACAGCACCACGGAGATGGGCTACATCCCGTCCTCCTACGTGCAGCCCTTGAACTACCGGGACTCCACCCTGAGCGACAGCGGGGTGATCGACCATCTTCCAGACAGCCCAGACGAGGTGGCCAAGGAGCTAGACCTGCTCGGGGAATGGACAGAGGACAAGGGACCGAGCAAGACCTACAGCAATAACCCCTTCTGGAACGGGGCCCAGACAAACCCGTTTCTGAACGGGAACGCGCCGGCGATGCCCAGCTTGGACGAGCTGACCCCCAGAAGCACCGTGGATTTGCTCCTTTTTGATACGGGCACGTCTTCGTTCACCGAATCCAGCTCCGCGACCACCAACAGCGTCGGCAACATCTTTGACGAGCTGCCGGCCGCAGGCCGCCTCCAGGCCGAGGCGCCGGGCAAGCGGGACAACCCCTTCTTCAGAAGCAAGCGCTCCTACAGCCTGTCGGAGCTCTCCGTCCTCCAGGCCAAGTCCGACGCCCCCGACTCCTCGGGCTTCTTCACGGGCCTGAAATCCCCGGCCCCGGAGCAGTTCCAGAGCCGGGAGGACTTCCGCGCCGCCTGGCTGAGCCACCGGAAGCTGGCCCGGTCTTGCCACGATCTGGACCTGCTGGGCCAGAGCCCCGGGTGGGGCCAGACCCAGGCGGTGGAGACGAGCATCGCGTGCAAGCTGGACAGCTCCGGGGGCGCCGTGCAGCTGCCCGACAGCGGCATCAGCATCCACGTGCCCGAGGGCCACGTGGCCCCAGGGGAGACGCAGCAGATCTCCATGAAAGCCCTGCTGGACCCCCCGTTGGAGCTCAACAGCGACAGGTGCAGCAGCGTCAGCCCGGTGCTGGAGGTGAAGGTGAGCACCCTGGAGGTGAAAACCTTCATCATCGTGGAGATGAAAGTGTCGGCCGAGGTGAAAAACGACATCTTTAGCAAAAGCACGGTGGGTCTCCAGTGCCTGAGGAGCGACTTGAAGGAGGGGCCCTATGTCCCCATCCCACTCACCTACAGCTATGGGGACACGGTCCAGGTGCAGCTGGACAACCTGGAGCCCTGTATGTACCTGGCCGTTGTGGCCCACGGCCCCAACATTCTCTACCCTTCCACGGTGTGGGACTTCATCCACAAAAAGATCACCGTGGGCCTCTACGGGCCCAAACACATTCACCCATCCTTCAAGACCGTGGTGACCATTTTTGGGCACGACTGTGCCCCGAAGACGCTGCTGGTCAGCGAGGTCACCCGCCAGGCCCCCAGCCCTGCCCCCGTGGCCCTGCAGCTCTGGGGTAAGCACCAGTTCGTCTTGTCCAGGCCCCAGGATCTCCACGTCTGCATGTTTTCCAACATGACCAACTACGAGGTCAAGGCCAGCGAGCAGGCCAAGGTGGTGAGGGGGTTCCAGATGAAGCTGGGCAAGGTGAGCCGCCTCATCTTCCCCATCACCTGCCAGAACCCCGGCGAGCTGTCCGACTTCACCCTGCGGGTTCAGGTGAAGGGCGACCAGGAGGCCATCCTGACGCAGTTTTGCGTGCAGACTCCCCAGCCGCCCCCCAAAAGTGCCATCAAGCCCTCCGGGCAAAGGCGGTTTCTCAAGAAGAACGAGGTCGGGAAGATCATCCTGTCCCCGTTTGCTGCCACCGCCAAATACCCGACCTTTCAGGACCGCCCGGTGTCCAGCCTCAAGTTCGGCAAGTTGCTCAAGACCGTGGTGCGGCAAAGCAAGAACCACTACCTGCTGGAGTACAAGAAGGGGGACAGCGTCGCGCTGCTCAGCGAGGAGAAGATCCGGCTGAAGGGGCAGCTGTGGACCAAGGAGTGGTACATCGGCTACCACCAGGGCAAGGTCGGCCTCGTGCACGCCAAGAACGTGCTGGTGGTGGGCAGGGCCCGGCCGAGCCTCCTCTCGGGGCCCGAGCTGAGCACCTCGGTGCTGCTAGAGCAGATCCTGCGACCCTGTAAGTTCCTCACCTACATCTACGCCTCGGTCAGGACCTTGCTCATGGAGAACGTCAGCAGCTGGCGCTCCTTCGCCGATGCCCTGGGCTACGGCAACCTGCCGCTCACCTTCTTCTGCCGGGCCGAGCTGGACAGTGAGCCCGAGCGGGTGGCATCCGTTCTGGAAAAGCTCAAGGAGGATTGTAACAACACGGAGAACAAAGAGCGAAAGTCCTTCCAGAAGGAGCTCGTGATGGTAAGTGCCCGGCAGGGGCTGGAGGGGGGGCCAAGTCCAGTCTTGCCGCCTTTCCCCCCGCCCCCGCCCCCGCCCCCGCCCCGCACACTCGGGCGTGGGTTCGGTGAATCGCTGGACCGGCATCTGGGCTCACCTCCGCTCCCCGAAATACACGCACGCGCACCTGGAGATGGGCGTTTGGGTTGGGACCCCCAGACGGCTCAGGGTCCAGCGTGGAGAGCCCCGTTCAGGCGGCTTCCCGCTGGGCTGGCGAGCCCCTTGGAGGCCTCAGGCGGGTCTCCCGGGTGCCCGGTGGGCGTGGGGGCGCAGGGAGGCTCGCGCTCCAGCCCCCTCTGCTCCGATCTCTTGGGAGAAGGTGCAGGTTTCATCAGGTTCCCCGCAGGATCTGTGCCGCCCCGAAGTCTAACTTGATCGAGGCGTCTTCCTTTGCCTCCTCTGTGTGTGTGTGTGTGTGTGTGTGTGTGTGTGTGAGAGTAGGGATTGAGGAGGGCCTCTGGGAACTGCGATCTGAGAAGGGGGGGGGGGGGGGTTGGTGTCACACTACAGGATACGCCCGGGCCGCCGGGTGAGGGGGAAAGCATTCGCTGGACTGCTGAGCGAACACGGCCTCCCCGGCCCGGGTTCCCCACCCGCTCTCAACAGTTCATCTGCTCCCGGTGGCCTGTCTTGGAGAAGCTGACTTGGAGGAACTCGATAACGCCCTCCTCTTGGCGTCCGCCTCGTTTCCGTGGGGGACGTCCTCTCGATGGGGAGAGCCTGCTTCGTTCACCTCCCCCCCGCCACCCCATCTTCCCAGTAGGACGCATCCCCGGGGCTGTTCCTCTGGAAACCCTTGTGATTTTCCACTGGAAGCCCCTTGGTGTTCCTTCCTTGCTCCGTCAGGCTCCACACAGCCTTCTCGCCTCCCGACTTGTGTACGAAGTGAGTCTCGGCGGCCCTAGGATTTCTGCCGCCCGACCCGGCACCTGCCATGCTGTGTGAGCGCCTCTGGGAATGGCCGAGCCGGGTGTGTGTGCTGAGGTCTGTCCGTGTCGCACACGCCTCTCGGGAGCCGGAGATACCCAGTCCGCGGGGCACAGCCACCGCGGCGGGGAGCGGGCGTTGCAGCCTGATGGCGCCCCCAGGAATGTAAAATGCCAGGCGCGTGCCACACAGTGAGAGCCAAACCTCGTCCAGAAGAAGGGACGGGAACCGAAGGTGTCGATCTTGGCAGCCCGGAGGCTGGGGGCGCTGGTGGTGGCAGCTTCCGCGGGAGGATGAGGGATGGTCGTGGCTGGGGAGGGCCCGAGGCAGCAGGGGGACGGCACGTGGGCCCTGGGCATGGCCGTCACAGCAGTGGGACACCTCTCCCTTCAGGGCATCTGCCCCCTCGCTGGCCCGGCCTGGAATCCTCCCCGGAGCTGCGTTGAGCCCTCGAGGCCCTCTCCCCTCCACGGACCTCGAGCACCGGGCAGGGGCGCGTGTCCCTCTCTCGCGGGGCCTCAAGCTGGGATTCGCCGCGGGTTCTAGAATCAGGTGCTCTCATGGCACATGAACAGAGTTGATTGTTCCTTCATGGCCGCCTAAGAAAACACTCCCCCCGAGTGGGCGGAGGTGGAGAGCGGCCCTTCCCAGCTGTGGAAAAATAAAGACCGAGGAGGCGGCTTGTTCATCCCGGTCCTTCATGTCAGGCCTTTTCAGACTTAAGCGAAGCTCTTTCTGCCCCGCTTGGGGGACTTCTCTGACAGCACAGGTTTTCGGGGGGACGTCCCTGGGCTCGTTTGTGGGAGCGATGGGGGGGTCTCTTGCGCCCCTGGGTGGGAAGGCTGGCACAGCAAGGTCTGCTCGGAGGCTTGCGGGGTTTCCCTCGCCCGGGCCCTGGGCTGAATCCGTCACCATCTTGGGAGCGGGCAGATCTGAACGTGGGCGAAACCTCCAGAAACCCCAGGCTGCTTTGTCCCAGCACGCAGAGGAGTCCTGAAAACCGGGATTCCTTTCTCCCGCCGCTCGCACCACTGAGCAGTGGTATTCTGCAGTCTCGGCCTCGGGTGAGCCGGCCCTCCGGCTGTCACAGCACGGCCACCACGACCCACCCCGGCCACCGAGTCGTGTCCCACCCCCTCGCATTCTGAAGATGGTTTTCTGTTCGGTTATGCGTCCGTGGTCTGGAAACTGAGTAAACGAATTGGAAAGAGGGGAGGTTTGAGACGGTAGGTTTGCGGGGAGATGGGAAGGAGCCCGGAACGAAATGAGAACCGGGCGGTTCCGTCCTGCCCACCGTCGAGTGGGGTCCGGGCCCTGCCTCAGGCCTGGAGCTCTGCCCGCAACGTCGGGTGGAAGGCTGTCACGTCCCTGGGGAACCAGCCCGGAGGCCGTGCTGGCAGACCTTTCCCGCGAAGCGACCCGGGGCCCGGGGTCACTGTACTTCGTCGCCCCAGACCCTGGGCTTCACTGGGCTTTCTCCCACCCACAGTGGCCTCGTTTACTCGTGTTCCGGTTTCTTCTGATTGTCCGCATCGGATATAAACGCCGCGAGAGAAAGGACCCTGGCCCCCGGGACACAGTCCGCTACTTGAGGAGATGCACGAGTGAATGAGAGCAGACCTCGGCCCGGGCTGAGGACCTGAAGGGGTGCCGCCCACGCGGCCAGCCCGCGCCCCGGCCCCGCTTCTTTGATTCCGTGTCCTTGCTGTTGCTTCGGTGCGGGTTTTCAATATCAGCTCCTCCGAGGGCCGTCTTGCACAACCACGTGGGCTCCTTGGTGCGCCTGCCTCCGTCTGCCCTTTCTCACCCACACGGTGCGTGACCACCGTCAGAGAATGCCCCGTCTGTCCCCGGCTCACCGAGCTCTGCAGGAGAAGCCGGGACGGCCCGTGACAGAGGATGGCCAGCCCGTCGACGGCCCACCCCGGACCTTATTGAACGTGGTGGTGAGGGGCACTGCCGGGCTGCTGTCGGGAAGGGGCGTGACTGGCACTGACCGAGGAGGGTAGGCCGGGTGGACAGAGCCCCCGGGGCCCAGAATGAAAGGGCCGCCACAGAGCGTTGGTACTCGATATTCACGAAGCGTGTCTTTGCCGCCTCCTGTGGGCTTAGGGGCGATGCTGGGTGCTGGGCTGCCCAAGAACACGGGTCTTTGACTTGAAGAAGGCACGGAGTGAAGAGTCACAGCGCAGGACTTACTTGTCTCGAGCCCCGAAGAGAAGGGCCCCCCGGCGGATCAGGGAACGGCGAACAGGGTTGGGGCAGGGTGGATCCTGATACGGGCAGGAAGCACGGAAGCCCACCTGATGAGGGAGGGGCTGTCAGGTTGGGGGTACCGCGCGGGCAAGGACCGGGGTGCGCGAGGGCATACGTAGATGGGGTCTGATCAGAGGCTGGGGTGATAGAGGATGGCGGTATGTGGGGTGTGGAGCCCCCTGTACCAGATAATGCTTGTGCTTTATTCTGTAGGCATTGGGGGGGGGGTGTTACGTGTTTTAGGGGAGGAGAAGGGGAGTCAGGCTGGATCCAGATGTGTCCCTGGACTTTGGATTCCAAGTGGGTCCCTGCTCCTCGCCACGTCTCCCAGTCTCCGAGCCACCCAGAGGCAGCGGTCAGTGGAGAGCCCCAACCCTGAGTGTCCTTCCTTCCGATGATCAGGACGCCTGGGGGTGGGGGACCTAATTTTCGTACTCCTCTCCGGGTAGATTTGTGTGAAGGAAACAAATGAGTAATTCTGACACTGATTCCCCGGGCCACGCCCCCTCTGTCTGGTTTTCACACCTGGCTGTCCACAGCCCCAGGGTGCGCCCCGCAGCCGGGCCTGTGGTTGCTGGTCTGCCGCGCTCTCCCTCCTCCTCTGGCGGGTAGGCGTCGTGTGGCTGGTGGGTCCCAGGGCCTGCGGTCACTCTCTCACTGCATCGTTGGTGACAGGCTCTGTCTTCCTGCACATCAGTGTCAACCTTCAGAGCGCGGGGGGTGTTGTTTTTTTCCTGAATGAAAATAGTCCTCACTGATTTTTGTTTGTCTGTAAACACAGCCTGTGTTTCTTTTCTGCACCGAAATTTTACATGCGTGAAGGACAGAAGCAGAAGGCGGAGGGGTCCCCGGCCCCATCGCCCGTCGTCAACCTCTTTGAGCGGTTTGGGGCGTAGACGCTGCGGCTGTTTATAAATTCCGTGGGGTTGGCCGAGGGGCTGTCCCCTCCTCTGCGATGCCCCGTGGAGAGCGTGCGGGCAGCCCTGGGCGCATGCCTGCTGCTTCCCGGGTCTGTGGAAGGGCCGGGTGCTGGTGCCTCCTTGTCCGTGTGGCTCTGCACGCCTGTCCACACTGAGATGTCCCAGGGGCTCTGCACGCCTGTCCACACTGCGATGTCCCAGGGGCTCTGCACACCTATCCACAGATGTTCCAGGACACTAAGCCGTGGGCCCTTCCTGAGCTCGAGGAGCCATCCGTCGGCGATGTCGCGAGCGTCACTGGGGGGGGGGGGGGGGCGGGGCACAGCTGTGAGTGGCAGGTGCTGTTACCGTGGTGGCTGACCGCACGGTGCGTACCCCTCCTCACTTTCATCGACCTTGGGCTCCGTGTCGGGATTCTTGCCCTCTGGGGGGACAAACCACGGCCGGCTCTTTGCCGTCAGCATGTTGAGGTTCTTTACCGCTGCTTCTGGTCCACTTTGTGCAAAACACGTATCTGAGTGTGTTTGTACCAGGAACTGTGACGACACTGAAGGAGAGGGCTTGGCTCACGCGGTGGCCCTGAGTAGATCTGGGGGGCCGAGTGTGTGCTTGGAGGGTGGCACACGGAACCCCGAGGTTTTTGTTCCGCGACATGCTTCCGATAGGAGAAGTCACGTCTCGTGTCCGGGAATCCCTCGCAAACAAGACACAGGGTCTGTCCTCATGGCGGGGAGGGAAGGGCCGTCGAGGACAGGGGCAGGCCTCCCTGGAGGGACCGAGGCCAGCGCTCAGAGCTCGTTGCTGGAGCCGCCAGGGTGGCCGGGGGTCACTGGTGGCGGCTATGGCTGGGGTCGTTTGAGTCCGGGTGCGGGCTCTTTGGAGAAGGTTCTCTGAGAAGAGAAACTTACTCTAGGACACAAATCGAGGGAGGGGCGGCTGTTTCCAGGAGTGAGGTGGGGTGGGATAAACCCCCCAGAGCCTTGGACGCTGATGGAAGTCACGGGGAAAATCGCGAGGTGGGGGCAGATGGGGGCTGGATGGGATGGCGATTCTCTGCGACTCGGCAGAAAAGCCTCCTTATCGCCCCAGACAGGAGGCAGGTAGCGAACCAGTGTGCATTTAGGCAGGTTCCCGGGGCTCCAGCGCCCCCAAAGCAGGGGCTCCCCTGCCCGCCGCTCATGGGGGAGCGCGGCCCTTCTGGTGTTTGCACATCTCAGGAAGAGAAGCACGCGCGGGATTCACGTACAGCAAAACCAAAATGCCACCTCATTATGTGTTCCTAAGAGTGTCTCCCCAAACAGCGCTTGGCAGACCGGCTCCTGTGAAGGAAGTCGCGCTGGACCGAGCTGTGCCCGGCGGTTCCCACACGTTTCTGCTGCTTTCCCTCCACGCCGGTGGATTCGGGTGGCTGTGGCAGAGACCGCGTGGCCCGCGGAGCCACGTGTGGCCCTCTGTCCACCAGGTTTGGCCACCTGGCTGAAATTCGAGTTCGCTCTGAGATTGCAGCCGGAATCAGCATCGTTTTGAATGGGGTTTTCTGGGATGACGTGTGTGTGTGTGTGTGTGTGTGCATGTGTGTGTGTGTGTGTGTGTGAAAATTGAGGAGGAAGCTACAGGGAAAGGTGTCAGAGCCTCCTATGGTGAAGCTCTCTACTACCCAGCTCTGGTGGCACCCAAAATGTGCCCTTAAAAAAGTGTCTAAACTGCCCCTTGGTGGTGGTGTGGCAGTTTTGTGACGCTTGAAGCCGGTGTGGCTCGATCAAAGTTGTGTCACCGGAGCTGAAGTTGAGAAAGGAAGGCACCTCCGTCCCTGTGCTCCCCGCACTCCACGGGATGGAGCCCCCGCCCTTGCCCAGCGCCCCTGGGGACAGAGGCGCGACTCTGACACGTTCTGTTACCTGGAAAATGAGGTCGCCTCCAGAGCCGGGCGGCTGAGTGAGTGCACAGACACACACTTGCTTTGTGTGAGTGGAAGCTGAGTGGGGACACTGGGGGGCCGACCGTCCAGCTCTGTGAATAGCCCATTTGCTGAAATACATAAGTAGTTGAAATGAAGCGCAATCCAGACCCGTGTTTTATCGGGTTCCGTTCCTGACGTCGAGTAGCAAGTGTCCGCAGAACCGCGGAGGCCGTTCGTTGGCCTGAGCGCCACGAAATGTGACCCTGCCTCCATCTCTGTCACCCCGAGCGGTGGGACCCCGGACAAGCCACCTGGCGTCCCCGGGTGTCTGGATCGGAGCAGAGGACAGGCAGGCGGGTCTGGCTCTGACGCTCAGTCGGTGTGGGGGCCTCTCCGTCACTCTCTCGGCTTCATCTGCAAAATGGGGTGAGCTCAGCCCCTGCTTCACGGGGGTTCTGAGGAGCGGATGAGCCCATGCCTGGCTCACAGTAAGTCTCAGTAGTAGTGGCCTACTGCGAAACAAAACAAACCGGAAAAGGACCACGGGATCCTTGAGGACCATGGGATCCTCAAGCTGCCTTCTGGCTAACCACAGGTGCAGCTAGTTGCCAGCCTTGGGACCCAGGACAGCACCAGATTGACCCATCACCCCTGTTTTCAGTTGCAGAGCTTGGGGCGCCTGGGTGACTCAGTCAGCTGACCGTCCGACTCTCGGTTTTGGTTCAGGTCATGCTCTCGCAGTCTGTGAGTTCGAGCCCCACGTCAGTGCGGAGCCTGATTATGATTCTCTCTCTCCCTCTCTCTCTGCCCCTCCAACGCTCACGTTCTCTCTCTCTCTCTCTCTCAAAATAAATAAATAAACTTTAAAAAAAATTGCAGAGCTTGACCTGCTGGGGCATCCAGCTAATGCATTCAGGAAATTGCCAAAAAAAAAGTCACTAATCGTCCGTACTGTTAAACTCCCCCAACACAAATGTGAAATGTAGATGAGGGTTCTCTGTCTCGATTAGCTGCGCCCTTTATTTTTTTGTTGTTTATTTTTAAAATTTTTTTAATGTTTACCTATTTTGGGGAGACAGAGAGAGAGAGAGACAGAGTGTGAGCAGGGAAAGGGCAGAGAGAGAGGGAGACACAGAATCCGAAGCAGGCTCCAGGCTCCGAGCCGTCAGCACAGAGCCCGACGCGGGGCTCGAACTCACCGGCCACGAGATCATGACCTGAGCTGAAGTCGGACGCTCAACCGACTGAGCCCCCCAGGCGCCCCTAGCTGCGCCCTTTAAAGTTAGCGACCCGGCAGACCGTAGCCGCACTCATCCAAGGCCACCCGCCATCCTCACAAAATACGGACAGAGTTCTCGAACGAGCCACGTGTTCGGCTCAGTCGGGAAGGGGCTGCTTCCTTTGTTGTTCTTAACGTGCTCTTCGGAGTCTGGAATTGTTAACAGCAGGGGCTGGCATGGAGCATGGAGGGACAGGACGAACACCAGGTGCCTTTCTGCCTGTAGCCTCCCCAACCCCATGCTCACCTGAGGAACCATCTCCAGGGTGCTCCCACTTTTCCCACTGTCAGGGTGTAGTCCGAGAGGGTGCTGGGCGGCAGAGGCCGCGTGGATGGTGCCAGGCCCGCGTGCACCCAGCAGCCGTCACGAAACGTGGGTGGCAGGACTTCTGCATCTCCCCGTGTGCAGACGCGCGGGCCTGCTGGTTTGCGCCGGCTGATGTGATTTTCTTTAAGACCCCAGCCCGGGGTCGCACAGAACACACCGTGTTGGAAGCCGGCTTGATCCCGCCCCTTTCCTAGATGGGGAAGCAAGTCCCGGGTGGCCACCAGCTGGTCCAGGGCCCGCCTCTGTCGCCTTGCCTCCTTCCCGCCCAGGGTGGCGGGCATTCCTTGCCCTCCTGAGTCCCTCCGGACTCCTGTCCTGAAAACACACTAGAAAGTTCCTGCAGCTTAGGCAAGGGAGCAGTCCTGTCGGTTCCAGAAAGTATTCTGATGGTGCTTCCTTGGGTTCAGCCTCCGGCCTCCCCGTTCTCCTTTTCCTCCACACGAGGCCTTCACTTTGCCCCCCAAACCCGAGAGCCCAGATGTCCGGGTGAGCTGCGGGCCCCAATCTGAGCCCTCTGCCTGCGGAGCTCTGCATCCGGCCGAGGCCCGCGGCACCTAACGTCAGCCCGGCTCTAGGTCCGGTCCCCTAAGCCCCGGGCGTGTGTTCTGTCTCCCCGAAGCATCGCCCTCTCCAGCCATCCCGAGGGTGCAGAAACGGGGCCAGCAGCGCTCACCTGCCCTCCCGCCGGGAGTCAGCATCCCGGGGCCGCTGAGACAAAGTGCCACAGACCGGGTGGCCCGGGACAACAAAAGCTTATTCTCTCCCAGCGCTGGAGGTGTTCGCGGGCCTGGGTCCTCCGGGAGCTGCGAGGGAGGGGCTGCCTCTGGTTGCTCTGACAGCAGTCCTTGGCTCTCGCTGCCTGTGGCCGCCTCTCCCCCGTCTCTGCCTCTGTCCTTCCGACGTGGACATGTCTCTCCTGATAGAGACAACCGGTCACTGGCTGAGGGGCGGCCCTCGTCTTCCGTGACCTGGTTTTAACTAATTCACGTCTGCAAAGCCGCCGTTTCGAAACGCGGTCATTGTGAGGTTCCGGCTGCGCCTGAACTTGGTGGGAGAGCACAGTCAAGCCCAGGCCACCCCGCAAGCCATTGCTCTCGCTCCGTCCCGTGCCGCAGCCACGCTGGGGTTCGGGGGGCACTTACTAGGCTTAAAACTTTTCGGGGGAAAAGAGTGCACCGCCTCCGCGTGGAGCTCTGCCTGAGACCAGAGCCAGCCCTCTGACCTGCCCGGTGCTCTGCTCCTTTGTCCTCAGGCCTTACTGAAAATGGACTGCCAGGGCCTGGTGGTCAGACTCATCCAGGACTTTGTGCTCCTGACCACGGCGGTGGAGGTGGCCCAGCGCTGGAGGGAGCTGGCCGAGAAGCTCGCCAAGGTGTCCAAGCAACAGATGGACGCCTACGAGTCTCCCCACCGGGACAGGAACGGGGTCGTGGACAGCGAGGTGAGCGTGGGCCGTGACACACAGTCACGGCGACATCCACCCGATAGTGCGTTCGTGGGGATAAGCGAGTCAATGCGGGAAAGCACGTGGCGGGCTCTCCCTGCGTGGGGCAGGCCCCATCCCTCCCGGGACAGTTGGTTCTGACCGTGGCAGGGCCGCTGTGCCCAGAGGAGGGAAGTCAGAGCGGCCTGAGCAGAAATGCCCGCCCCTGCACATCCTGATCTTAAATTACCTTCCGTCGGACTGAGAAACTTGACCTCCCGTGTGAACAGAGCCCTTTGTGGCCGCTTGTGGTCGGGCTCCATCCGGGTCTGTGTTGGATGGGTACCCGGTATGTTGTGTAACTTCGGCCACAGCCGGTGGGGTTCCTGCTCACAGGTCCTTTGTGTCCTCCCTTGTTCGCTTTAAGCTTCCGGAAAGATGGGTCAGGCCCGGGAGACCCGGGAAGCAGGAAGTCCCCAAGAATAAGGGCGTCCTTTATTAACGCAGCGAGTTTCTAAAGAAATGGCCCACACGGAAAACGCCACAGGGGTTGTAAGGAGAGAAATCCTTCCTGTTGGCCCAGACGCGATTTGCCACTTAACCGGCTCTCGCACGAAACACGTTCCTCCCTCAGTGTGCTGGTCCCAGGCAGAGGCCGCCCCCCCTGCTTCCCCGGGCTTCTCACTCTCAAAAGAAAAGCCTAAGTACTGAGCCCAGGAGCTGCGGGTAACAGGATCGAATCAATAGGATCCAATCTCTTTGCTGTCCCCTAATCCTTTCTTCTCCCTCCCTCCTTTTATTTTGGACTCCGCCACCCAGGCCATGTGGAAACCCGCCTATGACTTTTTACTGACGTGGAGCCACCAGATCGGGGACAGCTACCGGGACGTCATCCAGGAGCTGCACCTAGGCCTGGACAAAATGAAAAACCCCATCACCAAGCGCTGGAAACACCTCACGGGGACTCTGATCCTGGTGAACTCCTTGGACATCCTGAGGGCAGCGGCCTTCAGTCCCGTGGACCATGATGACTTTGTCATTTGAGCGGGTTCCCTCCCGTCCGCTGCTGCTCTGGGGCATGCACCCGCCGCCCCCCGTCTGTCCCAGATGCCCGTGCAGTCACCTGGGGGGAGGCGGGAGGGGCCGGCTGCTCGGACACACCCAGGGTGCCCCTCGGCTGGACCCGCGCCCGAGGACCAAGCACAGACAATGCTCCGCCGTCCTCCTCCGTTGAGGGGGGAGAGGGGGTGCTGAAGAGAATTTCTACCACAGGTCGTCGCCAACCAAAACAGCTTTCTATTTGTTAGGTATAAATTTAAATTTAAAATCATTTTTTTTTTTTTTTTTTTTTAGTATGGGGGGGAGGCCTATGAGACAGGTGGTATCTAATTTTTTTAATGGACCAGAAAAGTTTAAAAAAAAAAACAAAACAAAACACCTTCATAGGGGCGGATGCTGTTGAGGTTTTTATGTTCTAGAGAGACCTTTTTAAATTATGTTACGGATGTATATATGTATTTAAAGGCGATTCCCAGCCTCACTTTGCATTTGAACACTTAGCACGGAGAGACGCTTGCTCAAGTGTTGGACCTCTTTTGCTCTGTCCTTGTGAAAAGGGTGAATCCAATAGGAAATGTGGTTTTTCGGTAGCTGAGTCTAGCTCTTGCCCGTCCTTTCTGGGAACGTCCTGGGCCCTGCTGTCCCCTCTGAACTCCCGTTCTCTTCTGTACCTTTGCCCTGTGTCACAGTAAACGATCAGCGGGAGCGCTTGTGACCCTTCTGTGAGCCTCAGTGGGCAAAGGAAAATCCTACACGAGCCAGCAGGTGCCCTCGAGGTGACAGGCCGCTGGGAGCTGGCGTTCGCTGTGGCCCCCACCTGCGTGCGGTCGGTCGCTCAAGAGAACGGTGCCACGTGCAATGCGGTGGTCCCTGCAGCTCTCAGATGCCATTACCCTGGGGGCAGGGGACGGCTTCCGGCAGGGCTCCAGGCCTCTCTGCTCCGTGGGAGAGACTTCACCACAAGGGACCCCTGTGCTCGTGTGTGTGCAGACGTGCCTGCCGTCACTGGGCAAACTCCGCTCCGTTCCATGTGACGTGAACCCCGCTCCCTTCCCGGTGCACCCATGTCCCCCAGGAAAACACAGCGTAAGGGACACCTTTTTTTTTTGTTTTTGTACAATTAGAGATTATCCGAGCAGGATGTATGTTTTCTACAAATGAAAACGTGCCCCGCCTGGAACCGGAGGCAGAATGCTGCCCGCCTTGACGGTTGTAGATCGGCGTGGCCGTGTGCGGGCGAGCGGTGTCGGGCCCCTGATCGCACCGTGGTTGCACCCAGCTCAGAAGGGAGGAAGGGGCAGGACTGAAGAATTGGAATTATGTGGCACACGGAGAGAAACAGTTCCTGGGAGTGGGTCAGCACCCGCGCTGGGCGGTCTGGGGTTCCTGGACCTCGTTCTCTGAATCTGCTGTTTTGAAACACGTCATGTTGATCACTGGGTGTAATCAGCCTACGATCCCTATCGGGCTGAAACATTCTTATGTACCTATCGACTCAGATACTGAAGACCAACTGGCTAGGAAAAAAAAAAAGAGAAGCACCTAGAAAAACTACGTTTTTTATGCTGCAAGAAGCAGGACCCGCAGTTCCCCAATGATCACACGAAATAACCTTAAATTCTGCTTCCCCTGTCCACCCTCACTCTTCCCAGAGATTGTCTCTCACCTTCTCCCCAAAGAAGAGACAAACCCAGATGCACCTTAAACCGTGGATGTTTTTCCTCAGGGGCTTGAAGTAGTTTCCTATGCAACATGTCTGTAGCACAAATTGAATTCTACAAAAGTTGCAGTAAATTTTATTTGCATATTTTAACCTATTAGTGTGCGTGTGTGTTTCTGTACCCATCCAGGCTTTAAATTTTGTTTAATGTTTTTTCATTTTTGACAGAGAGAAAGCAGGGGAGGGGCAGAGAGAGGGAGACACAGAATCCGAAGCGGGCTCCAGGCTCCGAGCTGTCAGCACAGCACAGAGCCCGACGCGGGGCTCGAACCCACGAACCGCAAATTCACGACCTGAGCTGAAGTCGGACGCTTAACCGACTGAGCCACCCAGGCACCCCTACCCCACCAGACTTTTAAAAAACAATAAAACCTAGTGTTTTATCTGTGCATAGAATAATGGCTCCCTCCTTCAAGAGCCACCCCAGGATGACAGTGTGACAGTTGGCTTAGCACGTTACTTTTATATTCTTACTGAATATTCTCCAGGCCGGTCCAAGAAGTTCAGTTAAAACCTCTATTTCTTTATTGATGTTAATTTCAACGCTTGTAGTAATAGTAATTTGCATATGAAGTGAGGGTATTTGCAGGTGTTTTTGAGGACCAAATATTCAGGAAAAGAATTTGGTTGAAAAACATTCTAATTTCCCAAGAAGAAGACCATTTTGTCCATGATAAATTCCCGCCTTGGTCCTCGCTTGACCGCCACGCCGTCATGTCACATGGGGCCCATGTCAAATCGCTTGTGATCACCGAGCCCCCACCTCTGTGCCACCTGGTGCAGCAGCCAAGCCCAGGCTTGGTCCTGGGACCTTCCCACCAGGGGTCACCAGATCCCAGCACCCTGCGATCTCCCAACCATTGCTACTGTCCTGACCGGACCACAACCTTTGCCTTCTGTCCTTCTGCTCCCCTTACTACTTACTACTTGGCACCCTCCCATCTGGTCCACGGCCCGCTCTCCCCTCCTGCTTCCCGCCATACGGTCAACTCCGGGCTCACCCTCACCCTTGGCTGTGCCTCCCACGCGCTTGTCCCCGGCTGAGCTCCCTCGACCATCGCCTACACCCACAACTCCCTGCCTTTGAGCTGTTCCCCCAAGCTGGCACACCTCTCCTTTCTACAAGGAGCCACACTGAGCTCCTTAAGGGCATCCAGTGTCTAAACTCGTCGCTGAATCCCCAGAGCCTGGTGCCATAAACGTATCGCGGGAGGGAACTGACCATACCTCCGCAATAGAAACGCATCCCGAACGAGGATCGCTTGGCTCTCGGAGGGCCTAGAACGGCCTTTGTACTGGGTTTACGACCCGTGTGATCGTATTCGGCCCAGCAACGGGGGCATCGGACTCAGCTTAGTTTTGGGTGTTCAAAGGGGGAAACGTGGCGGGGGTGGAACTCGAGTGTACCCCAAAAGCAATTAGTTTTCCTACTAGTTCATTTCTGGGCATGAGGGAAACACTGTCAGTTTGGCCCCACGATTTATGCTGTAATAAAATTCAGTATTGTCTAAAATAGGTTGAGATGGCTTCATCTGAAACCGTCAAGTAACCTGAATTTAGGGGAAAAATTGTCCTGCCAAGTGTCTAGCCTTTGCTGCGCACCTGTGGTCTGTGAAAGGTGTGCTGTTTAACCTTCGTGGTGACCTTGGTTTCAAAGATGAGGAGGTTGGCCGGGGGCGGGCGGCAAACAGGATGAGCGGGGGCCAGCGAGAGCCCCGTCCACTCCAGCCGTGCCCTCCCCCTGCACCAGAAGCAGCGAGAACCCCGACGGTTCACGGCCACTGCCTGGGAAGCAGGTGCCCGGGAGCGAGGGGTTCCCGTTGACGGCTGCGTTCTGGGAAGGGGGCTGGGGGTCCACCCCTCTCGGACCTCTGCCGGAGCGTGTGTGTGAAAACCTTCAGTATGTAACGTATTTGCACTTAGCCCAAATTTTTCTTTTTTGACAAATTTTGGCTTTATTGAGCTACACTTGACATATAAACAAAAGTCTTCTGGGGCACCTGGGTGGCTCAGTCGGTTAAGCATCCGACTCTCGATTTCAGCTCAAGTCATGATCTCCCAGTTCGGGGGATCAAGCCCTGCCTTGGGGTCTGTACTGGCAGCGTGGAGCCTGCTTGGGATTCTCTCTCTGTCCCTCCCCCCAGCCCCCAATATATTAATAGAGATTTTAAGTCTTCCTTTTTTTCTAAGTTTATTTATTTTGAGAGAGAGAGAGAAAGAGAAAGAGTGAGTGCACACGAAGAGGAACAGCAGAGAGAGAGAGAGAGAGAGAGAGAGAGAGAGAATCCCAAGCAGGCTCTCCGCTGACAGCACAGAGCCCGACGTGGGGCTCAATCCCACAAACCGCGAGGTCATGACCTGAGCCAAAACCAAGAGTCGGACACGTGACCAGCTGAGCCACCCAGGCGCCCCGAGATTAGCCAGAATAGTATTTCTAAACCTTTTGCTTCTCTGAGCCGATTCCACCGAACGGAGGAGAAGGGAATCTCGAAAAAATACACCAGTTGTGTCTGTGACTTTTTCAATATCCAAAGTCATGTTTCTTAATTTTCCATTTCAATTGTGCTTTTCAGAAGAATGTCTATAAACTCATGTCCTGAGTATATAGCACAACCTTCTTTATAATCTTCACCTCGGGGGTCAGCAGAAGACCACGAAAACGGAGTGTGCGTGCGGCAGGGAGGGCCGACGGGCTTCTCGCCTGCCGTGTGTCACCCGGAAGCCAGTCTTGGGCAGGCGGGGTGTCGAGGGAGAGGAGAGCCGGCTCCTGGCCCTCCAGGAGTCTGTATTCCAGGAAGGAAGATCCAGGCCTTTGAAACTGAAGGGAGATGGAAACGTTATCGTCCGAATGGACCGAGAAAGAATTTGAAAAACCATGCTGTTTTCTCCCCACGCACACCAGCTCCCAGCCTATTGATCATTAAGGCTTCTGATTCAACCCCTTCCATTTCTCTCAGGGGGCTCCGCCTCTAATCCTGACCACCAACACGTCTCCCCCATACCTGCAACTCCGGGCTTGTCCCCTCGAATCATCCTGCACACGGCCACCAGAATGGTCCTCCTCAAATATAAACCCATGCCCCCATTTTCCCCAGCCCCCTGTGTTTAAAGCAGATGAACAGAAGCCTCTCAAGCGCCCACCCACGAGTCCTTGCTGACCCTGATGACGCTTCCCCCGGCCCACACGAAATAGAAAAGTAAGGACAGCACGCTGAGCACCTCCGTTCGGCCAAACTTAGGTCCACCCAATAATCACTCCTGATTCTGAGATTAAGTCCTTCATGCTTTTTTGGTGTTAAAATGTCCTTTATGTGGGTAACTGATAACAGTAAACTGTAGACACTGCGGTTTTAATGCCTGTCTTGGCAAAGTAAAATGTTGGCCGAGGACAGACATCCATACTTTTTTTTTTTTAAGACTTGAATCTTTGGACAAATAAGGGAGAAACGACACGAAACCGTCTATTTCTGTGGCTCTTTGTGGCTGTTTCTACTTAGACCACCCTCTTCACCCGTGGTGATAGCGTTATCATGTTTTCTGGGTGCCCGGAGAATACGTTTGCTATGTTTGGAACCCAGAGCATGCAAACTCGCAGCTTCTCTTGCAGCTAAATGTGGGCGTGTGGCTAACTTACGCCACGCAGCTCCCTGATTCAAAGACCAGCGACTTGCAGAGGGAGGAGGGGGTGTGATGGACCTTCCGACATTCCGGGCAGCGGTGGTCACGGGGCACCCTCCTTGCCCCATCATGCATCGGTGCTAGCCAGCGTCCGTGGTTGGTGTGCAGGGGCACATCCCTCACCAGGCCGGTTCTGGACACCGGCATGGAGCGTGGCTCCTCTCCCAGCCCTCTGGTGAATGACCCAGTTCCAATTTCTGTTGCCTGCAAATAAGCATGTGGGCTTCCGACCGGTTTTATTCCTTCAAGATTCCGCTCTGATAATCAGACTCCCCTGGGAAGTCCTCTGGGATGCACCAAGGAAAACCCTTCCCCTGTTTTCCCACAGCCCTCCGCCCTTACCCCAAGTATAATCTGAAGCTTTCTGTGTCCGAGCTGTGCCTTTGCTGGCTGGCCCCCCAGACCATAAACTGAGCAAGGGAGATGTCTAGCTCACGCTAAGTTCAGAAGCCCGCTCACTAAATCCTCGGATGTGTGGCTGGATGAGTGGAAAACTCCAGGGACCTGCCAACCCATTCATCCAGGGGACCGGAACCTAAGCCCTGGCTCCTGAATAGCTTTGTGTATAATCGTAGGGGTTTCTTTTTATCAAACACATAGAAGTTTTTTTTTTAATGTTTATTTTTACTTTTGAGAGACAGAGCATGAGCAGGGGAGGGGCAGAGAGAGAGGGAGACACAGAATCCGAAGCAAGCTCCGAGCTCCGAGCTGTCAGCACAGAGCCCGACGCGGGGCTCAAACTCACAAGCCGTGAGATCATGACCTGAGCCGAAGTCGGACGCTTCACCGGCTGAGCCACCCAGGCGCCCCTCAAGCACATAGAAGTTGTATGGGGAGACTATTCTGGATTTTTTCTAGAAACGTTTATATCTCTACTCAGTTCACCGGTCTTCCCGCTATAATATTACATGTCTTTTGCTCGGCTGGAGCTCACACTCGGAAAAACAAGGGTTTGCTTTACTGTTCACACATCCACATCTTCTCTGTCCCAAATGCAAAGTCATTTCACACCCAAGGTGTGGATGATCACAGCTAGGTGAGAACAGCAGACGCGGAAGCACTTGGTGAACATCTATAGCCCCCCGGGGAACGGTCTTGTCACAGGCCTACCTGGACACCTGAGCGAGCAGGACGCAGGACGGGCAGGCAGGACGCAGGACGGGTTGCCTGGCAACCCCAGCAATCCCAGGGCCCTCCTCCTCCCCCAGAAGGGAAGAGATCTGGAGAACTGCCTCCCTTTCATTTTCGACTCTGAGCCTGGTTAGAATCAACGTCCACAGAATGAAGACTGTATGGTACAATCCAGACCCACAGGCCAGCGTCACGACTTGTCCCATCGCACCGTACAAATAGAATCCTGTGTGTGGACAGAAGTAGGTGTATTCTCTGTGCACCTGGTGAATTCAGAAGGATACGTTTATGTGTTAAAAATCTCTTCGGAAAATCAGGGGGCGCCTGGGTAGCTCAGTCGGTGAAGCGTCCGACTTGGGCTCAGGTCATGGTCTTGTAGTCCATGGGTTTGAACCCCGCATCGGGCTCTGTGCTGATGGCTCGGAGCCTGGAGCCTGCTTCGGATTCTGTGTCTCCCTCTCTCTCTGCCCCTCCCCTGCTCATGCTCTGTCTCTCTCTCTCTCTCAAAAATAAATAAATATTTTAAAAAATCTCTTTGGAAAATTAGATTCCAGTTCTCCAAGTATTTTTGCAAAACACTTTCACCGATACCTAATTATCACATTTTCCATGTGAGAGATGAGTTGAGAAAATTAAAGACACAGAAGGTAATGGATGTGAGTGAGGGATGCAGGCACTTGACCTAGTTAGAGCTAATTTATACAGACCTTGGAGATTTATGTATTGTTCCCAGGCCCCGGGAGTTAGCGATCATTTTTCAAATAATAGATTTGTGCAAAATACATAGAGAGGTACCTTGGTACCTGGTGATGGCCAGCGTCACGATGCCACGCACAGGACAATCAGAGCTATCAACACAAAAATAAATTGGTTTTGCATTCATAAACCCATACCTAAGTAAAAGCGGCTCCCTTTTCTGTTTGTGACATATAATGTATCCCAAAATTGTGCTTAAAATATTATTGGATATCTTTGATGCACTCGGGCAGCATTTTCTTCCTAAATGACAAAAAAAAAAAAAAAAAAAAAACAAAAAAAACTTTGCACAACGCTCCTGCCTCCCTTCCAACAAGATAGGTTATTAGCGTCCTTATTTCCAAAATGTTTTCAAAACATAAAACTTCACTCGGTGTCATTCAAGTGTTTTGAATATTCGCTCCGATTGGGGTGTTTTGCAAGTCGATCAGATTACAACAGAAGTCTGGTTGAGACATTATTATTTTGGATTCCTATACGTCTCCCACCCACAGCCCTGGGCAGAAGTGAAATGGGTCCCAGCCTAACAATCTTGAGAAAGAAAATTCAGCTACTTAAGGTTATTTTTTAAAAACCGTAATTGCTGTGACCACTCGCCTGTTTTTATTTCTTTATTTTTTTAAGGTTTCATTTGTTTTTGAGAGAGAGACAGAGACAGAGCACAAGCAGGGGAGGGGCAGAGAGAGAGAGGGAGACACGGAATCCGAAGCAGGCTCAGGGCTCCGAGCTGTCGGCACAGAGCCCGACGCGGGGCTCGAACCCCCGAACTGCGAGATCACGACCTGAGCCGAAGTCGGACGCTCAACGCAGGCGCCTTTCACCTGATTTTTTAAGCGAGGTTCATGGACCGCCTGAGTGAGACTCACGGGGAAGAAGCATATTTTTAAAATGCAGATTCCAAGGTCTTCCTAGGCCTTTAGAATCTGATGCTTGTGGCAGCCCAGGAGTCTGCATTTTACCAGGCTTTCCATCTGAGTCTGGGGTGACATGTGAAGACCAGGCTCAATTTTTGATTTTACGGTAAAACCCCAGGCAGAAAAGAAATGGAAGTGACTTCCGTTTCTGGGCAGGAGGGACGGGTGCGGATTCTGTTTTGTGGGGTCCGCGCGTTTCCGCAGCCACAGCTCCCGGCTCCTGAGCCCCCTGGACTCGGCGCGTCGTCCCATGTTCCCTCGCCCTCCCGCTGAACTTGAACTCAAATCCAGCCGATTGTTTGGGAGGCTTCTCGGACGCGAGCCGTGTCGCAGGCCCCTGTCCCCGCCGAGGACCTACGGGGGCCGCCGGTGCTTAGGGGCAGGCAAGCCCTCCCTGTCCTGTGCCTTCCCAGGCCTCCTGGCTGGCAGGCAGGGATTTCTGCCCCCTGCTGGAGACTGTGCTCCACAGCCCCGGGCCCGGGTTTGGGCCTCACCCAGTGTTCTGAATGCAGGGACCACGGTCCACACCGGCCGTGGGGATTTACAGCTGCCGAGTGGGAGACCTCTTGCGGGCAGAAGCAAGTCTTGTCATTTGGTTAACGCTGGTCGTTAGGCAGGACTCTGAAAAGTCCCTCCCGCTGGCCAGTGCAGGCTCGATGGGCTCGGATGTCCCCGGGAGGTGTGGGGGTGTTCTTGCGTGTGCGTGTGTGCGTGAGCGTGCGAGCGTGCGTGTTGTGTCTCCACCAGACGTCCAGGAGGACTCTGAGGCAGGCCCCCCGCATCGCTTACCTGGGGCGACGTCACCGCCACAAAGCAACCGGCCCTTCAGCTTTGTGCCAAGGCCACCCAGACTAATAACAGCCAACACTTAGCACTTGCTTTGTGCCTTGCCGTGGTCCTAAGAACTCGAGAGGTTTTAACTCGCTTGATCCTTGCAACATCCCTGTGAGATACGTATCATTATTAGCCACAGCTGACAGATGAGAAAGTGAGGCCCAGGGAGGGTAAGTGACCTTCCCAAGGTCATGCAGCGTCCACGTGTGGAGCTGAGATTCAAAGCCCGGGCAGCTTGGCTCCGAGGTCCTTGCTGTAGCCCACTCCTGCCGCGGCCAGGTGATGTTTTCCTGTGAGCCAAACCCCCTAGCAAGAGAAGGAAGCTGTCGCCTGCCTCCCTGAAAGGGATACGCGGCACAGATTGTATTTCTGACTCCAGAATGTTTTACGTGGGGATGATGAAAAGCGGAGAAGGGTTTGCAATAGCCTCTTTGTTCTTACTTTCCTTGGGTCGGGCGGATGTGATTAGTTTGCGCGCTGCCCGCAGACGTCAGCGGCTGGTGTGGAGCCCGCACAGAGGCCGGCTGGAGTAAGAGTGACTCTAGAATTTGCCACATCATGAATGCCCGTCAATAATGGGGCAGTGAGGGGCGCCTGGGTGGCTCAGTCGGTTAAGCGTCCGACTTCAGCTCGGGTCACAATCTCACGGTCCGTGAGTTCGAGCCCCGCGTCGGGCTCTGGGCTGATGGCTCAGAGCCTAGAGCCTGCTTCCGATTCTGTGTCTCCCTCTCTCTCTGCCCCTCCCCCGTTCATGCTCTGTCTCTCTCTGTCTCAAAAATAAATAAACGTTAAAAAAATTAAAAAAAAAAAATAATGGGGCAGAGAAATAAATTGCTGTCCATTTCCACAGTGGAATACCGTTCAACCGTTAACGGGAACAGGGCGCTCTATAATCGTCTGTGCGAAAGGGTCTCCAAGGCCCGGTAAGTGGAACAGAATAGAACGGGGGGTACAGAAGGTTTCATTTATGTTACAAGGGAAAAAATAGGGCCCTCCACAAAGCATCCCTAGACTGGCACCAAAGAAGGATGCTCAGGGGGTTCCTGGATCCTGGAGAAGCTGCACCTGGGGGAAGGCCTTTCTTCTCGTGCCTTTTGATTTCCTACTCTCTCGTGGCGATACTTTCATGATTCTATCTATCTTCTGCTCCAGGTAATAATTTATGAAATGAGAGTCATTTAGAATCGGCTGCGGGGATAGAACGAATACCCCAATCTGCAGAATTAAAAAAAATCAAGCAAGTACCTACTTTGCATATTGTTAATCAGCGAAGTGGGCATAGAGAGGCAGACGATCAAAACTGATTTACGTGCCTCCAACAGGATGTTTTCAGACAGGGTCCCCGGATGGGTCCGGGGGCGTCTAGGAGACCCTCAAGGGGCGCGCTGCATTTTTGTTCATTCTGCTCTGTGTATCTTTTGAGGAGGCTAAGTGGAGTTTTGAATGGCTTGTCCTGCAGGTCGATAATCCACAAAAGTTTAACAACCATTTGCCTAGAAGCTATGCAAAAGGATGATGTCCATGTAGAAGACTATACTATTCAGAATTGGGTTTTTGTCATTTATTTATTTAGAGAGAGAGAGAGAGAGCAGGGTTGGGGCAGAGAGAGAGGGAGACAGAATCCCAAGCAGGCTCCGAGCTGTCAGCACAGGGCCCCACGCGGGGCTCGAACTCACGAACTGCGAGACCATGATGTGGAGTCGGACGCTTAACCGAGTGAGCCACCCAGGTGCCCCTATACTATTCAGGCTTTTAAATGAGTATCCCAGAGGGATCCTGCAGCATCCAGCTAAGGAAACGTAAAGCAGGGAGAGGCCGGCACCCAGGCCATGGTCCGATGCAGCCTGCCAGCCTGTGCCCGGGGCACGCCCCACCCAGAGGCTCTCGGCAGCCACGCGTCACGAACAGCCTACATGTGACACATATCGTCATCGTTCAATCTGCAGGGACGGCATCTGGCTGCCTGTCACAGAAACCTAAGAGGGGCTGGGTCAAGGAAGGGGCTCGTTTTTGTCACCTGACAAGGTGGCCAGGGAGGGAGAGTGCTTGGGGGCTGGCGCCCTTGCTCAGGGAACCAGCCTCCTGTTCTCCCTGCACAGCCATCCTTAGCGTGTGGCTTTGTCCCCTCGTCGAGTCTGCTGTCGAACCTCGAGGTGCCAGGTCTGTTTTCCAGACAGGCATAAGGGGAGGGGGCACGTGGCATGGGGTCGTCAGCTAAGTTTGTCTCCTTTTACAAGGGAAACCAGAACTTTCCCGGCAACGGCACTCAGCAGAATTCCCTTCCCTTCTGGCCTTTCTTTAGCCAGGACACTGTCACACGGCCACCGCCCGCTCCGAGGAGGCTGGGGGTGGGGAGCACTGTGTCCGCTGGTTGGTTGCAGTAACCAGAAGCTAACTAGAAATCCTGTTGGGATGAGAGGGGGGCCAGTGGAGACTGCAAGGGCCCCATGGGGAGCGTGTGTGGATGGACCTATTTTTCCGCCGGGAGTTGGCAAGCGTGGATTAGTTGGTCAATTGGCCCTAAAAACTGGCCTAACGCCCTCATTGTGAGGGTGCAGTCAGGGGTTATAACTCACAGACCTGCATTTATTAGTGCCGTTGGAATCGGAGATGAATATAATTGCATGATTTTTTTTACATGTTATTTATCTATATATTTAGTTTTGAGACAGAGCACAAGCAGGGCAGGGGCAGAGAGAGAGAGAGAGAGAGAGAGGGAAACAGAATCAAAGCAGGCTCCAGGCTCTGAGCCGTCAGCACAGAGCCCGACGCGGGGTTTGAACCCACGAACCTCGAGATCATGACCTGAGCCGAAGTCGGACGCTTAACCGACTGAGCCACCCAGGCGCTCCCTTTTTTCTTTAAGTTTTTTTTTTTTTTTTTATGTGTAAGCAAAACGCATCCTAATAAAACCGACCCTGACATTCAAGGAAATAAATGAAACAAACAGCAGGGGCTGCTTCACTGGAGCCACACAGAGCTCGGATGGGAGTCAACCGAGGGCACCTGTTACCGACCCGACGTGCCAGGAGCCTGGCCCGTGGGCAGATTCTGTCCGCGTTCTTCCCTACGATAGAAAACCAAGGATGCCTTTTACCTGAGCTCCTTTCCCAGACACCGCCAGATGCTAGAACCCCTCCTAACTGAGGACAGGAGGCCCGGGGCGGGGGCTGCTCCCGGGAACGAACCTGCGAACCGGGAGGTGGTTTGAGCGGAGCAAGCGGGAGCTGGAGGTGATCGAGAGAGTCTTGAACCATAGGGAGCCAACAGGTCCCTAAAGGAACGGGCCGTGACTGGCCACGGAAGGAGCAGACCCGCACTCACGTACGACTGGCGTCTGTTGACCTGACAATATTACACACACGATGTCGTCTCCAGTTGCAATAGAAGCATCTTCCCAGTGGACCAGCAGGTGGCCCCCCGGGCTCACCCCTCGCACGCCCACCCCCCTCCGGACCCCAGCCGCCCACGGTCCAAGCGGCCCCACCAGACAGCCAGGGAACTCCTCGGCCGGGCTCAGAAGGGGTGCTCTGGGGGACGTTTTGCTAAGACATTTCTGCAACGCGGTATTTCTCCAGAGGCCAAGACCCCGCTGATGAGCAGCCCCGCCCCGCCAGATGCCGAGTCTGAATATAAACGTAAAACCCTCCTCCCCCTTGGAAATCTTCCATTTTCTTGACAGTAACGCTGAAGCGTTCGTTTAAAAGCCTCGCATTTGAAAGAGATGCTGCCGCCAAGCCAAATCTTCAGACTTCGTCTCCCCTGTCTGTTGCGATGTGACATCTGTCCTCAACTCTAAGAGTTCGTCTGGATCCGGATTTCACAGGTGAGGAAAGATTGCCGGAGTCTGTCTTTGCAGAAATGGCCACAGGTGAGGGAAAGGAGTAAGAGTTCATTTCCCAAAAGAAAAAAAAAAAAAAAAACAAAAAACGACTCGAATACGTGGCACTTGTCCCGCCTTTGGGGGAAATGATTGGAGAATGAGTTCAGATAGAGCTTGTCTTTTATGGTTACACATGATGGTATTTTTTTAAATCACACAAGGCACCTTCGAGTTATGTTTTCTACACACCCACGGGAGTAACTGTAAGGTGATTCAAAAGCTGTAGTTGGGGAGGAAACATCAGTTCTTGCATTTGGTTTCATTTGGTTTTAGTTTCTGAAGATAAAGTTAAATCTGTCTCCCTAACGTAAATACTCCTTGTTTATCGTAGCCCTAAAACGTTTTAAAGAGGTAGATTTCATATAGTCTGGTTCTTTAGAGTACTTTGAAACATTCTCTGACAGCTTGTGAATCTTTAAAACGTCCCTGTGGGAGGTGCGTAAAAAATTAAAGAGAGATCCACTAAAAAACGTAGGGAGCTGTGAGTGCTTTTGTTGAGAACGCCCACAGACATGTCCCGGGTGTCTGCCCGGCCCCTCCTCGGGGGGCTCCACTCCCTCTGAGAATGGGTAGCCAGCCAATGGGAAGAGGGATAACTCTCTTATCTGGATAGACTTGGGAGGCAATGGCATCTTGCCAGCCCAGAGAAGGCTGAACCTTGGCCGAGATGTCCTTGAGGACAAGAGGAACAGAAGGGTCACATCTGAGACCCGCTCTCGGTTCTCTGACCCTTCCGAGGCACGAGTGGGGTCCCGCTCTTTGAGATGGCTCTCTCTCTTGCACCCCTCCAGGCCCACCCCTGGGTGGCTCCTTCTCCGGCACCTCCCTAGGCTTACCCTCCCAGCTGTGGCCTCGGCCAGGTTCCTTTGTAAACCACTCGTACGTAGATCCGTGACTCTTTCCTCCTGAGAACTCACCTCACTTGGTCATTTACACCATCTTTATTTATTTAGAGAGAGAGCGAGAGAGAGAACGAGCACGAGTGGGGGAGGGACAGAAAGAGAGAGGGAGAGAGAGAAGCCCAAGCAGGCTCCACGCTGACGGCCCAGAACCCGATGCGGGGCTCGGTCTCGCAAATTGTAAGATCACACACAACCTGAGCCCAAAGTAAGAGCCAGATGCTTAACCCAGATGCCCCTACACCGTCTTCCATGTCTGCCTCTCCCGCAGGACTCTGGGCTGGTGCCTCGTCTGGCTCCGCTCACCGCTGGGCCCCCTGGTGGCCAGCGTTGGGCAGCGCAGTAACCACCGGTGGGAGGAAGCAGGGGAGCGGAAGGGAGGGTCTCGCCGGTTTGTGGCTCAAACTCTCACCTGGACGGTCTGCTCTGACAGCCTGCAGAGCCCCAGACTTGCCGAGCACAGTATTGGTTTCGTCGGTTACTTTGATTCCATCCACATGGCCAACAGTGAGACTCTCCTTCCTTGGAAGAACTCAGCCCAACTCTTGGCTCATTCACCGTCGTTCATGTCGCTTTTAAGCAGCATCCTCTATTGTGCTTGGAGCCGTTTCAAGGAACAACAGCGCCGTCATATTTTATAAAACCCTTTCATACCCAGAGATCCGAACGTATGGTAGGCTCCTGAAAACTGCCTGCAGGAATATCTGCTTCTAATATCATTACCTGTGGCTTTAGGGCTCAACTTGGTCAAGCCGTCAACAAACAGGAAGTCGGCTGAAGTTCCTTTTAGTTCCCCGGGAAAACTTACGGCCTTGAGCTGCACCTAACCACCTCTGCCTTGCAACAAGTGTTTTCCACTGCTGCTTTTGCTCCCCGAGTCATCCGCACATAACCGGAGCTAAATGAGGAAAGACAAAATGATGCCTTACCTCCGCGACGTCAGCCTGAACTTCACATCGAGGGAAACAGGATCCTCTGTGTTGCGAGGGGAAATCAGGGAGGAGCACAGCTCAGAATGTTGGAGACATAGCCCCGTCCGTGACCGAGAGGGGCTGTCGCTGGCTAGCACCCTCCCCACCTGCCCCACGTTCTAGCATATCTCTTTCCACCCTGGAGGGTCAGGTGGGAGCTCCACCAGGCCAACCACCCCACGGGGACACAGAGAAGCCCGCTCTGCCCTGGACCTGAGAGCCTGAGGGAGCAGGTGGGCGGTCCTGAAGAAGAAACGTATGGGGATTCTCTTTCCCCTCCTCTCTGTGCTCTTGAACAGGCTCATTTCTTTTGAATTCACACTCGTGATAAAAGTGGTTTCTACCAACATCTCTCCACTCAAGGACAGTTATTGGCAGTTCAAAGCTTTCTGCATGCTACTGAGAGCAGTGCGTGGTTATAATGTGTTGGGTCCAGATGCTATTATGTGTGGGTATTGAGTGTGTCCTCAGGGGGAGGAGGGAGACTTCCGGGTTTCTGCAGGGCTGCTTGCTCATCATTCGCTCTAAGGATCGGATTTCTTTTAAAGCTCTTTGAGGGGCACCTGGGTGGCTCAGTTGGTTGAGCGTCTGGCTCTTGGTTTTGGCTCAGGTCATGATCTCACGGTTCATGGGATCGAGCCCCGAGCAGGGCTCTGAGCTGACAGTGTGGATCCTGCTTGGGATTCTCTCTGTTCTTCTCTCTCTGTCCCTCCCCTCCTCAGGCTCACACAAGAACTCTCTCTCTCTCTTAAAATAAATAAACATTTTTTCAAAAGTCTTCGAGGCCTGGGGTGCCTGGGCGGCTCAGTCACTTAAGCTCCTGACTTCAGCTCAGGTCATGATCTTGCAGTCTGTGGGTTTGATCCCCACGTCGGGCTCTGTGCTGACAGCTCAGAGGTTGGAGCTGCTTCGGATTCTGTGTCTCCCTCTCTCTCTCTCTCTGCCCCTCCCCTGCTCATGCTCTGTCTCTCTCTTTCTCAAAAATAAATAAACATAAAAAAAATTTTTTTTTAAACTTTGAGGCCTATGGGAACTGGTTCCTTTCTATTCTGATTTACGGTTGCTTTCTTTATCTGTCTTTTTTTTTTCTTCCTACAAAGATCACAAATGTAATATAAGAATAGGACAATATAATGAGTCATGGCCACTTCTTCCCTTAGGTGTCCTTCATGCTGGCCATAAAACACTAACCGTACTTCTGTCTAGACCTCATTTCTGCCTTGGTTCATTTAGCAGAAGGAGTTTCTAGATTGATTAAATGTGTTTGTTTTTAAGAAATGGTAAAATTGGACTCTCGCTTCCAGCCACGAGGTGAAACCAGTGCTGAAAAACCTACCCGACTATAAAACTGGATGAAATGTAAGCGGCAACAGCATTCAGACTTTGGACCAAAGTCAGCGCGGGATTTTCAGAGGAGCAAAACAAGGGAATGCCACCATCACCCTAGATTCCTGCCTGGAGGTACTTTCCAGAGCACAGCACAAGGAGAAGAAATCCAAGTGAATCACAAAGACCCCACTGAGCTAAGGGTCAGGGACCGGAGTTCGGAGAGTTTAGGATGTTGGAGCACAGCACTGGAGCAGAATGAGCTACCCAGAAACACCGCTCTTTGGAAGGTCTCCTTTAGTGTCCTTGTGTCTTTGGGTAAAAACTATACTGCGCCCACATGAGACCACCTCTCTGGGTTGAAAGTCCTACTTTCGGGGAAAGAAAAACCTCAGGAGCCCGGCCTGAAACTTCAGAAACTTCGTGTCCCCAGCCTCCCATCGGCCCCTCCCTAGGAATATCACCAACAAAGTGATAACTGGTCGCTCTGTCTCCAGTAACGCCACATAAAAAAATTAAAAAATAGAAAAAACTCTTTAAAGAGCCACTCTGGAGATTTGGAAGGCAAGCAATTTCCAGAGATCGTACAGTTCCAACCAGCCCAGTGGAGAGGCCCCACTGAAGACGAAAGGCGTTCGGAAAAGAATTCGGAAAGGTCATGCTTGAGTCGCAGACAAAACTAGCCCCAGAATAAAGATGATTCTAAGCCTATCACCAAAAAAAAAATGAATGAATGAATGAAAACAACACTCAAAAAGATCAATCTGATGCAAAAATAATTTCACTGGCTTCCACAAAGCAAAAAAGAAACCCACAAAAAAAGCCAAAAACAAAACCCTGCCATACTCTTTAAAGGAAGACAACAAAATCTGGACACTCGGTAATGTAACATACACAATGTCCAATATCCAATCAAAACGTACTAGACAAAGAAAGGAGTGAGAAAACGTGACACATGGGCAGGACAAAAATCAGTCATAGAGACAGACCCAGAAATGCTATAGATGACAGAGAGGCGATGGCCCTAGCAGAGAAGACCTTTAAAACAGTTACTATAATAGGGCCCCACCATTTTCAGGCAAGCAGACTATAATGAGGAGAGAAATAGAATATGGAACCATAGGAAACTGCTGGGCCGGATAATACAATACCTGAAATAAAAAAAATCTCTACACCTTTGCTAAACCAAGGGAATGATTTTTTTTTTTAATCTTTTAACATGAAAACATTTCAAACACACGAAGGTAGAGAGAAGAACACGATGACCTCACAGCGCTCGTCACCTATTTCAACATTCACCCACCTTCCGTTCTTTGTATTTCTATGTCCTCCTAAAACTTTTTTCTTTTTTTTTTTTTTTTTTTGGAGCAATTAAAATAAATGCCAGATATCATATCATCTCACTCATAAATACTCCAATATTTACACCTAACAAATAAGTGATCGAAGCTTAAATGCACACATAATACCATTATTCCACTCAAAACACTATCAGCGATTTCTTCATATTACATAATAACTACTCATTCTTCAACTTTCCCGATTGTCCCAAGAAACTGGACTTGGCCTTTATGGTTCATCTGCCCTCTTTATTGCTTTCAGTTGATGTGTCTCTTAATTCGCCTGTAATCTTCACAGTTTCACCTCCTCCTCTGGTTTTTCCATGTCAGTTATTTGCTGGAAACAAGCTGATCATTTTCCAGGTCATTTGCCCGACAGAATGTCTCACTTCCCGATTCGGCCGGCTGAGTCACTGGGGCATCATTTAAATTTATTCTAAGCCTCCTATTTCCTGTGAATGGCTAGATCTAGAGCCTTGGTTGGGTTCAAGTTCAATTTATGGGCGATCGTGCTTCACAGGGGGTGCCACAGACCTCTTAGCGCAGAGCGTTGGGAAGCGCCTGACGCCTGGCCCTCCCTTGGTGACATTAAGATAGATGAAAGGGATCAGCTATTGCCAGCCTAATCCATCCGTTTTAAGTCCCCCATCACCTCTTGACCCGAGGTGAGGTCTCTTAGATCTCCCTTGGAATTATAATTTTTAAATATCTTTGCCAACTTGACAGCTGAGAAATTGGACCAGTTTTACTCGGTCAGTTGTGGATTCATTGCCTATTTGTCGAGGACCCGGGAGGTCCTCGCCTCCTTGCCAGGCCTCCTCGCTGGGTCTTTATCATCTCCGCTCTACTCCTTGTCTTTCCCATCTCATCAGGCCCTTTGGTCTGCTGGGTGTGGAAGCCATTCTGTGCTCAGCCCCCAGGACCTGTCCACGTTCCAGGCCACAGGTAAGTACGAGATGCCAGGCCTTGCTTCCGGCTGTGCAAGGAGAGGTCTTTGAAGCCAACGGTGCCGCAAGAGAGCCGCTGAGGTCACCACGCTCGTTCCTAACCACTTTTTAATTTCCAGATCCCCTTCCTCAGACACAGGTATGAGTGTGCATGGGTTGGGCCGTGGACCAGTGTATGGGACACACACCGTCCGGAGTCCAGATGGTTCTCCCCTCTCCGCTCTGTGCTCTCCTACTCTCCTCCGTCTTCAGATGAGTTATTTCCAAATGTATCCTTGGTGGGCTGACCCCAGAGGCCATGTACACAGGCCACAGAGACCCGTCGAGGTCTGGCTGAGCCCTAGGCTGAGCAGAGACTAGGCCGGCCTGCGGGAGCCCCGCCCCTGCCTACACGGTACCGGGAAGCAATGAGGTCACTACCCACAGAGAGATGCTAAGTGCTGCCTAAAGAATGCTTTTCCAAAGGGTTGTTTTGTTTTGTTCTAAAGGAAAACAAAGGAAGAAAATCTTTTTAGTAATCCAGGTGTCTTTGTGAAAAAGGTTGAAAACCCCCTCTAGGAGTTCCTACCCATCTCCCTAGGAAATCTACAGGACCTGTGCAGCTCTCCCTCCGGGACTGGGCAGAGCACCTAGAAGCCTCTTTCCATTTGCCCCCCCGCACCCCACCCCCCCATGAGAAACTCCCTCAAGCCGCAGGCCCTCATCAACGACACGTTTCGAACCGGGTGTAGTTTGGGCCACGTCGCGTCTTCCGCAGCTCTGAGAGAATGCCAACGCAGAGTCACTGTGAGGGGCTCCGGGATGGACCCAAGGTCACTCACTGCCATGACCACCGTCCCAGTGGCATTTAAACATTCACAGAGCATGCTGGGGGATCACGACGAGATCAGCAAGCCCTTGAGTCAGAATCTTGTCCCCAACACTAGCCTGGGGTCACAGACGCCTCTCTCAAAAAGGCTCTGATTCCAGCGCCCCCTGCTCCAAGGGTGGGAATAGTCACACCTTGGAAACCAGCAACATGAAGAGCGCGGGCTGTCTTACTCATCGTTCACATAACGCTTTGTTTTTTCTTTGGAATAACAGAGGCAGTCACTTCCATTTCAGCCACTGACAAACCATCAGCTCCCACCGTGCTCCTGGCCCCACGGCCTCATCCAGACCACCGGACATCTCGGTCCCCAGGCTGATTCCCCTGCTGCCAGCGCCCTGGGCTGCTTCCTTTCTCCAGCCGGAAAGCCAATGGATCCCAAACACTATTTCCCTAGAGCTGGCAAGGATTCTCCTCTTTCTCAGAGTGGATTTATTCCAGTTGAATCTCAGCTCATTCTATCTCACTCAGGGAGGAGTCGCCAAGCCCCAATGACAGCTGGTGAGGACATCTGACCGGAATGAGCCGTGGACCGCTGAGCAATTTTGTGTCTGGACAGTCGGCCCTTCGCCACATGTGGCTGGATTGGGGCGCTGTGCAGCCCCCCAGCCCTTGTCTTCTGGGGGAGTGGGGCCACGGGCACCAAGTCTTCAAGCTCCCCTGGGTCGGGGTCCCACCACCCCACCTCCAGCCACTGCCGCTATCTCCTGGGACTCCCCAGAATGGCAAGCTACCCTTTCTTCCAGATTCAGCTTCCTTCCCCTGCTCTCTGCAGTTCTTAGAGGGGAGTTAGTCATTCCTTCCATGCTGATGCACATACTCTGCACCCCGCACCCCGAAGCTGGGAGGACAGTACGGCAAATGTGAGGCTGTGTGACGTCTGAAGCCGGGACAAGAGACCACGTGGTTTCGGGAACATCTGCTCTTGAAGTCCCGACTGCCATGTGAGAAGTCCAATTATTCTGAGCAAGTCCACACCACAAGGAGGCCATGAGGACACGCTCTGGTCCACAGTGCCAGCTGAGTCCAGCCTTCGGGTCAGCCTGGCCCAGGCACCAGACAAGTGGGTGAAGAACATTCCAGAAGGTTCCAGTCACTCAAGCTTCTCACCCTGTGGAACAGGGACAAGCCATCCTGACTGGGCCCCCGTGAATTCCAGACCCACAAAATTCATCAACGTAGTAACGTGGCCGTTGCCTTCCACCTCCGCGCTTAGGGAGTTTTTCCCTGTGACGCCCAAAAACTAGAGCCTCGCTCGGTGGCTCTCCTCCTCGGTCTCCACCCACGCGTGGGTGGCCTCCCTCTTTTATCTCCTCCTCCTTCTGTCTTCCCTCTCTTTTGCCTGGCATCCGTTATGTCTGGGGAAACCCCGAACTTTCCAGGCCCTTCTAGAAAAGCCAAAGGAGCATCTCTCAGGCGTTTAACAATCAACAGTCCATCCTTCAGAAGTCTCTAGAAACGTGCCAACGAGAGAGCCCGCAGGGGCACAGGCGGCTGAGGTGGACGGGAGGTCCGGGGTGACCATTTGCGTCGCTGACCCTCGTTCTCAACTATCTGAGATGACAGAGAGCTGAGCAGCAGAAACGAATCTCAGTACAAGGCAAGTTGCGCCACCAGGACGCTCGTGGTGGATTTAGCCGCATCCGCCCTGAGTCACGCACAAAGGTGGCCGTCCGGGAGACGGCTTCGTCCCTGTGACGGAGTCGTGAACTCCGCTTAGGATGATGGAGTGGGGACAGCAGAGGCTGTGGTGTGCACCTGCGGAGCGAAACAGCCACGGGGGCCCCGGGAACAGTCCTAAGAGCAGTTTAGAAAGAAGAGAGACAGACCCGGCACCTAGTGCCCACGTGCAGCAGGGAACTTGGACAGGAGTATTCACCGCAGCCCCGGTGGCCTTCGCCACGACACGGGAACGACCCCGGGGCCGTCAGGGGGAAGGGTGGACAGAGGAGCTCTATCGGTCCACGGCTCTGCGGTAAGACTGCCCGCAGCAGAGCCGGGTTCCGGCGACGATTCGCCTCGGGTGGGAGAAGGCACTCGGAGGGAGGCGAAACCACCTGGGTGCGGGGTCGCTGCTCACCTGCCACCTGTTGCTGGGGGCGGGGAGTTCTCAGGTACTTACAGACGCCTCAGTGAGCAAATGCACAAGGGGGCGTCACCCAGGGGCCAAGGACGCGTGGGTGCCCCAGGGAGCAAGGACTGTGCCGTATCCAATTCCGTGTGCGTGAGGCTCAACAGAGCAAAGCGAGGGCAGGAACGTGGCGGGAGGGAAGGGCGGAAGGCGGGCTGTGACCGCAGCCCGGGGGAGCGGACAAGTTCACAAGGTGGTTCCGCGGGTGCTCGTTTTGAGTTGCTTGCTTAACGGGAACGGCGCGGTAGCCGGAAAGACTATAGATGCAGGCGACAGGGAGGTTCAGGACCCAGATCCTCGAGGAGGCAAGACGGAATGTGACCCGGTGCCGCTTGAGAGTCACTCTTTGGAGCAAATTCTTCTCCTTCCCAATGTATCCGCGAAGGAGCCTTGTCCCCGCCTGGTAGGGTACGGCCTCCAGCAAGGGGGGATGCTGAGACTTCTCCCTTGTGCCCACGTGGCTCAGCTTACCAGCCACCATGACACGGGTGGCGTCTTCTCATTGGCAGGGTCTGAAAAGCCAGACTGTCCCCGTCCACCCGGCCGCCTTTCCTCTGAATCCTGCCTCTGTCGCCATCCTCCTGGGAGAGCCAGGTACCCCACCTTTCCAAGGGGGGCACACTAGGCAGCCATTAAGCCACCAGCGGGTTTGTGGGCTGCCCCACCTGTGCAGAGAGGGGCCCCGAGTCCCCAAGCCCTGCTCAGACACCCCCCACAGCTCCCCCGTCCCCAAGCCCTGAGCTCCAGAGAGCTGGGCACTGAACTTCCTCCATCATTCTGCTCCCGGAAGGTCTTCCCTCCTTCTCATTTGTAAGAAACGGTACCTACCATTTTAAGCTTAGTTCAAAAGCTGCCTCCCACATGAAGCATCCCCGGCCTCCCCTCTGCCTGCCCCTCCCTGCCTTTCCCCTGCCGCCCGTACCTCTGTGTCCCCCGCCATCTTGGGTCCCCACAGGAGCCAGGCTGCCAAGGCCCTCTTCTGCCCTCCCAAGCAGCGGGCCCACAGAGAGAGGCTGGGGGAGCCGGGAATCAGGCCTAACCCTGAGTCAAGCTCATCAGTCAAAACCGAGCCTGGGCGATGCACAGTTCTGCTTTCCCTGAAAAGTCTTTGTTCTTTGAAAAGCGGACTTCGCCGCCTGTGATGCGGTTCTTAACCCCAAGCTGGAAACAGATACCTCCAACTCCTTCTGGAACCTTCCTCCAGGGTTCTTCCTGGGCACGCCCTGCTAAACACCCTCTCCTTCCTCCTCCCCCTCAAGGAGCCTCCTGCCAGTGGGGGCTGGGCTCTCCTACTTCAGACCTCACCCCACCCTGGCCCCATGCCCAGTCATGCCCATTCCTGGATGCCAAGGGTGTGCCCCCTGTTCCCTGCACTTCCCCCTTGTCCACCCCTCCCGTGGTGGGTGCCCCCCGCCCTGTTCCTGCAGCTCCCTTGCACCGTACGCCTAGACCAGGGGCGGAGGCTGACCTTGGCTGAGCTCCCTTCTGCTCCCTGGGGAGCTGGGCACCCCGGCTGGAGCGGACAGGAAAGGCTCTCGTTGATTGTGGCCCTCTCCGGGCCAGCTGCCGTTTCCTCCTGCGGCATTAACCAACCCCTGCCTCCCACCCCAGACCCTTTCTCACAACCGGGAAGGTGGGCTGGAGCAGAAGGGGAGGGTGGAATCTGGTCTGGCATGCTTTCTATTAATTATCTGCAGAGCAGCAAGAAACCCGGAGGAGGGACCCACCACATGACCCACTACCCTGCCTATACGTTTCCCCAAAGTTTGCATCTCTAGGTACGCAGGGGAGTTGAGGGAGCAGGGCTGGGGCCTTCGGAACAGAGGTCTCGCACAGCATTGCCAGCCTGGGGCCTGCGTGGGGGCCCCCCACGGGAGGGTAAGGGCGGAGGGCTGGAAGCATCCGAGGGTCCGCGTCCTCAGGGCTGATCCTCTCGGGAATTTTCAGATTCCGTTCTGCCCCTGGCATAGGAATCTCCCTTCCTTCCACTCCGAGGCCAAAATAAGAGAGAGGTTTCCTCAGCAACCGAGGAAACATCTCAAGAGGGCGGTTATGTTGTTTTGAAGTGTTTTGAAATCTTATCAATGGTTTCCAGGGAAACCCAGGATGATGCATTGAGGCCTTACGAGGTAACTTTAAGACGAGGCACAGAGGAGCGTATATGAACTCACGGCATACAAGCAGGGAGCTGTTTATTAAGGCAGAGACGCGTATCTCCCTCACACCTGACGTTTTCATTCCGTTGCCAGTTCGGTGTTCTCTGAAGTGACTCCTCGGGGAGGTCAGCATTAGTTGGATCGCAACGTAAGAAATGACACGAGGCTTAAAAATTTTGAGATCTGTGAATCGCAGGAGACTCGAAATTTTAATTACCTGTGTATTACACTTTGGGAAAACCAAGACAGACTGAGACTGAGCGCCTCGGCTGCCAAATGTTGGGCAGAACAGTCTGTAGGCCCAATACCGCAATGACAAATGAGCTCAGTGAAAAATGACCGAAACCCCTGTTTCCCACCAGACCGTCCTGGCTGAGACCCTGTCCTGCCGGTCGCTTCGCCCCTGCTCATCAGTCAAAGCCGCGTCCGGAGAGTCTGGCTCCCTAATGGATATTGGGCTTTAACGCGCTTTTGGTTTTGGCTTTGCCTCCGCTGAGATCACTGGTGCTTTCGCAGGAAGCCACGTCTTCTTGGTCCGTGATGCCCTCTCGTGTCATCTTGCTTCCCCGTCTCAAAGTCACTTTGCCCGTATTTACCGTGTGACTAGTTAGGAAGTCTCCCCAGCTCTCTGAAGGCTTCTCAAAGGTGCAGGGAAAGAAGCAGATGAATCTATGTATCAAATTGATATAAATTGATAACAGGTAGACAACCATCTAAGTAAATTTAAAAAAAAATTTTTTTAACATTCACTCATTTTTGAGAGAGAGAGAGAGACAGAGACGGAGTGCGAACGGAGCAGGAGCAGAGAGAGAGGGGGCCACAGAATCCGAAGCAGGCTCCAGACTCTGAGCTGTCAGCACAGAGCCCGACGTGGGGCTCGAACCCACGAACCATGAGATCATGACCTGAGCAGAAGTGAGACACTTAACCAACTGAGCCGCCCAGGCGCCCTACAATCCAAGTAAATTTTGAAGAGTTTTCTCTGGCTGTACACCCTCTGGTGGGATATATTTTGAGGACAAAGGGGCTACAAAGAAACTTAAAATTTACTTAATAGGTTTTGGGGCACCCGGGTGGCTCAGTTAAGCGTCAGACTCTTGATTTCAGCTTGTAGTTCATGAGATCAAGCCCCTTGTTGGGCTCTGTGCTGACAGTGTGGAGCCTGCTTGGAATTCTCTCTCTGTCTGCCCCTCTTCCATTCCCGTCCTCTCTCTCTCTCTCTCTCTCAAAATAAATAAACAAACTTAAAAAATGTACTTAATAGGTTTGTTTTTCGCAGTGATATTCGTGTAGTAATTACAGAATACTATTTCATGCGTATTCTAGGACGGGGCAAATGAGTCACTATGCAAATGTTGGAAACAACAAATCTTGCTGTGAGAGGGGGAAAACTAACATGAGCCGTGGCGATATGAAGAGGACCCCTCTGATTTGTGTTGGAGGTAAAGGCATCTTCAGTAGGAACTTGTAATTTAAAATATAAATATATTTTTATATTTATATATATATATATACTTATATATATATATATATATATATTTTTTTTTTTTTTAATCTCTCTGCACTGACAAGATATGGATACAATGACCCTCGGTGGCTCTGAGCACACTCAGTCCCCAGAACGTGGTTTCTAAATTCCTTTCTCCCCCAAAGGGAAATTGACTGACTCCAGGCCTGGAGCAGGGAAACTACAGAGTCATCCTGGAATATTTTACAGCCTCAGAGAGAAGGAGGGGCCCGAAGACTGATGTGGACGTGTGAAAACAGCTTTCCGGAGGGGCCTCCCCCCGTACAAATTTGGGATGATTTGAGTGGTAAAGACAATGTGATTATATAACAGAGTGAATTTTTTAGAAAGGTGTTCGTGAGTCCAAAAGAGTACTTTAAAAAGCGGTGAGGGGATAGGTCTTCTTTATGAAATAATGCCAGCAAATAAATTGAGAAGAATCAATAGATTAGAAAAATCACAGATTTAGTTATTCAGGTAAAGATCGTAACTGATGTCTAAAATCATTGGGTGAAAGGTTTCTGCGGAACCTATTCACATGGGCTCAAAATGTCACCCCGCAGGTTAAAGGATAATGTATATTTAAACGCAGTAACTTCACGGGGCGCCTGGGTGGCTCAGTGGGTTAAGCGTCTGACTTCGGCTCAGGTCCTGATCTCATGCTTTGTGAGTTCGAGCCCCGCGTCGGGCTCTGTGCCTACAGCCTGTTTCGGATTCTGTGTCTCCCTCTCTCTCTGCCCTCCTCTAATTGCACATCTCTCTTTGTCTCTCAAAAATAAATAAACATTAAGCCAATTTTTAAAAAATGGTAACTTCATGTTACCCGTAATGGGATAAAGTCACGATTGCCCTGTGTCTCTTGATGGAGGACACCTGTCCACTCATCATCCACGTGACATACCTGCCCAAAATGTCTATCCTCAAGTCTGTCTTGAGCAAACAGTGAGACAAATCCAAGCCAAATTATGGGACATTGGAAAAAAAAAAAAAAAAAAGGCTGGCCTGGACTCTGAAAATATCAGTCATGAAAGACAGTGGATGGATGGGCGGCTTAAGATGGAAGATGAAGAGAAAACCATGAGAACTGAATCGAATTCATGGCTCCGGATTGAATGTTGGATTGTAAAACAATCATGAGGGACATAATTGGAAAGATTCAAATACGGATTAATTATTAGGTGATATTATTATATTAAAGGTAAGTTTCTTGGGTGTAATCGTGGTATAGATGCTTATAAAAGACAATGTTTTTATTCTTAGTGTTTAGGAGTAAAGCACCAGGATACCTGTAGCTTCCGAAGAGTCAAACAGTCCAAGGGGGAGATCATTGACGTGATATATACACAGATATGTAAAACATGCCGTGTATTGTAGCAAACACACACACACACACACACACACACACAGCAAATGGGGCAAAATGTTAATTGATGGATCAACGTGTAGATTATTCTTTCAACTTTGCAGTAAGTTTGGGGAAAACTTTTCAATACAAAGTTTGGGGAGAAAGTCAAAAACTATATTATCTTTCTCGTCTTACCACGACCTAGGGGGCCTGAAACAGCCGGCTTTCGTCTCACCCGGTGCTGCAGGGCAAAAGTGGGAAATCAAGGGATCAGCAGGGCCGGGCTCTTTCTGGTAGCTTCAGGGGAGAATCCTTGCTTCCTCCAGCTTCAGGGGGCTCCAACTTCCTTTGGCTGTGTCACCCCGGTCTCTGTCTTAGTGCCCACACGGCCGTCTTCTCTGTGTCTCTGTGTGTACCAGTTCAGTGTCCTGGCTATGATATTGTACTATGTTAGACAAGATGCTCCCTTCTGGGACACCACGTGGAAGTTACCGGAGATCCTCTGTATTCTTTCTTACAACGGTATTGGAACATACACTTATCTCAAACTAAAAAGTTTGTGTTTTTGTTTTGTTTGTTTGTTTTTTTAAGTTGGCAGAGACAGAGACTGAGGGGGGAGGAATCTGTGGGTCTGGCCATCTGATTGGCCACGGGCGGAGGGAGAGGTTGAAGGTGACATCACAGTTTCAGGCAGGGATGATGGGAGACGGTGGAACCAGAACAAAACCGAGGCCAGAAAAGAAGAAGCACAACCCAGGCTAGGGGACCCATGGCCAGCAGGATGGGCTTGGGGGACCAGAAGCACATGTGTCTTTGGGATGCAAGGATCATCAGGCTTGGGATGCAAGGACCATGCAGGACCAAATAGAGCCCGCTGAAGCAGAAATGGGCCATTTCCTCTAAGTCTGCAAGGGAGACCCACTGAGGCTAGGGCAGAAATGCAATTGGGCTCGAGGGGGAGCCAGGACCAAGATGGGGGTGAAGCCCTCTCTGTCTTTTCCCCTAACAGACTAGCTCTCTCTGCGCCTTAGTCCGCACACTGCGCAGAAAACGGTGGCCCCCAGCTCCCAAGTTCTTGTGTGGCCATCCCAGCCTCCGGGAGAAACTGACCTCTTGCAACTGGTCTCGCTCCCAAATCCCCAGGGGAAAAGTTCTGACCGGGTTCCCTGGGGCAGGGTGCCCTCCCCGCCACCGTGACCAGAGTGCAGGGTCACTTTACGCAAGCGTGGCCGGAGCTCGGTGCCCCCGTCCAAGGCGGGTCATTGCGAGCTGGGCAGACGTCTCCAAATGAATCGCTCCCAGAAGTCCAGAAAGTGCCTTATGTTGAGGCCAATGACCTTATGAGAGCCAGAGAATTAACCACCGCGTTTCCTTTTTCAAAAGAGAAGTCCCTGTTTTCCAACCATCACTTTTTAGAAAAACATTCGTCAACAGGAGCCGAAGCAAACATTTAGATTGGCTTTTTCTTAACCAGGAAATTAAAGGAACCAGAGCATCTAGTCCCCGAGCCTTCTGAGAATCAGAGTCTTATTTAATTTTTTAATTTTTTTAATGTTTATTTATTTTTGAGAGAGAGAGAGAGAGAGCACAAGTAGGGAAGGGGCAGAGAGAGAGGAGACAGAATCTGAAGCAGGCTCCAGGCTCTGCGCTGTCAGCCCAGAGCCCGACACGGGGCTTGAACTCATGGACCACGAGATCCTGACCTGAGCTGAAGTCAGACGCTTCACCAGCTGAGCCACCCAGGCGCCTCCAGAGTCTTATTTTTTTTATAAAATCCTGATCTAGACAAATAAAAGTCACTCTTCGGTGGATTTTTAGTAATCGCTCCCCCCACCATCTCTGAAACGTTCTAAAAATCATTACTAATGATTCTGATAAAATTGATCTGGCAATCGCTTATGGTAGAACAGCCTGTCGGTGCAAGGCCACTTTCCTTTCACCGAGAAGTATGGCTTCTTCGCAGAGACAGACACAAACGGGCGCAGCCCGTGGTCGTTCTCCGGAAGTCTGCGGCAAGTGGGGTGGTCACCTGCAGGGTCACGCGGCACCAGAGCGTGGGGCTGGGGACAGGTGGTGGGCATCAAAGCCTCCAAAGCTGGGACAGGAAGAAGGCTTTCCTTTCCTTCACTTGTATGAAAATACAAGAAAACCTTCTGGGAGAAGGGCTTCCCCTCCTGTTGTGGCATTTGGGGAGCCAGGTCACAAACACCACACATCTGAATAAATAAATAGGTCCGCTTCCCAGATTCGGGATTTGTTGCTTTAATCCTACAGTTCGGCCTCCTGGTGATTCTTCATTAATTGCACGCTCTAGAAACAAAGGAACTTTGTATTCTTTAATCATGGACTTTCCAAAGCATCAAAGTGGGCAGAGAAGTTTTCAGCTGCCCTTTGATTTTACACATCCCCCTCCCCCTCGGGGCGTCCACCAGTGAAGGGGGCTAAAGGTCAGCCCCAGGGTAGGGGGGTGGGGCTCCCCATAAGCAGGGAGGACAGTCTAGAGCCCTCAGGGACAGTGGCTCAGGCAAATGTGGTTGAAAAAGGAAAAGGCTTTTTATTATTATTATTATTATTATTAAATCAGAGCTTTTAAAAAAATTTTTTAACTTTTTTTTATTGTTGAGAGACAGAAAGAGACAGGGCATGAACAGAGAACGGGCAAAGAGAGAGGGAGACACAGAATCGGAAGCAGGCTCCAGGCTCCGAGCCGTCAGCACAGAGCCCGACGCGGGGCTCGAACCCACGAACCGTGAGATCATGCCCTGAGCCGAAGTCGGACACTTAACCGACGGAGCCACCAGGCGCCCCTTAAATCAGAGCTTTGAGCAGCCCCCAGAGGTATCTCTGCCAGGGCTGGCATTTGGGGATGTGGGTAATATAATATAAAGCGAAATCACATTCCGAACCTGCCGTTTCTGGTGGGGGGTAAATGCGTTCAGTAAAACCAGGTTCGAAGAGAGGTCTGCACGGGATCTGCGTGAAATACTGTTAAATAGCAGGGACCGTCTATGAGTCGACTCGCAGGGTTCCACACATATGCGAGCAGACGTTTTGCTCGGAAATCACGTGGCCATGGAAGTAAAAAGCATCCCGAGGAAAAATGCAATGGAAAAGAGTGGGTAGGACAGGTGCGTGGGAGCAGAATCCTCAGGTGGCTCCCCAAGACTCCAGCCCCCAGGCAGGGGGACCCCGTGTAATCCCCTCCTGGGGAACGCAGGGGATGTGAATAGTGTCCGCTCTCTGCTCTTAGGATGAGGTTACGTGCGACCAAGTGATGGGACTGTCCCTCCTGTGAATATGTGACCTTATCCAGGACGGTGAGACTCTGTCTCGCTGCCTTGAAGAGCTGCCGTGTCGGTCTCGGGATGGCCACCCGGCATCTCAGGGACGCCTCCAGGAGCTCAGCGTGCCCCCGGCAAGCAGCCAGCAGGAAGACGGGGGCCTCTGGGCTGCAGCCACCTGGTCCTGGATTCTGCCGTCCACCGGGCGAACTTGGAAGAGGGCCCAGCTGACCCACTCAGGGACTCCTGACACACAGAGACTACGAGATAAAAAAACGTGTGGACTTCAAGCTGCTGCGTCGGGGCCAATTTGTGACACCACAGGGAAAACTAATATAGATCATACTAGAAAGTCGGTACAATTTATCTTAGAGCTTCTAAAAGGAATTTTACCCACCTATCACAGAAGACAGCATTGCTGGTGTTCGATTAAAAACTTGAGAAACCTCAGGGCATCACTGGAAACCGAGAGCGCTGTGCTGAGAGTCAAAAAACATGATTCTGGCTCTGCTTGTACTGGCAGGGTAACAGGGACCAGAAACTTCATTGCAGCATTGTAGATTTCAGACCTTGTTCAATGATGAAATGCAGCAAAGACGACTCCCTAACTTTTCTTCTGATTTGAAGACACTCCGGGGCCGCCTGGGTGGCTGAGTCAGTTAAACGTCCGGCTCTTGGTTTCCGGGCAGGTCGTGATGTCGCGGTTTCGCGAGCTCGAGCCCTGCATCGGGCTCCACGATGACAGTGCAGAGCCTGCTTGGGATTCTGTCTCCCTGTCTTTCTGCTCGTGCTGTCTCTCTCTCTCTCTCAAAATAAATAAATGCACTTAAAGAAAAAAACCACTCTGCCAATTAGTCCCATCTGTCTGTTTCAATTGTTAACATTATTGATAGGCGCATTCATTGACCTGCTTAAACCTCCTAGCAGTTGGCTTCCCTGGCATATTTTAATGTTTATTTTTGAGAGAAAGAGAGAGACAGGGCATGAGCGACGGAGGGTCAGAGAGAGAGGGAGACACAGAATCCGAAGCGGGCTCCAGGCTCCGAGCCGTCAGCACGGAGCCCGACGCGGGGCTCAACCCCACGAATCATAAGATCATGACCTGAGCCCAAGTGGGATGCTTACCGACTGAGCCACCCAGGCGCCCCATTCCCTGGTATATTTTAAAAGTCCAGGGGCACCTGGGTGGCTCAGTCGGTTGAGCATCCGACTCTTGATTTCGGCACAGGTCGTGATCCTGGGGACGTGGGACCGAGCCCTGTGTTGGGTTCAGCCTGCTTGAGATTCTCTGTCTCTCTCTCTCTCTCTCCCTCTGCCCCTCTCCTCTGCTCATGCATGTGCGCTCTCTCTCTCTCTCTCTCTCTCTCCCTCTCTCTCAAATAAAAGTCCAGCTTATATGACCTCATCGATATTTCCAACTTGTGTTTTGTCCCTCCCTTGTCACCTAACTCTCCGGCTTAGCCAACAGCCCTTGGAGAGCTCCCCCTTCTCATACAGGTGTGCCCTCTTGTACACCCTTGTGCACCCGCCACCTGGCCGTGGCCAGGACAAGCCCCCTAACCTCTTAGTGTCCCATTTTTTCTCATCTATAAGACGTAGGTAATGATACTGTCTTGTCTTCCTTACAGGTCGCTCATTTACTCCGCAATCATTACTGAGTACCAGCACTGTGCCACTCCCTCGTTAGGTGCTGGGGTTACAGTGATGAAGAAACTACACAAAATCCCCGGCCCTCTGGGGCTTGCCTTCTATACGGGGTGGTGCACCAAGGCCTCTCTGATCCGATGAGATCAGGACGAGCCATGAATGAAGCGAGGTCACAGCCGTGCGGTCGTCTGGGGTGAGGGCACCAGGCGCAGGGAGCAGTGAGGACGGAGGCCTGGCTGTGTGCGTGGCACGTTGGAGCAGCGGAGGCTGGGCGGCAGTGGGCAAGATGCCCCTGTGATTCGTGGGGACCACAACGGCCCCGCAGGCCTGAGCACGGGGCCCGTCCTGGGGGACAGAGCGCCGTCACCGGAAAGGGAAGGTGTCCTTGGGTAGCTCGCTCTGTTGAGAGGTGTGAAGGAGCTTTATCTTCCGAGGGGGGTCGGAGAGCTTTGCTAGATCACGGGGTGTGGTTCGGGGGCCTCGGTCCCCACGCGGCCTGGCAAGCCCCGGTCGCTGGCACTGGCTTGCTCTGAAACTGGGGAAGTCGCGTTGCCTCCTTGAGCCTCCTCTCATTCGTGCACAGAAGGAGCTGGATTCAGTCAGAGGTTTCCGTCCCAAGGGCTCGGCTCTGAGCAGGGAGGAGCCCCTTGTCCTAGAGCCGTTGTCGCTCGGGACATCTGCCTGAGCCCTGGTGCCGTAGACGTGCTTTCAGAGCTCACCTGCACTTTGGACAGTCGAGAGGGGTGAGTGGGGCGAGGAAGGCACGGGCCCCTGGTGCGCAGGTGGCTGTCCCTGCCTGTGCTGCGGCCTGAGGAAGAGAAGAGGTCGATCGTAAAGACCCCAAGAGCTGCCTCCGTCGGCGAGAAACTCCCAGTTCATGCTGCCTTTGGAAGAACGTTCCTTGTCCTTAAATGCAACTTTAGACCGCACTGTCTCTGAGAGTTACCACTGAGGTGCGTGTGCGCGCGCACGTCCGTGCATGCACATGTGTGCGTGTGTTCGTGAGTGCTGTGTGTGTGGATGTGGATGTGTGCCTGTGTGTGTAGATGCGTGTGTGAGTGAGTGTATGTGAATTTGGTTATTTGTGCGTGGGTGGTGTGTGGGTGTGGGTGTGGTCTGTGTGCGTGTATTGTATGTAATTGTGTGTGCATGTGTGTGATGTATGTGCATGCGTGGGGTGTGTACGTGTGTTAACGTGTTGTGTGTGGCTTGCATGTATGTGCATATGCAGGGTGTGTACACGTGTGTACATATGCGGGGTGTGTGATGGGCATGTGTGTGTATACTGTGTTGCGTGTGTGCGTATGTGGTGTATATGCATGTGTGTGTACAGATGTGGGGTGTGCACATGTGTTGTGTGTGCATATGTGGTGTGTGCATGTTTATGCACATATGTGGGCTGTGTACAGGTGTTGTGTGTAGTATGCATGTGTGTGTACAGATGTGGGGTGTGTACATATATGGTGTGTGCATATGTGTACATATGTGGGCTGTGTACACGTGTTGTGTGCAGCGTGCATGTGTGTATACATGTGGGGTGTGTACATGTGTTGTGTGTACATATATGATGTGTGCATATGTGTACATATGTGGGGCGTGTACATGTGTGTACATATGTGGTGTGGTCTGTACATGTGTGTGCGTATGTGGTGTGTGCATGTTTATGCACACATGTGGTCTGTGTACACATGTTGTGTGTAGTGTGCATGTGTGTGTACATATGTGGGGTGTTGTGTGTGTTCATATATGGGGCGTGTACATGTGTGTAGTGTGCATGTGTGGTGTGTGCATGTTTATGCACATGTGTGGGGTGTGTACACGTGTCGTGTGTAGTTTGCATGTGTGTGTACAGATGTGGGGTGTTGTGTGTGTACACATGTGGGGAGTGTACGTGTGTTGTGTGTGCGTATGTGGTGTGTGCATGTTTATGCACATGTGTGGGGTGTGTACACGTGCCGTGTGTAGCGTGCATGTGTGTGTACACGTGTGGGGTACGTACACGTATGAATGTGTTGTCCACAGAAGACAAGGAAACCAGAGGAGGAGGAGGGGTCGGTAGGTCCCACAGGAGATCGGCGTGGAGACCGGACCCCGGGACGTGTGCCCGTGGGAAGACGCCATGTGACGTCAGAGATGGTGCCAGACCCCGGACGGGACGCTGCGATGGTCAAGCGCCTTCCGTAGTGCAGTGCAAGGGAGAGAAGCCCGTCCAGGGCAATTCCAACCCCAGAGGCAGGAAGTGATGTGTTCTTCATGGAGGGGAAGGACTGGAGGACAACCTCCCAGTCGGGGTCTCTCCTGGGGTCTCTCAGAGGAGGAGGAAAAAGGCGATTCCTTCCGTGCACCTGGGTGGGCTAACCTCATTTCCCTCTGGTCCCCAGGAAGCGTGGTATCAGAATCCAGGTGGCAGCACGTCCCTGCAGCGGGGTCATCATGACATCACGTCTGCTGCTCGGACGCCATCCGGGGTGCGTGCCGCGGCGGGACGGCCGGAGAACCAGGGGTCGGGGCAGGCTCCCATTCCCTCTGGTCACCCGTGGCTTCAGTGCCACTTACCGGCTTACCGTGTGCCACGCGCTGTCCTCGCTGGGAAGCACAGATGCGTCACTGTAGGGCCATCCCGGCCTTCTGGGCAACGGCAGGAGTGACGCAGACACAGTCCAAGGTGGGGAAGGGCAGGAGGCGGGGACAGGGCAATCCTGCGAGCAGCTGCAGGTGGTGGAGGGGGTGGGAGGTGCCCTCATGTCCCTCCCGACACAGCAAGAGAGGGTCGGGGGATGGCCCACGATCAAAGGATCCTTGGTGAAGAAACTTGGGGGTGACCGAGCTGCAGAATGTCTAGGTCCCCCCAGTACCGCCCAGCTTTCCTGGTCCAGCGTCGGGGAACGCTTTTGCCTCTGCCCTCGCAACACGACACGCTTACACCTCCTACCACCCCGAGGCTGTCTGTCCATAAATGCCATTGATGGGGCAAGGGTACCACCTTCTTGTCGAGGGACTTAGTTTCCAGCACCCGTGGACACCAACCCACGGAGGAAGGTCACAGCACCAGGAGACGCAGGGCCAGAGTTCCCGCTAAGTGAACTGGAAAGTGAATGTAGTAAGGTTGCCAGATACGAAATCCACGTACAGAAATCCGTGCCGTTTTTATGTTCTAATAATGAAGCAACAGAAAGGGAAATTAAGAAAGCAATTCCATTTATAATTGCACCAAACATCATAAAACACCCAGGAATAAATGTAACCAAGGAAGTGAAAGACCTACACTCTGAAAACTGTAAGGCTGCTGAAAGATACTGAAGATGACACAAACAAGTGGCAAGATATCCCCTGTTCCTGGATTAGAAGAATAAATATCATTAAAAATCCACACTACCCAAAGCAATGTACGTATTTAATGCAACCCCTGTCAAAATACCAGCCCTATTTTTCACCGGACTAGAACAAACAATCCTAAAACGTGTACAGACCCCAGAAAGACCCCAAATAGCCAAAGCGGCCTTGAGACAGAAACACAAGGTTGGAGATATCAGAATTCCAGATTTCGGGTCATACTGCAAAGCTGTCGTAATTAAAACAGTCTGGTGCTGGCACAAAAACAGACACACAGATCGATGGAACAGAATGGAGAGCCTAGAAATGAAACCACGTTTATATAGTCAATTAATCTTTGGCCAAGAGGGCAAGAATATGCAACGGGAAAAAGACAGCCTCTTCAACAAATGGTGTCGGGAAAGCTGACGGCTACACGCAAAAGAATGACAATGGACCACTTCGTTACGCCGCACACAAACATAAGCTCAAAATGGATTAAGGCCCTCAATGTGAGAGCTGAAATTATTAACATCCTAGAAGAGATCGCAGGCAGTAATGTCTTCAACGTGGGATGTAGCAACTTTTTTCTAGACATGTCCCCTGAGGCGAGGGAAGCAAAAGCAAAAACAAACTATTGGGACAACAACAAAATGAAAAGCTTCCGCACGGCAAAGGAAACAGTCGACAAAACTAAACGATAACCGACTGAACGGAAGAAGATATTTGCACATGACGTATCCAATAAAGGGTTAGTATCCAAAATAAGGAAAGAACGACACGACTCAACATCCAAAAAAGTGATCGTTCAACTAAGGATGGGAAGAAGACACGAGTAGACATTTCTCCCACAAGGACATACAGATGGCCCCCAGGCACTTGAAAAGATGCTCAACGGCACTCATCAGGGAAATGCGGATCAAAACCACAATGAGCTATCCCCTCACCCCTGTCGGAATGGCAAAACCCGACAACACAAGAATCAACGGGTGTCGGCGAGGATGCGGAGACAAAGGAACCCTCTTGCACTTTGGGTGAGCGTGCAAAGTGGCGCAGTCACTCTGGAAAACGGTACGGAGGTTCCTCAAAAAGTTACGAATGGAAGTACCCTACGACCCGGCCGTTGCACTACAAGGTATTTACCCAGAGAATAGAAAAACGCTAATTCAAAGGGATATACATGCACCCCGATGTTTACGGAAACATTATCAGCAGTAACCGAACTATGGAAGGAGCCCAAGTGTCCATCGATGGATGAATGGCTAAAGAAGATGTGGTATATATGTTATATATACATACACACACACGCACACGCACACGCACACAATGGAATATTGCTCGGCCATGAAAAGAATGAAATCTTGCCATTTGCAACAACACACGTGGAGCTGGAGAGTAGAACGTCAGGCGAAACAAATCAGCGAGAGAAAGACACACACATGATTTCACTCATATTTGGAACTGAAGAAACAAAACAAATGAGCCAAGGGGAAAAAAGAGAGAGAGAGTGATAAAACAAGAAATAAACTCCTAACTCTAAAGGACGAACCAATTTGTCCCTCCACCAGAGCGGAGGTGGGCAGGGGCGGGGCGGTGGGGGGAACGAAGGAGTGCACCTGTCGTGATGAGCACCGGGTGATGTATGGACGGGTTGAATCACTCTATTGTACCCCCAAAACTAAGACGACACTGCATGTTAACTATGCTAGAATTAAAGTAAAAAACTTCACTTAAAAAAAAGAGAGTTACCAGCAAGCAGGTCAAACCCTGCCGTCTGTCTCTGAAGTTTCTGCACCGGCTGGAGTCCGAGAAGGAAAAAAGGAGGGAAATCGCTTCTCGAACTCCTACCGCTGGGCCGCCCACCTGCTCCATGGCAAAGAGAGAGGCGGGCCGTTCAGACTGATGCCAGCGTGCCTCAAGGGAGCAGAGCTCCTCCCGGAAGGCCGAGCTCTGATGAGGGAGCCCCCTCTCTGAGCAGTGAGGAACCGGGGGACCTGTCTCTGTCCTCAGAGGTTTGGCTGCCTGCACGCCTGCTTCCCCGACGGCGCCGCGGGTACGGTCCTTTCTGCGCCCTAACGCCATGCTTCTTCAGGGAGTTTTCAGGCAGTCGTTTCTCTTGAACGGGAAGCCGGCCCCCAGCCAGCCTTCTCTCTGGCTTTTAAACATTTTTATTTTGTTTCGCCCTGGGCTTGTAGATAGGAGAAGAAGATCTACTCAGGGCATTTCAAGGTACTCGAAACAGTCACATAAACGTGGGCCTCCGTTTCAGCTGTTCCTTGGGCCCTCGGTTTGTAGAGTGTGCAAATGAGCTGTGAGCGCAAGGAGAACTGTGAGCACTGAGGAGAGAAAATACAGGATAATCCCCCTGTCACATCCCCCCCAGGTAGACATCACCCATCCAAGTGCCTGTTGCATAACGAAGTATCATTCCCGACAAAGTGCCGAACATCCGTTTGCTTACCTCTCTGTGTTCCTGTTGGTGATTCCAGAAATATTCCTGGATAAGCAGAGTGCTTGGAGCACCGGCATCTGGCCCCAGAGGAGTATTTCCCCCCATCAGACCATTTGTTTTCCTTTTCCTTTGCCCACACGTAAGCCTGGGTATAGTATGTGCAAAGCTAAAACCACTTCCTGATCATTCCCTATGAATCTCGATATTGCTTTAAGGGGTGGTGAAAATAATATGAGTGATAGGACAATGTACGTGGTAAGACTAAAACATTTTGCCATGTTTCATGCTACAATGATGATCTATTTTCCAAAGTCCTGTTACAACGTTTGAGTGAAACTTGTAAATTCCCGGTGCATTTCTGCATTTAAGACTTTCATTGACAATTCCAGCTGCTAGTGCTTCAGCAGATGGACGTTTCCTAAAAATCAAGCCAATAAAAAACCATCTGAGAACTCCGATAACTTAGGAACATTTGTCTCCTTTGTCATCGCTATCAATAAAACACAGATTATATGAAAATCGTGAATATAAAAACATAATCAGTGTGTTTTCCCGAAATGAAAAGATAGAAACGAGTGGACAATATATGATTTATGAATTATGTAGGTTGTTATTTACTTATTCGAACGGCATAACCTGCCTACAGGACACTCTGTTGTACCGAATAACAAAGTCCCCTGTCTGATATCTTGCCAGCTTTCAGTCACTTCAAAGCACAGTTTTACGTAAATGCTCAGGAGGTCGGGGAAGGTTGGCAAGACCTAGAAATGTGGCTGACAACCTCAAGAGGAAGGAGGTTCAGCCAATGAGGAGTCCTGGAGAAGAGATTCTGTTTGGGTGTTACGCAGGGGTGACATGAGCTTTGCAGTAGAAGCGTTATTGAGTCCAGGAATTCCCACATCGGCTCGTGGAAATTGTCCCCCTCTTTTCTTCGCAGCAATGTGGAAACCATACTTGACGTTGACATCGGCCGTGCTTCGCGCTCCAAAGCTACAAGAGATGGGGACTTCACACCATGAAGGCCTCTTAGGGTCTAGCTTCATGGAATAGTTTTAGTTCAAAAACACTACAGTTGCTCCAAAAGTTAAAGATAGAATTATCACGCGACCCCGCCATTTCACCTTTAGGCATATACCCAAAAAGAATTGAAAGCAGGGTCTTAAAGCACTATTTGTACAACCACATTCACGGCAACGTTACTCACAGTGGCCGCAAGGTGGAAACAGCTGCAGTGTTCATCAAGTGATGAGGGGATAATCAAAGTGTGATGGGTACATAAAATGGAACATTATTTAGTCTTAAAAAAGAAGGAAATCCTAACACCTGCGACAACACAGATGAGCCTTGAAGACGTGTGGAGTGAAATAAGCCAGTCACAAAAGAACAATCCTTTCCAAGAGGTGCCTGGAATAGTCAAATTCACAGACAACAGAAGATAGCCTGATGGTTGGTGGCCGGCGTGGGGCGGGGTGAGGGGGGTGCGTTGGGGCAGAGAGCTGTGATACAGAGTTTCGCTTTTGCAAGACGAACCATTCTGGAGATGGACGGGAGTGACGGTTGCATAGCAAAGTGAACGTACTTAATGCCTGTGAATTGTGCACTTAGAAATGGTTAAGTCGCTCAGGTTTCCAGAATGTCGTGTAGTTGGAATCATACAGTACGTAGCCTTTTCAGATCGTCTTCTTTCACTTAGCGATATGCGTTTAAGTTTCCTGCACGTCTCTTTATGCCCCGATGCTTCATTTCTCGTGAGTGTTGAGTAATATCCCTTCACCTCCGGAAGGATATCTTGGTTGCTTCCAAGTTTTTGCGATTGTGAATAAAACTACTATAAACATCAGCACGCTTGCGCTTTTGCGGATGGAAGTTTTCAACTTGTTTGAGCAAACGCTAAGGGGTGCCCTGGCTGAGTTATTTGGTGAAAGGAGGTGCAATTTTGTAAGAAACTGCCAAACTGTCTTTCAAGGTCATTGTGCCAAGTTTGCATCATCACCGACAACGCATGGGAGTTCCCGTGGCTCCACAGCATCGTCAACATTTGATGTTGTCAGTGTTCCAGATTTTGGCCATTTTAAGAGGTACGTAGTAGCAGTTTTTGGTTTTTGTGGGTTTTTTGTTGTTTTTGTTGTTTTGTTTTTCTGGTAAAGCTCTCCTTCCTATGTTGTGGTCAATATATTCGTCAGTGGAGAAGTGAACATCACCCAGTGGGATGTCCGGTGAGAGGAGGCCTTCAGATTTCTAGGGAAGAACTCTAGCCAGCAGGAGTGAGACCACGTGAAATGATAACCCAGGGCTGGCAGACCATGCGTTTCTTGGACACAAAACGCCAACAGAGTGTTCAGATGCTGAAACCCTCTCTGTTAATTACAGGACAGACTTTCTCTCATGAGTCCTATTTCCAGCTTCGAAATGGAAAGGCATTTCACAGCGAGGCTATCATTTCAGCCCTGGCCGCCTGCATAGATTTGTGATCTTAATGAAACCAAGATTGGCCTTTTATTCTCTGGAGATGGCAGAGCTTTGACAGTATGCAGGATGAAAATGCAAATGGATCCTTTACATCCTTCTGAAATAGAAATCTGGAAAACATACCAGCAGGCCGTAGCTGGGGGCGGGCTCATCTTAAAGTGCACTGACCCTCCCGATACTTTCCAAAACTTCTTTATGCATTTCTTCCCAAACTGAAAGCCGTGAACATTCAGACAGGGACCATGTAACTCACTAAAGTAAAGAGTACCAAAAAGCGATTTACTCGGTATGATAATTAATGCCATGTGTCAACTTGGCCCACCTTTGGTACCCAGACATTTAGATTAGTGGTCCAACACTAATCTAAACACTGTTCTGAGGGCACTTTTTCGACGTGATAAATATTTAAATCGGCAGACTTTGAGTCAAGCGGATTTCTCTCCACTTTGTGGGCGGGCCTCATCCAATCAGTTGAAGTACCTAACAAAAAGATGGAGGTCCCCTAAAGATGAAGGAGTTCTCCCTCCTGACGGCCTTGGAACTTGAGCAGTGTCTACTCTTGCCAGAACTCCCAGCCTGCAGGCCTGTCCTGAGAATTTCAGACCGGCCAGCCTCCACCATTGGGTGACGCAATCCCTTAAAGTAAATAGCTGTTCATTCCAATCGATCTCTCCGTCTTCCTTGACATCGCTGTGTGCTGTCTCCTCACTGGAAGATGTCTTCCATGCCTAAGCCTTCCCCAGGCTTGACCCTGGTCACCCTCTACTCCTCACCTCAAAAAGTGCCTCCTCTTGGGGGTGACAATGCCTCAGGCAAGGTGGGATCTCCGGGTCGGTGGTGATGTCACAGCATGGCGGAGGGTTCACTCTCGGGACTCTGAGCTGGTGAAATTACACGAGTGAAGGGGTCTTGCCTGGTTCAGAGTCCTGGAGCTTGCTCAGTTTGTCCCCACCTCCATGTGTTTGGACGATAATGATCCTGGGTGGTGTTGAAGGTAGGACATCCCACCAGAGATCGGCGGGATGTCTCTGCTGGGCAGGGAGGTGGAGAAAGGAGGGGCTGGCCCCCTCCTGGCCAATCCCGGGCCCCGCTGCAGGCAGGGGATGGTGGCGGGAGGGAGGACATTGTCTCACGCACTCAGCACTGCCCGCTGGCCCTTCTCTCAGTTCCCCGCGACCTGGGCAGAGCCTACACCCCCATCCTGCCCACGTGTTGTGGGCCACCGTCATAATAATAATGAGATTTAAACTTAAAGAAATCATTGAGAATTGCATTCAGGAATTCCAAAGCTGGCAAGCAGCGTAAATTCTAGCTTGTCTTCAGGCTATTGTCATAAGGCCGGGGCACCTTAACTGTCAACGGAAATCCTACCCATCCTGGTAAAAACTTTGCGTGGACCACATTGCTGTTTGTTTGCATCTGGACCTCGGTGAGCCGTCACAGTGGTGGAATTTTAATATCGTTACGGTCTCCTGTTGGACGTCGTCGGAGCTACAGACGGTGATGCCAGTGCTGAAAGACCCAGGAGAAAATTCACGCCCTTAAGACAAGTCCTGGTGAGAGCAGGCTGCGAGGGAAGGCGAATTATTGTTGTATGCCTTGCTACGATTTTTCTCAAGTTTTTAAAATTTATTTATTTGAGAGAGAAAGAGTGGGGGAGGGGCAGAGAGAGAGGGAGGGGGAGAGAGAGACAGAGGATCCCAATCAGGCTCTGCACTGTTAGCACAGAGCTGGACGTGGGGCTCAAATCGACGTGCCACGAGATCATGACCCGAGCCAAAGTCAGATGCTTAACCGACTGAGCCACCCAGGTGCCCCTGCCTTGCTACTATTTTAAGAGAGGCCACTGCAAACCATTAGGGATGATCCTGGAAAAATTAAAGGAGTGTGACAGAGGTAATGCCTTACGTTTAATAATCCGAGAAGGGCAAAGAAAATTACAAATGGTGTCCGCTGTAAGGCGGATGACATACTTGCCCTGAGTCAGGTCCGAGGTCCCGTTGGTCGTGGAGAATCTGGTGACGGTTACAGAGGGAAGCGAAGAGAAAGCAGAAAGCTCAAGCTGACTTAACTAAGGAGCTGAAAGATGCAGGAAGGAAGAAGAACAGAAAGGAAAATAGGGGGAGAAGCTTGGGGGGTTGTACAGAGGGAGAGCAAAGAGAAAAGAAGAAAGGAAGCTTTGAAATGATTGCTAACGGGGCACTAAGCGTGCAGCTGGGCGTCTGGCTCTTGATTTTCGCTCGGGTCGTGATCCCAGGATCGTGGGATCCAGTCCTGCATCAGGCACTGTGCTGAGTGTAGAGCCTTCTTGAGATTCTCTCTCTCTCTCTCTGTCTCTGTCTCTGTCTCTCTCTGTCTCTCTGTCTCTCTGTCTCTCTGTCTCTCTCTCTCTCTTTCTGTCTCTCCTTCTGCCCCCTCCCCCGCTCATGTGCTCTCTCTAGAAAAAAAAAACAGATAGGGACACCTGGGTGGCTCAGTTGGTTAAGCGTCCGACTTCGGCTCAGGTCATGATCTCGCGGTTCGTGAGTTCGAGCCCCGCGTCGGGCTGTGTGCTGACAGCTCAGAGCCTGGAGCCTGCTTCGGATTCTGTGTCTCCCTCTCTCTCTCTCTCTCTCTGTCCCTCCCCTGCTCACGCTCTGTCTCTTAAATAAACATTAAATTTTTTTTTAATTAATAGATAAAATGGTCGCTGAAGTATGTGAAATATGTCACCTCAGATGCTGTTTTCCAGACACACTGTGGTTGGCATCAGTTACTTTGTTGGCATTTGCTGTCATTTGTTACCTTGGATGACACCATGGGTGGTGAGATGGGCCATGTGGACCCTGACGTATACTCGGGTCTCACAAGGCAGAGAAAGTCGGCTGAACGAGCATTCATGACGTGTCTGTTTTTGCGACTTGTTTTACGTGAGATCCTTTTGTTTGTTTATTTATTTATTTTTGAGAGAGAGAGAGAGAGAGAGACAGCACAAGCAGGGCAGGGTCAGAGAGGGAGACACAGAATCCGAAGCAGGCTCCAGGCTCCGAGCTGTCAGCACAGAGCCCGACGTGGGGCTCGAACTCACAAGACGTGAGATCATGACCTGAGCCAAAGTCGGAGGCCCAACCGACTGAGCCACCCAGGCGCCCCTACGTGAGATCTTTCTTGACTGGATCAGATGCGAGCATGAGAAAGTGTTGACTGAGCCTGGCTCTCTGGGTGAGACTCAGAAACACTGTGCACAGTCCTCGTCCGCTCACACGCCCACCTGACCCTACTTCCTCCAGGCCACATCTGGCCACCTCCTTCCTCCTCGGCCTGGCCCTCAGCGTCGTCCATATTCACACCCAGCTCTTCAGCCCTGCTCCTCCCGGGCTGTGGTCCTGCCTGAACCTCGCATCCTCCGTGCTGGCTCGCAGCTCCCCAGGCTCACCCCTCCCTGCCCATCTGCTTGCAGCCTCCCCTGTTCCCTAGGGAGCAGTTCAGGTTCTGGAACGTCCTTGAATCTGTGGGCCCTTTGCCCTCTCACCCCTTTGATCGCCTGTAGCGCTAACTCTCTCAGCCTTTAAGCGTCGGTGGTGCCTTGTTTATACCTCCCCTTATGGACCAGTGCTTGGTGAATTCCCAGTTGTTGAAATGAACTCGTAAAATGCACAATTACTGTCATTCAACTCTTGCAGCAGGTAGGTTAGCCTTGATGAAAAGTTGTAATTGATGTTAGATGAAAGTGATATATATGAGAGTGAAATTTATATCTATATCTGTATATATATACATATATAGATATATATTTCAAAATCATAGTGTGTCTTTTTCTGAAGAAGCAGGACTAATTGTTATCAAGTGTCTCCACAGGAGTTTCCCTAATCTCTACCAGGTGGCACAAAAATTAAACGTGAAAGGTCCATTCACATAGCCTTAGAAGTATTCTCTCTGTACATTGTTTTAGCAAAACCAGCAAAAACTGTATTCCGAATCGACGCTATTCCATGACCCTTACTTGGTAAGTGACGTTACTTTATTTGCAATACTACACTTCCCCCTGGTGGAAATAATCCAGCTATAACAAGTCTAATCTTCCTTCTCCTGAATCCGCTAGCATATTATAAAAGGAACGGGGAGGAACATCTCGTCTGTTTATTTCCAGACTTCTCACCCCAAAGCGAATCATTTCCTCTCCACTGGTCCCATGATTAAAATATGCTCTTGTGTTGATTTTCCTCCCTACTTCTGATGTTGTATATAGTCTCGCAATGTATCTTTTTATTTAAATTAATTTATTTTTCTATTGAAGCAGAGTTGACATACAATATTATATGAACTTCAGGTATACAACACAGTGGCTCAACATTTGTATACATTATAAAATGCCCACCAGATGGTCTAGTTACCATCTTTCCTTTCCTTCCACAACGTTATTACCATATTATTGACTAGATTCCCTCCGCTGCACTTTACGTATCCATGTGTGGTCTTGTGATGCTTTCATAGTGTTATACAAATGAAAAGGTGTATCTTGGGGTGCCTGGGTGACTCAGTTGGTTGGGCGTCCAACTTTGGCTTAGGTCATCATTTCACGGTTCGTGAGTTCAAGCCCCACCCCACATCGGGCTCTGTGCTGATGGCTCGGAGCCTGGGGCTGCTTCGGATTCTGTGTCTCCCTCTCTCTCTGCCCCTCCCCTGCTCATGCCCAGTCTCTATCTCCCAATAATGAATAAATGCTAAAAAAAAAAAAAAAAAGAAAAGAAAGAAAGAAAAGGTGTATCTTTTGAAAGGTATTTTTATGTCCCCAAATTTCATGTATTAATTAATCATGTTTTTACCTTTAGAAGTTAATATATATACATATATATGTATATATACAGCATATATATAACATATGTGTGTATATAGCATATATATATAGCAAACATTAACCAAAAAGTTTAATTTTTATATTAACTATATTAATATGAAACCCAGAACATTTAAGGCAAGAAGCATTATTAGAGAAAAAGAGGAATATTTCATACTGACAAAAGGGCCCATCCTGCAGGGAGATATAAGGATTTTTAATGTATAGGCATCTTATTAATACAGCTTCAATATATATGAAGCAAAATTAGCCCGAATTCAAAGGAGAACTAAACAAATCCATGATAATAGAGGCTTTCCCTGCCTTTTTTAATAAAAACTTTAATAGGAAAGGCAGACTAAAAATTCATTAGCATTTAGAGGAAGTGAGCAGTTGCAATTAACAAATGACCTAATTTACGTATGAAAATTAACAAATCAGATTGTTAATATGTATATCATTCTATCCTGCTGCTGAATATCCATTTTCTCAAGCGCAAGGGAACGTTGGTCTGAACTGACCACATGCTGAGCCACAAAGCCGATCTCAACCCATTTCAAAGGATTGGATTAGATAGATACATTGTCTGGCTATAGTGGATTTCAGCCGAAAATTGCCAACAACAAGGTAACTAGAAAATCCCAATTTAAGAAAATTGAGGAAGAAGTAGGAAACGTTTAGAACTAAGATATGAGAAAAAAAGCTACACATGAAATCTGTAAACTGCTTTCTGTGACCGTGAGGCCCAGGAGAAGACAGGAAATAATAAACATAAAACCAGAAAGAAAGAAAATAGCAATCAGACAATAAAAAGGCTCAAAGGTCAAAAAGTCGTTCTTTGAGGGGCACCCGGATGACTCGGTCGATTGAGCCTCTGAACTTGGCTCAGGTGGTGATCTCACAGTTCGTGAGTTCAAGCCCCGCATGGGTTCTGTGCTGACAGCTCGGAGCCTGGAGCCTGCTTTGGATTCTGTGTCTTCCTTTCTCTCTCTGCCCCTCCCCTGCTTGTGCTCTGTCTCTCTCTTTCAAAAATAAACATTAAAAAAAAAATTAAATTTACTGAAAAGTAAATAAAGGTGTAGGTTTGTTCTTTCTCCTGTAAAAGAATTTTTATTTCTAGTCTGAACATAAGCTACATATGTCAATTTGATACACTTGGGTCAGAATCTACCTCCTGCAAAAGTTTCAAAAGCACTCTGTAGGATATCCAAATCCTAATTTTTAGTATCGCTGACTTTGTTAAGGTAAGAAAAAAATTCTAAATGTGATTTCCCAATTTATTGACATATGACCAGGTCTACTGTAATAAAACTGTAAAGACTAGAGATTTAAATCTTTAAAAATTCAAATACAATGCTAATGATATTATATTAATTGCATAATTACTCATGATTTAGTATTGTCACGAGTGCACTTTAGAGAACACTTAATCACTCAGCTTTCCTTACAATGTGTTTTTCAAAGTGGCAAAATGTTAAACTCTTCCTAATAATTCTATTAATCTAAAAACTTTACTGATCAAGTCTGGGTTTCAGAATGGGACCACAGCAAGAGTGAGGGTACTACACTACAAATTGCTTTGAGAATTATTAGCAAGTAGATAGAGTCAGTCCTAATGCCATAAAGGCCTCATAAGAATAAAGATCTGGGGCGCCTGGGTGGCTCAGTCAGTTAAGCATCCGACTCTTGATTTGGGCTCAGGTCATGATCTTGCAGTTCATGGGTTCAAGCCCCGCCTCAGGCTCTATGCTGACCGCTCAGAGCCTGGAGCCTGCTTCGGATTCTGTGTCTCCTTTTCTGTCCTGACCCTCCCCTGCTCTCGCTCTTTCTCTCTCCAAAATAAATAAATATTAAAAAAAAATTTTTTTAATTCATTCTTTGAAAAGGCTAAAAAAAATGATATAACTTATAACAGCATCAAAATATAAAACATATTGTTAAACAAACCTCAGGCCCAAAATGGAGTCTCTTGGGCCAAGTCCTCAAACCAGGGCTTAATACCTAATTGCATTCAGCCTCCCCAGAGATGTGGTCTTAACTGGTCAGTCCAGAATTTTCTGACCAGTGCTAATGATATAATCTGTCACAATGGTCCCCTCCAGCCCCCAAAAGGAAGATGAGGTCACCTACCTAATAAGAATCCCCTGCCCTTCCCCCTAAGGGAAGTGACCTTGCCTGAAGCAATCCTTTCTTTTCCTTTGCTAATTGTTCCGCTTCTTTTCTGCCTATAAAATCTTTCCGTTCTTTACAACCCTTCCTTCTTGCTAGATGGGATGTTGCCTGAGTCATGAATCATTGAATAAAGCTGACCGGATCTTTAAATTTACTCAGCTGAAGTTTGTTTTTTTAACCACACGGAACTATACCTACCAAAAGATTTGCAAGGTGTCTCTACATGAAACTATACAACATGTTCGTGGATTAGAAGATCCCACATGATAAGAGGTCCATTCTACTGAAATTAATCCATAGATTCAATGCAATCCCAGTCAACACATCGGCAGGTCATTTTGTGCTCATTGACGAGGTCACGGTAAGTTTCATGGAAATGCAATGGCCAAAAATAGTTCAGAAAATCTTGAAGGGGAATAACAGAGTCAAAAACTCTACTCTACTTGTTATTAATACTTACAGTAAAATTACAAGAATTAGGATTACGTAGCATAGGTACAAAATTAGACAATAGGCCCAGCTGCAGCGAACAAAAATACACCAAACTAACAGAACAGAGAGAAAGCCCGGTAACAGACCCACATATATTTGAACACTTGACTTACAACGCTGTCACGACACGGCCGTGGATAAATGACACTGTTTTTGTCTTACTGGTGCTTTGGTCGGTTGCATATCTATACAGTTGGAACAATGCACAGCGACCCCTCCCTCACACCGCACGCAAAATATCAAATAACCTGTGGATGGATGATAGGCTTATGTGAAAAAAGGCAAACGATGAAGCTTCTAAAACAGCAGTATCCAAAGAAGTGTTGAGATGATGGAAATATTCAGCATCTGAGCTGTCCGATAGGGTAGCCCCTGGCCACGGGGGGGGGGGCTGGTAAGCATTTGGAATATGACTAGTGTGACTGAGGAATTCGATTTTTCTCCTCTTTAGCTTCAATGGTACTTAAAGAGCCACATGTAGCTAGTGGCCCCCATCACAGATCATGCATTTGTAAAATACAACGTAGGAGACTGTCTTCATGGCTTTGCTGTAATTAAGGACAAGTTGCTGAAACAGGGCCAAAAAGACGCTAAACATAAGGAACGCAACTGATAAACTGAACGTAATTGACAAATTGGCATTATTTCTATTCACCAAAAAATTCCTTTGTCATAATAAAGATCCAATAGATACAAATATATATTTATGTTTGTAAAGCATATAACTGACCAAAGGCCTTTGTCCAAGATAAACACAAAGAAAAAAGTGTAAGAAATGTATTGAGGAATTTTCCAAAATAGACTAAGAACATCAGCCTCATTAGCCAGCAGGGAAATTCAAATTAGAAACACAGTAAGATATTACTACTGCACCTGCTAAATTCTAGGATTCATGTATTTTAGACCAGCTAGAATTAAAAGATTATGCTACGTGTTGGCAAAGGTGAGAGGAACAAACTCACAAGGACCAGTAGTGGAAATAAGTTAGTATGAGCCTTGGAAACCAATTTAGTCTTATCTATTAGAGTTAAATATGCTCTTATCTTACAGTCCATGCACAGGCAAACCAAAATTCAAGTGTTGTTGTCTCATGTTGCATTAGACATAAAGCCAAAAATGTGAAATAATGAAATGTCCTTTAAGAGAATAATAGGTAGAGGGGCGACTGGGTGGCTCTGTCGATAAAGTGCCCGACTTCAGCTCCGGTCATGATCTCACAGTTCGTGGGTTCGAGCCCCGCGTCGGGCTCTGTGCTGACAGCTCAGAGCCTGGAGCCTGCTTCGGATTCTGCGTCTCCCTCTCTCTCTCTCTGCCCCTCCTCCGCTTGCACTCTGTCTCTCTCAAAAATAAATAAACATTAAAACCAAAAAAGAGAGAGAACAATACGTTTATGAGTTGTGGTACAGTCCTACACTGAGTGGAAAACAATAAAACAATGGCAAACAACATGGATGAATGTCACCCACACAATGATGAATAAAAGAAGCCAGACACAAAATAATGCATGCTTACATTTCCATTGGCATAAAATTCAAAAACGACAAAAGTTATCTACAGTGTTGGAGAACTCACGACAATGATTATGTTTGGGGAGGGAAGGGTCGTGGTTAGGAGGGAGATCATGGGGGCTTTCAGAAGGGCTGATCATGTTTTACTTCTTGACCTGGATCCTGGTTACCCGAGGATGCTCTCTTTGTGACCTTTCATCGAGCTAGAAACACCACGTGACTACTTTTCCGAGTGTATGTTGGAAACCAATGAAGAAGTCATAAAAGAATAAATCAAAGCTGTATGTCCCGCCCGGTCTATGTGATGGGAAATTTGCCTCTGCTTCCCCCACCCCCCACAAGCCCTCCCCTCCCCTGCCATGGGAAGTATGCATCTTCCCATGGATACATGACCATCAAAATGACCATTGGATCATACATGACCATCAAAAAACTTCCCTTCAAAAAGCAGAAATTGTGCAGACCTGATTCCTTGGCCCCAGCTCAATCAATCCGGAAATTCCTATCAGATTTGATCCCCAAATACCCACTATCTGGAAACCTCTTCCCAAGTAGATACTGAAAAAGAAAGAAAGCAAATATTTCAAGATTGTAAGAGGGTATATAAAATGATATAACCTCTAAGTATAACTGATTGAAAGAACTTAAAAACGTTTAGTGTTAGGAATTCCGTTAATATATTACTCACAATAGAGTGAAGGATAGAAATGAGACACAAGATATGTTTTGCTTGGAAAGAAGATCTCTTTTTGATAAAAAAAAAAAAATACAGTTTAGCCAGCTGGGAAATATGGACAATTTTTTCCCTTTTCTTTTTTGGATTTCAGGTGGAAGAGTTTGAAGTCCTCACACAACCAGTTTGGGGCACATCGTCCCATGGAGCGTGTGAGGCTCCCACCTGAATGTTGTGCACACACTTTCGTTTATTCCCTTTATGTCCATTCTCCAGTCCTGTATTCTTCCCCCTCCCCTCAGAGGTGACGGGCTCTGAAGGGTCTGATTGGTCCTTGTCAAATAAGCCTGGGGGAGAGGCAGATCGGGGGTAGGGCACCTCATCATATAGTTTCTTGCTTAAACTAAACGCTTACCTCTCCATTATATTTTTAAGAGCTCTGTAATTTACCGTGTGAATGTCTAATGCGCTGTGTCTAACACCGGCATCGGCTTCCGTGTTCCCCTCGCGATAAGCACCTAGGTCGCTTCCAGCTGTGGGATTGTCCTCCTACACGACCCCACGTGGCCTGTGTCAGAATCGCTGTGGGACGCGAGCTTGCGTGTGCGATGGCGAGGACACGGGAGTGCGTGTGTGCACACATGCACGCGGGCGTGAGGTTTGGCTTCAGTCCTGGCAGATTTGCTCTTTGGAGCGGTCGAACCCATCGACGTTCCCCTCATGCCCCATGTGTGTTCTTGTTCCACATCCTGGCCAAATACAGCTAGGATTCTGATGGTCACAGGGACAAGATTTAAGAGGTGCCTCACTGCTGTTCTGTTTTAACTCCTCTGATTGATAACACGTTTGGGGATATTTTCGTATTCTTGTTAACTATAGGATTTCCCCTTTTATGAACTACTCGTTTCATATTTACACCCATTTTTCTCTTGGCCTTTTTGTCTTCTTGGGTCATCACACAATAAACAAGATTGTAACTTCATGAAATTGTTCCAGGACCAGTTATTCACGTATTTTTAACCAATCTCTCATCTGTGACATTGTCTAAGTGATACTTTAGTGGACATAAATCTTTAATTTTGATACAATCAAATAATAATTTTTTTTCCCTCGCTGTTTGTACCGTTTTGGCCTGCTTTGCCTATGTCCAGATTCCCTGCTGTTTCTTTGCCTTTTTTCATGGGGTTTATTGAGGTGCAATTGATGTGTAATAACCTACACATATTTAAATGATACAATTTGATAAATTTAGAAATATATGTACACCTAATAAATAATCACATGAAGATAATGAACCCATTGTCTTCCACTCCTCCAGACTTTCTTATAACCCTTTATAACCCATCCCTTCTGTCCCCCACCCCCATCCTTAGAAATCACTGATTCGTTCTCTGTCACTATAGATTGCTTTGAATTTTCTAGAAATTTCTATAAACAGAAGCCTAAGTATGTACTGTTTGGGGGTCTGGCTTCTTTCTTTCAGCATAATTATGTTGAGATTCATCCACATTGTCATAGGTCAGTTTCTTCTTTCTCTCTGAATTCCTGCCTGCTATGCCCTCATACGGATATGCTGCCATTTGTTTATCCATACACTTGGCGTTGGACATTGGTGTTGTTTCAAGCTGTTGGATTGTTACAAATATAATTTATAATATTTTATAACCGTACATTATGAGAAATAGCCATACTTGTACTTTGTGTGTGAGTCTTGTGTGTACGTCTGTATGTGGATACCTTTCCATTCTTCTTGAGTAAATACCTAAGAAGTGTCACAGAGGTATCCCTCCACCTGCTGCTCGCCTGTAAAACCTCGGGGCTCAGCCTGAGCCTCACCATGTGCAGGCGGTAAGCTGGGTGCTCACGCAGCCACCCTGTATTTCCTCCTTTGCTGGGCATTGCTATTCTCTGTTGCCTGCTGTCCTATGTTTGAGCCATTGTTTCACGTATTTTGCTGGGGTTTTTTTTTTTTTTTTTTTTTTTTTGGTTCTTTAAGGTGGGAGGGTAAGTCTGGTCCCTATTATTCTATCTTGTCTGGGCCCAGGGGCTCCCCCTGAGCTGACTTATAATTTCTCCTTTTACGTCGGTCTTCAGTCCATCTAGGGTGTACCTTTATGTAGGCGGCTACGTAAGACCCACTGTCGTTTTCCTCTGCATAACAGAGGCCGGTTCTCCCAGCCGGTTCTGCTAAATAATCTGTCTCTCCCCACTGACATCCGGTTCTCAATTTCCAGGGCAGTGTGACAGCTCTGAGTTCCGTGAGCCAGTCTCTGACCACAACCGGCTCCATCTAACTGTCCTTGGGCTGAGTTGGTAGGATAAGTCTGCCAAGGTTCCCTTAGCTATTGTGAATCTTTATTCTTCCACATAGTAGGAAATGTGTTATTAAATGAGAAATAGGGTTAAAACTTGAAAAAAAATCTCTGAAAATTTCAATGTGACTGCTTGTAATTTACAGAAAAATTGGGGAAGAAATGATGCCTTTATAATGTAGGTCATCTCATCCAAAGGACAGAATCACCTTTTTGGTTTTAATTTCCTTAGGTATTCTTTTCATTTTTCAGGATTTTAAGTAATCTCCACACCCAACGTGGGACCTGAGCTCACAACCCTGAGATCAAGAGTTGCGTGCTGACTGAGCCAGCCAGGTGCCCCTTAGATATTCTTTAAAGCACTTTTCCTTTTCATTTTAAAACACTTTAGAGAGACAGTGCAAGCCAGGAAGAGGGGCAGGGAAAGAGAGAGAGAGAGAGAGAGAGGGAGAGAGAGAGAGAATCTTAAGGAGGCTCCACGTTCGGCATGGAGCCCAATATGGGGCTCCATCCCATGACCCAGGGACACCACCCGAGACAAGGTCAAGAGTCGGACACTCAACCGACTGAGCCAATCAAGGGCCCCAAAGCCCTTTTCTTTCATAGAGTTCGCATGTATAAGGAAATTCTTGGTATTGAATAGTTGTGTTACTATCACGAATTGTCTTATTTTGAAGTATGATTTGTCATATTTTGAATATGACAAAATATGTCATATTTTGAAATATGTCACAGAGATTTTATACTTTGCTTTGCAATCTAGAAACCTTCCTAAAGTCTCTCGTTATTTCTAAATAGTTCTGCTTATTATACGTATATAGAGAGTCAAAGAGAAACTATTCCCCAGACTTTTGTTAAAAATAGCAAAATAGATTTTATTCTGACTACAGCGGTGGAGGCGATGTCTTCAGTATAGAGCTGAGTTCCCCCGCCTCCCCACCCCCACCAATGTATGTAGAAGGGAGGAGAGGGGAGGAGGGAGAAGGGTGTGAAACAGAAATTCCCAAAAGTGGCTAGGGGATTGGTCAATGAGATTGGGCCATCTGTGTCTGGTCTCTAATAACTGGGGCTTATTAAGTTAGGCTCCAACCCTCCACAGAGACTGGGAGGCGGACATAAAACCATTTCTTTTAATGTTTATTTTTTAGAAAGGGAGAGACACAGAGTGCGGGCAGGGAGGGGCAGAGAGAGAGGGAGACACAGTTTCCTAAGCAGGTTCCAGGCTCCGAGCTGTCAGCACAGAGCCCGACCCGGGGCTCGAACCCACGAACCGCGGGTTCATGACCTGAGCTGAAGTCCGACGCTTAACCGACTGGGCCACCCAGGTGCCCCAGATGGAAGACCATTTGTGATGGGCAGTAGCTTTTACAGGCCAAGATCCCATAAGGCTCAGAGGAGCCTGATGGAGTTTGGTCTAGGACAGTGTCTTTGTCAATAGGGTCACCTGCAAATGAATGCAAGTTTTATATCAACCCTTCCAATTCAATGCTACTGGTTTTTGACAGCTGTCTTACAGGTCAGTACCACCAGTATTCCTGTAAGCCATACTGGACACCCTTGCTCTAATCTGTATTTTGAAGGCCAATGTGTCTAAAGTGTTCCCAGTAAGTAGGACATTGGCTGAAGGTTGCGGTGATCTTCCTATTTCCTGGTTTGCTGAGAAGACTAATCACAGATAAGTGTTCTAAGTGCTGTGGTCACAGGTTTTACTTTATAAAAAAAGAGTTTCAGGGCACCTGGGTGGCTCAGTTGGTTAAGCGTCCGTCTTCGGCTCAGGTCATGATCTCGTGGTTCATGGGTTCGAGCCCCACTTCGGGCTCTGTGCTGACAGCTCGGAGCCTGGAGCCGGCTTCGGATTCTGTGTCTCCCTCTCTCTCTGCCCCTCCCCTGCTTGCACTCTCTCTCTCTCTCAAAGATAAATAAACATTTAAAAAAAATTTTTTTTAAAACTGGCAAAAAAAAAAAAGAGTTTCTGAGTCTTCGGAAATCATCCTAAGGGCTGTCTCATTTAACTAATAATGTGGTAAACGACATCTTTAGATTTTTTTTTGAGATTAAACTAGCCTTGCCGTTCTCAGACAAACCTCACGTAGTCAGAATATAACCTTAAAAATGCTTTTTAGTTTATGTTGACTGATACGTTATTTGAGGCTTTTGCATGAGCGTTCAGAAGCAAAATGCGAGTGTGCATGCCAGTTTTGGTGCGACCTTATCCAATTTTGGAATAAAAGTTCTGCAGCACAATACAATTAATTTGACAGCTTTCCACTTGCTGGAATAACTTATATAGAATAGAAATTCTCTGTGCCTTGAAAGTTTGGTTAACTGTCCACCTGAACCTAGGGGAGGGAGGGGTCTCTAATTATCATTTCAAGTTTTCACATTTTTGTTCTTCTGTTCAAATGTTCTATCGCTTCTCGAGCTTATTTTCACATTCTACATTTTCCCAGAAAGTTACCTCTTAAAGTTTATTAGAGTAGAGTTGCTCATCATATTCTCTTATTTTAAAATCTGTGGTTTTCCATCTATCGACTCTCTCTCTCTCTAACTTATCAGCACTTTTAAATCTTTTATCTTAACTTTTGCTAGAGCGTTCTTCCATTTTTCTTTCCATAAAATCAACTATTTGTTGCTAATTATCTGTATTTTTATTCTCCTATTTCTGGCATGACCTTTATTATAGACATCTGGCTTTATTTCTATTATTCCATGCCCGTTTGATTTGTGTTTGACGTTCATTTTTTGCAAAAATTTATTTATTTATGCTTGAGAGAAGAGAGAGGGCGTAGGCATGTGTGAGTGGGGGAGGGGCAGAGAGAGAATCCCAAGCAGGCTCCACACCGTAAGTGTGGGCTCGAACCCACAAACCTCGAGATTGTGACCTGAGCCGAAATCAGGAGTCTGACCTTTAACCACCTGAGCCCCTCGGGTGCCCCGATCCGATCTGGTGTTCTTTAACAATGCTTACCTTGTTTGCTTACAGTCTTTCCTACTTTGTATTTACTTTCTGTAAGTATTGATTTCTTTGTTTTCCAAAACCTGTTAACCCATGGGGTTTTCATTATTATTGTGTTCTAAGTATTTCATTATTTTGAGGATGCTTTGCTGCGCAGTCTGATCTTTCTTTAGAAAAATATTGTTTGGTTTCCAGTCCCACGGGACTTTTTAGGTTTTGTTAATTATTTCAAAACACATTTTGTGACAGAAGTTATGAAGGCTTCTTTTGTCCAACAAAAAAGGTCTTTTTGTCTAACACATGTTTCTGCGGATACGATCCGGGCCTGAAAGCACCACGTTTTCTCCAGCACTGGGGGTAGATTTCAAGCTCAGTAATTGTGTGGTTCAGCTCTTCTAATTAAATTTGACCAGTGGGTGTTATTTCTGGCCAAATCTGTTCTTGCTTATTACACTTGCTATTGTAATGAAGCAATTTATAGATGCTTAATTACAACAAACAGATGAAATAGGACGACCGAAGCCCATGTTCCTGGGAAATTGAAGATGAATCTTCTAGAAAGACAAATAAAATCCATTTACTTGACAATGCATACGGAATTCAGGGATGAGGTGTTAGGGAGGTCATTGTAAAGGCTGGGGAAAAAGAGCAAAATCTAGGAGGATTCTACGCTTGGATTTTGTGTGGGTGTCCTTAACAGGCTTGACTTCACAGAAAACGAAACGATCCATCGTAAAAAGTGCATCATGGGTGTGGGTTATGTAGGAAAGGGGACTTCAAATTCCAGTCAGAGCCAAGGCATCATATGAACCCCCTGTCGATTTTCATTTCTGATAGGTCTTAAATTAAAATAAAATATTTAAATGATATATGTATTTCTTTATGACTTCCTGCTTTTGGTTTTTTTGATCAACCCACTGATTAATCATTTTAACTGTGTCAGGTAAACCGGCATCCACTGCCTATTATTTCTGTGAATATTAGAATATCTATAAAAAAGATGGATGGTCAAGATTCTGAAATGTTGGCAGTACGTCCTCGCTCTGTGAAAGGATTATATCTTCCTACAGCTTTCGTCTATTTGACACATTTTTAGAGCAAGTTTGTGTTATTCCTGTGATCAGAGAGGAGATTTTTTTAAATAGGAAAAAAAAAGAAATACTAATAAAATTAAAAGTAGGGTGGGGGGCACCTGGGTGGCTCAGTTGGTTGAGCATCTGGCCCCTGATTTCTGCTCAGGTCATGATCCCAAGATCATGGGATCAAGCCTGGAGATGGGCTCTGCACTGAGCATAGAGCCTGCTTAGGGGTCTCTCTCTCTCTCTCTCTCTCTCTCTCTCTCCCTCTGCCCTTCTCCCCTGCTTGCGTGCTCTTGCTCTCTCTCTCTCTCTCTCTCTCAAAAGAAGTATGTAAGCAAAGAAGCAATGGACAGACAAAAGCAGTAATAACAATGTATAGTACTTTATAGATCCCAAAGCACTTTTATTTGATCTTTACAAAAGCCTTAAGTATCAGCTACTCCAGAAGATCATTTTCTTTCTCTTTTAAACAGATGCAAAAACAGGATCTGAAAAGTTGCGTGGCTAGCCCACGGTCACCCTTCCCATTTTTCTTTCCACAACATTCTACTGGCCAACCAGTCAGTAAGACCTGCTCAGATTCAAGAAGAGGGGACTTCTAGCCCCTTCTCTCGATGGAGAACCACAAAGGGGAACCCCACCGAAGACGTGTGGAAGGGGAGACAGTGTTGGGGGCCATCTTTAGGAACACAGAATCTTCCACAGTCACCCAGCCAAAGGTCCCGGAACAGGATGACACGGGGGCTCTTTTTTGCTTATTTCTTTCTTTATAATAAAGACTATTTGAGGGCAGTTGCATCTTTAATGAACAGCAAGAGGCATTTTATTTTATTTTATTTCTTTAAAGATTCTATTTTTAAGTAATCCCTTCGCCCCTACATGGGGCTCAAACCCACAATCCCAAGGTCGAGAGTCGCAAGCTCTTCCCCGCTGAGCCACGCAGGCGCCCCCAAGACTGGGGTTTTCAAAGCTCTGAAGCGGATTGGAGTTTACCGACTGTTTCTAACGCCTGGAACGAACACTGGCTAGAGGGGAACTATGATCTCACCCTTCATCGATTTTCTTAGAGTAGAAGTTAGTGTCTTTGGGTTGCTGATTGGTTCTCGGTAATGAAGCGATTTCCCTAGGCATAAAAATAAAACTTAGTAACTGCTTTCCATATTAAAGTCGTGAATCTCTCAAAGCAGCTTCCTGTCCCCCAGGAATCTGAAACAAAGCCCAGAGTGACTTTTATGGCCTCCTTTATCCTGCCCCCCCCCAGCCCACGTGATTTACGTTCTTTTCTTTTCTTCTTGCTTCTTTTCTTGCCCCCCCAACCCCACCCCTTTGTCCATAATTTCCCTGGGAGGGAGTATCCGGGACCCCGGTCGCTGGAAGATTCTGGAGCCTGGGTGACTGGTGGTGCCACAGGGTCGGAGGAAGTCCAGGCCTCGGGGGACTAAGTATTTTTTTCTTTAAAGAGATATAGTCTATTTGGTTTTGTTCCTCCTGGGTCTTAACGCGGTTAAAGCACGCTTTTATGAGCAAAACCAGAATCTTCTTACAGTCTATTCAGTTATTTGTTGTATTTGTTAGGACTTTCAATTACGCTCAGTATTTGCTTCCCTTTGTACTGCTCATGGAGGTCACTGGGCACTTCTTTTTTTTTTTTTTATATAATGTTTATTTATTTTTGAGAGAGAGAGAGAGAGTGGTGGAGGGGCAGAGAGAGAGAGACAGGGAGACACAGAATCGGAAGCAGGCTCCAGGCTCCGAGCTGTCGGCACAGAGCCTGACGTGGGGCTCGAACCCACGTACTGTGAGATCATGACCTGAGCCAAAGTCGGACGCTTAACCGACTGAGCCACCCAGGCGCCCCTGGACACTTTTTTTCTAAAGACATCCATTAATTGTCATTTTTGTTGCGGGGGATGTTCCAAGCATGCTTGACAAATTGTTGGGGACCTTCCTTTTCTCCAAGCACGGCTTGGCCAGAGCCGCCGAAAGACCCCCGCGACTCACTTGCTGAGAGCACCTCCTTCCTCCCCTAGACCCACCAGCCCTGCCCTTGGCGAGTGCCTGGGGTCAGAGACACACAGGACGGAGTCCAAATGGGTGGAAGCAGGCGGTTCTGACCGCTAGAAGATGCGACAATTTTTGTTTGGGGAGCGGGTCGCTGTGGTCACCCAGGACAGGGACCGAGACCCTTAGCAGGGGCTATGGGGAGCCAGAGAGATGATAGGGGGAGGGGGTACCATTTGCCGGTGCTGCAGACTGGCCATCCACCCCCCGGGGGCACTGGGGTGCAGCCCCGGGTCCTAGTAAGCCCAGGCTGTGCTTTCGGGGTGCCCTTCAGCAACTTCTCCCCCTCCTGTCATCCCCAAACTCTGCAACCGCGGTTCCTGTTTACTTGTTGGATTTTCAGTGTGTTCTCTCCCCGGGTTTGGTTCCGTCTCTTCTCCTCTTCTCCCTCTTGTACCTCCTACATTTTTGATCTCTCAAAACCCGTCACCAGGAAGCCGCCTTTCTGCTGACGCTTTTCTGGACGCAGCCCAGGTCCATCAAAACTGTTTGCGTCTCTTTTTGAAAATCAAGCATATTTCCAGCCTAAGTAGAGCCCGGTGCACGAACACAGGGCAATCTCTCTAGAAGTGGCCTGCGAATGGCTACCTTAATGAGTTCCTCGGAGCAGCTCAGCCCTGGGGAGGCTGATGCTACCGGGGTCCCATTTCTTCCAGGGTTTGGCTTCACGATTTGTGACCCGCGCTTTGCTGCAGGCTTCGCCCGCCTGGAATACAAATGAGGAGCGTTGACATTTATACCCAGACCGAAACGGCCCCCCTGGCACTTCTGAAATGGATCCAAGCAAGCTTTTCTGAAGATTTCCCTGCTCCAATGTTAAATAATCCCAGGGTCGTTCAAAGCCACGAATCAGTCAGTATCTGAGCTGCCCCGTGGCTGCCTGCTCCCCTCGGCCGTGGAGTCGACCTTCCCTCTGCATCCAGTTCCTCGAGAGAAGGAGGGTACAGACTTAGGGGCGTCCCACAGGAAGGACTGTGGGGTCCTTTCCTTCGATCCGTCTCATTAGGGCCAGTCCAGCGCCCTCCCCCCAACCTCCGCAGGGGAGGTTCCATGGTTTTTTGAGCCTGAAGTGAAGGGGAGAGTGGCTTAGTCCCCTTTTGCCCTGGGGTAACCCCACCCTTGTAAAGATCATCGGAGCCAATGCAGTCACATCCAAGCCCCAAATTCAAGCGTTAGTGGGAGACGGGAAGCCTGAGTCCCCTAGGGAGTGAGACAACCACAGCGTGAGTTCCATCAGCCGCTCAATTTCTTGAGGGGACAGATGAGGAGCTGGCGCCTTGAGAGCGGTTTCTCCCTGCAGCCAACAGGCACCTGTTTTCGTGGGGTGTGAGGGGTCTAACCCCCAAGGTGTGGGCACGCTGGGGGACCCTGATGTAGGGCAGTCACATGGAGTACCCAGCATGTCTGACTCCCAAGCGGGTTGCATTTCAACACCTCCCTTTTTAGACAAAGAAATTATTTTTCATAAGGATTATGATTTGATGCGACAGGCGGGGTCCGAGGACCCAGAGAGGGGGGTTCCCATTGGACTAGCCAAGAGGGCCCTTGACTTCAACACAGTATGGAAATCAAACGTGCACCAGCAGGAAGTGAAAGCAGACTTTATGGCAAATAGAGAGAGGGGCGCCTGGGTGGCTCAGTTGGTTGAGGCTGAGAACCTCTGACTCTTGATTTTGGCCCAGGTCATGATGCCAGGGTTGTGGGATCGAGCCCCACCTAGGGCTGCCCGTTGAGCACGGAACCTGCTTGGGATGCTCTCTCTCTCCCTCTGCCCCTCCCTCCCACTCGAGCTCTCTCTCTAAAATAAATAAAATAAAATAAAGTGAGTAAAGGACAGAGAGAGAGAGATGGAAATGGAAAAGTGTCCGGGAGGCTCAGAAAGGAAAAGAGCATGAGTCTCATCATTGCTTGGGGTCTGGGGGTTTTATTGGCGATCCTGGCCTGGTGCCTGGGTCCTCATCCAGGAACAAGACAGAACGAGGACAGGGCACAGGTGTGTTTCAGAAGTCACTCATTCCCTGAAGCCAGAGGTCTTGGTGTTAAAGTGTTTGCAGTCAGCAGTCCTGGAGAACGTTCATGACGACCCAGACAGGTTACTCCTCAGAGGTTAGCTACTGTGCTGGAAGCCTCCAAAGATACCATTATCTCTTTGCCCCTTACAAGGAGGACATATGCTGTTTGCATTCTAGGGCATGTGTAGAGCCAGGGGGTGGGGGTGGGGGTGGCAGGTGCAGGTCCTAGGAAGAATAGAAACCGGAAAAGGAGTAAAGGCGGGGGGGTGGGGAGAAAGGCTTTTTTTAATGGGATTCCTTCAGTTTCCCTGTCTCACATTGAAACAAACAGTAATAATGGCCAGAAAAGAAACATAACCAGTGAGGATGTTCTTGTTTTGAATTACATAGATACAATCATGCCAGTAAAATTAAATAATAAAAGTAAAATAAATATTGCAGTACAGAAAAGAAGCATACTTATTTTTTTTTCCAATGGTTCTAAAATCTACATCATGGTTTAAACTTTGATCTTTTGGTTACAGCCTGCTAGAATGTTTATTTTTTACCTTATTTTTCCCCCACTTTTATTGAGGTTCAATTGACATAGAACATGGGATTAGTTTAAGCCGTACAACCTAATGACTTGGTCTATGTATATGTTGCAAACTGATTATAGCAGTTAAGTTAACACCCATCACCTCTCGTAGTTACAGACTTTTTTCTTGTGATGAGAACCCTTAAGAACTTTTAAAATCTCCTCTCTTAGCAGTAGGTATCTGTGCCCGTCTGATATAACATTTTAGGTAAATAATTGTCCAGTAACCAATACGCGGCTTTCAATAAAACTGAAACGTTTACAAAAGGCGCAGTTCGGGCAGCTACTAAATCATGCCATTTTTGTAACTTTTAGTTTCTTGATTTACTCTTTAGACTTTTTGTAAACCTTTTTAATGTTTATTCAGTTTTTGAGAGACAGAGAGAGACAGAGCGTGAGCAGGGGAGGGGCAGAGAGAGAGGGAGATGCAGAATCGGAAGCAGGCTCCAGGCTCCGAGCCATCAGCACAGAGCCCGACGCAGGGCTCGAATTCGCAAACTGCGAGATCATGACCTGAGCCGAAGGTGGACGCTCAACCGACTGAGCCACCCGGGCTCCCCTCACTCTTTAGTTTTGAAATGAGCAATGACAAGAGAATATACTTCGTTTTCCAGATCTTCAAATCTAACACACAGCTGCATACCTGGACCCTGGCTCTTCTGGTCACCCATCAGTTTGCTTCACGTCTCTGGCTAAAGGTGGGTCATGTGGGACTAGCATCAGCGAGCAGGACCTCGGGTTCTCGGGATCACCTTCCCGTGCAGTCCAACGTTACTAAGGCAGGAGTGATCACAGATGGGCAGCGTGAAGCCGTCTCTCTGTGACAGAGACCGTGACAGCCACGGGTTGTCTGTAACTTACACCCAAGACAGATTCGGGTTCGCGTGGGAGCTGTGTCCTCACGGGCACTGTTTGGATTTGCCCACACACGGAAACGATAAAAGCCAGACTGCCTTTTAGTGGGTTCTATTATTCTTTTCAAAGTAGTTCAGACAATGCCATCCCCTCTCCTTATTGTCTGCTCCGGTCAGACCTTCCCACGGCTGCGGAACACAGTTCCTGCTTAGTACAAATAGACAGGTGAACAAACACGACCCCACCCCAGGACCTGGTAACAGAGAAGGAATGTCAGCTGGCCACGCGGACAGGCCGGGTGAGGACCCCGAGGGGGGTCCTGCGGGACCAGCCGAGAGGGGGCCTTGGCTTCCAGAGGATGGAAATCAAATGTGAGCCAGCGGGATGGGACAGCGGAGTTTATTGGAGATATCGATATTATAGGGAGAGTTGCAGAGAGAGCTTTCTAGAGACTCAGAAAGGAAAAGAGTATGAGTCTCAGCTTAGTTTGGAGTCTGGGGGCTTGTATCAATGGTGATCTGCCACACGTGTCCCCTCAGGCATCCAGGAACCGGTTAGAACAAAGACGGGGGCCGAGGTGTTAGTCCTCGGAGCCAGAGGGTTTTGGTGTTGAGCTGTCTCTCTGGGGTTCTGGAACACTCATATGCTGGCTTCCTCTGGTCCCTCCTTAGATGTTCCCTATTCCAGAGAAATCACGAACTCCCTGTCCCTCACAACGAGGACGTCCGCTATTGGCTGAGGCTTGTGTAGTGTGGGGGTGAGGGTCCTCGCAAGAACAGAAACGGGAAAAGGAGCAAAAGGTAGATTTTTATGGAGTCCTTCAGCCGCTCTGTCTCCCAAGGAGTCCTGCTTTGTCCAAATACTGATCCGAAAAAACTCTTCCGGAATCTCCCAGGCACAGAACCTTCCAAGGCCACAGCCTCACCACGGTTAACCTATATTCCAGGCTCCTGACATCCCAGGAGTGTGGGCACGCACGTCCCTGGTGCGCAGGGTGGCAGCGAAGGCTTGAGGTCTCCTGGGAGCGAGCCCTCCACGGCCGGCCGTGCAGAGAGGCCTCAGCAGGTGTCCGAAGGGTTCTGCTCCTCCCTCCCCAAAACCCCAGGCCGGGCAGCCTCGCCTCCCTGCTGAAAGCGCGTTCACACCTCCACAAAATCATTCCGATTCCCCCAAATCCTCAGATGAAGAATTAGCCTAATAACTAGTAATCATTAGTTGCGTATTGAATTTCTTTGGGGCTTATAGCTAAACATAAACTGGAGTAAATTGCTCTAAAATGGGAGACAGGAGAATAAACAGACCAGACTGAACATTTGTTTTAGTGAATTAAAGTTATTTAAGACTGACACTGGAGGGGCGCCTGGGTGGCTCGGTCGGTCGAGCGTCCAACTTCAGCTCAGGTCATGATCTCGCGGTTTGTGGGTTCGAGCCCCGCGTCAGGCTCTGTGCTGACAGCTTAGAGTCTGAAGCCTGCTTTGGATTCTGCGTCTGCCTCTCTCTCTGTCCCTCCCCCTCCCACCCCTCCCCCTGCTCTCTCAAATATAAATAACATTAAAAAAAAATTTTGGAAAATGTAAAATACCTCAAATGTATTATCTTATAGTTCTGGAGGTCAGAAGTCTGCACATGGGTCTCTTTGGGCTCAAATCCAGATGTCAGCAGAGCTCTGCTCCTTCTGGAGGCTCCGGGGCAGAATCTGCCCTTGCCTTTGCTGGGTTGAGAGGCTGCTGGCTGTCCTTGACTCCAGGCCCTGCCTCCGTCTTCAGGTGCCTCCGTTACTACATCCCTGACTCTTACATCCTGCTTCCCTCTTCCAAAATCCCTTATGATTGCATTGGCACCATTCAGATAGTCCAGAAAAATCTTCCCATCTCAAGATCCTTAGCTTAATCATATTCTCAAAGTCCTAAGAATAAAGAAAGGCAATTCAAGATTAGGTCTCAAGGATTAGGATGTGGGGGGGTGGGGGGGGGGTGGGGAGAGGAAGGGGGCTGTTATTCTGCCTCTTACAGGGCCTTCTTGCCATTTAAAAAAAAATTAATGTTTATTTTTGAGAGAGAGAGACAGAGACAGAGACAGAGCACCAGTGGGGGAGGGACAGAGAGAGAAAGGGAGACACAGAATCCCAAGCAGGCTCCAGGCTCTGAGGGGTCAGCACAGAGCCCAACGTGGGGCTTGAACTCACAGACCATGAGATCATGACCTGAGCTGAAGTCAGAAGTTTAACCAAGTGAGCCCCCCAGGTGCCTGCCCTCTTGCCATTTTTGAAAAATAATTTTAAAAATTAGCTCTGGTCGGGGCGCCTGGGTGGCTCAGTTGGTTGAGCGTCCAACTCTTGATCTCAGGATCTCGGGGTCATGGGTTCAAGCCCCACATTGGGCTCTACGCTGGGCATGGAGACTAAGTAAAAAATTAATAATAAAATAAAATAAGATAAAATAAGATATAAAATAAAATATAAAATAAAATAAAATACAAAATAAGATAAAAAATAAAATAAAATGAAATAAAATATAAAATAAAATATAAAATAAAATAAAATCTAAAATAAAATAAAATCTCAAATAAAATAAAATATAAAATAAAATCTCAAATAAAATCTCAAATAAAATAAAATCTCAAATAAAATAAAATATAATATAAAATAATATAAAATATAAAATAAAATATAAAATAAAATAAAATCTAAAATAAAATATAAAATAAAATAAAATATAATATAATATAATATAATATAATATAAAATATAAAATAAAATAAAATATAAAATAAAATATACTATAAAATAAAATAAAATAAGCCCTGATCTGTTCACTTCTCTGTCTCTTAAGTTCCAACAATTTGCCCCAGTTTATGTTCAGCTTAAGTCCCAAAGAAATTCAACATGTAACAAACAATTACTAATTAGGCTAATTTATCACTTGGGACTCGGCTGTACTTGTTCATTGAACTGAGAGGTGGCGGTACATTCGTTTGTCATTTTGATTTAGGCTGTGTGTGGGTCTTCAAAAACAATCGAGACAGTTTGCAAACTTCAGATAGAACGAATACACTTCAGGCCGAAGCAAGACTCAGAGAGATGAGCGGGTGTCACCAGGCAGGGTCACAGAGCGCCCGCGGACACAGCCAGGGTGGTCTGGCTGGTGGTCTGGTGCCGTCTGGGGCAGAGGTGAGCCCCTCGGCTTCCCGGTCACGGGATCTGACGGTCGCAAGTACACGGCTTTGCCCAGGCCTGGCCTCCAGGGGGTGTCTCTGTACGTCCAGGTTCCGGCCAGGTTCTGAGACCCAGGCTCCCCTCTGGGGTGTCCTCAGGCCTCCACACCTGGACCTCGAAACCTGTCTCTAGATAATCCCGCCTTGTCTGGTCCCCTCTCCTCCCTGCTGTCCCCAAAGCAAACCCCCTTTCCCTTCCTCAAGCCTCCCCCCAAGGCCCCTCCTGCTTCTTCCCCAGTGGCCCCAGCCTCCCTCCGCCCCCCGAAGCCCTGATCCAGCCCTAAGTGAACATCCCTCATCAGCGGTGCCTCTCGGCCTGGGCGGAACCTCGCCCTGGGGCCCGCACCTGCCCCCCTGCTCGTTAGTGGAGGCCCTCTGTTCCCCCAAAGCCCCCAGGCAGGGTCAGAGGTCAGGGGTGTGGGAGATCATCATCGGTATTCTCGGGGGTACACGCTGACCCTCCTCTCTGAGCCCCCACCTTGGTGCCCCCGCCCCCCCCCCCCCAAGCTTATCCTGAAGGCGCAAGTGCAGAGAGTCCCCTGCGGCAGGAGCCACCCCCCTGCCGCTCCTGTACAGGGGACACCCCGGCTCCCTGCCGTCCCACCAGCCACAGGCCCGCCCTGCCCCCGCCCTGGCCATTCTCACCATCACCCTTCCGCCGGACCCCCCCTCGGCAGCCTCCCTGTGCTTCATCAGGTCACCCGGCCGCTCACACCGCAGCCCGGTGCCCACGGGACCAGCCCGCTCCCGCCGCGACGCCGCGACACCGCGACACCGCGACGCCGCAGGAATTCGCAGGAGCGCGGCGACCCCGGGTCTCCGCCCCTGCGCAATTCACACCCACGTGTCCCGCTGTTCCACACCGGTTCTCCCGTCCCGGATGCCACATCCGTTTCTCTCTGAAGCCCCTGCCTCCACCCTCGCAGAGGAAATCGCGTGATGGAGTTTCACGTCCCTGCAGCCTGGAGCCTCGGGTCCTTGGACCGCATCACGTGGCACTGCAGTTCTTTCTTTTTTCTTCTTGGATGTTTATTTTTTTTTTTTTCCAGAGACAGAGAGAGAGAGAGAGAGAGGAAAGGGCAGAGACAGAGAATCCCCCGCAGGCTCCGCCCCTGTCAGCGCAGAGCCCAACGTGGGACTCGAACCCACACACGGTGAGATCATGAGCAGAAACCAAGAGTGGGACGCTTCACCGGCTGAGCCCCCCCAGGCGCCCCTGCAATTATTTCTCTGACTGATCTTCCCCCAGAGCCACGAACGCCAGGCAGGCAAGGACAGCCCCCTCTCTACTCTTGCCCGGCGCCCAGTGGGACCGAACACATCTCGTGGATGAGGCTCCGGCTGCCATCATGCCAACCGCGAGTCCTGTTTTGCTCAGCTGTCACCTTCCTTGGAAAGAGACAGTGAGACATACCCACTTTGTGTTGTTCCTGCGTTCGTGCAAACACATTTCTAGACCACCTACCACGTGTCAGGCCCTGCACCTGGTCCTGGGGACCCTGAAATGACTCGGATGCCCTCAAACCTGGAGCACAGCCTCGTTAGGGGGTGGTGTCGTATTTATGGCAAGGTTTTAAATTCAACTCGAATAGAAGGCTTCCGGAAATAAAGGTTTCCCATGATCCGGAAAAATGTCAGTTTGGGGGCATCGACGGTCAGTCCTGGGGGCCTTGCCGTAGCTCACAGTGAACCCAGAGAAGGGCTCTTGAATGTCTCCAAAGAAGTCACCGTCCTCCTGAGCCTCCCTGGCCAGTCAAGCACACAGGCACGGCAGAATCATCACAGGGGCCCGCGGGTCCCTTCAACACCTGCATGGGAGATGCCTGGCCCCCACCGGTCACAGCCTAGAGAGAAAGGCTGAGAAATAAAAGGAGAAACCCATGGGGGGTGGCCCATCCCATCCCAAGGAACCTTTGCTCTTCGCCATCCCGGGGCGGCCTCCTGGAGAGACCGTGAGAGAACCACGCACAGCGGCCCGTCTAACAGGCCTTGTGCGTCTGGCCAAAGAGTCAGCCTTCCCACTTTAGCAACTGAGAATTTCCAGGGGCACGGCTCCCAGTGGAGAGAGAGCCCTGGCGTCCCGGGACGGGCAGTGCCTGTTGACATTTATCCTCAGGGAACGCGGAGAGGCCGCCATAGCTGGATGGAGCTCACTCTCAGCCGGAAAGGCAGAGCGGTAATGAACCCTAGGTCTAGAGGAACCAGGGGCAAGATCCCAGGTCACTGCTTACAGTTCATCGTTTCTGTCCCTTAGTCCTTATATTATCAAAGTCTCACAGGCCCACGGTTTGAAAAGTCCAGGCGTTCTACAAGTCCTGTTAGAAATAACACGGTCCCCTTCCCCGTCTCCCCGTTTCCTATTTCCCAGGGACAGCCGCCTTCACCAGCGTCGGGCAGTTTTTTGGTTTCCGCCTCCACGTCTGAAATCACACTGTGCCCTTGGGATCTGTCAACCCCAGTGGTCAGCTAGGGACTCTTCTCGGTGGTTGAGGGCTCGGGTGTCTCTTGCGCCTCTGACCACAGAGCATGCATATGCCACGTCCTGTCCTCTTACCTCCCCAATTGGGTGACACGGTCACTTCTGTGAGATCAGTAGCCAATATCTGCATTAATAGAAGTTTGCAAATGCAGTTCTGAGCCGTGATGGTGAGTTTTGTGCCAACTTGACCAGACCCTAGTACCCAGTTATCTAATCGAACACTAACATAGGTGTTGCTTCGAAGTTAAACATCATCTGCGATCACTTGCCTTTGAGTAAAGGAGATCACTATCAGGGGTGTGGGTGGGCCTCATCTAATCAGGTGAAAGGCCTTAAGAACACGACTGAGGTGAACCTGAGGTGGAAGATGTTCTGCCTCCAGACCACAGCAGCAGCTCCTGCCTGAGTTTCCAGCAGGCGCCTTACAGGTTTTCGACTCACCAACCCCACAACCCACTTAAAGCCGATTCCTTTAAGCAAATAAAGAAATAAGTTCGTGTGTCCTATAAGCTGTATCTCTGCAGGGCCTTGACTCTGACGATGCTAAGCCTATAGCATACGGTGCTGACACTTTCTTTTCCGCATCATTCTGTTTTTCCTGGAGTTGTTGATCGTTGGTTTTTGCTTGCCTCGCTTGTGACATAGTTAACACTCATTTACCCCCAACTCCCTGAGCTGCTTCGCTGTCCTGCCTCCCCCTCCTTCGGTGCCTCTGTGCAAAACCTCAACTTGCCTCTTCCAGGCTGTTCTCTGGGCCCCGCGGGGCTGGCCTCCTGGGACACCCCCCCCCAAGCCCAGGGGCATCCACATGGCCTCCCTCTCCTGCGGACCCCCTTCCTGGGTTCGTACCTTCTCTTGCCTGCTTTCCTCCCTCAGTTCAACCGAACGTAACTTCATGGCGCCCTGACAAAAGGGGACCAGAAAATAATTTTCCTGAAGTCTTCAATGTCTGAAAATGTCTGTTTCTGTCCTCAGCCTGGCGGGTGGGGGAATTCTAGGCCGGAAGCTGCTTTTCCTCTGGGTTTCGAGGGTGTCCCTCTGTTGTCCGCTATCTCCCAGTGCTCCCCTGCTCAGTCCCGAAGTGTTGTGGTTTTGGATCACCCGCGAGAAAGCTGTCGCCCGCTCCCTCAACGCCTACGGGGCTCTTTTTGTCCATGCCGTGCTAAAATGTCATCACACTGTGACTTAGGGGGGCCGCCTGTGTCCACCCCGCTGGGCACTGGCTGCTCCCTTCATGGGGAAGTCAGATCCCTTGGTTCCAGAACTGGCTGCTCTCCTCCAACCCCCTTCCGGTGTCCCCCGTGGAATTCGCGTTATTTGGACAACTTGGGCATTGGTCCCCTCGGGCAGGTTCTCTAATATTCTCATCTATCTTTCCTCTTGATTTCAGCTCTTTTCTTTCTGCTTTGGTTTCGAGGAATTGTTTTCAACTTTCGTTTCAAAATTGTTGTCAAGTGTTGACTTTCTACCCTCTCTGTCTCTTTTCTTTTTTAATTTTTTTTTTTTAATGTTTATTTATTTTTGAGGCTGAGAGAGACAGAGCACGGGCTGGGAAGGAACAGAGTAAGAAGGAGACCCAGAATCTGAAGCAGGCTCCAGGCTCCGAGCTGTCAGCACAGAGCCCGACACAGGGGCTCGAACTCACGAACCTGAGATCATGACCTGAGCCGAAGTTGGATGCTTCACCGACAGAGCCACCCAGGCGCCCCGGATTCCCCATGCTTTTTGGCTGGGTCCATTACAAGCTTCACCTGTGCTCTTCAGCATCCATATCTGTTTGCTCTTGTCTTCTTGTTCCATTTGCCCTTCGAGACTCAGGAGTAAGGACCAGAACAAACAACCGAAGCACCGACCTTCCCTGTTGTCTCAGTGGGGTTTCAGAAGGGAACTGGGGTTGAATGCACATGCTCAGTTCCTGGACTGTTACAGGATACTTCCTCACATGCTTTCTTGTGCCTTTAGTGGCCGGTGTCCTGAAGCTTCTGCCTGGAGGCTGGCTTTGGTAAGGACGCTCTTCCTGCAGGAGAGCCATTCAGGTTAGGAAGGAAGTCCAGGCGTGAGGAATTCTCCTTCCCCGGGGACGCCTGCAGGGCTCGGTGTCCAGAACGAACATCCAGCACCTTTACTGCCCCCTCAGCTGTGGATGTGCCTCCCCGGGAAATGGGTGCCTTCGACCTCACCCCTCAAAGTGAGCTTCCTCCTCGTAACGAAGGTGCCTCTCTGGCTCCGGGATGCGGGGGACTGTGAGCATGGGAAGCAGGGACGGTCTGGACGCTGGCTTGGTCCCCGTGCTGTGGCCCGGCAGGCACGGCCCATTCCCACAGGGTGCTCGTCTGGGCCTCTGGTTGGGGGTTGACACTGAGCACGGAGCATTCCGGGTCAGGGAGTACGAAGGTGGCTCGTGAAAGCATCGTGCCCGGCGTTGGCTTGACTTCACCGTCATGTTCGTGGAAGTATGACTCCAAGCGTGCAATTTGTGCCTTAGAAAATAATTTGTTTCCTTTCACGTCATGGGCTGGAGAGAGCTCGGTGGCCTTAAATTCACCACTGGCCTGATGGCAGCCACCAACGACTTGCCCCGTAGTATCTTCTGCTGTCACCTGACGTAGGCAGATAGCGAAGCCAGGGGTCTATAGGACACCAATTTCATAATTTGCATTTGAAAAGCTGCAGGGAATTCTTAAAAACCAGCATGTAACTGACATGAGATAAAACTCACCCATTTTAAGGGTACAGCCCAATACGTTTTGTGACAAAACTGTACGGTCGCGAAACCACAGCTACGTGCCAGACACAGGCTATGTTTCCATCCCCGGAAAGTTCCCTCGTGTCTCTCTTGGGGGGTGTGGTCTCCCTGTACCCCCACCTCCCATCCTCTACCCTCAGGCGACCACTGACTCCTCTCCAACTCTGGAGCTTCCCTTTTCTAGATAAACAGATCACATAATCATACAGTCCAGCTTCTTTCGCTTAGCGGAACATTGCCGTGTATCAGAAATGCGTTCCTGTTTTATCCGTGGGGAGCGTTCCATTGTCATCGACGTACCACGATTTGTTTTTCTTGCATCCGTTGATTGACATTTGAGCTATTTCCAATTTCCGGCTACGATGAATACAACTGCCGCAAACATCTGATACATTTCTCTGCGTGTTTGTGTGTCCTTTCTCCTGCACGAATACCTAGGAGCGGAACGGCTGGTCACGCGAGAAGTGTCACGCGTCAGACGGAATTGCATGACTGTGCGAGGGGTCTAGACGACGCACTGTCCACCTTTAAACTAATTAAAATTAAATACGAGTTAAAAGTCAGCTCCTCAGTGGCAGTAGCTACGTGGCAAGCGCTCGATAGCCACCCGTGACCAGTGGCTGCCACACGGGAGAGCGATTCGGAATGTCTCCACCATCCCGGGAAACACTGCTGGACAGCACGGGCTTGGAACTGAAAACCTTGAGTTTCAGAATAGAAAGAATTTCATTGTTCTGGACAAAAGACGTTGTAGAGGCAGTGGGTAGTCTTTCTCACCGTTGTTTACATAAACAGTAACACCCTTGCTAAATCTCCTTACAAGTAGAGCATTTTGCAGAACTCATGTTTGGAGCCGCCCAAGGACCAGGGAGTCCAACAGCCTGAAGAAGTTATTGTTCGTGCTGGAGCAGCCGCCCACGGGGACCCCCTGCCCTCCCAGCCTTGGGAAATTCTTATCAACAGCTGCAAGACCCCAGCGACCCTACAGGATGGAGAGGGGGCTCTGCTCGTAGCTGGGAGAATGCCAGAGGCTCCATGACAGGTCATGTAATAACCGATTGGAATCACAGTCTCAGAAACGAGCTTTATACAGTGCTTCTCAGATGGCTCCTTCGTTCATCGCGCTTTTAAACAACGGCACGACGCCCAACGGATAGAGCGCAGGTCAGCGGTCAACGTCGACAGTCTACGTTTCAAGTTCCAGCATCCTTGAAGACCTTTGGATTTAACAGATAGAATTCTTTTCCTGACCACAGCCCAAATAGGTTTGTTTCACCTTGGCTTTTCCACTGAGGTTCTGATTTCCCGGCAGCTGGGGCTCATGGTGGGGAATCTGGACTCAGGACAATCAGGGGCATTGACTGTGGGCATGGCTCGGTCCCTTGTGTGTGGTCTTTCTCAGAGAAGGGAAGTCCCATCACATAAGAAGGGGGTTTTGTTACCTCTGGGGCAATGTTGCATTTTGTGAAAGAAAGTATTTTAACCACCAGTTTGAACAAAGCTGGGAAACAATAGTCCTTCTTGTGGTCTTTGCCATTAATCTTCTTTTATGTAGGGGGAGAATCAGATGCCTCGATGACGTCATCGCTTGGCCAGGAACAGAACCAATGGGACCAAAGGGCTGCATTGTTTTCCTGACACAGTGGTTCAAGATGAAGCTGTGCTTGCTTTTTCTTTTCTAGAGAGAAAAGGGAACATCTGCATCTGACCACCAAAAAACATGGCTGGAGTCTTCACATTGGGAGAATTTGCCGGAATGTCTTTGTGGAAGAGATTCAACGTTTCCAAAGAGGGTCCCCCATCCGTCATCTGCTTTCTTTTCATCCCCAGATAAAAAGAGCCCATTTTCTTTTTAATGGTAAGTCTGGTGGCATCTTTTCTCCCCCTTCACTGTATTGTTCCTTTCACTCTCCACCTTTGGGAGGCAAAGACGTTTAGGGCAATAAAGCAATAACGTTATCTTCTGAAAGGTGGTCGGTATTAGCAAGGAGAAAAGGTGTCGTTTACAGATGCTTTGTGTGAAGAAGCTGAATGGCATAACAAGCCTGTTCTCAGGGAAACATAAAGGCTGGGCACTGCCCTTCCAGGATATTCTGAGAAATCGAAATCTCCATGGCGTTGGGAGGAAGACTCCCTGGGGAGAGGGGAGGAAAAGAGCAAACAGATGGGAGGGAGGGGCACTAGACCTGACAGAGAGGGGACTCCCGGACGCCTATCGAAATCTAACTTCGTGTCCACCCAAAGCTACCAGGATGGCGAAATGCAGGTCACAAAATGGCGCGCGAGTGTGGCCGCTGATGCTGTGTTTTACGTGCCCTTGCTGAGACTGCAGGCCACACGAGCGAGGTACCACGACTGACTTCCATTGCAGAAATGACCCCAAGTTTCCACTCCTTTCCAGAGTCACGCCTTTCGCAGTGTGACTTTGCACCCTCGTAATGAAACCCCAACAACAGTTGGCACTGTCTTGTGCATGAGCTGTGGCTGCTGACGAAGCAGGACCCTGCAATGAGTTCTCCCCCACCCCCACCCCCCAGGCTGGCACAAGGGGCTCGAGGCCTCCCGACCAAACTTCCTCTGGATTGCCTTCTCTCAGCTCCCAACTCAGAAGCCAGCACTCAGCACTCACGGACAAGCCCCCCGTGAGAGTGGGCAGTCTCTGACCCTCGTGTCACATAGCCAGTCACCTGTCAACTGGGTTGCTTAAGAGTTTACCGTAAGAACGAGATCTATTTATTGAAGCAAATGCAGACTAAACTCCCCTCACTTAGAGAAAAAAGCTGTTCACGTATCTGTGTACCACCTTTTAACACGGCATTGCACGCACACGTGCACACACACACACACACACAGCTTTCATAAAGGGGTTCTTGTGACTCAGATGTGTGCTTATTGCTTTCCTAAAATGACAAGATGTCACATGTCCATGGCAGACCATTCAAATAACAACTTAACAATTCTTCTTAAAACTTTTTAAAGCCGAGTATGAAAGTCCTCTATCCCCGTAACTGCCGATGACCGACTTGTGAATTTCTTTAAGATCTGTTATCATAACATTATCTCTTTGTCAGTTTGGTTTATATCCTGTGTTCTAAAACAATGCTTTGTTTTACTTAAAAAAATTTTTTTAACATTTATTTATCTATTTTGAGAGAGACAGCGAGCATGGGCTGGGGAGGGGCAGAGAGAGGGAGAGAGAGAAAGAGAATCCCAAGCAGGCTCTGTGCTGCCAGTGCAGAGCCCGATGCGGGGCTCGAACCCACGAACCGTGAGATCGTGACCTGAGCCGAGGTCGAGAGCCACGCAGGTGCCCCAAATAATGCTTTGTTTTTCAGCAACATCCATTACTTTATCCAATTCTTCTACTGAGGCTCTTGTTTCAGTATTATTGGTTTTTGTTGTTTATTGGTTTTAATTTCCAAGAACTGTTGGTCTGACTGATTGTTTTCATAGCAGCCTGTTCCTGTTTAATGAATGTAGTATCGATTCCCAAAATGCTCTGAGGATATTAATGAGGATTCTAATGGGCTTCTCTTTCTTTTCTCTCCACCATCTTTTAAAATAGATCACGGGGCGCCTGGGTGACTCAGTCGGTTAAGTGTCTGACTTTGGCTCAGGTCACGATCTCACAGTCTGTGAGTTTGAGCCCCGCGTCGGGCTCTGTGCCAACAGCTCGGAGCCTGGAGCCTGCTTCCGATTCTGTGTCTCCCTCTCTCTCTGCCCCTCCCCTGCTCATGCTCTGTCTCTCTCTGCCTCAAAATAAATAAAAACATTTAAAAAATTTAAAAAAATATATATCACAAAAATAACCGATAGATTAGAAAATTCAGATAAGCAACCAGTATGTGCTTTACATCCTAACTCCCCGTGAATTATCATTGTTAGATTTTGTTTTCTGTTTCTCGCCTTCTATTAACCGTGTTTCCCTATAAGTCATTTGCTGAACTTGTCACTTTCCGGCACTTGGCTCTCCTTCAGTGTCTTAGGATCCTCGCCTGTGGGTTTGTGCTGGTTAATGAAAATCTAGGTTCATCAGCAGGGATTGCTGTTGTGAGCATCTTTCACAACGATGAAGGTCACTGTCTTAATTCTCTTGTCATGAGTATTTACGGACTGCAGCGTTTGGCGCTCTGTCTTGGGGTGGGCTTGTCCTTGCCTGTAAGGCGAGTATTGGCCAACAGGGAGATTCTCCATAGTTGGCTTGGATGGGGAAGGGACTAGAGGACTGGAGATTCGCTTGGGGGAAGAAAGAGAGATACTGTTTACCCTGGGAGCAGAGTATGTTGCGAATATGGGAATTGCTTGGAGGCCGTCTTAAAGCAGCTTGCTGGGCCCCTCCTGCTGAGTTACCGATTCAGAGGGTTTGGGGTAGAGCCTGAGAACTGGCATTTCTAACACATTCCCTGGGTTGTTGCTGTGGTGGTCCAAGGACGGCACTTTAAGAAACCCTGTAAGGGGATCCGACGGCCGAGATTCCCGGCTGTTTACCCCTCCATGCTGACGTGGGGGCCGGAAGCCACTCCGGACGGGACCTCCCTCCTCCACAACCTTGATGTTCTCCTGAGGACCACAGACCTGCGGCAAACCCACCCACCCGCTCAGGGGTCTGGGGGTCTTCTGGAACCTCCCACCAACTCCCAGCCCCCGCCTGCTCCCTGAGTTCCGGAGGCTCCTGAAAAATTCTATGCAGGCTTCCTGCAGCCTCTCTTGGGCTGTGAACTCTTTCCGTTCTGACCAAGCTTGTCCGGTCCCATCGACTGTGTATCATTCATTGATTTTCAAGGACCCCTCATCTGTTGTTTTTTTCTCTTCTCTGTTTTCCAGCTTTGCCAGAACTCCTCCTCCTCCTTTTCCTCCTACTTCTTAACGTTTAATGTGGCCATTTCTCAACATACATGGAAGTTGAGAAAATAAAATGAGTAAACCCCTGCTAATACATGCATACGTACATACATAACCCACTACTAAATTTTATATGTTTCTGTTATTTAAATATTTCTTGTTGTTGGGGCACCCGGGTGGCTCAGTCCGTTAAGCTTCCAACTCTTGGTTTCGGCTCAGTTCATGATCTTATGGTTTGTGAGTTCGAGCCCCGCATCAGGCTCTATGCTGACAGCACAAAGCTTGGTTGGGATTCTCTCTTCCCCACCCCACCCCTCTCTCTGCCCTTCCCCTGCTCTCTCCCTCTCTTTCTCCCTCCCTCTTTCTCTCAAAATAATACATCAACTTAAAAAATTTTTTAATATTTCTTGTTATCTAAATGAGATCTGGGAAGACAGATACATAAAGCAGGCATTCGATCTGCCCTCTGGAGCTGGCGGTCTCCTGTCATCTTAAATAAAGCCCCGTCCAGGCTGGTTTACAACACAACAGTCCCAGCAATCTAGTCCTTCCGGTTATACGTTGTTTTCTGGAAAAGTCTTGCTCGTGTCACATATTCCACTTCACGTCATGAATCCATCTATGAATAAGCCAAATATATACACGGGGTCCAAACGGATGTAACAGGATATGATCTGCGTTGTAAACGCCACAAGCCTTTAAATCTTGAAGACAAAAGACAGGCTGATGGATATGATTATCTGCCTCATAAGAGGGTAAGGTTTTGTTCATTTATGGCTGAAACTTTACCCTGGGTTCCATCCATGCTTCTACTCTGTACAGTCTCGCTACTTTTCTCCATCTGCCTGACCGTGGCAAGCCTTGGCCATGTTTGGATAAGTTTCTAGACGCCAGTGATTTACATAGGTGGAGATCAGCTATGCTGACTTAGTTAACACTCTTCTGTATATGTGAGAAACGCGTGTGGACGTGGGGAATAGGGATCTAGAATGCTCTGCCCCTCCCTGGCCAACACTAGTGTCTTCCAAGCATAGCAGCAGTGTCACCAGGCAGAGCTGAGCGCCTGCTGTGGCCAGCGGAAACACAAAATGTCCCTCTGACCGCCTCTGGCCAATTTGTCTCTTCCAGCCGGTAAGCTGTGCCAGTGCCCTATTCTTTTTAATTAAATATTTTTTTTTTAAAGAAAGAGAGAGGGAGAGCAAGAGTGAGGGAGAAGGGCAAAGAGAGAGAGAGAGAGAGAGAGAATCTTAAGCTGGCTCCATGAGCAGCACAGAGCCCAACGTGGAGCTCGATCCCACGACCCTGGGATTGTGACCTGAGCCCAAATCAAGAGGGGGACACTCAACCCACTGAGCCATCCATGTGTCCCGTGCCAGTGCCCTATGTTTTTAAAAATTGCAGGTTAACGTTTCTGCGGGGGAAGCGGGTTTTAAACAAGAGAGCTCGGCGGGGAGTGGATGGGTCTTCACCCGTGTCACTTATCTGTGGGTTTGCCCACCATCAGCATCAGAGACCAGGATCTGCGCCCAAAAACAAGGGTCGCGGGGGTGGAGCCCCAGGTCCTGCCTGACCCCTCCCTGGACCAGGCACATGGGAGAACCTGCCAAATGAGTCACTGGACCCCGGTTATCGTTTCTTGCTCTTTACTGCTTTTGAAGATGATAAAATCACACCTACAACTCAAAAAATGTATTCGATAGACAGTATCCGAGAGACATGAAAGTCGGTCTCTCCAGCCTTACATCCCCAAGGCAGCCACTGTTAGCAGTTTGGTAGGTTTCATTCCAGAACCTTCTGTGCCTATAAACCTGCTCTGTCACTCCCTTGTACCTTTTCTTTCTCTTGCCTATATTAAAAACACATGATAGACATTCCCCCAAGTTGAGAGTTAAATTCTACCACGTGCGTCCCACAATTGCCGACTCGTCCTTCGTATGATACATTGATCCTAGCGGAGGACCCCTTAGGTCGTGGCCGTAAGCATCGCGCGAGCGTATCTCTACCAGGAGTGGCGGCTCAAAGAACAACTAAATCTTTAGATCAGGGAGTCAAGACCCAATGCCCCCCAGCTCCTGCCCCTTTAAACCTTAGCACTTGAGGTGTGCCCCTTCCTGAGGCCACGCTGAGACCCCCTGGCAGGCCCAGGGACTCACCGCTCCGAGAGTGCCTGCTGGTTCCTCCACTTGGGCTCTGCTCTGCATTTCTGCCCTGACGTGTTCTTTAAAAGTCAGGATTTGAAGTCGGGTGCCGACCGACCTCGAGACCCCCTCCCGTCTCATTCTCGAGGATTGCTGCTGTCGCTGCTTTCTTCCCAGTCTGGTGCGTCCCCGTGAGCAGCTGAAAATAGTCCTCGGCTCAGCCCTCACTCGGAGACCCCTTCCCCAGGGCCCAGGCAGGCAAGACCCACGTCACCTCTTTGGCCCGTTTCTGCCATCCTCGGTCCCCCCTGCCGGGTGGAGCGTCCTCCAGACTGAGCTCACTGCTGACGGAGGGCTTAGAATGCTGGGGAGAAAGAACTCGCCCTGGATGCTCCCAGGGCGCCGTGATGCGGGCCCAGTCTCTGTGCCCGGTGACCACTTCTCCACCGCAGCCAGGGAGCGCGGGCACTGGAGGTGGCCCAGCGTGCACGGGCAATGCAAGAAACAAGCCCAGTGCCAGCCGTCTGTTTCAAAAGGCGTCCTCCAGCCAGAGGAAGGAGTGTGTGCTTACGTGTGCACGTGTGTGTGTGTGCACATGTGCGTGCACGTGTGTGTTTTCTGTTCCGCATCCTTCCCCTACCTGGGCATATCATCCCCACCACGTTTTCATGTCCCTTACGCCGTGGGGACGACAAACAGTGGTGAGCCGGTAAACGTGAACCCACCAGCTGCCCGGAGGAAAAGCCCCGATGAGCATTCGCTGCCTTCCAGGGTATAAACACTCCCACCGTGGCCAATTTGCAAGCTATCACCGTGACATCAGTAAATTCAGAGTTGGGAAGAAATGCAAAGTAACCCCCCCATTACATATATATCGGATTTCTGCCACACAGACACAACAGACGTCAATAGCCTCAAAAGCACCGGCGTTAGTCGAAGAGGCAGGAAGTGGCGAGTTTTGAATGCTTATTGCTTCTTTTTAAATACAACTCATTTCTAAGTTTATATGCTTTGATTTTGAATAGCAGCTGCATTTAATAGCTGGCTCAAAACATTCGTCTGACTGCAGCAATTTGCTCCTAGAAACTCGTCCAAGCCGCCGAAAACTTGGTCCACCGCTGAGTGGCTCTCAGAGGGAAGCAAACCCCTGAGATTCAGCGTTTCCTTAAACATTGACGTGAATCAGTTTCCCTCTTCGCTGCACGGGCGTGGGGGCTGAGTGGCACATTCTCTCTCAGCCGTGATGCTGGACACCCAAATCTCAGCTCTCCACCCTTCCCAACTGGACTTCTGATTCTTTTTGAGAGAAGGGGGGCAACTTCTAGAATGTTCTGAAAAGAATGATTCCGGGGAAATACTTGTTCTGAGTGCCTCTCACAGAGGTCAAGCTGAGCCTTAATTCTAGCATACAAATCTGCACATATTCCTTGTTTCTGAATCTCTAGAGTATCTGAGCAGACAGGTATTTGTCCGAGCCTCCACGAAAGGAAACTAAGACTCTTCCTTGGTCACCCCGACTCCCGGGGACATGCTTACCTGAGACCAGGACAGAGACCTCGCCACCAGAGAGCAGCCAGAGAAGATTCCAAATGCGTTTTCAGAAGCTTTTCTTACGTAAACTTTCCATTCTGACTTCCAATAAGAGAGCCAGACGATCTCTTTCCACGAATTAGGAATCCAAATCCAACGTGTGGATTAGATCCAATACACCAACGTAAATCTTCAAGTTGGCACAACGCATGAATTCATCAACAATAACTGTAGAAGTCAACGGCCGTGCGTGTGATACAGCCCTCCTGGGCTTGGCCTCCCGGTGGTTGGACGTAGAAGCTGAATTCTCCCCAAACCGGCCTCTGTCTTTTGCTCCAGAACGTGCGTCTCGCTCGCTGGCTCTTCTCACTCCGGGCCCGCTGCGTCCCAGTCCCTCCGATGTTGTTTGGGATCCTTTCCAGCACAACCCTCCAAGGACCAGCTATCTACTGGGGTGGGGGCACAAGGGAGGAAGCAAGTGCATTATTCCCTGATCACCAAAACGTACGCGCACATACACCAATGCACACGCATATATACGCAGGCACACACAAGCACGGACATTCACAGAGACGCGTATACAAACACACGCACACAGACAGACAAGACCAAATACACGCACGTGCGCGCGCGCGCGCACAGAGCTTATAATCTGTCTTCCAGGGAGCCTTTCAGACACCTAATTTCTTGCCTTAGCCCCGCCTACTTTTATTCTCCCAATATTGGTCAGCTTAGCCAGCGAGGGCTTCCTGTAGTGATCTTCCCAATTCCAGGCGAAGACATTTCCACGCGTAGCTGGAAAGGTTTCTGGTTTGGGGAAGCATCACGCTGAGGATTGTACGCCCAATTAGGACGTGGGGGAGGGGGCAGTTTCCACACCACCAAGCAGGGTTCAGACACCAGCTAGTTGTCCTACAGTTCGACGCAGTTCGGACACTCTCTACCCGGGGACGACGTCAGATCCCACAGGTTTAGGGCTCGGTGCCCCTGGACTGCCCTCCACTTCAGACACCAGTCGTAAGCCCAGCTTGTCACCTGTGCTTCTGACCGACTGGCTACAGAGTGGAGGTCCCAACAACTCCATTCTTCGGTTCCATTAATTGACCAGACCGGCTTTCAGAACTCAGAGAAACATTGGATTTGTCAGGTCACCAGTTGATTATAAAAGGGTATAATCCAGGAATAGCCAGAATGGAGGGCATGAACAGGACAAGGTGTGGGGAAGGGACACGAAGCTTCTATGTCCTCTGAGACCCCCACCCTTCCCACATCTCCGCGTGTTCGCCAACCCAGCAGGGGCCCAAACCCTGTCTGTTTGGGGTTTTATAGAGGCTTTATTACATAGGTAGCACTGATGAAACCATTGGCCATCCACGATTCATCCAACCTCCCCTCTTGTGGGAGTGGGTGGGACAGAAGCTTCCAGCCCTGTAGTCACACTGTCGGTTCTCCAGCTAACGAGCCCCCATCCTCAGGGGCTTTCCAGAAGTCACCTCAGTAACCTACCAAAGGACACCTTTGTGACTCTTATCACTTAGGAGACTCCAAGGGTTTTAGGAGCTTTGAGCCAGAACCGGGTAGGGATAAAATAGGTACCTCTGACCACAAATCACAGCATCACAGCCCAGGTTGAGTGGCGGCCGGCTGGGCGTGCAACACGGGAGAGCTCCTCTCATTCCTCCTCCTCCATCGCGTCTCGATTCGCAGAGGTGATGGAGTGATCACGGGAAGGGGGAGGCGGGGGGAGCTCCGCGTGGAAGGGGAACACGCACCTGCAGGCTGGCATTGAGCCTGAGTGTCAGCATAGAAGCACCTAGAACAGAGAAGACGGGACGGCCGTGGCAGGGACACGTGAGTGGCCGGGGCGCGGCTCACGTGCCTCCTGGTGGCATCCATGAAGTCTATTCGACGTCACAAGCATAAACAACAGCTTCCCTGATAAAGAACAGAACTGCTATTTTCTTTTTTTTATTATTATTTTTTTATGTTTATTCATTTTTGAAAGACAGAGAGAGACAGAGCACAAGCAGGGGTGGGGCGGAGAGAGAGGGGGACACAGGACCCGAAGCAGCTCCAGGCTCTGAGCTGTCGGCGCAGAGCCCGACGCGGGGCTCGAACTCACGATCCGCGGGATCATGACCTGAGCTGAAGGCGGACGCCCAACTGACTGAGCCACCCAGGCGCCCCGGGACTGGTATTTTCCAATTAATTACTTCAAAGTAAAATCACATCATGCTTCAAATTCCCAGAAAGGTCACTTCTCAGGCCTTCACCCCACGTCGCCGCCGATCTCCAGTCTTCCTTGTGCCGTGCGTTGAGCCGCGCACCTGTCCACGTGATTTATGATTCAAGGCTCCCGCCTTTTTATTGGCATTTTCTGAGCACCTGCTGTAGGTCAGGGGCCTTACACGTTGACCTCTTTCCTACACAACCATTCCCAGTCGGTGAGGACTGGTATCATCCTGATAGCCGGGGCCTCAGAGGCTAGGACCGGCCAGCAGACGTCACGGGGTCCCTCGCACTGCCCCCTACACTGGCCACGAGCCGGAGAGCTTTGTCCCCTCAGGCCCACCACCTCTGGGCCCCGCAAGGCTGCCTGTGCATCAACCTGGGGCTCTGGTTCAGAGGGTTAGTGACTGGGGCGGCCAGCAGGGTGTTAGAGGGGGAGAAGTTGGGGTGTTTATCTCCCCAGAGCCCTCCCTGTGGGTCCCTTCAGGTTGACCGTCGCTGCTCTTCTCAGGGAAGTCGTCTTTACCTGTGCTCCTTCTTCCAAGTTCTGGCAGCCGCTCCCCGCACCGATCCCGGGGCCTGGAGATGCTGTGATGAGCCCCCCGGGTATGGTTCTGGGCCTTGTTCTTTCCCTGCACTGGGCCCAGACCTTTGTAAATATCTCCTCCCATAAGCTCCACCTCCACAGCAGACCTGGATTCTTGTCTGTTTTCCCTGTCTCTGCAAACATCACCTCGCTCATCTGGACCACAGGGATGGCCTCCTGAACGCCTCCTGCTTCCGCGCCCCTCTCTCCTCCCTAGTGCAGTCTACGAGCATCTGGAGGGATATTTTATAAACCTAGGTAAGATCGCATCACTGCCACACTGAAAATTTGTCAATACCTTCGCGTCCCATTCTTGCCCTCACTCATCTCATTTTTTCCGGACCCCATTCCCACCTCCGCCCTCCTCATTGATATCCCCATGCCTGGAATGATCTTGCCCTCATGTCTGCACTTGCTGGGTTGTTTAGTCTGGGTCATCCAGGGCTGAGCACGGTTCCCAGCGCGGTGGAAAACCAGAGAGGGCGCTTCGCGATGGGGCAGCTGCAGAGTCACCTCGCAAAGGGTGAGAATACCAAGAGGAACGAGGGACAGTGGCCCTTGGTGGACCCCCCCCCTACAGGGTGGACAATGGTGGAAACCAGGGCGGTCCAAGAAAGTGGGGCTCATGATCTCTCCAGAAGCAGAAGGACCTTCTGAGTCCTGAATTCGTTCCGGACTGGCCATCTGTGCCTCCTGGGTCCCCACGAGAGATGGTTGGACTGTTGCTCCTGGACAAGAAGCTCCTGGCCCGTGGGGAAGATTTCTGTCCGTGTCCTGGACAAGAAGCTCCTGGCCCGTGGGGAAGATTCTGTCCATGTCGTGTCCCCGTTTGAGGTCACTGGAGGGGTCTGATCAGCGAAGGCTTGTATCACCATCGCTTGTACGTGTCATGTGACCCTTTGTCCCCATGTCCTGAGCTTGCTGTCCGGGTCTCTCGGCCTCCCGTCTCGGAGCAGCGATTGACGGCAGGAGGAGGAAGTCCAGATTCCTGCTGAGTGTCGGAGGAAGGCAACCCGAGATCCGGAATGAGTCACAAAATAAAAATATCTGCACGGGCAATGCAGATGCACGGTACCCAAGCTGAAAAAGTGCAGGAGCGCCTTTAAAAACGCTACTGTGGCCAGAAGTGACGGCCAGAAGCAGCTTCTGACCACACGCTGCCGTGTCTAAGAATGCACTTCGGAATCCGAGCCGCAGGCTTCCAGGGCGGTGAGGGGCTGGAAGGGCACCCACGGTGGGGCCAGAGGCTGGGGGGAGGGGGGGGAGAGAGGGGTCTCAGCAGCCGGAGGGTCCCCTGCACTTGCTTGCTCTAAAATTACCCTCAAGCACAGGCATAAATCATCTGTGTTTTCTCCTCCCCGCCCTGTGGTCACTAGATGTCACTGCAGGAAAATATCTGCCCGGGAAACTGATGCAAGGGCCAGAGATATTAATGTTTGGAGACTACGGAAGTGGTTGCCTTGGCAACAGGGAGCGCGTGAAAGAACTTCCTTCTTTGCCGACACCAGCGGCTTCCCAGGGATATTATAGTCAGCGCTGCAGACAGCAGATGCTGTCGGGCACCGAAGCCCGGGTGTGGGACCCAAGGGACGGCCCAGGATGGGGCAGGGGGGTGGGGACCAGCGGGCGGACCCATAGACAGAGGGCCTCTGGCAGTGGGAGCGCTCAGTAACCTGTGTCGATTGTAACGCTGAATTCCAAAGCCCCCAACCCAAAGTGCAGGCGTGTCCCCAGATGTCATGACTCTAACAAAGACGTGTCCTTTGGCGCATTCAACCACGGATGCAGAAGGCCCGAGAAGGAGCGGAGCCCAGACAGGTTCAGACACTGAACCGTGACCGAGGGGCGGCGCGGGGCAGAGACTGGGCACCCGCCACCAGGTGCCACCCCCTGCTTTTCCACTTTCTGTCCCCCCTCTGCGGGAGGGGGACTGTACCCCAGGCTGTGGGGATGGGAGGTGAGGGGGGAGGAGAGGGCAAAGGGGAGGCTGGGCTGGTCGACCTTCCACGCCAGTCTTGTCTTCATTCAGCCCCGACTAACCAGCTAACTGATCGGCGGGGCCAGGAAGGGGCAGGCACAGATGCTGTCGCCTGCGGGACCTCAGCCCCCAGTAAGGCGTACTGCTCTCCGCCCTCCCGCCCCCTTCTCCTCCTCTCCCGTCTCCCGAGGTGCCAGTGCCCTTGAACTGCCCTCTGGCTTTTCCAAACGTGCACACAACAGCCAGCTTCCTTCCGCCTCCATCAGAGCTGGCTCCGGGACCCCAAGGACCTTTGCACGTTGGAAGCGATTCGCTCACTAGAGCCCCAGGTGTAACCCTTGGGGGGGTACCAGCATTTAAGGGGTAGCTTCCTCTCCAGATGCACATCCGGTGGCCAGAATGTATGCAAGTGAGAGCAAGGAGGATTCTAGACCTGACTCCATCCAGAGCCGGGAAAACCAGGCATCTTCCGCCTGGCCAAGGCGTCGGGCAAGGTCTGGCAGGAAGCCTCAGGTGCAAGGGGGTGGGTCAGACCCCGGGGCCGGGCCGCTATCCCAGCCTCCGGGTGGGGAGGGGCTGGGTACTCAAGCAGCTTGCCAGAAGAAATCATACCCTGGAGAGCCGAAGACAAATGAGAAAAAGACAAGAGACGTGGGTTCTGAAGACCGAGGTCCACACAGACTATAAGGTCCAGTCTGTCCGTGTCCAGCCACGCCTGCTGTCGGGTCTGGATCACACCAAGGCCATGTGGGAGCCATGGGCAGGGGCGCAGGAGAGGCAGGAGGGGCTGGAGGCCCTAGGGGCTGCTCACATCCCCCCAGGGCCCCTGGGGGGCGGGAGGAGGGGACAACTTTCAGGACCAGCCGTATTTTTGAGTTTCTGTATTTTTGCGTTTCTGTAGTTTCATTCTTCTACAAAAAAACACTTGTTACTCATATTATTTTAAAAGTACGAAATCGGGGCACCTGGGTGGCTCAGTCGGTTAAGCGTCCGACTTCGGCTCAGGTCATGATCTCACGGTTCGTGGGTTCGAGCCCCGCGTCGGGCTCTGTGCTGACGGCTCGGAGCCTGGAGCCCGCTTCAGATTCTGTGTCTCCCCTTCTCTCTGCCCCTCCCATGCTCGTGCTCTGTCTCTCTCTGTCTCTCAATAATAAATAAACAGTAAAAAAATTAAAAAAAAAAAAGTACGAAATCATTCTTGGGGCACGCTGCGCACAGAACAACAAGCTGGTCCCCAGCTACTTCACGTATTTGTTTTATCTCATGCTTTAATTGTTACCAAGTGTCTATTAACTACACGGAGCCACATTAGCCACATCGGCTGTGGTTAAGACAACACGTTTTGGGCTCCGTTTCAGACGTGCGTGCATGATGAGGACGCGGCAACACGCTCAGGGGGGAGGCCTCGGGTCCCGCCATCAGATGGGTCTTGTAGCCTCGGCCTGGCTCGCCAGCTGTCACAGCTCAGAGAACCTTGAACGTTGCGACGGGAGAGCTAGGCTTCGGCTCCGCTGAGTGTCCCCGGCCCTCAGCAGGAAGCTTCTCTCTTCGGAGCTGCTGGTTGATTCTCCTCGCTGCCCCCCAGGCCCCCAAGACGTGCGGCCCGTTGTCACTGCATGTGCTACAAAAGGGGCGGGCTCTTTGTAGCTCCGGGGGTTCCTGCAGCCAGTTCCAGACTGTGTGTGGCAGGGGGGCTTCCTCATATCAACAGGCAATTCTCAGACACCAGCAGGTTGAGGGCTCTGTCTTACCAGACCGCCTCCACCCCGCACCCCTGCCCGCTTCAGCCTCCAGGCGCCCGCCCACGCGGTGGCCTGTGTTTCTGACCTACCGGCCACACATCGGCGGTTCCAACAGCCCAGCCTCGGGGTTCAGACACCAGCTGCGAGTGTAGGCCGTCACCTAGGCTTCCGACTGACGGGACATAAATCAGAGGCTCCCACAACCCGTTTCTCTGCTTGCAGTGAATTTGCCAGAGTGGTTCACAGAACTCGCTAGATCACCGGTTTCTTATAAAAGGATCGAACTCAGGAACAGCCAGATGGAGGAGACACAGAGGGCGGGATGTGGGGAAGGGCGGGGAGCGTCCGTGCTCCAAACACTTCCTCGTGTTCATCAGTCTGGAAGCTCTCGGAATCCTATCCTTTGCTTTTCTTTGGAGGCCTCATTACACGGGACTGATTAAATCATTGGCCTTCGGTGACTGATCCAAACTCCAGGCCGCCTCCCCTCCCCCGAGGTCAGGGCGTGGGATTGAATGTTACAACCCTCTAATTAGTCTATTGGTTCTCCTGGCAACCAGCCCCTCAGATGCTTTGCAAAGGTCACCTCACCAGCATGACAAAAGCCACCTTTATGCTGTCGTCACTTAGGAAATGCCAAGGGTCTTAGGAGCAGTGTGCCAGAAATAGGGACGAAGACCAAATACGTATTTCTTTTGTCTCTAAGTTTATTTATTTATTTTGGAAGAGAGCGAGGGGGAGAGAGAAGGAGCATGAGCAGGGGAGGGGCAGAAGAGAGAGAGAGGGAGAGAGAGAATCTCCAGCAGGCTCCACACTGTCAGCCCAGGGCCAGACCCAGAGCTCGATCTCAGGAACCATGAGATCCGGACCTGAGCTGAAATCAAGAGTCAGACACTCGACCAACTGAGCCACCCAGACGCCCCCCCAAATACATATTTCTTATAAATCACAATATCACCCAGCCAAATACCATCCACGATAAAGCAACACACGCAAATCAGGAAAAGACGCCGCGTTTTCGTTTTTTGGCAAGTGCCGATGCCTCCGGCAACGCTCGCCTGGAATATTCCACCTGTACTTAAGGTGCCCCCCCCCACCCCCCAGCACAGGAAACCACAGTGCCCTCCATCCTGCAGGCGCCGTGGGCCGACTCCTTCAGGGTCTGTGCACCTTGCTCGGCTGCCTCTGTTACACCTTCCGGCCTCTGCCTCAGTGGTTCTCAGAGGGCGGAGACAGAGGACTGAGGGTTGTTAGAAACTGAGGGTCCCGGGTCCCGCCCCAGCCCTACTGGTCAGCGTCTACGGCTTCACACGGAAGCCTGAGAAACGCCGGTGTTTGCCGGGGCTTGCAGACTATGGCCCGTGGGCTAAATCTGACCACCACCTGTTTCTGTAGGGCCCACGAGCTAAGGATGGGATTTCTGTCTTTAAATGGTTGGTGCTATAGACTGAATGTTCGCGTCCCATAAAATTTATATGTGGAAACCTAACCCCCAACGTAATGGTACTTGGAGGTGGGGCCTCTGGGAAGTGATTAGGTCACGAAGGCAGAGTCTCGCGGATGGCATTAGTGTCCCTTAAAAGAGAGACCCCACACAATGGAATATTACGCAGTCATAACGAAGGCAATCGTGCCATTAGTGACATTACGGACGGACCTGGAGGGCGTCGCATTGAGTGAGATAAGTCAGACAGAGAAGGACAAACAGCATCTGATCTCACGTATATGTGGAGTCTAAAAAGAAAAACCCCAACTGATAGAAACAGGCTAGAAGAGTGGTCACCAGAGGCGGCAGATGGGGGAAGGTGATCAAAAGAGAAGAAATTCCAGCTATAAGATAAATAACCCCTGGGGACGCAATGCGGCACGGTGACCCTGGTTAGCACTTTTGTGCTGTAGGTCCGAAAGTTGCCAAGAGCTTGGGTCTCCAAAGTTCTCAGCGCAAGAACAAAACATTGTAACCACGTGAAGGGATGGATGTTAGCGAAGCTTCTTGTGGCCACCACTTTGCAATACACACGTATGTCAAATTGTTACGTTGCTTACCCGAGACGAACACCAAGTTCCGTGTCAATGACTGTCTAAACGAGACTGAGAGAAAGAAGAATGGAGAGCCCAGAGGGCCGCATGAGGGCACAGGGAGAAGACAGCCACTGATGAACCAGGGAGCGGGGTCTCACCAGATACGGAACGCGCAGGTGCCTTGATCTTGGACTTCCCGGCCTTCGGAACAATGAGACATAGACTGTTACTGTCAGCCACCCCGACCCGATGGCATTCTGTTAGAGCAGCCCCAACAGACCAGAACAGCTGGAAAAGAAAACAAAAGAAGAAAGTATTTCACGGAGTGAGGATTATATGAAATCAAGTTTCAACATCTATAAATAAAGTGTTATTGGAACACAGCCACCCTCACTCCTTTATATGTTTCTATGGCTCTTTTCACACCGCAACCACGGAGTGGAGAGTTGCACCAGGGACCACAGGTGGCCCACAAAGCCTGAAACGCTTACTGTCTTGTCCTTGGTGGGAAAGCTTTGTCCAGCCTCGATCTGTAGGATCAAATGCTCTCGACTCATCTCCCATTTCCCAGGATTTTCCAACGCTTGTTCCCAGGAAAGCATAAACGTGGCCTCCTCTCTGACCTCGTCACCCCATCTTACATCCTGTGTGACTCCCGTCCGCTTCCCATGTCCCCAACCCTCACTCTGCCTTGCACTGTGCCGAACACGGAGCCCTCCTCTCCTGAAGACTTGGTGGGTTTCAGTCATCGCCTCCATTTCTCCTTTGCTAAACTCTGACGCGGCCTGGCCACCGGGACCGCATAGTTCGGCGTGACCCTTGACCCCTGATTCCACTTACGTCTGTTTTTCAGGACGGCTGATCTGAGCGCCGTCTTCGTGACGTGAGGATTCGCGGAGCTCTTGGCCCAGAAAAGGCACTCCATAAACTCTTTGCTGAGCCAATGACTGAGTTGATGGGCCATGAGATCGAGTCCTGGGTTCTCTTCATGGCCCCCAGCACAGCTATGGGTAGACAGTTTCTAATGGAATGATTAATTGATGAATTGACTTTCCTTCAAGCGGTCCGAAATGCCTCGTCTCTCTCGTTCACCCATTCATTCTCCACGTATGTATCGAGCATTGATGCTGTGCTAGTTTCCAGGGTTACAAAGATGGATGGGGATAGAACACACCCGTTGCTGTCCTGCCAATCCGTAAGACAGGGAGGCATGTGCCGTCAGTGCCGGCTTGTTGGCTCCTTTGTGCTTACACAGAGATCTCTCCACCTGGCAGGCCTCCCTGGGAGCCCCAAGTACGCACGAAACACACCAGTTTCCAGACCGAGGGACGTGGTAGGTGTGGTCCTGCTCCCACCCTGCTTTACCTGCATTCCCGGCACCAAGTTCCCCGCCACGGCTCAGGACCAGCCAGAGCCACTTGGAGGACATGGCAGGTGTTTCCAGTTCCTTGCTGGAGTTTCACAGGGTGCGGAGGTCTCCCTGAGGGTTACCTGAACTCCTGGGATGCTGGATGCTTTGCAGCCGGGAGCAGCGTGATAGGGATCCTCTTCCAGTGAGGAGTGAGGCCATGCTATCCCGTGCCAGGGTCCCAGGGTGTCACAAGCTGCTTATATTGAAGTCTTAACCCCCAGGACTTCAGAATGGCACCTTATTTGCAGACAGGGTCATTGCAAAGGTAACTAGTTAAGCTGAGGTCGTCCTGGAGTAGGGTGGGCTCCTGATCCAATATGACCAGTGTCCTTATCAATGAAGGAACTTTGGACCCAGAGACGTACATGCAGAGGGAAGACGGTGTGAAGACACGGGGAGAGGACAGCCACCCACAAGTCGAGGAGGGAGGGAGGCCTGGAGTGGCTTCTGCCTCACAACCCGTGGGAGGAACCAACCCCGTCAATGCTGCAACTTTGGACTCCTAGACTACAGATTGTGACACAATGCGCTTATACTGTTGAAGCCAAGGACGCGGTCCTCAGAATCCCCGCCCCTCCGGACCAGCCAGATTTGGCTGTCTGGTCCAACCCATCCTGCCTGGCTCCTTCCCCTTTGCAAGGAAGCCCCTTCCCACTGGCTCTTTGGGCCCCCTCCACCCACAGGTACCTGGAGGGAAGCCCACCCATTTTGCCCGGCCAACGGAGGCTGGTCTGGGCCCTGGCAGAGGGCACAGGGTGAGCCTTTTCCCAGGTTGGCCCTCAGTCCCCTTGCAAAGGCCACCTCGTACTGGTAGGCTTGCTCCCGTAGGCCAGACCCCAGGAAATGGGCCATGGAAGGGGCGGTTCTCGGCTGGGCTACTATCTTACATCGCCCCTGTTCCCTGGATATTTGTGTCCCTCAGAGCACGGAGGCCCCACGGCTCACAGACCCTCTGTCTTTTATGTGGAGGCTTGTGTGTGGCGCCTGAAGGAAGAGTGAGGCCGCCTCATCCGCCTGCTTACTGCTCGTGCTTCGGAAGGAAGTCTTTGACGCGACGGGCTCAAGGCAGGAGCGCCGTCGGCCTCCCCCCACCCCCCCGTGGGCAAGGCCAAGTTAGGCCACTCCTTGCCACCAAATCACGGCCTGCTCCTCAGCAGGGAACTCCCTGGAGCAGGCAGAAATGGAAATGAAAAAGGCGGTGAGCAGTCCCCCGCCTACTCATATCCTTTTACCTCTGTCCTAGAAATCCGACACTTAGGCCAAGAACGGTATTTTCCCTTCATCCCCCGAGGCCTCTTAAGGCAAATTCTCAAGGCCTCGGGGCCTTAGTGGGCGTCTCTATTTTCCCAAGGGCGCTGGATCTTTTAAAGGTTACCCCCTGGTAGCCTGAGCATTTTCTGCTGATTGGAACGAAAGCGAACTTCTGCAACATTCCACAGTATCTGTCTCCCACGACAGGTTGGGTCAAGGAGGAGAGTTAGCAGCAAATGCCCGACCCCCTGGGAGGTGCCATTAAGGCAAGCGAACACCCCGCAGACATGACAGGTGGGAAGGAAGGAAGGCAAGTTTCGCTTCCGTGCAAACCTGCTCTCCCGAAGGGGGCAGGATACTCGAGCGATTGGCGGTTGATAGAAGCCGTCTCCTAAGCCCTCGGGCTTTCATGTCAGAAATCCCACTAATCATCTCCCACCCGTATGGAGTGAAGCCTGGTCAACAGCATTTACTGCTAAGGATGTTATTAAAAGTCAAACCGGGTAACTCCTGCCAAACCCCAGGGGGAACGTTGCAGGGAATGAATCATTCTGGAAAGATCCTGGGCATCTGTGTGCATTAACCACAAAGAGCCATTAAAATGGGAGCGGTGAGGGGAGGGACCCATCCGAGATGAGATGCTGGCTCCCCTGGGGCGCCGGTGCCTGGGCGCCCCCTGCGGTCCCAGCCTGCGGGCTGTCCTGTCCCTCTTTTGATCATTGCAGAAGAACAAGCAGACCCCTTCTCCACAGTTCGGGTGAGGCTGTGCTGTCCTTGGCTCAGGTTACTTGTAAGGCCCCTCCAGTGGCCCTCGGGCTGAGGCATCAGGGCAGGGACGGCAGCCAGGACGGGGCTGCAGAGGAGTCTCCGTCCTGCGCCCCTTCCCCAAGTCCCGCCAGGCTGGTGGTGGAGCGAGGGTAGTGATCCGCTTCCTGGCCTCAGGTCCGGAACTCAATTCACCAAGACAGTTCAGCTTGGCCTCTCCTTCTGTGTTCCCACCAAAGACCAGCATTCCCGATGTTGCTGTCTAGATGATGCTGAGTTTGGGCATCGGTCTGCATTTAGGATGTCGGGCGCATTACTTAACCGATCTGAACCTCAGGTTTCTCGTCTGTCAAAGGGGAATGATCCCCTTCTGGTTGCAAAACAGAGCCTCATTTAGCTCACCCCAGAAGAGGTAAGGAGAGCCTTTGAAGAATGGCAAGGATCTTGAACATGGGGCCATTTTGCAAAGAGACTGGATTGTGGTAGGCACTGAGGAATAACTCTAAGGGACCTCCAGCTGAACAACTGGCCGGCCAAGAACACTGGGGAGGTGTCCTCAGAAGGGGGTAAGCCCCATCCCTATATCATCAACATGACTCAGCTAATTTCTCTGTGTGTCTTTCTCTATTCCATCGGCATTCCTGGAAAAACACGCTGTTGGACTGGGAACCACCATTTCCCCTGTTTGGTCCTTTTGGTGTGAAGCTACATTGTAGGGCGGGGGCCGGACGATAGGTTACCTGACCTTGTGCCACATGCCTGTCCATGTTTTAATCAGACTGTAGAGGCCAAGGGCAGTAGGAGATATTTCATGCTATACCCTCAGCAAGTGTGCGGGCCGTGCTTCCCAAATACACCCTGTCATAAGAATTGACATGTCTTCAGAGGCAAAGGAAGTAAGAGCAAAAATGAACTACTGGGACCTCATCAAGATAAAAAGCTTCTGCACAGCAAAGGAAACAATCAACAGAACTGAAAGGCAACCATCGGGATGAGAGAAGGTCCTTGCAAATGACATATCGGATAAAGGGTTAATATCCAAAATCTATAAAGAACTTCAAACTCAACACCCCGCCCCCCGAAAAAAAAAAAAACAATCCAGTGAAGAAATGGGCAGAAGACATGAATAGACACTTTTCCAAAGAAGACATCCAGATGGCCAACAGACACATGAAAAGGTCCTCAATATCGCTCATCATCACGGAAATACAAATCAAAACCACGATGAGATATCACCTCACACCTGTCAGGATGGCCAACATGAACAACTCAGGCAACGACAGATGTTGGCGAGGGCGCAGAGAAAGAGGATCCCTTTTGCACAGCTGGTGGGAATGCAAGCTGGTGTAGCCGCTCTGGAAAACAGTCTGGAGGGTCTTCAAAAAATTAAAAATAGAACTACCCTACAACCCAGCCATTGCACTACTGGGTATTTAGCCAAAGGATAGAAAAGTGGTGATTCGAAGGGGGCACATGCACCCCAGTGTTTGTAACAGCGCTATTGACAATAGCCAAACTATGGAACGAGCTCAAATATCCATCGACTGACGAATGGATAAAGGAGATGTGGTATATAGATACAATGGAGTATTACTCGGCAATCAAAAAGAATGAAATCTTGCCACTTGCCACAGTGTGGCTGGAACTGGAGGGTATTATGCTAAGAAAAGTAAGTCAGTCAGAAAAAGAGAAAGATCACATGATTTCACTCACATGTGGAATTTGAGAGATTCAACAGATGAACGTAGGGGAAGGGAAGGAAAAATCAGATGAACACAGAGAGGGAGGCAAACCATAAGAGACTCTTAAACACCGAGGACAAACTGAGGGTTGATGGGGCTGAGGTGCTAAGGGGGCAGGAAAAATGGGTGATGGGCATTGGGGAGGGCACTTGCTGGGATGAGCATCGGTGTCATATGATGAATCACTGGGTTCTGCTCCTGAAGCCAAGACTGTACTGTATGTTATCTAACTTGAATATAAATAAAAAGGAAAACAAAGAATTATTACGAACATCCAGGCCCCTGCCGTGGAGATTCTGTTCAGGTCTGGGTGGTCTGAAAAATCTGTAAGTTTGGTAAATAACCTTCAAGAGCTTTTTACGACTCCCACGCAGGACGGGCTTCGTGGATGTGTGATCAGCAAAGTGGCACCAGGCCCCCCTTTAGAAAGGCCACGCTTAGGGTTTAATTCTCTGGGCTGCTGTCTTAGACTTTTTAATCATTTTTTCTTTGAACTTGTGTTTTATAAGTAAAGTTGGATGGGATAAGGGGGCGTGGCCCCATTATTTCCCTGCTCCCCCAGAGTGGGTTGTGGCCCCCAGCTCACTGTCCCGGGTGCCTCAGGTCTGGCTGTCCCAAACCACGCTGCCATCTGCCTGGGACAGAACCATCAGTGTTTCGGTTGCGTTGGCGGGGGAAGGACTTTGCTCTTGGGCCACCCTCTACCCCCGGTGGGGGTCTGGGCACGACCACACTGGGGTCAGGGTCACATGCATGCCCAGGAGCGTCTCAGGACAGAGCATGATGGGACAGAGGCCATCTCTGTCCCAGATCGGCAGGCCACATCACGGCAAGCAGGTGACTTGGTGGAGAGGCCTCTGTTCCGGGTACGGAATGTTCTCCCAGACGGAGGCTGCCCCCTGTGGAGGTGCCCGTCCACCGCGGGCTGGGGCAGCGGTCCTGGGGAAGGGAAGATGGCAAGAGTCCTTGCTTCCGGCAGAGGCCCGGAGCCTGTGCAGGCGGCCGGCAGCCGGGAAACACCAGAACGACGCTTCCCTTGGGGTGCGGGGAGGACGCAGGGTGCCCGTGGGAGTCTGCGCTTGCCCTGCCAGGATCCCTAATGCCCCAGGGACAGTCACATTAAATGGCAGATAAGAAACACCATGACAAACCAAGAGAGAGACTGCAGAAGAAAGGAAAACAATTTATACCTCTGTACCTGCAACACCACTTTCCCCCCTAATAACGAGGGGCCCCATAAATAATGTAGCTTTGGGGCCCTGCCCCAAGTTTGCGAAAAAGTGTCCTAGCCCAGAGGTGTCTGTAATATCAGAAACCACAGCAGTTGGATTTAACTGTCCGGGAGGAGCCCGGGCATCAGACTGTGCTTTAAGCCCCCAGCAGATTCGGAAACGCAGCCACGTTTTAGGGGGCAGCGTGCCGGTCTCCCGAAACTTCAGCCTGCGCACAGCTCCCCGGGAAGGAAGGGGCTCACTCGGTGGGGGTGGGGCTGAGACCGGGCCACGGAGTGCATTTCTCACAAGTCCCTTGGCGGCCCCGAGGCTGCCCGTCCAGGGCCCAGACCTGCTAGAGCAAAAGTCCTAGACTTCAGGCGCCCAGACGGTGGTTGGTAACTCGGGATGCCCATCAGAATCCCCGGGGGGTGGCTTTGAGAATTCCGATGCCCGGTCCCCCCCCCCCGGACCGATTAAGAGAGCGCGTGGGACCTGCGTCCTCAGGATGTTTAAAACTCCCCCGGAGATTCCACATGCACCCAGGATTGACACCTGCCCTGGATGATAAACGTCTCTCTCGCATGGGGCGACTGGGAGGCCCGAGCGAGACCACGGGTGCCGAGAGTGCCTTTGCCCCTCCCCTCCCTGGCCTCTGGAAAGCTCTTGAGCCTGGCCCAGGCATGAGGTCAGTGTCAGAGACCATGGCCCACACACCTCCATAAAGGAAGAGTGAGGAACCAGCACAATGGCATGGAAAAGAAGGCCAAGGTGAGCTTTGAACCCTGCTGGGCACCCCGGGAGCCACGAGGCTGCAGGATTTCGTGTCCTTTTTCAGGGCAAGACCGTGCGGCCCCCCAGTCCGCTCCCTCCCCGGCCAGCTCGTCCAAGCGCCAGTCTGATGATGGGAGTCAGTCCCAGACAAAGCAGCGGCCCTCACTTTACAGCACGTCAGAAACCCCTGGGGGACTGGTCGATTAAAACGGGCCTCAGGCTCCACCGGAGGGTTCCTGACTCAGTACGTGTGGAGCGGGGCCTGAGGATTTGCGGCTCTATACAGTTCCAGGTGGGGCTGATACAGAACTCGCCATCAGGCGGACCTGAGCGGACCCTCGACTCCCGTGTTCCGCCAGCTTGCGGGCTGAGCGCTTGTGGGTTTAACCACGTGCACTCGCGCGGTCGTCCATGGCCCCACAGGCCGATGTGTGAAATGCTTTGGGACACGGTCCCCAGCCCCGAACTGCCTGCAAGGAGCCTTAGCTGGGCCTCCCCGACGGCACCCCGGAGGTCCTGACATTCTGCTCATAGGATGTTTTCAGAACAAAGACACCTTGGACCCCCGATCTAGGCTCCCTCCAAGTGGCGGGAGAAGCCAGCCTTCGTGGGGCAAATTAGCAGGAGCCTCCGCGGGCACCTGCAGGGCCCCTGAGAAGGTGCCTGCTTTCACCGCGTGGCCACCCACATTTGGGAGTGCTCTGGGCCCCCTGAGGCCTCGATGCTCTGCCTCCCCCGGGGCGGGCCTGCGGTCACCCTGCGTGGTTCTGCCCGGGGTAGCTGCGGCCCTGCATTTCGGAGGCTGTCTTCGGAAGCCTCTGGAAGCAGCTCCGAGAGGCATCGAGTGACCTTGCTGTCTTCCACCCGGGGCTGTACCTCCAAGCCCCCAAGATTCATTCCCACCTGCAACTGCTGAGCCTTCTCCTGCACATTTCCGCTTCGTAAGGAAGCGGATTATAGACGTGCTCCCGCGCTGTGCTGACCTGACCGCCAGCTCCCCGGGGCAGAGGTCCTGGGGCCGGGGTCCTCCCGGAACAGGCGCGTGGGACCGTGGCTGGCTCTCCCTGGAAGTGCCACGAAGGACCACCTGGCGGGCAGCTTGCCGACCGGTGGGCGTCAGAGACAGCGCCCAGGCCCAGGAGGCCGGGCAGCCGTCCGCGTGGTCCCCGCATCACTCTGAGAATCCGAGCTGGGGGTGACCTCTGACTACCTCGGTGCCCCACGCAACGGGATCATACAGCACTCGTCTCTCCGTGACTTGGCCCAAGGTCCTCAAGCTTCATCCACGCGGTAACGTGTGACAGCACTTCCGTTCTCTTGAAGGCTGAATAATACTCCCTTGTGCGCACCGAACACATTCCGCCAGCCATTCATCTGTCGACGGGTATTTGGGCCGCTTCTACCTCGTGGTTCTCGTGGATACTGCAGCCGTGAAGACTGGTGTGCGAATATCTCTTCGAGGCCCTTCCTGGAACCCTTGCGAATGTATGCCCGGAAAGGGGATTGCTGGGTCGTATGGCAGTTGGACTGTTAACCTTCTGAGGCTCTGCCATGCCGGACCCCAGAATGGCCACCAGCCTCGCACAGGGTTCCCGTGTCTCCACGCCCTCGCCCACGCTCACCGCCTGTTGTTCCGATGGCAGAGCCATCTTCTGAGGGGGGAGGTGGCATCTCGCTGTGCTGGGATCTGTGTTTCTCTGAGGCCGAGGGATGCTGACCAGCCGTGTGTCGTCCCTGGACGGGCACGGTTCCCAGCACGGGGATGCAGCCCAAGGAAAATGAGCTTTCGCCCTCCCTGGGCGTCCACGGTACCGGGCAAAAACAAGCCAAGGGTGCAACCGTGCTAGAGGGTCACGCGGCGACAGAGGCCACAGCGAACCTCCAGGTAGGGCTGGTGGCAAAGGCGACCCTGGGGCGGGAGGGGACTCTGTAATGCATAGGCATCCCTGAGGAAGCCTGCATGGAGGGTGTGGGAGGCGCCATCCAGGTAGAGACAGCTCAGGTGCACAGACCCCAGGAGGGGCGGCCGATGTGTCCGATGACCCAGGAGACCAGGGGCTAGGACGGGGGAGGAGCTCTGGGGGCCGGGTGTGGGGGGCAGTCATGTGGGCTCTTTACATCCAGTGGAGGTCCTCAACTCTTCTTCTGGGCAAGATGGGAACACAAAAGCATCTAGCACAGCCTCCGGTGTAAAAAGGGCTAAATATTAGTGCTTCTTATTAACATCAGCCTATTTTGTTCATTGAAGAGAAAACATCTTGGCTGGTTTAGGGATACGGTCAAAAGAAAGAGAGAGTCAGAGAAAAAAACGTGTAATAAGATCCCCTCTTCCCTCTGGGATTCGCTCTCCGAGTGGCTCCCTGGTTTTTCGGAACTCGCTCACGTCTGGAATGCGTTCCGCCTGCCCGGTCGCTTGGCTGCTTTCTGGAATCCTTGAGACTCTTCAGGAATTCCAGAGGCCTGGTAACCGTTATGCAAGACAACATTCCAGGGAGGCGAGGGAGAACAGGCACACACAGCCTCCGAGATCCTACTAGACCCCTCAGCCTCTGCTGACAGCCCGGCCCAGGAGGAGGAGCTCAGGCTTGGCTCGTGTCTGAAGCAGACATCTTTGGATGTTCTCGTGCCTTCCAAAGAGCGTAGACAGGTTGCTATGCTTCACAGCACAGAGGTGGTCTTCAGACATCCGGGCAATCCCACGGAGCGGGTTGGCCCCGGTGCAGACGTGAGGTCTTGACACGGAAGAGAGCACAGCAACTTCTTGAGAAATGAGTCGTTTCCCACAGCGGAGGCTCCAGCCGGCCTCCCTGACCCCTGGGGCAGCTGTTTCCATGGCACCCGTTGGCACTGGGCACGGGGAGAGAAAGAGCCGGATTGGACTCAGAAGGATTCATCATACGCATCAGGGAAGGGAAGAGAGAGACGTAGGGGAGAGCGAGTGCGCAGGCTGCAGAGCCTTCTTGATCGTTCTTTCATCTCCAGCCCTGTACTGGCACGGCGCTCTCCTTCCGCGAAGAGCGGGTAGGGTCGTCTGGATGGCACTGTGGCATCACAAAGATTTTTGCTCCAAGTGAAGTTCAGGCTCGTGCGTCGGAGGGCTCCCGAGGCTCTGGGGTCAGATGGCAGTGCCGTTTGCCGTCTCTGCCGTGAGCAGCTCAGCCACAGAGCAAGGCCAGCGACGGTGGTTTCGTGCTCTGCGTTCCCGGCATCGTTAGCGTGGAGGGGGGCACGGAGTACAGCGTACCTTCTCGAGGGACCGAGAGAGACGTGGACGCGGTTTCATCTTCAGGAGCGAGAGTCTGAAGGAGAGAAGGACCAAGCCGACCATGGGCGTTGACGTGAGTCAGGCAGCATTACAAAAACAAAACCCCAAGCCACCGCCCGGACCTCCTCTCTCAGTCAAGCAGGGCAAAGCACAGAGGAAACCATTAACCCCCCCGTACATTCAGAACCACTTAGAAATTTCTACTCGAAACATTACTAAAGGGAACACTTCAGCTTAGGAGAGAGAGTAGGTCTTCCCGCTGAAACATTCTTCTTCAAAATGATTATCGGTTAGCTACACCACGTTTGTTTCTATAACAGTGATAACATTTACAATATTATGATTAAAGTAATGCATGCGAACCAGAGAAAACGTGCAACATATGAAATTGTAGAAAAGGAAGCATTGAAACTGCCCTTAATGTCCCACCCAGAGACCATCACTGTTAAGATTTGGGGTTGTGCCTTTTATGTTTACAGTTTGTGGTATAAACATATATTTACGATACAAAATATAATTAGGCTAAACTGTGTATAGAGTAACCTGATTTGTTCTCACGTAATATTATGCACTTCTTTCCATGTCATTGAAATTTTGTAAGCACCACTGTATGTTTTAAATTTTTTTAGTGTTTATTTATTTTTGACAGAGAGAGAGAGAGAGCGCGCATGAACAAGGGAAGGGCAGAGAGAGAGGGAGACACAGAATCCGAAGCGGGCTCCAGGCTCCGAGCTGTCGGCACAGAGCCCGACGCGGGGCTCGAACTCGTGGATCGTGCGATCGTGACCTGAGCCAAAGTGGGACGCTTAACCGACTGATCACAGCGCTTAAAAAAAATTCAACAGAGTAATGGGGCAGACAGAGACCACGGGATTGAGGAGGTTGTGCTAGGTGAGACCCTCAGAGAAGGCCTTTGAGAAAGTGAGGTCGGGCCAGAGACCCACGTGCTGGCAAAGCACCTTCATGGCAGGCCAGGCAGAGAAAATAAAGCTGATTACGGCCTGAGGAAGATGGCAGCCTGATGGATTAGAAGAACCTCAAAAAGACGAGTGTGGCTGCAGTTAAGGGAGCAAGGGAGCGGGTGGCAGGAGGCAAGGTCAAGGCTCAGGCAGCTGGGCATCGGAGGCCCAGGCTCCGATGTGGATGGTGAGTGCGATGGGCAGCCATCGGAGAGGAAGGTCAGAACATGGTGTGGCTTGGTTTATATTTAACACAATTACTGTAGCTACTAAATTAAATTGGCTGTGGGGAGCAAGAGAGTCGAAGCAGACCCCAACTCGGTCTGCAAGGACAGTGTTACTGTGATGCCCAAACCAGCTGAAAACATCGCAAGAGGGAGGAAAGACCCTACAGGCCAACCTTCCTCATGAATGCAGATACAGAAACTCTCAACGAAATACCAGCAAGTCAAGTTCAGCAGTCCACAGAAAGGATTATTCAGCATGACCAAGTGAGCTCTATCTCAGGAATGCAAGGTTGGTTTAACGTCTGGAAATCGATGCAGGGAGGGGGCTGGAGTTCTGGACACGTCCACTTCTCTGTGAAAACGAATCCTGAGATACAGCATCTCTGAGTGAAAATATAGAGAAGGGGATTTACTTGCTAAAAGTTTAGGGTTAGTGGTTCGTAAGTCACTGGGGTAACACGGCAGTCGAAGTGGTGAATCATCCCCTAGTCCCGGTACGACTCAGGCTTCTCAGGACATGTGTGTGGATGGATGCAAAAGGGAGAAAGGGCCCAGGTCCAGTTTTAGGGACTTTGTCCAGCAAACCATCCATGTGCCCCCCAAAAAATCAGAGCTAAATTGTCCACAGTCTCTGGATCCAAGCTCTGTTTCCCTCCCACCAGAGGATTGCAAGCTACTTTGTAGAAATGTGGTTTAAACTTTTAGCTGGTGCTTGTAGGAACAGACATCATCTCCTAGAGGAGATCTTGCAGTTTGAACAAGTTCAACAAGCTGTAGCACGTGGGGACCTGAAGGGAAAGGAAGGAAGGACCAGAACAATGTTTAGGAGGAGGGGAGATAAGATGCGGAAGAGAGCTCTTGGTGGAGGGCGTGGGGAGAGGAGCAAGCGTCTAACACAAAGTCTGTTCTCCCTTCCTGGGCCCCAGAGGGCTGGCCGTGTGAGCCTCCAGGGGTCACAGGACCGGAACCCACCAGGGAGAAGCGCCACCCCCCCAGCTGCCCACGATGTAGGTGTGGGGAAAACAGCCCCCCGTGTAGAGTGAAGGCTGTGTTGTTGTCTTTCTGGACTCTCTGTGTACTTGAGACCCCCTGTGTAGGCTTTGAGAACGGCAAGGAAGTGAAGCCAGCATGAAGCTCCGTCCCTCTCGTCTCTGTTTTCAAGGGCCAGCAGTGGACACGCACCTGCTCAGAAGTGACTTTCAGGGAGGACGCCGCTGCTGTTCATCTCGAAGAAATGGTCCCTGACCTAAGATTGTCAGTGTTCGGCTTTGAGGCCAACGAGCTGAGCCCTGCGAGCTTAAGAAGTATCTGTAAGCAATGGACTCAGAGCCTTGAGCTCACTTCGCTAGTAGGGGTTTGCATCCTGTCAAAGGATTCCAGAATGTTCTGAGGTGCTTTGAGCCGACTCCATGTTGGGTCATTTCCTTTGTGCACAGGCAGTGAGGTCACCTCTGACAAGCCTTGCTCCGTGTACTCCTGTGTTGTGGCAAAGAAAGGATCACACATCCACGTTTCAACCTGAAGGTCATCAGAGGAAAGAAATCACCAAGAGTTTGGCTTGGTTTCCAGATTTCTCCACGGAGAAGAGATACGAGGCCTCGTCACCCTGGCTGCAGCCTGCCCGGCGCTTACTCTAGGAAAGTCCATCCACCTCCAGCCTTTTCCAGAGGCTGCTAGAAAATTACCCTCTATATCTGTTGCAGACTCTTGACGAAAAAGATGTATCTTCCTCGTATGTCCTAAAATACTCCGCCAGGAATCCAAACTGTGAACGAATGCCATGTGAGCAAATAGATTTTCTTGTTTTCTCTCGAGAAAAGCTAAGCTGTGTAAATCTATGCTGTAGGTCTATGACTAAGTTCTCCCCCACGTCCCCCGTATCTAGAAAGGCTCATTCGGGCTTTGCCATCCACGATGTCTGGGAAAAGAGAAAGCACCACCTTGAAGGATTTAAGATGGTACTGAGAGACCCTGCTTGACGTGGAAATACCTGTAACCTCACGACGATTTGCGATCCGCATTCTTCCTGGCGGTAGAGCGACTGCCTCGCCCGGTTGCTACAGAGATTAAGTAAAGTGACGCAGGAGAAAGTGCCCGTGAGGGTGCCGTGTGTTACTCAACTGTAGGGATTGTTCTTTTCAGAGCATCAAACAAAATCCTACTTGCATGCGAACTCTTTATCCAGGTGCCGCTAATATGCCGGATACTTCGATTTGTTGTCAGCTTTCCAGGGACTCTGCGAGGTATCGGTCCCATTTTTTTTTTTAAAGATAACCTCTAGCTAGGTTGTCTACAAGAGATGTTCCTAAGGGCTTAGAGTCTGGGAGACATTTTCCGCGCATATGAAGTATCTCTAGATGAAATTCTTGGACACAAGAAGAGTGTGGCGCTTGGATTTCGCGGAACGTTAACGGCACGGAAGCCAGAGTTGAGCATTCAACATGTACACCGATGTTCATTGCGGTGGGAGCACGGACGGTCAGTGGGCATCCATTCCCCTGAGAAGGTGAACGCAAAGATGAGAAGGCAAGGCGAGAAAGAGGGCACGCTTCTCCGATGACCTCAGCTCCCAGGTGTCACCTCACTGGCTGGTGTTAAGGAGAGGTAGCGAGCTCGGTCTTCCCGGAGTTGTTCTCAAACCACTGGTCTGGGGATGGGAAGAGAGGCTCACAGTGGACAGAGGCACAGGGAAGGGTTGAATGCGGATGCTACAGGGACACGAGACACGAGGCGACCCCAGGCTCTTTGGAGCAGCTAGAAAGAAGGGTGTCTTCTCGCATCATGGGTTCGGAACGTCCTAGGCTGGACAGCAGACACAGAGAGAAGAGAGAAAAGACAGACCGGACGTTATCGTAGAATAAAATCACCAGGATAAAGAAGCAGACAATGGAGCTTCTGGGTCTGTTGGTAGGCATGCTGTTCCTTGGGAGTTTACTTTCAGTGTGTCCCTGTGGCAGAGAGGTGGAGGACCGAGATCAAACCCAGGGTGACTTGTTTTAAAATAGCCACTGGCTGTGTCTTGTGGACCCGGTGTTGTTCCAGGTGCTGTTCCGGGCGCTACAGAAAGGACATCGGGTGGGCCCAACACTCCCGTCACGTGGGCTCCTGTCGAAAGCAGAAGTCGGCACGCAAAGCAGAGGTTATGAAGCTGAAGGATGACCCTTTACCGAGGACGATCCAGATCCAAGCAGCCCAGACTATGCCCGGCCGCCACAGGGAGATGGGAAAGGGAGCCCCCGAGGACCCTCCAGGGTCCCGCCAGCTCCTCATTTTATTTATTAATTTATTTTTACATTTTACTTACTTATTTTGAAGGAGACAGAGACAGCACGAATTGGGGAGGGGCAGAGAGAGAGAGAGAGAGAGACAGAGAGACAGAGAGAATCCCAAGCAGGCTCCACACTGTCAGCGCAGAGCCCGACATGGGGCTCAAACTCATGAACCAGGAGATCATGACCTGAGCTGAAATCAAGGGTCGGCCGCTTAACCGACTGAGCCACCCAGGTGCCCCTATAATATCTTAAGACAAATATTCCTTCCATTAACAGATGAATCAATAGACAAAATGTGGTATATATGCACTCATGAATATTACTCGTCCATAAAAAGGAGAGGACCTGGGGCATCGTGGAGGAAGCTCAAAGACCAGATGCTGAATGCAAGGAGCCTGTCACCCAGGGCCACCTGTGGTGTGAGCCCATTTATAGGGAATATCTAGGATAGGCAAGTTCAAGGAGACAGGAAGTAGGTCTGAGGTTACCAGGGGTGGGGGGAGGGGGCATGGGGAGTTACCGCCAACGGGTAGAGAGTTTCAATTTAGGATGCTGAAAAAGGTTTGGGGAAAGATGTGATGATGGCCACACGACACTCCCAGCGTACTTAATGCTGCTGAATGGTGTGCTCAAAATGGTTCAGATGGAAAATTTTATACCATATGATATATAGATAGGTAGCGATTGCCATAATTGTACAAAATAACATAATACACCCTAAGCCACTGAATCGTATGCTTTCAGTGGCTGGCTTGTATGGGATGTGACTGTCTCCATAAAGCTGTTTAAAAAATAAACAAGTATTCTTGATTGTCATGTCCGCAGCGCGTGAATGTTACTGCTCTGGCTTTCAGTTCCTTTAAAGGGAAAATAAAGAGACGGACTAGAAAGAAGAGCTTGGTGTCCCCAGTGGCCCCCCAAGGACCCGTCTCCACCCCACCACGCCCTCCCTCTCCTGGGATACATCTCCAGCCCCCTCCCAGGCGGGGACCCTCCGGCCGTCCTGCTCAGCATCCCGGGGAGGGACCCGTGGCAAGTGCCGGCCGGTGGACACGCTGAGCCACAGCAGCCCGAGGGGCAAGGCGAGTGTGGAAACACCATTGCTTTTGAAAGTTGGTCCCGCGGAGCGGACACAGCTGTGCGCATTCTTCCTGGCTCTTGCCTTTCAAAGCTGATCTACAAACGTCCAGCCTGTCGATGCGAGGTGGTTCTCTTTAATTAATGACGTGCAACTTCGTTCTGATTTGTTCTGTGTTTGTTCACTTCCAGGGTGCCACTCGGGCCTCCTCTCTAAGCGAAGCAACTATGAAGGAACGGCTCAGGTTGCATAACGGGGGCCCCCAGGCGCGTGTGACCAAGCTGCTGCTTCCGGCTTGTACCTTTTGCCTCTTTGCAAAGCCACCCGGGAGTCAGCGGAAACGTGTGTGGTGGGCAAGGGAAGGGAAGAAGTGTGCTCCGAGGACAGGAGAGCGATCTAGCCAGTGCCCGTGCATCTGTCAAGCCAAATGTGGTCTTTTGGGGGAATATCAGCTTCTGAAGATGAGGTTTACAGCAGGAATGACCTTCTACAACTTTGCGTATCGTATCTCCCCCTCCTCCAAAAAATTAATAAAACCAGCAGAGTCGCTTTTTTTTGTTTTCGGTTTGCTTTTATTATTTTTTATTATTTTAATTTATTCATTCAAATTCAAGTTAGTTCACATACAGTGTAGTGTTGGTTTCAGGAGCAGAACCCAGTGATTCATCATATGGCACCCAGTGCTCATCCCAATAAGTGCCCTCCTTAGTGCCCATCCCCCATTTAGCCCTTCCCCCCACCGCCTCCCCTCCCCTCAGCAACCTTCGGTTTGTTCTCTGTATTTAAGAGTCTCCACCGGGCACCTGGGTGGCTCAGTTGCTGAAGTGTGGACTTTTTTTTTAATGTTTATTTATTTTTGAGAGAGAGAGACAGAGCGTGAGTAGGGGAGGGGCAGAGAGAGAGCAAGACACGGAATCCGAAGCAGGCTCCAGGAGCCTGAGCCATCAGCAGAGAGCCCGACGTGGGGCTCAAACCCACGAACTGTGAGCTCATGACCTGAGCTGAAGTCAGATGCTTAACCGACTGAGCCACCCAGGCGCCCCTAAGTGTCGACTCTTGATTTCGGCTCAGGTCATGATCTCACAGTTCATGAGACCGAGCCCTGCAGTCTGGCTGTGCCCTCATAGCACGGAGCCTGCTTGGGATTCTCTCTCCCTCTCTCTCTGCCCTTCCCCCAACCCCGTGCTCTCTTTCTAAATAAAATAAATAAATAAAGAGTCTCTTATGGTTTGCCTCCTTCTCTGTTTTTGTCTTATTTTTCCTTCCCTTCCCCTATGTTCATCTGTTTTATTTCTTCAGTTCCACATATGAATGAAATCATGTATTTGTGTTTCTCTGACTTATTTCGCTTCGCATAATACCCTCTAGTTCCAACCACGTAGTTGCAAATGGCAAGATTTTATTCTGTTTGATCGCTGAGTAATATTCCATTGTGCATATAAACCACGTCTTCTTTATCCATTCATCCGTCGATGGACATTTGGGCTCTTTCCATACTTTGGCTGTTGTTGATAACGCTGCTATAAACATCGGGAATCACTTCTTATTAAGATATTTATAACCTACTCTGAGATGCTCATTCTAGGGACAAACATTCATTTCTGAAGAACTTCCAACTCTGACACCTACATCTCCAACACAATGCTCTGGAAGACACACACACACACACACACACACACACACACACACACTCACGGGTACATGCAGACGTAGTATGTTCCAATTTCTTCTTAAGTGGTGGCAGACACAACCCTGCGACTGCATATCTGGGTTGAGCCGAGCACCAGAGACCGGACCGCACCTCAGGCCTCAGCAGAGATGTGCGGCTGATTATGGAAAACTTGTCCTGGGGCAGCAAACGATTGGTCTGGAACTGGGGGGACTCCAGGGGCAGAGCCAGCATCTGGACCGGGAAAGGATTGTCATCCGGGACCAGAGATGGAGCCATGGCTGAGGCAAGACCAGGAAGGCAAAGTAGGAGAGCTGGGGTGCTGGGGGCTTGGCTGTCCATATAAGAAAGGCTTAGTGGTTAATCCTTAGTCTTCTTTCCAACTGTCCCCCTCTTACGTGCACGCCCCAGCAGCCACCTGAGGATCGTCGGGGACCCTGTCCTCACTCCCTCAAGCCCTTCTCGCATCCAGTTCTACCAACTTTATGCTCTTATTCTGGCCCAGTAGCTCTCGATGGACAATTACGACGCTATTACAAAGTCGTGTCATCTCCACCTGCCCTCTGTCACGCGTAGCCCAGTATAATCCCCCCATGTCCTCCCCCCTGGAGATCCTTGGAAACCACAACTATGCTTGTGTTCCTTCTCTGCTTGAATCCCTTCTACGGCACCACACCTTCAGGCTAAAAACACACACACTGGACGTGGCCTCTGGCTCTGCGTGGTGTGGTCCATGGGCCTCCCTGGCATCTAACTTCCATTCTCATGCCTCACCTTGGCTGCCTCCCACAGGCCCCTTGCACGGCCTGTCCCTCCTGCATGAACCCCCTTCCCTCCATCTTTCCTCAGCTAAGTCCTGCTTATCCCCAGATGTCAGGACACCTGTCACCTCCCCAAGAAGGCTCCCCTGCCTGCCTCCCTCGAGCAACACCCCAGTTCACCTCGGAATACGACTCCATGCCTTGTCCACTGAGTAGTGAGACTCTCACCATTTTACATTTACTTATAGATTAACGGTGAACGGCTGCCTCCCTGTGGGCCACCTGCCTTATGAAGACGGAGCCACGACCACACCTGCGAACGGTTCATCAGTTCCTAGGTGTACATTATCTCTCTGGGAGCGTGTAAGGCGTGGGCTCCCGGGGCCCTCTGGGCTCCCTCCCGGCACCCCAGACCCAAGCGAATACTTTTGCTCCTTGTTCTGCAAATGGTTGAAAGGAACAGTTAAGAAGTCATGTCCCTGTAAACGTTCCACGTGAGCTGTTGAGAGTTAGATGACCTTTCACGAAAATATAAAGCCCTGCTTTATAAACTACAAATGAACATAGATACATAATGAAGGTAGCATGAAGAAATGAATCAATGAGCAAAGGGCAGGAGGGAACGTTACAAAGAAATAACCATGAGGTGCCTTACTGGCTGATTACCCGAAGGAACATTTTTAAAATTATGTAATGCTAAGAAACATAGATGACACACGCTACAAGGAAATTGCTAACAAACATACACCCACATCAGTCAGGTGGCAGAATGGTCAGCGTGCTCCCCAAAGCATGAGGGTACATAACTGGGGAGCAAAGGACCTCCCCAGGGGGGTCCCAAATACTCTTCTATTCAGAAGCATGTATTGGTTTGTTTGTGCGTTAAAAACCTACACAACAAGCATGTCCAATGTGGGACTTCATACATATTACTGCTCAGGACAAGGCTTAACAAGGAAGAAAATAAATAAATAAAATGTAAAAAGTCTATTTACAGGGGGAAAAAATAAGCTAGGTCAGAGGTTGGCAAACCATGGACCAGGGCCAGGTCTGGCCCCCAGACTGGTTTTGTACAGCCCGCAAGCTAAGAATGTTTGCTTTTATATGCTTTTCAAAGGGTGTTAAAAAAAAAAAATGAACAGATGGCTGAGATCATGTGTGGCCTCCACAGTCCAAAATGCTTTCTTTTTTCTTTTTAATTTTTTAAAAATGTTTTATTTATTTTTGAAACAGAGAAAGAGCGTGAGCAGGGGAGGGGCAGAGAGAGAGGGAGACACGGAATCCGAAGCAGCCTCCAGGCTCTGAGCTGTCAGCACAGAGTCCGACGCGGGGCTCGAACCCACGAACCGTGAGACCGTGACCTGAGCTGAAGTCGGACGCTCAACCGACTGAGACACCCAGGCGCCCCCTAAAATGCTTCCTATCGGGCCCTTTGCAGACAAAGTTTGCCAACCCCCGAACTATATAATCACCGCGAGGCCGGAGATGTGGCGACAATGTAGAGAGTGTGTGGTGGGGGGACACTGGGGAAGCATAACGCTCAGGAAAGAGTGAAGCCGGCCACGCCTGAATCCACATCTCTACCTTCAGCTCCGTGGCCCCGGTTCGCTATGTAATCTTCCGAAAGTGTTGCCCTCAAAGCTATAAAACGGGAGTCATAAGAATTCCTGCCTCCTAAGGGTGACGTGCAAACTCTCAGTGCGTGTTAGTTATTGTTGTTTTTTTAAATGTTTGTTTTCTCCATCACAGAAAATTGGACAAATATCGCAATGCTCCGAAAGATCCCGCAGAGACAATCCCCATTGCTATTCTGGCGCGATACCTTTGGCTAGCCGGTTTCATTCGTGCGCTCGTCTACTCCGTCCTTCGTTTATTTTGCGCAATGTGCCAGTTGGGTCCTCCGAGAGGCAGATGCTGAGATGGAATCAGGAATATAGGAAGGTTATTGGAATTAGTAGCCGTGGAAGATGAAAGAGGGAAGGAGGGAGCGGGAGCGGGCAGGGGAGCCTTCGACGGCAATGCAGCTCGGATGAGGTCCCGGCCGCCGAGCAGGAGGCGTTCCCTTGCTGGGCAGAAAAGCCCACATCCTAGCATCCTCTGGGCCTCACTCCCTGGGGCAGCCCTGCAGGGGGTCTGTTCCGGAAGCTGAGGTGGAATCTGAAGTTGCTACAGGCTGCAGGATAGCAGGTCATTGTCCTCTGTCCTGCAGGGAGAGACAGCAGTCCCCACGGTGACCGCCACAGTCCACCCCTTCCTCCTGGGCATCTGTTCTCCGTACATCACCAGGAACTGCACCCCAGGGGTCCAGGGGGCCTCTATCTGATGGAGGCTGCAGCTGGTACTCCCCTGCTTTTTAAATTTTTTTAAAAATGTTTATTTATTTTGAGAGAGAGAGAGAGAAAGCAAGCAGGGAAGGAACAGCAGGAGGGGGAGAGAGAATCCTAAGCAGGCTTCACACTGTCAGCGCAGAGCCTGATGCCGGGGTTTGATCTTACGAACCGTGAGATCATGACCTGAGCCAAAATCAAGAGTCGGATGCTTAGCTGAGTCAACCGGGCACCCTGGTACCCCCTTCTCCTGTCTCCCTCCTCCGCTGTCCATTGTAAGTTCCCCTCACCCTCAGACATCACTTCGGCAGGCCCGGGTCTTGTGACCCCCGGTGCTGTGACCCAGGCTGTCCTGTCTCTCCAGCGGGGCAGAGCGGGGCAGAGCCCCTGGTTAGCACCTCCTTCTCAGGCCGAGGTTGCCACAGGTGACCCACTCATAGTCACCACAGGGCACCAAGAAGCTTGAAGGGGGTCACCCGCATTCCATGTGGGCTCACCCCCACCCCCCGCCACCTGACTCTGTAAAAGCATCCCTGCCCCCTCTGGGTGAGCAGATCCAATTATCCCTGCCAAGACGGTGACTCCTCTCTTACCTGCCCAAGCCTGGGGGCAGAGTCCCCTGAGCTCTGGAAGCAGCTGCGGCTGGTACTTTAATACAGGGGGCTCTGGAGGTTTCCCCCAGCAGCAAAGGATCCCCTTTGGAGACCGGGAACCCCGAAGAGCCCCGACTTGAAGGGAAGGGAGGTACAAGGTCCCCGTGGAGTCCTTTGGAAGGATGGTGTGCTGGCTCGGGTCCTCTGAGGAGCAGGTGTCCAGATGGGAGTCCCCGTGGAAGGGCTGCGAGGAGGGGAGGGTGGGAACAGCAGGTGCAGGAAGAGCCTTCAGCTCTCGCAGGCCAGACACCTGTGAGGGAGAGAGAAGCCAGGACCGGGGCAGGAAGAGTCCCAGACCACAGCACAGTTCCAACAGGGGTGTGGCCAACCCCATGGGGAGTCCCTGAACAAATGTCAGCATTATGGGGCGGGGTGGTGGCTCAGTCGGTTAAGCCTCCGACTTCGGCTCAGGTCACGATCTTGCCGTCCGTGAGTTCGAGCCCCGCGTCGGGCCCTGTGGCGACAGCTCGGAGCCCGGAGCCAGCTTTGGATTCTGTCTCCCTCTTTCTCTGCCCCTCCCCTGCTCGCACTCTGTCTCTCTCTGTCTCTCAAAAATAAGTAAATATTAAAAAACGTTTTAGAAGTCACCATCAGAAGTGCTGGGTAAGAAAGACTTCCCGCCATGATAAAGATGTGACTGGTGCCTGGGGAGAGGCGGGCGGGGGCAGGGGGGCTCTAGGCAACCAGGAGAGGGCCCCAGAGGGGAGGCCTAGTGCCCTGCTCAGCCTCAAATCTTCTACAAGCTAGAGCCAGCTCACTGCTGTCCCTTGCAGTGGGGGGCGGGCGGGGGGGGGGGGGGTGTGATTTGAGCAGTGCGCCTCCAGGACCGCCTCACCGGGCATGAGCGCGTGATCGGTTTCCACTTCATTGCCAATATTGTTAAATGACTGCTTATCTTCTTTAGGATGAGTCAAACAAGGATGAATAATTTTAGTGCCTATTTACAAGTATTTACATTGCTTAGGAGAGGGGTCTCAAAATGAAATTCCAGGGTCAACACTATGATTATTTTTAAGATTCTTGGTACACGGCACTAATTTGGAAGCATTTTTCTGCTTCAGCTGGCAATATAAGAGCATGTTTAACTCCTTGAAAAAGGCCAGCTAGGGGCGCCTGGGTGGCGCAGTCGGTTAAGCATCCGACTTCAGCCAGGTCACGATCTCGCGGTCCGTGAGTTCGAGCCCCGCGTCAGGCTCTGGGCTGACAGCTCGGAGCCTGGAGCCTCTTTCCGACTCTGTGTCTCCTTCTCTCTCTGCCCCTCCCCCGTTCATGCTCTGTCTCTCTCTGTCCCAAAAATAAATAAAAAAACGTTGAAAAAAAAATTTTAAAAATAAAAATAAAAAAAAAAAAGAAAAAGGCCAGCTTAGGGGAGTCTCGTTAAAAGAAAAGAAAAGAAAAAACCACTTTCATACTGGTGTTTCTTTCTTTATTGCAACTTCAATGGGATCTCTGAGTGCCATAGGGATTAGACATTTTTTCATAGATGTCATTGAACCAGTAACGTTTTTGTTTTTGTTTTTAACTTGGCAATGTGCATCTTCTGACAAGTGGGTGCCAGGACAGGACTGGCCATGCCAGGGACCCACCAGAACACTGGCCTGCCAGGGAGGCTGGGGGCGGGGGGGTGGATGTGGGAAGCCAGAAGACCGTGATGAGGGTTTGACTCCACATGAAGGAGAGAAGGAAGGAAGGAAGGTTCTGGGAGAGGCTCTCAGCTGCAGTGCGGTGCCACGTCCCCAGGAATGGCCTCCTTAGTGGCCCTGCTGTGCTCGGTTCCCTGCCTGGGAGCAGCCCGCAGGACGCTGGCCCCCTTGTGAACGTGGTGACGGGTTTCAGCAGCAGCCAGGCCCTTGCTCAGTGAGGGTCCCTGCAGTCGGAGATCTGAGAGGTGAACTTCCATGGTCGCGACTAAATGTCTCACGTGTTTCGTCCACTCGTTGGTGGGTACTGTAGCGGTATTTAATTGATTTATATGAGAATTGAATGTAATCGCTAGCATTTCACTTGCCAATAATGTCTTAGATGTGTCTTAAGATTCTCTTTCAGTTTTTCATATAGGTTGTTCTCAAGTAGCCTAATGTGTCTGCTTTTTTTAATGCCCTTTTTTACACTGTAACCTCAAGAAATAGGTTTGCTTCGTTTGAATTTTTCTATTTGAGTTTTGTTTTTCGGAAAGTGTATTTATTTATTTTGAATGAGAGAGCACAAGCTGGGGAGGGGCCGAGGGAGAGGGAGAGAAAAAATCCCAAGCAGGCTCCGTGCTGTCAGCCCAGAGCCCCGACTCAGGGCTCGATCCCACAAACCGTGAGGTCCTGCCCTGAGCTGAAATCCAGAGTCAGACATGTAACCGACTAAGCCACCCAGGTGCCCCCCCTGCTTAACTTTTTGAATCGTTTCTAGACTTTATTTTAACGTAGGGTTTCAAGTTAAGTACGAATGGTCTTAAAATGCCAAATCGCTAGCTAATCTCCCCCACAGCTGTTTGAACACCCCCCCTCCCTTCTGTGTTGAGTCCAATGTCACTTTTATCAGATGTCATATCCTTATCTATGCTTCTTGGCTGTAAGCGGTGTGTCAAAACCTCTCGTTTTCCCAGCTCCACCGCTGAGTCCGGATGGTGGCCTTAGCAACGTTATTTTCAGGGCTGCGGGTTTATCGTGTGTTGGCCATGGTGCCAAGAACTGTGTCTGACTCTCGATTCACACCCCCAACTCCATTACAGACACTGTTCCTACCCCGGCCTAGAGAAGAGGGCTCTGGGGCTTCTAAGGGTTCACTTGAACTCGACGCTGGCGAGTTACGGCGGCGGAAGACTCACACAAGCAGGTGCGCCCCCATCGTCCGGCCGGGGACAACTGTGGGCGTCTATCCTGCCTCGACAGCTGAAGACGCAGGAGTGTGTGAGCTCCCCAGTCTGTCCCCTGATCCATCAGTCTCTTCCAGAGCAAAATCAGCTGCCGGTGCCTAGCTTTGGGGCACGTGTGGATATCCCGCTGGGCAAGTCACGTGTGTCCCCTCTTCCCACTCAGCGTCTCCGAGCAGGCGTAAGTTAAGCTCCAGTTAGATGGACTTAAACCACGAACGGTTGAAACATGTGTCTTAGTTTCCGGAGCCTGCCATAACAAAGCATCAAGAACCGGGGGGTTTAAAACAACAGAAATGTATTCTCACACAAATCTGGAGGCCAGGAGTCTGAAATGGGGATGTTGGCAAGGGCCCGCGCTCTCTGAAGGCTCTAGGGGAGAATCTGTTCCAGAACTTTCTCTTAGCTTCTGGCGTTGCCCAGCAATCCTCGGCGCTGCTTGGCTTGTAGAGGCATCCCTCCCCCTCTCTGCCTCGTCGTCGTCACGAGGTACTCTCTCTCGAGCTCCTGTCTTTTCTCTTCTTATGAGGGCACCGGTCACCTAGGATGAAGCCCCCCACCCCCCACCCCTGCTCCAGAATGACCTCATCTTAAGTAATTACATCTGCAAAGGCTCTTTTCTCTTGGATGCGGTGAGAGGAAGCCCAGAGCCTGTGTGGGTGGTTTGTTTCCTTCTCTGTGCCCGCAGGGTGGTCCTTCCACTGTGTCCCTGTGACCCTGTGCTCGGCACGTGGACTCAGGCCCCATCTTGCCCTTTGGAGGTCTTGGATGAGTCGGTCTGCTCAGCAGACCCAACCCTTTCCATGTGCAATTACTCTGGGGGGCGGATTCGTGGCCCCCAGGCCCCAGCTCAGGTCTCCAATCCAGCGTCCCCTGCACAAAAGCTGACGGATGAGGTCTGACTACCTGACTCGTGTGTCTGACCTTCAAGCAGTCTGGGATCTGGGAGTCAGACAAATTGGCGACGTGGCTGGAAAGGATTGGAATTGGAGGGCCGGAATTCACGCGTGGAGAGAGGGAAGCTTTTGGCCGGGACGGGGGCAGCAGCTGGACGGCTTGGGAAGCTCAGGGTGCAGGGGGGCATTGCTGGCAAGAGAGCGGCCAGGGCGTGGGGAGAGGCCGGCCCAGGTCTCCGCAGTCGCCTTGACCCGACTCACCCGGGCCAGCTGGGTCACAGCAGGGACGGCAGAACCAGAGTGAGTCTTTGCAGCCCCAGCCAAGGGAGCTGCCGGGCGCGGGCTGTTCAGGTCACAGCGGCCGGCATCTTTCTTGGTTTTCTCCGGTTCTGTAGCCGACTCGGGGTGTCTACTCAGAGAGGTGAGCTATTCTTCTCTGCATCTTGTCTGATCTGCATCTAAGGTCAAGGCAGAGAGATCGAGGGCTGGTGGGGTCCCCCCACCTCAGAGAGTGAAACGAACCCTCTGGGAGCGCTGAGATCCGGACATGTGGCCATGAGGATTCTGGGGTTTGGAAATCAGAGGTGGCCGGCACACAAGGCACAGGAGCTCTTTCACAGACACGTGGAAATGCAGAAAAGTGGAGTCCGGGACATTAACACACCTCTGAAGGCCAAAATAATCCTGCCGTGAGCATCTGAAGGGACGTCCCAGCCCACGAGACAAAAGAAAATACACACGCTCTTCTGTCCCCGGCTCCTGGCACAGAGCTGCTAAAACTCTTGTAATTCCCTAAGGGAAAAGAGAAGCCTCTTTTGTTCTAATATCTGGTCTTTGACCTGGGTTCTTGACATCGAGCTCCGAAGTCCCCTGTCATTTCCTGGGTGATACGAGTGACTGGATCTGATGAGGCGACTCTGGGGGACTCCTGGATGGAAGGGGATCACCGGAAAGACTAAGCCATGTTCAGAAGCCTGGAATTTTCAGCCCCATCCTTAGTCTCCAGAGAAGGGAGGGGGGCTGGAAGTGGAGGTTATAATCCAACATGCCTAAGGGAGGAAGCCTCCAGAAAATCCCAATAGTGTGGGGTTCAGAGAGAGCTTCTAGACCGAGGAACACATCCATACGGGGAGGCTGAGTGATGGGGTTCCGGTTGATGGCGGGGTTCGGAGCCGACGGCCAAGAAAAAACTCTTGGAGACGTCTTCGGTGCAAAAAGGTAATTTTCTTAAAGCACGGGGAACAGGACCTGTGGGCGGAAAGAGCTACACCGTCAACATGAGGATCTCCAACTTGACAGGGACAGAAGATCCTGAGCTCAGGGCCCTCCCACACCTTGCCCTCTGTGTCTGGTCATCTGGCTGTCCGTTTGTCCTTTTGTAAACTGGTAACCGCGTTTTCCCAAGCTCCAGGAGCTGTTCTAGCAAACAATCAGATCCAAGGGGAAGAGGAGGTCGTGGGAACCTCCAACCCGCAGCCAAGTCAAACAGAGGCTGCGGGTAACCTGGGCACCTACCGCTGGTTGGTGATGCCTGAAGTAGGAGGCGTATGACAGACCTGAGCCCTGACCTGGCGGGATCTGACGTTATTTCCAGATGGGTAAGTGTCAGAACGGAGTTGAAATGTAGGGCACACAGTTGGTGTCACAGAATCCCACACATTTGATGACCAGAAGTGTCAGAAGTATTCTGGCTAAAAGTAAAGGATATACATGAAAATGAAAGACTGGAGGTTTTTCCCATACACAGACCCTGCGGAGACCTAGGGCGACAGTTAGAGAAGTTTCCGGAAGCGATGGAACTGCACAGAGAGAGGCAAGTCTGGATACAGCCCGCTCCCATATTGGGCCTCCGGTCCACAGAGCAGAATGCTGCGCAAAGATAGGTTTGGGGGAGGGCAGAAGCATCGATCCCACCGGGCCACGAGGCACTTCAGAATCCTCAATGGCAGCTGCTCTTCGGAAATCCGTGGAGGGTGATTGTCCCGCCAAAAGAAATGCTGAAAGGGAGAAATAAATTAACTTCTAGGAGGTAGGTTTTATGGGCTGGCCCAATTCCCCAGCAGGAGGCAGCAGAAGCAGCCAGGGTGGCCAGGCCACTATCACTCAACGGCCTACCCTCAGTGTAGCGCCCAGGGGCCAGGAGCTCAGGGCTCAAAGGGAGGTGGAAATTAAAAGTCTTTCGAAACTCAGAATGCACAAAATGGAACCCAAATCTAAGACCTGGTGATCGGAGTCTCATCATCCAGTGTCCTAGAATTTTCGGGAATATGGGATATCTCAGATGCTCATCTTCGACTGTTTTTCTTTGTATCAAACCGCTGACGGGAAACCATCAAAACCCTAGAGGAGAAAGCAGGAAAAGACCTCTCTGACCTCAGCCGCAGCAATTTCTTACTTGACACATCCCCAAAGGCAAGGGAATTAAAAGCAAAAATGAACTGTTGGGACCTCATGAAGATAAAAAGCTTCCGCACCGCAAAGGAAACAATCAACAAAATTAAAAGGCAACCAACGGAATGGGAAAAGATATTTGCAAATGATATATCAGACAAAGGGCTAGTATACAAAATCTATAAAGAGCTCACCAAACTCCACACCCGAAAAGCAAATAATCCAGTGAAGAAATGAGCAGAAGACATGAATAGACACTTCTCTAAAGAAGACACCCCGATGGCCAACAGGCACATGAGAAGATGCTCAACGTCGCTCCTCATCAGGGAAATACAAATCAAAACCACACTGAGATACCACCTCACGCCAGTCAGAGTGGCTAAAATGAACAAATCAGGAGACGAGGGATGCTGGCGAGGATGTGGAGAAACAGGAACCCTCTTGCACTGTTGGTGGGAATGCAAACTGGTGCGACCACTCTGGAACACAGTGTGGAGGTTCCTCAGAAAATTAAAAATAGATCTACCCTATGACCCAGCAATAGCACTGCTAGGAATCTACCCAAGGGATACAGGAGTGCTGACGCATAGGGGCACTTGTACCCCAATGTTTAGAGCAGCACTTTCAATAGCCAAATTATGGAAAGAGCTTAAGTGTCCATCAACTCACAAACTGGATAAAGAAATTGTGGTTTATATACACAATGGAATACTACTTGACAATGAGAAAGAATGAAATATGGCCCTTTGTAGCAACGTGGATGGAACTGGAGAGTGTGATGCTGAGTGAAATAAGTCATACAGAGAAAGACAGATACCATATGTTTTCACTCTTATGTGGATCCTGAGAAACTTAACAGAAGACCATGGGGGAGGGGAAGGGCGAAAAAAAGTTACAGAGGGAGGGAGCCAAACCATAAGAGACTCTTAAAAACTGAGAACAAACTGAGGGTTGGCAGGCGGTGATGGGGGGGGGGGGGATGGCCATTGAGGAGGGCACCTGTTGGGGTGAGCACTGGGTATTGTATGGAAACCAATTTGACGATAAATTTCATGTTAAAAAAATAAAAATAAAACGCGGAGGCCAAGGGCTTGTGCATTTTGTTGTTTTGTTCTAACTGCTTTCTACGGAATTAAAAATTTTTTGCGCGCTTGTCCTCACTCACTAGAAACATGCCCCTCACCGAGGGTTCAGGTCAGACAGTGGGAGAGACCCTCCTGCTTCAGCCTTGGCAGAAATTATTGCTGCCAATTGACTAATTTACAGATTTCGTTAAAGAGTCGCTGTTCTGTTCAACACCTTCCCAAAAGACACAGTGACAGCACAGAGGTCCAGGACCACTGCAGTGACCTCATTTTCCCTTTGAGACTCACCCCTTTGGATTTCTCACGATTATTAAAATGCTCAACTTTTTCGGAAGCTGATTTGAGAGCAGAAGCCCTGAAAAGACTTAGAACTTCCCCCACCGATGGGGAAAGGGCGTGCACATTTTGGGGAGAGGTTCTGCACTGCAAAATGACTGTATCGTGTATCTTGCTTAATTCAGGTGTAACAAAAGATCATTGAAGATTGAAGTCATTGAAGATCATTGAGGATCTTGAAGATCATTGAAGATCAGTGAGGAGTGATGTCCCTTGAAAACTCACTTTGCCTTAGGCCATTTCAATTCAAGCATAAATATTCTGAAGACAGAACAAGTTAGATGTTTTGAAAATAGAAGAGAGCAAGGAGGAAAGCACATATGCAAATGGGTATGTGTGTCTGTATTTTCTTTAATTCTTGTTTTCTTTCCTGGGCCATAAAACTAGGGAAACTATTCATATAACAGAAAACATACTTGAAAAAGATGCATTTGGTTACACTCACTTTTTAACTTTTTTTCTTAATGTTTTATTTATGTCTGAGTGAGAGACAGAGCACGAGTGGGGAAGGGGCAGAGAGAGAGGGAGACACGGAACTTGAAGCAGGCTCCAGGCTCTGAGCTGTCAGCCCAGAAGCTGACGTGGGGCTCGAACCCATGAGCAGTGAGATCATGACTTAAGCCGAAGTTGGAGGCTTAAACGACTGAGCCACCCAGGTGCCCCATACATTCGCTGTTTAAATGCCCTATGTGGAGACACAATATATTTGTTCTTATTTACATGCATGAACTCTATTACACGAGCGATATTTGTTTGGAGAATGAGACAGAGTTCTCATTACTGCTGAGGGGTGGGTGGCACACAGATTCCTGGAGGGAGGTGGGGAACCCGACTGGGTCATAGCTACGGGCAGCGTCCTAGATCCTACCACTGGGTCTTGGCTCTACACTACCAGGTACCAGCCACAAGTGTAGGCAGGTTTCCCAACTTCCTAAGCCTAGGTTTCCTCCTCTATAAAAGGGTAATAATAATACCAACTTCATGGGGCACCTGGGTGGCTCAACTGGCTAAGCGCCCAACTCTTGATTTCAGCTCGGGTCACGAACTCACGGTTGGTGAGATCGAGCCCCACTTCGGGCTCTGTGCTGGCAACACGGAGCCTGCTTGGGATTCTCTCTCCCTCTTTTCCTGCCCCTCTCTCTCTCTCTCTCTCTCTCTGTCCGTCTCTCTCAAAATAAAAAATAAACTTTAAAAGAAATTTAAAAAATAATAATACCAACTTCATAGGGTTGTTGGCAGAATTAATTAGGACAACGAATGAAGAGTATTTGGCACGGGATAAACAGTCGTAAACATCAGTTGTCATTCGAAGTCTCATTAACGAGGCAAAGAGTGATGGACAGCTCAAGCTTTCCACAGAAGTTTGGAGACATGAATCCCAAGGCTTAGTCTTCTAGAAACAGCTAGGAAATCTCTTGCTGTCTCTGGGGTTCAGCCCCCTCACCTACAACGTCAGGAGCTTGGACTTTGCGATGTTTAAGACTCACCCAATTTCCAAATCCTACGCTTCTAACTCAGCCTCCCACCAAATACCTTCCAGGTGCCATGGCCTCATTTACTCCCCGAAGGACCCACCAAAGTGGGTGCTGGTGAGTCTGCTTGTGTCGCACAAGGACACTGGGGCTGACTGGGTGGGACAGCACGGCAGGTGGAGCTGAGGGCTGACCCAGGGACACTGCACTCCTTTCTCAACCTCCCTTTGAGTCCAGAGGTCTGCGTAGAGATTCGACTAAAGGAAACCCATGCGTCATCCAGCTAAAACCGTGCCACAGGGTCCACACCGATTTCTGCATTTGTATTTACCGCTGTGCCCCTCCCTCCCGCCCTTCCCTACCCTGCTGTTCACACACCGCTACCCCAAGTGTCCTTCCCAGCATCCGGCTGTGTTAATTAGCGTGGAAATGACAGCTTGGACACTGACATGCGGTTATGACCCCCACACACTTCCTCTTGAGCTGTGTATGAGGACTCCGTGAATATATTTACCGCTGTTTGTACGGGCGAATTTTGATTCATGTCAGACTTTTTAAAAATCAATGTACTATGTAAAAGAAAGCACGGTCCCACCCCCAACCCCCAGCATCACTGAGCATTTAAAAGACGCGGGTGGTTCCACTTATGAGAATCACATGGGGAAATGTATTGACTGATACATTTATGATTCTACTAAATGGATCATTCTGTTTTTAAAAGCAGAGGGAAAATTTATCTCATGAAACTTCTAATTAATTTTTTTAAGTTTATTTATTTATTTTGAAAGAGAGGGCACATGTTCGAGAGCAGGGGAGGGGCAGAGAGGGAGAATCCCAAGCAGGCTCCACACTGTCAGCGCAGAGCCCGACGTGGGGCTCAAACTCACGAACTGTGAGATCATGACCTGAGCCGAAATCAAGAGTCAGACGCTGAACTGACTGAGCCACCCAGACACCCCGGAACTTCTAATTTAATTCGACAATTCCATCACTGTTGCCGGGGACGCAGATGTAGAATACTCGGGGGAAATTAAGGCAAACGGTTGCCGTGGAGTTTACAGCACAGTAGTGGGCTGGTGTCCCCAGGGCTCGTGACAATCCCAGATTTTCTCTATACACACTTATGGTTTTTCTAGATTAGGACATAAAATCCTGTCATTTTTCCCCCCAGGTGATTTTTTTTTAATATTATTTTTGAGAGAGAGACAGAGCACGAGTGGGGTAGAGGCAGAGAGAGAGGGAGACACAGAATCCGAAGCAGGCTCCAGGCTCGGAGCTGTCAGCACAGAGCCTGACGCGGGGCTTGAACCCACAAACCATGAGATCACAACCTAAGCCGAAGTCGGATGTTCAACCAATTGAGCCACGCAGGCACCCCTCATTTTTTTTCACGACAGCACAGTATTGTGTGGAACCGATAGGCTACATTTGATTTATCCTATTTCCAAATAAGGAAATAAACATTTCCTTATTTGTTGCTATCAAGAACACTACATCTATGGGGGAAAAAACATGTTATTCACCTTAAAAGTTTTAGTTTATGGGGCTCCTGGGTGGCTCAGTCAAGTGTCCGACTCTTGATTTCGGCTCAGGTCATGATCCTGTGGTTCGTAAGTTTCAGCCCTGCCTTGGGCTCTGCATCGACAGTGAGGAGCCTGCTTGGGATTCTCTCTCTCTCTCTCTCTCTCTCTCCCCCTCGCCCCCCTCAAAATAAATAAATAAACCTTAAAAAATGTTTTTGTTTATCTCTGTGGGTATATTCTCTTTTTAAAAATCCAAATGTGGTAGGTTTTAATTTCTTTCCTTTTTTTCTCCTTGATCATACTTCCTGAAAGTTTCTATTTTGCTCATCTTTTCAAAGAACCCAACCTTGGCTCTACTGACTATTTCTACACATTTTATTTCCACCTTATCATGTTCTTTTATCATGATCAATGCCTGTTTTGCTTTTTTTTGGCTTATTTTTCTGTAACTTCCTGAGTTGGATTGTTAATTCTTTCATACCTTTCCTATCTGATGGTAAAGCACTGTAGAACTATGTATTTAAATCGGCAACTCATAGGTTTGATTTGAATTTTATCGGCATTATTACTTTCTAATTCATTTGTAAATCTACTGTGACAAATAATTGATTTGCTCTTTGACTCAAAACTATTTGAAAAGAGTTCTTTCAGAATGTCCCATACTTAAATTTCATTTTTCATTATTTACTTGCAATCTGTTTCCGGATCTAATATCTTTTGGTTAGATAGCACGACCTACTTAATTTTGACCTTGGAACATATCATTGAGTTTTCCTTTAACCTGCATATCACCAAATTTGTAAACATTCCATGGTTATTTGAGGGGAAAAGAAGCTTTGCGTCTATGTGTAGGGTACAAAACTCAATGTGTGCCTATTAAAATAAATATGTTAATTGGAATGTGCGATCTGCTTTCTTCCTTAATTAATTCTTGTCTCCATCTGGCCAATTCTGAGCTGGTGCATTCACGTCTCCCATTATTATCGTGTCTTGATCATGTCTTTTAGCAATGCCAGCGATTTTCGCTTTACACATTTCAGCCTATGCTGTTTGTGCATCAAATATGTTCACGACTTTACACAACCCACAGCCTTTCAATGGAGTAGAAAATAAGTACTCGAGAGTCACATGAACCCTTCCTCATTTATAGAGCGGGCTGTGGAACCGCTTTCCTGCCTCCTGTGGAATCTCTCTAACCACCAAATTTGGCCAAACCACAGAGGGCACAGAAATCCGTTTGCTCAGTAATTTTACCCAAGTTCTCAGAAACTCGGCCAGTATCTTTCCCTTGAATGCAGTCCAGCCATTTCATGGAGCTCATTAGCTCTCCCGAGGTATTAGTTTATGATTTCTTGAATCATGGGGTCACCATAACAAAATGAGCAGGGGCTAATTTGTACCCAGACACAAGTTTCTACTCCTGGCAAAACGTGTGCTATTTCATCCCCCAAAACTTACTGTAAAGAAACTCGACCACAGTTTGTGGGATGTTCAACGTGACGGCAAGTTAAGCTGTAATTCACATTTTGCTTTGCTAAATAAAGCTTCCCTTATCGCAACAGGGGTGAGATTTAAACACATTTCTCAGTCCCGAGTTTGCGTGCATTCATATCTGGGGGTTGATATTTCATGGAACTTGGAGAGGTAATAGAAGGGATTTTTTTTCCCCCTCTTGACATCTTTCTGGCAAAACCTTATTTTAAATATCCTTATATATATACTTTTATGCACTTGGGCTACCACTCCTTAACCTAAATAAATTCCTCTAAGTGAAACTCTGATACCAAAGGATGAGAAACTTACGGTTTTCATGTATACTCTGAAATTGCCCTTTGCAAAGCCTGTTCCAGTCCGCACAATTTGGTGTGGAGCGATGCCTGTCTGCCCGCGCCCTCAGCACTCCAGATGTTACCAGCCCCCGGTGTCTTCAACCCAGCAGAGCAAATAATTCAACCCTTCCATCTGCATTTCTTTGGTTGCTAGTAGGTTTTACACTTTTCCTAAGTCTATTGATTGACTTTTCCAGTTGTATTGAAATATAGTTGACATACGCCACCGTGTGAGTTTATTAAGGCGTACGACAGAATGATTTGATATATACGTTATGTGTTACAAAGGGATCACCACAATACAATCAGTTAACATTCATCACCTCGCATAGTTATGATGGCTTTTTCCTTATAAGGAGAGCCTTTGAGGGGCGCCTGGCTGGCTCAGTGGGAAGAGCGTGCGACTCCTGATCTCGGGGTTGTGAGTTCGAGCCCCGTGTCGGGCGTAGAGATTACTTGAATAAATATTTCTCAGAAACAGAACCTCGAAGATCTACTCTCTCAGCAACTTGCAAACACACGATACAGCATCGTTAATCACAGACATCACGTTGTACAACGTCTTCCAAACTGAAAGGCTGCTTGTATTTCTTCTGTTAGTTGCTTGCCCTATTCATCGCCCATTTTTCTATCGGGTTATTTGTCTTTTTCTCATCTATCTTTAAATGCCGTGTGGAGGGGTATGCGTGCATCTTCTGTCGTCTTGACGAGATTTGAAAGCATTCTATATTCCATCCTTTTACGTATGACCCAGCTCTGTTCTTATCCATCATTCCTCCTATGAAAAGATACCACAAAGTAGATCGTTTGTTCTGCCCATTCTACAGATGGCAGGAATGGGACTCAGAGAGGTTCAGCGCGTGAGAACCGACTCTAAATCTGGATGGGGCTCTCGAGTCCCACCCGTGTTGTGTTGTCCTCAGTCCCCTGAAGGCTCATGGCACAACCTCGCTCCCGCAGGCACGGCTGCTACAGGGCTTCAGGCTGTGCAACCAGCTTCCACTTACTTGACCCAGAAACACCCAGGCCCAGAGAGCGCCAACAGCCCCGAAAATGCTCTCTTTCCCCTAAAGTCCTAATCTAGGAACAAGCTGGTGTAAAGTCCTATCCCCTGAAATTCACGGAGTTGCAGTTTCCAAGAACCTCTGTGTTCTAAGCAAGGGGAAAATACGATGACGCTTCGGTTTGTCTTGGGTTCAGACCCCAGAGACCAGTGCTGGGGATCGAGACAGTCCCGAAGCGGGTCTGCCTCCCGTTGGGTATTCGCCACAAGCCCCGGAGCGCTCTGATCGTCATCCCAGAGTCGTCCCTGCAAATATCCCCCAGAGGGCTGAGGCTGAGTGGATGGACAAATCGTGCTATCAGCCATCCATCCACACCAGCCGACCGAACTGCTTGGGGGAGGCGCCACGGGAAAGCTGCGACTCGCGAGGCGCCCTGCTTCTCGGCGGTGGTCACACCGAGCCAGCGTTTGTCCCTTTCGGAACCACCACTGCTCTTCAGGGAGTGGACATCTGCGCCTCGGGGGCGAGCGGCCCCACCTGGTTATGAAAGCCCCTGGGCAGGTACAGGGCGGGGACCCCAGGGGACCTGCGCTCCAGCGCTGGCTTCAGGGATTCTCAGGCCACCTTTGCCTTTTGCTTACACTCCAATAGAACACTACGTTTGTGAATTTAAATCACGCAAATCTGAGGGGTGTCTAGGTGGCTAAGTGGGTTGAACCCCCGGCTCTTGATCTCAGCTCAGATTTTGGTCTCAGAGTTGTGAGTTCAAGCCCTGCATGGGGGTGCATGCTGGGCATGAAGCCTGCTTCAGGCAAATTTTAAACAGCATAATATTTTTATCTTTCTAACGTTTGTTTATTTCTTTTGAAAGAGAGAGAGTAAGCAGGGGAGGGGCAGAGAGAGAGAGAGAGAGGGACGGAGAGCAAATCCTAAGCAGTCTCCACTCAGCAAGCACAGAGCCTGACACAGGGCTCGATCTCATGAACCGGGAGATCATGACCTGAGCGGAAATCAAGAATCCCACGCTTAACCGACTGAGCCACCCAGGCGCCCCCTGAAAATAGCATATTTTTAAACAAATATATTTTAACGATGTGCAAAAGACTTGAAATAATTCTGTGCCTTAAAGTCAAAACATCGTGACTCACATAATTTTAAGTCAGGCCAGCTGGAAGAATCTGAAACCGTGTTCCTGTCCTTGCCGCCTGGTGGCGCCATGTGCACAGGCGGACAGCCCCTCCTGAACTCCTGGGGTGGCGGGGTGGGGGGGGCAGGTGTTACTCTAGCATGATGCGAACCGGAACCACAGTCTAGCTTCAAGAGTGCGTGCTTGTCCCAAAGGCTTCCTTCCACGCGTGTCACTACGGCTGCTCCGAGGGACGCTTCTCTTCCTGCCACTGAGGCTTTGGACACCGCGTTTCTTGAACAGTTACTTTGCACCAGGTACCGCGCTGGTCGCTGGAGATGCGACAAGAAACAGGACAGAATTCTTTGAAGAACTTCCGCTCTAAGGTCAGAGCATCCCGTAAGTAGATGCCAGTGTGAGGTGATGAGCGTGAAGCAGGGCGCCTGCTGGTACTCGGACGCCCGCTCCGAGGGGCTGTGCGGGCTTCCTGGAGGACGCAGCCTGAGAGGCGAAGGATCAGAAAGGACTGGACGGGTAAAAATGGTCGGGGTGGGGGCAGACAGCGGAGGGAGGAAACCAAGGCAGGTGAGGGCAGGTGCAAGGACACAGAGCAGCAAAGAGGGGGGGTCTCAGCAGCCCCACTGGCCTGCGCTGGGCTCTCCCGCCTTTGAGGCTGTCCCCTGGGTTTTACCGTATGTTCTTAGTCAAGGATGCTTTGTCCTTGCTCAACTGGAGATCCCTCCAGGGACACACCTTCAAGTCTGTGGCCCCCAGACTTAACGAACTCATTGGCCAACCTAATTAAGCAGCCCCTGTCCTCAGGGACTCAGGTGGACAGTGGCCTCCTGGGACCAGCCAGCCCTTCAGTCACCCCTGGAAAAGACAGACCTGAACTTCGCAGCCCAGGGGTTTCTTGTCTCTGGGCCGATGGGGCTCAGTGGAGCTTCCTCTCCATTTGGAGCCTTCTAGAAAGGACCCTTAGTGTCCCACCTCTGAGCGAATGTCCAGTTCCTGGCACTGGCAAAACCATCCTTCCAGAAACTCCTGCTGGCCTCTGCTGTCCTCTTCGTTCCCTTCCTGCAAACTCAGTCAGTCAGGGATGTTTTCAGCTCCCATTTCAGAGAGCAAATGTTTCCTTTTCGGCCCTTGGGGCACCTAAGTGGCTCGGTCGCTTGAGTGTCTGACTTTCGCTCAGGTCATGATCTCATGGTTCATGAGTTCCAGCCCCGCACCGGGCTCTGTGCTGACAGTTCGGAGCCTGGAGCCTGCTTGGGATTCTGTGTCTCCCTCCGTGCCCCTCCCCTGTTCGCATTCTGTCTCTCTCTTTCTCAAAAATATACATTAAAGACTTCAGCCCCGTGTTGTCTATTCCATGTAAGGTTCATTTTAAGAAAACGTTCTTAAAAGCACACACTGGCCCACGCTGGGCTGCATGACTCCTGCCTGTGCACCTTACAGCTGTTGCATTAGATCCCACAGTGAGCCCCGAGTGTGAGTTTTCACCTGCTTATCCTGAGATCTGGGACTCGTGGAGCGTCGGTTTCCTTGACCGCAGAATCAAGACGGCATTCATTATGTCTTGGGTTGTTTGGAGAATTAAATTCAGAATAGCACATGAAAAACTCGTAGCACAGTACTTGGCTGAGATTATAAATATGATTATTGTATCTTTGAAAAAAGATCATGAACATTTATAACATCTTTTTTTTTTTTATATGATGTAGAGTTGTTGTTTTGTTTTTTTTTTAAACCAGAATGTAAAGAGTCGTTATACTCTGGTCTCTATGGAGCTCAGTTTTCTATGAGAAGTCCAATCTGGTTGTCTCAGTGTTACCACTCAGTGTCAGCATTCTTTCAGTGAAAACTGTGACTTCTCTCTAGCATTGTGACTAGAGGTTCATTTCTGGCCCTGGGTGCTCACCAACAGATTCCATTGGTTCCCGGCCACATTTAATAGGATGCCCCCCCCCCCCCCGGGGCACCTCGGTGGCTCAGTTGGTTGAGCATCCAACTCCCGATGTGGGTTCAGGTCATAATCTCACCGTTCACGGGATCGAGCCCCGAGTTCACACTCAGCACAGAGCCTGCTTGGGATTCTCTCTCTCTCCTCTCTCTCCGCCCCACCCCGCTCGCTCTCTCTCTCTTTCAAAATCGGCCGATAAAGAAACATTTTTGAAAAAGAGGAGGCCCGGCCCCACGCTCTCCTCAAGCCCCAGCACACCTCAGCGACACGTGACCGTCACTTTCCTCCTTAGAGAAAGACACCAACACCTGCAGATGAGTAAAACAAAACCACCACCTGCTTGTTCTAGAGTTCTACGCTTATAATCCCCGTGAGTCTCTCCGAAACAAATAGCACAGCTGCGATCTTACGGACACACAACGAAACTAGGAGAGAAAGAGTCGTGGCAGGGGAGAGGGGCACACGGCGGGAAGGGGGCGATTCGGCTGGGCCGCCTCGACACTACCACCCTCCGTCGAGACGCTGGCCGTGCGATGCTGTGTCAGACTCTCAGGTCACAAGGATTCCTCCTTCCCTGCAAAGCAGCCCTGAGCTGCAGATCCAACAGGGCGCACACACCCTCTCTGTTCTAACTGACTCCACCCTCCGGCCCATCTCTGGGGAGGGGTGCGGGGGGGGGGGTCCGCGGGGGACACTTGACCTAGGCTGGGCCAGATTTCCACCCCGGGAATTTAAAGGGGAACCCGTTTTCGTCAGTCAGGTAGCGTATGAGCGAGGTCAGCCTCGTGAGAGCTGCGAGAGGAGCCGGCCCCCCCATCGCGTGGGCCACAGAGGCAAAGGACAGCTGTCCGCAGAGAGAAAGGCAGGGCCCGAGAGGGGACAGGGAACAGCGGTGGAGACAGTCCTACAGCCTCCGAGTACTACACGGCCTCTCTCTGCTCCTGGCTGCAGGGGACGCTCCAGAAGCCGTATGGTGTGGCCCACTTTGACTCAACGCGTCCAAATTTTACCTCCGCTGTTTGCAACTTAAGAATCTCACATTTCGCCCCTGACCCACCTCCACTGTATTTCTGTTGCTTCTAATTTAAGAATCTTATAAGCCAAGACAGTCTGTTGGTCCCACACGATTTGCATGCTCAAACCTCAAGACGGTCCATGAGGACGTTTTATTTTTTTTATTTTTCTAACAAATACCCTTTTAAGGTATTATTTTTTTTTAATGTTTATTTATTTATTTTGAGAGAGGGGCAGAGACAGAGCGAGGGAGAGAGGGAGAGAAAGGGGGAGGGAGAGAGACAGAGAGAGAGGGAATCCCAAGCAGGCTCTGCACTATCACTGTAGAGCCCCATGTGGGGCTCGAACTCACAACCCCATGAGCTCATGACCTAAGCTGAAATCTCTGGATCTGGAGAACCCGGAGGCCTGCAGGGTTGGTTTTTTTTTTTTCTTTTTTTTTTCTGTTGTTTGCCTGACTTTCTGTTCGTTTGGTTTTCACTCGTGCCGAAGGCACCACCAAGAACACGAGAACGTAAATCTTTAATTCTTATCTAAGTCCGTAGGATTGCTATGTAATTTTCTGCGAATGTGTACCTCGTTTGAAAACAACAGTGAGACCACAGTCCGTGAGTTCGAGCCCCACGTCGGGCTCTGTGCCGACAGCTCGGAGCCTGGAGCCTGCTTCGGATTCTGTGTCTCCCTCTCTCTCTGCCCCTCCCCTGTTCATGCTCTGTCTCTCTCTGTCTCAAAAATAAATAAAAACATTTAAAAAAAATTTTTTTAAATAAAACAACAGTGAGACCAGACCGTGGAAGTACAATCCCTCCCTCCTGTGGTCCTTCTTGCCATCCATGCTCAGGGTCAGGGTCGCAGAGGGGAGAGGAGCAAGGCCTCTCCTCTAGGAGGGCCAGCAGAGGCAGACTGCGTGGCACAGAGAACCCCTACCTTCCATGACGGAGATCACCTTTCTCAGGACGCCAGCTTTTCAGGTGTTGATGCGGGTCCGGGAAAAGTAAATAGGAATGGCATTCTGTGCTCAGAGGTGTCACCAGGCACTCTTGAGGCTGATGAGACTGCTGCCGGTTCAGCCCAGCATCCGCCCTCTCTGTCAGCATTAATGGGAGCCAAAGATGGGAGGAAAGGAGAGACGCAAAGGAAGCCGGGCAGGGGGTGGGTGGGGGGGGAGGCGATGGAAGACTGGAGGGGAGGGGGGCAAGAAGACAGAAGGGGGGCAGAGGGAGGAGGCCTGCACTGCCCACCAGGCTCTTCGCACACCCAAGGAGGTGCTAGCCTCTCCCTGGAGCCTGGGGAGCAAAGCCAATGTCTCTCCCTCCTTCTGTCCTTCCTTTCTTTCCATCCTTCCTCCCTTTCCTGCCTCTTCCCTTCCCCACTCTCTTCCTCCGTGTCTCCCCCCTCCTCTCTCTCTCTTTCCCTCCTCCCTTTGTCCTTCCTTCCTTCCTTCTTCCTTCCTTCCTCCCTCCCTTCCTTCTTTCCTCCATCCCTTCTTCCTTCCTCCTACCCTTCCTTCCTTCCTCCCATCCTTCCTTCCTTCTTCCTTCCTTCCTCCCTCCCTTCCTTCTTTCCTCCATCCCTTCTTCCTTCCTCCCTTCTTTCCTTCCTCCTTCCTTCCTCCTACCCTTCCTTCCTTCCTCCTATCCTTCCTTCCTTCTTCCTTCCTTCCTCCTTTCCTTTCCTCTTTGTTCTTCCTTCCTTCTTCCTTCCTTCCTCCCTCCCTTCTTTCCTTTCCCTTCCTTCTTCTTTCCTTCCTTTTTCCTTTCCTTTCCTTCCTTCCTCCTTCCTCCCTCCCTCCCTTCCTTCTTCCTCCCTTCCTTTCCTTCCTTTCCTTTCCTTTACCTTTCTTTCTTCTCCCTCCCTCCCCTTCTTCCTTCTCCTTTCCTTTCCTTTCTTCTTCCTTCCTTCCTTTTTCCTTTTCATTTCTTTCCTTTCCTTTTCCTTCCTTTCTCCCTCCCTTCCTTCTTTCCTTCCTTCCTCCGATCCATCCTTCCTTCCTTCCTTCCTTCCTTTCCTTTCCTTCTTCCTTCCTCCCTTTTTTCCTTCTTTCCTCCTCCCTCCCTTCCTTCCTCCTTCCTTTTCTTTCCTTTCCCTTCCTTCCTCCTTCCTTTTCTTTCTTTTCCTTTTCCTTCCTTCCTTCCTTCCTTCCTTCCAATTTTCCTTTCTTCAGAGCCTCAAGGGAGAGTTGGTAATTCTTCATCTTTAAGGAATTATGACAAGGTTTTAGGAGCTCTCGGAATGTGCCACGTCTCAGAAACACAAATAATTTATTTTCTATTTTCCAAACAAAGCAATAATTAGATCACTCCAGATAACTAACATTATGTTTTTGGAAGCCCCGAGTAGATGATAAGCTAATATTTGTACAGTTGACCTTAAAAATGTGACAGTTCAGAAGCTCTTGGAGGGATGCCCAGAAAGTCACCGATTACTACAGGATTTAGCAACACCGTGTGAAAAAAAAAACTTTCACAATTCTTTTAAAAATACATTTACAGTTTCGTAAGCCACTACGCTAGAGTAACTGGGGAATTATTGTTTGACAGTATAATTACATTTTAATTGTACCGCAATTATGTGTTCAATAGGAATGGAGGGGAAATCCTGCCGCTGCCGTAAAACGCAGACTTCGTGGTTCATACAGCAGACGAGGTGGCCATTCCCGTCCTTCCACTGGGTCCCAGCTTTTACAGAGATGGCGACGACTCTCTCAAAGACATTTGGGCACTCACATTTCCCAAAGAAACAGCCAGTGTCTGTCGAAAACCCAGCTAGAGGCTATTTGACAAAATGTCCCAAGACCTATTTAGGAAAATATTCCCAGTTGTGCAATCAGCTTCCAGGGGACAATGAAGGCTACAGAGAAAAAAAGGAGCATTTTGCAGGGGGCTGGGGCGGGCGCAGGAGCCCCATCCAAGAACTCCTCTGACGGTCCCATTTGGAACTGGCCTGGTCTCCTTTCTTTCTGCTCTGAATGGGAAGCAGTTCGGGCTAGAAGACCACAACCAGCCCTAATGAGCAGCGAAGTGGCCCTTAATCCTGAAGATCTGTGTGTTATTCCCCCCTCCCCCTCCCCCCAACCCCCCTCCCCCCCCTCCCCCCCCACCCCTCCCGCCTCCCGCCTCCCTCACTAAACAGATCTGCTGTCTGGGCTCTGAGGACGGGAAAACTACAAATCTCCCTCGCTGCCAACCATTTCCCCAAACACCAGCTTCCTAGAACACTAGTTTTGTCCCCATTGTCATTTGTAACCATTTAATGATGCACACTGTGTCTAAGAAGGTAGTTGCGCACTTGGACAACTTGGCAGTTACCTGGAAAACGGAGTCTGTTTTAAAAACGGATCTGGGTAGGGGCACCTGGGGGGCTCAGCCGGTTAAGCGTTTGTTGGCCTTCGGCTCAGGTCATGATCTCACGGTTCGTGGGTTCAAGCCCCGTGTCGGGCTCTGTGCCGACAGCTCAGAGCCTGGAGCCCGCTTGGGATTCTGTGTCTCCCTCTCTCTCTCTCTGCCCCTCCGCGGCTTGGGTGCTCTCTCTGTCTCTCTCAAAAATAAATAAGTAAACTGAAGAAAAAAGAAAAAAGAAATTGCATCTGGGCAGTTCTATGACACATTAAGTACTCACCGATCTATTATCTTGAAGGGCGGAGAAGGAAGCCATTCTGGACCTGAAGGCAGGGCCAAACTGAACCGGCTCAAGGAGAGGCAAGGGAGAGGAAAGGACTCAGCAGAGCGGGACGTAGGTGAACTTGACCTGGTGATTGCACGAAGCCCGGAAAGGCAGACGGGAAAGACCTTCCTAGTGGAGCGCTGGAAAAAGCGTAACAGACCAGCTGCCTGGGGGAAAAGGTTTGCCAACCTCTGTGGCGTCCATCCCCCACCGTGGCCGACTGCAAGCCCTCGGCGGGACTGAATTCACGCTTGCAAAGAATGCGCAGCGCCTGCTTTCTCAACCCTCCTTCCCTCTGTCTCTTCTTCTCAGTCTCTGTCTCTCTCTCCCTCTCTGCTGGATCGTTCGAAAGTTAAAGACTTTATGTCCCCCTGAACATTTCGGATCACGCTGGGTGATAGGTTTTAAAGACCCTCATCAAGCGGGCTTCAATTTCGACTGGCCATTCCCTTGTGGCGTCCCAGAATCCAACACCTGCACCCGCATTTCAGGAACGGAGCGCTCAGTGCATCTTGGGAGCAAGCAGAACCGGAAGTGCCGGTGCTTCACCGGAAATGCCTGTTCTTCTCATTCCCAGCGCTCCTCGCATCCTCTCTTTCCCAGCATTCCTCGAAGTAGGGTGTGATCATGTGACCGGGCTCCGCCAATGGGGCCTACGGCCCATCCGTGGACTCGGAAGTTGGGAGTTGGTGAGGCAGGAAGCAGGGGTGCGGACCCTCGATGTGGGGGGTGGACCCGGCTGCCTCGCGGGCCCAGGTTGGCCGTGGCCATCCGCCGTGTGGGGTCCTCAGCAGCGGCGGCGGCTGTGGTCTCCGAGCTGTCGGGCGTCTCTGCGCCCCGTTTCCCAGCCCGGTTCTGGGGGACGCCCCATTGCCTGTCCCCGGACGCTTTTCTGCTCAGTAGCCAGAGCTGCCCCACGGCCCCGACCCTGGATCTGCAGAGATCTCACGCCCACCACACTCTGAGCAACGCGGGGCCGCTTAGGGCGAAAGCGAAGTTGGGGCCGGAACCTTCTCTTCATCCCCACTTAGTGGAAGATGGGGTCTGGACATCATGCGGGGGCGGGGAGGGCAAAGCTGTCTCTAGAGGCAGGCAGCTCGGCCCCCTTATCCTACTGGAGCTGCGGGACCGGGGGGTGCCCCTCACGCTGGGCCTCGGTTTCTGCGGGTCTAGTGGGTGTCGCGCACCGGATCGTCGTGGAAAGAAGAGGTGGCGGCGGAAGCTGGAGCGCAGCGAGGCTCAGCAGCTGGGGCCCCTGTTCTTAGGATGTTCCTGCTGGTCCTGCTGTTCCTGCGCGTCCTGCTTTATATGCATAATAGCCTCGCCGTCACTCAACCTTGTTGGGAGAGAATCAGTATTTTTAGCCTCTAACACGACCGTATTTTACAAAGGCAGTTTTCGAGATTTTGTGATCTTCAAGGACCCCCCCCCCCCCAAAAGTCTGCTCATGTTCTCCCGGTGTCTGTGGGACCCAGTGAGGAGCACCGTCTTCAGAGTTAACCAGACCTGCTGTGCAGGCTGAGAAGCTATCACCAGACGTATCTTAAACCTTCCCTCCGCCTGCCCTTCACCGGGGAAGGAAACATCTGTGTGTGTGTGTGTATGTGTATGCGTGTGGTCAGCTGTGCCCATCGTGAGAATAAAGCTCTGAGGCTCTGAGTCGTTACGTGACCAGCGGCTTTTACTCGGCAGAGCCAGAGTTGATCCTGGACCTTGGGCTCCCTGGTTTGGAACTTGGTGCCGTTTTGCCCATGGCAGCAAACTATTAGGACATACCCAGACCCTGTGTGTAGGAGCTGGGGAGGGGCCATGGGGGAAGGGGGCTTCCTCACGCACAGAGAATGGGGATCGTAAACTGGTGCATTTTTTTACGAAAAGTGATTAGGTAATATGCCGGCGGCACCTTGAGAATATTCCCAATCTTTGTCTAATTCCGCTTCCGGGAATCTGTCAAGGGGACTCCCATCAGACATGCACTAAAGGCTTCAAACTCAAGGTTGTTTATTTCGGCTTTATCTATAAAAGCAGAAATGGGAAACATAAATAAGTCAAAGGGTGGAAATGATTGAGAAATGATAACTCATCCCTTTATGCGGTCATCAAAATCTGTTTCCAGGGGCACGTGAAATTGCTCATGAGGGCAATGTTAAGTGAGAAAAAAAGGCATAGAAGTATATTCAGCCTATCAGTTATGTGTATTTGTATATTTATGTTTAATACATATTTATAATTATATACATATGTATGATTAACACAAAAATGTTAGAATGATTCTATAGGGCCAGAGGGATCATTGCTGATTTATAGTATTTTCCAATAACTCTACAATGAGGTTTTGTCAGAGGATCGACAGAATGCTGCAGAGTATGTTTTATTTTACGTGTGTATTTTTATTTTCCCCCCGCTTTGTTAAGATACAGTTGACAGACATACGGCATTGTATAAGCATGCGGTGCGTAACATGATGATTTGATACACGAATTGGAAAATGATTGCCACAGAAGCTTTGTGAACACCTACATCACCTCACATAACTACTATTTGGGGGGGGGGGGGGTTGGTCATGAGAACACTGAAGATCCAGTCTCGTAGCAACTTCAAGTACACATCCGGGATCGTGAACTGCAGCCAGCACGCCGCACCTGTGAGCCCAGAACTTACCTTCTAACTGGAAGTTTATACCCTTTGACCAGCGTTTTCCCCACCCCCACCCCCATCCCCCAGACCCTGGAAATCTGCATTCTGCTCCATTCTAGGGCACGTTTGTGTAGGAAAATAAGAACGTGTATAGCAATGGACCTGGCTCCCCATATTAAAAAGAAGAGGTTCCGGTAAGATTAGATTAAGAGCCAAAAAACAAACAGCTGACAGACCCACGAGAAGATGACGAGAGGTGATGAGAGGGAGACAGCGGGAAAGCAAAGAGAAGGCAGACGTCTAATATTGACATAAAGTGGAGATCTATTAAGAAAGTGCATTGTGGAAGAGCTCGCCATTTTTAATGAGCGCAGGGGAGTATGGGGGCTCCAGTCTCTCTTTGCACCATTTTCTTTGTACTTAATGGCAGAAGTACCACCAGCAACCCCAGGGGGGTAGCCGTGGAATGGATGGACTATACGTGAAAGCACTCATGCGATAATGTGCCTCGGGAGTTGCTCAATAAATTTCCCTTTTATTGCATGTGCTGAACAGCGTGGCAACCGAATATGCAAAGGGAAATTTATTAGATGTTCAAGGGAGTAGACAGAAGTGCAACTATCAGACGAGACGGTAACTCACCGTTGTCCAAACTGAGACAATAGCGACCACCTCGGAGGGTTGCCGGGGGATCCCGAGAGATACTGAAGGGTTTTGTAACCTGTAAAGCAGCATAACAGTATTAGTTGTTTTCAAGATGCAAAATAATATTTACGGGAAGTGATTACATTTTTCCCAAGGTCATAAAGAAATTCTCAATACATTTTGAAGTGGAAATCTTGCAGTCCACGTTTATGACCCCAATATAATATCTAATATTAGCCATTTGTATTTAAACCAGAGAAACTCCATTCCCTCCAACATATTTAAGTGTTCTCCTGATTAATACTTATGTATCAAAAATGAAATAAAGTTAATAGTAACTGATTTGGAAAATAAAACACTATATATTGAAATCAAATTATAAATTATAATAATAAATCAAACCATGCCTTAAAAAGGGTAACGTAATATTCGATTTTGAATGCAGGGTTAACTTATGAACTCGGATGTAATTTTTAAAATCACAAAACAGACATTCCAAAAGTTTGGTAATAAAAAAAATGCTTAAATTATATAAATGAGGGCAGGCTGAGATAAGAATATTCCCAGAAAATATCTAAACTCCATAAAGAGGTCATGAAAATTGAATAAAAACAATTAAAGTTCTGGGGCGCCTGGGTGGCTCAGTCGGTTAAGCATCTGACTTCAGCTCAGGTCATGAGCTCACGATTTGTGGGTTCGAGCCCCACGTCGGGCTCTGTGCTGACAGCTCAGAGCCTGGAGCCTGCTTCGGATTCTGTGTCTCCCTCTCCGCCTCTCCCCTGTTCACCCTCTGTCTCTCAAAAATAAATATTAAAACAAATATTTACTGTTTAAAAAATCAAAGGTCCAACAGGCAAGCAGACAAAGGGCTTTAACCCGCAGTGCATCCTTCATTATGAGCTTGGTATAATAGATGGAAAGGTAAATAAGAACACGTAATTAAGTACCAATCTATTTTTCCAAGATGCTGGGCGTATTTCTAAGCACTGACCTACTAATTCTCGTCAATCACAGCAACCCTGTACGGTAGATAGTGCCGTTCTCATTTCACAGATGGGGAAATGAATCCCAGGGAGATGGAATGATTCACCCACAGTCACTCCACCGGGATGTGGCAAAGCCAAGATTCAAGCCCAGGTGGGGGGTTCTCTCCCTCGGTCGCTATACTACATCACCAAGGTCAAGGCCACAGAAGGTGTGTGGGTGAAGTTTGGATGCAGCAAGATTTATCGTGTGGTTAGAACGCAGGAGCCACCAATGAGGCGGCAGGGCCAAAATCAATTATAGCCACCGAGGAACTGACACCGTCCTTAAATTTGTAATTAAACCAACTATGAGCAACCTGAAAGACGGGATCAATGACAAGAACTTCAACTGGTCGGCTATGTTCGCAGTGATGGGGAAAACCGTGTGCCCGTAAGCCAGCATGGGGAGGGGGCCTGGAGGGTGAAAACAGCTGACACGGCTGTAAATTGTCACACGACGTCAGGCGACAGCATTAATTAGAGGGGAAATTTCACCAGCATCTGAGAACTCATTGCCTTGCCCGGATACAGTATCGTCTCTTCCTGGGGCACAGCTGGTCCCTTCTGCTCCTGGCGGCTGCCTGCACTCCACCCTTCCGTCTCCCCACCTCCTTTGGGGGGCCTTCCCAGACCCAACCTGACTCTGGGAGTCCTGGGTCTCCACCGCAGCCTACTTCTCCCTACTTTGCGAGGCCAGCTCCTCTCCCTGCCTGCAGCCCCCAGACCTTTGAGGGTGCGGCCAGGTAGCCCCAGCTTCCGCCGCCGAGCCTGGCCCCAGGGATACCTGCCAAAGAACTCAGATATCTGGGTACTGTGGAGGAAGCTCTAACGGCTTCATCAGAAAGTGCAAATTTTCCCTCCGAGAACGCTGTAAATTTTGACCCAGAATTTCATATTATGAGTTAGGCATTCCGGGGCCCCATCAGTGGGAGGAGTGCTAGGTGATCCTGCACCCTGAACGGGAATGTGGGACAATACATGCTGCTAAGCTGAGACGTCAGATAATTAGTTTTTAATTTTAAGTCCAAGAGCCCACTGTAATAACACATCTTTTAAAACTTGCACATTTTTCTTTTTTTTTTCTTGCAAACTTGCATGTTTTTCCAGATAGTGATTTTCAGTGCAAAACGCTTTGATGAGAATTTGCGTGATCTTTAAAATGGGCCTGGGGTGTGGGTGGGGGTGGGGGGGGCCTTAGTGGCTCAGTCGGTTAAACGTCCAACTTTTAATCAGGTCATAATCCCAGGGTCTTGGGATCGTGCCCCACAGGTGGCTCTGCAATGACAGTGCACGGAGCGTGCTTGGGATTCTCTCTCCCTCTCTCTCTGTCCCTCCCCTGCTCGTTCTCTCCCTTCCTCTCTCTCTCAGTAAGTAAACTTAAAAAAAAAGAAAGAAAAGAAATAACGGGCCTGGGAAGTGAGGTCATTATTTGTCCCATTTACCTATGCAGGGTGGATTTACTGGGGCGGGTGGTGTAGTTTTCTAGCTAAAAAAGGCCACCTCTGGAGGACACACTGAACTACATGTAGGAAAAGCATTTGAAAGTGAATTCATGGGGCGCCTGGGTGGCTCAGTCGGTTAAGCGTCCGACTTCGGCTCAGGTCGTGATCTCACAGTTCAAGAGTTCGAGCCCCACGTCCGGCTCTGTGCTGACAGCTCAGGGCCTGGAGCCTGCTTCAGAGTCTGTGTCTCCCTCTCTCTGCCTCCCCCCTGCTCATACTCTGTCTCTCTCTGTCTCTTAAAAATAAGTAATGTAAAAACAAAATGTTTTTACGTGAATTAAGTGCCTACTGAGATCGCTGCAGCTTTTCTGCAGTAATAACAGAATCAGCAGTGGCTCACACTTGCAAGGCACATGGTCAATTGCAAAGCTTCGTAGGTTTCAGCTCACTTTCTACACCCTCCCTGTGAAGTTTCCAGGGTTGCATTGGCCTCACTTGACCGGGCTGGGCTGTAAGGAAGCTGAGAGGTTGAGAGAGTCCACCAACAGCAGGGAGCCTTCCGCGGGTCCCCTGCGACCTCCCTCCTCTCCTCTCCCAGTGGCACCTTCCGAGGGGCGCGTGCGTCGAGATGCTAATTGCATATACACAGGAAATAAAGCTGAGGGGATTTAAGTAACACTACGAAGATCGCACAGCCAGTGAAGGGAAAAACCGGGGCTTGGACGCAGCAGTTCTGGTTCTGAACCCACAACCAGCGTGGTCCCCAGTCCAGCGGCGACAGCAGCCCTGAGGAACTTGTCGGGGACGCGGATGCCTGGTGGATTCTGCATTTGAACCCCTGGGGTGGAGTCCAGCAACGTGCTTTTGCCAGCCCTGGGCGCATAATGCATACACGTACACATACCTGTGCACGTGCACACACACACGCACACACATACACACACACGCACACGTGTGTGCACGTACATGCACACAGCTGCTGACTGCTGGGGCGAGGGCTCAGATCCGGGTGTTCTGACCCCTAATCCCTACCCTACCAGCTGTTGTCAGTCCCTCCCCAACACTGAATCATTTGGAGGGCTTAAAAGCAACTCATTCACAACAGAAACAAAGCGAAGATAGAGAAACAAAGAAAACACACTGTGCGGACCCCACCCCAGAGCCACGAGGTCGGGCCCTGGGGGTGGTGCCAGGCACCGCCTTCGTCTGAAATTCCCCAGATGCCACACAGCTGTTTCCACAGGCTCTCTGATCATCTTTGGCAATCGGTTGATATCCCAGAGCCAGGCCCTGAAAAGTGGGTTGGGAAAGTCTGTGTGGGTGGGAGACGGGCGGGGATGCTCTTGGTGTCGGGGTCCCACAGGGTGAGCCTTCACCGTCGGGGGACCGCCTGGGCCGTATCTTTGGGGAAACTCCGCGTTTGTGTTGGAGCCCTAACCTGAGCGGTGAGGGTTCCTCTCCAGCTGCTCCGGGCACAGAGTAATTTCTCTTGATGTCCTCTGGGGAGGTGGCCGGGGTCACGCGGGTGGCCAGCCTGGAGTCTGAGCGCCCTGCAGGAAAACTGTGCCGCGGGGCCTTTGGGGCCGTGGGGGAAGCAGGATTGCCTCCCTCGTGTCCGTGTCCCTGGCACAGGTTCCCCTGCTCCCCTCCCTTCTTTCATGCTGTCTTTGTGGGTCTATATCCTTTTGTTCATGTTTATTTGAGAGAGAGAGAGAGAGACAGCTTGAGCAGGGGAGGGCCAGAGAGAGACAGAATCCACACTGTCAGCACAGGGCCCTATGAGGGGCTCGAACTCACAAACCGTGACATCACAACCTGAGCCCAAATCAAGAGTCAGGCGCTTAACCGACTGAGCCACCCAGGAGCCCCAGTTTATATCTTTTTTTAAAATTCCTTTTATTTTTTTACTTGTTTCAATGCTGTTTCAGTAGGAAGAGTTACTCAGTGTGTGTGTTAAGCCAGACACTTCTTTCTTTTCTTTTTTTTTTTTGATGTTTATTTATTTTTGAGGCAGAGAGAGACACAGCATGAGCAGGGAATGGGCAGAGAGAGAGGGAGACACAGAATGTGAAGCAGGTTCCAGGCTCCGAGCTGTCAGCACAGAGCCCGACGCGGGGCTCGAACTCACGGACCGTGAGATCATGACCTGAGCCGAAGTCGGACGCTTAACCGACTGAGCCACCCAGACGCCCCAAGCCTGCCACTTCTAACCGGGAGCCTGTACAGAATTCCCAGCGGGGTCCTCCTTTATCCCAGGTGGGTGTGCAGACACACTACCCCCACCCCCACTCTAAAAAAATAGCCAACTCTCATCCTTATATACTTACTGGGTTCTGTCCTCCCACCGGGCCTTTGCACATGCTCCTCCCACTGCCAGAAATACCCTTCCCTTTGCCTTCTGCCTGCTAAATCCTTTCTTCCCTCCATAGTTCAGTCCACGCACTGTTCCCGGACTGGAGACTTCCCTGCAGCACGTGGCCTGTGTCTGCAGCGTGTTGTGGTGTAGTGAACGTCTGTCTTCGCGAGGCCAGAAGACTTGTCTCGTTGTGCACACTGTCGCATCTATCCCTTCCGCTCGATAAGTATTTTCCGAAAGAACCAATGAATGAGTGGACGTGTGGAAGGTCGAAGGCTTTCCAGTTTGGGCAACAGCACGAGCCTGATATGAACTGGCCTCACAGGCTGGTGACGCGGGAATATGTCACAACTCCTGCCTTGACCCACAGTCCAAACGGGAAGGCAAACTAAACCAGGCTTTTACTAAGAATGGCTCTAAGACCAGAAACACCCAGGTAATTAACACGGCCCCCTTACACACTTATTTCTACCTTTCAGCTTCCAATGTTCAGAGTCCCATGCAAAGCAGAGACTTCGGTCACCTGCATCTGGTTCTTTCTTTCTTTCTTTCTTTCTTTCTTTCTTTCTTTCTTCTTTCTTTCTTTTTTTTTGATGTTTGTTTATTTTTGAGAGAGAGACGGACAGGCAGGCAGAGCGGGGGAGGGGCAGAGAGAGAGAGAGAGGGAGACACAGGATCCGAAGCAGGCTCCAGGCTCTGAGCTGTCGGCACAGAGCCCGACGCGGGGCTCGAACTCACGAACCGGAAGATCATGACCTGAGCCGAAGTCAGATGCCCAACCGACTGAGCCGCCCCGGTGCCCCCATGGTCCTTTCTTATACTTCTCCACAATAATCTGGTTGCACAACATGTTAGGGTCACAGGAAAAAGGAAACCAAATCCATGGGGTGTAGGAGAGTGGATTTGTGTGGAAGCATTAGGAACATTCAGTAAAAGCCATAAAAAAACAAATAAAGCTGCAGATATCCCGGACGGAAAAAGACTGCCGTTGGCAGCGATGGGTCTTGGGTGGTTGAACACTGTCTCTGAGCTGAATTCCCTTGAACCAGCAGCCTGTCTAGGAAGGGTGGATGGAGTCATGGCGATGGCCTGTCCTGTAACACAGCTGTTCAGGGTTCCTCCGGCTGACATGATGTCAAGCGAGCACAGCTCAGGACAAGACCCATACTGCCAGCCTCCCTCCAGGCTGCTGCCCCTGCCTAAGCCTCCACATGGGCTTTCAAATCAGGACCTCGTCCTGACAAAGGCTTCCTCTTCTTCTGCCTGGCAACTGAAAGCAGGCTGGACCAGAATCCAGAAACCGGGCATTTCATACCAGCACAACCACTAGTTCGTGGGATGGGAAAAATCCATTCGTGTCTCTTTACACGATGATGAAAAAGTGGGACTGGAGGAGCTCTAATTCCTTCTAATTCTGATCTTCTGTGCTTCTCTTATGCGTTCTGAACCTCAGTGTCCTTTCTTCACATAGGATGACATCACGCCTTGTTTGATCACGAGTCACAGGAGGGGAGGTGCCCGGGAGAGAAGAGAGAAGCGGAAGATCCAGCTGTCCCCTGAATCACATGACATATTGATGGAGATTAGAGAAACAGAACACCGTAGATTTTAGAGGGGGGAAATCTATCTAAAACACGTTGATAGGAAAATCGATAGGCTGTAAGGAATGTGTATAGGCCACATCCTGCTGCGTAACAAACGACCCCAAAGCTTAGCGGTTTGAGACGCTTCACTTCTCCTGGTTTCTGTAGGTCGGAAATGTGAGCCCGGCCTTGTGGGGTCTTCCTGCCTTCTGCTCAGGGTGCCTGATGGGCAGGAATCCAGGCACCGGCCAGGTGTCTCACGTAACCTAATTATGAAGATGGCACCCCCCTCCCCTGGGCCACGTGCTGTTGGTCAGAAGCAAGTCTCCAGATGCCGCCCTCCAGGGGGTGGAAGATGCCATTCCTCTGCCCTTCTGGGAACGGAGTCTCCCGGGGACTGGCAGGCCTTGCCAGGGGCCAGCACAGGCATCGAGAGGCCACTAATGCTGTGTTAGTGTCCCGGGGCCCCCCTAACAAAGCACCACGAGCTGAGTGGCTTAACAACAGGAATTTAGTGTCGCACAGTTCCGAGCCCCGAAGTCCAAGATCACGGTGTTGACGGGGCTGGTTCTTTCTGAGGCTGTGAGGGGGCATCTGGTCCAAGCCCCTCATGGCCTCGGGGATCCTTGACTTGTAGACACATTCTCCCCGTGTCTTCAGGGCAGCTGCCCTTTGTACGCATCTGTCTCCGGGTCCACATTCCCCCTTTTTACAAGGACACCAGCCACCATTAGAGCCCATCCCAATGACCTCATCTTAACTTAATCATCCGCAAAGCCCCTATTTCCAAATAAGCTCATAGTGCTGGGGGCTCAAGGTGCTGGGGGCTGGGCTTCAACATCTATTTCGGGGACACGATTCAACTGAAGGCAAGTCCTAAGACAAATATTATTTTTCTCACACGAGCCACACTTGGCTAGGGCTTTGGCTTTTGAAAACTAGGCTATGGTTTGGTTTTGTTTTTCCCGAAACACGGAATCGTTTTTACTAAGCTGGAGGGAAATTTCACACAACGCAGAATTAACCATTTAATCATTCGGTGAGATTGAGTACCTTCACCGTCTTGTGAGACCACCACCTCGATCGAGTTCCAACACATTTCATCACCCCAGAAGGGATTAAATAATCGTTTAAATAACGATTAAATAATCGTTCCCAGTTCCCCTTGCCCCCAGCCCCCGGCAACCGCCAATCTGGGCTTTAGCTCTCTGAGGGTTATTTTAACTGGCCCGTCACTGTACTCTTTCCCCGAGGGTCCCAGACAGACTCCCGGCACTGTCACAGGCACTGTTGTAGTCACAGCATCCTCCATATAAATAGAACCAACAGGAGGTATATCTATGGTGGGGGGAGGGGAGAGGGAGAGGGAATTTTATTTTAAAGAATTGCTTCCCATGATTGTGGAATCGTGGTGAGTCTCAGATCTGATGGGTCTCTGATGGTTCCAGCAGACTAACTCACGGAAGCACTACCGTTCAGGTCCAAAGGCCACCTACTGGCAGAATCAGTCTTTGTCCTACTAAGGCCTTCAACTGATTGGATGAGGCCCACCCACGTTTATGGAGGGCAATCTGTTTTATTCAAAGCCCATCAACTTAAACGTAAACCTCATCCAAAAAAACACCCACACAGAAGCGAGCAGAATACTGTTTGACCAACTCTCTGGGCATCATGGCCCAGCCAGGCTGACACATAAAATTCACCGCCACGACTATGACTCATCGCTTCCTTTTTAAAAGCGAGGAGACTGGGGCGCCTGGGTGGCTCAGTCGGTTGAGCGGCCGACTTCGACTCAGGTCACAATCTCGCGGTCCGTGAGTTCGAGCCCCGCGTCGGGCCCCTGTGCTGACAGCTCAGAGCCCGGAGCCTGTTTCGGATTCTGTGTCTCCCTCTCTCTGACCCTCCCCCGTTCATGCTCTGTCTCTCTCTGTCTCAAAAATAAATAAACGTTAAAAAAAAATTTTTTTTTAAAAAAAGTGAGGAGACTGAGTCACGGAGAAGTTATGTCACCAGCCCCTGGGGAGATGGGGTGCTATGTGAGCCCGGACAGTCTGGCTCCATGGTCCATACTCCACCCCCGTGCCCCACCACCTGTCCCACACCTGACTTAAGTTCACCACAGAGATGTGCTTCTGCTGAGACCACGGAGCCCTCCCTGCACCAGCAGGGATGCACTGGTGAAGGATGACAGCCTCCTTGTGGGTCCCTCCACCCTCCACCCTCCTGCTCTCTCTCCCCACCCCTCCCTTTCTCTTGGCCCCCTGCTTGTCTCCAGGCTGCTGGGAGGCAGGGAGCTTGTAGGAACTCCTCTGGAAGTAGCTCAACGTCTCCATCAAGGACGTTTCTGGGTTCTACCCGCCCTAACAGTTCCCCTCCTTCCCTGCCTTTCTGGTGTCATTCCGCCTCCCCCTGTCCCCCGTGCTCCACACTTTACCACAGGGCCCCCGTGGCTCACACGCTCCCCTGCCTATCTCTGCACTTACTAGCCTCAGAATTTTCCATGGGATTTGCTAATCTAAACCTGCGTTAATCTTCTGGGCATCTGGAAATTGCCGTGGAAGAAGCAGACTGTAGGCCACACATTCAGGTGTGCAGGAAAATGGTTTTCACTTCCTGAGGGTGACAGCACTGGGGCCACGCCAGGGGCCTGAGGACCGCAGCCCTGGGGCGAGCCGACGTCCTATCGGTCATCCTCACTGTGCCCTGTACCTGTCCGGGCCTCGGGTGTCCTCTCTGCCAAACTCTGGCTCAGCACCCTTGCACCCTGTGCGCCCTAACGGCCCACCCTCTGAAGTCGGCCACGTCTGGGCCACCAGTGCGAGCCCAGCCCCACCTCCCAGCTAGCGGCCCGGAGACCTCCACATCCCTTCTCCCCAGGCTCCTGGATTGGTCCCTGGTCAGGACGGTCCTCTCCCCACACTTCCCCAGAGGCACACGGTGCCACTTCACGTGAGGACGCCTACCCTCAACTTCCAGAACTGCCGAGGGGTCTGGAAACCAGAGCCTTGCCCCAAACCTGGTCTGAGGTCCTGAGGCCACACGGCTGCCTCCGCCTGGAAGGGGCAAGTGGGGAGGGGGGCGGGGCAGGGAGAACAGCCTCAGTTTCCATCTCTAAAAGTTGTTTTGCCACATTGAAGAATGCTCTTCCAGAACTTTCTCGGGATCGCCTCAGAATGGCCTCTTGGGAGAAGGATTTACATGGGACCCACTGCTGTGACCTAAATCTGGTTTCCCAAAGCCCCGGCTTCTCCCTTCCGGAGTGACCACGAGGTGCCTGTCACGGGCAGTGGGTGCAGGCCACGGGCCTCCTCTGTAGGCCGGTGGGTCCCACACCTGGCAAACTATCAGCAGGATGAAGGAAAGAAGCTGAACCTGGATTTCACTGAATCCAGCTTCCTGTTATGGATGAAGTCAAGGGCCTGGAGAACGAAATGATGTGTCCAGGCCAGCGGGTCCCCGAAGGGCTCTCGGTGGCTGGTGCCCGACCCCCTCCCAAAGCCACCAGGGCCCACGGAGCTGTGTGCACGCCCACTGGTGATAAGCAGCCGCAGGGAAATCATGCCGAAGGAACGAACAGTCACTTTACCGGGCGCCTGACCACAGAAGTTCCAGAAGGATCTTTCCAGACGTGGCTCTAAGCATTTCACAACACACAGTGCTTTTCAAAGACAGATTTCACACACTGCCAGTCCTTGAGGAGATCATCGTGGGTTTTCAGAGCAAGAGGAAAGGGGATGGCTGAACATTTCTGCCGTCTTTGAAAAAAACCACAAAACCCACAGCAGGAACAAATGTGACAGAAGAAGGCTTCCCGCCAGACGTGGGGTTGGGGGGGGACGAGACCCCCTCCTTCCACAACTGAGCCGGAGACCGGCCCTCCACCGGAAGTGAAGGATGCCTCTCAGGAGGACAGGCCGTTCCCACGGTCACAAAGCACGCTCATGTTCCAAGAGACAAATGGGGTGACCTTCCAGCCTTCAGCCTGCGTAATAATGCAACTGGGTATTTATGAGACGTTGCAACAAAGGATAATTAAAAATGGGAACACAGTTAAATACAATGGCTTCTTAAGAGCCGGACGCTTGGCTTTGACAACAGGCCCATGACAACAAGAAATGGCATTGATGTGCTGAACACTGGACAGAGAGTTTGTGTCTTTGCGTTGCTTTTTAGATTACATTTCATCTTGTAGGAGACCTAAAACATCTCAGAAGCCACCAATTGGCTTCTAGCTCCTTCTCGGGCTGGTTTCAGGGGGGCAGCCACCCCAACCCAGCTGAGATTTTAGCTGCTGTGAAGAGAGACCCCACCTCACAATCCTGGTGGCCGTGCAGCACCAGCCAGGGTGTTTTTGAGAAATGGTTTGCAAAGCAGGTTCAGAGAAACTAGAAATAAGCACAAAGATGCACTTTAGGAGCCACATCTTTTGGACGTAGTAACACCATGACCAACAGAGGCTGAGGGGACACGTTGCATGGACACTCCTAATTATTTCCTTCTTTCCTTTTTCTCATATCAGTGGTAAGTGTAATTGCTAAAAGGCTCTGGGATATAAAGATAAGGGTGCAGGTTTGTTGTTTTTTTTTTTTAATTTACATCCAAGTTGGTTTTCATACAGTGCAACAATGATTTCAGGCATAGATTTCTTAATGCCCCTCACCCGTTTCGCCCATCCCCCTCCCACAACCCCTCTAGTAACCCTCTGTCTGTCCTCCATATTGAAAAGTCTCTTAGGTTTTGTCCCCCTCCCTGTTTTTATAGTATTTTGGCTTCCCTTCCCTTATGTTCTTCCGTATTGTATCTTAAATTCTTCATAGGGGTGAAGTCATACGATTTTTGTCTTTCTCTGACTGCCTAATTTCACTTAGCATAATACCCTCCGGTTCCATCCACGTAGTTGCCAATGGCAAGATTTCGTTCTTTTTGATTGCCGAGGAGTACTCATTTATGTATATATACCACACCTTCTTTATCCATTCATCCATCGATGGACATTTGGGCTCTTTCCCTACTTTGACTATTGTCGATAGTGCAGCTATAAACACGGGGGTGCATGTGTCCCTTCGAAACAGCACACCCGTATCCCGTGGATAAATGCCTAGTAGTGCAATTGCTGGGTCGTAGGGTAGTTCTATTTTCAACTTTTTGAGGAAGCTCCATACTGTTTTCCGGAGTGGCAAGGGGGCAGCTTTAAAAAAAAAAAAAAAAAAAAAAGACTGTCATGGGGCTCCTGGGTGGCTCAGACAGTCGGACAGCATCTGATTTCGGCTCAGGCCATGATCTCACAGTTCATGGGTTCGAGCCCCGCATCGGGCTCTGTGCCGACAGCTCAGAGCCTGGAACCTGCTTCGGATTCTGTGTCTCCCTCTCTCTCTGCCCTTCCCCTGCTCACATTCTGCCTGTCTCTCTCTCTCTCAAAAATAAATAAACATTACTTATCGCCCACTGGGGGCCCGACAGCAACGTAGGACAGTAACAGCTTAAATGACCATTGTTAAGACAATTTCAAGAGCATTTTTTCCAGATCGGACTATAAACCCATCCTAAAGACCCCCCTTCTGAGCATGGGCTTAATGCTGCCACCCTGGAAAAGGATAAAATAAAAAGAGTTTAGATGGTTCACCCAATTGCACGTCTGAGTCTCTGCTGAAGGAAAAATGCCACCCGACTCAGCCATTCAACATAGCTGGAGAATCAGCTTCCGACAGCAACGTAGAACGGTAACAGATTAAAGAAGGAAAAGCCCGTGGTTATCTCACCTGACAGAGAAAAAGTATTTTGTCCTACTCAGTAGCTAATAATGAAAAAAAAAAAAAGTCCCTAGCAAACTGGGAGAAGAAGTGAGCTTCCGTCATGTGACAGAGTTTTATACCAACCACCCGCAATCAATGCTCCGTGACTGGTGAAGAAGCTTTACTGTTTAGAGCAGCAGACAGACGAGGGCATTCGAAAGTGAATGCCCCCTGATGGAGAGACTTTAGACACATTCCTTTTAAGATTAGTGACAAGATAAGAAGGCCCATTATTGCTGGGAATGCTCACGGTACCGTCGGAAGTCCTGGCCACTGGTGAAAGGAAAGAAAATTAATAAAGGGAATAAGAAGTAAAGAGGAAGAGATAAAACCATCGTTATTTACAGAGGGGACAATGATTTACCTGGAAAAGCTGATCGGCTCCACAAAATAGTAAAGCTAAAAACTATTATTCATCAAGTTTGGGGTCCTGAGATCAATCTCTGGCGGTATTTCTTGGGCGCCTGGGTGGCTCAGTTGGTTAAGTGACCGGCTTCGGCTCGGGTCATGATCTCCCGGTTCGTGAGTTCGAGCCCCACGTCGGGCTCTGCATTGGCAGTGCTGAGCCTGCTTTGGATCTTCTGCTTCCTCTCTCTCTCTCTCTCTGCCCCTCTCCAGCTCCCACTCTGTCTCCCAAAAATAAATAAACATTTAGAAAAATAGCATTTCTCTACATCAGCAAAAACAACAAAATGTGTCATTACAGTAATTACCCATCCACAAGAACAACACCTTCTTAAGTAGTTAGAAATTTAGAAATTAGCTTAATTTAATTTTTTATTATGTTTTTAGTTTATTTACTTAGTTTGAGAGAGAGAGAGAGAGAGAGAGAGAGCAGTCTCCACACTATCAACGTGGAGCCCCGATGCGGGGCTCAAATTCACGAACTCTGAGATCATGATCTGAGCCAAAATCAAGAGTTGGACATTCACCCAACTGAGCCACACCGGCGCCCCTAGAAATTAGCTTAATTTAGAAACGAGCTTAACGAGTAACATAGAAGATTTCTGTCGTGAAGCCTCTGAATCGTGACGAACGTCCTAGATGAGCTGGATACATGCAGAAGCCACACATTAGGAGAGAGATGGTTGAATATTATGAAGATGCCAGTTATCACTTAGCTATTACATAAATGCAATACAACCCCAATCAACACTTCAGTCCAATCCAATTTTTTTAGAAACTTGGAAACTTACTAAAAATTCTGTGAAGACAAAAGGCCACCAACATGGAAGTCAACCTTGCAAACAAAGAAACAGAGGATTTCCCTCACCAGATATTAAGGCATACTTCAAGGTCATAGGAAAGCAGCATCAGCCCTAGAATAGTCAAACACAGAAGAGACAAGAGAGAGCTCAGGAAACAGCGCCTTGTGGGAATTTAAAGCTCATTAATGCACATGTCCGAGAAGAAAGAGCAAATCGGTTAACAGACTTCTTGGGAAAACTGGCTCACTCTACGAACAAGAATCAGATTGGATGCCTACACCAAACCACATCTGAAAGTGGGCTCTGCTTGGGTTGAAAACCAACTGTGGCAGGTAAAATTATAAAGTAACTAGAAGAAGATGGAAGATGTAATAGAATGTTTTTGGGACTTGGGTTAGGAGAGCATCTGTGAAACAAAACTCCAGAGGGGAAGTTACATGGCAAAGGTAATAAATTTCTGGGCACTAAACGTGAAGATTTCTGTGCGAGGAAGGATACAATGGACGAAGTTATTAGATCACAGAATTGTAGTGTCTAAAACTGACAAGGGCTGGACATTTGCAAATTCTTACAAATCTACCAGGGAAACAGGGCCATAAACAACAGAACGGCAAAAGGATATGAACAAATTGCTTTCTTTTTTTTAATGTTTATGTTTTATTTTCGAGAGAGAAAGCACGTGAGCAGGGGAGGGGCAGAGAGAGAGGGCGACAGAGGATCCCAAGCAGGCTCCGTGCTGTCAGCACAGAGCCCGTCGTGGGGCTCGAACTCACAAACCACGAGATCATGACGGGAGCCGAAGTCGGACGCTCAACCAACTGAGCCACCCAGGCGCCCCTCAAAAACACTTCTTAGTGGAAACTAAGAAACACAATGAAATGTATATGAGCTACACATCATATTTACTATCTCACTTGTGACATTTTATATTAGAATTTACACATATTAAAGTTACATAGATTACCCATCATTTACGTATGTTTAAACAAATTAAAACACACTCCCAGAGTTTTTCTGCCATGTTTTGATAGATTGTTTTAGGCCAAGCATCCCATTTAGTAAGACTAACAATGTTGAGCAAAACATAGAAAATATTTGTGTGAGGGAGGATCCAGAGAAAGAATGTCACCAAAGAGGGACCCCAGCATTCAGGTTACATTTGCTCTTTTCCAAAAGGATAGACTGAGGGACCCCCCCCCCCTTTTACAGTAAGAGCTCTCAGTGGTCTCTCTTGCCTTTGTCTGGAGGATAAAATGGGTGCTGTGGACACAACAACAGGGAAGGGCTTTTGTAAACACACCAAGCTTTCATGGGGCGCTGAAGACCGCATCCCAGCGAGAAAGGTGAACAGGAAACAGACCAGCCCACACGAGGACTGACAGCCAGCGACGCGCTCCAACCAGCAGAGGTGACAGGTGACCAAGTGACCTGAAGCCCAGCGGACTTCCAGAAGCAACAAACAAACAAAGCATCCTCTCCGTTGGGAGACCAAACCCTGCACATCATTAACAGCTTAAGGATACCAGGTACCTTTCCCTGAGTTCAAGTCCGCCTACCATTTTCCCTCCCAGAGCCCGTTAATCTGAAAATATCTTTTTTTTTTTTGTCTTTGCTCTTTGGGGTTATTTATCCTATGTGAACAGACTACACTTACACTGTTACACCATGTCCTTTGGGTTTCTTAAAACGCTTTTTCATATTTTCAATCACTTATTATCTGTGTGCTAATGCCCTCCTCACGGTATCTAATCTGCCCGTAAGCTGTGTGCGTAGAATTCCGGGTTGCTGATTATCGTATCTCAGTGCTTTCAAGATTATCCATTGTCGTCTAGGTCATTTCTGTTGAGAAGTTGACAGTCTTACTTTTGCTTTATGTCAATTTATTTTTAAAAATGTTTTCAAAGTATATTTATTTATTTTGAAAGAGGGAGAGAGAGAGACCACACAATCGGGGGAGGGCAGAGAGAGAGGGAGAGAGAGAATCCAAAGCAGGCTCTGCACTGTCAGGGCAGAGCCCAATGTGGGGCTCAAACTCGCTAATCAAGAGATCATGGCCTGAGCCAAAGTCGGACACTTAACCGACTAAACCACCCAGGTGCACCTATTTTAAAATTTTGAAAGAAACTGAAATTTGTAGAGAGAGAAAAAAGCTATCCCCAAAACAGATGATACAGTTGTAGTTCATAGTCAATAGTTCTCTATTCCAACCACAAAGAAAACTTATTCTCAGATGGTGCCGCCAGTGAATCCTCCCAAACATTTAAAGGAAGAAATAATACTGCTCTTTCACAGAAACTTCCAGAAAATAGGAAAATTCATTTATGGTTCCAGCATAAGCTTGATATTAAAGCCCAACAAGGACATGATGAAGGATGAACATTACAGGTCCGTCCCACGCAAGCACACAGATAGAAAAATACTTTATAAAAATCTTTTATTTTCAAATCAAATCTGGTGGTTTTCAAAAGAATAATAATCGTGACCAAGTTAAGTGTAGTCCAGGAATGTATTTTAAACACATCACGGCATCTTTCTGCATAAACAGAATAAAAGAGCATCATCACCAGATGATCATCTTGAAAGAGGCAGCAGGAATGTTTGACAAAATTCAACACTCCTGATGTTAAAAGTTGGCATCAACCTGACGGTAAAGGGAACCACCTTAATTTGATAATGACTACACACAAAAGAAGAAAAGAAGAGAAAAGAAAGGAAAGGAAAAGGAAAAGGAAAGGAAAGGAAAGGAAAAAGAAAAGGGAAGGAAAAAGGAAAGGAAAGGAAAGGAAAGGAAAAGGAAAAGGAAAGGAAAGGGAAGGAAAAAGAATAGGAAAGGAAAGGGAAGGAAAAAGAAAAGGAAAGGAAAGGAAAGGAAAAAGAAAAGGAAAGGAAAGAAAAGGGAAGGAAAAAGGAAAGGAAAGGAAAAAGAAAAGGAAAGGAAAAGAAAGGAAAAAGAAAAGGAAAGGAAAGGAAAAAGAAAAGGAAAGGAAAGGAAAGGAAAGGAAAGAGGAAAGGAAAAAGAAAAGGAAAGGAAAGGGGAAAGGAAAGGAAAGGAAAGAAAAGGGAAGGATAGGAAAGGAAAGGAAAAAGAAAAGGAAAGGAAAGGAAAAAGGAAAGGAAAGGAAAGGAAAAAGAAAAGGAAAGGAAAGAAAAGGGAAGGAAAAAGGGAAGGAAAGGAAAGGAAAGGAAAAAGAAAAGGAAAGGAAAAGAAAGGAAAAAGAAAAGGAAAGGAAAGGAAAAAGAAAAGGAAAGGAAAGGAAAGGAAAGAGGAAAGGAAAAAGAAAAGGAAAGGAAAGGAAAGGAAAGGAAAGAAAAGGGAAGGATAGGAAAGGAAAGGAAAAAGAAAAGGAAAGGAAAGGAAAAAGGAAAGGAAAGGAAAAGAAAGGAAAAAGAAAAGGAAAGGAAAGAGGAAAGGAAAAGGGAAAGGAAAGGAAAGAAAAGGGAAGGATAGGAAAGGAAAGGAAAAAGGAAAGGAAAGGAAAAGAAAGAAAAGAAAGGAAAAAGAAAAGGAAAGGAAAGGAAAGGAAAAAGAAAAGGAAAGGAAAGGAAAAAGAAAAGAAAAGAAAAGAAAAACCCTTCTCAGCCTCAGGGTTAAAGGTAAAGTATTGAAACCTTCTCCTTTGGACCAGGAACCAGACAAGGAAGCCAGCTAGCATGCCTTCTGCTGACATCACACTGGTGGTCCCAAGCAGGGCAGTTAATCAAGGGGACAAAAAGACATAAGGATTGGAAAGGAAGATAAAAAACTTTCATTGCTTGCTGACAACATGACGTCATTTGGAAAAGCTAGGTTAAACATCACAATTAATAAGCAAATATATCAAAGTCACAGAGAAATGGTCAGTATTTATCAACCAGTTTTATTTCTTCATATTAACAATTAGAAACTTAAATCTAAAAGCCTTTTTCAGTAACATCGAAAATTATCAAATACCTTATCAAAGATGTGTAAGGCCTTTAAAAAACAAGCTCTTAATATTGATGAGAAAAATTGAATGAAACCTAAATTAATGGAGAGATATACCATGTTCCTGTATTAAAAGGCTCGATGTTATAATGATGCTGGTTTAATTCAAACTGATCTCTAGATTCAATACCATGACACTTGCAGGTCTAATATTGTGTGTGTGTGTGTGTGTGTGTGTGTGTGTGTGTGTAAACTGGCAAGTGTATTCTTAGATATATATGTAAATATGAAGGGGAGAACAGGCAAGATAATCTTGAAGACTAAGGACAAAGTTGGAGGAAGATGCTACTCACCGATATGGAGTCAAAGATACCTAGAAAAATGGAGCTGAATAGACTCCAAAAACAAACACATTAAAAAGACAATTCATGGCAAAGAGCACCACAGAGCAATAGGGACATGGCGGTCTGCACTAAATGTGCTGGGTCAGTTAGCTATTCATCAAGAGCATAATGAATCTACTCCTGCTCCACCCACTTAATCTCAAGGACTGGAAATCTACATGTTAAAGATAAGCAATAAAATTTCCAGAAGAAAACACATAGACTATCTTCACGATCTTGCGATTGCAAAGATGTATTAAACAGGAACCAAGAACTGTTGAGCTTAAAGGCAAAAGTTGATAAATGATGCTGTGTTTTAATCAGGAGCTTCTGCTCAACACATGACATCATTATGAGGTTCAAAACACAAACCTCCGAGTGCAATAGAATATTTGTGAGACACACAACTGACAAAGGGTTTGTATCCAGAAAATAGAAAGTGTTCCTACAAATTCATAAGAAAAAGACAAGCCAAAAGAAAGAAGGCAAGAATTTTAACAAGCCCTGAACAAAAACCCTCCAAATGACCAATAAGCCTAAATAAGTTTTTATCCTCGTTATTTATCTGGGAAAAGGCAATGAAAGCCACAGTGAGCTATCACTGGACACCCAGCAGAACAAGGAAAATTAAAAATATTGACAAAATTAGGGGCGCCTGGGTGGCTCGGTCGGTTAAGCGTCCGACTTCTGTTCAGGTCATGATCTGTCGGTTCATGAGTTCAAGCCCTGCGTCCGGCTCTGTGCTGATGGCTCAGAGCCTGGAGCCTACTTCCGACTCTGTATCTCCTTCTGTCTCTGCCCCTCCCTGCTTGGGTGCTCTCTCTCTCTCTCTCTCTCCCTCAAAGGTAAATAAACATTAAAAAATTAAAAAAAAACAGGCAAACTAATCTTAATGGTTTTGAAAATCAAGATGCAGTTACCTTTGGGAACCAAGAAGAGAACAGCATTTGAGGGGACCCACATAAAGGAGCTCTGGGGCCAGAAAATGTTCTTATTGACCTGGTGCTCATCACGTGAGTGTTTACTTCATAAGCATTCGTTGACATGAGCTCACTTATATGTGGAATTTGAAACAGTCAAATTCACAGAGGCAAAGAGTGAAATGGCGGTTTCCAGGGACTAGAGGGTGGGCGATGGGGGGCGGGCGGGGAGGGGGGGAGATGTTGGTCAAAGGGTACAAAGTCTTGGGGCGCCTGGGTGGCGCAGTCGGTTAAGCGTCCGACTTCAGCCAGGTCACGATCTCGCGGTCCGTGAGTTCGAGCCCCGCGTCAGGCTCTGGGCTGATGGCTCGGAGCCTGGAGCCTGTTTCCGATTCTGTGTCTCCCTCTCTCTCTGCCCCTCCCCCGATCATGCTCTGTCTCTCTCTGTCCCAAAAATAAATAAAAAACGTTGAAAAAAAAAAAAAAAGGGTACAAAGTCTTGGTTATGCAGGATGAACAGGGTTCAGAGATCTATGTGCAACATAATGATATTAAGTAACAATAATGTATTGTGTACTTGACAGTTGCTAAGACAAAAAAACTCTTCAATGTTCTCACCTCCACCCCACCCAAAAAAGGTAACTTACGGGACATGATAGGCCTGTTAATTGGCTTGGTTGTGGTGACTTTTTTCCACAATGCATAGACATGTCAAAACATCACGTTGTACATCTTAAATATATACAACTTTTAAACGTTTATTTATTTATTTTTGAGAGAGACAGAGAGAGCGCGAGGGAGGGGCAGAGAGAAGGAGAGAGAATCCGATCCGGCTCTGGGCTGTCAGTGCAGAGCCCAACTCAGGGCTCGAACTCACAAACCCTGAGATCATGCCCTGAGCCAAAACCAAGAGCTGGACACTTAACCGACTGAGCCACCCAGGCGCCCCAATTTTATTTTGTCGATTACACCTCAATAAAAATGGGGGGATTCGTTCAGCTACCCACTCATGATGTTTGCAACAGGCTGGAAGCAGATATCGGCAGGCTACATTCAGACAATGAAGCAGCATCCAGAACATAGATTTAAAATAGCTCCAACAAATCAATTTGAAAGAAAGATCCACAACTCAGGAGCAAAAAGGAATAGAGACAGAAACACATATCCTGGGAGGAAAAAAAGCAACAACAACGCAATAACATACAAGACTATAAAAACATGACAAGATGCCCAACTTTACTTTTAAAAAATGCACCCAAAACAAAAATAGAATTTGTCGGCGATTCACGTTGCTATGGGTGGAACTGCGTTTCCCCAAAATCCGCGTGGTGGAGTCCTGACCCCTACTATCTCAGAATGTGATCGACTGTGGAGACAGGGTCTTGAAGAAGGTAATTGAGTTAACAATGCGGTCATCGGGGTGGGCCTCGATCCAATCCACCTGGCGCCCTTGTAAGAAGAGGAGATTAGAACACAGACACGTACGGGAGGAAGACCGCATGAGGACTGAGTGAGGAGACAGGCATCCCCACACGAAGGAGAGAGGCCTCAGAAGACACCAGCCCAGCCAAACCCCGATCCCAGACCCTGGCCTCCAGAACCGGGAGAACATACATCTGTGTGGTTACAGCCCCCGGGGTCTGCGGTCCCTTGTCGGGACAGCCCAAGAGGCCCGATGTACAGGTGAACAAGGAAAGGGACACTAAATACATCAGCATTGTTGAGTGTGGGAGGACAGAAAGGGAGGACCCAGAATGGGTTCCCAGGAGCCACAGAAGCACCTTGCACGGGTCCCTCGCAATTGTGCGGGTCCCTCGCCAAAGTGTGCCCTGAACTGAGAAGGCGCTATTGACTCACCCTCTTACCCCGAGGTCGGAAACCAAAAAGAAAAGAAGTGACGAACCAGAGCCTTGCTGGTACTGACACAATCTGAGCATCCAGCCAGATTCTTCAGCTGTCTGTAAGCACGTTTTCACCTCTATCATGTCCCGCGGGAGGGTGTTTTTTCCTTCCTTTGGGGTTCCCGAGGCCTCGGCCATGCCCTCCCTCGGGAAGGCGGTGCCTCGCCTGTCCCTAGTTTTCCTCTTCCTAAAAAGAAATCAAAGTGATTTACAGACCACTCAGGGTGCAAAAACTAAGACCAAATATTTGAGGAAGTTAGAACTTTCAGAAAATACGTACAGGAAGATAATACAGATTATTGCACATTTCCTAGCGGGTTGGCAAAGGTGGTCACTGATGGAGTTCTGAGGATTTAAAAAAAATTTGTTTTTATTGTGTTTTTAATGTTTATTTATTTTTGAGAGAGACAGACGGAGGGCAAGCAGGGGAGGGGCAGAGGGAGAGGGAGACACAGAATCTGAAGCAGGTTCTGGGTTCTGAGTTGTCAGCACAGAGCCCGACGCGGGGCTCGAACCCACGAACCGCGAGACCATAACCTGAGCCAAAGTCGGACGCTTCACCGACTGAGCCACCCAGGCTCCCCTGCCTTTGTTTTTTAATACAATTTATTTTCTTGTGAATTTGTGCGATTTAAGTTTTAATCATGGCTGTGTTTAACAACGGGCTCCGAAATTTCAAGATTCCTGATGATCTATGTCACTGCCATTCTCATCAGCCGATGCAGCCGGCTCTGGGACTCCACCGACCAAGCAACTGAAAAAGACACGCGTAGCTGGGCTAACCATTCCCAGAGTCCCTCCCACAGGCACTGTGGTCACGTCCACAGCCCTGTTCCCAGGAGGCTGGGGGACCGTCCTGCTGCTCTGTGACTGCCCAGGCCAGAGCTGGTTGGGTCAGACTGAACACACGTGACCCGAGAAGGTAGACTGAGTCAGGTTCTCTGTTTCCCAGGACGAGAACGGAGACCCAGAGAAAGTGGCCAGCAGCTAGAAGGAGAGAAAAGAGACATACAGAGCGATGGAGCCTGTCGACCACGAAATGCCAGCGTTGGAATAAAGCATCATCAACTCTTTGCTGAGGTCGTGAAGCCGCCTTCCTTCCTGAACCCTGATTCTTCAGACTCCCCCCTTTTTACTCACCTGGTTTTTCTCATCGTTACTCTACCTCCGTCTGCCTGCCCCACCTTTGAGCTAGGAACAAACCAAATCTATGACAGCTGTCACATCATTCACTTGAACCTCGCGTTGCCTGCACACAGACATGCACAGGGGCACAGTCCTGACAGAAACAACCATCAGCGGGCTCGGGTATGGGTCGTGCGCAGGGCGCGACCGTGTACTCTCGGGAAACGGACGCAGCTCAAGGATAAGGTCAAGGACGGGTCAGCAACGGGACCACAGAGCCCTCGATGAAACGTTAGTGAGATGTCACGAACAGGCCCATGAAGATTCATTTCAGCGCAGAAACCTGGGGCCAGATCGATCAGGTCGGCCACGTTCTTTTATTCTATAGCAGAAAGCATGCAGCGTGCTTTTGCAAGCCTCCTGATTCCCTCTGTTGAGTTAGTAATTAAAATACTCATCACTTCACATATTTACCCTTTTTTTGCTAAGAATATTTAAGTTCAGGGGCGCCTGGGTGGTTCAGTCGGTTAAGCATCCGACTTCAGCTCAGGTCATGATCTCATGGTTCATAGGTTCGAGCCCCGCATCGGGCTCTGTGCCGACAGCTCAGAGCCTGGAGCCTGCTTCGGATTCTGTGTCTCCCTCTCTCTCTACCCCTCCCCTGCTTGAGCTCTGTCGCTCCCTCTCCAAAATAAATAAAACATTAAAAAAAAAAAAAAAAGATGATCTAAGGGGCGCCCGGTGGCTCAGTTGGTTAAGCGTCCAACTTCGGCTCAGGTCATGATCTCGCGGTCCGTGAGTTCGAGCCCCGCGTCGGGCTCTGTACTGACAGCTCGGAGCCTGGAGGTTGCTTCGGATTCTGTGTCTCCCTCTCTCTCTGCCCCTCCTCCACTCACTCTCTGTCTCTCTCTGTCTCTCTCTCTCAAAAATAAATAAACGTTAGGGGCGCCTGGGTGGCGCAGTCGGTTAAGCGTCCGACTTCAGCCAGGTCGCGATCTCGCGGTCCGTGGGTTCGAGCCCCGCGTCAGGCTCTGGGCTGATGGCTCGGAGCCTGGAGCCTGTTTCCGATTCTGTGTCTCCCTCTCTCTCTGCCCCTCCCCCGTTCATGCTCTGTCTCTCTCTGTCCCAAAAATAAATAAAAAACGTTGAAAAAAAAATTAAAAAAAAAAAAAAATAAATAAACGTTAAAAAATTCTTTTAAATAATATAACTGAAATAAAATTTCAATTATACCAGTGTTATCAACTATAGTCACCATGTTATTATGTATTTTTTTTAAATGTCCAGAAGCAGATTTTTTTCTTTAATTGCTTAAAACTGGAGCTAGAACTTCGGGGCTGCCTCCTCAAGGAAGCCTTCCCTGACTTCCTAGGGATGAAGCCTATCAAGGCTCTCATCTCACACTGTACTCGCCGAGTGTTCTGGAATGTTCTGGGAGGTGATCCCTGCACCATGTGGGCATGGCACAGGCCTGAGGAGTGTGTGTGTGATGCTGGGGCTGCAGCGGTCTTGGGGGTGATGAACAGGCTGGTGTTGGGGCGCCAACCCCGAGGAGAGGGCGGCACCAGGAAGACGGCTCCTCTCCGGGCTCCAAGCAGGAGTGTGGACGGGAGTCCAAGCAGAAGCCCAAGCAGAGAGGGAAGGCAGAGGCCAGCAGAAGAGGCAGGAGTTGCCGACACTCTCGAACAGATTCCCCAAAAGAAAGCCAAGCATGCTTATTCCTCATGTTTAAAGTAACGTCTGCATATCTTACAAAAGTTCGACAAGGCAGAAAAACATAAAGGAAAGAGACATCACCCGAGTCGCCAGCCAACGGTGCTGGCAACAGGCTTTCTCCAGCCTTACGTCTGCACCACGGGCGCGTGGGGGACCCTGGAGGCTCTTCTACGACCCTGCTCCTGAACCCTCAAAACAGCAACATCAGCATTTTTCCAAACGCTTGTCATTCTAAGAGCGTCACAGCGGACAACCAAGATTTGCTTTGGAAGGAAGAGGCTGATGAATTGAACCGGATGTTTGCTCCAGACCTGCAAGTATCTTCAATGGAGGCAGCTGTGAAATCTCAGAAGGACAAACCCAACAGCAACCCCAGCAAAGGCTGTCGGACATTTCACGGACGCAAACAGGAAACTGCAAATATATCCACTCAACCACGGGATAATGCCGAGGCTGTAAGACCTTTTAAAATCCTAGGTTTTCCATTCACACATATTCAAATCTTCCAGAACTCCTTGAGAATACAAAGCCAATGAACTTTTATTAAAAAAAAAAATATTTGAAGTTTGAAAATAAAAGCAGACGATTTTCTCAGCATCAAGAAAGAAGTGCAGTTAATAAACGCACTTGTCCAGGGGCACCAGGGTGGCTCAGTCGGTTAAGCATCCAACTTCGGCTCAGGCCGTGATCTTGTGGTTCACAAGTTCGAGCCCCACATCCAGCTCTGTGCTGACAGCTCGGAGCCTGGAGCCTGTTCGGATTCTGTGTCTCCCTCTCTCTGCCCTTCCCCTGCTCATGCTCTGTCTCCTTCAAAAAAAAAATAAACATAAAAAAATGTTTTTAATAAATAAATGAAATAATTGCACTTGTCCACATCAAGCATTGTAACCAATGCAGTTTCTGTAATGTTCCTACACAGGCTTGAGTTTACTAATCAGCTCTTATCCCAGGATAAGCTCGAAATACGACAGGAAAGGTCCTTGCCTCTCTTATGAAGCAGACTCAGAAATTTATTTCTAAAGAGAGAGAACAGTTGTATATTTAGCTTACATTTGATGGCTTGTATTTATATTCTCTCACCTCCTTCATTGTCTAGACTGGGCGGGGCTGCTCACCGAAGGCGTCACACTCTCGAAAGCATTCTTATAAACGTGTCATGAGGCACTTCTCCCTAAGTTCTGCTGAAGTTTGTGTTTGGTTCACACAACTTTTAGACAAGGGTCGATTATCGTATTTGGGGCTAAGGAGAGTCTCGTCCCACACACAAGTCTGATGCTCACGTTCAAGGCCATTGGAAGTGTTTGGGGCAACAAACTCAGCATGGCTGTGGAGAGCCTTTGAACCTACACTTCACCTCTTAGCAACTTTGCTCACTCAGCTTCTCTGTTTCCCTCTCTTTCCCCTCAGACGTTCTCATGTCTTTGCTTTATTTTCTCCTCTTTGTCTCCCCCTCCCCATCCCCCCTTCTTTCCCCCCTCTGTATTTAGGTCCCCACATCGCACATGGCGGAACAAGAAGACAGTGGACTGGCTCATGCGGGGCCTGGAGGGATTTCAGTCAGTCCTCATTCTTCACAGTGGTTACGGTCTATAAAATCACGGCAAAGGCGGGACCGATGAGTACCAAATCATAGCTCCTGGGGAAACGCAGGGTGAGGTTCCCCCCGGGCTTCTTGTCATGTTTTCCAACACGTTCATCAACCAATCAACGCATGCCCTGGATTATATGGATTTATGTTTAAGATGTGTGTGTGTGTGTGTGTGTGTGTGTGTGTGTGTATATACACAATGGAATACTGCTCGACAAAGAAAAAGAATGAAATCTTGCCATTTGCGACAATGTGGATGGAACTAGAGGGCATCATGTTAAGGAAAGAAGTCAGTCAGAGAAAAATATCATAGGATTTCACTCATATGTGGAATTTAAGAAACAAAACAGATGAACATAAGGGAAGGGAAGGAAAAATAAGATAAAAACAGAGAGGGAGGCGAACCGTAAGAGACTGTTAAATACAGAGAACCAAATGAGGCTTGCTGGAGGGAAGGTGGGTGGGGGGATGGGCTAAGTGGGTGACGGGCATTAAGGAGGGCACCTGTTGGGATGACCACTGGGTGTCGTATGAGGACTCACTGGGTTCTACTCCTGAAGCCAAGACTGCAACGCATGTTAACTAACTTGAATTTAAATTAAAAAAAAATAAAAGAAAGAAAGACACCTTAGTTAATATATATGCATGGCTTCCTTACCGTTGAGATCACAGCCAACAGCACTGTGACCACACTGAGCTAACACTCCTGTTTTCCCCACGAGGCACGCCACACCCTCCTTGCACTTAGCGGCACGAGACCGCACTCAGCACGGCGTCCGGGGGCCACTTTCAGCAGCAAAAGCACCAACAGGGAGCACAACCAACGTGAACAACGTGCCACTCAGCGGCCCGTGCAAGGGACGCTCGTCCACAGCCTGAGCGTCGAAGCAAGAAGCCAGCGTTTCCCCCCACCCCCGTTCCACCTGCCTCGGAGGGACTCCCGAGTTTTCTAGGCTCTGCTGGTGTCTGCGAGTGACCACAAGAGTCCCGGGAGTACTGATTCGGGGGTTTCAGATTTCAAATGAATTTGAGCAGGTAGGAAAACGTGCCAATCGTCATCTTCAAGTGAGGAGGATTGGCTGTATTTGTGTCTCCCCTTCGGTCCCGGTTTTCTTATTTGCAAAATGTACTGGGGGAGGAGGCAGCGGGAGGGGGGTGTTGGGTGGTTTTCACAATGAACCCTGGGGACCCTAGGGAACGGGGGGCTGTGCCTCAGAGCCGGGGTGCGGGGAAGCCAGTGCCTTCGATGCATTACTTCCCGTGGCAACCGCTCCTCTGATCTCAGACCCGCTTCTGCCTCCCTCCACCGCACGTTTCTACTGAGCACAGATTTGCGGCACAAGCCACCAGCCCAGGGCCGGGGCGTCAAAACCCTGGGGCTCATCAAGGCCCTGGCCTCCCTCTCCCGCCTCGGTAATCAGCCCAGGGGGGCAGAGTCCTCTGGTGCACAAGAGGGACCCTGGAAGGAAAGCCACTCTTGTCCTGTCTGGACGCTAGTGCAAGAACAGCGAGGGCCCAGTGTCACTATCGGCCACCTCCTGCCCGCGAATGACGCCGTCACCAAGGACAACGGAGCCAAGAAATGGGAGAGGGAGGAGAGAGGAAACCAGCCCAGCCTGACAGCAGAGCTGAGCCTCTGACACGGCTGTGCCTGAAGTCAGCTGACTTTCAGATTCCCCAGGAAATGCACTTGAAAAGAATATGTTTCTTAAGTAAATTCAAGCTGGATTTCTGCCATTCGAGAAAAAGCAAAGCGCCCTCCTTTGCACACGGAGCCTGGACCAGTTAGAACTCACTGGCCTAGGTGGTTTTTATGATCCCTTCTTCTTATTTTTTTATATTTCCTCTCCTCCCACCCCTGTGTCGCCTCCCCCGTTTTGCCCATCGCAGCATCGGGCTGCGGAATTCAATCCATTACATGTTACGTGTTTCCGAGACACATTTCATGTCTATTTTTCCTATTCTTTTTAAAAATCTCTTGATGTTCATTTCATTTTGAGAGAGAGAGGGACAGAGCACGAGTAGGGGTGGGTCAGAGAGGGAGACACAAAATCCGAAGCAGGCTCCAGGCTCCGAGCTGTCAGCACAGAGCCCGACGCGGGGCTTGAACCCACGAACGCAAGATTGTGACCTGAGCCAAAGTCAGACGTTCAACCGACTGAGCCACCCAGGCGCCCCTATTTTCCTTATTCTGAAAAGCAGAAGGATGCAATGCTTTCCTTACCTCTGTCATTAAAATCGTATGAAACCAACTTTCTCCTTGGACGTGATGACTGATCTTACAGATGACGGTCCCTTCATTCTGAGCAGGCATGTGACATCCACGGAGCCAAGCGATGGAAGAAGAAAGGCAGCCCCGTGCGTCCCGGGTGCCTTTCGGGTGCATTCCAGAGCCCAGGAGGAGCTGTTCCACGGGAAGCGTGGATTCAGGGCCTGCACACGTCTGAAGGAACAGACCACTGCTCACCCTGGTCGCGTCTGACTCATATTTCCTGCCACTTTTGCTCGTGACTTCTAGTGCGGGGTCCTCCAGGCCTGCAGCTGTGACAGCAGAGCCGCGAGGTCCCTACACGGCCTGGCGGCCCCTGTTTATAATCACTCCCCCCTCCCTAGCCGTCAGGAGGCTGGGGGTCCGTCAGAGCCGAGGGCCCCCTGTCCCCCGCTGTTCCACCACGGTTAGCCCACAAGCCTTCTCTCATCCCCACAGTCTATTTGACACCATTGCTTTGACCCCGAAGATCTGTGCTTCCCGGAAGACGCAAGCAATGGGTCCCGTCTCCTCTTTCCCTTTGGATTCTCCCACCTGCTTCTCAGCAAAGTAGAATGGCGGCCGCTGGCTGAGTTCGAGCCGCCGTGTGGCATCTTAAATACACTCATTCACTCGGTTATCACAAAACCCCGAAGGAGTAGGTACGTTCTTGTACTTTACGGACGAAGGCTCCGCAACTCAGAGAGGCGAAGTGACTCGCCCAGGGCCTCCCAGCTCAGAGATGACGGGGCCGCGATGGGAATCCAGCCCCAGCAGACTCCAGAGCACGCGGGGCTGCCGTCACCGCTCCGGTGGCCCCTGCGTGGAGGACAGGGAGAGCGGCCGTCCCTCCGCATTGAGGGAAGTGTCCCCGTTTGCACCCAGGCTCAGCTGCTTGGATCAATGTTCCAGGGAAGCCGAGGTTGGAGCTCCAAGTTCTCAAATAGGTCGGCCTTCGTTTGGTTTTGTGCAGGGGGCAGGGACTGGGGACTTTGGGGAAGGAGCCCCGCCTGAGGGCAGCCTACACGGGAGGGGGAAGCGAGCACCCGACACGAGTTAGCAGGTGGAGTGTAGACCTGGGTTGTCTAGCCAGTGACCACTCGCTGCCCGGGGCTGCCCAGCACGTGGCGAGCGGCGAGCCCAAGCCGAGCTGTGCTGTCTGTGTAACACGCACAGCAGGTTTCAGAGACGGGGAATGACACGGAAGAGGCCAAACATCTCGTCGACACAACCTTCTTATTGGCCATATGCTGAAATGACAGTACGCGGGATACACTGGGTGCAATAGAATATATTTTAATATTAATTCCACCTGCTTCTTTTACAGTCTTAACGTGGCTACCAATAAATTTTCAGCCACGTATGCGGCCCCCATTTAAAAAAATTTTTTTAATATTTATTGATTTTTGAGAAAGAGAGAGGGAGAGAGCACAAGCAGGGGAGAAGGAAAGAGAGAGGGAGACACAGAATCCGAAGCAGGTTTCAGGCTCCGAGCTGTCAGCGCACAGCCCGACGCAGGGCTCGAACTCATGAACCGCGAGACCACGACCTGAGCTGGAGTGGGATGCACAACCGACTGAGCCACCCAGGTGCTCCATATGTGGCCCCCATTTGAGGCTCGGATCCCATTTCTACTGGACGGACTGGACTAGACACATAGACGCACTGAAGCAAGTTAGCGTCACGGCTACCAGAACCTTCCGAGGCTTGGAAGCTTACACGCCAGAGCAAGAGAACAGCTCAGAAGGAGGAACCTTCAGGGTAGAATGGATGCTTTGATGAAATCCTTAAATATCCAGACTGGGTGTTGAATTTCCAATGCCCACGAAGCGATGATTAAGAACCTGTGGCAATAGAATGAAATGCATGATTAACGTCGGAAGCCAATTAAAGCCATGAAATAATGGGATCCATGGTGTGGCCTTGAAGCACGCGCTGGCACTCTCTGATGGCCCTGCGGGCCCAGCCCTGTCTCTGCCCTGCACTGTCATCCTTCAGGCAGAACGGGCTGGGCCCCCAGGGGCCGGTGGGTTTGGCCAGCTCGAGGCACTGCCAGGAGTCAAAGGGCAAGCGTGGAGAGAGGCCATCGTCTCGGCCACACCTTGCTGGGCTGTGGCTCGTGTGGCTGTAACTGCCTTGCCAAGACCACAGCTCCTTCCAGATGGCCACTCCACAGCCACTGCCAGTGTTCAGGACCAGTCTGCCCCCCAGCCCCCAGGAGCTCTACCACACCTTGTCGCTTTCCCAGAATGCCTCCCGCTCCTTGTAAACACCCCTTCACCGTGCTCTCTTTGCTGATCGCTTTTGAGCCCACCAGCCAGTCCCCACCCCACCACCCGGGGGTGCAGAGCACAGAACGAATGAATGACAAAGGGCACCTGGGGGTGATCCCAGCCGAGCCCCAAACGGCTGGGAGAGAAACCAGGCAAAGGCAAACCATGACGCCAACAAGAACGAGCTTCAGGGCCACCGGGGAGGCCCCTGTGCAGAGTTCAGGAGGGGACAGGGCACAGAAGGGCACGGAAGGGAGAGAGGAGGAGAGCCGGCTTTGCAGCCCAGCATCCGGGGCTTCGGTGGCCCTCTGCCGGGGCCACCTGTGTGACCGCATGTTTCCTGACCACCTGAGCCCCATTTTCCTCGTGTGTAAGGTGACAATGTCCATCGGACACGAGCGGTCAGTGCAGCGCAGGCCTGGCCTGGGGACAGGGGCTGCCGGTTCCTGGCTTAGGGGCTTGCTTGTGGGCAGATAAGAGAACCCCTGGGGGACACGGGCCCTTGCATCAGCCATGAGTCAGGAGAAGCAGCTGGGACCGGCTCCCTCTTCCTCAGCGGCCTGGCCTCCTCTGGCCCCCCCACTCCGGAGCAGGGCGAGCCGTTGGGAGCCGTCCCCGGCCTTCCTCAACCTGGGCTTGGGGAGAGGGTGAGAAAGAGCACAAGTCGTGCACCTGAGCCCGGGGAGGCTGGGTGCCTCCTCGGACCCCCCTCCCCGCCCCCTGTCGTGGGGCAGAGGCGCTTCGGGCTAATTCGCACTCAGGGAGCCCTCTGAGTCTCCTCTTCCCACCCCACCTGCCCATTCCACACTGGAGCCCGTGATGTCCCGTGGTTTCTTGCCGTCGCTGGTCCCCGGTACTTTTCATCTGTTCAGGCTGCCCTGCCCCCCATGCCCTCTGCAGCCTGCCCTTGCAAGACCACTCTTCACCTGCTCGTCAGCGTGTTCGCGCACCGCTGTCCTTGACGGGCTGTTCTCCCTGCCCGAGGTCACCATCCCCGGCAACCGCACCAAGGGCTGGCAGTCAATGGCTCAGCAACCCCTTCTGTCCAGGGTGAGACCTGGTTTGCACCCCCTTCACTTGGATGGACATAGCTGGACCGCGTCCCTCCTGCCTCCGCGAGGTTGGCCTCGCGAGCCCCTGTGCTGTGCCAGATGGGGGACCAGCGGCGACACGGCCCAGAATCGGGTGGAGAGCATCAAAGGCTTAGCCCTCATTTCCCGTTGCCACTGTGGCTGGGTTAACCTGGACCTTGACTTCCTGACATGCCATCCTCCTGTCTCCTTGTGCCCAGCTGGTCTCGGGCTCTTCACAGAGCCCAGTACCTCCTGCTGCGCACAGAACCCCCTCCAGCTCCACTGTCTCCCCCTCTCCCTCCCTCCCTCCCTCCTTCCTTCTTCCCCTTCCTTCCTCCCTTCCTTCCTTCCTTCCCTCCTCCCTTCCTTCCTTCCTTCCTTCCTTCCTTCCCTCCTTCCTTCTTTCCTTCTCTCCTTCCTTCCCTCCTTCCTTCCTTCTCTCCCTCCCTCCTTCCCTCCCTCCTTCCCTCCCTCCTTCTCTCCCTCCTTCCTTCCCTCTGTCCTTCCCTCCTTCCTTCCTTCCTTCCTTCCTTCCTTCCTTCCTTCCTTTCTTCCCTCCTTCCTTCTTTCCTTCTCTCCTTCCTTCCCTCCTTCCTTCGTCTCTCCCTCCCTCCTTCCCTCCCTCCTTCCCTCCCTCCTTCTCTCCCTCCTTCCTTCCCTCTGTCCTTCCCTCCTTCCTTCCTTCCCTCCTTCCTTCCTTCCCTCCTCCCTTCTCTCCTTCTCTTCTTCCTTCCTTCCTTCCTTCCTTCCTTCCCTCCCTCCTTCCCTCCCTCATTCCTTCTCTCCTCCCCTCTCTCCTTCCTTCCCTCCTCCCTTCTCTCTTTCCTTCCTTCCTTCCTTCCCTCCTTCCTACCCCCAATACTGCACAAAAGCCTTCACCAGAGGAACTTTCCCATAACCAGGCCCTGTTGTGTTGTTGGGGTGAACTTCTTCTTCCCTGACCCTCTTCTCTCCTGTATTCCAGGCCACTCCTTCCCTGAACCCCAGTTTCCCCAAACGCAGATCATTTCCACCCTCCTTGGTCCACGCCCGTCACAGGGAGGCCAAGCCAAGGGACCCTCACCTTTTGTGGCCACTGTGGCTCTTTGCCGAAACAAAGAGCAATTTTCTCCAAAGAGGAATCCTGCAGCCTCTCTGAATCATAGCTCTGTCACCTACAGACAGATTTCGCAACTATCGGTGCCCCTTCACGTCCCTTGTCACTGTGTCCTTTGCACTCCTGCTTTCCGCTGAAGCCCCAGCCCAGGCCACAGCGGCTCACACAGTAGACGATCTGTTTGTACTTGCTTAGTAAGTGAATGGATGCTTTAAGATGAATCGCTATAACCTGCCACAATTATTAGAGAAGAACCCCCAAGCCCATGGCTGTGGGGTGATAGACCGTCCGCCACAGCCGAGGAGAGGCTGGAGTCCGTGTGGCTGAATCCCCCGGCGTCAATCAGTGTCACCTGCTCTCATTTCTTTTGAAACTCATGGGCTCTGAACAGCCTCACTTAATCTCATTTTAAATCGGGGTGCAGTCTTCTTAAAAACGGAGGCCTAGCATTTATAAAATGCATAATTCTTCTCTAGTCTGGTCTTGGTGTAACCCCTCGAGACAGAATCCACTCTCCAATGTTGACATTCCCATCTGCAAAGCACCCCCCCCCATCCCTCCCTCAGAGCAGGTTCAACCCTCGTCACTGGTAGCAAGGACAGAGAGAGCTGTCAGGGTTCCCCGCGTTTCCTCCGGGCCTGGGGTCCCTCCATGCAGCAAAGGCAAAGCCGGACAGGTGTATCCATGCTGGTTCCATCCCATTGGTAGGAAAATGGTGGAGGGAAGGCATGGTGGCCGAAGGTCGGTCTGTCCCCGACCGGCCTCCTCTGTCGCTCCCTCTCACCATCAAAACTACACAGTCGCCTTCCCTTCATCGTCTCAGTGTGTCTGAATATCGTCGCGCCGAACGCACGTGTTTGCTAATCCAGGCGGATTCTCCTTATTCCGTGAGATCAGTGTATTTTATTTCAACCAACAGATCTTACCTTTAAAAATATTCCCAGCTTTGCATGAATACGTTCCAACTCTCAGAGCCTTGAGGTAACCTAACTTATTTCCTACAGCACATTCACCTGGGGATAAGAGGCCGTGGTTGAAGCTAGGTGTGGGGTGGGGTGGGGGCCATCTTGACGTGCCCGGCCACCCTCCAGCCCTGGGACAGCCCCTGATCTCTGCAGATGTGTGTACTCCATGGGGCACTGACTGGATACCATTTGCGGGACATTTTCAACCGACAGGAACCTGGAACCTGGAAGAAATACCTGTTGGTGACGTTTTTTATGTCAGATAATGTGTGAGTTTGCTGGGTCTGAAACCACAGACATCTATGTCCTCACAGTTCTGGAAGCTGGAGGTCCGAGGTCAAGGTGCTGCGGGGTGATACTGTCTCCTGAAGCCTCTCTCCTGGGTGTGCAGATGGGGACCTTCTCACCATGTCCCCACACAGCCTTCTGTCTGGGTGTGTGCAGCCCCATGTTTCTCCCCGTGTGTCCCCATGTCCCCTTCTTATAAGGACACCGGTCAGATTGGATCGGGACCCTCTCTAATGGCCTCATTGTAACTTAACTGGCCCCTGAAAGACCCCATCTCCAAACACTGTCACGTTGTGAGATATTGGGGTCAGGACACCAACATATGAATTTGGGGAGGACGTAATTCAGTCTATCACAGATATGGTATCATTCTCTACGTGGCTTCAAATGCTGGTCTGCCACGTTCAAATTGCACAGCCAGGGGCAAATATCTTAACCTCCCTGAATCCCAAATACCCCATCTTCCAAACGTAGGTGATGATCGCCGTCCCTCAGGACGTAGGTGAGGATTCGATGAGATAGTGCGGGCAAAGTGTTCAGCACAGCGAGTGGCCCACACTACGCGCTCGAGTAATGGAAAGGCATTCGATCCTTTCCTCCCCTTCTCTGTATCTGCCTACAGGAGTCCTGCTCGCACTTTCACAAAGAGGAGTGAGTGGCCATCGTCACGATGATGACAGTCGGCATGGCACCTTCCCGGTGGCCCGTGACGGTGTGACCCCATCAGCTTCGAGGAGCTTCTGGGCCGGGGCTGCGGAAGCTCAAGAGGAAAGTGGCTACACTTCATTGCGGTAGGAAACCTGTGTTTACATTCTGGGCCCAAAGAAAAAACAGAAGCGTTCTTTTAATGTCTGGTCACAAAATGCTTCATGCTGTACCTTCTTGCCTACCCGGAAGTCCCTGGAGGGTTACACACGCGGCTTCCTGTCAAGTTTTGCTTTTCCATTTCCACCTACTATTTTTAAGGTGGCTTTTCCATGTTTTCAGCTTTCTTCTTCTCTTGGCTAAACGTATTTCCATAATTGATACATTTTCACTTCACAGATTTGTATTTATCATCATTACTGATGCCCATCTCCCCTTCCGTTTTTCTAAACTGAGAAATGAGGTTTTATTTCAGCCGGTTAAACATTGCTTTGACACTTCTTCTCAACCATACATTTTCCCCCTTTGCCCCCTATTTTCTCCCTCCTTCGGCTTTGTTTCCCTTTTACTTTAAATGGACAGAGCACTCTGGGGCGCCTGGGTGGCTCAGCCGGTTGAGCGTCCGACTTCAGCTCAGGTCATGATCTCGTGGTCTGTGAGTTCAAGCCCCGCGTCGGGCTCTGTGCTGACAGCTCAGAGCCCGGAGCCTGTTTCGGATTCTGTGTCTCCCTCTCTCTGCCTTTCCCCCACTCATGCTCTGTCTCTCTCTCTCTCAAAAACAAATAAACATGAAAAAAATTTAAATGGACAGAGCCCTTTGAGAAAAACTAAAATATCGTGTGACAAATAATTTCTCCTTCCACCCGTAAGCAATGAATGGACCTATTATATGAAGTTTGTCCACTTCTCAGAATCAGAATTATCCATGTCATGTATGCAATCTTATTGCCACCGTGTAATACACCCATTCTTCCTGGGTTCATAGAGTTTCATTCATTCAATACATTTCTGTTTAACAACAGATGAACATAAGAGAAGGGAAGGAAAAATCAGATAAAAATGGAGAGGGAGGCAAACCATAAGAGACTCTTCAATGCAGAGAACAAACTGAGGGCTGCTGGAGGGGAGGTGGGTGGGGGGAAGGGTTAAATGGGGGATGGGCACTAAGGAGGTGCTTGTTGGGATGAGCACTGGGCATCGTATGGAAGTGACGAACCACTGGGTTCTAGTCCTGAAACCAACGCTACGCTGTGTGTGAGCTAACTTGGATTTAAATAAATAAATTTTAAAAAATACATTTCTGTTTCAAGGTCCTACACGGAAGGGCCGCAGCCCTCCTCTCTTGCGTACGCGAATCCAGCTAAATGGACGTACCCGCTAAATGGCCACCTGGTTTCTCCAATGGCGTTCACAAAAGACTCACCTTTAAGACGGTGTGAAAGGGTTGGGGCACCCGGGTGGCTCACCCGGTTAAGCATCCAGCTTTGGCTCTGACCGTGATCTTGCCGTTCGTGGGTTCCAGCCCCTCGTCGGGCTCTGTGCTGACAGCTCAGAGCCCAGAGCCCGCTTCGGGTTCTGTGTCTCCCTCTCTCTCTGCCCCTCCCCTGCTCACGCTCTCTCTGTCTCTGTCTCTCTCTCTCAAAAATAAACATTAAAAAATATTTAGGATGGTGTAAAAGGGAATGGCAATCCATGCCTCCAGTGGAATTTTGAGCAAGAGGACACCCAAGCCAAGCCCCGTCAAGCCTGCGGTTCTAGTAGTCTGCCAGACGCCTCGCGCCCCAGATACACTGATGTCTTTCTTTGCCGTGAAGTCCGTACATGATCGACTCTGGTCAAATACTGTCAACTTTGTAAGGAACATGGCACCTTGCTTTTCCTTCGTAAAGAGCACAAAAACAACATGAAACGAACCAAGGAAAAACTCAGCGTGGAAACGGAAATCTCTTGGTATAGGGCCGGGCGAAATCAGCAAGGCGAAACAAGAGCCCTGAAAATTAGGCCCCTGGGAGTTTTGTTCAGGACTTGAATCGTTTTGTGTCCGCTGCCGAAATGGAACTTGACGGATATGGTACCAAGTTCATAAACAGGTTACCTTGTGCCACCGGGCACAGCGGGAGCATGCCTTCACAACGTCCATGTAGGTCTACACGTGCACGTCAACGACTTGTCATCCAGTCTGGGCCGTCAGAAAGTATTACGTGAGTGAGTGAATGAACGGCCTGGTTCCTCAAGAATGATTATATTCCTCTCTAGATGGAAGCCAGGACCTTCATTTTACAGAATCCTAACGTCTGTAAGTTTCTCGCTCTGGAAAAAAGGAGAAACTGAGGCCCAAAGAGATTAGACGACGCGGCTGATATCCCACTGGAGCGAGACTATTCCCGACCTCTGGTCCTCTGCTTCCTCCACTCTGTTCTCTCCCGAGTTGCCTTGCATGGTGGAGAGAACTCCAAGCTGAACACGTGCACCTGGCTTCCTTACAAAGTGAGTTACCTGGGGCACAGACTCGTCCTCCATCTATACGGACCCTTTCCTCATTCTGACAATGAGAACAGGATACCTGTGCCACCTACCTCACTAGAGATGCAGAAGAGACATCTTCAGATGAGACCGTGGGTAGGATTAGAAAAAGCAAACCAACATTAAATACCAGTGACGAACCTTATTTTACTAGCATTGTCACTGAATGCTACTTAAGGTCATATTTGTTCCGTAACTTTGGTACAACTGGACATTTGTTAGGCAAACGTCCTCCTGGAGGTCTCTGAATTCTTTGGTTCATGTTTAAAATCCTGGAAAGAATGTGGGTTGACCAGAGAGTATTAAATTCTGCAGGTATCGTGCCATACTGCAACCCCAACACTACCTCAGTGGCCAGCCACAGAAACACAAGGAATCTTGGGGGAAGTTACGTCTTGGTCACAGGCCACCACAAGGAACTTGCCATCACCAGTTGCCATATGGTTGTAATGCATCTACTAAGAAGCAGACTTTCTTTGGGTCTGTGAGTCATTGTCCAAAATCATCGTTCTCCTTTGAGTGCCTGTGAAATCAGATGATCTATTTATGCATTTTTCTGAAAATTGCACAAGAATGGAGCGCACAACAGGCATTTTCTTTCCTTCGTTCCCAAGCCTTTGGAATTCTTTGGTCTTAGCTCATTGCTGCCGGCTTGTTGTTGAGAAAGCCTGAGTTCTTCCATGAGAATTCTAAGTGCCCCCAGTGATCAAAGTTGAAACAATGTGAACAATAAAATGTAGTAATATTGGATTATAACCCAATATAAAATAAATATCCATGGGTCCATACTAGTATAAAAAATGAGTCAATAAATACATGAATGGGGGAAGGACAGACAAATCTCCCGTGGAGAAGAAATCCAAATAGCTGTGTAAATACCCTGTCCTCAAGGAGGAGGTGGGAGGGTGTGCGTAAGACCCCCGCTCTGTGAATATGGGCCACACATGTAACCCCTCGCCAATACTCCTCAAAACCGTCCGTGTCTCAGCCAAGAGGATCTTAAGGGGACATATAAGTAAATGTCACATGGTATCCTACGTGGGCTCCCTGAAGAGAGAAGGACGGGGGTGGGGGTTCTCTTGCTCACAGTAAACGTCTGAGACCATGCTGGTAGCTGCGAGGGAGAGATGGAGAGAACAATCATCCTTTGGCAAACGTCTTGGTGAGGACGGGATCAGAAAAGAATCCACGAAGGATACGCAAACCTGTGACGAGGAGCAAATCCACAGTGTGGGTAGGGACAGGCAGGTCCCAAAGTGAATACAGCAATTCAGAAGACGCTACTTTACCTGACCTCAAAATGTGCTGTGAAGCTACAGTGATGAAGACAGGGTGACATCTGTGAAAGAAAAGGCAGATGGATCACGGGAGCAGAATGGAACACCCAGGAGAAGACCCGCGTACGCACCACCCACTGGTCTCAGACGAAAAGGCAAAAGCCACCCACTGGGGAAAAGGGTCGTCTTTCCAACCAACGGCGCCAGAACAACTGGACATCGCAGGCAAAATCGTGAATCTAGACCCGGACCTTGCCCCCAAAGGCGATCATAAACCTAGATGGAAGATGCAAAACCATACAGCAGGAGGTAATCTGTGCGGTCATAATGTGCATTTATTAATTTACAGTGATGAATAGTTGTTCAATTGAATGGTGTCGTAAATCATGAACCACACATCAGGAGCGTTTTCTCTTCCTAGGCAGATCTGCATAATAAATGAACTAGAACAGAAAGGAACAGAGGAAGGAAGGAAGGAAGGAAGGAAGGAAGGAAGGAAGGAAAGTAGGAAGGGGCGCAGGGTGGAGGAAGGCACGCAGGGAGGCAGGAGGTGGGGGTGGTGCTCAGGAAAACCCTCTCCCCTCTCTGCAGTCTTGACAAGCCATGCCCAGGCCAGTCTGTAGTTGTGTAGCCCAAACCTAATGCACAAAACAAAGCCCAGAGACGTGAAGGGGCACACGCTTCTAGGTCTTATGGTAAACCCAAGAGCCTAACAGATCCACCCGAGAGAGGGGGTATGGGCCAGGAGCAAGACTTTCCCTAATTTAGGGCTTTCCTGCTCTGAAGTTCACAGTGACCAAGTACATGTTAAAAAAAAAATCATTGCGAAACATGGGCCCGTGTGAGTGCCCCTTGGTCTGGGGACAGTGTGTGTGGCTCCCTTCAGATTTTCACAGGGGTTCTGGACACAGCCACCTTTGCCTCTATTTCCTTCTTGGACTTGAAGACAAATGATCCAATCTCCTCCTCGTAGACCGTTCTATAATGACAAGAGCCCATGGGAACTGCATCGTGACCCAGAGCACTTAATGGAATCACAGGAAGGGGTCAAAATTCTTAGATGGAGCCCCTCATTGGGGTCTGTGCTGACAGCATGGAGCCTGCTTGGGATTCTCTCTCTCCCTCTCTCTCTCTGCTCCTCCCCTGCTCTCTCTCTCTCTCTCTCAAAATAAGTAAATAAATAAACATTAAAACACACACACACACACACACACACACAAACACACACACAGTTTCTCAGTGAGGCATATCACAGCCTTTCAAAAAAAAAAAGACACAAGAACGAAACTTTGTCACCTTTTCTCATTTTTTAATTGCTGCTAAGAATGAAACCTTTTGAGATGACGGTTCTGATGTTGAAATCAAGTTATTTTTGGAAACTGGGTTACAGATTTTTTTTTTTTTAAATCTGGGATGTTTCGCGACAATGGTGGTGGTTTAATGTCTTTAAAAGATCTTTGGGAAGCCATGCTTTTCTGAGAAGTGTACACATTTCAGAAAAGGGATGAACCATTTTCTAGGCAAAGGTATACTTGGACTAAAACCACGGCCCAGAACTGTCCAGACACCGTGAGCCTCTTTCCCTGGTTTGGAGATCTTAAAGGGTCTGGCTTGCTTTACTGCTTCAGCTTTGCTAACAAACACTCGCTGTACTGCCTCTGAACACACTTGGCTCGCGGAGAAGGCTTCCTCTCTTGGCGGAACACCTGCCAAGCTTGGCTAATTAACAGAGTCTTCGCGGGATTCACTCCTGATCATAGTTTGCATTTTCTCCTAGCACACCGGTATGATAACAAAGACATTTGCCCTGAATCCTTATTTATATAGCCAATGATTCACGCTATGTGGTATTTTGAAAGTGTTTTCTGCCGTCAGGGGTGGCCTCACGATTTTAAGCGGAAGCTGTCTGGTGATCTTCTCCCAACGTATTCAGGGAGCTCAGGAGTTGGATGCTCTTGGTCAACAGTGGACTAAACCCCTCTATTGGTTGTCCGTTACTGTGTAACAAATATTCATGCATTTAGCAGCCTAGTATCGTATACGTTTACTAGCTCACGGTTTCTGTGGGTAGGGAGTCTGGGCATGGCTTAGCTGCGTCTCCCGCATCAGGTCTAACAAGACAGCTACGGTGTGAGTCGGGGCTGCGCTCTCATCAGAAGGCTCCGATAGGGAAGGATCTCCTTCTATGTTCACGTGATCAGTTGTCGGGAATCAATTCCTCGCAGGTTGTTGGACTGAGGGTCTCGGTATCCGGAGCCCTCCTTCCCCGCCGTCAACAGCTTCAATGAGAGAGCCCCAGAGGGAGGCGTGTCCTCCTCACGCCGTGGCAACCTTGGGTGTCTCTCTGTCCCAGGTGCAATGACTGTACCAGGCTCACTTATCTTCAGGTACATGATCTCCACTGGGTCAAGAAGAGATAAAGGGCCGGTCTGGAGGAACTGGCATCCTGGCCAGGAGTCGGGGAGGACTCTGGCCAAAGGACACGTCCGAATTTGTGTGTCACCGATGCGAGTCCAGGAGCGCTAGACCTGGCCTCAAGATAAAAGCCCCTGAGTAGGCACATCAGGGACAGTGGAGCCTTGGCATGGCCTTTGGGGTTCCACAATAAGGGGGACTTTGTAGAAGTACTTGGGCTGTAGACACCAGTTCCAACCTCTGTCTCGGCTTCAGTCCAGATGGGACTTTCAGACCAAGCATCTAAAGACACCCGACTTGAGGCCCCGGGTGGCTCAGTCAGTGGAGCGCCCGACTCTTGATTTTGGCTCAGGACATGATCTCGTGGTTCGTGAGTTCGAGCCCCGCATCTGGCTCAGAACTGAGAGTGTGGAACCTGCTTGGGATTCCCTCTCTCTCTCTCTCTCTGTCCCTCCTCCATTCATGCTTGCTTCCTCCCTCTCTCTTTCTCAAAATAAATAAACATTTAAAATAAACAAATAAGGGTGCCTGACTTGACCCTTTTCACAACTGTGCCATCAAGAGTACTGTTTCCAGCCCAACGCAAAATTAAGACAAACAAGAGTTGCTAATAAGTTCCAGGGGTAAGCAACCTGATAAACAAATTCTATTCATCTATTACAAAACAACAGGGGAGAGAAAAACCCTTCTAATGAGGCTCGTGAGGCATCAGCCCTTTTGTGTTGATTTTACTTATAAGGAATATTAAGTTACCTTACAAAACCCCAGTGATCATTCTGAATACGTTTATTCAGTCATTCAACAAACAGTTGCCAGGTACTGGGGATACAATGGCAGGAAAAGAAACAAGAAGAACGAAAAATCCTAGAATCCTGGAATCACAAGATATTTTAATATTTAATATTTTCCTTAAAAATTGTTTTCAGATCTCGGGCGCCTGGGTGGCTCTGTCGGTTAAGTGTCCGACTCTTGGTTTTAGCTCAGGTCATGATCTTGCGGTTCGTGGGTTCGAGCCCCACGTCGGGCTCTGTGCTAACAGCCTGGAGCCTGGAGCCTCCTTCGGATTCTGTGTCTCCTTCTCTCTGCCCCTCCCGCCACTCGTGCTCTGCCTCTCTGTCTCTCTCTCTCTCTCTCTCTCTCTCTCTCTCTCTCCTCTTTCTCAAAAATAAGTAAACATTAAAAATTTGTTTTAAATTGTTTGTAGATCAGCAGTAATACATTTTGGATGCTGCAAGAGTCTTCCAAATATGACAGAGGTAGGAAGGGCCTGTTACGCTCACATTCATGTTTCCTGTTAAATATTCTAGGCAAAATTCTCTTCCATGCACCGCTCAGTCATATTTCCAAATAAAACAAGTAAGGCCAGAAATATCAGAATGGCATTAAGGAATTGCTAACACTGAGTTAGCACCAGTCAGGGCACTCGCTGGCTTGCTATGCTGATGACAATTCAGAGCGACAGGCTGCCTTTCGCATACAACAAGGTGGGAGACTATAGGTCAGCTCACCCGATGTCTGTTCCCGCCTCCTTCTCCCCTACCTGCCTCCGCTACAGAGGCCGCAAGCAGAGCTGGCTTCTTGAGCCTGTGATCACACAGGGACGTGCCCCTCAGAAGGGGCCCCTCCGTGGAGTTGAAGTCTCTGTGGCTGATGTCTTAAAATTCTTAACAGTTTTCTCTTTGAGTTTGCATTTGAGTGAAGTGGTCCCGTTCTCAGCCACCTCCTCCACAGACCCAGCACCTGCAACTGGGGACCTGGGCACAGGTATGGGGGAGGGTCAGCAGGTGCACTGAGTCTGGGGGCAGGGCCTGGACGCCAGGGAGCGTCTGTCTGCACTTCGTGACCATCCGCATCTCCGACATGAAATAGCGAATAAAAACCACCATGGTAGATGGAGAGGAAAACCACAAAAGAAAGGAGAACTTTTCCCGTACTCTTTAATTGAATTTATTTTTTTTAATCTTTATTTATTTTTTAGAGAGGCAGAATGTGAGCAGGTGAGGGAGAGAGAGAGAGAGAGAGAGAAACACAGAATCCAAAGCAGGCTCCAGGCTCTGAACTGTCAGCACAGAGCGCGACACAGGGCTCAAACTCACAAACCATGAGATCATGGTCTGAGCCAAAGTCGGACACTTAACCAACTGAGCCACCAGGTGCCCCACTTTTCCCTTACTTTTTGAGCTGAGGTCTGTTTGGCATGGGATCCTGAAAATTATGTAGCCATCCCTGCCTGTTAGCACCTCAAATTCTATTTCCTAGCCTCCCTCACGGCTTAGAGGTGACCAGCCCCAGGAAACAGATCTGGCCAGCCCAGCCCACTTGCTGAATGTAGTTGCTTGAGAATTAGAAACGTTTGTCTTAGTCTTTGCTAATTTCCTAATACAGAACAAAAAAGCTGGTGTTCAACAAAGTCTGATAGAATCAACTAATTAAAACACATTGTGTTTTTGTGCGCTTGCTAATTATTGCTGATGTATTACTCAGGTCTCGCGTTGTTTTTTTCTGTTGATCTGTTGAATCGGGAGAGTGATATGCTGCCCTCCAGGAGAGCTTCTGTCCAATTTTCCTTTTGACTCTCATCCCTTTCCTGTGTTAGATGGCTGTGTTCAGTACCTAAAGGTTTCTATGACAATTGCTTGTGGATTAAAGCTTTTGTTCATGTAATCATTTCTTTCTACGGGAGGCTATTATTCAGCCTTTAAAAAGAAGGAAATCCTTGGTTAAACAAAGTGACCGAAGTGACAGTTATGTAAGATGAGTCAGTCTAGAGATGTAATGTACAACGTCTGACCGAAGTTGCGAATACTGTATTGGAAATTTGCTAAGAGAGTAGATTTCAGATCGTCCCACCATACACAGAAAATCAGCGGTCACCGGCGGGGAGATGATATGTTAATTAGCTTGACATCAGTTAAGTGTTTCACTCTGTACATGTATGCCAAATCATGTTACACTTCAAATGTAAACAATTTTTTTAATGTGTATTTATTTTTGACAGAGAGCATGAGTGAGGGAGGAGCAGAGAGAGAGGGAGACACAGAATCCAAAGCAGGTGCTCCAGGCTCTGAGCAGTCAGCACGGAACCCACGAGGTGGGGCTCGAACCCACGAGGCGTGAAATCACGACCTGAGCGGAAGTCGGACGCTTAACCGACTGAGCCCCCCAGGCGCCCCTCAAATGTAAACAATTTTTATTAAAATCACAAAATAAGAAAGTCCTGGCATTTGCAGCAACGTGGATGAACACTTTGCTAAGTGAAATTAGCAAACCCTTTCCAAACCGCCTTCCGGCAAACTGATGGCTGCTGGTGCTTGAAACAAACGCGTTGTGCTCACGTGGAAAGTATAGATGGGTATGTTTACCTGCCCGGCACCCTCCGCTCAGCCCGAACTTTCAGATGCTGCCTCTTCCAGAGTCAACGGTAGGGAGATTGACACTTCCAGGAAAGAGGCTGGTTAAGAAACGGCCCTTGTGGCCCGCGCAGCGTCTCTGGGCGTGACGTCTGACCCTGCCTCGTTGTTGCCGCCCCGACTGGGAGCCTCCGATCCCCACAGCGCCAGCTGGCAGCTGCCGGGCTCCGCTGACACCCCTTGCCTTGCAGCTCTTCAGGGATCCTGAGACCACAGCTACCTGACATCCAAATAACCCATCTGCTTCAAGACATAATAAGCAAAACCATGATAAACAAAACAGCTGCTTGAGCAACTGTGTTTTTTACCCCCTTTAACTGCTTGTTTTATCCGCTGACAACTCTAGAAAAAGCCTTCGCAAAAAAGGATAGATTGTGCGTGTGTGTGTGTGTGTGTGTGTGTGCTTGGAATGACGTCCTGGGTAAGGGTGATTGACGCCTCCATGGGTCTTGGATGGACAAGGATGTAATTAAGAAGCCAGCCGATGCCGGCTGCCAACCCTCCTCTCACTTTAGAACCCTGACGCGTGGAACACATTTCATTCTTGACGTTTAAACCAGCCTCCGAATTAACCATTCCTTTCATTTGCCTTCTGTTGCAGCCTCCACTTTTTCGTGGCGTTATAAAAAAAAGTCTTTTTCAATGGTTATTTGCTTTTGAGAGAGAGATGGGGCGAGGGGCAGAGAGAGAGGGAGACACAGAATCCGAAGCGGGCTCCAGGCTCCGAGCCGTCAGCACGGAGCCCGACGCGGGGCCAGAACTCACAGACCGCGAGATCATGACCTGAGCCGAAGTTGGTCGCTTAACCGACTGAGCCACCCAGGCCACTCTCGGTTGCGTTTTTTGACATTGGTTCCGACAGTCTGACATTCAGACCGTAATGGGTTGTCTATGAAGGGTTTATCTATGACCGTTATTAATCTATTTGGGAATTTATGTCATTGATTGATTTGTTGTTTAACAAAATAAAACCTGCCCTTGGTTCCAATAAGTGAAATAATCCAGGAAGAGTGTTTGTGACAGGGAGCAAACCCCATGACCGTTATTAATCTGTTTGCCCCCCGACTCTACTCGTTTCTCTTCAGTTCTTGTTCCAAAGGCAGCCCCGTGTAACTTTCTGTTCCTCTCTCCTGACGGTTCTTCCATATGTCTAAACACTACGTGTCTACCATTCAGTTCTGAGTTATCAACCTGTAATCTGCCGTTGGCGTTCTGTTATGGTCTATCTCGTTATATCAACACCCCGCTTCCCTGCGTCCAACAGCATCGGGACTCCCCACTTTCAGCCACCTACACAGACATTGTCCCCTGCAATCTTTTTTTTTAATATGTAATTTATTGTCAAGTGGTTTCTACACAACACTCAGTGCCCATTCCAACAGGTGCCTCAATGCCCATCACCCACTTTCCCCTCCCACCCCCCCCCCCATCAACCCTCAGTTTATTCTCAGTTTTTAAGAGTCTCTTATGGTTTGGCTCCCTCCCTAACTTTTTGTCCCTGCGATCTTGCACTCCTAATCTGTCTCAGTGCCTGCTTCCCAAGGAGCCAGAAATTCACACGGCGGTCCCCAAGGTATCTGAGAAAACAGCTGAAAGACAGGGTTGGAGTAGGTAATTCAATCCCAAGATCTCCGTTCTCTCCCCGTTAATTTATGAATGCATCCAAGTTCCAATCCAAATACTGGCAAGTAGTTTTATGAAGCTGGAAAAGTTGACGCTGATGTCCATGTGAAAATGAAACACGAAAGAACAGCTAAAGAGACATAGGAGGGAAAGGTATGATGGGGTCCAGCTCTTCCAGGCATGAGAACATCCTATAAGGCCTCTGGCACTAAAACAGTGAACCAACAGACAGGTGGAACAGAATTTTAAAAATCCAGAGATAGACCCAAGTACATATGGAAACTTAGTATATGGTAAAGATAGTATTTCAAGCCACCAGAGCAGAAACAAATGTTTTAATAAATGGCACTAGGCCAACCAGGTACCCATTAGGGAAAAGATAAAATTAGATTCATGCCTCCCACCATATGGGACAATCACGTCCAAGTGGACCAGGGGCATCAATGTGGAAACATGAAGACATGTCCACACTATGCAAACATGGGTGAATTCTCTTTAACCTGAGTGTAGAGAAAGGCTTGTAGCTATGATCCCAAAAGGAAAAACAATGAATGTTAAGGAGTGATAAACTTGACTTCATAACTACATATATATATATACGTGTGTGTGTGTGTGTGTGTGTGTGTATAGACATACAGATATATACATATATATGTACATATAGATATATACAGACTATATATAGACTATAGATAGATAGATATAGTTTATATATGGTCTATATCTATCTATCTATCTATCTAGACTATATACTCTATAGACTCTTTCTATATATAGACTATATACAGAGTCTCTGTATATAGTCTATATATAGAAAGTAGATATATATATATAGACTATATATAGTCTATATAAAGAGAGTAAATATATATAGTCTATATATGTAGACTATATATATATATAGTGTATATATATATATATATATATATATAGTACTATTATACAGAAAAAAAATATCATAAGTAAAGCTAAAAGGCAATGACACTTGGGGGGATATATTCACAACATTTATCATGGCTAAAGGGTGATATCTCCAATATAAAGAATCCTTTAAAATGGAGAGGAAAATGACCAAAAACCTGACAGAAAAATGGGCAAAGGGTACGATTCACAAAAAGATATAAAGTCGTGAAGACACATGAAAATATTTTCCATCTCCCTCAGAAGAAGAGAAAGGTAAATTAAAACCACAGAGCGATTTCATTTGTTGCTTATCAGACTGGCAAAAATGCGCAAGTATGACAACGCGTCTTACTGGTGACCCTGTGAGGAAACCTGCTCTCTCCTGCGTTGCTGGCGAGAACAGAATTAATACAACCCTTTTGGAGAGGAATTTGGCAACACCTGGCAGAGTTACATATGTGCTGTCCATGTGCTGTAGCAATCTGACCTATGAAGACAAGGGTATTCACTGCAGCGACGGTCATAATCGGAGGCAACCTAGTCGCCCGTACCTAGGACAGCGGGTGAATAAACCATGGTGCGTCCACATGCACATCGAGTACCTCGCAGCTGACTGGACGATGTCAAAGGTCAGTGATATGGAGGGATTTCCAGGAGACAGTAAGTTAAAAAGAAACAAGCAAAATGCAAAAGAGGTCTAGGGTACGCCAGCTCCCGTGTAAGAAACAGGGAAGAGTAAGAAAATAAACGCGTGTATTTCTGCTCTTTCCTGCAGAAAGATAAGCCGGAAGCTGATGGCGTTGGTTAACCTCAAGAAAATGGCGTGAAAGAACGAGGAGGGGCGGGTACCTGTGAGCCTAGCTCTGACATTTGGAACCACATTAATGTCTCTTTTACTTAAAATCAATAAGGATGAGAACAGAACCAACAGTGAAAGACACACAGAACTTAACGTACAAATGAGCTTCATTATGTGACTTCAAATCAATAACATGACCACACGGAAGGACGAGGAAGGCGAACAAACCCAAATAACGTTTCAAAGCAATATTTGGACCCTGCATCCTTGGGCCAGAGGCGGAAAGAACAGCAAACAGATACTGGACTGTCTGTAAGGTGGGTTTTTTTCTCAGCAGCATAGGTTAGCGTTTCTGAAACTAGTCTCTGCGTTCTAGCTTTGAGGAAGTAAGCAAATGTATTGTGGATCATGGGAGCCGGATTTCTCATTATCCGAAAAGGAAATGAAAATGTTGGAAGAAAAAAGAGTGACCTCTAAGGGAGGTATTGTAGGTCATCGTATGAACATGTGGCTTTAAAGATAGGAATACAGGGAGGAGGGAAGAGGGAGAGAGGGAAGGAAGGAGATAGGTAGATAGGTAGATACATAGACACATATATACATAGATAATGGATGGATAGGTAGATGATAGATAGATAGATAGATAGATAGATAGATAGATAATGGATGGATGGATAGATAGATAATGGATAGATGACAGATAGATAGATAGACAGATAATTGATAGATAATGGATGGATAGATGATAGGTAGGTAGGTAGATAGATAGATAATTGATAGATAATGGACAGATAGATGATAGAGAGATAGATAGATAGATGATAGATTTAGCCAGGAGCTGTCAGTCAGACTGGTAGAATCGCTTCGCCGCTATAAGCTCCCATGCACGGCAAGGTGACGGGGAGGCAGGTGGTGTTCTTCTGAAAGCCAGTGGGTTGGCTGGCTTCCGCGGTCTCCAGACCATTCTCTCCCTTGGAAATAGCCCCTCGGATCGTTAGCACCGACAGCCTTGCCTCTTCCAGGCACGAAGTCACGAGTCTCAGATCGCAGGCTCTGAGTCCCTGCACGCAGAGAGGGTCTCCTGTGAGTTGCAGCATTTTTATGACGTTGGATGTTCCTTGTCATCGTTCAAACCACACATATCAAGACGGTCCTGGGGTGGGCACCATATGGCTATCCTCCCCTGTCTCTGAGTGACACTAAGGAGGATAATGACATTCTTCCAGATCTGACTCGCTCATTTTAATCACGTAACCCTTGAGCACCCGCACTGCTAGTCCCAGCTCTGGGCTTCCTGAAGTCAGCCTGGTAGGGAATTCGATTAATGAGCCGCCCTTGCGGAATAGCTCTCTCCCGTCATTATGACTGGGAAAACAGATTCGCAGCAGAGAGAAACGGAAATTGTAGGTTCTGCTCAACCCCTTTGTGTCTCACGACCCCAGGAGCCATCCCTGCATATGGAAGGACGGGGGTTTCGTTTTGGTGCAATTATCAAGCCAAAATTTCTACTTTCTTGTCTGTTCGCTGGTTACCATCTGTTTAGCTAAAGGGCTATGAAGATCCTGATCCCATGTCTAGTTTTTTGCAGTGTTGATGTGCCTGCTTCCCCATCCAGAGTTTTCTCCTCATGCTGTCTTAGAAGAGAGGGAAACCCACGCATGTGTGTGCATAATAGCAGTGCTTTCTTTCCGGACCATGGAAAGTAGTCAAAATTTAAATTTTGTGTTCTTTAATTGAAAACAATTTTTTTAACGTTTTATTTATTTTTGAAAGAGAGAGAGAGACAGAGTGTGAGCAGGGAGGGGCAGAAAGACAGAGAGACACAGAATCCAAAGCAGGCTCCAGCCTTCGAGCTGTCCGCACAGAGCCCGACGTGGGGCTCGAACTCACAAACTGTGAGATCATGACCTGAGCCGAAGTCGGATGCTTAACCAACTGAGCCACCCAGGTGTCCCAAATTTTGTGTTCTTTAATTTAATAGTAATATAGTTTAGAGGTGGTATCTAAACAGATTTTCTTTCATTTAATGTTCTGAAGTCCTTTATCTCAAGACTTCATTAAACTGCCAGGTTTATGAGTGTTATTTATCTTAGAAAAGGAAAAAAAATGTTGTGTTTTACTTCTCTCTTTTTAAGATGAATATATATGCTTCTTGGAAGCATCACATTGGAGAGAACACAGAAAATATAAAATATTATCCATAGCCCCAGCGTCAGAAAATAAATGTTTGGTGTTTGTTAGAACTATTCGTCCCCGGCCTGTTTGCCAGTTTATTTTCACATTTTTAAAATTTTTTTTCAATGTTTATTTATTTTTGAGACAGAGAGAGAGAGAGAGAGAGACTGAGCGGAAGCAGGGGAGGGGCAGAGACAGAGGGAGACACAGAATCGGAAGCAGGCTCCAGGCTCCGAGCTGTCGGCACAGAGCCCGAAGCGGGGCTCGAACTCACGGACCGTGAGAACAGGACCTGAGCCGAAGTTGCACGCTTAACTGATTGAGCCACCCAGGCGCCCCAAGTTTTGCATTTTTGTTGCATTCACAAGCTTCCATTTTTATTTATCCACATGCTGATTGCTTTTATCGCTTTTAAGTTTAGAAAGTTATTTCTTCTCTCCAGTCGTCGATTTTAATTTCTTACCTTTTTTTTATATCTGACTTTTTAAACTCTTGAATCCATGTAGAAGTTACTTCGGTGAAAGAGGAGATGTTTTTTCCTGCAAGGAAACACCAAGACATGTCTCGGCGAATCACCGGGGTTCCACACGCGCCCCTCCCCTGCCCTTCTGTGTAACGTAGAACTCACCACCCCGTATGTCCAGGGTGATGACTTCTGCCAAGATAAAGACTCCTCTTGTTTGCTGACCTGTGGACGCAAGGAGCCTGGAGCAGCCCTGACAGCGTGCGGTTCAGTGGAGCCCTCGCTGTGTCCCCTGGCAGAACGCGCCCCATCCAGGAGCCAAAACAGCTTATCCTGCAGGGTCTGGAATTGTAGGGACGGGGATCACCAAGTCCCCCCATGGGTCCCTGGAAATCAGGGTGAGGGAGGGCATCCCTGCTTTGCCCGAAGGTTCTAGGACGCAGTCTGCCTACTACAGGAGCACAGTCTGATTCAGGGTGCCTCGTGCGCTCTGGGGGGTGGCACCCATTGTCAGAGCGCCCTCCCGCTGTGCCTCGGCCGGCCACCTCCGCGCTTTGTCAGCCCGGCAGCTTCTGGATGACGTGATCTCCGGAGATCTAGTGCTCATGGGCTCACTCCCACCTTCCTTGTACCCTTCCGGGCAAATGCTATGTTGTGTGAGATTCCAGGCTTGTGGATCAGGCACCTGTAAAGCTCCCAGGTAGTGGAGATTACAGAGGTAGCGGAAGTCCCTGGACTGCTCTGGGGCCCCTCAAAGCTGGCAGCCTTCCACACCACCTGGAAAACAACCCAAAGCGATGTATTTAGGCGTGGAGCATGCTGCCTCCAGAACCAAAAGAAGCTTACCAGGTACATTCTTGCTTTTTTTTCTTTTTTTTTTTTTAAAGGATGCAAGAGGGGGGCGCCTGGGTGGCTCAGTCGGTTAAGCATCCAACTTCAGCTCAGGTTATGATCTCACGGTTCGTGGGTTCGAGCCCCACGTCGGGCTCTGGGCTGACAGCTCAGAGCCTGGAGCCTGCTTCAGATTCTGCGGCTCCCTCTCTGTCTCTGCCCCACCCCTACTCATTCTCTCTCTCTCTCTCTCTCTCTCTCTCTTAAAAATAAATAAACATTAAAAAAATTTTTTTGATGAAAAAAAGAAGAAAAGGATGCAAGATGAAGTGATTTGCTTTCTGTTCTGGAGGACATTCGGAATGTGCCCTTGACGCTAAACCCTGCACCAAGGTAATGGGTCCCTGGACCTCCAGAGCGTTTACCGGCCACCCTGTAGCCCAGGCGTCTTGCCAAGGCCTCCGGCATACCGGCCACCTCTTGCTTACCGGTCGAACCCACGAGCTGTGAGATCATGACCTGAGCCGGAGTCGGTCACTTAACCGACTGAACCCCCCAGGCGCCCCTGCATAAGCTGTAATCCTATTTTTTATTTGGTGGAGGAAGCAGTTTCAGGGGCTTCCACTTGACCCCCCCCCCCCCCCGGCCCACACTACGATAGCTCTCATTTATTTCATGACCCAATGAACCAAGATGGGGGTTCTTCAAACTATGAAGCGCACTGATATAGTTCGAACTATATAATGAGGAACTAAGGAAATGACCAGCAGATGATTCACCAAACCGCTGGCACATTCTAAGGTGTAATTTGACAGGATACCACTTATTAGCTGGTCGCCAAATGCCCTCATCCAACAGGGGACCAGGATGACACTTTGGGTCTCTGAGTAACAATGTCAACACAGAGTCTTTTACTATAGTCGTGGTACTTTTTTCTTTCCAAAGAAGTGTACTTTTCTTTACAAAGTCGTGGTACTTTTCTTTCCCCAGGGTCTGGGAGCTTGAGTAAATGGCCATAGTCCAATGGGGAGACACTGGGGGTATTGCCACAGTACACAGTTAGGACAATGTTGGGGGCCTTGACTTCTGGGAAGCTGGGGAGCTCTTCAATCGATGGGTTTCGAGTCTGAAACCTAGGACCCGGGCAAGAGTTTGTGACTTTTTCTTGGAATGACTGCCCTCAGTCGCCTGCCCACCCATTCCGACTTCCTTTTGAATTCGTATATGAAACACCACTTGTTGGAGGCCCATCCATTTCCCCCCTGGGATACCATGTTTTATTAAATTATCGCCACCATTCAGGCCCCTCGCTGCCACTCCAGTTTTGCGGGTTGTTTTGATAACTGTAACCATCTGGCTTCTGGTGGTTAGGTGCTGGTCCCCGGTGTCCGTTGCTTTCGGGACTCCAGTGTCCCTAAAAGTCACTATCAACGAGCCAGACTCTGTGAGCATCTCTCCCGCTATCAGCCCCGGCCCGGGGCAACTCCAAGGAGAAACCAACAGCTCACAGGGAACAGAGAGGAGATGCCTGAATTGTCATGGCAGATGGTGGAAGAAAGGACTGGAAGGCCCAGAGGTATGGGCGTACTGGAGTGAGGCGAACGGGAGAGCCTTCTTTAAACTTCTTGGCGATGCCGGTGCCCCTCTTACCAGCACACTCCTGATGGCCTTGGCCCCAGGCCTTCCAATGAAACATGGAAAACCACACTCTAGAGAGTTTTCTGGCCTCTGCCAACCTAGCAGGGAGCTCTGGCATGAAGACTTCCCATAACAAGAGTCTTATCGAGTAGGAATTACCAGGTTTTGGTATTCTGACGGGGCTCTATCATTAGCAAGGAGCTGCCCAGGAAGGGAATGGCCTCTTCTCCATTGCTGAGGCAGGTCCTAAGGGCACTAACCACTGGAGGCCAGCAGCTAACTATGCTTCTCGTAGCTGAATGGCAAGTTCTTTCTGGAAGGAAAATGGAAGCAATTCGCTGCAGGGTTGCTAAATCTCTGATGTGATTACGGGTGACTTCATAATTATCTGTCTTCTTTTCATATTTTTCATATGTGTTCAAAGAACTGCGTTATATTTATATTCGCAAAAAGAAAACCCCACAAAGGTATTTTGTAAAAAGTAATTGATCAGTGTGGCACTTTTCCCATGATACCGTGGGGTCATTGGTGACCTTGGAAAAGGCAGAATTGCAAGAATGGATGACAGATGAAAGGAAATAAGGGAGTAGTCGGGTACCGATTCCCCGATCAGTAACGTGGCTGTTAAATTATTGCATCGGAGAGGCTTCACGACTGCCCATCAGACACCCTGCACTGGCTTCCAGTGCCATGATGGACGTGTGTTTGTAGCTGTCGTGGCGTTCGGGCGCCAGAACAGGGGAGACCTGGGAGTCATCTCAGTGAGAGGTCATCTGCCGTGACAAGGTATGAAGCTGAAAGGGCAGACACATCAGTGGAGCTGAGTTCATGAGGAACTGAGGTTAGGTGAAGGACAATGTCTGCAGGAGACTCTGAAAGATGGAAACAATATGAGCCACTGAAAACAATCATTCCAACCTTCCCACTTGCCTTCCCCTCTCTGGGGGGCTTGTCTGCATGGTGTTGGGCTGGCGATGCCTCTTCAAGTATCATCACAGTCATGACCTGAGCCAAAGTCAGTCGTGTGACTGAACCAAACCACACAGGCGCCCTGGAGATGTATTAATTCTCAAGTAAAAAAAAAAAAAAAATCCTACCTTATGGAGCCAATATGAAGACTAATAAGCTAATATTTACACAGAACTTTGAGAACACTGGTGGGTAGTATTATTTTAATACAACGTTATAACCAGAAGCATTATACTAACCTCTTACGTTCCGGATGCTGGAGAGCTCTTATTTCCTCATTAATTCCCAGTTAAGGAAAGCATGGCTTACAGCTGGCACATTTCTTTGAAGCAAAGTAAGTGTCCTTAGGAACCGAGGATGGATTCTTTGCAAAGCACAATAATGGGGGAAAAGCAATCTGGGACTTTGGAGACTGTATTTCTCCTCCAGGCTTTGCCATCATCTACCCACAGGACCATCGCCAAGCCCACTGCTCCCTGGGCTTCCACGTCTTCATCCGGAACAATTGGGTTGAATGGTGGATCTTAACCAGTTTGGGGCCACGAGTCCTAGGGCAACGTGACGAAAGCTATAGACCTTCCCCCAAGAAAAAATGTAACATACAACATTTATGTACAGCCTCGGGGGGGTGTGGAACAAGGGAAACCCACTCCAGAGTCCTCGCTGAAGAACCCTGGATGACCTCTCAGTTCTCGCCAAGATTACAAGTTTTATACTCCCGAGATGAAGGTGCCCCTTCGGAAGAGGGGACAGATGGGGATGTGCAAAGCTGCCAGCCTCCCCTGAAGAGCAGCCTGTCCCTGCCACACCTCTTCTGGGTCTCATCCAAATAAACTTGTGGGAAAGAAAGTTTATGATGCCAGTAGAAAAAAGACCATGGGGTACGGCCAGATGCTGGGCATGCTTTGCATTTTTTTGAGACCACAAATATTTCCATGCTTTGAAATTACTTTTTTCTTTTTTCCTGATGTGAGCTTGAATTTGTTCCTATAACTGATGCCCCCTTTAACACTGGGCAGCTCTGGATCTCTCTGGATCTCTCCGGGCCTCATTCCTGGCACTGCAGTGGGGGTGATGGGCCCTTCCCTGCTGGCTTGGGGGAACATTAAAGACTAAGGCCAAGGCTTTGTTCAAGATTGAAATCAGTGTATCAGTGTCTTTCCCTTTAAACTAGACTCCATCCAGTGTCCTGCTGTGATGCCTGCTCAGTGCCCGGCCCCAGCTCTGTGCCTTGCACATGGCAGTCGTGGCCTGCCCTGGAGGAGCTTCCACTGCATCGCGAGAGAAAGACCGAGAACAAGGAAACAGACTCACAAATGAAATCATACAAGTGGGGTGAAGAGTTTTGAAGGAAACGAGGGACTAATGTGGGGGGTTACAGGAAGCACCTGTGCAGGAAGGCTGGCTGGGAAGTCTGTCGGAGGGAAAAGCATTTAGGTTGAGACCCGGAGGGTGGGAGGTAGGCCGCCATTGGGAGGGCAAAGCAAAGAACATTCTAGAAGAAACAGCACAGATTATCGGAGGGGCGTGTTTCAGGAGTGGAGAAAAGGCCCTGTGACCGCAGCAAAGTGTGGTGAGATGAGGCCAGAGGCCAGAATGGACCTCCCACCTGCAGCGGGAAAGCCCTCAGAGGGGAAGTGATGTTGGGAGGCGGGGCGGGGGCGGGGCGCTTCCCTTGGGTTTCCAGCTGCCTCCGAGCTCTGCGTGCAAGAGAGTCGCAACAGGCGAGCGTGGCAGCCGGGGACACGTCACACGCCCTGCAGGGGTCCAGTAGAAGGTCTGATCCAGGAGTGAGGTTGGACAGAGAGCCTGGCCTCTGTCTGTTCTCCTCCCGACACCCCATCACTTTTCCTCTAAAATGTATCTTTCCCTGACACCTCCCTGTCCCACACCTGCTGAGGGGGCCGGGGGAGGAAGGGACAGAGAGCACTTGGGGAGCAAATCTGGTTTCAGAGAATCAGTCCCACCACACCAGGCTGTCCTGCGTGCACGGCCACCGGCAGCCCGCTGCACACACTGCCAAGCACCCTTCCCCCAAGATGACCCACCCACCCCACGGGGCACCTTTGTTTCCCGAACCTGCAGTGACCCGAAGTCTCTCTCATCTCTGTCCCCATAGGCCGCCCCACCTCCCACCCACCCGTCCACCCCGTCTTCCTCACACATACATGTGAGGGCAAACTGGAGAGCTTTTTAAGAGAAGATTTTAATTCTTTTTTGACCTGTCTCTGGCAGGTTCCATTTGTTAGAGATAATTGATAAGGCAGCCCACGTATGCAAGAGGGACAGTGCTTTTAAAGGAGGTTTTATGCATCTAAAAATCAACTTAAAAATAGATCAATTTAAGGGAGATCCCAAGCTATATTTGCATACGATGTCCTTTATCGGTGGGTCATTTGCTGTCACCTCTGGGATTTTGTAGATAAGAGGATTTCTTTCCTCCTCATTATTGTACTATATTATTTTGTTCCGGTCTGAAGCACGGAGATATATCATAGATTGAAAAAAAATAAATAAATGAACAGGACTGCTGCCTCGTTCCTAGTGCAGAAACCTGTTAATAAAACCATAATCCCTCAGCTCTGCGGTAGTCAACAACGGGGAAAGTCAGCTTTATTGGCTGAGATCCTTCCCCAGCCCGGAACTGGGAACTACGGAGCTTCGAGAGATTTCTGCGTGATGCTGAGCTCTTTCCACAGGCCACAGAAACATACCATACCCTCTGACCCATCAGTTTCACGTGCCCGAGAAATACTGTCTTGTCCTGCAGATACGTCGGTTACAGCCAACAGAATGCCATGCTCTTTGATCATAACCCTTTCCTGGTTAACTCTCCGAAAACAATTCCTCCCATTATCCTAAATGCAGGTGTTTTTAAAATATCTCCCAATCCAGTTTTCCCCCTCAGCTTACATTTTCCTAGAGTTCCGACAGACCCTGGATTTAGACAGTCAACTAACTCGAATATCATTAGTCAACTAGTTTAACTGAAATACCCTGAAGTTAAAATTCGGTTGCAGGGGACGTTTTCCAGAATTTGAATTTCCTGTCTTTTGGAGAACAAAAGCCCGTCCTCACTCGTAGATGGACAATTGTCTTCGGCTCCCTTTGCTGCCCGCCCTCCGAGCGCTGGACTGGAAGCCGTGCCCCGACACTAACTTGTCTTCTGTGAAAGAAGCGAAAGGTGAGCCCTGGAGAGTTGCACGTATGCTTACCAAACTCCTGCGCCGTCGGTAAACTGAGGCTCGCGCACTTCCTTCAGGGCGTGCTCACCCACATGGAGAGCTGGGGGCTGTGTCACCTCCGTGGGTAAATGCAGAACAATCCACATGACAGACTCCCCTTCTGGCCCCCTGAGGGTCGTCCCCGTGGCCGTGACTTCCACATGGCCACCTTTGCTGGTCAGAGACGGCTGTCGCCCCAGCTTTCATGGTCTCCCCTGCCTTGGTTTTCAGAGCTGGTGAAGGTCTGTGCGGCTGCGAGGTTCTGGCTCCCTCGACGGCGGGGTGTGCGTCAGCCTCTGTTTTCCTGGGGTCCCCGCAGGGCTGGTACTGTTCTGGGCTGTTGAGGCTGCCGACAGGGTTTGCAAACTTGGCTTTGAACTCCAGGGGTCCGGGAGAGGAGAGGCGAGGTTGGAGTCCGTGGCTGAGAAGATAAGACCACGAAATTCCGTCTCCTGGGAAAGAGGGGGATTTCTGCGTGAACACGGGCATGACATCAGGGTGAGTCGTGGGCCAGGACGGTGGCGAAAGGGCCGGGATGGTGGTGAAAGCCTATGGGAGGCGAATTGAGTGGTGGGTGTGGCCACTGCAGCTTTCTGAGCTCCCCTCCCAAGCCCTCAAGCCTCCTCCCTGTAATGAAGGCCTGCTGGCCTCCCCCACCGCCAGCAGCAACATGGCTTTGCCGGAGGCCTTTCTGCTGAGAATTAAAGCCCCCGGGGAGGAACCCTCGACACCAGGCTGACAGGTGGCACATAAATACCCCAGCAGCTGCGATAGGATGACTGAGGGGCACCGCGTGGTCACCCAAAGTTCCCTAGCATTTTACAGGCCAGGGTCCCACTTGGTCATTGGCTTAACAAGGCGCTCTTCGTCGGATCTCCTTCCCAACCTGGCTCATTTTCCATTTGCCCCCCGTGCTTGCAAGGATTAGGTCCCAAGTCAACCCCGGGGGTGGGAGTCCTTGCCCCACCTGCAGCCTGCAGCCAGGGGAGATGGGAGAAGACAGCCCTCGCTTTCACTGTCCCGGGCTCTCCGATGACCGCTCATTTGCGCAACCTGCTGTCATCAAGGAAGCCTGCGCCGAGACTACAGGTTCCGGCCGGGACGTTCTTCCTGCACTTGAACCTGGAGCAGACAGTGTGACATCATATGGCTTGCAATGAAACCCAACGGGGGCTCCATCCCACGTGGGAGTCTTTAACCGGTTCTCGTTAGGGATCTAGGAACTGAGTAGAGAATGCCCGGTGGACTTTTTCACTTAAGCTTTACTATGGAAATTTTCGGGGCGCCTGGGTGGCTCCGTCAGTGAAGCATCCAACTTGATTTCGGCTCGGGTCATGATCTCACTGTTTGCGAGATCGAGCCCCGCATCGGGCTCTGCACTGACAGTGTGGCACCTGCTTGGATCCTCTCTCTCCCTCTCTTTCTCTGCCCCTGCCCCACTCAGGCACCTGCACGTTCTCTCTCTCTCTCTCTCTCTTTCTCTCAAAATAAATAAACATTAAAAGAATAAATTTTCAAGCATACATAAAGTACAAAACTGATAGATGCCACTATATCACTATATTGTAAGGAGACGAAGGTCACCCTATGGGTGACGTGCCCGCAGGAGCCTAGTGTAGCTGGGACACAGGACAGAGGTGAAGGACTAGCTGGTACATCAAATAGGCTCACTCCCACGCCCCGTGTTAATGAAACACAGTGACTGTATCAGTCAGAATCTGGCAGGAGACAGAATCCAACTCGCATGGTCAAGAGCCATTTGCCATTAAGGAAGAGCCAATTGACAGAGCTGTGGGTGGGGTGTTGCAGACACAGGAGGGTGTCCAGGCGCCCAGGGCCCAGCAGCGGTGGGCATTACCACTGCCATTACCACACCGGGTCACAGGGACCTGGCCCGAAATGGCCTGAAAGTGGAAATGGCCCAAGAGGAGCCCAGCAAAGGTCGGAAGCCAAGAAGCTAGGGCAGCCTGGGAGGAACCAGAATCACGCAGGAACACGGCCCATGGCAGAGAAAGGCAGCCCAGAGCGGGGAAAGACAAAGAACTATCCAGATCCCTCTCTCTGCTCCCACTGTAGCTACCGCCTCCCAAATGCCAAAGCCAGCGGGAAGCCTGATAGAGAGCACAGACCTCAGGAGCAGAGCAGAGAAGGGTGTGGGATGGATGGATGGATGGATGGATGGGTGTAGAAACTAACCATACAGTGCTCACTAACATTAAATCAAGAAAGTGCCATTCCTGTGGGACAGGTTTTCTCTACTGTGGCCCTATTAACCTTTGGGGCCAGATCACTCTCTGTTTTGGGGCTGTCCTCAGCATCCTGGGATGTTTTAGCGACATCCCGGGTCTCTACCCACTAGAGGCCAGTAGCAGCCGCCCAGTCATGGCACCAGAAACAGTCAACAGACACTCCCAGTTGTCGTCAGGGGCAACTCATCCCCAGCCGAAACCGCTGCTGTTGGGAAAAAATACGTCATCGCAACGAGATGATAAGGTCAAAGCTTCAGACATCACAGTGTCACCAATGAGCAGACACCTTAAGCTCCACGCCACGTCTAAGGCTCCCAGAGACAGATGAGGATAGGAAGTCAACGAAAGGCACTTTTGTTTCTCAGAAGATAGCTGACAGAGAGGATGTGAAAGCCTCCGACTAGAAGCACGGGGAACATGTGATAAAATGAAACATGATCACGCGTAGCTAGGCCAGGCATCGCTGCTTGGACCGCCCTGCACAGCCCTGCAGCCGGAGTGGGTGTAGCACAAGCCTGGGAGCAGAGGACAAGCTTTGGAAAATCTTTACGGGAGTAAAATGGAAACTGAGGTCCAGGCATAAATCAGGGCTCTTAATGTGGGGGACGAGGAAAAATCTGCCAGCCAGTGGGAGGAAAGGATGAGGAAGTGATGGCTTGTTAGACTCTGGGTGGGGAGAAATGTCTCCCTTTGACTCCCGCTGGTTTGATGTTTGATTTCAAAGTTCTAGGACTTTCCAGGCTGTGAAGTTAGTGGAAAAACCCAAAAACATCATAGACATTGTAAAAACAAAACAAAAACAAAAACAAAAACAAAAACATTGTAACACAGCACAGGCCCTGGTGACTTAAATGGAAAACCTCTGGGGGCGCCTGGGTGGCTCGGTCAGTTAAGCGTCCGACTTCGGCTCAGGTCACGATCTCACAGTCCGTGAGTTCAAGCCCCGTGTCGGGCTCTATGCTGACAGCTCAGAGTCTGGAGCCTGTTTCAGGTTCTGTGTCTCCCCTTCTCTCTCTGCCCCTCCCCTGTTCATGCTCTGTCTCTCTCTGTCTCAAAAATAAATAAACGTTAAAAAAAATTTTTTTTAAATAAAATAAATTTAAATGGAAAACCTCTGGATTCTTCTGGACTCAACACGGGGTGGGGGGGGAGGGGAGGGGACACTGGAAATGATCTTGAAATTCAAACAATAACAAAGCAATCAACCATGAGGGACACCCAGCAGATGAGCATCAAATTCCCAGCATCACAGAGCAGACATTGAGACAGAAAGACAGATGGAAATCGCAAGAAAAGAGCAACATACAGAAGGACAGCTTTGAAAAAAAACACATGGGCTACCACGTTTTTAAAGTTATAGCTACTGAAAAAAAATTTTTTAAATAATAAAATTAAATTAAGTTAAAAATTTACAAAAAGCGGGGTGAGGGCGCTTGGGTGGGCTCAGTCAGTTGAGCGTCCGACTTCGGCTCAGGTCATGATCTCATGGTTCATGGGTTCGAGCCCCGCGTCAGGCTCTGTGCTGACAGCTCGGAGCCTGGAGCCTGCTTCGGATTCTGTGTCTCCCTCTCTCTCTGCCCTCCCCCGCTCGTGCTCTATCTCTCTCTGTCTCTCAAAAATAAATAAATGTTAAAAAAAAATTGAAATCATAGCCACTGGAAAATCAAAACTCCGTGGAAGAGTTACAAAGAGATTCAAACCAGCAGAGGAGTTTTATTTCTAAGCCAAATGTAACAAGTCAAAGTTAAGAGCCACCTGACCTTCTCATTGAAATAATCTTACAGTATCCAGAGGATTCCTTCCTGTGGGGCCAAAGTTAAGAGCCACCTGACCTTCTCATTGAAATAATCTTACAGTATCCAGAGGATTCCTTCCTGTGGGGCCAACGACAACAATGTAATGTAGAAATAAACCCTTCTTCCACATTTGAGAAGCTTTAAATTGCATTCTGCCCCTGCCCAGTAGAAAGCTCTCTCAAGAAAAATATGGATCGGTTACTTCGCACAATAGGGCAATTAATTGTATAAAGTTGTGCATGGTGTGATTTCTTAACAAGGTTCCACTACAAATTTATTCCCTTGCATTCCCGTCCTACTTCCTTCTGGAGTAAGCCACACCGTTATGGGATCAGACAGGTGTTGAGGGCTTGGCTGCCCTTGAATCAACGTCATTTGATGGTTTCTAAGAAACTCACCATTTATTGGTGAAACTCACCAACTCACTCAGCATTTATTCACTCCACAGGTACTTACTGAGTACCTGCCATATACCGTCCACTCTGCCAAGCACTTAGGATAAATCCAGCGGAGGAAAATCCATGGCCTTAAGGAGCTTGCATTTATGATAATGGAAGAAGAAGTAAATGACACTCTGTACTGAAAAGAAATAGCTGACCTTCACCTGCCCTACTTGTTGGCAAAGGCAAGCGTTACCTCCCCTTTCTTACGACAGATTTCCCTGAAACAAACGTACGTTTTCCCATAGCTTTCCTTGTTGAGTTTCATGTCTGCAAAGCTATCGGTGACCTATTCTGTCATCCGTGATGTCAATGATAACCTGGACGTAAGGTCATCTCTCTTGTCGCTGTTTCTGTCACGCATACAGAGATGACCCAGAGTTGAACAGCTCAGCTTCTGCTGGCCCCCCTCAGGAAGGCAGTGGGGAAGAGGTCCTCCATCAGGCTGACCAGGTGACCCTACGGCTGGGCCTTCCCGGGCTCCCTACTGATCAACCATCCCAGGCAACCGCTGGCAGCAACATCGCCCAGAAATGGATTGAAAGCCCAGTTGCCGCTCCCCAGCTGGGCGGACCCCTGGATCTCTGGAAGGCTGGCTGCTGGGGAAAAGGATTTTACACCCTAGGAAGCCAGAGGATGGCCCATAGTACGTCTCCGGGGAGAGTGGAAGGAGACCGCTGCCGTTTCTGTGCAATCACTCAGACCCTCTCCCCTCCCTCCACCAGGAAAAGTCTAATCAGGACGGGAGGCAGAGAAAGGAAAGCAAAAGAGGAGAGAAGACTGACCGCATAGTGTGGCTGAATTTTAGGGTGACAGCAGAAGCAGGGGTGTGATGACGCTGCTGCTGGAAGGTGGCCAGGGGCTGGAAAAGGCAAAGAAAGGCTCCCATCCTTCGGGATCACAAACGTCTTGAAATATGACGGGGGGCAGAGGGAGAGTCCCTAGAGAGTCTAGGGAACCTGCCAAATAGGTGTGACAGGAGGGCCAGAGGGACATGGAAGGGGCCCGCAGGGTCCAGGCAAGCCGAAGACTGCCGGGGGGAGCCGGAAGCCCAGCTGTGCCCAGGGCCTAGACAAGGGGCCCACGTGTGCTGGGGAGAAGGGAGCCGGTCTCACAGAGCCACAGTGTACTTCTGCTGTGTGTATAGTGGTGAATATACTTTCCCACGCACACTGACGCACCAAGTCTATCGGACGCAAACACCCACACGTCTGATTAATTCGAGCTTTATCTAAACTGCGCTATGCAGTAAAAAAAAAGTGTGCTCTGAAAATTCCACTTCTAGGAACCCTTTTTTAAAGCTTACGTGTTTATTTTGAGAGAGAGCGAAAGCGAGCACACACGAGTGTGTGTGAGCAGGGGTGGGGCAGAGAGAGAGAGGGAGAGAGAGAATCCCAAGCAGGCTCTCAGCGCAGAGCCGACATGGGGCTCGATCTTGCGAACGTGAGCTCACGACCTGAGCCAAAGTCAAGAGTTGGATGCTCAACTGACTGAGCCACCCAGGTGCCCCCTTCACTTCTACGAATTTTGTCCAAGTGGTAGGCACCTACCAACAACCTATAAAGACACTCATTGTATCATTTGTACAGCGGCAATGAAATAGAAACACAAAATTCACAGATGCATAAAATAACTTATAGGACATTATTACATAGTCCTTAAAATGTGCGTTAAAAGAAAAATTACGATAGTTGGAATTTATTAAGCACTGCCTTGTAATTTCCTCAAAGAAACACCTAGCGTGTTGTATCGGCTCGTTAAATTCCCACAACAGCCTTATGAGGTATACACTACTATTCTTTTCTTTCCAGATGAGCCTTATGAGGTATACACTACTATTCTTTTCTTTCCAGATAAGAGATATCTCTTATGCAGAGATATCAAGCAACTTCCCTAAGGACACATTGCTACTAATTCTGAGAGGCGGTAAGCAAACAAGAGAAATGTATTGCTAAGCGTACCGCCCTTGGCATCAGATTCCAGACGGGCAACTCTAGACAAAAGTGCTTAACAGGTGTGAAGGGAGAAAGGAGGAAACTTTGCTCATTCTTAGAGGAAGACCCCAGTTTTCTTTCCCTCAGTGAAACCCGCAGCCCTCTGAGGTTTAACGGCGTCACTATGACTTCCTCCCTGGTCTGTTCATTGAAGTTCCCATCTGAGAGTGTCAGCCCTGGAAAAAGGTCTTGGAGGGCATCTCCTCCAGCCCACACATCCTGCAGAGATTCTAGAACAGTGCTCTCTTTCCATGGTGGCATTTTCCTTCCGTGAGAAGAGATATGCCTCAGACCCAGCCAATTATGTCATTCAAGTTCTGTCATTTGTAGAGATAAAAACAAAGTCCCCCTCCGTTGGGTGTCTGTGGTAGATCAAAGATGACCACAAATTCTTGGGGCGCCTGTGTGGCTCAGTCGGTTAGGCATCCGACTTCGGCTCAGGTCATGATCTCACAGTTATGAGTTTGAGCCCTGCGTCGGGCTCTGTGCCGATGGCTCGGAGCCTGGAGCCTGCTTCGGCTTCCGTGTCTCCCTCTCTCTCTGCCCCTCCTCCTCCACTCACGCTTTGTCTCACTGTCTCTGAAAAATGAATAAACTTAAAAAAATTAAAAAAAAAAAGATGATCACAAATTCTTGACATGTATCCCATGGGGAAGGAGCTCAAGGAGGGGATCCACGTTCCCTCCCTTGAATGCAGGCAGCTCTGTGACTACTTGACCAATAGATCGTGACAGAAATAGTGACGTGTCCCTTTCCGGACTCAGATCTTAAGAGCCTGGCAGCCTCCCCTTCCTGTCTCTTACAACACTTGCGATTGGATTCCAGCCACCTGGCTATGGGAAGCCTGAGCCACGGGGAGAGGCCACATACAGACGCTCTGGTGGCGAACCCCAGCTGAGCTTCCGGTGGACAATCGCCATCCAGAACAGCCATGTGAGTGTACCGTCTTGGACGTCCGATACAGCTGAGACTTTAAAGGATTCCAGCTCCTGCCATGCAGACCGCAACTGCGTGAGAGCCTGCCTGAGAACTGCCCGACTGAGCCCGGTCAACCCACAGAACCACAGTAGGCAATCATGAGTTGGTGTTTAAGCCACTAAATGTTGGGCTGCTTTGTTATGCAGAAACGGGAACCGGGGCTAGTTCGCACAGCCTCCATTCTGGAATGACAATACTCAAGAAAGTCTTAGAAGTCATCACTTCATTCAACAAATATTTACTGACTATTTTCTGGGAGCCAAGAGACGTTCCAGGCACTCAAGATTCAGCAACGAACAGAATAAGCAAAGTCCCTGTGCTCATGGAGCAGAGGGGGAGAGAAAATACCAGGTAGTGACAAATGTCAAACAGAGAATTAAGAGAGAGACATGAATGTAACCTTAAATTGTATATATATACTCATATTAATACTGCTACTTTCTAGCTATAAGCACGGGCTTTCTTTCTGTTAATATTTCTCTGGTACATCTTTTTCTACCTCTTTCATTTTAATCTTTCTGTGTCGGTTCATGTTTTACCTTTGTAAACGATGTATATTTGAATTATGCATTTTTTAAAAATAAATGTATATTCAATTTGGAGAGAGTGTGTGAGCGGGGAAGGGCAGAGAGAGAGAGAACAAAGGACCCGCAACGGGCTCCAGGCTCTGAGCCATCAGCACAGAGCCTGACGCAGGGCTCCAACTCACGAACCGTGAGATCATGACCTGAGCTGAAGTCCGACGCTCAACCCACTGACCCAACCAGGCGCCCCTGAACTATGCATCTCTTAATGGTTGCACTCACACATTCCCGTTTGTTTTAATTGTTGTTGTATTTTGGACATATTTCTTCCATATTGTTTCCTTTTTTTTTTTTTTAAACCATGACTTTTCTTCTATTCCCAATAACTGAAACTCCTTTACAATATCTCTTCTAAATGTCTCTCCAAGGCCAGTTTCTGCTTAAACGTTTCCAACTTGATGTATATGTTGGTGACTATAAAATTCCCTTTAACTGCCACCCAGTGGTCTTCCTGCTGTATCTACACAGAATGAGTCCCATCCATCTCGGACCAGCAGCACTGCAAATCTCTAACATGTATGGCACACTCTTCCCTTCCAGAGTCTTCTCTCTGTAACACCCTCATTCCTTCACCCTTGCCCCCGGGACCCAGTTTGAAGAACCATTATTCCATTTTGCTATCACCCCTTTACAGTGTGGTGCCCACATCGGAAAGAATGAGCATGACAGAAATCTTATCAGTCCCGAGAAAAATGACACTGTCTCCTCCCTCCTTTGGACCAAGCATTAGCCCTGCGGGCTTGGCTTGTGCTGGCTCTCGGGGGCTGACCCACAGTTGGTTCACAGCAAACTCACCACCAACCAGAATCCCAGCGTCACCTCCTTGCCACCCACCCACATCTCCCCCATGTCTGTTTTACACTGAACCTTCCTAATGCAAGTTCCAGACTGCACAATTATCCCCAATCAGACTTAATCTTGTTAGAGTCAGACTGTGGCTCCAGGCTGTCAAGTATTTTTGGATTTCTCCCAGTACAGTCACCCACAGAAGTGGATGTTTTCTTCGTTCAGATTTTTCTCTCTGTCATTTCCATGGCCCTTGTCCAGTCACTCTTTGCGTCCCTTGGTTTATTTTCTGGAAATATAATCATATCTGTTGGCAGTTTGGGGAGGGTGGTTGCGGGAACGGACGGGAAGCTACCTCCAAAGAACTTGCACATAAACGCTCTCTCCAAGCTCAAGGAGGAAAGCTTCCACATGGTGGGCATGATTAAACGTCTGCGGGAATGAACCGAGAAGTTGCTAATGCGTGATGGAAAAGTTTGAGCACATCCAAAAGACCAACCAAGAGAAATCTCAGGAAGGCAGGATTATGTCATGACTGGCATGTAACAAGCAGAAATATACTAATTTGTATCACAGCTCGTTTGTATCAAGAAAAGGTGGGCCAGCAGTGGCAATATTAAAAAACAAAAAAAAGCAAAAACAGAGACTCTTAGAAGCAAACGTTATTGGCGTCCTACATTGGACCATGTTACAGGCTCAAACGTGTCCCGTCAAAATTCGTATGCTGAAGGCCTAACACCCAGTATCTCAGCATGTGACTGGATGTAGAGACAGCATCTTTACAGAGGTAACTAAACTAAAATAAGGTCATTAGGGTGGCTCTTAAGCCCATATGACTGGTGTCCTCATGAGGAGTGGAGATTAGGACACAGACACACACAGAGGGGCGACCATGTGAAGGTACAGGGAAAAGATGGCTGTCTCCACGTCAAGAAGAGAGGCCTCAGAAGGAACTGACCCTGCAGACCCCTTGACCTCGGACTTCTGGCCTCCAGAACCGTGAGAATAAATTTCTGTTGTCTAAGCCACCTGGCCTGTGGTCCTTTGTGACGGTAGCTGGAGAAAAACACTATCACTGCAGGGCCTAAGCTTGCACTAGGTCAAATCATAATGACTTGTCTGGCAAGGTCACCCCTGAGTGACAGTGACTCAGGCCACCTTCCTGAGATCAACCAGCTTCCTTTGTGCTGACTCTGCACTCCCAGGAAACCATATTCCCTTGAGGTCCGTCTTCTCAAGCATTTACTCCACGGGAGCATCTCTCCCGAAAGAGGACAGACTGGGAAGAGGCTTGACACCTGCAGGCGTGTGTACATGCACACATCTGCAGCCCATGGTCATAGCTGCAGGTAGACCCAGGCACCAGCCTTGGGCAGACGGGTGGATCTGCGGCCTAGGGAAACCTCAGCCTCAGTGCCCCGGCAAGATAGAGTTTTTGAAGATGCGAAGTTGAAAACCAGACCCTGGACATTAGAGAATGGGCCAAGAGTCTGCCACTTTATGGGGCTGTCCAGGCAGCCAGTTGGCCTTGCCCTGTCTTACCACTCTTGTTGTATCTTGGAAATGCAACACCACCACTGCAACCTAGAGATTTTGTTTGTTTGCTTTGCAAACACGGAAAGAGGGAATGAATTAAAAATTCAGTCAGGTCTACAGGAAGCTGGTAGAGAGGGGCCGTGGTGTGTGGCCTGGGAGGGGTTAGGTCAGCCTTGACATCTGGGTTCATACTGAGTCCTGCCTAGGACTGCACAAAATTGGCCCACCCTGAGAATCTCCTAGTCTCAACAGTTCTGGAGATGGGGACAGAGAGGGTCTCAGACATTTGGTGGTCTTTGTTCTACACAATGAGTTATTGACACATTGGAGACCAGAATGGAGGTGTGGCTTCCCACTGGCTTCTCTTGGCCTCTGAGCGCTCGCAAGGAAGGTCATGTGACTGGGTGCCACCTCCAGCACAGGCCACGGGGTCTTAGGGCCTTCAAGGAATTGAAGGGACTCTCCAAACTATCAGGGTCCCTACCTTAGCTCCTTCCTCCCGCTGACCCTTCCTGGCAAAATGCAAATGGAACCCTATCAATCTCACTGCCCACCATCCCCATGGAGGCTCACCCAAGACCACTCAAAACCATTCTCTTTGGTCTCTAGCGTCCTTCACCATGTGGCCCTGACACAGCCCCCACCTCACCTTATCGTGCCGTCTTCCAGGCCCAGCCTCACGGCCTCCACTCCGCCATGGGCTCTCTCCCGACAGAGCCTTACAGGTGGTTCCCAGTGTCACCCCAGCCTTCTTTTCGGGGAAATTCCTCCTTCCCCATGGAAGCCCTCCAGGTGAAGTCAGGCTCCTCGCTTACATGCTTAGATGCTCAGGTCAGATCCGGTCTCCATGCTGTCAGAGACTACTCCAGAGTGTGCATTCAAACACCCAGGGGGCGGTAAGTGGCCGGCCCCCACGAGGCAGTGAGAACAGAGACAAAAGCAGAGTGTCTTTCCATCAATAGTGGCCGAACGAGAGAATCAGCAAATCAGCCCCCACCGTGGGCCCTGGAATCAAGGAACCGGAAGCAGTTATTTCACACTTACTTTGGACACAGTTCCCATAGGACCGTTTTCTTTTTTCTTGGGAGATCAAAGTAGCCCTCTAACAGAAGGATTAGGACCTTCAGAGGTGAGTATACGTGGCGGTTCAAGAAGCAATGCTAATAGCCTGACAATTAGAAAAAGAAAAAAAAAGAGTAAAACAAGTGATAAAAAACAAAAGACAAACTGATTCTCATGACGGCTTAATATTATCATTGGAAACACGGCACATATGATGCCCTCAGGACTCTGGGTGCGGTCAAGACGCCCATCGCTACATGGAATGGCCAGTGGCTGCCATTTTTCTTGAAAGTCAAATTGTTGCCCATCTTAAAGACAAAGACGGTGCATTCTGGGTGGGTTTCCACCTCAAAGCATCACAATGTTTTGGTGGTTCAGTAATCGAGGATAGGGATTGGCAGACTTTTTATGTGTGTTAGACAATCTCTACAGCAATCATAATCTCCATCAACAGCACTAAGCAAATGGGTATGGCTGTGTTCCAATAAAACTTTATTTATAAAACCTGGTGGCAAGCCAGATTCGGCCCCCGGCTGTAGTTTTCCAACTGCCATCGAAAGCACTCATATTGTGGGGCCCCTCACTTACCACCCATGTCAGATTGAGAAAATAGAGAGACCTCTAAGTCTTAAATAGCCTAGATGTCATCTCATCAAGTCTGCGGGCTGGTTCCTTTCCCTCTGCACTCTGTTGGAGGTGGGCGGAGTTTTCTCAGAAAGAGAAAACTCTCTTTCTGCTCCGGATCATACCCCTGGTCTAGCGCAACCAGGCATTGAGGGGTCTCCACGAGCCCTACAGATGAGAATGCGTGCACCAAGAAGTCCCCACCCACCCCTGGAGGAAGCCCTAGAACGATAATGGTGTTACTTGTGGGTCTTGCTGTCTAATGAAGAACACTACTTGGCTCTAATAATGCTGCTAATTAAAGCCAGGACCCTCAGTCAAACAAAAGAAGCTTATATTGCCACTTTATTCTAACTGTGGGCATGAATTTAAATGATCCATCCGTGAGGTGCCTGGGTGGCTCAGTCGGTTGAACATTCAACTCTCGATTTCGGCTCAGGTCATGATCCCCAAGTCATGGGATCCAGCCCCCCATTGGGCTCGGTGCTGAGCATGGAGCCTGCTTAAGATTCCCTCTCTCTCTCTCTCTCTCTCTCTCTCCTTCTGCCCCTTGCCCCTGCTCTCTCTCTCTTTCTCAAATAGAAATAAATAAATAAACAAATAAATAAAACAATCGTCCTAGTACTGAAGTAGTGATATAAAATACTACGTGAATTCTCCATATTTACATTTTACGAGTCTTTCAGTTGTATTTTTACCATTTGCCTGGGTAAGCCCTCCTCCTCTTCCTTTTTTTTTTCCTCTCTCTCTCTCTCTCTCTCTTTAAATTTCAAGGGTGATTGCCGAGACTCAGCTTAACACCAGAGTTAATAAGCCATAAGTTAATTGCCACCCCAAATAGTCAGTTCTGGAAATGACTCCGGTGGCCATTAAATTCAGACTTCGGTGATGCTCCTTGAAGGCCCTGTTTATGGGAGGATCAGAGGATCTGAGATGACCATGAACCCACGAGAGTGCTTGGGCGGGGTCCCCCTCCTGCACTCCCAGTTTGAAGATGCAGTGAGGTAATCTGTGCTGTAACAACAGAAAAAAAAATATCACACGGAGAAAATTGCAAGGAGAAGCAGTTTTCTCGAAAAGAACATGAACCATAGCTTTGGAATTCCAGAATAGCTAGGTCAACGAGGCCTCACTGCCTTGTGATTTCTGGGTACTTAATTTTGGTCTAGGTTTCCCTGAATATCTGTATTTCCAGGACATATTTAGAAAAGAAAAGCAGCACTATTTTGTATGATATGGGGAATAGCAGGAAGGAGGACAATTTCAAATATTTGTTAATCAGATCTCGTCACAATGAGGCAATAAAATAGGTCAAGCCTATGGGTTTAAAGGAAATGTCAGGTTATCCTAAGGCCTTTAATTATCAGGTTAAGCGTGCTATAGATTTAAAAAATTAAAATTAAATTCAATCTTTGGGGCCTCTTGTCACAGAGACTCAGAGGGCCTGCAAAACTAAAGCGGCTTCTGGAAGCTCCATTAGCCCCGAGCATCAAATCTGGGAAGAAATCGAGGTTTTTCTCAGAAACATTAAGAGGGAAATCCCAAAGGAAGACTAGAGTTGAATAGAGAATAAAGGAAGCGGTGTTCTGCTTCCACCTGGGGTGTAGAAAGCTGGAAAACGGCATCACTCCTACCCTAACGGCGAGAGAACACAGGGTAAATCACAAAATCACAACGAGTTTTGACCTACCAGACATCTGAAATTGCAGGGCAACCAAGTATCCCAAAATCCAAAGAAACGAAGGTAGATCTAAGGTAGGGTGTCATCCCCTGTTCGTCTGTAGCACAGCATGAAAGGATACGCTGAGACCTATAAGGAGGCAAGACAAAGACAGCTACAATTCTAAGGAAAATGCAAAAGATTGAACATGGGCTTGCGTGACAGTATAGAACCTCAGCAGACACAAGGGGAGTTTGTACCCACTGGTAGGCTCTTTGCCCCAGACTTGTGGCAAATGTTTGGTCAGGGATGGACATAGCCACGGCAACAGGAAAACCCAATCCCGGCTCAATTCCTGACCAGAGTGACTCACGCCAACAGGGTAGGAGAAAAGTTGTGCCCACTTCTGGCATGATACCGTTTACATCAGTCTCTACTCTTTTCTACACGATGTCCGGTTAACACAAAAGTTCTGAGACAAAAAAAAAAAAAAAAAAAAAAAAAGCAAGAAGCATCAAGCTTATTCCAAAAGACAAAGAAATCAACAAAACCAGACTCAAAAAGGACCCAGATACACTATTATCAGACAGCCGATTTAAACGAAATATGGTAAGTCAAAACTCTAGCAGAAAAGGTGGGTGTCATGTATTGAACAGACGGAGAATTTCCATGGAAAAGCGAAAACTGTAAAAGCCAAAAGAAAATGTTAGAAACAGGAGAGAAAAGGCCATGGTAACAGAGAAGAAGAAAGCCTTCATCAAGCTGATCGGTAGACCTAGCTTGGCTGAGGTCTACTAAGACCTTATTAATAATAAGGCTAAGGAAAGGATCAGTAAATCTGAAGACAGACCGATAGGAAATACCCAGCTGATACACAGAGGGGGGGAAGTGAGAAAATAAAACCGACAGACCACTAAAGAACGACATGATGTACAACGTATGGACGAAGACCAGGCCCAAAAATGGGAAGCCGGAAGGTCTGCAACTCTTACTGGGAATATTAAGGAAGCCTTTTGATAAAACATGTAAAAACATGGGAAATTCAAGTGTCAGAGACATTCTGTTTTAAACCAGTAAGGGCTGGGTCAAAACTCTGGAAAAAGCTCCCATCAGCATATCATGAAACGTTTTTTCATTCAACAAGTTATTTTCTGTATTGTTTCTGTCTCAGGGTTTAATAAGTTGTCTTTTTCAATAATCTTCCTACTTCATCTAAATCTGCCAAATTTAGTATTTATAAAATCCATACAAATATAGTATCATATCTTACTATCCATTAAATGTCAGGTTCAGGACTAATTTTTCCTTTCCATTCCTAATCCTGATAATTGTGTTTTGGCTTTCTTTTCATGCTCAATCTTGCCACGAGTATGTCAATTTATGAATATTTCCAAAGATCTGACATTTGACTTGTTTTCTCCACTACAAGTCTGTCTTCCCTTTCCCTGACTTCTATCTTTACTCTTACTATTTCCTTTAATCTTTCTTTGGTTTTAATATGCTCCTACTTCTAAACTTTCTGGAGACGAGTGCTTAAAAATTGATTTTTAAACTCCTTTTTCCTTACATTTAAGATTATAAATACTTCTCTATTGCATCCCAAACATTTTGAGACGTTGTATTTACATCATTATTCATTTGAAAGTGACTGTTTTTAATCTCCATGATAATTTATTTTTTTTAACCTCTAGCATATTGATGTGTTTCCAAATATTTAGGAGAATCTTAGTTATTTAGTAGCTAGTTAAATTCCATTTTTACCAGAGAACATATTCTATCCTACTTCCGTCCTTAAATATTTATGGAGACCTCCTTTGTGGCTTAAGCGTATGGTGTATTTTGGTGAGGGTTGCATCTGTGTTTGAAAAAAATGATGATTCTGTAGCTATTGAAGGTGGTGGTATGCTGTAAATGTCAACCAGGTCAGGTTGGTTAACACAGTTGTTTAAATCTTTTATATCCATAATGACTTTTTTCTGCTTCTTCCATCAGTTACTGAGAGTGGTGTTTTAACGTCTTTAACTGTAATTGAAGATTTTTCTATGTTTCCTTAAAGTTATGTCCATTTTGTGTTTCATGTATTTTGTAGCTGTTATTGAGTAAACACACATTGTTATTCGTATGTCCTTCCAATAAACTGTCCCTTCTATCATTATGTATTGTTCTTTATTTCTAGTGATACTCATCTTGAAATTGACTTTATCCAATATCAATGTAGTCAGTCTAGCTTTTTATCCAATATCAATGTAGTCACTCTAGCTTTCTTATGCTTAATGATTACACGGTACATCTTTTTCCACCTCTATTTTTCAGTGTATCTCTGTCCATACCATACCTAATGTGTGCATCAGTATCTTGTTTACAAATATATTGGGGATGCCTGGGTGGCTCGGTTGGTTAAGCATCCAACTCTTGGTTTTGGCTCAGGTCATGATCTCATGGTCATGAGATCAAGTCCCGCATCAGGCTCCACATTGGGCATGGACCCTGCTTAAGATTCTCTCTCTCCCTCTCCCTCTGCTCCTCCCCTGCTCACTCTTACACTCCCTCTCTCTCTCTCTCTCTCTCTCTCTCTCTCTCTCTCTCTATATATATATATATATATATATTATATCCAACTCTTGACCTCAGCTCTTGATCTCGGGGTTGTGAGTTCAAGCCCCGCATTGGGCTCCATGCTGGGCATGGAGGCTACTTAAAAAATAGAGAGAGAAGGATCTTGACTTTGCTTCAATCTGACCACCTCCATCTTTCATTGGATTGTTTAATTTATATATACTGAATATAAGTATGGATGTGATTGGGTTCAAGTTTTTCATCTTGTTTTCTATTTGTCCCATCTATCCCACCCCTTTGTTTCTTTTTTCCTGTACTCTTTTGGGTTACTCAAGAATTTTTTCAAAACTTTTCCACCTTCTCTCCCCTCTTCGGGGGGCGTTGTGGTGTTGTTCCTCCTCCCCACCCCCACCCCCATCCCCTGCTTCACGGCCCATCCCTTTCGATTTCTGTAGACCATGCACTCAGCAACCCCACGAGAGATAACACGTGGGCAAAGAGAATTAGCCTGCTGATCCGGGTCTTCTGCTGATTCCCATCCGTGTGTCCAGTCCACATGGTCATTAAAACGCCTCTGATTTCTTCTTAGGCCAGAGCAGGTTCTCAGTCTGCTCTTGACCAGGCTTGTCAATTTCCCTCAGAAAGAAAAGTGTCTGCTGATCTCATTTCCGAGGAGCCACTTGTTTCTGTCTCGAATCTTATTCCTTTGGATTTCTTTGCATCACAGCTTTTGGGTGGCTTTTTTTTATTTATTTATTTATTTATTTATTTATTGTAATTTAATTGAGTGTTTTTATTTATTTTCTGCATTTGAATTCTTTTTTTTAATATACAATTTTATTGTCAAATTGGTTTCCATACAACACCCAGTGCTCATCCCAAAAGGTGCCCTCCTCGATGCCCATCACCCGACCTCCCCTCCCTCCTACCCCCCATCAACCCTCAGTTCGTTCTCAGTTTTAAGAGTCTCTTATGCTTTGGCTCTCTCCCTCTCTAACCTCTTTTTTTTTTCTTCCCCTCCCCCATGGACTTCTGTTAAGTTTCTCAGGATCCACATAAGAGTGAAAACATATGGTATCTGTCTTTCTCCGTATGACTTATTTCACTTAGCATCACACTCTCCAGTTTGGTGGCTTTTCAAAATATGCTGTTTTTCTATTTCATTGAGTGTTTTCTTGTTGGTTTTTTTTTAATGTTTTTTTTTTTAATTTATTTTTAAGACAGAGAGAGACAGAGCACGAGCGGGGGAGGGGCAGAGAGAGAGGGAGACATAGAATCCGAAGCAGGCTCCAGGCTCCGAGCTGTCAGCACAGAGCGGGGCTCTGTGTGTCAGCACAGAGCGGGGCTCGAACTCACGGACCGTGAGATCATGACCTGAGCCGAAGTCGGACGCTCAACCAACTGAGCCACCTGGGTGCCCCTTCTTGTTGTTTTATGGTGCAAGTGATGGCCCATTGTGATCTTTGCATTCTAACCTGAGAAGGCAACTCCCGTGTAACAAATATCCGTTGCTAAATTATTCTGTACCTGTCCCCCTGGTCATTGCTCGGGATAAAGTGGCGAATGTGTTCAGAACTCTGGACCAGAACATTAGAATGCCACCCTAGTGTTTCCAGAAGAGTGGAAAACAGTGAGTAGGACGAGTTGCCACTTCCCAGGACAAGCTTTTATGACTCCAAAGAACCCGGTTTGTACTCGAAGCGAGTAATTTTTTCAACATGATGTCTGTGTCATTTTTAATGTTTCTCTTCTGATCACTTTTTGTTCTTCAACTTTAATCTCGCCACCTGTACAAGTGTGTAAAACGTCGCACACCTCTTTTTTTTCTTCCCTCTTTTTCTTTGGAATCCACTGTGTTCAGTTAAGGTACTGGATTATGACAAAAACGAGCCCATGAGAAAAAAGAAGGGATCGTTAACTCCAAACGAGGTGTGTGAACGTAGGTTTTGTGGAAATCTGGGGGAAAGAAAAGTAAGGGTATCAGAACTCTTTCCCAGAACAGAGATGCCCATCCTAGGTTTTGTAATGACAATCAAAGGCTCTCAACATGGCTTTCCAACGTTGAATAAATGAACTGGGTAAAGTTACGGGCTTGAAACGAATATGTTAAGGCAACGACAGATATAATAAAGGATGAAAACAATAAGGAAAAGAAGATAAAGTGCATACTTCTTCTCTTTACCTCCTTTGCCCTTAAGAAGCACAATGAAAGCAGCCCAACAACCTCGCTCTCCGTAAATACAGGCAGCTATTGAAAAGAACAGATATTAAACATGTAAAAATATCACCAATAAACCCCATTCCTGGGTGACTTTCCCTCTGGAAGCCTATCACTCCATTGGTTTTGCAGTTCTTTACTGTTAAACAAAACAGATCAACGGACAGTTAAGACTGACATCACTGCCACTAAATAATTTGTGAGAATATACAAATGCCAGGTGGCCGCGTGTTGTGTAAAACCCATCACGGCTGTGCCTACAGGATGCCAAGCAAGCAGCTGTAAATTGAAATTTTCAGTCTGTTTGCTTTGTTGGACCTAACGATGCAAATGCTTTGACGGGTTCCTCAGGATCAATTGAATGTTCTGTCATGATCAATTAGGCAGGAAACCCTCCCCGGCCGGTGGTAGTCAATACCACCTTCAGGGCTCCCGCAGAGCCAGGAGGAAAACGAAGCACTCCATTTGGAATTACAAATCTAGTTTTCACCTAGGCCTGCCATTAATGAGCCATATGTCCTGGGCAAGTTACTTCCCCTCGCTCGGGCTCCAATTCCTCATCTGTAAAATGAGGAGGTTGGACTAAACATCCCGGTCCCTGCCATCTGTCACATCCTCCCTTCTTGGTAATTGGTCATTAGTTGTCTTGGAAATATGCGTGTCGGTTCTGGGTTAGCTCAAGAACAGGTACGGGAACAGGGGAGCTTGGCTTTGGCTTTGAGCTTTGTGCTTCAGTGACTCCCCCGGTCTCCCCTTAGAACTTCTTTCTCCCTCTGTCCCACCATAACCTCCACCAGATCGTGTGCACCAAGGGGAAAGCGCTGGCAACAAATAAAAGCTTTACCCAACCTCACGCTTGGAAAAGAAAGAAGAGGAGACCACTGAGTAGCGTGAGTGGGGCTGGGAAAGTTGGGTTGGCATCTGCTTCTTCCAGCGGTGTATCTCAGGAAAACCGCACACACATCGTACTTCTTTCCTATGATCGTTATGAGGATTCAATGAGAAAACGTGTACAAAGGCTGCAGAACTATGTTCCACATTTAATAAGGACTCAACCAATGTTAAATGTTGTGACTGCTATCTCAGAAGGCAATGATCAAAAATTTAAGATAGTAGAATGAAGTTATTAGGGAGTTTGAATTGCTTTTCAGACAATGTTCCTTCTTTCCCCTTCCCCTCACACTGTGGGTGGAAAATACCACCCTGCCTCACTGAGGCTGAGTTCGGCCAAGGGAATTTTAGTGGATGTGATACAAGCAGACCATTTAAAAGCGCTTTCCCAGCCTGGAATGGTCTATAGAAGCTTCTGATCTCTACCAACAGGAGAACATCCTGGGTAGCCAATGCCCATTCAGCTTGGGAGCCAGAACGAAACATGTAGAACAGATCTGAGTCTGAGACCCGGCCGCACTGCAGCAAACCCACGAGCGTAAGAGTAAATGATTGTTGTTTGCTCTATAACACAGCGTAATTACAAAACTAGCTGACCGATACATGTTGCAGTGATGTTATTGTGGGCCAAAGCCTGGGTATAAGGGAAGCCTCTCAGGTTGAATCATGTTTTCTGTCCTGCTTTGTTTCCTTGCATCTGCTTTCTTTTAAGTATTATGTGTTTGGTGGGGGCAGGGGCGGGGGCAGGTGTGGTCTCCTGCCAGAAAACCTTCATCGAATACCTCTCTGCCAGGTTCTAGGAATATAAGATAACCAAAACATCATCCTTACCCTCTTATTATCTAATAGGAACCATGGATAAGTTAACAAGAAACAACAACTCTGTTGGTTAAAGACTGTGATAGAAAAACATCGGTCCACTACGGGACTGAACGGAAGGGACACCTGACCCAGGTAATGGGGCAAGAGAAGGCATAAGGCGGGACCTAAAGACTGAGCTGGCACAACTAGACAAAGAGCGAGAGGGAACCTCTCACCCCGAGAGCAAAGAAATAAGGCACGAGCCAACAAAAACCCATCTTTCAAGATGGAGTTCCTGCCCCAGATCCCTGGTTGCCTCCCCCACCCCCACCCCCGGTGATCTGGGTTCAACCACAGTGAAGCCTCAAGACAGATTAATGTTTGTCTCATGCTCCCTTGGGGAGCTGCTTGGAAATACCCATGCTGGGGCCCACTTCTGGAAATTCTGAGTTAGCACATCTTGGAAATGGCTCAGGCAATCTGCTGAGTTAAAAAGCTCTCCGATGATGCTAATGCTTACCCTCCTCCCCACCCCCCCCCCAACTTTTCCTTTTTCCTACTACCACCCTGCTCCTGCGAGCCAGGATGCCTGGAGGAGACACCCCAAAAGCCTGTCACACCAGTTCAGCTCCAGGGGCAGAAAAAGCCGTGGGCGTGTGGGTGGTAACATCTCTGCTCTTCCCACTGAAAACTCCCAGCAGCAGCGACTGGACGTTCCCACAGTTGCCAGATGCCCGTGTCCACAGGGACGATTTATAGCTGGAGCTTTGTGACTCCCACACAGAAAAGAGCAGAGTCGGAACAGGAGAGACCCTCGATTGGCCTGGAGGATGCAGGAAGGTTCTAAATCTGGAAATTTGGTATCGAGCTGCTGCTTAGCCTTTCAACCCAGATTTCCAAAGGGAACGCGGATTGAAGCAATTTACTCACGCAGGTCCCTGGAAAGCAGAGTTTAACTGGATCATTTATGAAGCTGGCTCTCCTCAGCTCTGCTCCCACACACGTGATTCCTGCCTCTCCCCACCCCCGCCATCCGGCTACACATTCGCACACGAACACACGTTCACACACTCACCGCTGCAGACCCGAGGAAGAAAGAGAAGGTCAAGCCAGCCCCGAGCTTCAGCGAATACAGCCTCAGCTCACGCATTTGTGTTTTGGTCCTGGCACGGTGGGTCACCTGGTTAGGGTGCACAGGGACAACTGCCGGGGTCTGAGAGGTGGCCAGTCATCCAGCCTCTTCTGTGACCATCGCTTCTTTACAAGAGAAGGTCATCCAACTTGGGGCGCCTGGGTGGCTCTGTCGGTTAAGCATCCGACTTGGGCTCAGGTCACGATCTCGCGGTCCGTGAGTTCGAGCCCCGCGTCGGGCTCTGTGCTGACAGCTCGGAGACTGGAGCCCGCTTCAGATTCTGTGTCTCTCTCTCTCTCCGCCCCTTCCCCGCTCACGCTCTGTCTCTCTCTGTCTCAGAAATAAATAATAAAAAAAAAGAAAGTTAAAGAAAGTCATTCAACTCTATATTGAAAATCTAATTTCCTGTCAGGCAGTCTGACTTAAGGGAGAGATGGTTGTCGTAAGGGGGGTACAGTGTGTGTGTGATGTATATGTATTGTGGAGCATGTGACCATGTGATGTGGTGTGTGTATGTGTGTGTGTGTGAGAGCGCCATGCGCAGCATGATCTGTGTGTGTGCGATTACGTGCACACGCATGAAGAGAGCATCCTGAGAAGCAGTGTAGTAACGGGGAAGGAAATTTCTCCCTACAGCCCTATTTTCCAGGTTTTCCCTTTTTTTTTTTTTTTCAAGTTTTCTTTCTGAATGTCATTTTCCCAGGTTGGACCTAACTCAGAGGTGACTTTCTTCTCCGGAAATAGAAATTGTCTAATCAATACACTTCTGAGTAACATCAGCAAATGCGATGTAAGGGCAGATTAAAGTTCAAACTTTGTCGTCAATTTTCTAGAAACACATTAGATTTTGAAATAGCAAAACAGCTCCCTCCCCCGCGAGAATCCCCTGTCGTTTCCGGGGAGGAGGGAATTTCTTCATTGGACCACACGAGGCAAGCCGTGAGCACCCACGCTCTCCCCGCTACGGCCCTTCCTTCGCGCGGGTCACTCGGCCCAATCCTTCTCCCAAACAAGCTTCGGGTTTCCTGCCCGTTGAGACTTTTGAGGCTCACGTTCACATCCTCCTTTGCAAAGGCAAGTCCAGAAATGGAGACGAGAAATGGATGAGCTTGATATCCTGGGGCCATTAGGCCCTTCGACAGCTTTGCAGATGGTGGAGGATGGAAGGCCACGCCCTGGGTCCACGGAGCCACCAACACTCACTTCTGAGAGTCGCCTGGCACCAGCTCCCCTCCGGGCAGAGGGCGTCAGAGTGGAGACAGGTGCTGACGGCAGTATGTTCATCCAGGGCTCTTCTGAGAAGGACGAGGTAGAGCTGTCCCTGAGCAGAACACCCAAGGAGGTGGCCCAGGATGGTTGGAGACGGCCTCACAGCACAGCCAGTGGGTCCTCAACCAGCTGAGCCCCAGGGTGCTCCCCCATCTGTTCTTCCTCTTTTGTTGCCCCACTCTCGGCCCCAGGAGGCTGGCTGGCACGGGCTTCTGGACTCCGGAGGGCTTGGCCAATGGGGAGCCCAGTCGGGAGCTGGGAAGGAGGAACATGGTGAGGGTGACTCCATCCGAAGGCTGGCGGTCCACCTCACCGGAGGACCTAAGATCTGAGCTCATGGAAGGGCTCCCGTGCTACTCCTGTCCTCTGTCCCTCCGGCCTGGGAGTGACAACAGCGCCCCATACGACACCTGTCCCAGGATGGTGTGCCATCTCCTGGCGCTCTCCCTGTGTCCTTCTCACGCCTTCGTAAATGGCCCTTGGCCAAACGTCCCTTGGATGACCCAACCTGCATGGACACCTGTCTCGCCAAGACCCCACTGATACACCCGGGTCTTACGTTTCTCCACCTTTACATCTCCATTCCGTCCAAGCTCTGGGAAAGCATGCTTAGGGCACCAATCATGGCTGCACCTTACTGCTCAAGGCAGCCTGTGTGTCACACATCCCGGCCTAGCAGCCACCCCAATGCCAGCGTCTCCAGCCAACTCTGCCCCGAGCCCCGAGCCTTTCTGCTCTGTCCTTACTCCCTCAACCTTCCTCCTCCTTTAGGACCTTATTGCTCTGCCTTCCAGAACTTTCATTCCTTTGAACACATATACCTAACCCCACCACACCCTTCCAGAATGCTCCTACCACCTCCTGGCTCCCCACCAAGGATGCTTCTTCGGTGGTAACCCTCTCCAGGGTGTTCCTCATGCCCCAGAACCCCCAGCTGAGGCGGGAGAGTGGGTCTCCCAGATGCCCGCGTCCGCTTCCCTAGCCTTGCGTCTCCGTGTGTGGACAGAACTCGTCAGGAGCAACCCCCACCCCGACCTGCACACCGAGACCCAAGTCTAAGCATGACCCCGCTTTCCCAGTGTTCCCCCGCTGAAGGCGTGCCTCCGCCTTCTAGCACTTTCCCTAATCCTAGTCTTTATCACCAAGCTTCAACCTCTCTCTGACAAATTGTCACTTGTCCCTTCGCTTGTTAGAAAACTTGACCAAGCTGTGTTCTCATAGGTGATGAGTCCTTGCTCCTTCAAACCTCACCAAGTCCTGTCACTCAGAAACCCCAGCCAGGGGGCCCCAAAACGACTGTCACCCAGCCTCGGGAGGGCCACCTGAGACGTTGCATGAAGTACAAATAAGACGAGAGTCTCGCATCAGTGCGTTCTGGGCACTATCGGATGCATCGCAGTTTGAGAGACAGATTGTCACGGCAGCTATTAGCGTTTTACCAATTCCAGTCATGATGAGTCTGATTTACAGCAAATGCCTTTCTTTTCACTAGGGACGGTGCCGCGTTGAAGAACATCTAAAAATGCTCGAAAGAACAACAGTTTCTGGCTTTATTGCCGTGACCACAGCCTGCTAAGACCTATGATCATACCGTTGATAGATCAATGCCTTGTCTTCGGAGAGCAGATTTTCTTCGTTGGCACGGAAAGGGAACAAAACGCCTGGGACGACAGCGTTGCCCTGTGGTTGCACGCAGACGACAAAGTCCCCGGGGCTGGCCTGGGCCCCTGACTACGTGGAGTAGGTCGTCAGAAGACCCCTGAGCGGACGAGAGAAGATAACGGAGCTTGCGATCCCATCAGGTGTCTTAGTGGCTCCCGGCGGGGCTCTCAGAGAGCAGAATGGGTGATGGGGCCGGTCTGCTCCCCACTGAGACGCTTCTGCCTGGGCCCAGCCTGCCCTGACTTACCCTCCTCTACCTCAGACACTCCTGAGGGGCTCCGCAGGTCCCGGCCGTGTGAGTCAGTGTCCGCGCGGGCAAGGACGGGACACCCAGGCGAGCCTGTGCGGGGGGCGGGCGTGGAGGGTCCCCTGGCCAGTGAGAAAACCTGGCAGGCTGGCTGGAGTCGGCCTCTCAGCTGCACTTCATCTCTGCTCGCCCCTGGCTGCGGGTCTGAGGGGTCAGTCGCCTGGGACCGTGTTTGTGTTTGGAAGGAGGTAAAAAGTTGTGAACACTCGTACTTAGCATTCACAGAGCACTTGCTACGTGTCAGGTGCTGTGCTGAGCACCTTCATGCCTCAGGTCACGAAATCCCTACAAGGCAGGGGTTAGTTTTCGGGAGCTGATGCTCAGAGAGGTTAAGTAACTCTTACAAGATCACACAGCTAGAGACACAGCTGGTATACGAGTCCAGCTGTAAAACCGATGCTCTTAATTATAGCTCTTAACCACTCCTGGGTCTCGAGACACGATCCCCACGAACGTCAAGGGTGTCCTGCCCCAGTTACTTGGTCGCCATTCATTGGACACATCTTCCTGCCAGCCCTGTGCCGTGCGATGCGTCGTGCGTGTGAGTACGGTGAACGAAGCCGCCGTCTCTGGGGCAAAAGGGCGTGTGCATCAACACCCGAACGAGGGCGGCTTGTGCTAAGCCTGCGGGTTAAGAAGTCGTGGGCGAATCGAGAAGCGGCACGGGCCGTTGCAGCGGGAGAGCAAGGAAGGGGGACGGAGGAGGCAGGAGGGACACGTGTGAAGTCAGGACGCCAGCCACCCCAGACAGAGGGGACACAGAACAACAGTGGGGACGTGCCGGGTGCTTCCCGGAGCCACTAAGCTCCCGGCTCGGTGGGAGGCACTTACGTGGAGCAGGACACCCCAAGTGGACTTGGAAGGAGCAAACCCCCATCAGATCCCCACCAAACTAGGGAATGTGAGTTTCGTTTCACTGCCAAGAAAGTTTTGAGCAGAGGTCATATCACGATCTGAGCTATGATTTAGGGAGCTCAGGCAGAAGTCTTGGTGCGTCCGTAGGTTGGAAGGAGGCCCAAGCGGAAGCAGGTGGACCTTCTAAAAGAAAATACGGCTTCCCAGGAGAGAAACACCAAGGATGTTAAACCACAGCCTCCGCAGGGAGGTGGAGAAAGAGGGAAGGACTTCGGGGCCACGGGAGTGGATTTGAGAGAATGGGGGCTAAGCGGAAATGGGGGGACCGGAAGGGCGTGAGCTGAGCCCACTGAGAAAGGAGGGGTGTCATCAAACCTTGTTTTTCTGTGTTTGAGGTGCAAGGTCACCGGGCCGAGGCGAATGTAGGCTTAGAAGGTAGGAGAGCTGTTCCCCCGAGACGCGGACTCCGGTGACGCGCCCGGCCCCCGGAGCAGGTGAGATCACACACACGAGTGAGAGGCGGGTGGAAAAGCGTGGAGGGGGCACCTGGGGGGCTCAGTCGGTCAAGCCTCCGACTTCAGCTCAGGTCACGATCTCGCCGTAAGCGAGTTCGAGCCCCACGTCAGGTTCTGTGCTGCCAGCTCAGAGACTGGAGCCTGCTTCGATTCTGTGTCTCCCCTTTCTCTCTGCCTCTCCGCTGCTCACACTCTGTCTCTGTCTCTGTCTGTCTCTCAACAATAAATAAACGTTAAAAAAAAAAAAGGAAGAGCATGGAGAGTGCTTTGGGGGGCAGGGGGAGGCACCACAGGGCCACAAACGTTCGGGAAACATGAGACAGGAGAGAGATCCAGAGGTGGGGAAGAAGAAGGCTTGCAAATTGTCCCCAGGAGGAAAAAGACGCGAGGGTGTCCAGGAAAGGGGCCAGGACACCGAGTCAGGTGCTACGGAAGGAGCGAGGCATGGGCTGCCAGCATCAGTGGCTTTTGTTTTCTGTGCTGATCAGGTTGTGGCTCTCCCGAGTGCAGGGACCATGTGTGGCTCTTCTTGGTGCCCTGTGATGCACAGAGCACAACTCACAGGGTGAGGGAGGAAGGATGGCAGGACACGGTGATCCAGCCCCCTTCCCTAACCTGGGGGACCGGAAGCACCCACCCCCAGCCCCCACCTGCTCCCCTGGGCTGGGAAAGGCGGGATGGCCCCCAGAGGAGACTGCAGGCCCCCCCACCGCCCCGGCAACCAGGACAGGGCACCGCCCCTCTCTCCACAGCCCTGCCCCTTCCTTAGAAAAAAACAGAAGCTGTTTAAACAGTCAAGGAGACATACAATCGGTCTAAACGTTTCCTTTTCCCTCTCGGCGGTGACTAACAGGTGCCAGCAGTGACCTGACCGGCTGCTGGGGGAGCCCTCCTCTCTCAGCCCCTGATCCCGAACAAGCGTCAACGGGGAGAAAACGGATTACTGAGCACATGAAAAGATTTGCCGGTTCCAGAGGGAAGATCGAGTCAATCAAACTTAAGCCCAGGGAAAGAGCTACTGCAGGTCAAAGCCCAAACATTTTTAAACCCTACCATTTTCTCAGTGCGACGCCAAAGGACTTTCCATCCTTGGAACCAAAGCAGGCTGTCTTAAAGGAAGAAAAAAAAATCTCAAATCAGAAAAAGACCTACTTGGAGAATAGGATGACCGAATACTTTCACTTCATAGTGGTAGGAAAGAGTAGACTGTATTGCTGCGGAGAGCAAACGGTCCCTAACAGAACAGATGGGGAAATGCTTCCAGAACTATCGGGGAAACGATAAGCTGGGAACCGAGAACGGAGAAACGAGAGACTAATTCAGTCACATACATCCATGTAACAGACACTTAGGGAGCACCTGTTGGGCTCAGTGCTGGGATGCGTCAGGGAGCAAAAGGAAGGAAGATGCCTGCCTTTGAGGGTCTCACACGCTAGCAGATGCCAGACCTCAAACGGAAGCTGCAACAAGTTAGGAGACATCAAACGCTCCAGAATAGGGGGAAGGGGGGACGGGGGCCGAGAGTCCCTGGGGTTCAGCAGTCCCTGAACGCAGGCTCAGGCGTCAACAGGGTGGCCATCGTGGGCCCTATTGGGAAGACGTTATCCCAAGACTGGCAGGGTGAGTCTTGGCATGGGGTTACTGGGGTAGGAGCATCTCAGGCTGAGGGAATGAGGACAGAGAGCCCAGAGTGAGAAGCCCAGGCTTGGCCGAGGAACAGTAGGCACCCAGGGTGGCTGTTAGTGACACGAGGAGGGGGGCTGAAAAGGCCAGGAGGTAATGGGTGGGTCTTAGAGGCCACTGTGAGAGTTTGGGCTTCTCTTGTAACCAGATGGGAAACCACCCCTGGGAGGTTGCTTTTGAGCAGAGGAGTGACCTGATCGTATTTCATTTTAAAAGGATCACTCTGGGGTGCCTGGGGGGTTCAGTCGGTTAAGCCTCCGACTTCAGCTCAGGCCACGATCTCACGGTTCATGAGTTCTAGCCCCGCGTCGGGCTTTGTGCTGACAGCTCGGAGCCTGGAACCTGCTTCAGATTCTGTGTCTCCCTCTCTCTCTGCCCCTCTCCTGCTCTCTCTCTCTCTCTCTCTCTCTCTCAAAAATAAATAATAAACATTTAAAACTTAAAAAAAAAAAGGATCACTCTGTCTACTGCATCAAGCAAAGATTAGGGGACAGGGAGGAGATAGGGACACAGGGATGGGACTGAGGAGACCAGCCCAGCAATAGAGGAGCAAGAAAACAATAGCATAAATAAAGGTAGTAGCAAAGGGGGGTGTTGGAAGGTGGTTAGTTTCCACACGAATTCTGAAGCCAACCCAGTGCCAATGGGATTTCCTCATGCCTTGATGTGGGGCATCAGAAAGAGAGAAGGGAAGGTTTCCCAGTCTTCTGGCAGGGCCGCGGGGTATCTGGAGTGGCCATGAGCTGAGACAGGGAGGAGCTGGTGAAGTGCATCCAGAAGTCAGTTTTATAATTTTTGTAATGTTTCTTTGTTTTTGAGAGGGGTGTGAGGGGCAGTGAGAGAGGGAGACGCAGAATCCAAAGCGGGTTCTAGGCTCCAAGCTGTCAGCACAGAGCCCGACACGGGGCTCAAACTCATCAACAGTGAGATCATGACCCGAGCTGAAGTCGGACGCTTAACCGACTGAGCCACCCAGGCGTCCCCAGAAGTCAGTTTTAAACATAAGAGATTGGAGATGCCTGCTGGACATTCTGTTGTCGAGTCTGAAGGCTGGAACTCGGGAGAGCAGCCAACACTGGAGATGTACCCGTAGAGTCTCGGCACCTGGCCCGGATCAAGAACACTGCATCCTGGGCTGTGTTGTGTGACTGTGTTCTATTAATCACAACATAGTACACATTCAGTACACACAGACGGTATACACAAACGTGTCGTTTGCACCACATCCTGGGAATTTCATCTGCAGTCTCCTTTGAATCGAATATTACCACATATTTGTAAAAAATAATTCAGTGCTGTGGGTAGTGCTTTAAACGCCATAGCATCACCCGCTGCAAGAGTGACAGCTGCAGTCCACCGCCTGACCTCGCGTCCCCGATCAATATTCAGAGCCGTGGCACCACAACCAGAAGGGCCCGGTGGTCAGTACTCAGCAATGTCCTGGGAACAACTGAGTTCTTCATTTCAGCCAGCCAGCCAGCCGTCATACCCAACCACCAGGCAGTCAGGGATTACCAACAAAAGAAGGATGGAAATATCAGTAAGTGGGAAGGAAGGTAGCAAGAATGGAACATTTTTATCAAGTTATACCAAAGACGTGATACTTGCTGGGTGATTTTGACCCAAGGTCTCGAGTCCCCTCTGCTCACCATGAGGATGGACGCCACTGTGAGTGGTCAGGGGAGACGTCGTTGCTGCTGCGTGGGGAAGGCTTCTAGATGGAGCTTACGCAAATTTCACTCAAGCTCAGTGGATGGGCCGATCACTGAGCACCTGCCGTGTGCCGGAAACTGTGGGGGTGCTACAGACATGAAATAAAACATGGCCGCCTTTATCCCCTTTCCACCCCTCACCTCTCCACTCCTGGTTTCACCCTGACCTCATAGCTCTGGAAGACGGAGAACAAGCTTCACAGAGAAGAGTCCTGCCTTGCCTGTTCTAACTGGGGAGAAAAGAGGAAAGGAGAATTATACCTTCTGCTACCCTGGGTCCTTCCTCCCCACTTCTCCCATGAAATCCTGCCAAAAGGGAGCCATTGAATTAACCTACTCACCTTGGATCCCACTGTCTCTCGGGGGATGGTAAAGGAGGGTGTCCTCCAAGAGCACGCGAGCCATGACTGCCCAAAGCAGTAGGTCACGACTCCCTTCCCCTGGCTGGGGACATCCGGCAATATCTGGGACACTTTCAATGATCTCAGCTGGGGGGTGGGGATCTGCTACGAACGGATGCACCCTGGGGTAGATGCTGGGGATTCTGCTAAGCCTCCTATAATGCACAGGACAGCCTTACTCCAAGGAATGACTCAGCCCAAAGTGTCAACAGTGCCGAGGGAGAGAGACTTCGATCCAAAGAGAAGAAGCCAGATAACATGGAGGACCAAAAGCAAACCCATCACTCTCCTGAGGAAACATTCTAACAAAGGCTCTACCAGTGCGTGATCGGCAGCATGACTCGGGCATCCTTTATCCTTTTCTACCTTGACGCTGTGACACTGACAAAGCCGAGGTAAGTGTGGGGAGAAAAATGAGGGGCCGGCAAACTGTAGGTAGATTTCTTTTAACCTCGCCGCACGGCTGCCCACAATTTTTGTACAGACCTTCTGCCTCATCGGCTTCCCTATCATCTCATCTCACGCTGGAACCAGAGACGATTCTGCCACCAGAACACAAACACTTCCCGAGATTGGTACCTTGAGGGAATTGGAAGGAAAAAGGCAATGGCAGCCGGCCAATGAAATCCTCTGAAGCATTAGTAAAATGGAGACTCCTGTTTTACAGAGAGTGATGGGTAAAGACATTGACTGGACATGCTAATCAGATGTCAAGCTTGATTTTTTTGAGTGTTTTATTACCCCATAATAAATGGAAGCCTAAATGGAAATAGATATAAAGTCAGAGTTGATTTTTACATTAACATTGTCTCCCATGGTGAAAGGTCAGCTCTCCGGGAAGGCTCCTGCCTCCCCCAACTGCAAATAATGTGGTAAAATATTAAGAGAGTTTCTGACCATAAAAAATTGTTCCTCTTTGTTCATCTTGCTGCCATCACAGCAGCTCGGTCTTATTGTCTGGACTCTGAGGGTTGTACTCCACGTCCGGTGATTTTTTAGATTTGTGGGTTACGTGTGGTTGCTTTTTGTCTTTTGATTACGTCGACCACGGGAAGTAACATGAATAGAGACACGAAAGAAATGATTTCCTTTGGCATCGTTGGTAGGAGTGTCACACATCCAGTGAGCTTTGTTTGGTTAACTTGGTTAACGTGGCCTCGGTTCCACCAAAGGGTACCGTCTCTCTCTCACAAAGAGCTGTAACGAGGTCCCCTTTAACAACATTCAGGTGGGTGTAACACCAACCAAGAGACAGAGTGGAAAGGTGTTTGCAAGAAAGAGACATCCCACTGAGATAATGCATACAGCCGGAGAAGCTTCGAAGCTTCATATGCTCCTTCACGGAGACTCGTGTGGCTGAGTCATGGAGTGATTCGCATCTTTCCACTTCATCTTGAGTCAGGAAATAGCAAGGCATCCGAACGGTGAAAAAAAAAAAAAATGAATATGACTCCATCGCTGGTCACGGGTGACACAGACAGACCTTAAAAGACCGAAGTTCTGCTAGTGAGGGTCCTAATTTTCAGATGCACAGGACAATCTTACTTTAATTTAATGTTCTTTCATGGCACTGCCTTCAAGGGCTAAGAGGATGCTAGGAAGGGAAGTGTTGAGGGTCTCGGCACTCCCTCCGAGGTAGGACGGGAATCCCCGAGGGAAGGAGGAAGGGGAAGAGCAGTCAGTGTGTCCATCGTGCACAGACCCCATAGAAGGCACCTCACAGATGTCCCCCCTGCCCCTCCCCACCCCCAACCACCCTGCGGGGTGTGCATGGTCAGCAAATTGTGCTCAGGAGGCTCAGAGGGGTTGGCCACCTGCACAGTCAGAGCAGAACGTGGTGGGGACAAGAGCCGGCCCCAGGCAAGACCTTTCCACAGCTCATTCTGTGTTGTTTGCGACTTTCCAAAAACAAGTGTCCAAGTCCGGGAGGAGACGAATGCGTGCCTACTGGCCCCATCTCCCATTGGTTGGATTCCCCCAAGGGGCGTCACCTTCCCCGCACGTCCTGTCGCACTCGTGTGGGCCTAAGTGGCCTGTGGCACACCTCAGCCACGATGGGGAAGCAAGGAGAAAGGCCAGCACTTGACCGGCCAGCGGCACGAAGGACCCGGAACAGCCACCACAGCTGGCCCAGCAGTGGCAGGGACCTCACTCCAAGATGGCAGCCTGGCTGCACCATGGCTGAGGCTCTGAAGCAGCACGCGAACCGAGTCCTGGCCGAGTGGTGCCTCCGCGTGGCACCTGCTACTGTCCTACGTGTATTGTATGTCTCAGGAAATGGACAGCTTCTAGCCCTGTCTCTGCATGTATGGGTTCGGGGACTAGAAACATAACGATAGGGTGCTTTGAACAGCCCACCGTGAGCTCACTTGGATTCTGCACAAGGGCATACGTCCCCCTTGTAGCAGCAGACGCCCGCTTTCTGCTACCGGCTTCCAAAGGCTGCCCGAAGAGCGGCCACAAGCTGGGTGGCTCGAAAGAACGCAAATCTCTTCTCTCACAGCTGTAGAGGCTGGAAGCCCAAAGTCAGGATGTCGACAGGGCCGTGCTCCCTCTGAAGGCTCCAGGGAGGAATCCTTCTTTGTCCCTTCCAATTCCTAGTGGTTATTTGCAGCCCCTGGTTGTAGCTGCGTCCCTCCAATCTCTGCCTCGGTCATCACATGGCCTTCGGCCCTGTGAGTGTATCTCCCGTGAGTCTCTGTGTCCAAATCACTACCTCTTAGGAGGACAGCGGTCATTGGATTTGGGGTGCCCCCAATTCAGTATGGCCTCATCTCAACTCGACTAGATCTACACAGACTTTATTTCCAAATAAGGTCACATTCACGGGTGACTGTACAGGGACTTCTACATATCTTTCTGGGGGACACAAGTCTACCCGCAACATTTTATCGCGGAAATCAAGCAACACCCTGCTAGGGGGTCCATCTCGTTCTGCCCTGAGAAAACTGCCATCCCTCTAGTCAGTTTCAACACAGATCCCCTGGGGCCAAGGCCTCCTGCTTCCCGCAATGGCCTTCGTCCCCATCACTGAGATTACCTTCACTGTCTGCTGGCCGGGTGCCCAGAACTCCATCCCACTCAGTTCACCCCACTTCTACAGGGGCCTTTCTGGGTCAACCCCAGCCACGGAGGATGGCCACCTGCAAACTCCCGAGAGATGCCAGTAGCCCCTCCTCTGGTGCATTTCCCGTCTATTTAATAATGGGGATCGGGGCGCCTGGGTGGCTCACTCGGTTAAGCCTCCGACTTCGGCTCAGGTCACGATCTCGCGGCTCGTGGGTTCGAGCCCCGCGTCGGGCTCTGTGCCGACCGCTCGGAGCCTGGAGCCTGCTTCGGATTCTGTGTCTCCCTCTCTCTCTGCCCCTCCCCCACGCATGCTCTGTCTCCCTCTCCCTCAAAAATAAATAGGAAACATTTAAAAATAATAATAATTAGGCTGTCCTCTTGGCCCTCTGAGTCCTCAGATCCACATGGCAAAGCCATCCCAATCCCCCAGCCTCCAGGAGCCTTCTGACACATTCCTCAGCACTGGGCCTTTGCCAGGTTGTGTAGGCACGGGCACCTCCCAGGTCCAGGGAGGTCTCACGCCTCAGTGGCAGCAGGAGAGCCAGGGGTGGGGTGGGAGCAGCTGGCAGCACAAACCCGGGGGAGGAGCTGTCAGACCGCGGCTCCCATCGCCTGAGGGACCAGGGGAACTGTCATTACAGGTGCTTCTACCACCGGGCTCCCATCCAGAGCCAGTGCTGGGCCCTCTGGCCAGAAAGCAAGGCAGAAACATGGACCCAAGGGGCTCCCAGACTGAGTAGAGTGGGAAGGCACTGACTCGTCCCCATAACCCTCTGCAGGGGTACGTTTTGTGCAAGGAGAGCGAGGCACAGGGAGGTCTGGCAACTTGCCCCGGGTCACCAGGGTCCGCACCGGTTCGACTCGCGGCCATACCAGCTTGCTTCTGCAGGATGGCCCGCCTGGCTCACCGGCGCCCGCTGGCAGAGAAGCAGAGGCAGGCACTGAAGCTTCAAGCGAAGTTAAAGTAGAGAAATGTTTACAATGGGAAGAGTATGGCCCACCGACGTCATGCCCTTGGAAAAGCGGGAGGAGACTCCCACTAGTTTCCTTCTGCCGCAGAAGCCCTCGGCCCAGCTCGGAAGCAAAGCTGGAGAACTCCTTTCCCTGGCCCTCCGTATTTGTCAGGAGAGCTGGGGTGCCCAGGGGATCCTCCCCACGGGGACAGAACACTGTCCCTTGACCAGGGGAGGTCAAGCTGAGGGCATTAGCTACTTCCAGTCCCCTTGCCTCCAACATAAGGGATTAAACAAGACACGTCAGGAAGGTCCCTCTAGTGTTATACCAGGTCATACAGCACTGTGGTTTATTTTATGTGTCAACTTGGCTGGGCCACCGGGTACCCAAATATGCAGTCAAACATTACTCCGGACGTTTCCATGAAAGGTTGCGGGGTGAGATTTACGTTTAATCGATGGACTTCAAGCCACACAGACTGCCCTCCATTGCATGGCCTCATGCAATCCGCAGAAGGACAAATCTTTTGAACAGCAAAAGACTGACCCCACCCCACCCCACCCCCCGGAACAAGAGGGAGTTCTGCATGAGACCATCTTCTGGCCTTGAACTTCAACATCAGCTCTCCAGAGCCTTCAGCCTGACAGCCCACCCTGAAGATTTTGGACTTGTCAGGCTCCATAATCACATGAGCCAATTACTTAAAATAAATCTCTCTATAAATGCCCAGCCTACTGGTTCTGTTTCCCTGGAAAACTCTAATACATACGGTTTGGGACAATGCAAACCTAGGAGCCCTTCCAATATTGCAGGCTCAGCTTAGCTGGGAACGTCGGCCCCACCACAGAGCTTCGTAGAGCCAGAACCTCCGACCTGAAAGACTTTGGCTTGCTGTTAACCTGTTCTGCCCCACTCACTGTCCTTTGAGAACATAACGCTGCCAGCCAGAAGATTCCACAAAATTGGTTCCGAACAGGGAGCGGTCCACAGAAAAACGGGCCGTCCTGGGCTGGCCGGTCCTTCCGCTTCTCCGTCTAGGACTTTGGGAGCTACATGCTGCACTGAACATGTTCGCAGCTACGAAAGTCTGGGTTTCTTTCTTCTAATGCTTGAAGGATTCACTCTTGAAATCTGTGCCTTTGAAACAGAGACTCATTTAGAGGCAGAAAGACTGTCTCCATTGTTCACTGCTTCCTTCCGCATCAGGATCCCTACTACCCATTTCCTTATTCATAAGTCACCCTGACAACGATTTCTACCCTTAGCCGTGCACGCACTCAGCTGACCATCCTTCTCACTTAGCTCACCCACAAAACACACACACACACACACACACACACACACACACACCAAACAAAGCTGCTCCTTTTAAGCTTGGGGTTCCGAGGATTAGCCGACAGGAAGGCCCAGACTCCCCGAAGTTGCCTTGTTTCCGCACAGGCAGCAAAGGGATTTGTTCTAAAGCAAGAGGACCAATCTGCATCGCAGAAGCACCGGGTAAGTCAGCTACTCAGGATTTGGAATCCTGATAAAAGCACTTTCTTTCCTTCCTCTCCTCCTCCAAGGCAACGCTGTGGATACCCATCTCTGCCCCTTGAAATCCTTTGTTGTTAAGTAGGATTTAGGAATTCTTTGCTTGTTTGTTTGTTTGAGGTCTTTAAGGGGGGGGGGTGGCTATTTGTTTGGTTTGGGTTCGCTTTATTTAGTCTCGTGAGCACGTAGTGGCAAAAAGCAAATGCCAGATCCTATGAAATGAAAAGGTCACATTCCCAACTCACCCGCCTCTGGTCCTTGCAGGGAATCAGACCTTCATTCTCCTGGCCTGTGGCTCGCGGCCCGCCTCTCCTGGAAATGATTCCTGGTGTCTCTCAAGCTTCTCCAAGCCCTAGGCTGGTAGGGCGCTGTCCTCATATGTCAATGTGCCTCAGAATCGCCTAGAACAAGCCACGTCGGTGGCTTTAAATTTTCTAGAAACCACTCTAAAAAAAGTAAGAGGAAGCAGGTAAGATGAAGTTTAATAATATATTTTAGATAGCTCAATGTGTCGAAAATATTATTACTTCAACATGTAACCAGTACAAAAAAATGTAATGCGGTATTTGACGTGCAATTTTCTTTTTTTTTTTTTAATTTTTTTTTCCAACGTTTTTTATTTATTTTTGGGACAGAGAGAGACAGAGCATGAACGGGGGAGGGGCAGAGAGAGAGGGAGACACAGAATCGGAAACAGGCTCCAGGCTCCGAGCCATCAGCCCAGAGCCCGATGCAGGGCTCGAACTCACGGACCGCGAGATCGTGACCTGGCTGAAGTCGGACGCTTAACCGACTGCGCCACCCAGGCGCCCCTGACGTGCAATTTTCATACGAGGTCGCGAAGTCCAGTGCGTCTTCCCAGCCACCTCAGAAGCCACAGCAAGGCCAGCGGCCCCCACACGGGACAGCGCAGGCCCGGAAGGCTTGTTCACACACCGTTCCTGGGTGCCAGACCCAGAGTTGCCGGGTTGCTGGGTCTGGATGGCACCTGAGAACCTGAATACCGAGCTCGCAGGTGCTGCTGATGCTGCCGTCCGGGGACGTGCTCAGAGAAATGTCACAGGCAACAAATGGGGACGCCTGGGTGGCTCAGTCGGTTAAGCGTCTGACTTCGGCTCAAGTCACGGTCTCGCGGTTCGTGAGTTCGAGCCCCACATCGGGCTCTGGGCTGTCATTGCAGAGACCTCTTCAGATCTTTTGTCTCCCTTTCTCTCTGCTCCTCCCCTGCCTGTGCGCACTGTCTCTTTCTCCCTCTCCCTCTCCGCCCCCTCTCAAAAATAAGCATTAAAACATTTTTAAAACTAGGGTCACCTGGGTGGCTCAGTCCGACTCTTGGTTTCAGCTCAGGTCATGATCTCATGGTTCATGGGTTCAAGCCCTGCATGGCACTCTGTGCTGACAGTGCTGAGCCTGCTGGGAGCCTCTCTCCCTCTCTCTCTCTGTTCCTCCCCGACTTGCACTCTCCCTCACTCGAAAATAAATAAACTTTAAAAAATAAGTAAACGATAAATAAAAAGGCAACAAGTGAGGAGACATAATCATGTCAAAGTAGCACGTTAACTATCACTATGTCTAGGTGAGATGAGGCTCCCAGTGTTGCAAAGCCTCAGCTGCCTGGACAGAGGTCAGGTGCACGGGTCTGGTGATGCACCTGTCCGTGCCCAGCCCCCCCCCCACCAGCTGAGGACACAGGCAACCCACCCTGGTGCCCTCTGCTGTGCCTGGCTGGCACATGGCTGGCACATGGAGTTATTCTGATGACTCGCAGCCCGGGCTCCGGTGTGAGACCCCTTTACAGAGACAACATGGCCGTTTCTGCGCATCTTGTGTCCAGACACACGTGCTTTGGAGAGTCGTGGGTCCTCAGCCGGCTCGGGCAGAGAACCAGCATCCAGCCCCGCTTCTGGGCACCTGCTCTCGACGCACACGCTTCTGTCTGGGTGACAGCACTACGGCCCTTGGGCCAGAAGTGGGAAGTGTGCCCACCGCGTGGAGGAAAGGGGCCGCCAGGCAGGCCTTAGCGCCAGGCACAGGGGCCGCTGGGGTCCATTTTAAAGACATTATGAGTAGGTGAGGTCAGTGGCCAGCAACCCGTTCTCCAGTCCTTTCCTCTCCCCCAGTGAAGAGCAGACAGCTTCCGAGCATAAGCAGAGCCACAGGAAAGACCCGAGAGTGGGGCACAAACACTCAAGGATTGTCTTTTGCAAGAGGCCACAGCCCTGACCCGTGTGTCCCCGAGGCTGAGATAAGACAGTGGGGAGCGGGAGGAGAGAGTGTCTCGGCGTGGTGTCCGTCCACAGTCAGATGACCGGGACCGAGCCTCCCCCAGCCCCAGCTGTCTGCCGGCCACGACCCGGGTCTCGGAGCCTTCGTGACTTTATCTGCGACTTCGTCATCTCAGATCTCCGCTGCAGACCACACGCCCAAGACGGTTCCTGCTGGCCGTTCGGCTCCCCGCCGGGCAGGGAAGACAAGATAAACTGAGGCAGCTGCACGTGGAGGCCACTCGGGGTCAGTAAGGGCTGCAGGTTCAGTAGAACAAGGTGACCTGAGAGGTACATGTTGTGACCCCAGGTTCTGTTCCAGCCTCCTCGGAGGGGTGTGTCGGGCATCAGAAGCAAACACAGAAGAGATGGAGGGTTCAGACAGGTCAGAGGGCGGGACGCCCCCAGGATCGCAGACCCAGGAGAGAGCCTCCTGGCGGGTGAAGGGAAAAGGGAAAGGATGGTGATGGCCCCTTCCACTCTCTGCCCCCAGCCTCCCTCCCGAGTGGGACTGTGGAGGGTGGGCGGGGACCATGGGGGAACCTTTGTCAGGAGGGAGAAGAGGGGACAAGGGGCCAGGGGGACTGCCAAGGGTTGGAGGCTCCAGGCTCCAGACCCCAATGTCAAGGGGGCATTACAGTGAGGTTTCCTTCCGGCTTGTCGGACTGCCCACCCCAGCTAGAACGAGACATGAGATTCTGGGCAGACACCTGCTCCAAAACATGCCCACACATGCCCACACACACACACATATCCGGCTCCAGCAATCTTGCGGCTGATTCTCCAGATCCTAGTAGAACGTTAGGCAGATGGGTGAGGGGTGTGCCAAAGACCAATGCGGTAGGAACCCCTTTTGGCAAGAAGCCCCATCGCTGTACTTCTAAAGGGGCCTCACTGAGCATGTGTGGCCTCTACACGTGTCACATGGGGTGTGGAACCTGCACTGGGCAGAGACTGGAATAGAGCCACACCGTCCAATATGGCGGCCACCAGCCCCATGGGGCCACTGAGCCTTTGAAAGGTGGCTAGTCTGAGCTGTACCGCAGGAGTGAAGTACATATCAGATTTTAATGACATGGTAGAAAGAAAATCCAAACATCAATACTTTCATATTGACTATATCTTGAAATGATAGTATTTTCGATATGAGTTACGTAGGTCGTATATAATTGTATATGTATTCCTCATTTATACCTAAGGATTTATATATTTTTATACGTAATTTTATATTATATGACACATAATGTATTATTAAAATTAATTTCACCTGCTGGGTGCCTGGGTGGGTCAGTCGGTGGAGCGTCCAGGTTCGGACCGGGTCACGATCTCAGTTCGTGGGTTCGTGCCCCGCGTCGGGCTCCGTGCTGGCAGCTCAGAGCCTGGAGCCTGATTCACATTCTGTGTCTTCTTCTCTCTCTGCTCTTCCCCTGATTGCTCCCTGTCTCTCAAGAATAAATAAATGGTAAAAAAAAAAATTTTTTTTTTAATTAATTTCACCTGTTTACTTTTATTTTCTTAACGCCACTATTGGGAAACTCAAATCAAAACCGTGGCTTGCCTTGGTGGTTCCCATTATGTTGCTGTTGGGCAGTGCTGGCCTGGGAGATTGCAAAGACTTGATCATTTCCTTTGAGAGCAACATTTCCCAAAATATGTACCTGAGCATAAGAGACCCAGAGTGTGTTCTACACCAAAGGATTTCCTTGCCTCGGGAAAGGAAGTTTGAGAAGTGCCCTCGACGCCTCCCTCCTTCGAAGATGCACACGTGTGCAAAGGACCCGACGTAGTCATGTAACGAGAAGACCTGTCTAGCCCAACATTCCCCAAATAATTGTATTTTTCCATCCTGTCCTTGTACAACCCACGGAACGAGAGTCCCACGGGACCGACACTGAGATTGCTTCACCAACCCACCACGGGGAGCATGAGCCCTTAGCAGCGAAAGAAGCTGAAGACGTGGCACGAATGCCACATGCAGAATTTATGAGGCTCCGTGGGAAAGCAGCAGAGGAAGATGCGATGTCCCTGTTCCGGGTCAGTAGCGCTCAAGATCAGAACTAATGGCTGCAGAAGGATTGACGCCCAAGCTCATCAGTCAGCGACGAGATCATCCTAATATCTTAATCACAGCCTGTTTTTCATGGGCAAGACAATTACTTGGGGAGGGAGTAAGAATAATAAGCTTTAAACACTCTGTGCTCTCCACCTATGTGGTTCCCAGGCTAACAATCGTGACTATTTCCACTAATTCAGCAACCGTTTGCCCTCGGAGGGTCTGTGACTTAAACGGTGTGTCTGTCAAACTGTCAACCGACTGTAGGAAGTTAGCGATATTCCTCTCTCCACCGTCTTTCCAGGGGGGTCCTGGTTGGGGGAGGGGGCTTGAAATGACCAGCAAGAGGACTGCCATTAACCCCAACAGCTGCTTCTCTGAACTGGGGACAGCAGCCACCTCAGTCGCCTGGAGTGACTTCTGTGTCCTAGAAGAATCACTTGAGTGTCCTCTCCTACGCCATTAACTGAGCCATGGCCTTGGGGAAGCGACAGCGGGACCCTCTTTGGTGTCTCAAAAGGTCCGAGACCTAGGCTCCCTTCTGACAAAGCTGACACGTTGGATCTGCCTGACCAGGCACTGCCTCCTCTCAGGACCCCCCGTCACATCAATGGTGCTTCTTTCAGTGAAACAGACCTTTCTCGACATTGTGGACAGAAACCAGTAAAAGGATTTTCTCCGCCCGCCATCCCCTATCAAGGGAGACTTCGTGCTCTGTCCGGAAGCTGCCACACCACCCTAACCTCTGCCCAAAGATAGGGACCTTCGATGCTGGGAGAAGCTTGAGACCCAGAGAGTCTCAGAGTAACAGAGGCTGTCACTCCGTGACAGAGAATGGATGAGCCAGGGCCTCATCTGTGACCCCCTGTGAACCCTGCGAGGACCACCAGAGTCCCTTCCAGTACATGCGTGCAGAGCTTCCGAAGCTTTCTATCCTTACCCTGAAACAAAAGCGACAAGGCCATGGTAAAAGTCTGCGTTCAACTTCCTTCTTCCCTCTTTGGGATGAAAAAGATAAGTTTCTTCATAATCTGTCCATAGAGATATCCATATAAGAGGAAGGAAGAAAAGTGGGTAGAGTGGGAAAGAGGAAAGGAAGGAAGAAAGAATGGAGGGAGAGATGGAGGGAGGGAGGGAAGTAGGATGTGTGATGATTTTTCCCGCTTGAAACACTTCATTTCTGGGATGACCTTATTTGACCTTGGTTGGGATCTACAGCATAAAGCCTGAAAAAGCATAGCAAACTTGACATTACTTGCTTAACAATGATGTTCTTGGGGCGCCTGGGTAGCTCAGTTGGTTAAGCGTCTGACGCTTGATCTTAGCTCCTTTTTTTTAAACTTTTAATGTTTATTTTTGAGAGAGAGAGAGAGTGGGGAAGGGGCAGAGAGAGAGGGAGACAGAATCTGAAACAGGCTCCAGGCTCCGAACTGTCAGCACAGAGCCCGACGCGGGGCTCGAACCCACAAACGGTGAGATCATGACCTGAGCCGAAGTTGGACGCTTAACCGACTGAGCCACCCAGGTGCCCCTCAGCTCTTTTTTTTTTTTTTAATGTTTACTTTTTTATTTTGAGAGAGAGAGAGAGAGAAAGAGAGAGAGAGAGAGAACACACATACACATGTGAGCAGGGGAGGGGCGGAGAGAGAGGGAGAGAGAATCTCAAGCAGGCTCCACGCTGTCAGCACAGAGCCCATTGTGGGGCTTGATCCCATGAACCATGAGATCATGACCTGAACCTAAATCAAGAGTCTGATGGGGGGGTGTGGGCAGGGGGGCACCTGGGTGGCTCATTCGATTAAGCGTCCAATCTCGGCTCAGGTCATCTCATGATTTGTGAGTTCGAGCTCCACATCGGGCTCTCTGCTGTCAGCACGGAGCATGCTTCAGATCCTCTGCCCCTACCCCACTCTCTGCTCTCTCTCTCTCTCTCTCTTTCTCTCTCAAAAATATATAAACATTAAAAAAACGAAGAGTCAGATGCTCAACTGACTGAGCCACCCAGGTGCTCCTCAGCTCAGGTCTGGATCTCAGGGTTCTGAGTTCAAGCCCCGTGTTGGGCTCTGTGCTGGGCAAGGAGCTTACTTAAAACAAAGAAAAGAAAAAGAATGATGTTCTTGATAAAAGTCTCCCCTGCCTTTAGAAGGTGGAATCATATACTCCAGGGGTCTCCTAAGGCTCCCCCCCACCACCCCCTGAGGCTCACCGGCAGGAAAGGTTCCAAGGGCCCAAGGAGAGAAGTCAACATGGGGAAGAAGCTCTAGGCCAGCAGGCCAGCTTTCAAGGGAAGGGCTACCTGGCAGGGAAGAACAGCTTCTGGAAGATGCCCCCACCCCAGGCCCAAGAGCAGAGCGTGGACATATACGATAAAGCAAGCTGGAGCCAGCAAGTGGGGGAGGGGATCTGGGACGCTCATGGGCGCCCTTACAGCAGGGCCAGGCACCCCAGACAAGGAGGCCCCCTCTTCTAGCTGAACGGGCAACGGCACCAGCCGCCAAACCCGGGCTCTGCTCCGAGAGCAGAAGGTCTCCGCTTCCCTCTCCAAGAAGCTCCCGGAGCAGAACTGGCCTCTTGGCAAAGGAGCCCCAAAGCTCACAGACAACACGGGGAGTGGCGGAGGCCCCTTTCCACCTGCAGCAGGAGGTTTTCTCAACTCTATCTTCAAGGCAAGTAGGACTGTAGTTATTCGCCATGAACAAGGAACCCGGGAAGATTATAAGAGTGAAGTTCTCCTCTGCACAGAGAAGACTTCTCCCAGAAGGACGCTTGTCTTCCACAAACGTCCTCTTGTCTTGCCATCCATTGGCCATTGAGCCATTGGCCATTGGTTGTCCAGTGAGGGCAGTGAGCTCTTGGCCAAAGGGAAGCAGTGGCATTTGCCTGTTGAACCACAGCCCTGTGGCCCGAGCTACGGAGGATGACAAAGTCCAGCGGGGCGTGGTGGCCAGGAGAACAGGCACCGAGCAGGTGGGCCAGGTGCCCCTTGTCCTTCCCAGCTGGGACACGGGGAAACCACGCAAAAACTTCCTTTACGACGCTTTGCTTTAAAACTAAAGAATGAATACATGGATGTCGAAAATCAGCACCCAAGCTCTCCCCTCGGTCTTATTAGGAAGTGCTGTTAGCTGGGGTGGAAGGCACTGGAACGGGGCGAGAATCCGCAAAGCTCGCTCACACCCCGGTCTTCCATGGCAAATCCACCTGCTCCCCTCCCCCCCATCCACACACACACACTGAACGAATCTTCCAGATTGCTCATCCGCTCCAACCGTGCCCCGGGCTCTAGCTCCTGCAACCGTCTGCACCCAGGACGTTGAAGCACCTTCTTGCCACCCACCCCACTCCCCCGAGTGAGGACGACTTCCTGCCAGCCCAGCCGGAAGCAGAACAGCAAAAGGGACCATTCTGTGGCCTGAGAAGGCATCAGCAGTCGGGAATGGAAGGCTGGGACCTGCTTGCCAACCCAGGGCTCTGTACGTCCTCTGCGTGATCCCGGGTCTCAGTGTTTCCTCACCTTGGTGCTTGCCTCACGAGGGAGGAGATACGTAAATCCATCATCAAGGCCACATTAAGGATGAGCTCATTTGTTGGCAAAGACTTGGGTGAGGGTTCTGCACTGTTGTTATTTTCAGTCAGGGGGTTGGGAGTTGTGATGTGAGGCATCATTGCAGTCGGCTGTGTCAGCTTTAATGAGGTACCCATTTAAGCCCAAGGACGCACACTGAGTCCCGTCCTAGGTCAGGCCCCCATGGGCACAAGCCATTACGGGTCATTGGAGGAAACTGGCAGGGGGCTGGGCAGGGTCAGGAGCTAAGATGTTAGAAATCGTCCCAACACGCCCAATGGCCTCTCAACCACATTGCCGCCCCAACTGTATTTTCCTGCTCTTTGCAGCAAAGCCCTGGGAAGGAGCTGTCCATACACGTGTCTCCAGGTCCTTACCCAACATGCTCTCTGCCCCCCATACCATTGGCATACGCTCCCTGCCCCTCCATCCTAACCACCCTGGTCAAGGTCACCGATGACCTCCCGTTGCCGATTCCAATGGCCAACTGGCTCCTGTGTGTTTGTCCTGCCCTGGCTTTCCTTCCACGCATACCCAACGGCCTCCTCCTCATCTCCACGTGGATGTCTCGTAAGCATCTCGAGCTCACCTGTCCAGACAGATCTCTCATTTTAGTGCCTCACACCCGCTGCTCCGTCATGAGGGGTGAACCATCCACCAGTCGGATCTGGCCAAAGCAACAGCCTCCTTCTCGAGTCCTCTATCCTGTCCCCACCCCCCCAACTCATCCGATCCAGAAGCAGATCGTGTCGGCCCACCTCCAAATATAACTGGAACGTGAGTAATCGTCACCCTACCTCTCGCACGCCAGTCAGAAACGCCCTCACCTTCCCCAGACCTACAGTACCTCCGTGCCTGTGTGGCATCCAACCAACAGTGTCAGGGGAACGTGGGCAGCAGGGGACATCACAGAAGGACCTGAAGATTTCTAAGTCTCAGATTGGCCTGCTGGTCATAGCAACCAGGACAAGCACGGAAGCACGTGGGTTCTCATCCTTAGAAAAGCCACCGAGGGGTCCCAGCAAGGACATGGTAAGGGAGACCAGCAGGCCCACCAAGGGCCATCCTCCTCTTTGGGCACCCGCTGGAAAGCGAGGCACCAAGAGAGTCGACGAGTTCGTAATGGAAATCTTATGCATTCATCATTTACAAGGTGATTTGGGATGAGGAAAGTGCCTAAGGAAAAAGCACTTTATCACACGGCAGAGAAAATCTAGATAACACCACAAGGAAAAGCATCTGTCAGTATCTACGGCTAGGGAAGAAAATCCTGTTCCGATTTTTGGAGCTCTACCACAGATGCGTTTTTAAGGGTTCACCATCAGTTGTAGGCTTTCGTTTTCGCAAAGAAAAGGAGCAGCAGACTCAGTCTGTACGAATTTGCATCGAAGCCCGAGGAAACGAAATTCACTAACGCAGGTTGTTACCGTGAAGAGCTCGAAAATCACAGTTTAAACACATCCTGAGCTCAAAACGTGGGCTCTGAGCAAAGCAAATTATCACATTTTCAAGAGTCATCACCAGTGGGAAGGAGAGGGAAGCGGATACGTGTGTGAATAGTTAAGAATGAACAATTTGCCGCTCTGCCCAAAAGTTTATGAATAAAACAAGGGAACGAAGTTCTAGCTGTGTCCTTTCCCATGTAGGCAGTGCTCGGGAGACTATGACTTGGAGGTTATGACATTTGGATTGGGTCGTGAATGCCAGAGACGAGGAGGGGCTCCCGAGAAGCCAGGCCAGCGTGCGCAAAGGCCAGGGGTAGAAAAGCACACCTAGGGGAACGGTGGCTACGCGGCCTGGCTGCTGGGGTCATGCGAGGTGCAGAGCGAGACAGAGAAGGGGAAGGAGGTCTAGAGCAAGGCCAGGCCAGGGCAGAGGAGGCCTTGAATGGCATACCACTAGAATTGGAGCTCGATTCAGAGTTTACAGGCCTCATTCTGGTGGAGACTGCTCTCCAAGCATCACAGAGCTGCTCTCCCCGGGGAGCGAGACCCAGACGCCCCAGCCAACCCCACCTTCTGGCAAGGGTGTCACTGTCACATTTCTGGGTTCACCCTGACCCCCATCTCAGGGGCATGGAGTGGTTTCTTTGGCGAGACTCGGAACGAGCAGAAATCAGCCTCTCTCCTCCAAAGACTATAAGCCATCGTGTTTCGAGGCTTTCACCACCCCCTGTGACCTTTATGTATCTAAGGGTCAGACTCAAATGAAAGCCACGGTGGGCCCTCACTGTCCCCCGCCACTGCACACCCTCACGGAAGCGCAGGCCTAGCCGTGGGCGTCCCGTGCTACTCCTAATACCTCGGGCCACTGGGTTGTGCCCCACCTTCCCTGCCCCTGGGATGGGAGCAGACGCTCCCATCGGCGGCCGCAAACTGTTGGATCGTACCGGAACGACCTGGGGTACCGGCTCAAATTTGTCAAGCAGAGTACAAATGATCACTCGGAGATTATGTTGCAACCACAACTCTTGTACTTAGAATTGTCACTTAAATGAAGCCCACAGGCCACTCCACAGCACGCCCGGTGAGGCACAGCGGTCACCGCGAGGTGCAAGGTGGGCTGTGTGACGTAAGTGCCACCAGGCAGATCTTCTGTCTATTGTCCTGCCTCTGGGTCCTGTCTGCCAAACTTGCTGACGAGCCAGTTTTCCTCTGGTCTCCCTCCTGCTCGTTCATGAGGATGGACGGACAGACGCCCCCATCAACGTCCCAACTCCGGCAGAAATCCCACCTGGAGGCCACCGTCCTGCCTCTTTGGAAATCTCCCTCCTAGAGGTAGGATAAAGCAGCCCCAGGTCAGAACCTCCCAGAAGCTCGCCTGTGCCACCCCCCTACCCCCACCCCCCCGCAGACTCTAAGCGGGCACTCAGTGCACCTGCCATCGCTTGCTTCGGCCCCCTCCTTCTCCAGCCAGCTCAGCTCGGCACCTGCTCTGCCCACCTGCCACAGCATGGCTCACACCCGCGAGAGGAGCCTAAAATGCAGATTTCCAGGCCCCTCCTTTGTATGCGGTGGAGCCTGGGAAGCACCACAACTGATCCTGACCTGGAGTCAAGCCGGTGAACGCCTGCCATCCTGTGTGTCCTGGCGTCCAGGTTCTGTGCCCTCGGGCATTGAGACAAAACCACACCCTGCCCTCCTTCCTTGTGTCGTCAACACAGACGTCCTGAGTACCTTCCACGGTCAGGGGCTATGCTGGGTGCAAGGGGCAGGGGTTAATTATGAGACAGTAAGACACGAACTCTGCAACGAGAAAGCTTAGCGTCAACGACAAATAACAGAAATAGGAGTAAAGCATCGCCGTCCACAGTGAACACGTCTCCGTTAAAATGACTATCCAGGGGCGCCCGGGGGGCTCAGTCGGCTAAGCGTCCGCCTCTTGATTTCGGCTCAGGTCGGGATTTCACGGTTCATGAGATCAAGCCCCGAGTTGGGCTCTGCGTTGACAACATGGAGCCTGCTTAGGATTCTTACTCCCTCTCTCTGCCCCTCCCCCACCACTGAATAAATAAACATTTAAAAATAAAATAGAATAAAATAAAATGATTACCCAAGTTCCTTCAGAGAAAGGAGAAGCTAATCCTTCCTGAAAGCCAAAGGTGGCTGCCCAGGACTGCATCTTGCAGGACAAACGGACCAAACAGAAAAAAAGAGGGGTCACTCCAGGCACCTGGGTGGTTCAGTCGGGAAAGCAGTTAAGCGACCGACTTCGGCTCAGGTCATGATCTCATGGTTTGTGGGTTCGAGCCCCGCATCGGGCTCTGTGCAGACAGCTCGGAGCCTGGAGCCTGCTTCCGATTCTGTGTCTCCCTCTCTCTTCCCTTTTCCTGCTCACTCTCTCTCTCTCAAAAAAATAAACATTAAAAAAAAAAAAAGCTTTTAAAAGAGGGTCGCTCACCACCCCAACCCATTCTCTTCTATACCTTTGTTTTCCGGGGTTATGAGGATAGCCATTTTAAGACTGCCCCATAATTTATAAAGTCAGTCTCCCTTTATTGCACAGAGTTTGCTTCTAATTCTTTTCGATTATAAATATACTACAGCCCTGAAGAATTAAAAATAATACTTCCCTCAGGAAAATTCCACAACATACAACTCCCCTTTCAGAATACTGAGTTTTAACATTAAAAAAAAAAGTCTGTGTAGGGGCGCCTCAGTCAGTTAAGTGTCCGACTTTAGCTCAGATCATGATCTCATGGTTCATGGGTTCAAGCCCCACATCGGGATCTGTGCTGACAGCTCGGAGCCAGGAGCCTGCTTTGGATTCTGTGTCTCTCCCTCTCTCTCTGCCCCTCCCCTGTCTCTCTCTCTCTCTCTCTCTCTCTCTCTCAAAAATAAATAAGCATTAGAAAAAAATCTATACAAGAATTTGTGTCAATTTTTAAAGGTGAAAATTTGATGATTACTTTGATTTCTATCCCTAAGAATATGAATAAAGAAGTATTTAAAAACTATTTATTGGTAATTTTTAATTCTCCACTTGAGAATTTTTTTGTCCTTTGTCTATTTTAGTTGGTCTTTTCTTTTTTTACTGGTTTCGAAGAATTTTTTAATCCTGTAAAAACACTGACCCTTTATTACATATATGAAATATATATTTTGAAATTCTCTTAATTTGTCATTCATGTCTTATTTTTGAACATGATGTGTTTGGGGATACTAAAGTCTTCATTTGCATAGTGAAAACTACCAATATTTTGCTTTATGATTTCTGCTTTGGGTGGTAGTATCTCATTGCTAAATTACACTTTTTAACTGTTGTGTATTTAATAGCTTCTTCTACGTTGTCCTATATTTTATGTTCCATCAGGCAGGTCCAATCAAATGTCCCTTCCAGGGGCGCCCGGGCGGCTCGGTACGTTAAGTGTCCAGCTCTCGATCTCGGCTCAGGCCATGATCTCGTGGTTTATGGGATCGAGCCCCGCTACGGGCTCTGCGCTGACATCGCGGAGCCTGCTTGGGATTCTGTCTCTCCCTCTCTCTGCCCCTCCCCAGCACACGCGAGAGCTCCCTCTCTCAAAATAAATAAATAAACTTTAAAGAAATGTCCCTTCCAACAGCTACAATTGTCATTAAGAGCACGCGTCTAGACCAGTCTAACAGAATCTCTGTCCTTCTCTAGTGATGCCTTTGCAAAAGTTCTGTCCCTGTTCAGTTTCAAGTCCAGAAAATGCCATGAAGTGGAGAGTCCCTGCTCCCTCTCTAACCTCCTGCCCCTGTCATCAGACCAGCCTCTCCTCTTTAACGAGAACTAGCCTCTCCCCGCTCCTAATTCCCAAACCACTAAACCAAGTCCCCAGTGGCCAGATTTAGCAAGCACGTCCCTGCCCCATCAGTCAGAGCATTCAACTCTGCTATCCTGTCCCATTTCCTTGAGGCCTTTCTCCACTTGGCTTTTGGGACCTGCCCTCTCCGGTTCACCCTCACCCCTTCCATCCTTCTTTGAAGGCTCTCTCCATCCACTTTCCTTTTTTTCTAAGAATCCCAAACTCAGCCTCCTTTGCTCTACCCCAGCTGTTCCCGAAGTGTGGCCCCTGGACCAACGGCATCAACTGGGAGCCTGCTAGAAATGCAGATTCTCAGGCCCCACCCCAGACCGACCGAGTCAGAAATTCTGGGGGTGGGGCCCACAGAGGCTAACGTTTGGGAGCCCTCGCCTTGCATAATCTCATTAAAATGTTCCAATCATTTTCTCCAGGCCAAACATTGCTCGTCAGCTCTGCACCAGCACACTAACCCCTCCACAGGACGTCCCCTGTTCTGAGGTCTAACACGGATGACTCCACATATGGCAATAATGTCACCCTCGTATCCCTCCAGCCCTCCTCTGTCCCCTCTCTCCATGAATAGCACCCCTGCCTCGCACTTGCTTCCAGGCTCTGGATGAAGCCTCACCTTCCCATGTTCCCAAAATTGCCACCTGCCACCCACCCCCTCCCCCAACCCCCCTTCCCCTGGCGATCTTTTTCCCCGTAGCACTTACCACCCTCCACATAGTAACTATTTCCTGTGCTTACTGTTTACTGTCTGTCTGGAACGGAACATCCATACGCCCTTCGGGAGGCATCTTTGTTTTGTTCACTCCATACCCCGAGCGTCCAGAATAACGCCTGGCGCATGGCAAGCATTCGTTAAATATTTAAATGAAAGAATGAATCCTTCTGATTCAGTCCACACCCCCCCCCCACATTTTTATGGCGTTAAGTCAGACTTACAAAGATGAGCAAGCCATGACTTCATGAGTTTCACAATCTACCGCTGGGTGGAAAAGTAGATTGTAGCGCACGGGCTTGGTACGATTCCCTCTATCTGCAACGTGTGTGCAGAGACGCTACACGTACATGGCCCTAGAGCAACGTCCAAGAGGAAAGTCACCAAAACGTCTGAATTAGTTATTCGTGCCTGGTGACCTCATTCACGCAGGTTTCAGACTCCACCGCGCCACGGGTCACACAAGAGTGCCCACTTGCCCCGACCCCGATGAAAGGCGACGTCCAGAAGCTTGGCTGCTTGGTCGTTTCCTCCTTTGGGGAACTTGCTCTCCACACCCTTGTTCCCTGTGGCATTTTTCCTTCCTGGTTCTCTTCCTTTCCCCCGACACTTCCTCCTTGGCCCCCCCACCCCCACCCCTCCCTCTCCACCTGCTCGCCCTCCTCCCCTCCCTCTCGCCTGCACTGGCCTCCAATACCAGCCTTTCCTGGGGCCTCAACCCACTCCTAAGGTCCCTCCTGGAAAAGCCCACCGTGTCTGTTCTTGCTGGTTTGTTCTTCCCAATGAACTTTAAAATCGGCTAGTTTAATTCCAGTAAAAGAAACAAACAAAAAACTGTGGGAATTTTTGCTGGAATTATGTTGCAGATGTAAATTAATATCTAAAATCTCTTCTATTCAAGCACATGTGTGTCTTTCTGTGTGCTTACGCTTTGCTTCTGTTTCAGAAGAATTTCACAGCTTCCTCTGGGCAGGTTGTAGGCATTTCTTAAGTGCCTTCCAGCTGTTTGATTTTCTTCCTTGACTGTCATGTTGGATTTTCTCTCCTGCTGTATCGTTTGTCTTGTTTGTATATAAAGGGATGGATATGTATACATTCGTTTCGTAAGTGGTACTTTATAAGTTCTCTTTTTTATGGCTTTCCATCAGTTGTTTCGTGTTTTCCAGATATATAAGCATGTCATTTACAAATAGAGATGCTTTTGGCTTTCCCTTCCAGCACTAATGCCTTTTATTGCTTTCCCTTGTCAAAAGGCATGGACTGGAATTCCAGGGTCTTTAATAATGATGAAAATAGAGGACATACTTGTCTTATTGTTCCCTTTAATGGAAAACCCTCGAGTGTTTTCTGATTAAGTAAGATGCTAGTTTGGGGGCCAAGACGTATATATTTTTGATGTATTAAGAAAGTAGTCATCAAGTCCTAATTTATTGACTGGGTATTACCCTTTGTTAAATGCTTTGGCTTATGACATCTTTGGAGATGAGTTTTAAATTTTTATCCTTATTTCTATTAATATAATGGAGTCTATTAATGGATTTCTTAATATTGATTCAACCTCACTGTGTTAGCTATCCATCGCTGATAACAGATCATCCCAAAACTTAATGGCTTAAAATAACAATGAACATTTATTTTCTTATAGTTTCTGAGGGCCAGGGATTTGGGAGCAAGTTATCTGTGTTAACTAGACATTAATCATCAACAGCTGTTAACATCACACACACACACACACACACACACACACACACACACACACAGAGTTGGGTATTATGCAACTCCTGATAGAAGGATATATCATCACTGTTAAAAAATTGAACTCAAATTAATTCATCAATTAATTTACAGGGAATATAGAAGACAGAAAAACATGTAAAAGACATCATAAGGAAACAACAAAGGCCAGGCCACAGGAGATAACCATGTGACAAATTATCTGATTTTCCAAAAAGTAAGTTATAAAGAAAAGAGAGACAGACATACAGAGAGCGGGAGAGAGAAAGATGTAGGGAACATCTGTAGATTAAAACAGATTCAAGGGGCACCTGGGTGGCGCAGTAAGTTGGGCATCCAACTTCGGTTCAGGTCATGATCTCACGGTCCGTGAGTTCGAGCCCCGCCTCGGGCTCTGTGCTGACAGCTCAGAGCCTGGAGCCTGCTTCGGATTCTGTGTCTCCGTCTCTCTCTGCCCCTCCCCTGCTCACACTCTGTCTCTCTCTCAAAGATAAATAAACATTTTTAAAAATTTTTTAATTAAAAAAAAAACAGATTTGAAAGACACACGGTATTCAACCACAATGTATGGATCTTATGTGGATTCTGACTCAGAGAAAGCACAAGAAAACAGAAATTTGATCACTAGCTGACTATGTGATCATATTCAGGAATCATTGTTAATTTTTTGTTGTCATATTCATATTTTGAACTTTTTAAATTTCTCATCTTTTAGAGAGATTTCCTGAACTGTTCATGGATGAATGAGACACGATGTCTGGGATTTATTTCAAAATAATATGGACGATGAAGGCACAGAAAACCTATATTGGCCGTGACTGGTCATTGTTCAAATTGGGTAATGCGGACACAGGCTTTCATTACTCTCCTCTGTGTGCTTTTGTATGTATGTGGCGTTTTACCATATCCGAGCTTTTTAAGCATCTTAACATCTTCTTGTGTCCTGAGCTGCTCTTTTTCTGGAAAGTCCTATTTCAGTTATGACATCACCTTCCACCCAGGTACCTGCACCAGAAAGCTCGCAGACAGCCACCCTCCCTCGTCTCCCCCGCTTCCCAGAGTCCATCGAATCCTGCGTCCTGAGGTTTTCTATCTCGCATACATTTTCACAGAGGTGAAATTCACACGACCATTCTGATGCGGACGATTGGGGGGCGTTTAGCACACTCGTACCCGTGTGCAGTCGTCACCTCTCTCTCCTTCTAAATTTTTCATCACGCCAGGGAAACGCTCTGTACCCATTAAGTAATCAGTCTCCACTGCCCCCTCCTCCCAGCCCCTGGCAACGGCTAATTGGCTTCCCGTCTCCGTGGATCCGCTTACTCTGGACATGCCACATCATGCACCCATGCATGATGCACCCATGCATGGCCATGCGTGGCCATGCACCCATGGCCTTGTGTCCGGCTTCTTTAACTTAGCATCATGTTTTCAAGGTTTATCCAAATTATAGCAGGATTGTCCTAAATTTTTATGAATCGTTCCATTTCTCTCCATCCCTACCGCCCCTGCTTGACTTCAGGGCTTTAACCTCTCTTCCCCGGGCTGGCTGAACAGCCTCTGAAGTGGCCTCCCCGCCTCCCCAGCCTGGTTTCCCCACGGCAGCCAAAGCGGTCGTATATTTCCCCAACACATCCTGCTCCCCACTTGAGCCAACCGCCCTCCCTCCAGGCTTCACGCCTCGGTCCCCTTAAATCCAAACACCTCCTGCGTTGTCCTTTCTTCTCTCGGTCCTTGATCACGTCCATTCGTATCATTCTAAATTGGAAACGCTCCTCGTCACGGTCACACTTTCGTTAGCCAAACACCAGGGCCAACCTAAAAGCCCATCCGTGGAGGGAGGATTGGAGTCGTGATGTGGCAGCCACGGGGTCGAATGTCATTGTCATGCAGCTGTTAAGAGGACGCTGAGGTGACCCTGGACCAGCCACTGAATCAGAAAACTACACTGCATGTACGGATGTTATTGGGGCCGCTGGTGGAATCTGAATGTGGACTGGACATTAGGGAGTGGTGTTCTACGGATGTTTAGGATTTGTTTTGTAAACTATCGTCACGTCGTATCCGCTGGCGTGACGGTCTAATTATCTGACCCTTGGTAGAGTGTTTGGGAAGAGTTTGTTAGTGCCTCACTTTTATTTTAGCCAGGGCTATGGTGCACCTGATGGGATTTACCCCTACGGCCATCCTTTGCGTGGTCTCCCGTTACGGTGTGGGTCTCTGAGAGCTCCGGGAATCAGGTCACGCAAACTCCAGGGCCGACAGAGCCGCCCCCGCACCCCTCACTACCTGACTCGGCCCAGCCTGCCGTTTTCTGTGTCAGCCTCTCCCGTGGGGAGGCGCGAAGGGAAACCGGCCCCCGGCCCAGCTGACTCCCGCACACAGGGCGCCTTTGTGCCCCCCGCTGAGGCCGCACATGACCAGAGTGGCAATGAGGGCTCCCGACGTGCAGCTCACCCTCTCCCACCGAATTCTCTTGCCTAATCTGCTCCAGGGGCCCGCTGGTGTTTCTTTCCTGCTTTCCCAGCCATTATGCCAGGCCTGGCGGAAGAGAGGCTTCCCCGATGCTTCCCGCAGTCCCGGAATGTATAATGAAGTCACCAGCCTGCAAAAGAAAAGGCCTCTGTTTCTATGGGTGACGGAGCTCGGTTCCGGGATGTGCATTATGCAACTCGATCTTCAAAAAATAAAGTGGTGACTGTTAGGGGCATGTCGTGTGGCCTGGCAGCTTTGAGAGGGGACCTTTTTATTTTTTTTTAATTTTTTTTTTTTAACGTTTATTTATTTTTGAGACAGAGAGAGACAGAGCATGAACGGGGGAGGGTCAGAGAGAGGGGGAGAAACAGAATCCGAAACAGGCTCCAGGCTCTGAGCTGTCAGCACAGAGCCCGACGCGGGGCTCAAGGACCGCGAGATCATGACCTGAGCCGAAGTCGGTCGCCTAACGGACTGAGCCACCCAGGCGCCTGAGAGGGGACCTTTCATTTCTTGCTCTGTGAGTTCCCTGAAACCCTCGGATTGCTCTGTGGCCTTAAAACCAAACGCTGGCCCCTTGCTTTTCTGCCAGGATGGTGCACTACCCACAGGGAGGAGCTCTGGTCTGCACTTTCCCCCAGGCCGTGCAAGCCACGGAGGGCCGGTGTCCACTGTGAGCGGAGAGGCTCCTGGAGGCCGTCTGGGCCCTTAGTGGCTCTTAATCCAGGCCCAGATGACATGGCCTCACCCTCAGTGAAGACAAGAGGCGTCGCCCTGCCGGAGCCAAGAGGCCACAGATTCTGTGAGCGCTAAGTTGGGATCGTGGCCGTAATGAAACGAGTGGGGCAAATGGCGGGGGCCAATGCCACGCCCGCCGGACAAAGCCGGAGTCAGGGCCAGGCCCCCCATCAGGCAGCACAAAGCGGACCGCAGATGCCCGCCGAACAAGAGCGGCTGAGAATCCGCAGGCCAAACCAAAGCCAAACCCTGCAGCCGTCGTCAGGGAAAGGAAGGGTCCGAACCTGGAGCATGAGGTATGTCTCGCTCAGTTTCTCAGACTGACCAAGGGCCAGAGTGAGCCCCTTAATTCACAATTCAGGTTCTCACCCCAAACCAGCCGAAAAAGAAGCTCCAAGGCTCTAGAAACCGCATTGTGAGAAGAGCTCCAGGGAAACCCCGTGAACTTCTGCAATCAGAGCCTGAACAAGGCCGTCAGAGCAGGTGCACCTGTTGCTTTTCCAGGGGAGGAGGGAGAGCAGAACCTTCCTGGCTATTTTTAGGATCATCTCCTCTCATCGTATTTATTTTGTCCCCTCCCACCCCTGTTTCAACCACCCCGTCAAGCAACCATGCCGATGGGTTCCTGTGCATCTTTTCCTTTAAATGCATCCTTAACGAGGGCACGTTTCGTGCCGTGTGCCCCCATTGTGACTTCTATAAACACGGTTGCCTCGAATAGCTGCTTCTTATGTTTTTCATACCGCACTGAGTGTTTAACACACACCTTGCTGCTAAGTGGGCTTGTCCATCGTTTTCATGTCCTGCTCAGAGCTTCATGGTGTGTGTGTGTGTGTGTGTGTCCATCACACCCTACCTCTCCACCCTCCATGGGGTGAGTGCCCCAGGTGGCCTCATCCCCTCACCAGCCACACATACACGTGCATACACGCATGTACACACACATATATGTATACACAAACATGCATGCATACACAGACACATGTACACACACATACACACATGTACACATGTATACACAAACAAGCATGCATACATAGACACATGTGTACATACACACGTGTACACACACGTATACATATATACAAACATGCATACACGCATGTACACATGCACACACATACACATATGTATACACATACATATATACAGGTGCACATGCATATATACACATACACACATACATATACACATATTCACAGGCACACACACATACACATACACTTACGTGCACAGGTACACATATACACACATGCATATACATATGCATACACACATACACATGTATGCATATATACATACAAACATACACATGTGCATACACATATACATACACACTTACACACATACATATACACATGCACACATATCCATACACATATATACATGTGCACCCATATATATACATGCACACAAACATATACGTATACATATACATGCACACATATCCATACACATATGTACATGTACACATACACACACACACAAACACATGCATACATGCACACACACATGCCCACAAGCACACACATATACACGTACAGAACATTTTCTTCTTGATGGGTGTGTGTGTGTGCATGTGTGTGTACCCAGAAGCAGCACTCCGTGGCCATACTGGAAATGACCCAGACTCATCAACTGATGAACCCAGAGCTGATGATGGAGCTGGAGTCCGTCAGTTGAACTCTACCAGATTGTCCGCCAAGGATCTGTCCATCCGCTCTCCCACCACCCATGTACACGGGACCCCACCCCCTGTATTCCAGCATTAATGCCATCCAGCTTCTATTTTCCTGATTTTTGCCAGGCTACTAGGTTTGCAGTGAGGCCTCACTGTGGTTTTAATCTGCATTTGTCTTTTTACAAAGGAGTCAGAGTGTCTCTTCATATGACCACTATTCTTTGAGTTTTCTCTTCTGTAAATTGCCGGTTCGTACCCTTTTCTTGTTAATTTGCAGCATCTCCTTAAGTATTCTAAATATTACTTCCTCTTTAGTTTTAGACATTACAAACTTTTTATCTCACTTTTACATATTTTTTTCTCACTTTCTGGGGTACTTTTTAATGATGTATTTCGAAATATTTTCATTGAGGTACGATTGATATAGAGCATTAATTTCAGGCGTATAACAGAGATTCGATATCTGTGTACATTGCAAAGTGATTGCCACGGTAAGTCTAGCTAATATCCATCACTGTACATGGTTATAAAAAACTTCTTTCTTTGTGATGAGAACTTTCAAGATCTACTCTCTGAGCAACTTTCTTTTTTTTTTTTCTTTTCAATGTTTATTTACTTTTGAGAGAAAGAGAGAGAGAGAGAGAGACACAGAGTGAGAGCAGGGGAGAGACAGAGAGAGAGGGAGACCCAGAATCCAAAGCAGGCTCCAGGCTCTGAGCTGTCAGCACAGATCCCAATGAGGGGCTCGAACCCACAAGGTATGAGATCATGACCTGAGCCGAAGTCAGACGCTTAACCAACTGAGCCACCCAGGTGCCCTCCTCTGAGCAACTTTCAAAGTTACAATGTAGTGTTATTAACCAGGGTCACCGTGCTACACATTACGTCTCATGACATACTTATTTTATAACTGGAAGTCAGTGCCTCTTGACCACGCATTCTGCCCACTTTCACCCCTGCCTCTGGCAACCACCCATCTGTTCTCCATGGTGTGCTTTTTTTTAACTACTTAATTGAGATATAAATCACATGCTGTACAATTCACCCAATTAAAGTGTACAATTCAGTGGTTTTTAGTGTATTCACAGAGTTGTGCAACCGTTACCACAATCAATTTTAATAACATTTCCATCATCCCCCAAAGAAGCCGTATATCCATTAGCAGTCCCTTCCCATTACCCACCCCCTCTCCCCCCTCCTCCCCGCCAAGCACACCAGCCCTTCAGCAACCACTAATATCCTTTCTGTCTCAATAGATTTGCCCACTCTGGACATTCCATGTAAATGGAATCATACAACATGTGGTCTTTTTTGTCTGGTTTCTTTCACTTAGCATCGAGTTTTCAAGGGTCATTTGTCGTATAACATGTGTCAGTACTCGGTTCTCTATTACCAAATAATAGGTATAGACACACCACATTTTTGTTCATCCATTCACCAGGTGATGGACAACTTTGGGTTGTTTCCAGTTATTGGCTGCTGCGGCCTTTCATGTATACGAAATTTTGTGCGGACACATGTCTTTCTTTTTCTTAGGTAAATACCTAAGGGTGGAATCGTATGAAGGTTCCATGTCTAGCATTTCCAGAAACTGCAAAGCTGTTTTCCACAGTAGCTGCACCCTTTTACATTCCCACCATCGACGTATGAAAGTCCGCATTTCTTCACCTTCTCACCCACTCTTGTTACCCCTGTCTTTCCGGGTGGGTGGGGCGTGGTATCTCCACTCATGATGCCGAGCATCTTTCCATGTGCTGTTGGCCATGTGTGCATCTTTGCGTTGGAGAAATGTCTATTCAGATCTATTGTCCATGGTCAAGTTGGGTTAGTTATCTTTTTACTATCGAGTGGTACTCGTTCAGTACGCTTTCTGAACAAAAAAGATAGACCCTTAATTTGATGTAATCACCTCAGGTTGGTTTTGTGTTTGCCTTGTATATGGTTTGTGATCTGTTTGTGATCTGATCCCTGGGAAGTTTCTTCTGTTCTCCATCTGTGCCTCTATAATTATTCGCTTTAGAGTTCCTGTAGGACTTGGATTATTTCGGTGCCCTCCAGTTTTCTAGGTTCCCCATAACAGAGCCAAGGAGAAACCGCTGTGACTTTATGTCTAATGCTGTCTTAACAAGAGCCCTTTTGACTGGGCCAATCATTTTTTTTAAGTTTATTTATCTATTTTGAGACAGAGAGAGACAGCGTGAGTGGGGGAGGGGTAGAGACAGAGGGAGAAAGAGAGAATCCCAAGCAGGCTCCACACAGCAGTGCAGAGCCCGACGTGGGGCTCAAACTCACGAAACCGTGAGATCATGACCTGAGCCAAAACCGAGAGTCGGACGCTTAACCAACTGAGCCCCCCGCCCCGGTGCTCCTTGACTGGGCCAGTCATTTAAATCAGCCAAATCTGTCTTCAAATAGCCAGGTTCCTAAGTCATTTTTTAGGGAATTCTGTAAAGCATGACTCTATAACGACTAGTGCCTCGAGATGTCAGTCTGGTTTCATTGTCACAAAGGTTCATGGCCTCCTGCAACGAGACTGACACCACACTCTTCCTGGGGGTCCTGAGTGTCCCCACCTGGTGTGGATACCGAAGGAGCAATGCTACACACACAGAGTCTAGATAGCAATGGGTCCCCGTGTGGTCTAACGTCCTCTGTCTTTTTATGGATGAGGTATTCAGGTGCTAGGACATCCCTGGTGACATCCCGGACAGCACCCAAGCCTCCAGATTCTGAAAATATCACACTTTACGACTGTGTAACACTGTACAATTTTAAGAGAACATCTCCTCATTACACTAGACACTCAAAGCCCCATCTTGTTAGCTCCATTTTAAAGGTGGGGAAACTGAGGTGCAGAGGTGGTACGGGATCGTCCGCGATCCCACAGCTCATGAGTGATGGACAGAGCTCGGGAGAGACCTCAGCTTTTCTGACCCACACTACACAACTGTATGGGTCTGCTAGGGCCACCAGGGCCAAACCCTCCAGTCCAGGGGGGTGGGTTCAGACAACAGACACGTATTTCCAAGTCCAAGAGCAAGGTCCTGCAGAGTTTGGTTTCCGGCGAGAGCCCTCTTTCTGACCCGCAGACAGTCGCTTTGTGCTCACATGGTCTCTCCTCTGAAGGTGCGTGTAGGGGAGCGGGGGTGGGGGAGAGAGGGAAAGACTGTGCTGGGGTCTCTTTTATAAGGACACATCCTATCGGATCAGGGCCCCTCCTCTGTGACCTCATTTAACCCAAATTACTTCCTAAAAATTCCGTCTCCAAATGCAGTCACGTTGGAGGTCTTATTCGTTAGCATATGAATTTGGGGGGAACACCGTTCTGTCCACGGCCCCACTGTAACAAATTGCCACAAACTTGGTGGCTCAAGCAACACAGTGGCGCTGTGTCACAGCTCTGGAGGGCCAAAGTCAAGGCTTCACCAGGTTTCGGCACAGCTGCATTCCTGCGGGAGGCTTCCAGGTAGAAGCCCTCTCTTTGCCTCTTCCAGCTCCCGGGGGCCACCTGTGCTCCTCGGCTCACGGCCCTTCCTCACGTCGCCCCAGCCACCTGCTCTGTCCTCACATCTGCTCCTCCTGACTCTGATTCCCTGCTTCCCTTCATGATGGGACCTCACGATGACGTTGAGCCCACTCAGATAAACCAGGAGAATATTACCGTCCCAAGATGCTCCACTCAGTCCCGTCTGAGGAATGTCTTTTGCCAGTTTAGGCGACGCTCTCAGGTTCCAGGGATTAAGATGTGGACCTTTCTGGGGGGAATTATTCACCCCCCATGTTCACGTAACCCCTCTAGAACACGGAGGTCTCCTCTGTAAAGTGAGAAAGTACAACAGGAAGATTTCTAAGACCCTCACAGACTCTCTCTGGCTGTGGCTTGTGGTTAAGCCTGCCCGGAAGTGTCTGATTGTTTTGTGTGTATGTTTCATCCACCAGCCATGCTTCTCTAGCTCGGAGCGCCAGTGAGGTTATGTATCTGTTAGAGCGTAGCGTTTCTCCTTCCATGGCTTCTCTCCTTTCTTGGAACACTTCTGTGCCAACACTTTTGCTCATCAACGTTATTTTCCAGTTTTAGGAAAACCAAAATGAATACATTTTGCTCAAGTCTTCTTCGACACTGCACTTCTCAGGATTTCTCATTTTTTCCGCACACATTACAACGCATACACATTCACTGACTCATTCCATAAATGTTTGCTAACACTTGTGTACCAAGCACTGTGCTATGTTGCACACGTGCCTGCAAGTCCATGTGCGGAAGTAAGAAAAAACTCGATGGGGATTTGGGACACCTGCTTCCTGTTACCTGGATGCCTCATCTATAAAAAGACCGATGATGATGATGATGATGATAGTAGATCGCTTAAGGACCTATCACTATTCGGGACACCTTCAGTCCTGAAGATGGCAGGAAACGCAGCTCAGAGACCCCAGTGAAAGGACCCGTGCCTTGCCCAGAGGTGTGGACAGGGCTAGGGGACCACCCGTGGGTTGGTGGGGATCCCAGAGCCTTGCCACAATGGGCAGTGCTGTCCTCCCCAGGGTCACGGGGACAAGGGAGACAGGTGAGAAATGGAAGCCTGGGCGAGGGAGCTGTCATCACAAAAGGTCAGAGCGACTATCAGAGACAAGATGTCAAAACAGACAGTGGGTAGGTGAGGAGCCCTACGGGCCCCAGCCCCTCCTTGTCCTGCCCACCCGTCTTATGCCAGTTCCTCCCAGTGGTCAAACCCAGCCAGAAGGGATCCCAGGAGATGCAGCTATCGGGGGTTCGTCTCTTGGTGGCACAGAGAGGACAGAGAAAAGCAGAGAACGGACCCTGCTGGGGTGAATGGAGGGAAAGAACCAAGAAGGGCCAGCTCTCTGGCCCTGTCACCAAGTGACTTTGCCTCCTTAGGCAAGTGACTCCCTCGCTCTAGGCTTTTGTTTTTTTCACCTGAAAATGAACCAGAGGGGCACCTGGGTGGCTCAGTCGGTTAAGAGTCTGATTCTTGATCTCAGCTCAGGTCATGATCTCATGGTTTGTGTTCAAGCCCCACATCAGGGGATTCTGGCTCTCCCTCTCTCTGCCTCTCTCTCTCTCTTTCTCTCAAAGTAAAAAAAAATTGAACTTTAAAAAAAAATGAACCAGAGGGGCGCCTGGGCGGCTCAGCCGGTTGAGCGTCTGACTTCAGCTCAGGTCATGATCTCACAGTTTCTGAGTTCGAGCCCCACATCAGACTCTGTGCTGACAGCTCAGAGCCTGGAGCCTGCTTCACATTCTGTGTCTCCCTCTCTTTCTGCCCCTCCCCCACTTGCGCTCTGTGTCTCTCTGTCTCTCAAAAATGAATAAATGTTAAAAAAAAAAAAAAAAGGTTTTTTTTAAGTGAAGCAGAGAATTGGAGTCCACTAGTTAAAGGATGATCGCTCCCGTTTATTTCAATTTTAATAATCTCTGGTTCGAGATACAGACATAAAGTCGAAATACAGAGATATGATATATGTTCAATACACCGCCAAGCCATATGTTTGTTTTCTGTAAATATATAAAATACTGTGAAGATGTGGCTTTCGAGGCAGCACTATGTATAAATATATCAACTGGGTTTCCCTCAGTGCTCATAATTCACAACTGACTCGCACAGAGGTAAGAGGCAAGCCAACAAACAAATGCATATTCTAGCATTTGGTCTGGCCTGATTGGGGGGTGGGTGGGTGGGTGTTCAAACTCCCTCGGGATTTTAATCGATACATGAGCAGCTGTCATGCAGATAAATGAAGCTTGGGGAGCACAATGCATCCTTCACAGTGGCCTTCTCTCCTTACGAGCCATAAACCCAATGATGGGACAGTTGACCGCGTGCACGGGAGGCAGGATTCTGCAAAGAGCCGGGGCCTCTCCGAGGCAAGGGAGGGAGACGAAGCTTCTCAGCCCGGGCCCCAGCTATGGCGATGGCATCTGACAGTGGCCTAGCACAGAGCTCTTTCAACCTGGCTGAGAGTCTGATGACACCTTTGAACAGAAAGAGACGCCCCCGGCAACAACAGAAAATACGGTGATGTATTCAGAGAGGGCAGCGGAAGCCAGCCTTCTGCTGTGTGCATTCTGCTACTGACCCACCGGCCCTTAGCTCGGGGCTGCAGCTCTTGCTAGGGCTCGTCCCCTGCCCTGGTTCCATTGGGACGTTTCTTTCTTCGTCCTCACAGTGGAGATGCCTCCGACCCTCTCCTGGTGCCGAGACCCCGTGACAAGAGGAAAATCACAACTGACCGAAAGGGGCTGGTTGTTACTTCAAAACTGAACACATGCAAGGAAATTTCTGGAAGAGCACACAGGCAACAGGGGATCCCCTGGGAAATAACAGGGATTCCCTCTGGGAAAGAGAATTGAGGTTTTGCGGTAGGAGGAAGAATTCTGTATCTTCACTACATGTCCCTTACGCCCGTCTAAACCTTTGACTTACGCATGTATATCTTTTTTCATTAAAAAAGAAATTCTCCTGAGGCACCCCACCGTTGCCAGCCCTGGTGCTCAGTTTTCCGATGAGAAGTTATTTACCACAGAATGGTTTGCAGAGAATCTGTGATGTATTCGCGCGAATCACACGACCCTGGGGAAGGCGTGAGGAATGGGTTTGCTCCGAATTCATAGAGTCCAAGCAAATAAAACCAAAAGGCCATAAAACATCTGAAGAAGGGCCATCTCTGCACGCACTGACAGGCACTTGGCACGCTTAGCTCACAGCGGTGACAGATGCCATCCAAACGGGGTGGAGGGTCCTGCGATCAGCAGACCAGGAGAACGGACGTTTCTCTTTGAAGGAGAGGGTGTTGCTGGGGACAGCGTGGCCACCACCAGCTCTTCCTCTTTTCGGGAAATCGCCACTGGTACATTCCTTTTGGCTTCCATCTTTTTGGACTTTTGTCTGACTTTTCCCCCCAAAAGTGGAAAGAGAGCGGAGACAACCTCTGTGAGCTCACACTGGCCTGGGATTTGGATGTGGTCAGGTCTCCACCACCTTATGACTCAAGGCTGCTGCCCATGGGGCAGAACTTGATGTCTCCAAGAGCCATGATTCTGTACATACTCCACCTTGACCATTTGACCTTCGGACCCCAGCCTGTGATAACCTGTGCTCCGGTACTCTTGATCTCTACTGTTAGGTCTCAGTAGCCCCTTCGGCACTTTGTTTCCAATCCAGCGTTCCAACCCCATCCTCTTTTCCAAGCTCTGGAACTTGTCTTGTCCCCAGCTTCAGGTGCAACCATCCCTTGGAGTGAAAGGTCTGGAGAACTTGTGTTTCCCAGCTCCAGCAAATCTGGCCAAGAGGAATTCACTGGAAGTGAGTTTGGGATGTTAACTAAATTGAATGAGGAAAGAAATCTGGGAAAAATGAACCAAAACACTGCTGCAAAACCATCTTTGTGGTGCACAAAATTACCAATACTCAAAACATCATGGGCTCTCATTATCAACAAAACTGCTGTCTCAACCAAATGGTCGCGTTGACCAATTTGCTTTCTATCAAACTGCTTTCATGCAAATAATTTTCAGCTTTGCCATTTGTTGCCCTGGCCCCCAGCCAGCTCTCCACCCAACCTGGTCATGCCACACTGTCACCCAGAACACCGCCTCCCCACCCAGCATCCACTCCCACACCTTCCCTGCCATGAGGCACCGTCATGAGGTCAGACATGACCCAGTAATTGGGGAAACTCCATTCCTTTAGGATCACCTGAGAGCCACTTGATAAAGAAAGGGTCAAAGACATTAATAACCTTTTGGCCAATGAACACTACCAGCTAGAGGACCATATGAGCGAAATTCCTAGAATGGCTCCCCTCCTGCCCCATCTACAACCACCCTGCCTCAAGGTGGGGTAAGACATCTGAATCCATTCCTTCCCATGGTCTCCTGCCCCTGTTCCCTTCTTCTAGCCACTTAATAAAAGCTCTGCTTGCCCTCCGCTGAGCTCCCCTATAACCAACCCATCCTACCCCTCTGTCCCGTGTCTTGCTTGATGTCTCATTTTGACCCTTTCCAGCCCTACAACTCAAAAGATGGCCATCAAGGTGCTGCCCCACTTGGGCCAAATCCTCACCCGCAGTGTCCTACATGGAACATTTTGATCCTACAGAAGCTTCCTCAACGTGGGGGAAGAATCCCAGGATGAGAATTTTCTCAAGTCACGTTCAGGGCAGCCCGGTAGGTCACCATCATCTGACACAGCCTCCTTCTCCTTCTGGTTCATGACGTTTATCTAGGTTTGGAATTGCTCTTTATGAATCGGAAGCCAGGGTGTAAAATTTGGAGAGAAAGGGAGACAGAAAACAACATTGTAGGAATATATTTGTCATAGAAGTTAAGACACATAAATGACCTGAGATATCACCGTCCAACTGCTGCTGGACGTCTGGGTTAGCTCTGCGTCAGCCTGTACTTGAACATGGGGCATGGCAGGGGTTCGTTCACCGGAGTCAACACGAACACTGCGTCTGGTTCGATTCTTCGTGTCTTCCTTATTCCTTTGTTTTTTTTTCTTTTCTGAGAGAGAGAGAGAAAGAGAGAGAGAGCATCCGTGTGGCAAGAGCAGAGAGAGAATCCCAACCAGGCTCCATGCTGTTGGTGAAGTGCCCAATGCAGGGCTCGACCCCATGAACCATTGAGATCATGACCTGAGCTGAAACCAAGAGTTGGACGCTCAACCCGCTGAACCACCCGGTCACCCCCTCTGTCTTCTTTTTTCTTTTCTTTTTCATTCTCAAAATGCCTCATCACTTGATTGGTGCCCCAGTCAGGAAGCCTAGTCCTCCTACAAAATGAAGTAATAAATGGGCTTTGATGCAGATACTGGCCACTGAAACCACCAGATCTATCGAAGAAAAGTTTCCCCAAGTTCAAAACACTCCACCTTTTTCTTCTTCCCCAACAATGATTGAAAATATAAAAACGTCTCATGTTAATTTGGTACGCTTATCAGTATTCTGAAAGTGTCATGAACCAATTCCAACCCTATGATGTAGACACATGGATTAAAATATATCTCTGTGATTTACAACAGTTAATCTTTTCCTGAATCCAATGCTCGGAGGCTCACCCTGGCTTGGTGACATCAGAACCAATTAATGACAAAAAGCTTATGCTGGCTGAGTATGAATATTTCTGTTCTGCATCTGCCCCCTTTGCCTTTCTGCATCTGCCCCCTTTGCCTTTGTCTTTATCAGACACCATCCCCCAACAATTTTCCATTTTGGCGGTGAGATTGGAGACACGTGAGTGTCTACCTTGCACCAAGCTCTGCCGTGTGTGTGTGTTTCCATACGAGTTCTGGTTTATTTCCCACCTCCGTTGGCACTAACCCCTCTCACTGGCTTTCCAAAGGGCGAAGTAGACGTTCTCTCCTGGTAGAGTAACTGAGAACTTTGCCCGGGCCACTTCCAATCGGAAGGAAAGAATGTTCTCCTACCCACGAAAAAAAGTGTGGCATTTTCTTCTACCCATGGATCGCTGCTCAGTAGATTTATATTAGAAACTTGACATTCCTTAGCAACGCCCTAGCAACAAAAGCTCACCTGAAATTTCATAAAGCTTTCCAGAAATTGTTTTCTAAAAGGACTCATTCCCTCCCAACATGTTTACCCTCGAGGAAATAATTTCTCTTTATTGCTTTTCCTGATCACAAAAGTAATACAGACTTGCTTTAGAAAATTCAAGCAATAGACAGATATGAAAGTAAAAACTCCTGGCTGGCACTACTCCTGTCCCCCCCCCCCCCCCAAGGAAAATCTCCCAACAAATGTTATTTAAAAAGGTTGGTTGGTTGTTGTTTTTAAACAGAGTTTAAGTTACTCTCGTGGGCAGGAAATAACAAAACTATGTTTGGGTGTCAAAAATACAAAGTCACTTTCCTTCCTTTTTAAGAAAGTTACCACCATTTCTGCCTGATTTTGTCACTGTTTCCCTTTCTTTCCTGAACAAAGTTCCCTTTATCCTGAATTTCAGCTTTCTATCCACCTTATTGAATGAGAATAAAACCAGATTGAGTTGATGTAAGCATAGACTCCGTTGAAAGAGTGCGTTCACCCAATCCAACAAACCGGGTTATGGTACGAGGTATAGACGCTGAAATAATTAATGTAAAGGACAAAAATGATATGGTTACTTAGCAGCTATCACACCATTAAGATGAGCCGGAAACTTCTGTGCCTGAAAATAACCAAGGTGCTTTTTAAAAGCTGGGCGAGCATCTGACCTCATGCAATTGAAAATGGAAGAGAAAATCCATGATCTCACCCTCACTATACGTCCTAAAACAATCCAGAGTTGTTCTTCTCCTAACTGTGGGAAGTCTCGGCTGACACTGAGAAAATTTCATATTAGCCGGCACTGAGAAAATGTGCATGATATATTAAGGCGTGGCCTCTGTCCTTAGAAAAGCTTAGCATCTTAATTCCAATTTTCTGTATCCAAAGTAAGTCGATGTCCTAAAACAAGGTCATCTATCCTATATGGTATAGACAAGATTAAAGTAATGCTCAAGTCATCACGGATTTCTCAGGAGAAAGAAAAAGCCTGTGTTCTGACAGTCATTTATTCATTCAAGAAATATTATTAAGTATAAATTTTTTGTGTCAAACCTCCCACCCAGACGTGTGAGAATAATGTGTTCATGAATCTTGCAAAATGAAACAAAGAATAAATTCTTGATCAGACCCGTTGCTAGGCTTTGAAGATGCCAAAATTCATAAGAAGAGAAGAGGAAACAAATATTAATACCACAAAATGCACGCTACAGTCGAGAGCATCTACAAGGGCAGTGAGTATATCCCAAAAGGAAGCCTGTCCCTAAGACAATGTGAAGCCTCGGGGAGCCTGGTGGCTCAGCTGGTTAAGTGTTGGACTTCAGCTCAGGTCACGATCTCGCAGTTTGGGAGTTCGAGCCCCGCGTTGAGCTCTGTGCTGACAGCTCAGAACCTGGAGCCTGCTTTGGATTCTGTGTGTGTGTGTGTGTGTGTGTGTGTGTGTGTGTGTGTGTATCTGCCCCTCCCCTGCTCTGTCTCTCTCTGTCTCTGTCTCTCTCAAAAATACATAAATATTAAAAAAAAAATTTAAGACAATGTGAACCTCAAATATGTCAAGGAACATCTTCTCACTAGAAACAGCTATGAGTCCTTCTTCAAATTACCCACACGGCAATTTTTCACTTAAAAAAAAAAAAAAAAGGCTTGACATGTGTTAGTACTCCAGAACTGCTGTGACAAATGACCACACACTGAGTGACTTAAAACAACAGGAATGTGTGGTTTCCCAGCTCAGGAGGGCAGAAGCCCAAAGTCAAGGTGTCAGCAGGGCCACGCCTTCTCCAAAGGCTCTGGGGGGAGGGTCCTTCCTCTCCTCTTCCGGTTTCCGGTGGTGCTGGCAGCCCCAGTGATCCTTGGCTTACAGAGGTGTCACTTCAAAATGGCTCTGTCCCCACACGGCTTTCCCTCCTGTTTGTCTCATGTCCAAATGCCCCTACTCTTTTTTTTTTTCTAAAGTTTATTTATTTATTTCGAGAGAGAGAGCAAGCATGAGCGGGGGAGGGGCAGAGAGCGAGGGAGAGAGAAAGGATCCCAAAGACTCTGAGAGCGCAGAGCCCAACGCGGGGCTTGAACTCACAAACCACGAGATGGTGACCCGAGCCGAGGTCAAGAGTTGGACGCTTAACCGACCGAGCCACCCACGTGCCCCAAAATGTCCCTACTCTTAAAAGGACAACCCTCATTGGATCTGGGGCCCACACTCATCCAGTATAACTTCATCTTAGCTCAATTTCATCTGCAAAGACTATTTCCAAATAAAGTCACACGCACAGTTTCCAGCGGACCTTAATTTGGGGGGAACGCTAGGCTACCCAGTACAATTTGTGACTGCTAGAAGGGAGCGCTTGTTGGGAATTGCCATCTGAACTTCATCGTCAGGCAAACTTGAGATCTATTTTTGGTCGGTTTTCCGCTTAATTTGAAACATTTCTCACACACATAAAGACTTCCAGAGTAAAGAGCAACGTGACCAACTTAAAGTCATTTAAAGTCAGCTAACTCTCAGAAGGAACTCGGGCCCTGATACAGAGGGTCTCAGAAGGGAGTCATGTTTCTGTTCACAGGTTGACCAACCACGCCGATTTGCCTGGGACTTTCTAGTTTCAGTACTGAAAATCCTGCATCCCGGGAACCCCTCACCACCAGGCCGCCTGGGACAGCTGGTCACCCCACCACGCCTACAGACGAGCAACACAGCTTTGAGAAAATCTGGACGTCACCAGAAAGTGAGCACACTCTGGGAAAGCCACCCTACAGATCTGTTTTTAAAGTGTGCTTCTACTCAAACAACAGATTAAAAGGTGGATTGGAATCTTGGTATGAGCACCAACACATGGTCTGCCCTTAACGAATATGTCTTAGCTGGGGCGCCCGGGTGGCTCAGTCGGTTGAGCGTCCGACATCAGCTCGGGTCATGATAGCCTCGTTCGTGGGTTCGAGCCCTGCGTTGGGCTCTGTGCTGGGAGCCAGGAGCTGGGAGCCTGCTTCAAATTCTGTGTCTTCCTTCCTCTCTCTCTGCCCCTCCTCTACTCACACTCTGTCTCTCTCTCTCTCAAAAATAAATAAACCTTTAAAAAGAAAAAGAGTCAGATGCTCAACTGACCGAAACACCCAGGCACCCCTTTCCTTTGGATCTTAAAGACAAAGTTCAAAACTCTCATCAGTGCAAACGCCCTCAGAAGGAGGAAACCCTCCAGCCGTAAACTGTATTCACCGAAGAGTTGTCCAGGCCTCAACACCTAGCAAGTCCCCGAGGGAACAGGGCAGAGGCGAGTGGAAGACCGACAGTCTGAGACACCAAGTATTTAGACCAAGTCTTCTGGTACAGATGCTGACATAGGAAGCACATAAAACAGCCCTGCCCTTGTGGAAACAGGCAGGTGAGTTTGTAAATCCCTGGTACGGTGGGGAATAAGTGGGATTTTTATCTCATATCCTGGCTCCGACACTCATTTTGTATCTTGGTCCAGGCGAATCACTGAATGTCTCTGGGCCTCAGTTTCCTCAACTGCAAAAAGAGGGAAATAATCTGTGCCTCCCGAAGTCACAGGGCTGGTGTGAAGTGTGTTAGGTACTGTCCGTCTCGAAAGCACAATTTCAATATAACGTACGGTTAGGAGAACGGCAGAGGAAACGAGGCTTGTGGGGCAGCCTGCCCACGGGACTGGCGTAAAGGGACATCAGCTCGTGACTTCAGAAATTCAATTCCACTGCCTCCAGCCGGAATTTTCGTTCTGAGATTGTAGATTCCTTCTCTGGATGAAAATAATCCTCACTATACCTGTATCACGTGTAAGACGTTATTCACATGTGGTTTCGTATTAACAATAAAAAAGAAATAGGCTTATCATAAAAAAATTGGGGGGGGGGGCTAGAATACAGGTTAACATGAACCAAGACGAGAAATATTTTCCAGCACTTATCCCGTACCTACCCCAAATTGTATCATGACTCTTAGCCACCCGATGGTTCCTGCCCACTCTAAAATGTGTAAGGTCATGTACAGAGGTCCTTCTTCGAGGGACCGGGGCTGCCCCACGGCCTTTCCTGTTTACCCTCACGTGCAAGGGGCAATGGAGTTCGGACACGAAATCACGCCGCCTTGTACAACCTGCCCGTGTTTTGTTGCCTTTTTTGCAAGTCGTGGCAGAGCCAGGTGGAGGGACTCTCGGCTGGGGCCCTCCAGGTGACCGGTGACAGGATGGGTTGGTGACTCATTATCCTCTCGGGGGCCGAGCTGGGGAGGCTGCGTCCCCCCCCCACCACCACCCCTGGACCCTAAACACACACGTGCGTCTCTGCTGAAATTGCGTGAAAACCAGTGTTTGACGTCTTAAACATGTGAAGGCGATCCTTCTAGAGAAGGAATATCCTGGCTGAGAGAGTTGAAGCCTTGCACAAGGACTTTATCCCAACCTCCAGAAGGAAAAAACAGCATCCCCAAGTTGAGCAGAACCCAGAGTCCCCATAACACGGTCCCAAATCACCTCTCTCCTAGCTGGACCCCCAGCACTGACCAAGAGTGATGGTTTCCGTACATTGCTTTTCAGTGTGTCCCCCCCCCCTCCCCGACCTCCTCCTCCCTTCCCCCTCCTTCCCCTCCCTTTCCCTTCATCCCCCTCCTCCCCTCCCCTCCCCCATCCCCCTCTGCTTCCTTCCTTCCCCCTTCCTTCCTCTTCCCCCTCCCTTTCCTCCTCCTCCTCCTTCTTCCTCTTCTTCTGTCTTTCTCTCTCTCTCTCTCTCTCTCTCTCTCTGTCTCCCCCTTTTCCTTCCTTCCTTTTAAACCAGTGCAACACTTTCTTTAAAGGAAATCTTATGTGGGAGCCCCTCACAAGCTTTTCCTTCCCAATCCCCCTTTCTGGACAAAGCTCCTTTTTTAAGACCAGAAATCTTGTTGGCCCAAGTCACTAATTTCAAGTTATGCTCTGAGAGCTGGCCAATAATCGTCAGGAAAGGGCTCATTTGCCCTGGTGATAGGACCCAAAGGACCTGAGGGCTCCTCCAGGCACCCACGAGCCTGAAGGACAGAACACAGATGCCGCAGGAACACAGGGAAGGGAACCGGGAAGGGAAGGCAGAGAGGCGTGGTGCAGAGAGCAGGAGGGGTGCCCTCTCGCTTCCTGGGTGTTGGCGGGGTTGGTGTGAGCCCTGAGCCCGGGGGGAGTCCCAGCCTCCACTCTCAGTCTCTCCACCGGTGCCCCTGGGCAGCTTGCCCCTGGGTTTCTTTCTCGTGATGAACGAACCCTGCGTGCGTCTCCAGATTTCGGCCACAACCAGAGGGTTACAGGCGAAAACTGAGAACTGAGAAGCCGGGCTGCTCTGGTCGCCACGGAAGGAACACAGGTATCAAGCCACTGACTAGCGCCTCCAGACCCCAAGTCCCTAGCCGCTCCCGACACCGGAGGCCGGAGCACTGAGGATCAGGACCAAAGTCCCGCAGAAACTGCTCTCAGGGACTCCTGCGAAGGATAGGAGGGAGGACACGAGGCCAGGGAGCACTGCGGAGCAGGGCCGTGAGGGAGGTCTCGGGGGACGGGGGAGCCATGGGGCACTCCATCAGGAGTCCCTTTCCCAGACTTGCCCTCCAGCCCAAGCAGGCAGGCCGAATGGCCCCCTCCCAGCCTCCCAACCAGGAAGAGACCCTGTAGGCGGCACCATCCATAAAGCCCTTGGAGGAACATAATGCCTGCCCTTTGGGCCCGCGGCCAGTGCTCTGAAAACAACTCTGTGGGTGTTGAATTCCTTGAACTTTGAGTAGGAGAAATGACTCTTCTGAGTTTGAGAATGTTGCCCAGGGCCTGGAGTCCAGACGATCATTTCAGAATAAAAGCTCCCACGGCAGCCTTTGAAATTCACCTACCTGCTTCTCCATATTCTTATCTTGAGAAGGAATAAAAGCAAAAATCAAACCACCCAATTTAAAACGGGCAATGCCTTGAGTCGACATTTCACCGAAGATACACTAATGGCCAGCAGGCACACGAAAAGATACTGGACGTCCCCAACCATGAGGGAAAACGCAAATCAAAACCACAAGGAGATACCGCCTCATCCCCACCAGGAAGGCCGCCGTCAAAGAAAAGCGTAAAATAACAAATATTGGCGAGGACGTGGAGACATTAGAATCCGTCCGCACGGTCAGTGGGAATGTGAAATGGTACAGTCACTCCAGAAAATACATGACGTCTCCCTAAAACATTAAACATAGAACTACCATGTGACCGCACTTCTGGGTGTCTGCCCAAAAGGCTGAGAAAGCAGGGTCTCCGAGAACTATTTGCACCCGCGTTCACAGAAGCAGTATTCACGACAAGCAAAGTGTAGAAGCCACCCAAGGGTCCACCGACCACGAATGGATCAACACTACAGTCTATCCATGGGCCGCAATATTATTCCATCCTTAAAACGAAGGAAACCCGATCCCACGCCACAACATGGATGAACCCGAAAGACGTTACGGTAAGTGGAATAAACCCGGTCACAGAGCAAATACTGTATGATGTCCCTGATGTGAGGGATCCAGAGGAGTCGCATTCTAGAGGCATTCTAGTCTAGGATTCTAGAGGCGGGACATAGAACGGTGGTTGCAGGGGCTGGGCGAGGCGGAATGGAGCGTTGTTCGTCATGGGGATGGAGTTTCAGCCTGGGGAGGTGAAGAGATCCGGAGACGTGTTGCACAGTGTGAATCTACTTAGCACCATTGGACTACACCTCAAGATGGCGCATTTATTTATTTATTTATTTATTTATTCATCTATCTATCTATGTTTTATTTATTTATCTTAAGAAAACCCAAAAATAGGGGCGCCTGGGTGGCTCAGTCGGTTCAGCGTCCGACTCCGGCTCAGGTCATGATCTCACGGTCCGCGAGTTCGAGCCCCGCGTCGGGCTCTGTGCCCACGGCTCGGAGCCTGGGGTCTGCTTCGCGTTCTGTGTCTCCCTCTCTCTCTGCCCCTCCCCAGCTCATGCGCTGTCTCTCTCTCTCCCTCAAAATAAATAAGAACATTTTTTTTAATTTAATCAAAAGTAAAAAGGAAAGGAAACCCAAAAATATCTAATTACTACATCTTTTGTTGATGTTGTGTAGCCTGATAGGACGCGACCGACGCGAAACAAACATACTCTACTCAGCCAGGAAGTCTAGTTGCCTAAAGAAATTGACCTTTTAAATGCCAGCTGGGCCTTTAACCCAAGAGGGCCTGCTTTCGAGCAGACTGAAAGTACCCATTCACTTACTACTTCTAAAGTCATTTAAAGCACTTAAATTCTTTTTATTTTTAGCTATTGCATATTGGTCTTCCATTAAGCCACAGGATTGGGCATTATGTTTTAAAATTTTTCTCTCTGCTCACGCATTCAGAAAATTTCCACTCTCTCAAAAAATTTTTTTAGGAAAATGAAGATGGCACATTTAATGTTATGTATATGTTACTACAATTAAAACTCTTTAAATTTTTAAAAAATTTTTAAAGTTTTTGAGAGAGAGAGAGAGAGAGCACGAGATGGAGAGAGAGAGGGAGAGAGAGAAGAGAGGGAGAGAATCCCAAGCAGGCTCTGTGCTCAGCACAGAGCCCGATGAGGGGCTCGATCCCACAAACCGTGAGATCATGGCCTGAGCCGAAATCAAGAGTTAGACGCTTGAGCCACCCACGCACCCCAAAATTCTTTAAATAATAATATTTTGAAAAGAAAGCTGAAGTCTAATCACATAAAGATAAATAAAGGCACAGCGATTTACAGTAAAAGAGAATATGAGTCATCAACAGTTGGTCCTACTTAATAAAGAAGGAAAATGTGGGAAAATGAGAGGCTAAGTGATGCTTAATGATGAAGAACAGAGGGAATAAATATGAACCAAAGCAAAAAAAAAAAAAAAAAAAACAAAGGAGAGGGGGAGAAAAACAGACCATGGAGAGTTTCTTTGTTAGTTTTTGAAAGATCGAAATAGTGCACACCAGATAGTCGTTCCTGTTTAGATAATGCCTTGTTTGGGGGACATCTTGGGGGGTAAGGAATAGGATTGGGCTTGAGGAGTTTTGAAGTCCCCGAATTCCTCAGGGTAGTCTCAGCTCTGCTTCAATAATGAGTAGACCCTCAGGAAAGGTTGATTTCTCGCAATGCAGATTGGGCAGCCCACCTACTTCGGCGACTTCCTAGGTGGTTAGGGCAGAGGAAGAGAGGCAAGTGGAGAATCCGGGGGAATGTTCTGAGAGGCGGGCTTGCGGGTGGCTCCCGTAACTTCTGCCCACACCCCGCGTCCCACGAGCCGGAACCCCGCCACAACCCGACTTCAAGGGAGACCGGGAAAGGCAGAGAAGAGGACTGGCGTGTAATCACTGACGGCCACAGCCCGGGCACCCTAATGTGTATCGTGACACCTGTACCTGCCAACGTCCCTGTGATGTAAAAAGGGAAGGCGCGTTTCTCCTTTTATAAGACAGCGAGATGAATGGTTTGTTCGGCATCGCAGAGAAGCCAAAGGCCAGGGCGTTAGCGCTGATCATGCGTGCACCGTGTGCCAAGTGCTCTGTGCCAGGGGCTCGACGTAAGTGACCTCGAGCCTCACAAGGAGTTAGTGTTTTTCCCATTTGATGGGCGAGGAAGCATGCTCCAAGGTGGGCCGCTCCTCCAGATCAGAGAGTGCCGAGGAAAGAGCTGTCCGGAGAGCCCAGGTCTCCGGCCCCTGCAGCCAAGTGCTGTCTGCCGTCCCGAGGGGACAGCCAGCCCCCCGCGGACCCTCCCCCTCTCTCTCTTCCTCCACCATAACCGTCTTGGAAGCCACAGAAGCGGGAAGGCTGCTGCACCTGCCACCAGCTTGGCTTCCCCCTGCACCCCCATCTCTGAGCCAGTCCTGGTGGGGACCAATCCAGCCCCGGGCCTGCCAGGAGGAGGGGGCCAGCACCATTGTCACTCTCCCAGGACACCCTGCCCCGCATGTGCACCCCGCTCTCCCGATTAGAACTCTGAATCCCATCTAGCCTCAGAGTCTGAAAGCCTGTAAGGATTTGCCGATCTACACCCCGCCGGCCCCCCAGCCCCTGACCGTCCTCTCTGCACAAGGTGAAGACCGAGCCCTAGACTCCCTGGCCCAGCCCTCCTACAGCCTCTGGCTCCAGAGGCCCATGTCCTACCTCCTCAGATGGCCTCACAGGAGAGCAGGGTTCCTGGTCCCTTGTGGGTGTGGTCTATACCTCATGACCGTCTGAGCCCAGGATTCCAGAAAACCAGCCCCGGACATCGAAGCAATCAATTGTCTGCCCGTCTCCTCGTCCTGTCTTACTGACCGGGTATCCCACCCAACTCCTGATTGCATCAACCAGCGTGCAAAATGCAGGCCTTTGGATGTTGTCAGGGGTTCTGAGGGCTTCAAGCCTCTCCCTCGTTCCTGGACCCTGCCCCCTGTGTCCCACCACTAGCTGGAGCCCTGCCCCCTCCCCCTCAGCGTCTCAATGGAACCTCCACTGTTCCGAGAGTTACCTATTAAATCTTCCATGTTGGAGCACCTGGGTGGCTCAGTCAGTTAAGCGTCCAGCTCTTGATTTCGGCACAGGTCGTGATCTCGAGGTCCGTGGGATCGAGCCCCGCATGGGGGCGGAGCCTGTCCGGGATTCTCTCTCTCTCCCTCTCTCTCTCTCTGTCTCTCAAAATAAATACATACACTTAAAAAGTAAATTAAATAGTCCATATTGCAACGTAAGGATCTATAAATTGCTAGGGAAGCAAAGCACGTTTTTTAAGGAAACAGAGCTGAGTGGAAAAGAGTTTAGAAAAACGGCACTATGGCTGTGGGAGGTGCTGTGAAGGCTGCTGATCAGGGGCTGGAGCCCTGAACCCTGTCCCCTTCCTTCTGCTGGGACTGCCCACCGTGGCCACGTGGCCCGTCTGCGTGAGCCCCTGCAAGCACCCAGGCTCACATAACAACGGCCACGGGAAGCTTACCCAAGGCTAAAGAACGCTCTGTGCGGGGAGGAAGCCCCTGAAATCCCGATAGTGTTGAACAGTGTTGAACAGGGTGCTTTTAATTCAAAACTTACCAAGATTAAGTCTAACGTATACCTGATCGGGAAGTGAGGTTTTCCGCGTCAGCCTGACGGCTTGTCTTCGGAACTGAGGTCAACACGGGAGCTGCTGGGGGTGCCATTTTGAATTCTGTTGAGATGGGCCTTCCGCAACAGAGGAAGGACTGACGCAGAAACCCAAAGAAGGGGAAACCGGAGGCCCTGGGAGTGGTCTCCTTGAGGGTCCCATCAAGCTTCTGACAAGGGCCTGACTACTTTCCATCCTGAAACCAGTAGCCTCCAGGCCTTGGGTTCTTAGAGGCCCCTACACCTTTCAGATGAATTTCCCTTTGTTACTTCAGCAGCTCACATGACTCTCTGGGCTCTGCAACCCAAATTCCTCAGTAACACAAGGTATAATTGAGAAAGACCGGCATTAATCGATTAGCAATCAGAATTTCCCATCAATACTCTCAAGAACTTTTATAGAATGCGTCTAAAGTGCGAACAAATTGATTTGGCAGCCAGGCGACAGATGTTTAGCTTCCTTGAAATTATTTACTGTTCTGACCAAACCTGCTCAGCATCGGCAAATTACGAAACTAAATCTATTTTGTTTATTGTCCACAAGCCAAAATTCACCGGCAGCACAAGGTAGGTTGCTATTTTTAAGGTAATTGCCTTTGGCTTTTTGGCATTCAGAATCTCTAGCAGGATCTGCCCATCCTTCTCAGCCCTGGGTGGCCGGGTGGCCAGCTCCCTACATTCCAAACCTGGTTTCTGTTTTGTTTGTTTCTTCACCCACAATAGGAACGTTTATACCTGATCACTTGTCCCGAATTTAACGGGAAGGAGGAAACTGGCTAAAAAGAAATTCAGTGAATTCCGCTCGTGTTTGTGTGGGCACACACAGCGCCACCCCACACCCATCTACCTCGTCCCTGCTGTCTGCCAGGCCTGTGCCAGCTGCCGGGTACTCAGAGATAAAGGGGACAGTGTCTCAGCCCGTCAGGGGCCTCACAGGGTCATCAGGAAGACAGACAGGTGGCCAGGAACCATGATGCTGTGTGACAGGTCCAAGAGGCACACGGTCTTTGGGGACAGAGAACAGAGTGAGGCCGCCTGCCAGGCCGATCCAGGAAAACCACAGAGAAGTGCGGGCGTTGGGGGGCCAGGGCCCCGGTGGTGGACTGGCTGGTCTGCGGGCAGTCAGGAATGGAAAGAGCATTCCGGGAGGGAGACAAGGACGGACAGAAGCATGGTGTTGAGGAGCCATTCGGAGGTCTCGAGACACTGCTTGTAGGCCAGTTCCCTGAACCCAGGGAACCCATCCATGTCCTATGAGTACAGGAAGTAGAAATGCCTTTGCGTCTTTTTTTCTTCTTTACTTCTTTCTTTTTCTTTTTGTTTGATAACAGATATATGTATGTTTCACATACAATTCGCCCGTTCAAGGGTACGAGTCAATGGTTTTTAGTACATGCACCATGTTATACAGACATCTCCACCACCTGATTTCAAAACCGCCCATCGCCTGGGGCGCCCGGGTGGCTTAGTCGGTTAAGCACCTGCCTCTTGATTTCGGCTGAGGTCACGATGTCACAGTTCGTGGGATGGAACCCTGACCGGGACTCTGTGCACTGACAGCACAGAGCCTGCTTGGGATTCTCTCCCCCCACTGCCCCTCTGCTCCTCCCCAACTTGTGCTCCCTCTTTCTCTCTTTCCATAAAAATTAAAAAAAAAAAAAAAAAACTTTAAAAAATATATCCCATCACCTGAAAAAGACATTCTGTACTCAGCAGTCACTTCCCCTCCCCCAGCCCCTGGAAACCCCGATCTAGTTCCTGTCTCTACAGATTTGCATACTGGACAGTTCATATAAATGGCGCAACGCGGTACGTGAGCTGTGACCAACTTGTTCCACTGAGAATCACGTTTTCCAAGTTTACCCAGGTGACCGCACAGATCAGCACTCCGCTCTCTTTTACTGTCAAATAACTTTCCAGGGTATGGATAGACCACATTCTGTTCGTCCACTGATGGACACTTGGTCTATTTCCACCTTTTGGCTGTTGTGAATTCCATTTCGGTGAACATTCACCCGCAAGTTTTGTGTGGACGTACGTTTTTATTTCCCGTGGGTACGCACCAGAGCGGAATGGCGGGGTCCTTTGGTGACTGTACGTTTAACGTTTTGAGCAACCACCAGGATGCTTTCTGGTAACTTCACTATTTCACATTCCTACCCGCTGTGCGTGGACGTTCTCATGTCTTCGTACATTTGCTAACACTTCTTAGTTTCTGTGCTTCTGATCAAAGCCATCCTAACAGGTGTGATATGATGTCTCGTTGTGGTTTTGGTTTGTATTTCCCTGATGACTAAAGAGATTGATGATCTCTTCCTGTGATCTTTCTTTTTATTTTGTTTTTAAGAGAGAAAGAGAGAGAGCGCAAGGGAGGGGCAGAGAGAGAGAGAATCCCAAGCAGTCTCCACGCTCAGCATGGAGCCCGACATGGGGCTCGATCTTGCAACTGTGAGATCATGACCTGAGCTGAAATCAAGAGTCAGACGCTTAACCCACTGAGCCATCCAGGCACCCCTCTTTCTTCTTTAAAGTTCTTTCTTAAGGCTCAATAAATAACTGATGTCTGGACTTAAAAAGTGACTCGAAGGAGACAAGGGACATCACTTCAGACTGGGTAGGTAAAGGACTGCCAGTCCCAGATTTAATTGGGCGGCTTTGGGCAATTTACCTAATCTCCGGGAGGCTCAACTTCCTCATCTGTAATACGGGAAAACAGATATCTAATTCATAGGCTTCTGGAAAGTAAATAATATATGAAAAGAACCTGTTGCTTGATGGTCAATAAATGTTGGTTTCTTTCTCTTTCTTCTAATAGCTGACTGGGGACAGCTGTGTAGTAACACATTGTCAAGAATTTCATAACTGCTAATGTTTCACAGCAGTAAAATGCCCCTGAGGGTGGGAAAGGACTTTCCGACTGTATCTGCTCGGTTGTTTGGCAAAGGCTGAGACCTGCGGCCTGAAGCAAACAGCAAACCCGGCCACGCCTCCCCTAACCAGGTCCTCCACAGCTGAGGAGGCTCAAAGAAGGATCTGCTGGTATCTTCCCCTGGCCTTAAAGACCCCAAAGTCTCCGTGTGGACGGCAAAAGACTTGGCAAGGTGGTCCAGATGATACAGAGAATATGTGCTATGCATGCTCAGTCGAGAGATTCCTGGAAGCCTGAGTTTCCTGGGAAGGTCATGGCGATGTTGGTCTCTGAGCCGAAGAGGGGGAAGAGGGAAGAGGGGGAAGAATTGGATGGTTAAAGAGGAGGGCCATTTCTCCCCCCCCCCCCCAAAGGGAAACTGATATGTGAGCCGGGCCTAGGCTTGCAAAGTATCTGGGGTTGGAAGGAAGGAGTAAAACTTTGGTTGACTGGATTTCGCGTGGAAGGGAGCAAGAAATCCAGCAGTGAGAAACGGCCTCTCCGAATTCCTACCGTGCCACCATCTATGGCTTTGGTTGTTTACGTGTGACTGTCAAGGCTCTCCCAGATGGCTGCCGTGGGTGTTTCCCAGCGGCTGTCTCGTGATCTGTGCTCTCATCCATAGTCAACTCACGGACAAACAGAAAGAGCGTCGTCTTGCTGCTACCATCGACCCCCTCCCACCCCAGGTGTACTGAGCAGGTGCCCCCCAGAGCTGGTCGGAGAGCCGGTGCCTGGAAATACCTGTTACCAGGCCAGGGCAGGCTCCCTGCTGGGATCTTTCCCTTCTGTTGCACTCAGTTCCTGTCTGGCCGCCCCCCTGGCCCTGGCCGGGCGTTCCTGACTTTCCTGGCTGCTGGCTTTCAAGGCAACTGTCTAAAGATGTACATCTTTTGGGTCAATATATATATATATATATGAAAGTCTGTATATTTATACTCTATATGTACAAAATTATGTTATGGACTGAATGCTTTGGTCCCCCTCCCAAATTCACATGTTGAAGCCCTACTCCTCAGTGGGACAGTGTTGGGACAAGGGGTTAGATGGAGTCATGAGGGTGGGGGCCCCATGATGCAATGATAGATACCAGAGTTCTGATCTCTCCTCACTTTTTCACAGAGAAGAGGTCACATGAACACACAGCGAGCTGGCAGCTCTCCAGAAGCCAAGAGAAGAGGCTTCAGATTGCAACCTGCTTTGCCGGCACCTTGACCTTGGACGCGCAGCCTCCAGAACTGTGAGAAGTGAATTTCTGTGGTTTAAAGCTACCTGGTCTGTGGTGTTCTATTATGGCGGCCCAGGCTAAGACAACATATATACAAACATATTTACTGCCTGGCAAAACTCTTGACCCCCCCCCATTGCAATTGTACAAAAACACCTGTTTCTCTTTATTGTTTATCAGCTTTTTTTTTTTTATTTTTTTTTCAACATTTATTTATTTTTGAAACAGAGAGAGACAGAGCATGAACAGGGGAGGGGCAGAGAGAGAGGGAGACACAGAATCCGAAACAGGCTCCAGGCTCTGAGCTGTCAGCACAGAGCCTGATGCGGGGCTTGAACTCACGGACTGTGAGATCATGACCTGAGCTAAAGTCGGACACTTAACCCACTGAGCCACCCAGGTGCCCCTGTTTATCGGCTTTTAAAGCAATGGTGAATTTTTCTAAGTTGTTCTCGAAGAAACCTGTGTACCTCGTGGTAAAGACCTCCCCTGTGCCTATGGCACTCAAGGAAGCGATTTCATATTACCAGGATAGCTCCCTGCTCCTGGCTCGAGTCCTCTGGGTCCTTCTAAGTTGTTAGAGAACATACATGCCTTAGAACATTTTTCTGAAGTTCTTACTCTGTGAAACATCGCGTTTGTCTTTATTCCCGTGTAAGAATGCATCAACAGTGAATAGATTTCGTTTTATCATTTTTCAACTTCAAACTAACATCCCAAACACCTATAGTGATTTTATAGTTTGGGACACGCATTTTTCCAAAGAGCGTATTTTTTGTGTCTTAAAAAGACATGGTCCCCTGGTGAGTCTGTTTGCTGCCCAGCAGGTCTGAGGGATGTTGAGCTGGAGACCAGGTTAGCTCACCCCTTGTGGGGCAAATTGGAACATCCGGTGGGACAGAGGTGCAGTGGAAGCCGGTGTCCCCTGTGAAGCTGTATTGATGCAGAAATATTTTCCTACAGGCCTTGCATATTATCTGAGTGTGAATAATATTGATTTGCCTACCTTGAACACACCTAATCTTTGGCTCCATTCTGATATCGAACCACTTCATCAGGCCACGGTCAAGTTCACATGTTACCATTCCAAGGCACGATTGCTTTTGGAAGATGCGCTTGTATGGGAGACGTACCAGGCCGAAGCTTGATAGAAAAGTCTTCGGCCTAGTCGCTCACACCTTAGGTAATTTTCGTAAATGTCTTCAATAACTGCGTTGCTGAACAACTGGAAAAACTCTAGCACGAACCACCCCGAGGGCTTGAGCCCTTGAGAAGGCAGGGGGCGGGTCAGACCTCCGTTTGCGCGTCTGCGCTGTGCCCAAACAGCTTCAGTAGTGCCTGCCTGACCTCAGCCTTGGCCCAGCCTCCGCCAGCTATGCCGAGCTCCGGAATCTGTGTCCTGTTCCTCTCTGCGCCGCCTCTGGAGCCGAGAACGTTCGAACCCAGAGGAAATCACAGATCCAAAATGTCTGCGATGAAAGGGACCCCCGGGGTCACCCATCCAACCCTTCCGTGGATGAAGATATTGAACTGCAGAGATGCGAGGTGATCTGCCAAGGGCATTCGGCGCGTCACAGGCCGAACTCGGGCTGCCTCCTGGGCTCCTGACTTCCGGGCCCTTCCCCCGCCTCAAGTGGTGGCAGGCAGGTGCCCTCAGCATCGGGTACTCGTGCTCCTGCTGTGTTCAGACTGCAGCCGGTCCCCTGGGGCCGGTTCGCCAGTATTGTTAGTCACCTAATTAAATGGGAAGCCGCAGCCACCACCCTGCCCTTAATTATTTCGAGGCATCCTGTTCCCTTGGAGTTTTAACACCTCCCCCCTCCCCCTGCTCCACCCAACGCCCACACCCACCTCTGCAGCCAGGAATTATTGTACAGATTTGAGCTGTTTTCCCAGTAAGAAGGCAAGTTTCAAAATAGGACGTGCAGCCATGAAGAGGAAGGGGAAGGGGAAGGAGAAGGAGAAGTTCGGTTGCACTTCAAGAGGAGCCAGAGCTGACACAGACCTGTGAGTCGTGTGGACACGGTTGTGTCGTCCTTGAAGGAGATTCCAAAAGAGAACAGAATAGCAACGGAGAACATTTCGCTTTGGCCTTCCGGTTCTGTTCAACGGCTGAACTCGGTTGCACCTGCTGTGCCCAGGCCCCTGGCTCTGTGGGGAACAAAGATAAAGCCGTCGCACCTCTGGCCTCAGAGAGCATACAGTTTCCAGGGGGAAGAAAGCGTGTGTCCAAATAAAGCATGTTTATTAGTGGAAGGCAGGAAGGGTTCTCAGGCAAGACAGGGGCAGCGCCCGCTGTTTTGGGTGCAGGGCCGAGCTCTGTGTCCGCGGAGAGCGGCTCAAGGCCCCGAGGTGCTGGAACACACAGAAGCCCCACGCCAGCGCCGGCCCGTGTGCAGCGCCCTTCGCCAAACCCGCAGTCGCAGTTCGGGTATAACTTGGGGCTCTCCTTGGGGGTCAGATTCAGGGGCCACGGGATATCCCGGAGCCTCGTTGGCACAGGAGGTTCTAAATGCCACGAAGGGGGCCCTTAAGGAGGATTTGGAGCTCAGGTTAGATGGCCTGCATTGAGGTTAAGATGCTCCAAGTCTAAACAGGCAGCAGGGGGAGATGGGCCTAGGCCATCTGTGCTGACAGCTCGGAGCCCGGAGCCGCTTGGGAGTCTGCGTCTGCCTCTCGCTCTGCCCCTCCCCCGCTCATGCTCTCTCTCTGTCTCAAAAATAAATATACAAAAAATGTTTTTAAAAAATAAAAAAAAAAGTTATTTAACTATCACAAACTCATGAATACTTACAGAATATTATCACATCTGGCTTAGCAACGGGGGTAGGGACAATTCACATTTGTTGCAATGCATGCGTGTTTAAAATTGTTGGAAAACTCAAAAGAATAAATGAGGAAATGCATGCCAGTGCCCAGAGAGAACAAAGAGCCCACAACTTTCCACATGCATTAGCAGAAAGCTCAAATATTGTAACGTACAATTAAAAAGTGAAAAGAGGGGCGCCTGGGTGGCTCAGTCGGTTAAGCGTCCGACTTCGGCTCAGGTCACGATCTCGCGGTTTGTGAGTTCGAGCCCTGCGTCAGGCTCTGCGCTGACAGCTCGGAGCCTGGAGCCTGCAGCCTGCTTTGGATTCTGTGTCTCCCTCTCTCTCTGCCCCTCCCCTGCTCATGCTCTATCTCTCTCTGTCTCAAAAATAAATAAAAACATTAAAAAAAATTTTTTTTTAAATAAAAAAGAAAGGGTAAGTTGATAAGTGCAACGGCCCGGATGCATATCCCAGGTATTAAGCTGAGCACAAGAGGCTTCAGCAGAGTACATCCTGGATGGTGTCATTTATATGAAATCCAGAGAAGCTCAAACTAACCAGGGCGGATGGACATCACATCAGTGGTTACCTGGAGGTATGGGGGGTTGGGGTGGAGATCGACTGCAGAGGGATATAGTGGAACTTTCTGGAGTGACGGAAATACCTTATATTGCGATTGGGATGGTGGTTGTATGAATAATACGCTTATCAAAATTCATCAATATCGCCATTAAAAAACATGCATTTTGTTGTATGTAAATCAGGCCTTCGAGATGCTTCTTTAAAAAAAAAAATAGCTAAGGGGCACCTGGGTGGCTCAGTCGGTTAAGCGTCCGACTTCGGCTCAGGTCACAATCTCCCGGCTTGTGAATCTGAGCCCCGCGTCGGGCTCTGTGCTGACAGCCGGGAGCCTGGAACCTGCTTTGGATTCTGTGTCTCCCTCTCTCTCTTCCCTTCCCCTGCCTGTACTCTGTCTCTCCTTCAAAAATAAATAAACATTTTTAAAACATGGCTAAAATTAGTCACTGTGCTCCGTTGAAGGTCACGCGGAAAATGTACTGGGAAGAACATGTTAAGAAGAAAACAGAACGGCTGCCCCCAAAATAAGAATCTTGATAATCCTCATGTACACGGGCTTGCTAGAAACGTCTAACACCCGCAGCAGCCAGTTTTCCTAGAAGCCAAGAAAAGGCATCTCAGCACATGCTGGTAACCATCAGTTCCAGTTGCAAAATACTCGTCGCAGAAGCGGCTCACATCCCATGAGTAAGAGCGCACAGTCATAAATCAAACACGAGTCCTCGGGTGTGTCCCCTAGCCCACCAGACACCAACGGTGACTTGCCCGTGGGGACCCCTGTGAGGTCCACCGGTTGCATCTTGCTCAACATCCAGGGTTCACAAAGCACACGTGGGGATCCCTGCGGTGCCCACGCCTCCCGCCGCATCAGGAACCGGGGGACGGCACGCCAGGCCACTCACACATCTGGCAGCGTTGGTCGTGCGTGACAAACCGTGGTTGCTCCCTGCGCCTCGCCTGTCTCCCGCCCAGCAGAGCGACAAACAGACGGTTTGCTGTGAGCTCTATCCTCGTACCTCCAGTCCGTCCTGGGCTTTGATGCCCATTACCCGGCTGTGACCGTCCCCGTGGAACCTGGCAGGCACCCAGTCTGTCTCAAGGAAGGCTGTCTGCTGGGCCCCACGTGCCCCATAGCACGGGGACCAGCTTTCCAGCGGGAAATTCTCTCCCGGGCAGGCTCTGCCCTCCCGTCACCACCACCCCCCCCAGAAAAGTGCAGCCCGGCCCACAGACAACCACAGGCCCCTTGCCCTGTCTTCTCTATCTGCACTTAACAGCCCCTGGATCACAGCGAAGGCTTGGGTTGGGGGCCCCAAGTCTGTGCGGTCGGATGGAATGTAGGGGGAAACAGGCATCTGTGAATGAAGCCCCCACCTTAATTCTGTGGACACACAGAGAGGCGGAGGGCCACGGCCCGCAGGTCTAAGTGCTGGCAAATTATACATGAAGCTGCACTTACAATCTGGCCCTCTCCTTGCCCCCCCGGGACATTTAACTCTCACCCCAGAATCATCCTTGTGACCCGGAAGCTAACCCAGCGACCGTGGATCAGCTGTGCCAAACCCAGGACTCCCCGGAGATGACTGGCCTGGTCAGCTCCCCCAGAGCCCAGGACCGACCCACAGGTGTGCTCCCCTAGCGTCCCTGGGCTTCCTGGCACTTGGGGTGGGGGAAAGTACAGCCATCAGGGGGCCAGGCCTGCCTAGACCCCACTTCAGGTGGCTGGTGGGGAAGCCAGGTCGGTACAAAAGCAGCTCCACTTTGGGAGGTGGGGGGGGGGGCAGGATGTGTGGAGGGGAGAAGCTGTCGCTGCAGGAGAGGGCGGCCACCACAGCGAAAGTCTCCTGTGAAGGCAGAGAAGATGGTCTTTCCCTGATGACTCTGATGCCGGGGCGGAAGCACTCGCCCCAGAGGGTAGACGGGAAACGGGGCGCCAGGCTGAGCGCTCTGTCTCCAGCTTACCTGCCAGGTGAGCGCATAGGGGAGCACGGCGGGGCAGGGGTGGGATCAGGCGGCCAGCTGAGCTTGGGCCACGGGAACGTGCAGAGCCACTGTGAGTGACCTTCCTCCGGCTGTGTGCAGCCTCCCAGGTGCAGGAGGAGAAGAGCGGCCCACGGATCCTGAGCGAAGGGACCATTTCTTACCCTTGTTTATGGACCCGAGAGTAATTTTCACAAGGACGTAACTCAAGCAGTGCTTTCTATGTTTGCTCTTGTCGTCATTGTTAAGTAGGTCCTGTCTGGTGCTTTCAATATTGGCATGAACCAACTCTCCGAAAAGAGAAACAAAACTTAGCTCTGAAAGACGTTACTGGAAATTATGATTTCGATGCACTTGAAAGCAATGCATTTTATTCTTTATTTTTTCATTTTTTTGACGTTTATTTTTCAGAGAGAGAGAGAGAGACAGAGCGTGGGGGGCGGGGGGGGCAGAGAGAGAGGGAGACATGGAATCCGAATCTGAAGCAGGCTCCGGGCTCGAAGCTGTCGGCACAGAGCCCGATGTGGGGCTCGAACCCACGAACCGTGAGATGGTGACCTGAGCCCAAGTCGGATGCTTAATTGACTGAGCCACCTGGGCGCCCTGAAGAAAGTGCATTTTAAAACAATGAATGCAGAGGGGGTGACGGTTCACGCTTTGCCCCCTGATGCAAGGACCCCATCTGTCCCCGGTAAGAAAGTAGACCCTGGGGAAAGGGAAGACAGAATGGGCACATGCCCAGCTACACCTCACTGGAGTGGCCACGTCCCGCCAGAGACGGGGGACACATAACCTCAGTGCAACACATGTGACTGAGTACTCTCCAGACATGAAAAGGGAGGGAAAGAAGCTGTGTACATCAGCGAAAGAAAAGTTTACTATGCCGTGCTCAATGGAAATTAAGAAATGCAAGTTTTAGGGGCGCCTGGGTGGCTCAGTCGGTTGAGCGTCCAACTTCGGCTCCGGTCATGATCTCACGGTCCGTGAGTTCGAGCCCCGCGTCGGGCTCTGCGCTGACAGCTCACAGCCTGGAGCCTGTTTCGGATTCTGTGTCTCCCTCTCTCTCTGCCCCTCCCCTGCTCATGCTCTGTCTCTCTCTGCCTCCAAAATAAATAAAAACATTAAAAAAAATTTTTTTAAGAAATGCAAGTTTTAAAACACACAGGATAATACATAATGTTTCCCCAAATTGCATATACAAAGATCTAGAGAATAGATCAGAAGGACACACATGAATTACTCAAAAGCAGGATCTATGAAGGGGCAATGGAATGAACCTTGGGTTGGAATGAATAAGGGAATAAAATAAGACAAGATTTTTCTAATGGGTTAATGAAGACAGGGCACCCTGAGCTGGAGATCAGGCACAATCCAACTCTGTGCACCTAAGATCCAAAACGAGCAAGAAACCGATGAACTCGCGCGGCTGCACAGGAATAGCTGTGAAAGGCTAGAAGCTACTTAGTTATTCAAGAATTAAGGGGCCAATCAAATAAATTATGGTACATCCATATGATGAAATAATATGCAGCCATTAAAAATTACACTGCCCTACAATATTGTGATTTATGAGAGGTACACACTTGGTCTTCATCCAATTCCTGGCACAAAACACCTAAAACCCTTGGAATTTCTTCTAAGGAGAGCAGCAAAGATGTCTTTTGTTATGTTAATGAGGCGGCTTTTGGAGAGCACCTTTGGAGGGGGCTGGTTGCCAAGGAGACCAACCTTGTAATTAAAGGCTTGCAACATTTAGTACCCCCTCCTCACTCAGGGGAGGAGAGAGGGCTTGAGATTGAGTTCAATCACCAGTGGCCTTGATTTAATCAATCGTGCCCCTGTAAGGACGCCTCCTTGTAAAGGATGGGGTTAGGACAGCGTCTGGGTTGGGGAGCTCTCAGAGACGAGGGGAGAAAGTCGCACTCAGAGCAGGGAAGTTCAATGCCCCTTCCTGTTCACCTGGCCCCGTGCATCTCCTGTTTTGAGTTGTATCCCCTGATAATAACCCAGTAACCTAGTGAGTGAGACGCTTCCCTGAGTTCTGGGAGCTGCTCTAGCTAATCGGTTGAACCTCTGTCCGTGGCCAGTCCATCGGAAGCACAGATAACAGCTTGGACTCATGATTGGCATCGGAAGAGGGGTGGGGAGGCAGCCAGTCTTGTGGGACTGATCCATTAACCTGTGGAATCTGAGATCTGAAGCTGCCTCCAGGTAGTGTCAGGGTTGGGTTAAACTGTAGGACACCAGCTGGTGTCCGAGAATTGCTTGGCTACGTAGAGAAAAACTCCACACGTTGGAACCGGAATCAGAATCGTAGTGGCATAAATAAATTCTTTGACGTGGAAAGTTATTCATGATGCATCGAGAAGTTAAAAAGCAGATTATAGAATAGTATGCATGACTGGGGCGCCTGGGTGGCTCAGCTGGTTAAGCGTCCGACTTCAGCCTAGGTCACGATCTCACCATTCCTGAGTTCGAGCCCCGAGATGGGCTCTGTGCTGACAGCTCAGAGCCTGGAGCCTGCTTCAGATTCTCTGTCTCCCTGTCTCTCCTCCCTTCTCCCTTGCTTGTGTGCTCTCTTGCTCTCTCTCGCAAAAATAAACAAATAACATGTTAAAAATTTTTTTAAATAGTATGTATGATTGATTCATACATAACATAGAGACCACTCCATAAGAATGTATACAGCAAAGGCTTAAATGTGGTTACTGCTGAGATAACAAGTACTTCTCCCACTTTTTCTCCTGGTTTCCCTGTGTCTTCCCATAGTTCAGCAGTAACATATATTGCTTACATGATAAAGAAATACAACATTTTCGAAAGGGGCTTTAATGCAGTAGGAAATAACGTGCTAACGTGCCAATTCGCACGTGCGACTCCTCTCTCCGCCTTTAGCGTATTGTAGAGACGGCGAGTGTCCAACTATCTTTGCGCCGTTCGGGCATATCAGCCCCTAGAGGTGTTGATTTCTGGAGGAAAAAGAGATCAGCACCTTGAGGTAGAGCAGGAATATGACCTGCAGGTGTTTCCCGCGATGAAGGAAGAGCCTAAATATAGAAAATTCAACTCTGGGAATGAACTCATGCTGTTCCGTGATGTGAACCTCAGCAAGTTTTCTTCCTGTGCCATTCTTCAAGTGCATGTGGAGGGGAGCCGTTTGGGCGGCTGTCGGGATATAAGGTAGTTTTCCGCTCTCTCCTCCGCTCGCCGCCTGTTTCTGGGTCATTTGGCACCCGTGTGCCCACACCATCCTGTTGGAAGGGGCCCAAGGGAAAGACCATGGTGGTTAAGGGCACAAAATCTGGACTTTGCCAAGAACAACACTCAGGCCACTTGGGCTTCACAGGGTAGGACTCCATCCAAAGAGGCGGGCTCTTCCTGCCCGCCGCCCCCCCACCCCCGGTAGAGAGCACAGCTGAGAAAAGTAGAATTTGCCCAGGACTTGCTAAGACTTTCCTGGAACTTACAAAAGTAACTTCCAAAGTTAGAAGGGGCATTACTTCAACTGTGTGTCCTACTCCCAACTGAAAATCAAACCACAGCCCAGAACATAATTTCCACTGTGACTTTGAAGTGCTTCCTCATATGTGCGTGGCCTTTTTGCAGGTTTAAATGTTTATAGGGGAAATAATTGTGTCATTGTCAGAAAAGGTTTTAGGGTCAGCCCTACATAGTCCACCAACATAGTCATTGAGAATTCTCATTTTCCAACCCCACGGGAGTCGTTCTAAGCGTGTTTCAAACCCCGTTAGCTAACTTAGGCAGGATTTGGAGGCCCCAGGTGTGCCTATAAAGAAGCAGAAACTGATTTGGGGAAGGAAGGAGGGAGAGAAAAGATTGATTCCAGGCACCAGAAACGCCTGGAACAAACATCCTAAACGGGAGGGAGTGTGGCCTTTCAGAAGACGGGTATAATTCCGTCCCCCCAAGTCATCCAACATCAAAAATGTGTTACAAAAACCAAATGTGGTGTGGAATATATGAAGGAGATTTTTGTCCCCTGGACACCGAAAGGAGTGTTGAAGGCAGAGCCCCTGAAAATGCTAGTTTTCGCAACAAGTTCACTGCCAAAGTAACCAAGGCTGTAAGAAGAACTGACGTGCTCCTTACAGGCTAAGCAACAAGGAAGAGCCGGTGGGTGCTGTGGACATGTGAGAACTTGGGAGACAGGCCACCTTGGTGTTCATGATTGCCAAGAAGGGGTTTCTGAGCCAAGCCAGTTCCATGGCTGATCTAAGCTACAGAACGGTAGCTAGGACCAAGTCCCTGAAGAGGACAACCTCCCTGCAAATGAGAAAGGGACTTCTGAAAACCCTTTTTAGATTTAAAAAAAAAATTAATGTTTATTTATTTTGAGGGGAGGAGGGGCAGAGAGACGGAGAGAGAGAATCCCAAGCAGGCTCCACACTGTCAGTGCAGAGGCCAACGTGGGGACTGAGCCCACGAACCCGTGAGATCATAGGTGGGCTACTGTTAGAGACGTGAGTTTCTGAACGTATCATGACAGCTGACCTCCAGGAGATATGCCCTGTGGTGGACAGACTGTAAGATGGCACCCATGACCTCACCTCCTGGAGCTGGCTGTGCAGTGTCTTCCCCTGCAGTAAGGACAGGATTTGCGACTTGCTTCTAATGAACAGAACATGGCAAAGATGATGGGGTGTCACTCCATGTCCATGTGCCATTATGTGAAACTCCATCTAAGCAGACCAACACCAGCGACTCTCGCTGATAAAACAAGGGGCCGCACTGGGAAAGCCCACGTTGCAGGGAACATCAGGTGGTCTCTGGGAGCTGAGCACAGCCTCTAGCTGACAGCCAGCAAGAAGCCACGGCCCTCAGTCCCACAACCACAAGACAGTTAATTCTACCAACTACCCAAATGAGCTTAGAAGTGGATTCTTCACCATTCAAGCCTTCAGATGAGAACACAGCCCGGCTGACATCTTGAGTACATCCTCGTGAGATCCTAGGCAGGGGGCCCACTAAGTGGTGACAGAATTCCTGATTTGAATTCATGATAAACGTGGCAGGGGCGGGGGGTTAGGCCACTAAGTGTGTGATAATTGGTATGAAGCAATAGATAACTAATACACATGCCCGGCTAATGTAGATGGTGGCAGATGAAGTCTGGTGAAGTTGTTGTCCTTCCATTGGAAAATCAGGGCTAGAAAAGCCTCGATATACCACCTTAGTCCACACACACACACACACACACACACACATAACCAGCTGTAAATCATTCCTTTTGTCATGGCAGGAAGGGGGACAATAACCAATGACCTAGTGCTGTGGCATTTTCTGCAGGCTGCTCATGGAATTGGAACAAATGCTTCAAGAAGCCCAAATAGAACAAATCAACTCCTTGAGCGCGGTGTTTGCACCAGAAACCAGAAGATCTGCTTTGACCTTATTATATCGGGAATGTTAATCTTTCTTAAGTTTATCTTTAAAGTAAATTAACTAACTAATAGATAAATAATCTATTATCTAACTTACCTAAGATAAATTAGTTAACTAATAGATAACACCCATTGTTCTCTCTTATGGGATAATTTTGAATCTCTAATCATGCAACAAACGTGTCCTTAGACCTATGTCACCGCCAGTGTCCAACTTTGAGTTTTAAAATCAACACCATGAGGGGCACCTGGGTGGCTCACTCGGTTAAGCATCTGACTTCAGCTGAGGTCACAATCTCACAGTTGTGAGTTCAAGCCCTGTGCCAAATTTGAGCTGGGCTGACAGCTCAGAGCCTGGAGCCTGCTTCAGATTCTGTGTCTCCCTCTCTCTCCATCCCTCCCCTGCTTGTGCTGGCTCTCTCTCTCTCTCTCTCCCTTGAAAAATAAATAAGCAAACATTTAAAATCACCTCCATGACTACAAAATGGATAAACATGACCTTGCAACTGTTCATGGTGCAGAAGTTGACCACAAGTTCAAGGGCAGGGCTGTCAGGTGTCCAAATACCATCTTGGGCTGCAACGATTAGAGAACCGCATCCACGTCCGGGCAGGTAAGATGTTTGCTGTGTTAAAGCACATTCATTCCCTGGGGTCAGTCCTAGGAAACCGGTTGAAAGAAGACAATAGGAGGGACCAGCAGTGTTTAAGGGAAGCACGATCTGACAGGTGAAGTCTCGTTCGATCGTGGAAACTTGTAAGAAACCAGGAAAGGACAGGTAACTCTCTTTCAATACCTGCAGGGCTGTTCTCAAAGACAGAATTCTAATCCGTGACAAGCGGTACCCCTCATCCACCCAGGCACCTGCCCCACCATCGCACCAACTCTTTCCTTTGCCTGAAAGTGCTTTTCCGGGAAAGTGGACAACCCCTTCCTCTGCTCTTTTGCATCTCTGCTCAATGCAACCTCCCAGTACAGCCTGTCCTGACCACCCCAAACCTCACAGCCTCCCGACCTGGAACTCCCATCCCTGCTTCACTTTCCTCCACGATTCCTGGCACCTGACATACCAGTGTTTTACTCACTTGTTTGTTTCCCGTCTGTGTCTCCCCTGGAGTGCACGTTCCGTGAGGACAGGCAGTTGGCTCACTGCCATTTCCCCAGTGCCTCCATTTGTTGAGTACACAGAGTGGACACTCAATAAATATTCAATTATTAGGTTAATTAATTGCTTAATCAGTCTTATTCATATTATTCTGCTCTTTATGGAGACATTTGTCATATCCTTCGTCTCTAGATTATAGCTTCTTAAGGGCAGAGACTCTAAGGGAAACATTTGGATTCCCTAAGTACTTAGCACATTGATGAATGAATGAATGAATGAATGAACCAACCAAGGAACAAGCCATCTAAGGCCTAAAGGGCAAATGACACATTAGAAGAGGACAGGGAGCCACCAGGAAGCCTTTGGACGGAGGTTTGGAATTTCTTCTTGTAGCAGAAGTCAGGCTTCTGTTTACAGTACTTGCAAAAGAGTAAGCCCAGTGTTAAATTTATTTTTTATTTATTCAATACGATTCAGAGTTTTTCAAACCAAACAGGAATTAAAAATTTTTTTTTAATGTTTATTTATTTTTGAGAGAGAGAGACAGACAGACAGAGAATGAGTAGGGGAGGGGCAGAGAGAGGGGGAGACACAGAATCCGAAGCAGGCTCCGGGCTCCGAGCTGTCGGCACAGAGCCTGATGCGGGGCTGGAACCCACGAATCGCGAGATCGTGACCTGACCGAAGTTGGACACTCAACCGACTGAGCCACCCACAGCGCCCCAAAATGGGGATTTTTAAAGAAAATTCTTCCTAGAGTCAGATAAGTTTGGAAAATTCTACATCTCACAATGTTGAACACACTTCTTTATGGCAAAGCTTGTTCACAGATGCTTTTAAAATGCTAATATTCATTCTGAATAAATCACCAACATTCCCGATATTTTTTTTCCAATTTTGTTTTGTTACTCTTTCACCACAGGGCGCTCTGCCCATGGAATAGCCATGAACACCCTCCAGTGTTTCACAGCACAGTATCTGGGAAATGTCACTTCAATATATAGGTTCAAAATTAACCCTGGAGCCTCTGTCCACCACGGGCTTATTTAACTGGAAAACTCGGCGTTCACTCCTCTGTTTGCAGAAGATCTGACGTGTAAAAGTAAAGATAGTAAGACCCAGAAGAGCTGAGCAGGACCTTTCCGTCTGTCAGGTGATCAGAACGGATCCAGCACTGTTTTTAAATAATAATAATAGTAAACTTTTAAAAAGTCTGCAGGTGGCAAGGTAAGGACACATGAGGAGGGGAGAGAAAGCTCGACCCCCAGGAGGGAGAAAGACACCCCTGTTTCCTTTGAGGGCAGAGCGTGTCTCGTACGTTGGGGAACGTCTTGCTCTCTCTCGGTCCTCTTCACGCTCAAGCGACAGCTAAGGCGGAGGGCGAGCTCCGTGCCCAGTGGACCAGGGCTGTGCTGCAAACCTCTAGCGACAGCCGTCAGAGCCACCCAGCTCACCTCCAACCCTGTGTGGCTTCCAGGACGTGGGTGGCCAAGCCCCGACTCACAAGATGATGGCAGACGGGCAAGTGAAAGAACACCTACAAAAAGCTCTTTTCCGTCCTTCATCAAACAAGCAAGTGCGAAGGTTCAATGCCACCGGACGTCTTTTCTCGTTTCCACGAAGGAAGTGTGTTTGCGGAAAGCTGCTTCCCGTCCAGCGTGTGCCCCCGGCTTCTTCCCAAGGGTTTGAAATATCAGAGTCTGTCACTTCCCTTCTTGTTGGCAGAGGAGACTTGGCTGGGCTTTCCTACCCAAAGCTTTACTCCAAGTAGCACCTTCACGTTACATAAGCACGTCTATGTCATATATGAGCGACCTGACGTCTGGGGGGGGACTGTAAACCCAGACGCTTGCCATATGCTGGTGGAGGGTCTAAACCCTGGGGGTGGAGGGGGCTGGTGACGGGCATCCCTTCCTGCGCCCAGACTCCAAAACCCCCAGGCAGCCGGACAGCGTTCCCCAGGGTTGCTGTCCCACCCCCGTGGCAGGCTTTCCGTGACGGTGTGCCTCCGAGGTGTGGAGACATGTGTCTCTCTTCTTTCCTGCCCCTCTCCCAGCGAGGATTGTGTGGTTAGCGGTACTTCTGAGCCGGGGAGGGAGAGGCCTTGTTCTGCATTGTGCTTTTTCATCCTCAATGCCAGGCAGGCCCTGGCTCCCTGGGTCCTGGGGGGACAGCCTTCTCCATGATCCGGCCCATTTTCCCCTGCAGATTTCTTATGTCCGGGAGTAGAGGGCTTTTTGTTTTGTTTTGTTTTGTTTTGTTTCCTGTCCCTTCCTCCAAACCCAGTGGGTCTTGACCTGCACCCTTGGGGACCACGGTTTGCTACCCCTACCCAAACAGCTTCAGGTTTCCCACGTGAGCAGGTCCTGGGTGGGCCTCTAGAGGCAACTGCTCCTGTCCCCAGACCTACACTGTTAGGGAGCATTCCTCCCGTGTCCCTCCCCATCCTGGTCTTTCCCATGAGCCATGCACTGGTGAGATCCATGGAGAAGAGCCAGGAGCCGGCACCAATTTCCCCAGCGTCTGCCGCTCCCAGGGATTCTAACCTCTCAGAAGAGCCCACATTCAGCCTCGACAATTAGTCGAAACTCTGGATGGAGCCTTCCGGCTGCTTGTGTGCCGGCCCCATCCTTCCCATGCTGTGCTCCGTATAAGCTGGCACTCCCGTCCAGCTCCTCGTGGGGACACGAGTCTCCCCCCCGGATCTCAGGCTGGTGGCTGCCCGTCTCACTGTTAGGGTGCATCACCCTTCCCTCCACCTTCCTACCTCCTCGGCAGAGTCTGGAAGTCCCCTCCCCGCCCCCACCTCTTTCTGAAAAGAATAAAAAGGTTTCAAAGGGATTCAATTTCTTTTGAGCCGATTTTGTTTTTGTTTTGATTTTGATCAACGTAACAACCCTGGGGTGGGGGGGAGACGGGTGGAGTGCTTTGTTTTTTTGTGTGACCTTTCACATACAGCAAACAAAACCCTTGGAATTTCTGCGTGGTGTTTTTACAATTTACAATAGGCATTCTCTTGAGTGCATTACCTAATGATCTTCTCGCAGTAACCCGATTCTCATTCTCGCGCCCCGTCTCCGCACTCACACGCCCGCAACGCCAAGGCCTTAACCCCCGCTCCCGGGGCCAAGTCTATGATTATTCTCTCTATGACATGCTTATCCTTGTAACGGTTGTGCTCATGTCATTTTAATTAAAAAGAAGCTTCGTTTTCAAGCAATTAAGGCCCTTGCTCAGAGAACAGAACTGAGCCTTTCAGTGCAAGGCTGGCTCTTGAACCCCACTCTTCAATCAATAATGATGTACTGTGTGCCCTGGGCCAGCTGTTGTATCAGATTTAGGATTAGTATTCACCAAGACCCAGCCTTCGGTGGGGCCCAGGCTCGACTCGTTCGCTGCCATCCATTTAATTCTTAAGACAGTGCCATGAGATCGAGACCATTATGTCCACTTAAAACATCGTTTTGTCGTTTTTTAATCTCTCAGGTAGTACTCATGGTTTTTTGCTTTTTGTTTTTGCTTTTAAATCAAACTTTGCAGAAGTATATGAAGTAGGGGCACTCGGGTGGCTCAGTGGGTTAAGCGTCCAACGTCGGCTCAGGTCACAATCTCAGGGTCCATGAGTTCGAGCCCCGTGTCGGGCTCTGTGCTGACAGCTCGGAGCCTGGAGCCTGCTTCGAATTCTGTCTCTCTCTCCCTCTCTTTCTCTCTCGCTCTGCCCCTCCCCAGCTCTCTCTCTCTCTCTCAAAAATAAACAGACATTAAAAAAAAAGTATATGCAGTAAAAAATAAGGCAAACCTCCTCCATCCCAACACCTAGGCTCCAAAGCAACCACAAGTAGGCTTATGTCTTGTGGAGGTTCTTTATATTTCCTTCCAGATAATATTTGTCCCCACAGAATCAGACCTATACATGATACATTTATAATACATACTTTTTTTCTATCTATGTGGGCTGACACTCTTAGCTACTTGACTTTTTGCACGAGATATGTGTGTGTACTGAGTATTTATAGATAGTATACATATCTATATAGACATATATAGGTATCTGGATCTACAGGGATGTGTTTATCTTAAACATCTTTCCTTATCAGTAGGTAAATAAGCATCTCTGTTAATCTTCCCAAGCAGCTGTTTGGTATTGCACTGAAGAGCTGTTCTAAAGTTTCTTTGCCAGTTCCCTCATTGAGAGCTATGTAAGTTATGTCTAGGTGTCGTGACTCTGTAATAAATTAGCTGGGTGTTTTGTGGGCAAGGTAATTAATCTCTATCTCAATATTCTCATCTGTGTAATGGAAATAAAAATAGTGCCTCCCAATAGGCTGTTGTAAAGATAAAATGGGAACAAAATATAAAGCACTTAGAAGAGCATTTGGCCTGCTGTAAACATTCAGCAACTGTTGGATGTTATTATTATAATAAATTTCTGTGTTCTTTTGCGAGAATAAACGACGCATTTCTGTAAGTAAAATTCACGTGCAAGAGAGTGCAGACACTTAAGAGTTTTGGGAAGCCCAGCCAGATTGCCTTCCTAAACATTTACTCTAAAAGCGTTCAACCTCACAAATAAAAGCAAGTCAAAGCAACGATGTAATTCCATGTCTCACCTACTTAACTACCCAAGACTGAGCAGTTGGAAGGCAACCCGTATTGGCGAGGATTTGGGGAAAGGTGTCTTCAGACTGACCCGAATCAGGTTTAAGAAACTCTCTTGCTGGGGCACCTGGGTGGCTCAGTTGGTTAAGTGTCCGGCTTCGGCTCGGGTCATGATCTCACAGCTCATGAGTTCAAGCCCCGCATCAGGCTTCCAGAGCCTGCTTTGGATTCTCTCTCTCCTTCTCTCTCTGCCCCTCTCCCACTTGCATTTTTTTGTCTCTCTCTCTGTCTCTCAAAAAGAGACAAATAAACATTTTTTTAAAAAAAGAATCTCTCTCGCTAATTTTGCCAGGCACCCTTGGAATATCTACAGGTTTTTTGTGTTTTGTTTTGTTTTGTTTTTTTTAACAATTATGCAAAGTCTAGTTTGGCCTTCAAGGACCCTGAGGCTGAGGGGTGGCGGGTAGTGTCCCTCTGGTAAGAAATCCCCTCCAGGTGCCATGAGTCCACTCCTGGGCCCAGATGGTTACCAGTGAGCGGCTCTCGTTGTATTTCAGCTCCCTAAGTCATGGGGTTAGCTCTTCGGCCGCTCATAGGTCCATATGCAGCACCCAAAGGGATAAAATAAACGATGTAGGAGGACGGGACCCTTCATTTAAAGTCTCGGAGGCCAGTGGTGAAGAGAGCGAGCAGACTTCTGCCTCTGCCACCTTCCACTGTGTGAGCTGAAGCAAATTACTTGAGCCCTGTCCACCTCTCTCTCCTCAGTAAATGAATGCCACTATCAGTCCCTATCTCCAGGGCTGGTCTCCATGGCTATTGGCCCAAGGAAGACCATAGGACCCACAGAAGGCTGAACCGCTCCTGTTCCGGTGGGTGAAGAGCCACTGTCCTCAGCAACGCGCCTGACCGCAGGTCAGCTCTTCCTTCCCATTCTCCCGCAGCTAAAGGGTTCACGTCACGCCTGGCGCAGCAGTGGGCCTCCCCATTTTATCGCTGGAGCCGAATCCATTCCCGATCGAGCACCGCTCTTGCCCTAACGGAGTTGGACCATTCGACTGTCACTCTGGCCTGTTCGTGGAGTCACGGGGGATATTTGAGTGCACAGGAATCGCCCGGCCCCCGGTTCAAGCTCACCATCAATAATAAATTATGATCACAATTGAAACTAAACTCTCAGTGCAGAACAGAGACAAGCAATCCTATCACAAGGTCCCACTCAATCTTCTCCCTGTCTCTAGCTTCTCCGGGGAAGGGATTCCTGTTGGCAGTGTCTTGAAGAGGAGAACAAAGAAAGCCAGAGAGTAGAAGGTGGTCCTCATAGCGTGGGACTAGCAAAGGGAAAGGTGGGAAACAGCCAGAAAAGGCTTGCTGGCCAAAGGTCTGGGAGGGGCTGGCTGGGGAATGAAGAACTGAAGGTGGAAGAAAGCCACGATCTCAGTTGAGGGGGACGGCCAGAGGCTGATTCAGCTGAAGGGGTCTACGCTTTGGGGCCATTGGTTTGCGGGGGCCCCTTCCAAGACCCTGGGAGGGGCCGAGTGATGTATTGGCATGGCCGTACATGTTTCTGAAAACTTTGCAGAAGATATTTTAACCACAGTTACTTATGATCTCTCTCTGCCTCTTTCTCTCCTTCCCTTCTGTCAACTTCTCCTCGTGTCGCTGGTATTAGAGTGAAGTTGCCTTGATGATATATTTAGTTGGGGCTTAATGGGCATACTTATCTGGTTTGTGGTTATCTTTGTGCATAACTGTGGTCATTCTAGCCAACCCAGCATAGGAACAATGGCTGCCGGGAATAACCCTATCACCCTCCCTGGGACTCCCCTGACGTACGGCCCTGGGAGCCACCTCGCTACACGAAGGTACCCCTTTACATTCCCAGCATCGCAAGGATGTATATAACAGAGCAAAACTGAGTTTAAAATAAGAAGCAGGAGCTAGACTGTGAAATATCCTTCCAACACTAGGTGTAAAATTACAAGCTGAGAATTCAGTGCTCATAGATGCCTTGCTAACACGGAAGCCCTCTCCTTCCCATCAGGGACGTATCTATGATGCTGCACAGACGGCTGTAAATGGACCGTCTTTTTTTTCTTCTTCACCGCGGAATTGCATAAATAGAATTATCAGAGTCTCTGTGTAACTGCAGCAGTGGGAGAAACGGTAGGCACATCTGGGTATAAAGATACATAAATCTTAATGCACCCCAGCTCTTGGATCCTGTTTTCGCGTATCTGACGCATCATATCCTTGCAACGTCCGATGGTTCTAGGCGAAATGACATGTGAAGTTGCTGCCCACACAGCAAAACAGTCTAAGCAAAGAGGGTTCTCTTCGAAAACAGTACTTTTCTAGAAGTCTGCATTTGTGGGGCGAGTGCAGTTCAATTACGAAATTATGTGTAATTAAAAACCTATTGCACTTTCTTTACTCTTTATAAACACTCACTTTTGTGCCTAATTTTATATTCATAGTTTTGTACGCTCCTTCCTAATGAGGCCCTCCAAAGTTGTACAAGCTTCAGACTCCACAAAATCTGGGTCTGCCCCTGCATAAACTCACAGGGGGAGAGAAAATGTGTTCCTTCGAACTCACTGAGTTCGTTTCAGATTTAAAACAAAATCGTCAAAGTAGGACACCCTGTTTCCAGCTTCTGCCACCCCAACCAGAGTGAAATCAAGAACAGGAAATTAGGGGCGGCTGGGTGGCTACAGTTAAGCGTCCAACTCTTGATTTCGGCTCAGGTCACGATCTCGTGATCGTGAGATCGAGCCCCACACGGGGCTCCGAGCTGGCCGTGAAACCTGGTGCACCTGCACACCCACCCACGAAAAGAACAGGAAATGAACTAAACTGCAGACCTTATTAGAATCTCACTGATTTTTTCCTCCAATATCTCTTTTCCGTTCCGAGGTCCCATCCAGGATTCCGCACAGCACTTAGCTGTTATCTCCCGGTTAGTCTCTGTGGTCTGGGTCAGTTCCTTAGTTCTCTACCTCGTGCAACTCTGACGCTTGGGGTGAACGCTGACTGGTTATTTTGAACAATGTTCCTCAGTTAAGGCCAATGTTTCCTCAAGACTGGAGCAAGGTGATACATTTTCAGCAGGAATATGACAAAACGGACATGATATTCTTTCGGTGCGTCTCCTCAAGGAGTTCATGACGCTGGTGTGTGTTCTTAATTATGACGTTCCTCTTGATCATTTTGGTTCAGTTGGTGTCTGCTGGGTTTCTCCATTATAAATTTACTCTTTTCCTCCTTGGTAGTAGATAAGAATCTCGGGGGAGATGCTTTGGGACTCTGGAAACCCTACTTCTCAAACTTCCTCCCTCTAACCTTAGTATCAGGGCTCTTGTCTGCAAACGTTATCACTGAGGTGTGTGCATCGCGGTGATTCTTTATTTCCCTCTTTTCGTCTTTATTCAACATTTGAAATTCTTTTTCAAGGAAGAGATGTCTCTCCTCCCCCGTTTGCTTACTTATCGTTCAATTCTTTATGTACCCCAGTAGGAAGGCATGATGGCTTTGTATTTTATTCTATATATTATTCAATACCGTAGCTCAACTGTTTCAACTTTGGCCACTTGGGGTTCCCTTAGGTTGACTCCTATGTCTGTTGACAGGCTCTCATCTCTTCTTGAGCTTTCCCTTACTTTTCGGCATCACAAGATGTTCTAGGCTCATCTTGTGTTTTCCCTTTCCCAGTACTGGCACCAACCACTTCCTTTTATTGGAGACTAAGATATGGGCAACAGGTGTGCTCACGGTACCTGGAATGTCACTGCTTCCAGGCTCTCGCAGAGGACAGAGCTAAGAAACATATGGAAGTATAGTCATGCTTGTGTATACCCACATCTGTATCTATCTATCTATCTATCTATCTATCTACCTATCTATCTATCTATCATCTATCTATCTCTACCTATCTCTATAAAATAATGAGCTTCTCCTAGTACCTCTTATCCCAGCTCAACACCTTTTTAGGTAAACAGATGGCGGAGGCTACCAGTGTCACAGAAATAACAGCAAAACCCATCCTCCGGAAACCCCCAGTCCATCCCACAGCCCTGGGGTCTCACAGATACTCCTCAAGGGTACCCATTATTTGAGCTCCCTCTGTAGTGTCCAGATGTAAGGGCTCAGCTTCCACTGGGAATAAGTCAATCACCTTGTCCTTCTTAAAACCAAGGACACAAAACTAAAGGAAAATGATCGGATTCCAATTGTTGGTCCTCCAAATGTTATGACTGGCAAAGACTCAGATATATTAAGATGCTTGGATTATGCCAGATTGCATCTTTAAAATTACGCTTTGTTGACATTGGAGCTCTGCCAGTCCTCAGCACCCAATTGGAACGAAGGTAAAAGAGCTTCATATAATCTGAGTTAACACTTCAATCGGGGTGACTGAAATCACAGGGCTTAGGTGCTCATGTGTGCGGTGCCTTCTGTGTTATGCAAGCCAACACAACACTTTATCAGCAACGACCCCAGAGCAGTGCTAATGCTCCCAGAGGCAGCCAGTTTCTCCTCATTAATAATGTAACAGTAATAGCATTTAGAAGCTTGTCCCTCGCTACATTGGTTTCCACAAGAGGAATTTCCCCTAAACACTCTGGTTCCTGTCCTACCTTCCATTTTTTCCAAGAGAGCTGGGGTCAGTGAGCAGATCGGGAAGTCAGGAAAAGAGAGCAGGCGTGCACAGCCGGCCCGTCCTCCTCCTCCTGAGAGCAAAGAGGAGACACTCTGGTCTGCTCCTCGCAGCCCCAAGGGCTCCAGGACCACGACCACGTATGTGGAGGGTTATGGTTCCTTGTCTCTGCCTGCGGTTGAGCAGGGAGGTCTAAGCCCGGTGCTCCTGTACATGCTAAGCCGTGATCTGGTCCAGGAGTACCTTTGAAAAATTTTTAAATGTTTATTTATTTTTGAGAAGAGAGAGAGAGAGAGAGAACATGAGCGGGGATGGGCAGAGAGAGAGGGAGACACAGAATCCGAAACAGGCTCCAGGCTCCGAGCTGTCGGCGCAGAGCCCGACGCGGGGCTCGAACTCACGAACTGACAGATCATGACCTGAGCCGAAGTCGGACGCTTAACCGACTGAGCCACCCAGAAGCCCCCCCAGGAGTACCTTTTGGACTGCAAAAGACACAGGTAAATCTACACTGTAGTGAGGACAGGTCTTGCAGATTTTTGAATATTGACAGTTTTAAGCTGATTTAAGATCGTCCAAGTGAGATTTGATCTTGGTGCGTCACTGCTTTGGACAGTTTTGTTTCTCAATTCTGTTTTTTGTTCCTTCAAAAAGGAAGGACAGCAGGACCTGACCTTGAGCAAGCACAAGCTACCCACACCTTAGCAAATGCTCCTACCCTTAGCAAACTCAGGTGGGTGGTAGAAGGCCACAGAGCCCCGGCCTTAGCCAAGGCGGGTGCTACTGGGACCAAGTAGGTGCATTAGCCAAACATGAGCTGTGTGTGGGCGGCCGCGGTATGCCAGCTGCTACAACTTGACCTTGAGCTATGCAGGCACAGCTGACATTTAAACATGCACACCAGTATCACAGGTGAGGCTAAAGCTGGAGGAGAGCCTCCTCGACCTTGACCTTGACTTCGGTAGGCAGAACATTTTCTGCTTTTAAACTAAGAGGCAGCTGAGTTCTGCGGGGAGTTCTGTCTAGCTTTTATGTGGGTGACAGGCGTGGGGAGATGGGCAGTGATGCACTGGCCGCCCAATCCCATTCTGTAAGCACATCCGAGGAGGAGGCTGGAGGGACAAAGCTTTAATCATGTGGTTCCCCACAGGGCCCTGCGCTGGCTGTACATATGTTCATTACAAAACCTCTGCTCCTGGCTTTGGACTTCAGAGACCTGAACTGAGTCACCTGCACGAGGTGGTGGGTTTTCGTAATAAACAAATAAAAGGAAACGGGAGTCTCTGAAGAAACAAAAGCTGTCATTTTGGATTAAGGTCGAGAAACAGCTCCCCAGAACTGTTGCAAACCTGAAAGCTACAAATGCCTGTGCCTCTAAGAATCACATTTGCTCAGAAAATCTAGGAGAAGCCAGAGTGACATTAAAAAAAAAAAAAATCTTTAGGCTTATAGTCAGAACAGTCGCCCTGGAAAAGTAAAAATAAAATAAACGAGACTGGGAGGATTGAACTGGAGAGAGAGAGAGAGATTTCTTAAAGAGGCAGCAGAAAGGGCAGGATTTTAGCAGACATCCAAAAGAGTGGTAAAGGAGGAAGTATTGACATCTAAGGCCAGGAAAGACAGATATAAATAGGAAAGATCTAGCTCTAACAGGGAAATGGTGATCTTGGTTGTTCACAGATCAGAAACAGTGATGGAGTCCGATGAAATCTGGCAAATCTGCCCTCTCAGGAGCTATGCCAGGAGGGCTTCCTGGAGGAGGTAAGGAAGAAGAAGGTAAGGAAGAAGCCTCAGAGTCAATGGTAAAAGCAACTGGGAAATCGCCATTAGTGGTCGGGCAGACGTTCCAAGTAATCAGAGAAAATCTGAACAGATTCGAGAGAAGGCCATGCAGACCAGTGTGAAATGCTCAAAGTGGCATCCTCGGGTGGATTTCAGAGTGACCCGGTCGATGTGGCACCAGTGTGTCCTACCCTGTGAGGACAAGCCTCAGGAATAAGCACTCTGAGAAAGGACAGCCAAAAAGCTTTGAGCCAGGAGGACAGTGAGAGATAGGTCAGGTCCAGACCTTTCTGAGATACCCATCCGATGGCAGAATGTCCTCTGGTGGAATGATCCGGCTCAGGAAGGGAGTTGTAGGGGCACGGGCAGTGTGGATGGTTGCCACAGACCTAGAACATTTTTTTTCCTTTTTCCTTACTATGACAGCCTGGCAATCTGGAGGGATTGTATGGAGGGATACGTTTGAAAAACAAAAGCCACGAGGAAATAGAAGGAGAAAAGGCACTCAGACGAGGCAAACGGTCCTAACCCAACATGCTTGAGACAAGGAGAGGAAGCCATTCGGCAAGTGGCTTAAGCTGCTGGAAACTCAAAGGGCCCTCTGAAGAGTGGGACGCAGAGAGAAGCCCACGCCACCAGACGCGTCACGATCAGACCCTGGAAAGGGAGCACTCCCAGCAGAGCGCACAGATCATGGGCTCAAAGTGCCCAAACCAGAGGTTTCCTTATGGGGAATGGAGATAAGCGTCCAACAAAACTGGGGGTGGGTCTCAGACCACAAATGTCTAAGCTCCACAAGAGGGCGGCAGTGTTGGGTCGCATGTTAGCAGGTGGATTCTTCCCGGATGAGATGAGCCCAGCTCTGTAATAATATCTCAACACTATATTTCTCCCGACTGAGTTTAACTCAGAGGTCAAGGACTTGAGCCAACTGACATAGCCTGATGGGCACCTGTGGGGGAGGGGGTGAAAGCAAGATCGTCTCCACGCACACCTTTTGTTCACATGCCCAGGTCACTGCAAGGCTGGGCACTGGCTTGCCTCACTAGGGCCGTGAGCGTGGCATGGGTGCCCTGTGATTCCTGTCCTCTTAACTCTTGGATTATTTAAAAGAGGCACACACGAGAGACTCAGGCACCCTCCTGCATGTTGGAATCACCTGAGAAGCTCTGGGAAAGTCCTGATGCCTGGGTCTCACCCCAGAGGTTCTGAATTCACAGGTGTGGGAGTTATATACGGTCTCCAGGTATAGTAGGATGCCCAGAACTCAGCATGTTACCTTATTTGGAAATGGGGTCTTTGCAGATGTACTCAGTTAAAAGTCAAGGTCAGAGCACACTGGATTAGGATGTGCCCTAAATCCAATGAGAGCGTTCTTATAATAGAACGGACACACAGAGACCCAGAGAAGTCAATATGAAGACAGAGGCAGAGACAGGATGGCAAGATGGGTCTACGAGCCAAGGAACGCCAAGGATTTCCAGCAACCACCAGAAGCTGGGAGAGGCATGGGCTGGTTGCTCCCTCCAAGCTTCCAGCCTCAAAAGCTGTGAACAAATGGATTTCTGTTGTTTTAAGCCCCTCAACTTGTGGCACTTCGTTACAGCAGCCCCGGGAGCTAATGCACCAGTGGACTGTCCCATGTGGCCAGGTTGCCAACCCCTGCCCTTTCCAATAGAAGAGAAGCCGGATTCACGAAGAACCTTCTATCCACTGTGCATCCCATCAAGAATGTGTCTGGCTGAGCCAGAGAGGAATTAGAAACGGGAGCTGGATTTCTGGTCTTTCACTTCTTTGACTTTTAACTCACAAGGGAAAAAAAAAAATTAATTCCAAACGCTATTCCTTTGGATTCCCACTTCTTTGAAGTTTCCCTTGCAAGGGGGCCTAATCTGGTTTTATTTTATCCCCAGCAACTTCCTAATGAAGAGAGAGTTTGTATTCAAATTGAGGAATCTTATCACTGCCTCAATTTTTGGAGAACATTTTCGGATGTCACTTGATCATACTTGTCCCTTGATCATTGCCGACAGGCAATGTCAACAACGTGGCTGGATAGAATTGGAAAGGCCAAACAGAAGACAGAGTGAGTGTGCGGCCTTGGGGAAAAAGTGACCTTGAGCTGATATAACTCGTGCAGTGTTCCCACTGATTCCCGAACTCTCTGGGAGCCGAGTATGTTGCCTCCGAGTCCCTAAGGGAATCTATAATCGAGCAGTGCCCGGCTAGGTGCCAGCATCATGGGAAGATGGGGCGGGTCTGTCCTGACAAACTGCTCATCTCCTCCTCGGAGATGGAGGGCTTGGGCGGCCCTTGCCCCAGTGGGCAAGTCCTATGCATAACAGAGACAGTCAGTTGGGAGTGGGGAAGCCACCCCTCTGGCCATTGGAGGAGGGGTTTCCCCAGAAGACCCCAGGCCTCCAGGCCTACCCGACTTCAGTAGAGCAAGCTTTCCGTGGCCTTCATTGCTGGGCCCCATGAAAAAAACCTATTGAAAGTTTGTGGCCCTGACAGTCTGTCTTTCCCCCTCTCTCCCACCCAGACCCGGGCAAGGTAGAACAGGATAAAGCCTGTCAACTGGGTGCAGGCTCCGTCTCTGCCCTTTGTAGCCTGTGCCAAATCTCACGTGCAGGCCGGGAGCTAGCAGGCCATATCTTGAACCTGATTGTCTTCGTTTACCATTAGTCAGAAATCGGGAGGGAGGGGAATGCCATTTGCTGACCCTGAAAGCAAACGCCACTGGCCCCTACTGAGGACGGGCCGGATGCTGGGCTCTATGCCAGGACCCTACAGGAATATCGCAATATTGCTCTTTTGGGTTTCGCTACTGCTCTAGAAGGCAATCTATCATCCCATTTCACAGAGGAGTACACCGAGGCACAGATAGTCTGAGTAATATTACACAGACCGGGAGTGGGAGAGCTGAGATTTGAACCCATGTAGTCTGATCCCCAAATGCCAAAGTTAGTGAAAGAAAAGCAGACCTAGGTAGTGCCAAAACCTTTTCTGGCAAGACATAATATATAATATATAATACACATAGGTGTATATATAATACATATGGGTATAATACATTTGGGTATAATATGTATGAATATATATATATACACTCAAGTAAGAGTTGAGTATATATGTGAGCATATGTAGACTTACTTTTTTGATACATACCTATCTTATATAGTAAATCTATGTATGTGTATCCAACAATTTCTCTTACAAGAATTTATTCTAAGAAAGAGTCAAAAAGCTGTATAAACATGTATGTAGAAGACTGTCCAACATTTGTAACGAGAAAATGGAAATTATTTGAATATCCAAAATAAAAGTTGATTCATTAGGGGTGCCTGGGTGGCTCAGTCGGTTAAGCATCTGACTTTGGCTCAGGTCATGATCTCACGGTTTGTGAGTTCGAGCCCCACCTCGGGCTCTGTGCTGACAGCTCAGAGGTGGAGCCTACTTCAGATTCTGTGTCTCCCTCTTTCTCTCACCCTCCCCCACTCATGCTCTCTCTCTCTCTCTCTTTCTCTCTTTCTCACAAAATTAAGCATTAAAATTTTTAATTTAAAAAAGTTGATTAATTAAATATATCACAATAGAGTCACGCAACAGCAGAAGGATTTTTTTTAAGATATTTTTTTTTTTTATTTTAGGGGCTCCTGGGTGGCTCAGTCGGTTGAACATCTGACTCTTACTTCCAACTCAGGTAGTGATCTCATGGTTCGCGGGTTTGAGCCCCGCATTAGGCTTCGCACGGAGAGCACAGAGCCTGCTTGGGATTCTCCCTCTCTCTGCCCCTCCCCCCTCCCTTTCTCGCTCTCAAAATAAATTGTTAAAAAAGAGTCTTAAAATTTTATCTTAAGTAATCTCTACACCCAATGCGGGGCTCGGACTTACAACCCTGAGAGCAAGGGTCATGTGCTTTACCGACTGAGCCAGCCCCACACCCCAGGAAGGATATTTTAATTTTTTTTTTAAAGTTTATTTATTTCTGAGACAGAGAGAGAGACAGAGCATGAACGGGGGAGGGTCAGAGAGAGAGGGAGACACAGAATCGGAACCAGGCTCCAGGCTCTGAGCAGCCCAGAGTCCGACGCGGGGCTCGAACTCACGGACCGTGAGATCGTGACCTGAGCCGAAGTCGGATGCTTAACCGACTGAGCCACCCAGGCGCCCCAGGAAGGATATTTTAAAGGCACACAAGTACCACAAGCGGAAGCCTAACCAATAGAGGGAAGGTTGAGAATCGGGGAAGCCGACCAAAGAGTGGCAATGACCTAGCAGGGTTGAGACACCTTAAGCAGGACAGGCGAGCTAAGAGCCAAGGAGCAGAGTCCCCAGAAGGTCCAGGAACTGGGGCAGCAGGTGCATTTAGTAGTGGGGTGAGTGGGGGTGGCCCAGAGCTGCAGCAATGGGAAGCGGGTGAGGAAATGCCTCTTCTCAACCCCTGCAAAGACTGAAAGCAGACCCTCTGGAGGGAGTGAGCCCCATGACCTCTAGGCTGGCTGCCCCAAGCTTCCTCGAGGGCAGGGCCACCTCTGATGACAGGGAAGCTACGGCGTTTGCCTTCCGGATGCCGAGACCCCAGGCCCTTTCCTCCGACAGCTCCCGGGCACAGCGTCTGGGACCTCAGCTTCGGGCAGGATGCTAGCAACGTCTCTGGAAAAGGCCTGAAGATTTCAACATCAGGAATTTCCAACGAAACGTCCAGCCATTGGAAGAGATTGAAGAGGCGAAGATCGGGATCCGGTTGTGCAAACGGGAGAAGGAGGTGACCCCGGAGGGAAGGCTACTGGCCCGCGTGTGCCTCTTGGGTGACCAGCAGGATTGTCCAGTGTGAGGTTTCCAAACTGAACACAGTGAGAGCCAGATGGAGGAGACAGGATCGACGGAACGTTCCATAAACACTGGTGGAAATTACACCCTATCTGGAGACACGCCCCAGAGTCGTGCTGCCAGGGAAAGAAGATGAGAGCAAAGCCGTTGGTCTGCCAGCACAGGAAACAGCACGGGTGTTGCGGACAAAGCACCAGAATTAAAGTGCCCAGAATTCAAAAGAAATTCATTTCAGATCTCAGAAGGAAATCAATGCACCCGGGGTACAAGCATTGTAATTCAACTAGACCAGAGGCCGGTGGTAAGAAAAATTTGCCACGTGTGGCTAAGAGGTGAAATAGATGAGAGCAGTTCATTTCCTAGCCGTGACCTTCTGCCTTTGTTTTTTATGCATCGGTTTGGGGGTTTTGTGACCAAATGAAAACCACTCATTACAACTGTTGGTCTGCCATTAGCCCCTCAAGAGCGCCGGGGAAGGTGCGGTTGTGCCCAGGCCAGCGGGATGTCACCAGGAAGACAGGCTGAGCCACGCTCCGGCACCAGAGATCTCCCTCCCGACACCCACAGTCAACACGCAAACCGTGGAAGCCAGGGTTCGAGGGTGTGGAAGGTTGAATCGTGTGCCCCTCCAACCACCACCACAAAAGATCACTTCTGGCACCTGTGAATGTGCCTTTATGTGCAAACAGGCTCTTCGCAGGTGTAACGGTCATACTGGAGTGGGGTAGATCCTTTATCCAGTATGACTAATGTCCTTACAAGAAGAAGACGAGAGACACAGAGATACGCACAAGTCGTGTGTCCCCAGGCGCACAGATGGGAGTGGTATCTCCACAAACACGGGAACGCCAAGAACGGCTGGCAGAGCCGGGAGAGGGGCACGGAGGACTTGACCTTGGAGCCTCCAGAAGGGACACCCTTGATTTTTGGACTTCTGGCTTCCATCCATGAGAGACTGAATTTCTACTGCCTTGGGCCACCCAGTTTGCGGGGCTTTGTCTCAGCAGCCCGAGGGAACCAAGACAAGGAGGTGCGCCCAGAACCAGCACCAGAAGCCACATCTCCCCACGCGCTTCCCCCACCTGCCTCGACTCAAGTGGGAGCTCCTTACAGACACTCCTCCAGGGGCTTGCGGCAGTCGAGACGATCGTCCCCCCCACCCACCCCCACCCCGAGAGAGGAGGCGGAAACACACAAGTGCAGAGAACGGAGTACAAACGGAGTCCTGTCCAGGCGGTCCAGCAGCCCCAAAGGCGGCGGCCTGGCTCTGGTTATGGATTTGTATTTCGGGTAACTTAAATACAAGCCTAAAAGCCCTCCAACTTGGATTTCAAACTCCAATATTGGCAGAGAGGTAAATAAGCCTTTGTTTTCCATTGGCGAGGAAAGCTTCTCTGTCCACAAGCAATTGAGGAAAACGAACGTGGAAACAGACGACACCTGTCTCCCCAAAGCCCGTTTTCTGCCTCTTGACCGCGCTCTACTGTTTTTCAATAAAGGACAATTAGGCCCATTATGGCTGTGTGGTCCCTCAATAGCCGCAGGTCTGTGGAGTCTGTGCACCGTGGAGCACAAATTGGTCCTCTTTAAATTCTTATTAATTAGATACCTCTTATCTGAACGCAGCATAATCTCTGCCTGCTCCCCCAGGGAGACCCTATAGCTGCGCTAAGCGTGGAACTGTGTGCCGCCCGCACCCGCCCCGCGCACCTGCCCTCCCCGCACCGCCAGCCAAGGAGGCTCCTGCCTGGGGAGCTGGGGTGCTCGGTGTGAGGTCGGCTTCTGCCTCCCCAGCAGCACCCAGCACGGAAAGAACTGCCCAGCCGGTCGTAGTATCTGCCAACGTTCTAAAATTTCTCTCCCCCCTCCCCCTAACCGTGGTCCTTGTACTTTGTTATAAAAGAATCTGAGAAGGGGTGCTGGGTGGCCCAGTCAGTTAAGTGTCCAAGTCTCACGGTCATGAGATCGAGCCCTGCATCGGGCTCCAAGCTTGAGCGTGGAAACTGCTTAGGATTTTCTCTCCTTCTCTCTGCCCCCACCCTGTTTGTATGCACTCTCTCTCTCTCTCTCTCTCTCTCTCTGTCTCTCAAAAAAAAAAAAAGAATCTGAGAAGCTCTGAGAAAAGAGCTAGGAGACGTTAAAAAGAAGAGAGGGAGGAGGGGAAGGAAATCAGGGAAAATGTAAAAGCCGAGGAGAAAGGTGTTAACGTGCCATCGTATTTGTTTCTTCTCTCTTAGAATTTCAGAGAAGGTCCCGTTCCTGAGGGCAATAGGTAATAAGTAACCTCGGGCTCTAACATAGACCTTCGAGACACATGCCTGGGGGAGTTATCTTCAGTTGATGTGGGCTCTGCTCTTCAAACCTACTACCATAAGCAGGCTCTCCAGGCAAAGACTAGAGCATAGTGGAGATAATTGTAGGAATAGAGAATGGTCACGCTGCGGTGGGGGGGGGGGTGTTAGGTATTTCACATGACTCCCACCTCCAACCCCCAAAAGCTCCAAGACTCAGTGTTGCCTGTCTCCCACCTGGATGAAGACTGAGATGCAGAAACCTGTGGCCATCCTGCTGCCCTGGGCTGGAGAGTAGATGAGTGGGCTTGGGAGAACCGTAACCCGGTCCCCGCTGGAGGGCCCTGACGTGGGGTGCTGACTGGAACACCTATAATGGCAGGGCCGGGAGAGAGGGTACCACGCAGTTGCACAGGCGCCCAACATTTGGTGTAGCGGTTTTCTTTGGGCCAAGCGGATGCAGAAAAGATAGCTTGGCAGAACCGACTTTATGGGGACCCACCCAAGAAGGCAGTGTTTGAGGGCAGTAAGAGGCTGGGCGTGGACCCCGGGGCGGGAGCTCAGTCAGGGTGCAATTGTCAGCCAGAGAGCCGGCCCTCAAAAGGGCTGATGCCTTCAGAGCTACAAGAGAGCCAGCATTTGGACACCTGTCATAACCAAGAGCTTTGGGAGTGGATCAAGATGGGCGAGGAGTCTCTACTCTGTTTGGAGTGGGAGGGCCCACAGATGTACAGCTGAATCCTCTACCCATCACCATGTGCCTTGAGCTGGGTCCCCATAACACTTCGGGGCCCCGTGGGGGTGTGTGTGCGTGCTTGTGTATACATCCATATATGCATTTTACTTCTTAAAATGGCACCTCGATGCCTGAACTCTGTTGCTATAACATCACGGTTAGTGTAGATATCAGATGTTAATCTCTGCCATCACTAAGATATTAGTGCCATCATTAAGATATTAGATGTTCAATATTAAGGTGAAAACAGATGGAAATGAGATAGAGAAGTGTAGGAAATACCAAGGAACGGATGGCCATCTGCTGTGCTGAGGCTGGTGCAGAGATGCTTCTGTTGAGCGAGCCTACTGTTCCGAGCTGCTCTAACTAGAGAAGCTCTTAGTTCTTTGCAGATACAGAGGTTCGGTATAATCAATGGAGCCAAGCAGAGGGTCCAAAAATAGACTCCGATGCACATAGGAATTGAGCGTATGATAATGGCGGCATTTCAAATCACGGAGGAAAGGTAAGTTCAGTAGATGATATTAGGACACCTGGTTGGGCATTTAGAGGGAGAGAGGAAGCAATCCTTACTGCAATCTTAACACCAAAGTAAATCCTAGATGTATGTTTATAGGACAGTAGCCACTAGCCATGTGTGGCTATTTAAATCTAAATTAGCTAGAATTATATAAAAGTAAACACTAGTTTATTTAATCGCATTAGCCGCATTTCAGGTGGTCAAGAGCCACAGGGGGCTAGTGACCACCAGACTGGACAGCACAGAACATACCTGTCATCGCAGAAAGTTCTATTGAACAAGACTGTTAGAGGGTTCAAATGTTCAAATGTTACAACTTACCTTATTAAAGCACTAGAAGAAAAATAAACCCAACTTTTTAAAATATTGGAATGCAGAAGTGTCTACAAATGATTCAAAAACATAGATACCAGGGGGTTGCCTGGGTGGCTCAGTTGGTTAAGCGTCCGACTATTGATTTTGGTTCAGGTCATGATCTCATGACTAGTGAGTTCGAGCCCCCAGGCGGGCTCTGGGCTAACAGTGCAGAGTCTGCTTGGGATTCTCTGTCTCTCTCTCTCTCTCTGCCCTTCCCTCACTCACACTCTCTCTCTGTCTAAAAAATAAATAAATACACACTTTAAAAGAACGTAGACACCAGATAAAAGTGATTCAACTCGGTAAGTAAAATTTAACCTTTTCTCTGTACGAAAAATAACCTCGTAATCTAAGTTTCACATAGTGAAAAACCAGGGGAAGATTTATAATCCACAAGCAGATAAAGAGCTAATTTCCTTAATAAAATAGTAAGAAAAATGCCAACAGAAAAACGTGCCAGGGGCCAGTCACTTCATAGAACCAAAGCTATAAATGGCCAACAGATATATGAAAACGTCACATGTAGTTAAGGAAATGCAAATGAAGTAATGACACCATCATTCAATAATGGAAGAGACCACTTTTTAAGTATCATTGATAAAAATTTTAAAGTTCGCCTAACCACAACATCACAATGGCTATTATCAAAAACACAAGACTTAACAGGTGTTGGCGGGGATGTAGTGAACAAGGAATCTCTTGCACTGTTGGTGGGAATGCACACTGGTGCAGCCACTCTGGAGAACAGTATGAGGGTTGCTCCAAAAACTAAAAATAGAACTACCCGACGATCCAGCAACCCCACTTCTGGGACTACACCCAAAGGAAATGAAAACACTGACTTGGAAAGATATCTGCACCCCCCGTGTTCACTGCAGCATGATTCACAACAGCCAAGACATCGAAACAACCTAAGTGTCCGTTGATGGATGAGTGGATAAAGAAGCTATGCTATTGAAAGACAAATATCATATGATTTCACTCATATGTGGAATTTAAGAAACAGAACAGATGAATATGGAGGAAGGGAAGGAAAAACAAGATGGAAACAGAAAGGGAGACAAACCGTGAGAGATTCTTAAACGCAGAGAACAAACTGAAGGTTCCTGGAGGTGGAGGTGGGCGGGGGGATGAATTCGATGGGGGATGGGCATTAAGGAGGCCATGTGTTGGGATGAGCACCGGGTGTCATGTGTGAGTGATGAATCACTGGGTCCGACTCCTGAAACCAATACGACACTGTATGTTAACTAACTTGGATTTCAATTTTTAAAAGAGCAAAATAGAGAACATTAGAAGAAGAAGGAGGAAGAGGAGGAGGAGGAGGAGGAGAGGAGGAGAGGAGGAGCGGGAGGAGGAGGAGGAGAAGAGGAGGAGGGGGAGCAGGAGGAGGGGGAAGATGAGGAGGAGGGAAAGGAGGAGGAGGGGGAGGAGGAGGAGGAGGAGAAGAGGAGGAGGGGGAGGAGGAGGAGGGGAAGGGGGAGGAGGAAGAGGAGGGAGAGGAAGAGGGGGAGGAGGAGAAAGGGGAGGAGGAGGGGGAGGAGGAGGGGGAGGAGGAGAAGAGGAGGAGGGGGAAGAGGAGAGGAAGCGGGAGGAGGAGGAGGGGGAGGAGGGGGAGGGGGAGGAGGAGGAGGGGGAGGAGGGGGAGGGGAGGAGGAGGGGGAGGAGGGAGAGGAGGAGGGGGAGTAGGTGGAGGGGGAGGAGGGAGAGGAGGAGGGGGAGGAGGAGGGGGGAGTAGGTGGAGGGGGAGGAGGAGGAGGGGGAGTAGGTGGAGGGGGAGTAGGTGGAGGGGGAGGAGGGAGAGAAGGAGGGAGAGGAGGAGGAGGGGGAGTAGGTGGAGGGGGAGGGGGAGGAGGGGGAGGGGGAGTAGGTGAGGAGGAGGGGGAGGGGAAACAGCAGCAGCAGCTATGATGTTATCAGCCACGACACACAAGGAAATCCAGCCATTGGTGACAACACGGATGGGCCTCAATGGCAGTATGCGAAGTGAGAGAAGTCAGAGAAAAACAAGTACCATATGATCTCACTCATATGTGGAATCTAAAAAGACAAGAGCCAAACTCATAGGAAAAGAGGTCATATTTGCGGTTACCAGGGCAGGGGAGGGAGGAAGGGGGGGCAGAAGGAAGGGGGGCAGAAGGTGCACGCTTCCAGAGACAAAATAAGTGAGCACTGGGAACGGATTGCACGGCACGACGGCGGCACGGGGGACGGGGCGCACGGCCCGACGGCCGCAGCTATAACACCACTGGCTGGTAGACAGGAACGTTGCTGAGAGTAGATCCTAAGAGCTCTCATCAAAAGGAGAAGTTTTCCTTTCGGCTCTTTTGGCTTCTTATTGTATCTATGTGAGATGATGCACGTTAACATCATTTCGTGATACGTGATACGTGTGATTCAAACCATCATGCTGTACACATTAGTGGGTCCATTACATCTCGATACAAATAGAACATTTTTAAAAAGTTTGCGTGCATCATGAGCTAGAATGTGGAAAATCTGGTGAGGTCATACAGGGGTCACACAGAATAAACTAGAGCCATGTCTTGAGAGGCAGTTCCTCCGCAGAAGTGTAAATTTCAAATGCATGTTACCTTTGACCCAGTAATCCCATCGTTAAGAACTTAACCCTACAAATTAACTTGGAAACGTGTACACAGTGATGTGCACGGAATGGTCACTTGCAGCGTTACCTGTTCAGCAAAAACAAAACAAAACAAGACCCTGGATGCCTATTAAACGGTCTATCTCAATAAATCATGCCACAGTCATGTAGGGAGCTATCATGCACCCATTAAAAATATATGTGCTGGGGCGCCTGGGTGGCTCAGTCGGTTGAGCATCCAACTTCGGCTCAGGTCACGATCTCGCGGTCCGTGAGTTCGAGCCCCACGTCGGGCTCTGTGCTGACGGCTTGGAGCCTGGAGCCCGCTTCGGATTCTGTGTCTCCCTCTCTCTCTGCCCCTCCCCTGCTCCTGTTCTGTCTCTCTCTCTCCCAAAAATGAAAAAACATTAAAAATTTTTTTCAATAAAAAAAACATGTATGTGCGGGTATGTTAAGATCCCCGAGATACATGAGTGAAAAATGTAAGGCAAGAACAGTACATAGTGCGATCCTAACTTGGTTTTGTTTTAAGATGTACAAAATATACATACAGATGCTTCATACGTGCCAGTGGGCACAGACACTAGGGTACATGAGAGCCTCCTAACAACTGCTCCCCAACAATAGAACTGGGGTGGGGAAAGGGGACGTAGGTTTATTTTTCTCTTTAGACCTTTTTGTGCTTTGGAGGTTGTTTTTCTGTGGTTTGATTGTTTTTAGCATATGCGTTCATTTGTTTGTATTAGAAAGGCATTAGTTTCAAAGAAGGATAAAGGCACGGCATCAATGGAAAACAGCCATCACCTCTTACCTACATTTAAATAAAACATTTTTTTTTATGTTTATTTTAGTTTTGGGAGCGAGAGAGAGTGTGAGTGGTGGAAGGGCTAAGAGAGAGGGAGACACAGAATCCGAGGCAGGCTCCAGGCTCCGAGCTGTCGGCACAGAGCCCGACGCGGGGCTCGAACTCACAGACCGAGAGATCATGACCTGAGCCGAAGTCGGAACGCTCAACCGACTGAGCCGCCCAGGTGCCCCCACCTCTCACCTAAATTTAACTCCAAAATGATGGTATGCCCCCAATAATGTAGACAAAGGGACGAAGATAAGTTGGGAGGTTCTGAGCTCAAATTGCCCAGCACACGCCAAGCTCGGGCCGTAAGCCAGTCACCAAGGAAGCAAAAGCGCCCCGTTCCTGACGTCTCAATGTCAAAATGCCAGGCAGGTGTCACCTAACTCCGGCTACCGGATACTCAGGGAGAGCATCCAGCTCTGACTCAGAGAAGGATCTAGTTCCAGGGAATTTTGTCTTCAAGAGCCAATCGTGTGATAAGCCAGTAAGAGAAACAGCCAGCCAGTGTAAACCCATGAACGCTGAAGTTGGTCCTGGCTCCAGGCTTCACGGAGGGTTTTCTATTAACCAGAGGTGAACTCGGGTGCCAGGTTAATTGAAAGGTGCGGAGCCAGCTGTCGGGGACGGCTGGGACGGTTTATGCTGCTGTAGAGGACACGTCTCTGCGGCAAGTGGATGTTCTCTTATCCCCCAGCACCCCTGGGACCGAGGCTCAGAGGGCCTCTTGTGGGTCTGGAAACAGCCTGGAGGAGACAGGCTGGCGAGAGGCACCGCTGAGGATGTAAGCTGACAAGTATAAGCCTTGTTTTGTTCTCTGTAGAAACAATGGAGCTTCCATGATAAGGGAAAATGTTTAAATTTTTCACATTCCCTGACATCCCACCGCCCTGAGTTAACTCCTTTAGTTTGGACGTAGTCTCTTCCTATCTTCCTTCACATGGGTACATATTTTTCACATTTCTAATCAGAACATACAAAAAAAAAAAGCATCTGGCCATTTTAAACCATGTAACATTAAATGTATTGTCCACATCTCTGCACGGCAGTCCTAGGTACCGTTTCAATGGACTACAAGTCCATTACCTGACCAAGCGGACACGCTGTTCCTGTTTTGGGTAATTCTATGTTGCCGGACGCTTCTGATTTGGTAACCTGGAGGATGGCGTTCCAATGAGCCTCTTCAATGCATACAGATTTTTTTCCTCCTATTGAATCACTTCCTAAAAATACTCAGGACTGAAATCACAAGACCAAAGCCGTAAGCATTTTTTTTTTTTTTTTTTGGCAACATGTCGCCATATTGCTTTCCAGGCAGGTTATGACGGTATTTGGTGATCTGACAAGGATTCAGCCACAAAGCCAGGACGGCCTTAGCTGTCCTAGTCAGCTGGGCTGCTACAACAACATGCCATAGATGGGTGGCTTAGAAAAACAGGAATTCATTTTCGACAGTTCTGGAGACTGGAAGGCTGAGACGAGAACGGCGGTGTGGTTGGGTGCCGGTGAGAGCTGTCTTCTTGGCTCATGGATGGCCACCTTCTCGTTGTGTCCTCACATGGCAGAGAGAGAGAGGGAGAGAACTCTTTCCCTCTTCTCATAAGGCCACCAATCTTATTGCAGTAGGACCCCATCCTTACGTCCTCATGGAACCTTAAATGCCTCCGAAAAACTTTATTTCCAAATACAGTCACACTGGCAGTGAGGGCTTCAACATATGAACTTAGGGAGAACACAATTCCATCTGTAGCAGCAGCCTTGCCCACTAGGGAAGCTCCTGGACCATCTGAGCCCAAACCCATTCATGGATACATGATCACACCGCCACTTCTCTGGAACAAAGCCAGGGTGTGGTGTGACATGAGCTCTGACCTTAAAAGAAAGAGTTCAGGGTAAAGTCAACAAAACAGGGGAGTGGGGAAGGCTTTACAATTTCCATACGGAGACCTGGAAACTCATTCCAACCTGGTTTGTTTATAATCAATGATAACCATCGAATGTGGGTCAGCCAAAGTGAATCGGGAACGAGGCTGTTACATTCTGGACCTATACCTGCTCTCAGGTGCTCCCACCGCCAACCTTTTTGGACCTTGCCTTGACCTGATACCACCACCAGGACCTCCCCAGCTTCCCTGGCATCCCGGGGTAGCTTCACGAAGACAGGCTTCGAGAATCTCTAAAAGCATTTTTGGCCTCCTGACATCACCAGGCGGTACATGAGCTCCGGCTGAGCTCAAGGGAGTCAGCGTCACAAAGATGAGTCCACGTTGCATCACCTTCCCCAAGCCCCGCCCAGTTCAGTCCCCATCCTCTCCCGTCCCCCTGATAAATCATTCCACACAAGCGAGCCTGTTCCTTTCAAGGCAAGACGGAAAAGCATGCCTGCAATGCACTCCCTTGCCACACTTGTCCTCTGCTGGACCTCTGGTATGTCCTGGGCAGTCAGCACTGGACAGCCCCACGGGGATCAACACTTGGGCCGTAGGGACTTTCTTGAAAGCACATATGGTGACCCCAAGACCACAGCTGGTGGCTGAGGCTGCGGAATCAGCCTGGCAAGACTCAGAAGCCCTGCTCTTACCCAACCACACCCTGTACTCGTGGGAGAACCCTGGAGTGTGGCTGCGCCCTCCCCACCCAGACTCATCGCTCCTTCCATCCAAAATGAAAGCTCCATATCTGGGTCCAACACATGTGCAAGTAATGTCGATTTTACTGATTTTCCATGGAAAGAAAAGAATGCCATATAGTTAAAAAAAAAAAAATCACGTGTCGCATCATAAAATTTAACGAGGCTTCCTTGTGAGTCATGCTGTTTCTCTCTCTAGGTTTTTGACCACAGATTGCCCGTCACCAGGTCTCTCCCTGTCCCCATGTCTTGCCACAGAACCTCAAAAAATCACCTTTTAGCCTCTGAGGCTTTTCAACTCTATTCTTGTGCAGACCTTTGGTCTCTTTCTCTTCAAAACAAGCAATCCTGTCATTTGATAAAACTTGACCCGATTCTGCTCAAGCCCATCCCTGGAGCTTCAGCTCACCTTGGCCCTTAAGGCCAAGGTCAAAGGAAAGTTGAGGAGCTACAGGGTAATAAAAGCACATGAACCTGGGAGAAAGGAAAGCGGAAATCTGGCCCAACCATCAGGCCAGATCCTGAAGCAGATACAAAGCGTAACTTACCTCATGTGCACTGGAACACACACTTGAAATGAGCTAAGTGGCCATGAGAAAGTATCCACTCACCTTCGACCACCTGGACGGCTCCGAGAAGGAAGCGACCATTTGTCACGGTGTCCTAAATCTGGGGCACGCTGCCTCACAGAGTCGGTGCTCAGTACACGTTTGTTGACCGGCTGACTAGCGCCATTTTAATATATATATTTTTAATGTTTATTTATTTTTGAGAGACAGAGCATGAGTGGGGGAGGGGCAGAGAGAGAGGGAGACGCAGAATCCGAAGCAGGCTCCGGGCTCCCAGAGGTCAGCACAGAGCCCGACATGGAGCTCGAACTCACAAATGGTGAGATCGTGACCCGAGCCGAAGTCGGACGCCCAACTGACTGAGCCACCCAGGTACCCCAGACTGGTGCCACTTCAATGCTACCCAACCTAGTCTATGCAGGTGTATATACTGAAAAATAAAATAAAATTGCCGAGGGCGTATTTAACCTAAGCTCAGTTAGATACGCTTTGAGTTTGAGAATATAAAAAGGCATTCAATGTTGTCGTAACATGGGATTAAATTAGTAACTGATGTTACTGATCAGATTGCGGGTGAAGTCAGTTCCTAGAAACATAATCCTAATACCGTATATAGTAGGCATTTTAGTAGCTTCATTTTACAGATGAGGGGACCAAGGCCTGAAGATCACAATAAATTCACCCAAGTCACACAGTAACCATGGCAGAGACGGAATTTGAACCAAGGGGCCTGGCAGATGCAAGCTTGTTTGTGGTGAGTTTCGGGGTTCTCTGGAGAGGTCCTGGACTAGACATTTTGTCCTACGGCTGCCTCTGCCGTTGACCTTTGGGTGACTGGAGCCTAGCTTTAAGCCACTGTTTTCTCATCCGTAAGTAAGAGCCATCTGGAGGTGCTGTGCACAAGTCTGGCATGCTGACATCGTAAGTGCAAGGCCAGCGGAATCCATTACCGCTTCCAGGAAGAGCAGTTTGGCCGAGAGCGAGTCTGGCCGTGGCCCGGTCTGCTGGCTAGGTGGAGGCAGGTGACCTGCCCAGGGCCAAAATTGCTGCCAGAAGGACCACAAAGTTCTACTCCACCTCTAGGCGGGGGTCACGGGGAGAAAGAATTGGCTAGAACACCAACCTCACCCCAATTAGGACATTATACCCTATAAACCTGGGAGTGATTTTGTGCTTTTAATAACCAAGCAGGCGGTAGGGGGTAATGGCACAGGCAGGACCTTTGGAATCTCAGAGAAATGCCCTTTGAGAGAAAGACACAGGGGTTGCGTTCATTTCTAAGAAACTCCTAGAAATTGCTTTGGTTTTCAAAAATACCATGACTTTCCTGAAACAGAGCTGTGGTCTGAAACATTTTAGAGAGAAATTGAAGGGCAAGGATTAGCATAGCAACAACCAATATGTTTCCACTAACAGCTGTGTAAGTTGTAGGACCCCCCCCCCCCATTCCCCTACAACCTGGTTAACCAGAGATTTTTGGTGGACAGGTGCACTACGGCCTGGCTATTCAACATGAGAGGCGCAGACGAGACCAATGGCTTCACCTGGAATCTGCTAGAAGTGTAGAATCTCGGGCCTTAGTGAGGCCTACTGAACCGGAAGCTGCGATGTTAGTGAGGCTCGGGTGATCTGTGAGCACATTAAAGCCTGAGAAGCGCTGGCCTGCAAGTCCTCTGGGCCATCCTGTGATTTTCAAGTTGGGAGACAGAAGCCCAGGTGAGGAAGTCATTTACTCCGGGGACAGGGAGTTGGTGGCTATGCGGGGGGAGCCCCCCCACACCCGGTCCCTGACAGAGGCAGGATTGCTACCGCTTCCTGGGCCCCAGCCCCTCCTCCCCACTTGTGACACTGTCTTCCCCTTCCTGCAGCCCCAGAGATGGATGGAGCTGGGACCAGCTGGGTGGCCTCCGAGAGCATCAGACTGCGAGGGACACAAAACACTTCTGCAGACGAACCAAGATGGGGGCTGTGCACATCCCAGAATCCTCACGCGGTGTGTGGAGAGGGGGCTGGAGAACATGAAGGGTGCCTCCCTGCACCCTAGGCTCACTGCCCAAACTCGCGGATGGATTTTCCCAGTGGGAACTCGAGGGATGTCTGTGATCACAGGAGCCTGCTAAGCTTGAAATGTCAGGGAACCAACACCTCCGAGAACAGCCCTCAACCAGTGGATCGGTGAATAGATATCTCAGCGTCCTCCCTTTTGGGGTGACACATTTGCACTCTCCTAGAGGACCCTGGGGGACTGAGCCCCAGTCGCCTCTAGAAGCACCCTTCCCGGGAGCACACCCTACACTGGCTTCCTCCCTTTCCTTCTCCCTTCCCAGCATCGCTTCTGGGGCTTCCTGGGATCACCTCTCAGGTCAACTCCCAGCGCTCAAATCCTCATCTCCAGGCCTACTCCTTGAGTCCAACTGGACTGCAGTGAGAAGCCCGAAGATGGACAGTGGCCAGGCTGCCTTCTACAGACGGTGATTCCGGGTGATTCTCCTACCAGAGTCGGATGTTCTCCTGAACGGGTGATGCAGGTTTGGGGCAGAGCTGAACAGCTGTGAATGGAGACGAGGGCTGGTGCGTGATATCCCCCAAGTGCCTTCCCCTTTAGCCTCCTGAGATGCAGCTTTGCAACTGCGTACGTTAACTATTTAGTGAATGTTGGTGTGGATGGCCCCCCACCAGGCTCCATCCGGCTTTGCGTGATGCTGTTGGTTACACAACTGCTTCAAAGACCAGGTTGGTACAGCAAAACCAGTGACATTTAGGAATGAGCTGCCAGAGGTCGGTGTATGCTATTGACATATTCATAAACTTCCTGTTCCCTCAGTCCCACAGCATCAAGATAAAAGCTCTGTACTGACCTGGTTACCCTCTTCCTTATGGATCCATAGGCTCCCCCGTGGGGACGGCTAAAACCACAGGGGAGTGCCGATGACTGACTCCCTGACCTTCATCCCAGACCCTTCCCGTGATTTCCTGTGTTCTGTTACCACTAGAGATCTGCCTCTAAAAGCAGGCAGCACCCTCTAAAAGTAACGTCAGGATCAGCAAAACCTCTATGGAGAGGGCCCACCAGGAAATAGTGTAGGCTTGGCAGGTCTTATGGTCTCTGTCGTAGCTACTCAACCCTGTGGTATGAAAGCAGCCATAGGCAGCATGCAAATGAATGGACCTGGATGTGTTCTAATAAAACTTTATTCAGACGCTGAAATTGAAATTTTATGTAACTTCCCTATGTTGTGAAATAGTCTTCTTTTGGCCCTTTAAAAACCATTAAAATGTAAAGATGAGGGGCACCTGGGTGGCTCAGTCGGTTAAGCTTCCGACTTCGGCTCAGGCCGTGATCTCACGGTTCGTGGGTCCGAGCCCCGCGTCGGGCTCTGTGCTGACAGCTCGGAGCCTGGAGCCTGCTTCGGATTCTGTGTCTCCGTCTCTCTCTGCCCCTCGCCCACTCACGCTCTGTCTCTCTCCGTCTCTCAAAAAGGAATAGACAGTAAAACAAATTAAAAATAAAATAAAATAAAATGTAAAGATGATTCTTACCTGATAGGCCATAGAGAAACAGGCTGTGGGTGGGATCTAGTCTGTAGGCTATGCAGCCGTCCAACCCACAACCCAGTGTTCTGTTAGCCCCTCTCTGCCGTCAGTGGAGGGAATGATGGAAGGAAAACAGAACCCGAGGGTGGTGTGAAAAAGAAAAGCAAAGACTAATCTTCATCGGTTCCCCCTCTGCCCACATCATCCCTTTGCCCTCTCCTTTGATGGGTGGGCAGAGCAAAAACGCCCCAAGCCGATAATGCCCACAGATGATACTAAACACTTAGAAAGCATTTTGATGCCCTGTATTGGTGCTTGGTGCTTCCCAACTTTCCCCAAACGTGAATCCAGTGGGCAACCTCATATATTAAGATAAAGTGGAGGCTTTGATGTAGAGAGAACCAAAAAACTGGGGAGCAGGGGAGGTGGGAGAACCCAGCGGACTCAGGCCCTCCCCACCCACCGCCGCTGGACTTCCTCGGGGGTTCCCAGGAACACGGTTTGACAACCGCCGGTCCCGGAAAAGGAGGAGGGGAGTCCAAACAAATGGCTGCTGTTCTTTTCCAAAGGCAGCCCCGTGTTCTCGGGACACGTGCGGAAAGCTGGCGGCTCGGCCCCCTCGGCAGTGCTCGCTCACACTCTGGGCAGCGTCACGGAGGGCGCGGTGGGAAGGGATCCTTGCAGCCAGTGCACCAAGCTGGGTGGGTCCCAGCTTAGCAGAGCGTCAGCTCCTGGTCCCAAAACGTGCCTGGTGCAAAGACGAGGGAACAGGGTTAGGGCAAGAAAACGCTCTTCGGTTTCACAGGAAACAACACTCCATCCAGATCTATTTTGTAACGGGCCCGTCTTCCATGTCACAGAAAATGTCTCTGCCATCAGGCTCGTGAAAATTCTGCCGTGTTTTTTAACATCAGGAGGGACGCTGCGGTGAGGAAGGAAGGCACAGGGGTTTACACTCAGAAAGCAGAAAGCTGGGCTTTCATCGTGGGTGCGTGTGTCTCTTCCGGCGGTGGCTTGGGGTAAGTCACCACCCCCCGACCCAGCCCGCAAGGTCTGAGAAAGGTTAAAAGAGATAACTTTGGAAGACGCCAGGGACTTAGTGGCGATTCGATAAATATTTAAACTGAACCTATATTTGGAAACCAAGTGAAAATTGGAGAACAGGAAAGCACTCCTTGGTGGTCGGTGTCGTTTTGCATACATTCAGAAGGTACGCCGAGAGGAACAGATTACCAAACGTACGAAATCCTAAAGTTGAACGAAGCCCCCAAAGAGACTGCAGCAGGCAATCTAGAAAACAAAAAGCATGAAGGGGCTTTCAAAACTACGTGACAAATGTGATGAGAGATGGGCGGTTGGTAAACATCACAGAAACCATCCTTTTAGCTGCCTCGGTAGATTCATTCTAAATCATTGCTTGGCTTTCACATGATCTGGGAGACGATTATATAATTTCAGAAGTGTCTGTAAACGACTCATTTGCATCTGATTTCTCAATGTCTCATTTGTTCATCAGCCCAAGCCCTGTGTATCAAACCAGCTACTTAATCTGCACACAGAGTGTGTATAGGCAAATTAATCTTGCGTTTTATGAGAGAAAAATTCATACACTCAGAATTATCACGCGTTTTGCACCTGACACGCAGAAGTGATTTGCACAATTGCGTGAGCACGTGTCTCCATCGACGCCTGCCTCTAAAACCGTTGCAAATCTAAAGTCAGCGTGCAAATTATGGACGCATTTTTCACACCCCCGTAGCTGACATGAACACTCCCCAGTGTTTTCGTGGCACGCAGGGAATGGCTTGAGGGGGTTGCTAGGAGAGCGAGGCATCTTTGCCTTTTACCTTCTTTCGGGAGAGGGGAGAAGTAACGGCAGCTGGGCTCGCGGAAACCTGCCAGGGCCACGGGGAAGGGGCAGGGGCATTTCCACTGAGCAGTGCGTTTCTGCCTTGGGGCTGGCACTTCCTCTGCTCTGGGCACCCTGACACCACAAGCCTGCCAGGTCTGCAGCCGTGTGCGGTGTCCCCACCCCTGTGTCCCCACGTGGGGACCTGGTGGCCCTCACAGGCTCAGCACCGATGCTGGATCTGTTTCTAACAAGCGGTGCGGGTTGGGGAAGTGACTTCATCCGCGGGGCCTCAGTTTTCTCATCAGTGTGTGAAAGGGACTTCGAGGTCCCTTCCGCAGCAATGATTCCATGGCACGCTCAGACTGCAGCCTTCCAGTGCCTTCTGTCCGGCACGAATCTGAGGAGCTGCAGCCCCGCCCTGAAGGCAGACTGAGTTTCGCTTTGACATGCGGTTACGAGGACTTGGCTTGTCCAGCAATCCCTCCTCTGGATAAACACCCCCAAAGGCAATGAAGGCAGGGTTTCCAGGAAGTATTTACACACCCATGTTCATAGAGTCCTCGTTCGCGATAGATGGAAACAACCCAAGTGTCCGTTGATGGATGAGTAGGTAGACAAATGTGATATGAACATTATGTATCATTTATATACATACAATGGAAGGTTACGTAGCCTTCAAAAGGAAGGAAGTTCTGGAGGCCATCACGCTCCCTGGAAGAAGCCAGTCACAGAAAGGCAGATCCTGCATGATCCCACTTAGAGGAGTCAAATCCATACAGACAGAAAGTACAGTAATGGTCTCCAGGGGCTGGGGGAGCAAGAATGGGAATTGTATTTAATGGGGATGTTATTTCAGTTTTACAAGATGGAAAAGCTCTGCAGATGGGAGGCACAGCTATGTGAATGTACTTAATGTCACGGAAATATATACTTAGAATGCAGTATTTGCCTTTCTGTGACTGATTCTTTCAGTGAGCATGATGTCCTCAAAGTATATATATATATATATATATATATATATATAGAACATGACTGTTTAAAAATGTTTTTAGGGGCGCCTGGGTGGCTCAGTCGGTTGAGCATCCGACTTCAGCTCAGGTCACGATCTCACAGTCTGTGAGTTCGAGCCCCGCATCAGGCTCTGTGCTGACAGCTCAGAGCCTGGAACCTGCTTCGGATTCTGTGTCTCCCTCTCTCTCTGCCCCTCCCCCACTCATGCTCTGTCTCTCTGTGTCTCTCTTAAAAATAAACACTAAAAACATTTTTAAAATTTCTTTTATGTTTATTTATTTCGGAGACCGAGAGAGATGGAGCATGAGTGGGGGAGGGGCAGAGAGAGAGGGAGACACAGAATCCCAAGCGGCTCCAGGCTCCGAGCTGTCGTCACAGAGCCCAGCGCAGGGCTCGAACCCACGAACCGGGAGATCATGACCTGAGCTGAGGTTGGATGCTTAGCCGACTGAGCCACCCAGGTGCCCCATGACATGACTGTTTATATCACATTTGTGTCTACTGCATTTACAGCATCAGAGGTAAGAGGAATAAAGGCCCCAAAGATGTCCACACCCCATACCGGGAACCTGTGAAAAGTCTATCTTGCGTGACAGAAGGGATCTTGCAGGTGTGGTTAAATTAAGGCTCCTGAACTGGGGCGATTATCCTGGATCACCCCGGTGGGCCCCATGTAACCACACGGGCCTTCTAAGCGGGAGGCAGGAGAGTCAGAGGGAGGTGAGAAGATTGGACACACGGCTGGCTTTGAAGAGGGAGGAAGGCCGGGCAGGCGGAGTCAGTGGCTCAGCCGTTGAGCAGCCGGCTGATTCTCTAGCTTGGCTGAGGTCATGATCTCGCGGTTCTTGAGTTCAAGTCCCAAGTCGAGCTCTGTGATGACAGTGAGGGGCCTGCTTTGGGTTCTTTCTGCCCCTCCCCTGATCATGCTCTCTCTCCCTCTCAAAATAAATAAATAAACTTAAAAAAGAAGTGAAGAGGGAGGAAGGGGCCATGAGCCAGGGAACACAGGAAGCCTTTTGCAGCTGGAAAAGGCAAGGAAACAGGGGCGCCTGGGTGGATCAGTCTCTAAACTTCCATCTTTGGCTCAGGTCACGATCTTGCGGTTCGTGGGTTCGAGCCCCGCGCTGGGCTCTGTGCCGACAGCTTAGAGCCTGGAGCCCGCTTCGGATTCTGTGTCTCCCTCTCTCTCTGCCCCTCCTCCACTTACCCTCTGTCTCTCTCCCTCTCAAAAATAAATAAAACATTAAAAAAATTTTACAAAAAAATCTTGGAAAAAAAAGAAGAAAGAAAGAAAAGGCAAGGAAAGAGATTCTCCCCTGGAGCCTCCAAACACTTTGATGTCAACCCAGTGACACCTATTTCAGAAAGGTAAGACATTAAAGGCATGTTGCTTTATACCACCAAATTTGTGGTAATTTGTTACAACAGCCATAGAAGCTGATACAACATGGGGACTCCGGAAGAGTTATGCTGAGCAAAGACATCCAGGTGGAAGGCAGGGTGGGCATTGTGCTTACATGCTTGTCCTCTGAGAGACAGTACTTACTCTCTGCTTTACTGAGTAACAGAAGTTCACCGAGTAATCGTTCCCTCTATAAATAGTACTCACCCCTACCGCCTCTGATGCACTGATGTTCTGTTGTGTTGTGCTCTATTCTGTTCTATTCCATTCCATTCCATTCCATTCCATTCCATTCCATTCCACCCTCTTCTATTCTATTCCTTCTATTCTATTCTATTCTATTCTATTCTATTCTATTCTATTCTATTCTACCCCTTTCTGCCCTATTATATCCTATTCTTCACTGATAGAATTAATCTTTCAACCTATTGAAGAATCATGACCCGTAGAAATCATCTCTGAGTGACAATTACTCCTTAATTCAGGGGAATATAGTGATGGACTTTTTTTTTGGCCCCCTTGGTCTTTATCCAAAGAGGCAAAGTGAGTACCACACAGTATCATGGTTTGGGGCAAATTCCTTCCTGGCAATTCAAGATGGGCGAGGAGAGGACCATGGCCCCAAGAGAAGGGAGGGTCCTGAGTGGAAAGATCAAAGGTGAGGGATCCCAATGACCAAGGAACTTCTGAGAAAAGTAACATCCAGTGTTCAGTTTTAATTTGCCCTATCCCTTTGAACTCTGATTTACCCTTGCCCTGTGTCTGTTATCCCTAAAACTTTCTAAGAGCCCTTAACAACCATACCCTCATTTTCATGACATGTGGAGGGATAAAACTTGGATTTCAAGTGGGAACCATTTGCCTTGCTGGTGGGATTTTGAAAATGTAGATAAAAGCCATACATCATTCATTAAATTAATTTTAAGGCTATCTATTACATGTGAAATCTTTTTAAAAGGACCTTACGCAAAATAGTACTGCTCATTTTGTTTACTTTTCATAAGAGGAAGATATTCTTCTAACCCTACAAATAACCACTCACTGACCTAAATATGCCAGCATAAAAGACATAAAGGCATGAGCCTTTAAAAGCCGTGTTCGTCTGTATTTCTGTTTTCCTTCACCTTGGGTTGGGGGCCACGGAGTCCTGTGTGGGGTTCTGAACATGTTAGTGGCAGGTGACTTACCAGGTTACACAGATCTCATGAATCCCAAATAGCTACCTGGCAATTGAGTGTTGTGAGGGGGTCCAAGGCTGATTGTGGCAACCTAGCATTTCCTCTGAAAACTCTTCTGGTTACTCATGGGTTTCAATGCAACTATTACCTGTGACAACACCAAATAGTTAACAACAGTATTAGATATCACCTACTGGACAATGGCAGAGTTTATTACTGTGATACCGACAGAATAATGTAACCCCTCCCCAAAGATGTCCGTGTCCTAATGCCCAGAACCCTTGGAGATGTTACCATACATGTCAGAGAGGAACAAAGATTGCAGGTGGAACTAAGGTTCCAAATAAGATGACCTTGAGAGGGGGAAATTATCCTGGATTATCCATGTGGGGTCAATGTAATCACAGGTGTTCCAAAAAGCGAGAGCCAGCAACAAAGGAGAGGGTCAGGGTGATGTGATGGGAGGAAAACTCCACTCATCTTCGCTGGCTGTGACATCGGTGGAGGAAGGGGCCACAAGCCAGGGAGCGAGGACAGCCTGAAGAGGTTGAGAGGCAAGAAGGAAACAGATCCTACCCAGAGCCTGTGGAAATGCACGTGGCCATTGACACCTTGACTGCAGTCTGGGGAGACCCAGGGAAGTCTTCTAGAAGGAGGGAATAGCACATTTGTGTGGTTGAAGCCATTAAGTTTGGGTAGCAATAGAGAACAGAGAATACTGCTCCGGAGGATGAGGCATGGCCCTCAGATAAGGGCCGCCTGGAGCTGAGAAGCAGAACTGGTGGGGAAAGTGGGCTCTCTCTCAAGGCGTCCCTGGTTCGGGGTAAAGGCTCAATGAATGATGACTCAAGAACGAAAATGTCTTACACACATCCTCTCCCATACGCGCCACGATTCTCAGACATTTTCACAGGGTTCAAGGATTGTCTATCAGTATCTATTACCATGGCACAAACTACTCCAAAATGCAGCGGCTTGAAACAGAAAGAATCATTTATTATGTCTCCGAGTTTCTGTGAGTCAGGGATTCAGACAAGGCACAGAGGGGACGACAGGTTTCTCCCCCTCTCGCAGCTGGGGCCTCAGCAGGAGAGCTGGAATCATCTGAGCGATGTCTTATCCACATGTGGCATCTTCACGTGGCTCGGATTCTTCACAACGTGGTGGCCAAGGGCAAGTGGAAGGGGCCGGAAGCGCGGGGAAGAGGAGGAAAAGACGAGCAGAAGTGGTCCTGCTGTACATGAGCCCCTCTCAGACATCCTGCGTCACTGTCCTTGCTGCATTCGATGGTTGGGAGGTCACGCATAAAGAAAAGGTGCACAACGTCCCTCCATGATTCCCTTAGGGAAGTGGAGTAAAACAGATCCGGACTCAGTCACCTATAATAGCTACGGGAACTTGGGAAAGCTGTGTTTAAATTTTTTTCAATGTTTTACGTTTTGAGGGCCGGGAGGGGCAGCGAGAGAGGGAGACAGAGGATCCGAAGCAGGCTCCGTGCTGACAGCACAGAGCCCGACATGGGGCTCGAACCCACAAACCGTGAGATCGTGACCTGAGCTGAAGTCGGATGTCTAACTGACTGAGCCACCCAGGGGCCCCGAAAGCTGTGTTTTAGGTATTGTTATCATCTATCTTTTACAGCTAGGAAAACTGAGGTTCACGGAAACGCTTACTCCCTTGCAAAGCACCTGACACATATATCATTTCATGCTCATGACCACCTGTGACATGTCACTGCTTTCCTCCCTGGGCCAAATGACTGACCGATGAACACAATGTCAACAGAATCACGGGGTTGCGTGGCCAAGGATGGCACGATAGACCAGGCTAGGAGCCGACTCTGTGCTGCCTCCCAGTAGCAGGATTATTCATCCACACCTGCCCAGTCACTTCGCAGGGCCATCCCACTGGGAGTGGGCCATGCTTCCTTCCCCTTACTCTGGGCTCAGCTTTGTGACTTGCTTACGGATGTTTGAAATACGCTTGCCCGTTGGGGCTTGTTCTCTTGAACTTCCGCTGTTACTAACAGATGTACCTGCCTGGTCTAGCCCATGGTGCCAGGGGGAGAATGAGAGCTACGTGGGGTAGAAGCGAATGGCCCTGCACAGCGCAGCCAAGATCAGCCGAGTGCCCAAACTACAAACACTATGGGTGTGTTCTGATCTCCATCCCAGAGTCATTTCCCCAGAGGCAAAAATCTGTCCTGGGGGAAATGCAAGATGAGGAAATGTAATGTGGGCACTTTCTGAATTCCCCCTCCTCCTGGTCCCTGCTCTTCTCTCCTACCTCTATACGACTCTTCCCCACCTTCCCCAGGAGCCCAAAGCCTTTATGGGACACTGATTCTCCAAAGCTCCCCACTGCCCTCTGCAGATGACCCCATGAGATGAGTTGACCTCTGTCATATTACAGCCCACACACATGCCAAATCAAAATCTCGCAGCCCTTCAACCATATGTACAAAATAATCCGACGAAATCAAATCAAGCTTGGGCAAATGGGTCAAGCACACAAAAAAATCCAAAGACGCATAATACATCATGAATTTTCTGAAACACTTCTTAGAGATGATTTAGGTGGAAGAGCTGGGTGTAAGGGCAGCTCTGTGGTTTGGGGGATGGGAGCATTTTGATGTTTAAGGTTATGGCTGTAAAATTATTCCTATGGACCACCCAATCTGCACTGCTGTGCTGTGAGAGAACGTGTAGGTCTATGGCCAGTCACCCGCAGAATTGCCCTGAATTCCCACTTTGCATTAGACATTACCAGAATTACTCACCCAACTCTAACTCAGCCACGGGATGTGTTTGTGCGTGAACTCAGTGTTCATGTGTGTGTGTGTGGAGGGTCTTCATGGATGCCTTCATCCACAGCTGTCCCCACTTACTCTCTGGTCATGATCTTGGACTTGGATTCACATGCTGAACCCTGAAAGCAGTGCCTCTTCGACACATAGTCTCCTGGAATGTGAGATCATGAAAGGCAGGTATCATCTTTTTCATCTTTGTGTTCCTAGAACGTGGCACCCTGCCCAGGATTAGTAGGTAAATGAACAAAGATTGGTTGAATGAGGAAATGGGACAATGAATGAATGAATGAATGGGATGGTTATTAGCGTTTTCCTGGATTCTTCTGGTCACAGGAGAAATTCATTACGGTGAGGGCCAGCTTGGTCTCATAGTGAGGTTCTCACTCATAAATAGAAGTCCTTGGAAGGACTATCATATCAAAAATGGCCAGAATTCTTGGCTGTATTTGCATACAATGAATCTAAAGTAACCTTCTGGTGAATGCCACTGGGTCTCGTGTTGCTGGGGAAACTAACTTTCATTTCAATTTGGCTAACATTTGTTGAATACCTACTATGTGCATGGCAAGAGGAGAGTCTTACTTTTTGAGAGATGTTTGCTCTTTCACTAATTTATTGACTATTTATTGCTCCTGCAATGACCAAGCAACTGTGCAGATGAGAGATGGTCCTGTCTTCATGGAAGTTACAATTTAATGGGGAAGCCATTCGTTTGACAAGCATTTACTGGGCACCTGCTATGTAGGGCACTTCTTATAGGTACTGAGGATCAAATAGGGAACAAAACACAAAAATCCTGGCCTTTGTGGAGCTTATATTTTAGAGGCGGACACAGACTCTACCTAAGATAAATAAGTAAAGTACGTATTGTCTCAGCCAGGGAAGTGCTAAGAAAAAAATAAAACAAGTATATTGTTTCCTATCTGCTGCTGAAACAAATGAGCACAAACTTAATGGTGTAAATACAAATTTACTACCTTATAGTTCTGGAAGTTACACGCCAGAAGTGTGTCAATAACGCTGTGTTCCTTCTGGATCCTCTAGAAAAAGATCCGTTGTGCTGGCTTTCCGGCTTCTAGAAGTTGCGTACTTTCCTTGGCTCATGGCTCCTTCCTCCATCTCCAAAGCCAGCACTATGTAGCATCTTCCAACCTCTCTCTCTCTCTCTGACCCCCACATCTGTACTTCCATCTCCTTCTCTGACACTGACCCTCTTGCTTCCTTTTTATGAGGACCCTTGTGATTACACTGGACCCACACACATGGTCCGGGAAAATGTCCCCATCTGAGCATCCTTAAGTTGATCACATCTGCAAAGCCCTTTGCCATGAAAGGTAACATAGTTACAGGTTTCAGGGATTAGGATGTGGGCATCTTCTTCTTGCCACAGTGAGGAAGTGAGACATGAAGTATTGGTGAAGAGAGACGCCATTTTAGACAGGGTGTCTGGCCAAGCCTTCCTGAGAAGGTGGATTTGGAACAAATACGTGAAGTAAGTGGAAGAACCACATGGTTGCTGAGGAAGCATATTCCCGACAGAGGAAACACCGAGTGCAACACCTGAGGTGGGGATGTGCCTGGTGTACTTAAGGAAAGCAAGGAGGTCCACAGTGTGGCTAAAGAGGACAGACCATCCTTCATTGGTCTCTCATCCTTTTGCCCATCTGCGGGCAGAGACACGGACTGTCTTTGCCCTGAAACACCTCTTCAAGATCCTTTGCAGGGCAAACAGCCTTGGCAGATGGGGAAAGTGTTTCCTGTTCACAGTTAAGGGCAGACACGCTTACTTTCCATATAGAAGGTTCTCTAAGCTCAGAGTTGCCTCTAGGGCAACCCACTCAGTGTGCCTCTGGACCTCGTGGCCCTGTGGGAAGGGGGCTCGGTGAAATGGCACATGAAAATGCTGATAATCTAGCTGCTGCTATTGCTGGGAATGATAAAGTCCTTTGTTTCTGACCCAGGAGTCTCTTGTCTTCTGCAGGCATCCATGACATTGCAGCACGCTAACTTGTTAGCTTACCAGTAGGGGAAATGCTCAGACCCTGCATAGCTTTTGACAGGCACTGGTGCCTATACGGCTTCGGAGGCAAGAGTGAGAGCTAGATTTCACTCTGAGTGGGATGGGAGTCATGGGAGGGTTTTGAGCAGGGGTGTCACATGACCGAACTTAGGTTTTAAAAGGTTCATCAGAGAATAGACTGTTATTGAGAATAGACTGTAAGGGCTCAAGGTAAGAAGCAGGGAGAGGGATGGTTAGATCAATCACCTAGCGATAACCCAGAGGCGAGGTGATGAGGACACAGCAGTGGTGACAGGGTGTGGTGAGGAGCAGTGGGATTCTGGATCTTTTGGAGTATAGCTGACACCGCCTGGGCCATGAGAGGAGAGGCATCCCGGATGGCACCAAGTTGTTACCCTGAGCAGACAGAAGAGAGAAGTTGCCCAGAAGTGGGATGGGGACGATTTCAGGAGGAGCAGGGGGAAGGGATAGCAAGAGTTCAGCCTGAGATGTTGAACTTAAACTGCCAGTGGGCGTCCCAGAGATGTAGAGGCAGTTGGATACGCATTTGTTATTCAGGGGTGAGGTCTGGGCTGGAGAGATGAATCTGAGGTTCATGAACCTGTACTGTGTGTGATATTCAAAGCCAAATGACAGAGATCACTGCGTACAGAAAAGAGAAGAGGCCCAGGGACAAGCCCCACCTCCCTCCATATTTCAGAGGTTAGGGAAGCAAGCAGGAATCACAAAAGGGGATGAGAAGCCAGGGAAGTAGTAGGAAAGCCTGATGAGCACGTTATCTCAGCAGCCAGGAGAAGAAGGGGTTTCCAGGAGAGGGAGTGACCAATGCCTGCTGATAGGTTAAGTAAAATGAGGCCACATGCCGGCATCCCGGTTATTAGTTACTTACAATAAGTGTAAAAGCCAGAGGCATATCACAGATGGAGCAGTGAACTCTAAGTGTGTCAGGAACCCTGACGGGACTTGGGGACCGGGAGGAGGGCAGGAGCAAAGGCTCAGAATGCCAAAGATGATGGGCACATTTGTCTGGGGGGGGGGGCTTGTGAGCCCAGCGAGGCTGGATATCAGGGTGCAATATGCAGGGTGCAGGCGAACCTGGGGAAGGCTCAGCCGGCTTTGCTCAGGGATGGCTGGGAGGCGTTGTTCGGTTTCCAAAGGACCACTGGGGTGGGTGGGGCGCAGGGACTTGCCCAGGGCGCACAAACCGGGCCCCGTGGGGCCGCCGATTGGCCCTGGTGTTCCGCACGTCCGCAACGACCCCATTTGCTTGCGGGGAGAGCCCTCTGCGCGCCGAGGCCGCTGCTGCAGTGCGGTCCGGCTCCGCGGGGTCCCGGGGCTGGGCTTACGCGGGGGTTGCGGTGGGGGTTCACAGGCAAGGGACTGGGGACCCACTCGGAGCCGGCGGAGTACGATCCGTAGAATCCATACCTCTCAGCCCTTTTGTCTAAGGGGAAAGGATGCCTAGTAAGCCTCCGTGGTACATCATCCCCCCTCGCACCCACGTTTAAACTTCAGTTCACCCGTGGAGTGTGAACTCCACGCCCCCCCGGGTAAGGCGGCTTCTCGCCTTCGCGAAGAAACTTCCCTCATTAAGGGGAAGCACTCAGGTCACTTTCTGAAGAGGCAAAAAGTTAAAAAATGCGGGTGGGGGGCAAGCCAACCCGGCCCGGCCGTGGGACACCGGCGGGTCGCAGCGCCTTCCGGAGCCAGCCGCTGGGAAAGGAAAACGCGGGGGTGCGGAGGGGGGGGGGGGATCGCGCCCCGCCTCCCGGTCCCGAGGGCACCGGGGCAGCGCAGGGGCCCGCGGGGAGGGCTGTGCGCCCCGCGGGACCGCCCCGCGCCCCCCGCCCGCCCCCGGCCCCGGCCGCGCGCCCCCTGCCTACCCGCGGTCCCGGCGAGGAGGGACGCGGCGCGGCGCGGCGCGGCGCGGACTACAAGTCCCAGGAAGCCCAGAGGCGGGCGCGGGGCGGAGCCTGGCGCAATTCCCCGGGATCCGGCGCGCTGGGAAGCGCCGCGGAGGACGCAGCGGCGGCGGCGGCCGGAGGGCGGCGAGCGCGCGGGCGGGCGGGGCGCGCGGGCGGAGGCGGGGCCGACGTGGGCCGGAGCCCTGCGTGCCAGGGAGGGGGCCGGCCGGGCAGGCGGCGGGCGGCGCTCGGAGCGGGCTCCGCGGCTTGCGCGGCGCCTGCGGCTCGGTCCCGGCTCGGCGGGCGGCGCACGGCGGGCACGGCGCGGGGGGCCCCGGCGCGGCGGGCGGCGCAGCACGCAGCGCGCGGACCCACGCCGCGGCCGGGCGCCCGGAGCGGCGCGGCCACTGTCCGGGGAGGGGGGCGGCCCTCGGCCCCGGCGCTCGGAGCGCGGCGGCTGCCTGGCTTTAATGGCTGCTCGGCGGGGCAGCGCCTAGGGGTGGAAGGCGGCTGCGGCGCAGGAAGGCGCCCGAGCGAGCCTCCTCCGGGGCCGGCCGCGCCCGCCGCGGCGCGCTCCATGGGGGCCCGCTGACCCGGGGCGCCGGGGCCCCGCTCGCTCGCCGGCCGCGCGTCCCGGCCATGAACTGAGTCCGCGGGCCGGCCCCGCGCCTGCTCCGCCCGCTCCTTTCTTCTCGCGCCTCCTCCGCCCGCCGCCGGCGGGCCCGGCTCCCCGGGGGCTGCGGCGCCCCGGGCTCGGCGGCCCGCGGGCCCCGGGGCGCGGGGCGGCGGCGGCGGCGGCGGCGGCGGGGGGCGCGCGGCTCCGGGCGCGGCGCCTGCACCATGAACTACCAGCAGCAGCTGGCCAACTCGGCTGCCATCCGGGCCGAGATCCAGCGCTTCGAGTCGGTCCACCCCAACATCTACTCCATCTACGAGCTGCTGGAGCGCGTGGAGGAGCCGGTGCTGCAGAACCAGATCCGGGAGCACGTCATCGCCATCGAAGGTGAGGGCCGGGCCGCCGCGGGGCTTCTGGAAAGCGCGGGGGAGCGGGCGCCCCCGGCGCGGCGGGGTGCGCGCGCGCGCGTGTGTGCGTGCGTGTGTACACACGCGCCGGGCCGTGGCACGCGGCTGCCCCTGCTTCCTGTCCTGCAAGGCCGGGCGACGGCCGGGGGGGAGGCCGAGGGCGCCGCCAGCTCGGCCGGGGAGGCTGGACCGGCGGCGTTCATTTGATAATGGGCAGCGGAGTCTCTCCTGTGTGAAAGTGGCTCGGTGCTGCCGCGTCCTGGGCCGCCCTAGTGACCCGACCGGTGGCGGGGCGGGGGGTGGGGGTGGGGGGAGGCAGCCGGAGGGGTTGGTGCCACCGGACCCGTGGCAGGTTACCAGGCCAGGGCCGAGCGTCTTTGCTAGACGCTGGAGACGTTTTGAGAAGTGCTGCTGGGCTGGCGGTTCTGGCCCGCGTGTTTAGTTGGGGCCAGGCCGCCCCCTTCCTGTCTTTGCCCCACTCAGGGGCCCTGTGCAGGCCGCCGAATGGAGCCCTTGCAGACAGCCAGCCCGGGTCGCAGGCTGTGTCACATCCAGGAGCGTGTCCACCTGCCTCTGTGCAAAGGCTGGTCTCCATAGTGTGTTTTCTCCCAAAAGCCTTGGGTCGTATTAGAAGAGGAGCCCTACCAGAAGGACAGGGGGTCCCTCAGTCTCTGGGTTTCACTTTCACACGCCCGGAAGGCCCTTTACTCTTCCCGCTGGTCGAGGGTGGCTACAGGAGAGGTGCGGAGCTCTGCCTCTCCTGGGCCTGTGTTCTCTTGGGATTAGGGACGGCTTTTATTTCTCCGATACTAGGCTTCAGGATTGTCTCCTTGCCCTGTCCGTTTTGGTCCGGCGGAGATCCACCTGGGGGACGAGGTGGGCAGTCAGTGTGGAGTTCTACCCCAGCCACGCTCAGTCAGCAGTTTTTCCCCCTCGGTTGGCCAGAGATGGTACAAGGCCTGCAGGGTGGGCAGCGGTACAGACTGTCGTAACCAAAGGCCACTAGGGCCGCTGTTGAGGAACACTGAGAATGTTCCAAGGCCTGGCAGGAGATTGTCCAAAAGCCTGGCTGCAGGCAGTCACCCAGCTCCCCCTCCATCTGTGAGGGGCATCGACCACAGGAAGGCTTTGCTTTGGCATCGTGCATTCTGTGCAACTGGCCCCAGAGTGTCTTGCTTTGACGCTTGGCCAGTTAGATGGGGAGGGTGGATGTGGTGCTGACCTTCTTGGCATTTGGCAGCCTCACGGACTTGAACAGTGCCCCGGCCGGGCTGCTGATTGGCCAGCTATGTCCGTAGGGGACTCCGTAATTCACTGGGAGGATCTGAGCAGTGCTCCAGCCTTGTGTGGGACCTGGCTGTCAGACCACACGGCCGCCTTGTTGGCGATGTAAGTAAGATGTTTCCAGATTCCTCGAGAGGTAGACTCCCCACGTACCTCCGACAGGATTTGTGGGTGGCTGTGGGACCCGCATGCACCTGCCGACGGCCTGGGTGATACTGCATGAAGGTTCCTCTAGAGCCGGAACCCGGGCTCTGTGGTGGTCAAAGTGAGAGAGGCACTCACTGGGCCTGTTTCCCTGGTTTCTCTGCAGCTCTCTGGCTGCATCCACAGAAGTCTGATGAAACATGATGAAAGCTCGAGACAAGGATTGAATGCACCTGACCGAGAGCACCTAGTGGCTGTGCAGAGACCTCTAGCTGAGTGATTCATGACGCCTCGTTTTCATTTCTCATTCTTGAAGCCAGGCTCTGGGGTCTCAAGCACTCCCAGCAAAGCATCCTGACTTTCTAGCAAGAGGATGTGGTTACATTTTTCTTTTCGCTTCTTTCTCTCTTAAAAAAAAAAAAATCACGTGGTTCCTAGATGGTGGTTTTTGGTAGCTTGCTTTGGTACCTTTACCATGTGACAAGTTAAGCCCCTTCTTGGCTGGAATCTTTGTCATTTCTAATAAGGTTCAGAATCAGTGAACGAATCCTAGTTGGGGCTTTGATGTTGCTGTTATTTTTCTGTTAGAAAAAGGAATGTCTGTTTTGCATTTGGCTGTGAACGGAGCTTAGGAACCATTCAAATGCTCTTCTGTTCTTTGCCTTATTATCAGCAATGATACCACCTTTCATTTGTATAGAATTTTAGCAGAAATACTCTTGCATTTGTAATCTCATTGTGCGGCCCGCAGCAACCCGTGAGAATGTGGGGCAGCTTCATTATCTTCGTGTGGTAAAGGATGGCCGTTCAAGGAGGGATAATTTGACTGAGGTCATTCAGTCTGGTCTGAACCAAAGGATCATTTGAATGGAGAGCCTCGGTCTATAGCCTCCCAAAGCACCTTCCACTGCCCCTTCTCACGGAAGGCCAGTCCGTTTGCGATAATGACACGTTCTCCTGCTCTGTGCCAGTTTTAAGGTACGGTTGTGATTTATGTCTGTGCTCTTAGTGTTTTGGAAGTGGAGAGGACTGGTCAATTCTGGCAGGGCGACATTTTTTGCTATGCAAAGAACACTGTGCAGAAACACTTTTGTGTAGTTGTGCAGGGCTTGGGTTACTCGCTCTTACTGAAACCAAGAGCACTGCCACGGGGCCCAGAGACAACAGCTGTTTGCAGGAGCCCCGTGCTGTAAGGGAGCAGGTGCCTGGAGCGGCGGAGTTAACTCAGAGCATGCACGGATCTGCCCCGAGAGCCTTGCGGGTTAGGGTGATACAGTGGCAAAGTACATGTCTTTCTGAATTTTATTTTTTTTATTTTTTTATTTTTTTTAATTTTTTTTTTCAACGTTTTTTTTTTTTTAATTTATTTATTTTTGGGACAGAGAGAGACAGAGCATGAACGGGGGAGGGGCAGAGAGAGAGGGAGACACAGAATCGGAAACAGGCTCCAGGCTCCGAGCCATCAGCCCAGAGCCTGACGCGGGGCTCGAACTCACGGACCGCGAGATCGTGACCTGGCTGAAGTCGGACGCTTAACCGACTGCGCCACCCAGGCGCCCCCTGAATTTTAAAATAGAGCCACTTCCCACCAGGAAAGTATGTGTACATCATAGCAGATAGTTTAAAAATCGTTTGTCCCGCCAAACGGAAAACAGTCTGCATCTCAGAGACCATCCAGCTAGGCCCACCGCCACCCCAACCCCTGTGTGTACGTACACAACGTCACATTCAGTTTCAGAGCTTCTTGGTGAACGTGTTGGGAGCACTTTCCACTGTTACGAGAAACTTTGGAGAGACAGTTTCTCGGAGTGATAATCCAGCACTTGGCTGTGCCATCATTTATTTAAAAATTTCCTGCTTTTTCTTCTTTTCTTTTTGGCGTTTCCAGGAATTTTTGCTGTTGGCCTGAGGACTGGCCTTGTCAAAGGGAATGATGTGTAGCTAACGTCCGTTCAAAGCTCATTTCAAGGTGATCGTAAGTGGGTCTGGATCGGAAAAATGTCTCAGTGATGGGCTGAATTGCACGATCTCATTTGAAAGAGCTCACCAAGACTCCCCAATAAGAATGGGTCTGTGACCCTGTTTGTGGGCATGGGAAATGTGATTCTGTTTTTGTTTTAAAGTATTACCTTGCCCAAAAAAAAAAGGTATTTTTTTCCAGTTTTCATTTCAGACTCAGATTTATTTTTTCTGCCAGATCTCTGGCTTTTAGGGAAGCATGGCTGTTTTTCACATTTACCTGATCAGATCTGCGGGGTTCCCCACAGGGGTGTGGCGTGCTCTGAAACGCGGCTTGTAGCCTGGGTATTCTCCACACCCGGAAATGAGTCCGGAACCGCTCCTTCCAGGGTGGACAACCTGTTGGGTCCCCGCCTCGGGTTCTCCTTTAGAAAGTGTGTTGGGTTGACAGGGCCGAGGTAAATGAGCCAGCTGCCTTCCTTGTTAAATGAAACTTGTCCTTCTCTTAGGGATAATGCGTCTTTCAGCATCGCACGTTGTGATTCAGCCTGCCAGCGGCCGAGCTGTGGTGGGGAATGACAACACACAGGCTCATTGAGCTGGGCCAGAGGTTGAGCTCCCAACCACCCTTAACAGGTGGCAGATTAGGGGGAACCAGGCTCCCCACTGGCCCTGCCGCTGGTTTGTGTGGCTTCCTCTTGAAGGCTTCGGAGAGGCACAGTGGCCTGGTCCTTACCCGCAGAGCTCTGCTCCGGTGAGGGCGCTTTGACAGAAGGCTTCAAGGCCCGAGCGCCAGCAAGGGGGGGACCTGAGAAGTTGGGGCGAGGGACCACTTAATCCCATGGCCCAGCGGCATTGCCGAGCATCTGTGCACAGCAGAGTGAGACGTGCTTCCCCCATGTCGTCTCCCATCATGCTGTTGGTGATCCCATGATGCCACCCCTGAGGTCCCGAAAGGGTCGGAAACTTGCCCCAGAGAGTTGACCTGGGTTGGTGTGACCTCCGCTGTCTCCGTAGCGCCTTGTGAGTTGGAGATAGAGGTCCTGGTTCTTGATGGTTTCTGCGGGCTGTATGTGCAAACCGTCCCACGTCCGTGTTCCCTTCGCCCAAGGCGAGAAGGGTTTGAGATGCGGCATGTGGCTGCAGGTATTACGTTCTCTGCAGCCTTGCTTACCACGGCAGAACTTGTAAGAGTTGGTTTCCATACAGAAGATTATTTATTTATTTATTTATTATTTTTTTTTTTTTTATTTTTTTTTTACAGAAGATTATTTAATCTGGTTGTTGCATATGTACGTGTCTGGGGAACAAATACCTTCTTCCTGCCTTGGATGAGTGTAATTTTTCTCTGCCAGTATGGACTGTATTCGAAATGTTTCAAGTTTAATCAAAGGGTGCAGGTATGGGGCCTTTTAGTTATTGATACAAATGTTGCGGTTTCTTCCTTAAAAATAGTTCTCCCTCCACGGGCTGGCGGTTCTGGCTTCCAGGTTAAATTTCATACCTTACCAGCATCTAAGTCCTCCCCAATCCAGGCATCCCTCCCAACCTGGCTCAGGGCAGTGTCTCCCCTACCTCTCCCAGGCAGAACTCAGGCCCCCTGCTTTGTGTCCCCGGCTTCCTTTGGCTCAGCTCCAGCCCGAAAGACTGGGAGCTTTTCGAGGGCAGAAATAAGGTCCTGTTCATTTTTTTTTTTTTTTTAATCTCCTCAGTGATTCAGGATGCCCAGGGGTTGCTTGCCAGAGGGGCTAACATTTTCTCTGGAGTTTGGGTCTTTTTGCCCGTCATTGGTTGTATGAATGGCACTTATCCTCTGGCAGAAGTGGAAGGTGTTTTGAAACCTGCTGCAGGAGTACAGACGTTAGGGCAGGGCACCTTTTGGATCCGACGGGGTTTGGCTTGGGTGGAAATGAGTCCAGCTACATGTGGTGTCTGGGGCGGAAGTGAGCTTTCCTTAGTGTGTGGAGGGAAAGGGAAGGATCTGCTTGCTGAATCCTAACACCTTTTTCAGCCAGGCTCTCCAGAAAACGTTGGTGTTTCTTTACGTTGGGTGTAAGCAAAGGTCAGACGTAGGCAGCTGACATAATGTAGCGTCTTCATTATAACACGGAGAGCCCCCCGGTTCTCCAAGCCGAACGTGTGAATTACATGGAGGGCTTGGGAAAGCAGATTGCTGGCCCCCAGCCCCTGAGTTTCTAATTCTCTAGGTCTGGAGTGGGGCCCAAGAATGTGTTTTTCGAACGAGTTTCCAGAGGCTGCCCGTGCTGCTGGTGCAGGGACCGCACTTTGAGAAGCGTCACTGTGGATGGAAAAGCTCCAGCAGAAGGGGCGTGTTCTTTGGGCCCTGCTCTCCAAGGCTCCTCTTGTGCAGGTTACAGGTGAGGGGAGGGCCAGCTGCCAGGGAGTTGCTCAGGGCCACAGAACTTAAACCTAGTGGAGGAGGGAGTTAAAGCTGGTTCCGAATGAATTGACATCGATGTCCACACTACCGCCTCGATGAGGAGTGCCCTGTGAAGGGAGTAGTCAGATGGGGGGGGGGGATGGGTGGGATGGACATCATCAAGGGGAGCCTGCAGGGAGTTAGGACCACTGATGTCCCATGTCCTTTAAGTCCTAGTCTGCTGTTCTGTGGACCTTCCTTCCTGTCTTCTCGGAGATTGTGGATATTTAGCGTGCGTGCCCTCCGGTGTGTGATGTATTTAGATGGGGTTCCTCAGTATTCCCTTGTTCTGATAATTTGGCAGATGATGCGTTTTGGTATCGCTGGTTTGGAGCTACAAGAACATTTCAGGGAAAGAGGAGAGCTGTGTGTTATTAGCAGCTTGGGGAGGGGGGGGGGTGCTGTCAGGGAGCCTGAAGGAAGTGACTCAGAAGCAAGGAGCAGCCACAGCGGCTGCAGGAACCTTTGCAACAGAACGTGTGGCCCTGTTACGACCACTGTGTTTTTTTGTCCCAAAGCAGGCTTTTTCTTTTCTTAAGACTAAAATCCCTTAGTTTGCATCCTTTTTTCCTGTGTCCCCCACAGGTGTTTATAGTTTGTGAGTCTCGCTCTGGCTTGTTTTAACTACTGATTTGATCTTGTCTCGTGTTTCTCAACATTCAAACAAACCCGCGTCCCCCAGCCCCCTTCTCCCGACACCACAGATCCTTTGAATCCTTTGCTTTAAGTGATTGAGTTTGGCAAAGCGGATCAGGCTTAGTTATTTTTAAAATCCAGGGTTCGGGGGTTCTGATCTGGTGCTTAGCTGCATAATTCCTTCCCTTTGTTAAGTACCTTTCTCTGAGACGCAAAATGCACTGTGCAGATATTAATCTCCAATCTCTGCAGCGTCTGTTATTTTTGTGCAGGGTATGGGGGCAAGGCTCTGCATGTGCAGTGGCGCTGGACCCCCTTCTTCTGGGAGCTCCGTGCCCCTGAGGGGCTGACGGGGAGTTTTGGTTCTTCTAACAGTGTGGGAAGCCTGCTTGCAGGGCTGTGTGTGGAGTGACTTACCCAAGATACAGCGATGACCCATCCAGAGACAGGGCAGTTTGGGCCCAGTCCCTCCACCTCCCTGGGCTCCTGCTCACAGCTGATCAAGGCCAGAAGGGGGTGTTTTGGTTGCCTCTGGGGCTTGTGCGGGAGGGAGAGCAAATACCACCCCCCACCAGAAGAGGTTGTTAATGGACCCTTTGAATAACCAGCCCAAGAGCTTGTCTCTGTGCGAGGCCGGAATGTTTTCCATGAAGAGCAGACTAAATATAGGCTCGAGGGTGGGGACCAGGGCCCGGGGGGGGGGGGGGGGGGCTGTCATTGCTTAGATATTGTTTCTTCCACTGGTAATCAGAACTTGCCACCAGCCCGGAACAGGTGGCCACCCTAAGCTGTCTGGGAACAGATTGGTGTTTTTGTTTAACCAGGGGCTCATTTGCAAATTTCACACTTCTCCCGCTGTTTGATGGGGATTGTCTTTTTTTGGGCTGCAGTGTTGGAGTATTTGTACAGTGTTTCTACACAAGCAACTGTCTCCTCTTTAAAACTGCTCATGCCGTCTGGTTGTCATTAGCATCGTGGTTAGAAGCTGCTTTTTATTTTTCATTTTTTAAGGGTGGGAAACACTTTTCATGGTTCTGGGAGAAGAATTCCAAATAATTACCGGCCATGTTCACAAGCGATTTATGTTTGGTCTTAGAAATGTCAACATTCAGCGGGCTTTCGCAAAGAGAACCATACTGATTTCCAGCTTAGGACACAGCCTCACCAAAGCTAGCGTTACCATATTCTCAGATGATAGTCTTCAAGGGAGAGGAGCATCTTTAGGAAGTAAGTGTAGTTGAAATTCAGTGAGTTTCACTTGAAAAGGGACTTACCAACAGTATCGGGGAAAGGAAGAAGTTAGTTAGAAAGTTTTGTTTTGTTTTTTTAATCAGTGCCTTCAACCAAATAAGACCCAACTTAGTTCCCTAACGGGCTTTTTACTCCTGAAACACAAGCCCAGAAGCATGCTGTCTGTGTGAGGGTGGTCGGTGGTCCTCAGCAAGATTTGGTAATATAGGTAAGCTAATTACTTGCTAGCTTTTGTACTGAAAAATAAATTGATTTGGTGAGAGCCGATGGCCCTGAGGTTCAGCTGTTTGTGTTTCCAGTTGTCCTTTTCTGTGGGGGAGAGCTGGCATATTTTCCAGGGAGGGCACTTCCGTAAGCCTGCCTGCCCACCCTTTGTTGTTGTTTTTAAGGATCTGGGGTGCTGCTGTGAGCCGTGATTCCGTCTCCTGTTCTAACAAGGCCCCTGGTAGCTCAGGCTGGTGAACCTGATTTCAGACAAACAAACAAGAGCATTGTTTTAATTTCGGCATCAACAGGCAAGTCTGGGGCTCTCATTTCCCACGTGCTATTATTATTTCAAGTTTGGGATTGCCGGGATTGAGACCACTTCAAACTCCCTAATTTTTTTGAACTCTTTATTTTGTTTTTTTACATAGCACATAAATACAGAAAGACGCCCGAGTCATAAGGGAGGAAGTTTTCACAAACCGACCATATGTGTGTAACCCGCATTCAGATCAAGAACCAGAAGGTGGTCAGCAAGGCAAGACCTATCTGTGTTGCATGTAGTTAAAGGTCGCCTTTGTTTTTTTAGTCTGTTCTACCATTGATAGGCATTTGCGTAGTTTCCTACTTTCTGCTGGTACAACAGCGCCTCTGTGCACATTCTCGTGCCTGACTTTTGGTTCCTGTCAGGTGCCTGGGAGTGGAGAGCTGTGTCGTGTTACCTGTTCTCTCTGGTTGGACACAACCAATCATGAAACCACTGTATCTGGTGGGCAGCCCCTATCTGGAGAGACCTTTCATTGCTGTTCAGAGTTCATTACATGACACTCAGGTGGCTTAGGTGCTGCATTCGTCCTTTGATTTTTGTTCTTTCCATTGTTTGTTCATAAACAAATGTTTAAGTGGCTAATAAATTTCCGGCACTGTCTTAGACTTCCGGATTTTCTACGAGCTGTTAAATCCTTGTGAGTTGAATAATTACAGCTCTGTAAATAGGGAGCTGCCTGAGTGAAATCCTTCACCAGGAAGTACTTTTCTTTAAAACGTGAATGGCACAACTCCCCTGAGACCAGAACGGGCCCCTTTCAGCTCTCCCTGGCTCTCGGCAAATTAGTAATCAGTTGGGGTACTCTATCCCGCCGATCCCAGATCCCAGCCTGGCCAGCATTGGTCTCCCCACATCCATCCTGGGTTTTAGATAACCCTTGGATCTGTGTTGGCATTCGAAAGGAAACTCATTTTCTACTCTGGGCCTGAACTGTTCTGTGGCCTTATAGTTGGGTATTAGCACTACTCAGTTTCTGTTTGTAGCAATTACGTGCAAGGCAGGAAAGAAACAAAAGCTAAGTGTTGCCAACCGTGCTACTCTCAAGGGGTTATTTTCTTTGTTCGTTCTGCTGTGTCCCGGAACTGCCCATCTCCCTCCACAGAGGCCCGCTGAGGCCATACCTGGTAGCTCATAAGGGTGGAAGTGTGTGAGCTTCTCCAGTGGCCTCACAGAGCAAATGTTTATTTTGAGGGATGGGGGTGGGAGGGCTCTGTTTATCTTCCCTGTTTAGCGTGGGAAGTGGCTAGTGTGAGAAGCAGTAGGCACAGGATTTTATTGAGCACCTACAAGGTGGCAAAGGGGAACTTTTTAATTTCAGGTGTGCAGATGTGTGGGACCTGAGCCTTCTCCCGGCACACGCCGGCTCTCGCTCAGGAGGCCACAGGGATGCAACCTGAGATCACGGGCAGCGTGGGGGGAGGGAGGGCTGCCTCCCAGGGGATGGGATTAAACCCAACCTGGAAGCCGGGTAGGAATCAGGCACCGGAGGGCTTTCCGGCCGGTGGGTAAGAGGACCGAGACGTCTGCACTGAATCCTCAGCTTCCAGAGAATCGAGGAGGCCAGGATGAGGGAGAAGAGCCTTACAAGCCCCAGAGAGCAGGTCGAGAGCACTTTGGGCAGCGGGAGACCACTGGTGATGGATTTCTGCGTGGGGAGGGCAGTGCTGTGACGCTCAGCGGCGGCCGTGCAGCCTGGAAGCTGTGTTGGCCGCTGCGGTCGCTGCGGTCGTGGCGAATGGCAGGGAGGGCTCGAGACTGGGAACCGCCTCCCGGCCCTTGTGGCGGAGGGTGGGGGTCTGGGCGGGAAGGTGGGGACACGGAGACCAGGTTCGTGGGATGCTTATGGAGGCGCAGGCCCGAAGCCGTGTGGGAGCCTCAGGATGGGGGGAGGGGGGGCGAGAGACTGGGATTCGATCCTGGGAACGCGAGAGTGGGGCCGCGTGGTGGGGATTCCATCTTTCGATGTCCTGAGGTTTGGGCGGGGGAGGTGCTTGGCCACGCGCGGCAGGTACCCAGGGTTTGTGGAAGAGGACCCTGTCCCTGTGGGGTTGGTCTGCATATGTCGGTCAGGAATCGCCCCGTCTGTGGGACGGGCCCAGAGGCGGGCATCCGGGGTGCATCGCGGCCCCTCCCTCCTCCGCAGACTCTTGGATGGGGGTCCGAGGCACCTGCACGTGAGCCCCCTGGGAGCGTGGCTGTTGTGCCTCTCTGTCCAGGAGCTGAACCGGTGCACACGGGGACTTCTGTGATCGAGCTGTGGCTCACAGAGCCTGGACTGTGGTGGCCCTTGAGGCCCTGCTCGTCCCGCCGGCGGCCTCCTGGCCGGCGGTGCCTTTCTCAGAGTGGATACCACATGATGCTTGAGTGATGCGTCCGCCTGTAGCTACATCTAACTGTCTGTTCATGCGCATACCGAGCGTATGTCTGTGTCTATCTGTTGGGTGTCGGTGAGTTTCACTCAATGGCTTGAATCCATAGACCCGTGGAGCCGGGTGCCAGGACTACAGAGGGGAATGGGCCATTTGCCGTGCGTAGACCGGGCAGGTATGTGCTTTGGCCCGGGTGCGTAGTGGGCTAGGCGACCTACAGGGGGCGCCATGAAGAGGCCTAGGGGTTCCCAGAGGGTGCCCTGCTTGAGCCCCAGAAGGTGGGAAGCTGATGACATGGGGGAGGGGGTCATTGACAGACGCGTCATCTCGTGTCAGCAGGAGGCCTTGGAAAACTCTCATCTTTGCCGGAGGGAATCTCACGGTCTTGCCACAGAAAAGTCAGGTTCCAATTTTTTCACTTAGGAAATTTCAGTTTTGAGGAGCCTGGGTGGCTTAGTCAACTTAAGCATCTGATTCTTGATTGCAGCCCAGAGATTCATGATCTCACGGTTCCTGGGTTTGAGCCCCACGTCGGGCTCCGTGCCGACAGTGTGGAGCCTACTTGGGATTCTCTCTCTCCCTCTCGCTCTCTGCCCCTTCCCTGCTCGCATGCTCGCTCTCTCTCCCTCTCCCCCCCCCCCCACTTTCTCTCTCTAAATAAATATTTAAAAGAAATGTTTAAAAAGTCATTAAAAAAAGGGAAAATTTCAGTTTTACCAATGTTTCTCAATTTGTGTTTGTCCTCATGCTGGGGAGTAAAATGAAAAGGTTACTTAATCTCATTTTGCCCATCATCTAAATCTAGGGTTTTTTTTTCCCTGCTTCAGACTCCCCAGGCCCCACACTGTTTCCCTAGACCCCCAGCTTGCCCAGAGAGGCTTGGGTGCTGCTGAAATCCTGGCCAGGGGTGTTTTGTGCCTCTCCCTACAAGTCTCTGCGGCCCCACCTGGAGGCCAGGTGAGGTCCGGATGTGCTGGCAGCGCAGCTCCTCTTGAAAGTGGTTCAGAATTCCAGACTCAGACGTGAGAGCCCGCGTTCTAGAATCCCACCGTCTGCTCCTGATGGCATGTCGGCTGTGGGGCACTCAGATTTTTCATTTCACAGACTGCCTGGTTGGAATGAAAGAATCCCAGAGTGCTGTGGTCTTCCTCGTCTGGGGAGATCGGCACCCCCTGACTTGTTGAGATGAATATCGGGGCTCTTTGTGTCGAGCTGCTCACGGAGTTGACAGACCATCACCCCAGGCGCACCCCCTTCTGGGGTCTGCTTAGGGAGGGGGATATGCCACTAGCCTAGGGTCTGGGATTCATACGAACAAGGCGTTTTGCTACTAAGAGATGAAATTTGTGGCTTAACCACAGCCCTGGGAGGCGCTCTTTTCCCCACTGTTTTGTGATGAACAGTTGGAAACGCACAGAAGAGTTGAAGGAACGTGTAGAGGGAGCTGCTCTGTTCTCACTGCCCTGCTTCTCTACTCTGAAGTGCTGTATCTCTCTCTATCCATCCAGAGGGTTGCTGTCTAGCTCTTTCTATAGAATGCAGAGTTTTCCAAGGCTGGGCCGACGAGGGCTAGGAATCCAAAGGATTTGTAGAAACAGTGCCAGGCAGGGTGTCGTGGTGTCAGGTTCCAGGCTTAGTGTCGGCACAGTGGGGTCAAGGCCCTTACTAAGTGTGGGTCCCACATGCGGGGGTCTCATTCTGCAGGGGAAGTCAGTTTCACTTGTGCTTTGGAAGGACAGCTTTTTGTTGTGTTAATCTTGATTCAGTTTATTTCTTTACGGTTATGTGTGAGAGAGAGAAAGAGAGAGGAGGACAGAGAGAATCCCAAGCAGGCTCCGTGCTGTCAGCACGGAGCCTGATGTGGGGCTCGAACTCACGAACTGTGAGATCATGACCTGAGCCGAAACCAAGTCAGATACTTAGCCAACTGAGCCACCCGGGCACCCCAGTCTTGGTTCAGTTTAGATGTGAACCCAAAAGGAGACTTTGAATTGAACTCTGAGTTGAGTTCTGCGGCTCGATGTGTGTGTTCGGGAGGGCAGCCCCTCCTCCGGCCTCAGTGGTTTTGCGGGGGTGGGGGGGGTGGCTCAAAGGACCGTGGTTTTCGACGTGGCCGATGTATTGATGTGCAAGACAGGCGTTTTCTTGCTTAACTGGTTTATACTGCGGCCACTTCCCTGGAAATCGAATGATGTCATAGTGGATCACAGCCATGGTGACTGTGGCCTGTAAGGCCTGGGGATCTAAGGCCCCCACCTCAGTGACTGGCCATGGAATTCTTGGCAAATACGCGTCCCTTTGGGCCTCAGTTTCAGAATCCATACGATTGAACTTTGATCTCAGGCTTCCTCCTGTCTCTGGAGTGGCTGCTGCGGCCTCATCCGTGACTCATCGTCCCCCAAAATGACCGGGTCTGGTGGAGGTGGAGGGGGGGAGGTGGGGATGAAGGGTGGGGAGGAGATGGTCCGACGAGGCCAGCCTGCCCTAGGGCCTTGTGTTGAATGGTCTCATCCGAGTATCCCTCCTCCAGCAAACTCCCGAGTGAGATTCCACTCAGGAGAGTAATACCCAGCAAAGGGAAGGAGACACACTGGTGTGTGTGTGGAACCCATGGAGCACGTGGAGGGACAAGCACTAGTGTGCCTCGTGTAACAGGGGTACGTCTGCTGAAGGCTTCTGACACCTGGGCGCGTGCCGGGGTGAGCGGACGGAACCTCACGGGTACTGACCTCCAGTGTTCCGAGGTCCCCCGGTCCCCCATACTTAGGGTGGAAAGCAGGTGTGCGGCTGTCTGACCTGATGATAGTGCGTCAAGGTCATCACGAGCACATGGTAAATGTTGCCGGTGCGATTAATGAGTCTATTACGTGCCGACTTACACGGCAGGTTTTCAGGCACATCCGAGAAGTCTAATTAAGCTCTCCATCACCTCCCTGGCTCGTGAGTTTTAGGGAGCAGCCTCCAGAATTGGAGTCATCCTGGCCCTGAGTTGGGAGCTGAATTACAGTGTGATCCCTGTCTTTGCCCTGTTAATTGCAGTGTTAATTACAGAACCTGATTGGCCCCAAATTCCTGTTCTCCAGAGTGGACGCAAACGGGGCCTGTCTTCTGAGTTGTCCGCGAGCCGTGACCTCACAGGGGCTGATAGTCGGCGGCTTCCACCTCATCTGCCCCCTGCAGTGCTGTCCACATCCTGCCCAGAGCTGGCCCAGACCCCGCGGCCTTGGACCCTGCGGCCGTGGACCCCGGCGGCCTTGGGGGTATTGAGTCAGCAGATTCCTTCCCAGATCCTCTTGCAAGGCTCCACCACAGCCCTCTGCTGCCGCGTGCGTGTCGCCGAGTCCCCTCGGGGCCGGCCCGGGTTCTGCCGGCCGGTCGGACTCCACTCTCCTCTTCTCAGGACTTCAGCATCCCTGCTCACAGCCCCTGCCTTGGTTTCCATGCCAGATTTCTGCTCGAATGGGCCCGTGCGTCCAAAATCTCTGGCCGGAGCCCCGGCTTCGGTTTCCATTTTTGTCACAGTCCTGTGTTTAGCGCGAGCAGGCTTTGAGCTGAGGGGGATTTATGGCAGACCGTGTCTAGGTTGTCACCTCTTTGTCACTCAACGAGGGAAGGGTTGAGTTTCTGAAGAAAGGGTGGTGGCTCTGAGTTCCCCTCCCTCTCTCACAATTACCCTCCGGCCCCTGCAGTGGGAAAAGCTTGACTTTTGAACGCGTCCTCTGCTGTGAGACAGGGAAACTTGGGTTCTTCCGGTTCAGTGTGCGAAAGAACGTTCCAGTCTCGTTCGTGGGTTATCATGGTGGAAGACGTTTCCAGAAGACTTGCCTCGTACGTTTCATCGGGTAGTTTCCTAACGGGCAGCCCAGATTCTCCTTACTGCTTGCTCCCCTCCTGGTACCAAAAAGCCTCTTGTTTCTGGGGCTTTATCTTAAAGGCCACTTTGCAGGGGTGAAGGGACGTCTGCCTTTTCCACCCCTGTGTAGACGGACCCCCTGTTCATCCCTCCCTCTTCTCCTTTGTGTGGTGTGTGTGTGGGTGAATGCACGAGGGAGTCTTCCCCTGTTTTATCCTGAGAACAACCTTGGCCACCTCACCAGTGGCTTGTTCGCAGGAAGGGTGGGCGGTGGAGAAGTGTGTGGACGGTCTACACTGGGGTGTACATCTCCTCCCACTAGAGCACAGTTCCCCACCCTGCTGCAACCACACGTTCCTCCTGAAAACAGTCCCTGCCTGAGAATTCTTTAGGAAGATACCACGTAAAGCTAATTGCGGTGAACTTTTCCAGAAACTTGTGTTTGGAAGGTCCATTTTCCATGGTTACTGTTGCCTTGGCTCTTGTTACATAAGTCCTGTTAGATCCTGGGGTTTCTGGAGCTTGGGTTCCAATATTTAAAAAACATGACTTAAACCTTAGCGATCATGATACTGCCTTTTTGGGGCTTTCTGGACATAAAAACAGGAATCGTAATCAGAAACCTGAGTTTATTTGACCAAGGGTTTCTCTGTTGGTTTGAAAACGTGCCCCTGGGAACACTCCTCAGTGGAAGCCGTCAGGGGCTGCGTCCACGTGAGCAGGGCCACCGAGCCTCGAGGCCACCGACGCAAGCCGGGCACTTAGACTTGTTTTCCCCAACCCAGATCCACGCTGGCCGGTTCCCCCCCGCGCTCCACGGAGATGGGGAGCCAGGGGCCAGTGGGCAGGGGGCTGAATGGACAGGACGTTTGAGGCCCCAGCCGGCCGCCGACGGAATCTGCTAGAGTGTGTTTTCCTGGTATTTTCTCTACGAGCGTTGTGATCTCGGGGAGATTCTGTCTAGGCTTTTCCCTGAGCTCGAGGGAACCCTCGGCGGCAACAGCCTCTTGCTGATTCTTTGTCCCTAGAGCCCCAGGCAGCCAGGTCCTACTGGGCTGGGCCGACCCTTGGAGCCGAGCCCTTCCCCAGAACTTCCTGCTCTCTCGTCTGGGGATCAGCTGGCGGTCACTCGTGGCCAGTTTCCACGCCGAGCTTGCGTACCTGGGAGGCCCCAAGCGAAGCGAAGCGAAGCGAGCTGGGAATCGGGCAGGCGGTCGGTTCACGGCCACTCACGAGCCGTGCGCTGTGCCAGGCCGGCACCGGTGCCGACTGGCCGAGCAGCCTCCGCACCCTCCTCCCTGGCAGTTCCGTTCCAGACGTCAGCTCCCGTTCGTTTTTAGGAAGAGGAGACCTAAACGGCCGTTTACCGCCGGGGAGAGGCTCGCACGGCCGAGGCCGCTGCGGGGGTCCGGGTCTCCCCGCGACCTGGGCACAGCTCTGCGCCGGCAGTCAGGCGGGCGGCTCACGGGTTTGCCTTGTAAATGACACCGTTGCCTGGAGGCATCTCTGACAGCTGCTCCCGCTCCGGATTCCAGAAATTTCTACGAAGCATTTCACGACCGCTCTCCCAGCTCCTTCCTCTTCTTCACTTAATAAAACCCGTAATAATAGCTCCAGCTGTTCAGTGAACGTGAGCCGTGCCCGGGACCCCGTGATCAGGGCTTAAACCTGCTTTGTGTCATTTTATCCAGGTCCCCCGGGGACAGAGGTGGTAGAACCCCCATTTTACAGGTCAAGAGCCTGAGGCCTAGAGTTTAAAGCCAGGCCCAAATGCACCCGCGCCCAGGAGCTGGCCGACTCAGGATTTGAACTCGGGAGTCACGGTCGTGATGTGCTGATGAAACAGGGCGGAAACCTCTCAGATCAGCCCCAGCCAGGTCTGCAGGGGCACAGGGGGCCTCCCCCTTCGTGGACCGTCTTGCAGGTTCCGGTTTGTGATTCGAAGCTCGCATTCCCACCTCGCCTTTTAATCACTACTGAGGTGGTGAAGAAGGGAGCAGGCGCTGGGTCACTTGTACTCCCTTGCTGAGGTTTGGGGGTGCCCGGGCACTGGCTGGCCGTTTTGATTGCTGGAGGAGGAGAGACGATGGCAGAGCTGGCTGCCTGCAGTGACGGGTTCGCCGCCTGGGACAGGGACGGTTTCCAGTTGGTGTCCGCTGACACTTCACCCGAGCTCAGAAAATCTGCAGCACCTTTAATCTGGGTGGGTTGGAAATACGGCTCTTAAATTTAAGCCCCTCAAATTAGGTGACGTTTTAATAATGGAGATGCTAGCACGCAGTTAATTTTTAACATGTATAAATAGAAGCTGCTTTTCCTCTGGGCTATAATTAGCATAATAGGCAGAATTGATACCCTGAGAATCCAAGGGATCTGCTTGAGGTCACGCAGAGTTAGGTGGCTGAGCTGGCGGGACCGAACCCAGCCGGACCGAAAACAGCGGTGCTGTTTTCACGGGGCAGCAGAGCTCGGCACGGGATTTGCTTTTCACCACAGGGGTGGGTCCGGCGGGTCAGACGGCCCCACCTCTCTTCCAGATCGGGCCGTGGGCTGCAGAGCGAGCAGGGACCCACCCGGGTCGTGCGGTGGGTGGTTGACTTTCCAGGATGGTGTCCTGCGATTGCCGTCCGGGGCTGGCGATGGTCTGGATTCTTGCCATGTTCCGGGCCTGACTCCCCGCACCGTCCGTGCAGGGAGCCGACCGCAGCGTCCTGCCCGGGCCGTGGGCTCCTGAGGGGCGGTGGGGCCTCGCGCCGGGTGATTGGGAAGTCCAGGGCCCCCCTGTCCTTTCCGGCCCAGCAGCAGTGCAGTTTCCTGAGGGTACCCCCCACCCCGGCTGGACGGTCCGCGCGAGCTGAGGCAGGACGCCTGCCCTCACGTGATGGAACGTTTCCCGCACTTTCTGTCAAAGCCGCAGCAGTGCTCTTTCTGCACACGTTTCCTTCAGCAATTTCAGAGAGTTAAGATTTAGGTCGTGAGAGACACTGCACGAATCTGAAGTTTACAGTTGTGATGAGTTTTGACAGACACGCCCGCGAAACCACCATCAGGATATTGAACACGTGCGTCTCCCCACATAATCGCCTGTTCCCCTTCGCGACCCGTCCCTTTCCCTGCCCCCGTCTGCTTGCACCGGAGTGCTTTCTGGCCCTCCGGGTCAGTTCGCGTTTTCTGGAACTTAAGAGACATGAAATCACGCGGTAACAGACCCCTTCTGTGCTGACTGCATTGACACACGGTGGTGATTTTGAGATTTGATCGGCTTGCTGGGAGCGTCACAAGTGTGTTCCTTTTCGTTGCTGACTGGATTCCGTTATGTGGATTTGCAGCAACTCACCTTCTGATGGACGCTGATCGTGGTGGTTGCAGGGTTTGGCTTTTGCACATACAGCGCCGTGAACATCCGCGTTCAGTTCTTGTGCTCACATGCTTGCGTGTCCCTTGGTCAGTACCTGGGACTGGCGTGGTAGGTGTGTATGTAAATTCGTTCTTTATCAGGAAGAAAATTTTTAAGTTTGTTTTGAGCCAAGACAGCACGAGTGGGGGAGGGGCAGAGGGAGAGGGAGGGAGAGAGTCCCGAGCAGACTCCGTGCTGCCAGCGCAGAGCCTGACTCCGGGCTTGAACTCACGAAACCTCCAGATCATGACCTGAGCTGAAACCGGGAATCATACGCTCAACCGACTGAGCGGCCCAGGTGCTCCGGGTGTATATCTGACTTGTAAAGAACCAGCCGACTTTTCCAAATCTGTTGTTTAATCTCATGCTCCCACCCACGGGGTGGGGGTCCCCACTTAGGGTGTAGGCTCGGCAGGCTCCTGGCAGTGAGTGCTTGGGGGTAGCACCTGTCCTTCAGGAAGAGGATGCGGAGTCTGTGTGTCGTGGGCGTGTCTTGTACTAACGCGAGATGTGGGGGTGAGGCCGAGGTGGGGAAGAGGCAGAGTGGGAAACGGGAGGACACCCCAGGGAGAGGAGCTGTGACCATACTCGTTTCATGTCCGTAAAAATCAGACCCATCTGGGTGCTTATAGGAGATTAAAAATTAAAAGCATCTGGGCAGAGTCCACGAGCTGGCTTGTAGGTGCCTCTGTAGCACACACGAGGCGCAGGTGATGGGGTGAGGTGGGCAGAAGGCTCTGGCAGACATCGACGGTTCGGTCCCCACCCTCTGCATCACGCTGAGAGCCCCCGGCCTCAATTTCCCTGCTTGGTTCCCGGTGCTTCTGAGGAAGGGGGCAACTTTGCAATGTTTGGGGAAGTTTTGAATTGTCACAACTTTGGAGAAGAGTGTTAGTGGCATCTGGTGGGTGGCGACCAGGGATGCAGCACAGTGCCCAGGGCGGCCCGGCCTCCCAGCCTCTCATCTGCATGCAGAGCTCTGAGCTGGCCCGGTCCCCCCACAGCACACACCGCAGGTGTGTGGACCTGTGCGCTCCCTGGGACCCAGTACTTCTCCACGAGGAAGGAAGACGGGAGGGCGAGGTGAGGGGCTGTGCAAGCCTCTGTCTGCTCCTTGTCCCCAACGTTTTCTAGGAAACCGTACCCCCCCCCCCCCCCCCCCCCGTGGGGATGTGACTTTCTCTCCCCTCCCGAAAATGCCACCCAGCTCTTTATGACTAACTGCCTGGCAGCCTGAGCTCAGGGTCAGGACAACTTAACGAACTTCTTTGTTGATTAACCTTTGCTTGGCTCAGGGAAATTACTCACTTGTTCTCTGGCCAAAGAGTAAACCTGGAAACTTCTGTCTGTCAGTCTTTTTCGACAGCTCCACATATTCTGGAGAGTTTCTTTCTTTTATTTATAGGGAGGGGAGAGAACCCTGTGTGACTTCCTCCTGTAGTGTAGATTTTGCTCCCACAGAGGTTTTTTTTCACCAAAGTGCTCGTGGTGGGGTTCGGTGTAGGGGTGGGAGACGACGGTCAGTGTCCCTGTCGCTTCCTGCCCTGATGCCACATCAGCAGGACGCTGGAGAGCCACCTTTTATCTTGGTGTGTGGGGAGTTTGGGCATGTTTACCTTTTCGGGGGAGGGTATACCAAGGATGAGGGGTGATTTCCTGGACGTGGCAAGGAGAAAACAGCACGTGCAGGCCAGACCTCTGGGCCGGACATACGCCCTGGCTCACCGCGGCCCCGCGTGCTCAGCAGCTCCCGCGTCCCCTGAGAGCTGTGGACTTCGGTGCCAGCCGGGGAACCTGCCCTTTGCCTCCGCTTCCAGGACGTAAGATACCTGAGTGCAGATGTCATTCTCTCAGGTGCCTCTGGAGGCTACGAGGAAAGCGTGCCGTCCTGGCTGGCCAGGGCCCCCGTGCTGGCTTGTGGGTGGTCGAGGTGGGCGTGCCTGGGCCTGCACGGGGCGCTCCTCGGGGTGAACTTCACTTCTCTCCGGGTCTCGTCTGTAGTTGATGGGCCTCGCGGTGCTTCTCTGGCTCAGGTGTGGCTTCCCTACGGGCTTCTCTCGACACCACACTGTCTTAAAGGTTCGAGATCGCGAGTTTGGAAGACGTGTTCACGTCCCCGCGTTCCTTTCGGTGCATCCGAGGGTGCCATGTGCTGCCGCCTGCCAGCTCGTGAGGCTGGCCCCGCGTCCCCCCCCCCCCCCCCACACCCCCGCACACCCGTGCCGCCAGGGAGGCCGTTTTTAGTTAAAAAGCCAGAAGGTGTCACCACATACAGCCCTCTCCCGCCCCACACGTCAGACCTTCTAGAGAACTGTTGAGCTCTTCCAAATAAATATTGATTTCCTAGGGGCGCCTGGGTGGCTCAGTCGGTTAAGCGTCCGACTTCGGCTCAGGTCGTGATCTCAGGTTTGTGAGTTCAAGCCCCTGTGTCGGGCTCTGTGCCGAAAGCTCAAAGCCTGGAGCCTGCTTCAGATTCTTTGTCTCCCTGTCTCTCTCTCTGCCCCTCCCTGCTCACGCTCTGTTTCTCTTAAACATTAAAAGAAAACAATCACTTTAAATAAAACAACGATTCTGTAGCCTTTCAGGGTTTAACAGTGTGATGACCCCCAGGATTCTCTCGAGACGCTTTATGCCCAGCCTTACATGTTGTGCGTGGTCCCCCACATTGTGTGTGCGTGTGTGTGCATGCGTGAGATGAGCACGTGTTTGTATTTACAGGATCCAGCACAGGCCATCCTGTCAGGTCACGGGGTCCGGCACAGGCCATCCCATCAGGTCACGGGGTCCAGCACAGGCCATCCCGTCAGGTCACGGGGTCCAGCACAGGCCATCCCGTCGGGACATGGGTTCCGGCACAGGCGATCCTCTTGGGACACGGGGTCCGGCACAGGCCATCCCGTCAGGTCTCACCTCCTGTGCCAGCACGTCTGCTCAGCGGGCTCAGATGTCCCAGGATGTTGATGGGTAATTCGTGTTGCATAGCTTGGCTCTCCCGTAAATAGATTCCAAAACAGATCCGGCCAGGCCTTGCCCTGCTCAAAGCCTCTAATGGCTCAAGGAAGTCGGAATTCCTTGACCTCACCCCTCACCCTCTGAGAACAAGTCATGGGGTAAATAAAGACAATGGAGTTACTTTGTTTAGCACCCGGGGCCCTTTGCCTGGGCCTGCCTGGTCTTGCCCGTCCCTGGGGGCACGTCACTTCCAGCTGTCCCTCAGAGGGCCCCCTCGTCCACCTCGGGTTCCAGATGATCCACATCCTGGCTCCGGGCATTCTTCTCTTCCTCTGACCCAGCTGACACCTGCACTGCTCAGGTCAAGTGCCACTGCTCCCCGAGGTCATTCAGGAGGCTCCCGACACCAGTGCCAGGCGTGTGGCCTGTGCCCCTGGTCTAATCGTGGGGTGACCCGTCCTTCCCCAGCAAGGGCTCAGAGAGCTCTGGGACTGTGGTCTTGGGACTGGGCCCCAGGGTCTCATCCAGGGCCTGCGGTGCGGGTGGTGAGAGCTCCTTGGAGCCTGACCGCCTGAGAGCGGAAGGACCGCGAAGGCCTTGTCCCTTGGCTGAGTCCACGGGTGGCAACGAGGAGCGCGCTGATGTGTGGCACACATATTCTCGTACTCAGATGTCCCAGAGGAGGGGCCGCCCACGGTCATAGTGATGACTCGGCGAGCCTGTTTGCCCGTAGCTGCCATTTTGGGAATTGTCTTCAGATTGAAGGCGCTAAAAAAAGTTCCTAAATGTAGGCAGTGTTTGCCCTAAGCGGATAGTCTTTGCTATTTAAGAACGGAATTTGCTTCCTCTTTATGCTGGAGGGCACGGCAAGTTGGTCTGTTTGGGTCCTTGGTTGAAAACATCAGAACCCCATTCTGGCTAATGCAAGCCTATGTGGAATTTACCAGAAGAGTGTGGGGGTGAGCCAGCATGGGAGGCCAGCCTGGGAAGCAGGCCTGGGGATGGACTGGGCCCGGATCCACTGGCAGGGTCCAGGGAGCGGGCACAAGTCGCTGCGTCTGGGACGCCACACTTGTCTTCCTGTTCCTGGACAGAATCAGCCACCTCTTGGCCACCTTGATTGACAGCCCCACCGGGATGGCAGCAGAGGGGACGGGCAGGCCCACAGACGCCGCCGTTGGAGAAGCTGTGTCCAGAAGCCGGCGTGGATCCTGAGCAGGCGGGGACCGCGCCCACGTCGTCCTGTCAGCAGGGAGATGCTCGCCGGGGGTCGCCGGCGTGATTTCAGGCATCTGCTCAAGTCCACCACTTCCTCGTGATTCCGTGTGGAAAATTCCGTGGAGCCGAATACTTTGTGCTTTTCAAAGAGAATGTGAGGGGCTCCTGGGTGGCTTTTGACACGGATGCTGATCTTTAACATGCACGCACATCACAGGCAAACTCATTGGTGGCCTCAAACATTTTGAATGATTGCTCGCAAATAGAAAGGACAGAAATTAAACCTACAGGGAGCTGGGACAATGCCGGAGGACAGGGTGGCCTTTTAAGCCTTCGTACAAGAGAGGTACTTCGTAGAGCAGGGGTGGCTTGGTGATACCAGGTGTGGGGAGACATGTGGACCGGTCGTCCTGTGGGCCGTGACAGGTGGCTGGGGCCGCTGCTCACGCCGACCGGGCGGCTCCCGCGGGTGCGCCCTTGGCCACGCTTCCTTCCTCTCCAGACCTCGTGGCTCTAGCCTCCGGTCTTCCCCGCCCTCGGGGACACCCACTTACGTGCGCGCTGCGCAGGGCTGGGTGCCCTGTGGAAGGAGCGCCTTTCCTGAGTGTTCTCTGCTCCCGGATCTGGATATAAAAGAGGGATGCCGTGTGCTTTTCATCTCTCAACCTCGGGAATCTTCTGTTTGAACCTTCCCTGTGGCAGCTCTGCCTCTCCACCGTAGATACTACTGGTCGAGGGACAGCGCAGGTCTCCTGGTGCTGCTTTCTAGCTGTGTGCCTCGGGGAGGTCTCTGGACTTCGGAGCCTCAGTGTCGTCCTGCTTCCCTTGGGGGACATGAGCGTACGTGCGTGGCACCCGGGGTGTCCGGTCCGTGCTGCCACTCTTCCTGGCTGACCTCCCTCCACCTGGCCTCTCCTCACACCCGCGGACACTCGGACAGTTGTCTGCCTGGTGGGTGCACATTCGTTTGGCCCCCCCGGGAGACTTGAGGTCATGTCCCTAGCATGGGGGTTAGTGGTGTGGATGCCCGGCTTGGGGATGCGTGCCGTGTAGGGCTGTCCTCCTCCCGTGGGGTCGCCACGGTGGGATCCACCCTCCATCATGTGATTGACCCAGAAGTTAGCCATGCGACTGCTGTCGATGGACAGGATCCTGCAGGGTCAGATCTGAGTGTCTGGGGACGCTGTGGGGGGTGGGAAGGGCTCAGTGTCTGTGTCAGTCTGCAGGGCTTTCCCGACAAACTGTCACAGACTGGCAGGCTTATGCAGCAGACGTTTACTGTCTCAGAGTTTAGAGGCTGGAAGGCTGAGTTCAAGCTGTCCCCTGGTTTGGTTTCTCCTGAGGCCTCTCTCCTTGGCTGACGGATGGACACCTTCTCCCTGTGTCCTCACGTGGCCTTCTCTGCGTGTGTGCGTCCCCCGTGTCTCTGTCCTCTTAGAAGGGCACCAGTCTTCTCGGAAGAGAGCCTCACCCTTATGACCTCATTTAACCTGAGTCGCCTCCTTAAAGGCCGTGCGTGCAGGTACGGCCACATGGGCAGTTTGGGCTTCAACATGGAATTGGGGGAGCGTAGTTTAGTCCCTAACAGTGTCTGCCCCTGCCCCTGCCTTTCCTGTATCACTTGGTGACACAGCGTGACGGGTGCTTCATTATTCACTCTGATCGGGGCTTTGATTTCAGCCCTGTCGGATCCTGTCAGTGCGGGTGTAGGTCAGCCATGGGCTTCCAAAGTGAACAGAAGCAAGGAGCAGCGAATTTCCACACGCAAACGGAACTATTTACTTCCTGTCTTTATTATAATTTATTCTTATAATATTTATACTTATTTTATTTATTTACTTATAAATGTTTATTTTTGAGAGAGAGCATGAGAGAGGGAGAGACAGAGAATCCCAAGCAGGTTCCCAGCTGTCAGCACGGAGCCCACCTTGGGCCTCGAACTCCCGAACTGTGAGATCGTGACCTGAGCCGAAATTAAGAGTCCGACGCTTAACTGACTGAGCCACCCGGGTGCCCCAGTAATATCTTTATTTATTTTATATATTTAATTGTATTTATGTGATGTCTATATTTTGATATCTTTGTTATTTTAATTGAGGTTGTTTTTACTGGGAAAATGTAAGAGCCATTAGGTTATTATGTTATGCACATTTGAAAGAATGTGTGTTTAGATCTGAGCAATGTTTAAAGGTATAAAACAGATTGTGAAAAAAATTATAAAATGTGGCTAATGACACATGGGGTGAGGCCTCAGTTAGGACTGCCTCTTGCTGTGCCCGCAGAGCCTCCTTGCCCCTGCAGGGAGGGGAGGAGTGGCCGACTCAGTCAGGGCTCTAACCCTGCAGTCCCCTGGCCTTGAGCTTGGCCCAGAAGGAATGTCCAGACAGAGGGAAGGGGGTGGACCATCTTCCTCTCCCCTGAAGACCGCAGTGTGGCCACACTCTGTTTTGCATCTGTGTTCTGTAATCCAAGTAGGAGCTGGGAAATGTGTTTTAGCAGTTGACTGATGAACTGATCCCATCACGAGTCTCTACAGCTTTGGGCAGAGGGGCGTTGAGTCGTCTTCCTCCGCTGACAGGATCTTTGAGTGCTTTTCAGAAAGGGGTTTTGATGAAGAACTTTAAAGATGACAGAAATAAAACTGGCTACAAGCCCGGATCCCAAGCCCCTTCAGTTAACCTTCTGAAGACTTCCTGTGATCATGGCCTCCCCGCCCCCCTCCAGCTCCCTAGCGTGGACTTTGATCTCCTTGTTTTAGGGTCAGCCTGTGTCAGCTGCAGATCAGCCTTTGAGGGGGGTTGGGGGGGGCTTGAAGCTTCTAGAACGGCTCTTAGGCTGGCGTTTTCTGCTGTTGTGCAAAGAGAAGAACGACACGTAAACTTTTGAGTGTTGACTAGGAAAACAACCTTCAACCCACACCACGCCAAGAAAAAGAGGAGTGATCTTTCTCACCCTCTTAAAAAAGTGAGTGATTATTCACTTTTGAAATCGTCAAAATAATACCACTTCTGTATCCTGATGGACAGTGGCATAGCTGTCGGTGACCATCATCCTGAAGTTAACTTTGTTTCCAGGCTGCTGCCTCTGATAGCCCTTCTTTGTGCCTGTTGGTCCTGTAGCTGAAGGGTCCTCTTGGGTCTTGTCCTGGCGGCCGGCCATGGCAACAGGGGCTAAGAGGGGGGCCCCGCCCTGTTCAGGGCAGTAGAATTGTCAGAGCCAAAAACCTTGACGCTTGTGAAACTGGCACTGGTAATGATAATAATTTGCAGATTATGTGACGTGAATCATGTTAATCAGCTTACACGTATTAATTGGCTTAATCCTCTAGCAACTCAAAGACATAGATTTAATTGCCAATTTATAGGTGTGGAAACTTGAGACCAAGGATATTGAATGATAATTCATCCCTCCCCTTCCCCAAAGGTGTAATGATATGCATAGAAAATACAGAATTCTGTGTATCTGTGTGTATGTGTGTTCGTGTGATGTATGTTATAAACTTAAAAAAAAAATGTTTATTTATTTTGAGAGAGATCGTGTGTACAAGCAGAGGAGGGGCAGACAGAGAGGAGAGAGAGAGAATCCCAAGCAGGCTCCATGCTGTCAGAGCAGAGCCTGACATGGGACTCAATCCCACGACCCTGGGATCATGACCTGGGCTGAAGTCGGACGCTTCACCGACTGAGCTACCCAGGTGCCCCGTTAAAACCTGCCTCCTTTGAAACTTGAGATATCAACGTGATCGTAAGCAAATAGCAGGACGGAGAAGGCTGCTTTATGAAGTGGGGGACCGAGTGAGGGCTGCATCCAGATTTCTGTGTTTCGGATGAATCCAGGCACATTTGGGCTCTTGCAGCTGATATACCACCTGCGGGCCGGCCACGACAAGCATCCCCAGGGCAGCCGTGCAGAAGATGCTTGGTGTAGCTCCGATGCCAGGGCCTGCCTCCTTCCAGGGAAGGCTTGGACCTGGCTGCCGCCTTTGCTGAGAATTCATCTCTGCTTCCTCGGAGACTGTGAATTAGATTTTTATTTTTGCAGCCAGAAAATCATTCGAAAATATAGAAGATCTGTCTTGTAATCCTGTTACATAAAAAGGTTTACATTAAAAAAAAAAAATCTCTTGTGGATGAGTGAGGGTAACAAACAATGAATTATTTAGAGAAAAAACGCCCCCCCACCAAAAAAAAAAAAAAAAGACTCAGAGGCAGTAGGAGCCTTATGAGATCGTTGTGCATAAATTAAAATGGGAAGAAGGTGCTGGTGAGGATGTGCACGCTCAGAGTGATGTGTAAAAAGCCATCGCCACCACGAGATTGGAAATCTGAGGCATGTGTTGCTTCTCTAGGTTGAGAATAGTTTGGATGCATCACGAGCCTGAAAGTTGAAGGAGTCCTGTTTTCCTCTCGCATCCTAAGTGTTTGTGGGTGAGGTTTGGTAGCGTTCGTCCACAAAATAAATAAATACACAGGCAAACTTCCACCGAGATGCCATAGCAGCTCCTCTCGGGAGGCATTTCTCTACACGCTTTGGGGAGGGGGACGGTCCGGTCTTGTTTTTCTCCTGGAATGGAAGTATTGTCACGTTTGGAGCCTTCCCGAAACCGTATCCAGCGAAAGTGAAACGGCGATCCTTCTGCGTCAGCTTCGTATTTTGTTCCGCATGCCACAGACGAGCAGGGACAGGTAGGAGCCGAGAGGTTGCACAATCCCCGAGAAGCAGCACGCGGTGGGTAGCTTGTGGCCACCGGAGGGGGGACCCAGGCTGCCTAGCGAGCCACTGGCCAGGTAGCAGTGGAGCTGTGGTTTGAAGGGACCTCCGTTAAGACATTAATAAGTGGGAAAATGCCTGACAAGTAGCCATCCTGTTATTTTCAAACTGTTACTTTGAACATTTATGATTCGTGTTCATTGTAGAATTATTCAAAGTAGAGACGGGAAAAAAAAAAAAAAAACCAACCACAACCCCAGACCTAGCATTTCAAGATGCCGTGTGTAGGTCTGGCCCATGTTACGCGCCGTTTGGTCCCGTCTGCCCACATCTCGGGACAGAGGCTCTTGGGAGGTTTTCACACGCAGCGGGTTCGAGTGGAGCCTCTTTGCTGAATTCCACCTGTCGTCTTTTCCGGTGTGTGGATGTTTCGTAGTTGGCCGCTTTGTTCAGTATCCTAAACCGTGTCCTAAAGTGTGCGGCCGGGGACGTTTTCATCGTAACTGCGCTGACCTCTCGGTGACGTTGTCCTAGATGGGTATTGTTGTGCCAAGATTTTCTTCAGTATAAACGGTGTGTTGTTGCATTGACTCCAGAAAGTTTGTACCGATTTACCCTCCGCTGAGGAGAAGGCCCTCCCCCCACCAGGCATTGGGTCGGAAGAGGGGTGGTGGTTTCAGGAGGAGTTAATGCTTCCACCCTGCAAGCCCCATGGCGCAGGCAGGGGCAGGGGCAGGTGGCCCCACACACTCAGATTCCCCCCTCCACCTGAGCCTTCTGTTTCTTGGGTTTCATTAGAATGTTGATTATGGACTTTGGGCTGACTTCAGGTCTCGAATTTGAGAGTGACACAGGGACGAGCCCCGGGGAAGGTCAGAGCCAGGTGTTGGGGGGGGAGGCAGAGGGGAGAAGCTGGAGACGGTCGGTTCAGCTGGTCTGAGAAAGAAGATGGGCTTCTCAGCAAATCCCGTCTGCCCAGCTTCCTCTACGCGGGAACTTGGGAAAGATGCGTGCCTCCCGCCTTCCCTCGTGAGCCTGGGTGTGTGCAGGCACCCTCGGGTTCCTTCTCGTTCCTTCCTTGTCTGCAGGGCCGATTGTAGCCGAGGGCTGCAAACCACCTCGTTCTCTTGCTTTGGAATCTTAACTCCGCGTGCGGGGAGTGGCTCCACGCCAGCCCTGTGCTGCGGGGAGAGGGGAGTTCCAGCTGCGCTGCGAGAAAGCCTGCGTGTCGCCCTGTCACAGAGCACTGAGCCTTTGTTGTGGGAAGTGGTTAAGTCCTCTCCAGGGAACGAGCATTTCTGCAGCGGGTGCCAGGGGTTGCCCTGTGCCGCTGATCGCAGCGGCTGCAATTCAGCGGGCACCTACCGTGCGCCAAGAATTCGGCGTGCGTTGGCCGCCTCTTCTGATGATCCACCAGATCCGTGTCATCGTGTCATGGTGGGGATTCAGAAGCTCAGGGGATGTGAGCCTCACGGGAGGTTCTCCAGGTGGGGATTGGAGAAACCAGGTCTGGTATCCAGGCTGCCCGACCCCAGAGCCCGTGGGCGGAGATAGAACTGCCAAGAGCTTGCAGGTGGCTTGTGTCAGGTGCCCCCGAGACCAGGGAGGGCGGTGCACAGCCAGCTTTAGGCTGCACAACTCCGGGCAGAGAAGACGGGGGGGGGCGGCGCTCGGGCCAGGAGAGTTCAGCTCCCGTGCTGCAGAGTCCGGGAGCTGGAGGGACAGTGGGCACCTGGTTGTTTCTGATCCTGTGTTAATCTGTCCCCAGCCAGCTGATCCCCTAAGTGAGGTGCACACATTCGCATGAGAGCCTTTGGGACCATCGTGCATTTCACCCCCCGCAGGCTGACCTGTGACTCAGGGCTGTTGGCAGCATCTGGAGCAGAGGTGGAGAGGAAGAAGCAGGACAGGCACAGATCCCGCCTGGGCCTGCCCGGCCGCGAGCCTCAGCCTCGGGGTGGGGTGGGGGGAGGGCGGCACGCAGCTGTGACAGCACCGCCTCTGGGGAGAGGCTGTGCGCGCCTCCCTGGGCGATGGGGACGGCTGGAGAATCCTTGCCCTCCGGGGCTTGGAAAGTGGCGGTAAGGCACATCAGTGTGGCTTTGGGATCCTAGGGCCGGGGAGGCAGGGATCAGCACCCGGGCTTCGGGGAAGCCCAGGGCAGCCCGCCGCCCCACGCCTCTCCTCCGGGTGGAGACGTTTAAAACAGAAGCCGACATGCCCGGGGTCGGAAGTTTCTGTGGAAGAAGGGGCGGTAGGTAGAAGTGAGTTATAAAGTACCCGGGAAGGTAAACCGTGCACCATAGTGCTGGATGGGGCCTGCAAGGGGCAGTTACATAAAACACGGGTCGGGGGGGGGGGGGGCACCTGGGTGGCTCAGTCGGTCGGGCTTCCGACTTCAGCTTGGATCACGATCTCACGGTCTGTGGGTTCGAGCCCCATCTCGGGCTCTGTACCGACTGCGCGGAGCCTGGAACCAGCTTCAGGTTCTGTGTCTCCCTCTCTCTCTGCCCCTCCCCTGCTCATGCTCTTTCTCTCTCTCTCTCTCTCTCTCTCAAAAAAATAAAAACATTAAAAAAAATTTGAAAAACAACAACAAAAAACACGGGTCAGATTATTGCCGGGTCGCTGAGCTGGCTGAGCCACTGCTGCCCATTCGAGGTCTTGGTGGGTCAGAGTCGCCGAGCGAGGGTGTCCACGCACTGCTGGTCCAGCCCCTGCCGAGTGTGGTGTCCCGTTAGACGGTGCTTGTACCTCCTTAGCGAGGGGCTACACGGTCGTGCTCGGGGTCCCTAGTGATCTTGCTGTTAGTTTCCTGTTATCCCAGCTTCGTGGTGCATACTTGTCCTCTTGTGGTTCTGGAGAGAGCACGTCGTAAAGTTAAGGTGTTGCCAGCAGACCTGTGCTCCTTCAGAGGCACCACGGGGGGTGGGGGGGGTCATCCCCTTGCCTTTTCCTCCCGTCTCTGGCGGTTTCTGGCACACGGCTCTTCTCTGTCCGCAAGGGCAGCGGCGGTAGCTTCCTCCAGGCCCTGCCTGGCCTCTGCTTCCCTCCTCACATTCCCCTCTCTCTCCTGCTTCCCCTTCCCAAACTCTCAGGACCCTCACGGTTACATGGGCCCATGTGGACAATCCAGAACGAGACCCTTAACCTCCTCACACCTGCAAAGCCCCCTTGTCGTGTAAGGTAAGGTCACAGGATCTGGGGGTTCGGTGTGTGCACATCGGGTGTGGGGGGCACACTTCTCTGCCTGTCACGACAGTCCCCTCTCTCTGTGTTTCTGAAGATCCTGTAGGTGATTCATCTCCCGGACTGCAGGGTCGGGGGCACGCCTGTCATCGCTGGGGCTCAGCCGTCTACTCAGGGTGGGGACGGGGCGTGGGCCCTGCTGGGCGTCAGGTATCTGGTGAGTCTGCTAGCTTACAGCACAGTTTAGGAAGTACAGTTAGGAGATGAGTAGCGGATAGTGATTTGCGGCCGTTGGCACAGGCCTGCTAATGTGTGTGTACCCCACGTCTAGTCGCGTGGGGAGGCTGAGTTTGGAATCCCAGCTTCTTCTCCTGGTCCAGACCGATGCCTGTGGGCATCCTTCTCGGCAGGGATCCCCTCCCCCTGTGCAGCCAGCCTCCCCCCTGCTCATCGTCAGCACCCAGGAGGCCTCCTTACTCTGCCCTGCACAGCTTTCCCCGCCGCCCACTGCTCTGTCCCCTCCTGCATGCCGTTGGGGACACTACCTGCCTTTTGGCCCTGGTACACCCTGTCCGCATCTCCCAGACACTGTTTTTGAGTCCCATCCCTTGTGAGTGGCCCTCTCCCATGTCACCTGCCGCTCTCTGCCTGGAGATGCAGTAATGATTTGTGCCTTGTTCACATGGTGTCTCTGGGGGGGTGTTGGGAGACCATGGTTCTCTGTCCACGTTTGCCCCTGCAGGAGCCCCAGCTTTGCAGGGAGGGAGGACTCCTCCACTGACCCGGACACCTGGACACCTGGCCGACGCTTGTCTATGCTTGGGATTTTTATTTTCTTTTTCTTTTTTAATATTTATTTATTTATTTATTTAACATTTATTTATTTTTGAGACAGAGAGAGAACATGAACAGGGGAGGGGCAGAGAGAGAGGGAGACACAGAATCGGAAGCAGGCTCCAGGCTCTGAGCCGTCAGCCCAGAGCCCGACGCGGGGCTCGAACTCACGGACCGTGAGATTGTGACCTGAGCTGAAGTCGGATGCTCAACCGACTGAGCCACCCAGGCGCCCCTATGCTTGGGATTTTTAAACGGGAAACAGGGAAGACAGGAGAAGAGGTAGTATTGAGCCCCAAAAGCAGAATTTGCAGGGAATAAATTCAGCTCTTGTTCTGGTTGCTAATCTGTTACCTGCTCAATACAGAAAATGTGGGACACGAAAAGAAGGGAAAAAATCGCCCATTATCACTCCATGGGCAGGCAACCACGGTTACTTTGAGGGGGCGTGTGTTTTCCCCACCTTCCTGTTTGTTGAGGGGTCCTGGGTATCACGTGCACAACGGCGCGTCCAGTTTCTTCCTACTTAATCTTTGTCAGTGACATTTTCCCGTGCCCACCTTCCCACCGACGCGGTTTCGGATGGCTGTGTGGTATTTAATCATGGACGGATTGGAATGGACCCATCCCAAACTAGATCTCTTCGTAAAGCTTTTTGAGTGCTTCAAAGAAAAAACAAAATGGCAGAAACTGATGTTATAAAGCAGGTAAAACCAAGCACCCCCACCTCAGTTCACCCCTCGTCTCCTGCCCGCCTGCGGCGAGTGGTGGCCGTGGTGTCCCTTCCGCTCGGAGCCTCCTGTGTGTTGGCAGACACATGGTTTGCTGTCCTTGGTTTATGTCCTCAGTGCCTGGTACTGGCATGATGGTGTTTGAAGTAAACAAAAACATGGATTGCTTTGCTACTGAGCCTGGAAAGAGAAAAATCCCAGGGAATGTGGGCGGCTCACCCGGTTGGGCGTCCCAACTGTTAATTTTGGCTCAGGTCATCATCTCATGGTTCGTGGGTTTGAGTCCTGCGTCGGGCTCCACGCCGATGGGATGGAGTCTGCTTGGGTTCTCTCCCTCTCTCCCTCTCTCTCTGCCCCTCCCCCTGCTTGCTTGCTCGCTCTCTCTAAATAAATAAGTAAACGTTTTAAAAAAAAGGCGGGGTGGGGGGGAATCTCCCCAAAACCATTAATGGTTCACACTTAAGTGTGAAGGCTGCAGAGCAAACCGCGACCAGGTTAGTGAGCATCAGAGCCGTGTAGGGTCATGGGCCGTGCTGTGGGTGCCGTGTTCCAGACGAGTTACTTTTCAGTCTACAGGTAGTCCGTTAAAAATCAAACACGTTTAAGTTCGTTAACAACCACAGTCAGCCACCTTCTGATGAAAGAGGTTTTGACTCTTTTCTTTATAAAATAAATGAAGATCCAGATGTTTGCGGTAGGCAGGAAATCAAGTGGATTTTAGTAGGAAATTATGTAAGGAAGCTTAATGATTATTAATGTTTCTGGATCAGACAAGTGTTGAACGGTCTTAGGGAAACGTGTACATCTCTTACTTACGAGTTTACTATCTTATAATTAAAATTGTATAGGAGCATGTCAGATAATTAGAAACTGGGTGGCATTTTGTGCTGAGGATGAAAACAAAGATTTTACTGGGAATGTTGAGCAAAATTACACTCTGGCTGAGATTAAACACATGGCAGGCGTCCTACTCCAGTGTTTAAAATCATCAGCCAGGCTTTATTATAATTTTTTGGGGGCTTTGTTCTTTTGTCTTTTGCTCTAATGAAAAGGAATGCTCAGAAAATGGCATTGGGAGGCCAGCGTGGAATCAGTGTTGGGGTTTTTCTCACGGCTGGGAACTGTCAGATCTGTCTGTCTGCTGCTCCCCCTGGACCATCCCTCCGCCCCTCACTGGGCTGTGTTTGTCTCCATAACCCAAGTGAGCATCAAGGCCGTTTACCTTTTTGGATAAAAGTTTGACAAGTAATCAGATCAGAAGTGTACTTACGCACATGCATTCATGTATACATTCTCGAGTTCATCATAATATATGCCCACAGCGGCTTGTTTCTGTAAAACTCAGGGCTGCCCTGTGCCTCAGTTTCCCGGTGCAGTGACGCTGGGATGGTGGTAGTGCCGCCTCTGAGCAGTGTGGGGGGGTGTAAGCACGGTGACCCCTGGAAACCTGCCTGTGCCCAGGAATAGTGGCAGCTTCCCTCCCTCCCTCTCTCTCTCTCTCTCTGTCTCTCTCCCTCCCTCTCTCTCTCTCTCCCTCCCTCCCTCCCTCCCTCCCTCTCTCTCTTTCTCTCTCTCTCTCCCTCTCTCCCTCTCTCCCTCTCTCCCTCTCTCCCTCTCTCCCTCCCTCCCTCCCTCCCTCCCTCTCTCTCTTTCTCTCTCTCTCTCCCTCTCTCCCTCTCTCCCTCTCTCCCTCTCTCCCTCTCTCTCTCTCCCTCTCTCCCTCTCTCCCTCTCCCCCTCTCCCTCTCTCCCTCTCTCCCTCTCTCTCTCTCTCTCTCTCTCTCTCCCTCTCTCTCCCTCTCTCTCCCTCTCTCTCCCTCTCTCTCCCTCTCTCTCCCTCTCTCTCCCTCTCTCTCCCTCTCTCTCCTCTCTCTCCCTCTCTCTCTCTCTCTCTCTCTCTCCCTCTCTCTCTCCCTCTCTCTCTCCCTCCCTCTCTCTCTCCCTCTCTCTCTCCCTCCCTCTCTCCCTCCCTCCCTCTCTCCCTCTCTCTCTCCCTCTCTCTCTCCTTGTTGGGCATTTGGTTTCAACCTCACCCTGCCCTGTTCAGGGCTCCTTGGATGAGTCATCAGTTGCAGCATTGACTTTTCCCACAAAATAGCGCAGAGAAACTGGGCAAGTAACGATAGGAAGCAAACGCCAGCCTTAAGGGAGCGACCGACCCGGGGGTGCTTCTTTCCTGCAGATGCTTCCGTGCGCTACCCCCCACCCCCCGAGTTCTGCTGGTGTGTCTGCAGGTGGGGAAGGATCCACGGCTGGTGAACACCACCACCTCCCAGGGCTGAGCCCCCCACCCCCCCCCAACAGCCTGGGTCCCTGCAGGAGTGCCCTGCGGAGGGGGTGGGCGGCGACCCCAGTGCTGCTCCCTTGTGACCTTTCAGGGAGAAGTGCGGTCTGGAAGAGGCAGGACTATGTGTGAGTGGGGGGGTCACAGGCGCCTGGCCTCGCTCTGGGCGGTCACTGCAAGTGCATTCAGAGCCCGGCAGCTCTCCGTGTGGCCCAGCCACGGAGCGGTCCTGGGGGGCCCTGGGGGAAGCCTGAGGCCTCATCAAAGGCTACTCTCTCTGGGGCCTGAACGTCTGCAGCCTTCAGCAAAAATGGTGTTTCTGCCCAATTGGTGAGTTTGTGTGCATAGTGAGCTGTGAGGGTCCACTGCGAGGTTGGACTGGTGGGAGGGTGTTGGCTTCGCCTGCCCTTGCGTGCCCCCTGCAGGCAGCGGTCTGCTTTCCAGAACTTTCTCTGAGCGGAGGCACGTGTGTTTGGAGCTCAGGGCCCCAGCTGTCTGGCCTTGGGAGAGCCCTCCAGAGTCTGACCACAGAGGCCTTTCTGGTTTATCCTGAGGAGTTAGTTAGGCCTTTGCGTCCAACTCTGTTACTGGCTTATCCCCGAAAATGGCTCATCTTTTAAACTTGTATTGCGTTGCATTTCCCTTTGCTCTTGATTTTTTTTTTTTTGATGTTTATTTTTGAGAGAGAGAGAGAGAGAGAGAGACAGTGCGAGTGGGGGAGGGGCAGAGAGAGAGGGAGACACAGAATCCAAAGCAGGTTCCCGGCTCCGAGCTGTCAGCACAGAGCCCGACGCGGGGCTCGAACTCAGAGCTGTGAGGTCAGATCATGACCTGAGCCGAAGTCGGAGGCTCAACCGACTGAGCCACACAGGCGCCCCTGATGGTGCTTTTCATCAAGAAGAAATAATTTCCGTATCCATTAGTGGAAGTCCTAATCGTTCAAGGACAGCTCAATGGATCTAAACGTCCAGTTTTCCATGAAAACTCTCTGGCTCCCCATGGGAGTAGGTGCCCACCTTCTTAGTGGCTCTTTCTTTAGCACGATCGAATGGAACCCATTGTGGGTGGGTGTGTGTGTGTGTAAACGCGAGGGTGTGGACGTGGGTGCGTGGCTGTGTGTGCCGCAGTTACTGGCGCTGTCCGGTCCCCTCTGGCCCCCTGCACCGTGTACCTTGGTGCTTAAGGCGGCTCCAGGAAATGCACCTGCCGGGAGCACTGTGGGCGGAGGGAGCACTGTGGGCGGAGCTCCGTCCGGGAGGAGAGCCCACCCGAGCTTCGCGGAGAAACGATTTGAACTGTGTGCCCGGCTCAGACAGCGTGTCCGCTTCTCTTAGGTCTCCGTGGCTCTGTTTTCCTCCCTCGTTCTGGTTCTTCGCCGCCCCTCCCTGAGCCTCCCGACACGACAGACTCCGAGCCCCCTGCTTTTCTGGCAGTTGGGCAGGTGTGGGAGCCCCGTGGCTCCTTTGTGTGTTCGTGTATTCACTCGCTCAACCGCAGGGTCGCGGGTCCCTGGGGAGCGGCTCCCACGTGCCGGCCCCCGGGCCAGGCTGGGGACTCAGCAGTGAAGGAACCTGGCACGAAGCGGCCTTTCTGTAGCCAAGCCCGCTGTGGGGCGGGAGGGATTAGCGAGAGGCTGAATTCGGTACAGCACACGGCACAGAGGCGGGGAACACGGGATAAGGAACGGGACACAGCGGGGGGGGGGGGGGCTGTGCGTGTGCAGGTGGGGGCGTGAGAACGTGGCGAGGTCACGGCGGGAGGCGTGGCTGAGAGGGGACGTCTGGCCGCAGGGCTGGAGGAAGGGGGCCTGGAAGGACGGAGACGTCCGGATGGGGTGGTGGGAGCTCTGCGCGGAGCCCCCGATGGGGGGGTGGGGGGGCTTGGGATGTCATAGGAACATCTTGGGAGCCGGGCGGGGCGGGGGGAGCCGTGACGCTCAGAGGAGCAATGCACCCGCATAGGGCGAAGGAGCGGCAGGCAGTGGTGGGCGGGTGGCTGCAGGGGGACAGTGCAGTTACAGCACCGCGAGTTTGCATCTCAGGTCACCCCCCGGCCCCACCATGTCGAATAGTGGCAGTCTTAGGGGCTCGCAGCTCTCTGAATGAAAACCGTCCCTTGGATTCCCGTGATCACTTCCAATATTGCTGTTGCTGAACCTGTAGGAGTTTTCAAGTTCAAATGCTTGAACTCTGGACCCTGTGCAATAGTTACCTCAACACTTGGAATACCTTGGCTGTGGATCATGGATGTTTTGAGGCCCGAGCCACTGAGTGACTTAAGGGGACTCACGCTGGAAGTCACTTGCATTCCCCCCCCCCCCCCCGCCCCCTGTTTTTCCTGCACAGCATTAAGTCCGTCACATTTTAAATTCTGTGCCTTGTCACCAGTAAACCCGGCATGCTTTCCCCTAAGTAGCAGGCTTGAAGACTCGTTTCTTCAAGAGGTGAGTGGCTGTATTTTGTACCAGCCACACTAAGTGGCTTCACGTTACCCTTCATTCCTGTTTTCTGCAGCCGCTGATACGCCTGCTGTGGTCACAGTTGTTGCACATTCCAGATAAACGCTGAATCTCCGCTTACGCCCCGCTTTCCTCAGGGTAACCTCCGAGAGCCACTGTGAAGTCTCATCCATATTTGTCATGTTGTTGAAAAGAAAATAGGGTTAGAGGCTTATTTGGAGCCTTTGAGTGTTTACGGTGGTACAGACGGGTGTTGCCTGGTTTAGAATGTCAAGTCTTGAACTCACGAGGCAGCAGCCAGGTCTGTTTTCGGCCGAGGTGTGCTGTGCTGGTGCTGTTGAAGAAGAAGGAGTCTCTTACGTGAGTAGCATTATGGGTCCCAGGGTCCATCAGATTATGCCCTGGCCTCACCCCCGGGCTCAGGAGGAAACCTCGGCCACTGCGTGTGTGTGCATGCACGTTCCTGCACACAGAGCACGGGGGTGCCCCTGACCCCAGGGGCCGTGTTCTCTGGGACGTTCTCTGTGCACAGGTCTCGTCTGCTTTGCTTCTCCTTGTTGGGTGCACGGAGCAGGATGTCACTGGAGGCCCCTCCCCCTGCAGCGACCGTCCCTGCTTCTGGGTCCACAGTGCCTTTTCCTTTTGGGGACGCTTTGAAGTGTGCCATCCCGCATGGGATTTAGTATTCCAGAGGAGGACCTGGAACACCCTGGGGAACCAGAGGAAGGATGTTTTTTAAATTTGTTGTGAGTTTATTATGGTGTTTTAACGCCATTAAAATAAACGGACGACTGTCACTGTTACTTCCTTCTAGCATTTAAAACCATTTTTCCCTGGTGGAAGCCAGAAAGAAAACCTTGTGTGTCTCATCAACTACTTTTGAAAGTTTTTCTTTTTTTATTTATTTGAGAGAACGTTCGAGCTTGAGAGAGAGCAGGAGGGTCAGAAGTGGGGGGGGGGGGGGAGAGAGAGGGAGAGAGAGAGGGAGAGGGAGGGAGAATCCCAAGCAGGCTCCGCGCTGTCAGCCCAGGGCCCGACGCGGGGCTCAAGCTCATGAGCCGTGAGATCATGACCTGAGTTGAAATCAAGAGTCCCCTGAGCCACCCAGGCGCCCCTCATCACCACTTTTTAAAGTGCAAGTTTTAAATGGCTTATTTTCTCACAGCAAAGCATCACCTGTGTTTTACATGCAAACTTCCAGCTCCCGTAAGAGGGAGCAGCAGGCTGGCGCGCCTGGCGGACGGTGGTGATGTCCGTGGGTCCGGAAGGATGCCTACAGCAGGGCAGCCGTTGGCGTGACTCGCTCTGTGTGCGCCTTCTGCTGGGATTGGGAATGTTACCGTCTGTGGCCGAAACTGGTGATGCGTTGGGAGGTCAGTGTTTAAGAGATGGCAGGAAGGGCATGGAGCAGGAACGGGGCTTTGGAATCTTGAGCTGTGCCAGGCGCTGAATTTTAGGGAGTTTTAAATTGAACCTTGTGCTATCTCTCGAGATACAGGGATGGTGACAGGTCTTGTCCCTGAAGGATGCCGGTCTCTCTGGCCTCCCATCCGTGGTCCTTTTTAGGGATGCTGTGGCTGCCACGAGTGCTTGTTTCCACGTTGCACCTGCTTTTGTAAGTTTTCTCTCTAGCTCCTTCCTGCATTTTCCCCTGTGGAGTGAGAGGAAGGCGCCCTAGGGGTGAGGCGGCACCGGTCACCACAGTAGCCCCCAGAGGGCCTGCGCTGGGGACAGAGGCAGTGGCAGTAGGTTTGCATCCTCCTTCTCCTGAGGACACTAGTCATTCGTTTCTGAGAAGAGAATCTTAAAGAAGCTTGAAGGTGGGGTTGTGTGGGGCCGCTGAGGGCGAACGTGTTAGCTCTTGGGCCCTCCTTGGGGATGGGAGAGACTGTGGGTGTGGATGGAAAGGAGGAGCCACTGGGGGACACCTGGCTGGCTCAGTCCCTAGAGCATGGGACTCTTGATCTCAGGGTGGTGAGTTCGAGCCCCACGTTGGGCGCGGAGCCTGCTTCTAAAGAATAAAAAAAAAAAGTTTTACAAAATGAAGAGCCAGGAGAGGAACATAGATTTCCTTCCCTCCAGGGTTTTGGGCGTTGGAAACGAAGCCCTTTTTTGGTCCGGGGCAAGGAAGTTCCTGACGCCTCCGTCTTGGCCCTCCTGGGTCTGCGTTCAGATCCCGCTTCCTCCCGAAGCTTGGGGAACGGGCACAGGCAGGGTGAGTGGCAGCTGTTGGGGACGCTCCGGTTCTGATTGTCCCCCTCAGCCCTTGTCCATATCCTTGTTGAGGACAGAACAAATCATTCTCATTTAACAAGACCGAAAAGAGAGAAGAGCCTGGTTATCAGGAACACAAATGATGTTTTTCAAGACTCCACACGGCTGCTGCTTATTCTCCTGGGAGAAGAGCAGACTCGAGAAAATCTCTACAGAATCTTCTTAAGGAGCCTAAGAGAATAGCTGAGGTGCAAATCCTCGATGCATTCTGGGGGGGGGGTGGGGGGATGCAGAGACCATTACGAAGGGATGAAAGGTACAGGAGGAATGGGAACCGTCCGTGGAGACAGGGCGTTTCTCCCTTCTCATCCGGGAGCCTTTCGGCGTGAAAAGGAGGAGGCGATTCAGGCTGGCACGGAGACTTCACAGAGGAATCAACGACTACTGCTTTTGGTGCCATGGAATAAAACGGGTGTGGATCCGGAGAGATGTTTGCAGCCTCATTTTAAACCCAACATCGTTCTTTACGCGATCAGTTCCTTGAACTGCGTGCGTCTAGATAGACGCAGCTTTGGAGAGCATTTATTTAAAAAAAAAAAAATAGTAATATACGGTCAGGGTTTTTATTTTTGTTTTTGTTCTTTTTTTTTTTTTTTTTTTGCTTTTAAGGAGTATAAATACCAAAAGTAATTACAGTTAATTTTCTCTGGAATATTCTGGAAATTTTTGTCCTTATATGCATGGACCTCTTCCTCAAACAGTTCAAAAACACAGTTATTCTGTTTAGCAGTCACAGTGGGACAGGGTCCTGCATCAGGACACGTTTTGACTTCACATAAACAAGCATTCACACGACAAACACGTGCCGCTTGAGGGACAGTAAAATGAACGCCTGCGTGTCCCCATGGCCTTGGAGAC